>NC_140580.1:472049308-473463786 GCF_964204655.1 Triturus cristatus | reverse complement strand
TCAATTTGGTTGGCAACGTCTTGAACATCACTAATCCGTTGTTCTACCTCAGACACCCTAGACTCCAATGTAGACCATCTTTCCTCTATACGTTGAATGTGACTTTAGTCTCCATGACAAAAGGTTTCAAGTGTTTAATTTCCTCCATAAGATCTTCCAAAGTGAGAGGCAAAGGAGACTTTGTAGGAGAACCAGGATCTTTTTTATGCCTTTTAGTTGGAGCATTTGTATCCTTTCAAACAATAGGCATTTCTGGAGACGTGGTGGCAGCCTTCAAGGTATAAGCAGTAGAGGACTCCATATATTAGCACCACTAATTAAGCAATATCCAAAATATATGCTCAGATTAGTAGTGACAATAAGGCACAAGAATCTGAAAATTGCACCAAACCAATAGTGACCAGAATTACCTCTAAAAATCAGAATATGTTAGGATTAGTGGAAATGCGACAGCATTTATAAATAGCCTGAGCTAAGTGTCAAGTATAACCACTTAACAAAGACCAAAGTATTTTGCAAATATCTCCTCACAAAAATGAATTATTTAAACCTTAAACAAAACCGGTAATTGAAGCATCAGTTAGCAATTAACTGAGAGAGTTCGGGCAGCAGAGGCAAAATCCAGGCATACTCCCGGACTTTCCACTTTCATTTACCCTTGAAAAATGCCTCATGAAGTGGAGCAAAGGAGGATTGGAGGCGCACATCTTTCTTAATCAGTGCTATAAAATAAAGTTAACTTTTTTAATAGAGTAGTGGTGCTACAGTGTTACGCTTGCTGTCAAGACAAGCGTCTAGTCAAACTCAGCAATAATACAAGCCAAAAGGTTTGTATACACCGTGCACCGTTCTCAGGGTTATATCCGAACCCTATTTTACCATTTATTTGTAAAATTACCCTACTAATCAACTCTGAACTAGAAATCAAATGCGTTTCAAGATTATGAGCACTGAGCTTTCATAGTAACATATTGCGTTTCTGTTTCATGCCAGGGCTATCCGGTTTTCCACTCGAGACACAAGAACTATTTGAGTCATCTAAGTACCCCCTCGAGGATAAGTTTTAGTTTTTTTTCTATTATTTCCTACATTTGGCACATACGTCTAGTTGACCAATTTAGATTATGGTTTCTTTGTAGACTGTTGTATGTAGGAACATCCACGGTGTTCTTTTGGAATCTGATTTATGAAACGTTGGTGAGCATTTGACTATAGTTTTTTCCTATATAAATTCTTGATGGCTATATCAATCATTGGTTAGGACGTTTTCATGGACCACTTTGGTTTTTTTCACACAGTATAGATGCGATCTACATTGGTGGGCCCGTTTTACTACCGATAAGGTATGTTTATTGTATGACTTTAGCATATATTAAGTTGGAACTGTCATCACAGCTGATTAACTATTGGTTTGCGGTGGTGTATATATCTGTACAGCGTACCAAATTTGTCTATGATTGGTGATCAATTGATTAGCCTCTTGTTTGACACTATGGGACAGCAGCTTTTCTTTTTTTCCTTTTCATTCTCTTTAATTTTCTCTTTCCCATCTTTTTGATTACACATATGTTGGGCACCTACTGTTTAATAACAAGCAAAGTTAACATGGTATTTGTGCTTTGGAATACACTTTGGGTAATGTCACCCTCCTACTTAGCTGTCTATTTGAATTTAGGGTATTATAAGCATATTGTAATACCACCTTTTTGTTCACAGGTTTCCCCTGAGAAAGGGACGACTCAGTCCCGAAATGCATCGGAGAAACTTGGTTAATTATAATGTGAATAATGTAATGATTTTTGTTGCGATTTGATTTATCATGTACTATTATGAAGGATTTACGTTGATTTAACTAATGTACGTATATCATACACTAATAATAGAATTAATACAGTGTAATAAAATTTGATTTCTGGTTCAGAGTTGATTATTAGGGTAATTTTACAAATAAAATGGTAAACTAGGGTTTGGATATAACCCTGAGAACAGTGCACGGTATATACAAACCTTTTGACATGTAATATTGCTCATGAAGTCCAGAGTCATGTGGAAGGGAAATCATCTCCGACGCATTCTGGTATGGCAAAATTGTGGCCGGGACCGCCAGCGCTGAGGTGAGCAGCGCGGAGGGCAGAACGAGGTGAACAGCACAAAAATAGTCCAGAAAGTAAAAATTACCTCGTCTACCAATCCGCGCGCTCCTTACTCGTAAATCTGCACATATTTTCGGGCACCGCCGTAAACAGAAGAAAACCTCTGACACCGAGTGGAGCTTGAGTGACCTGCGGCCATTGTTGTAATGAGCTTATTCTCAGTGCACTCTCCCTACACTGTTCTCTGCCTGCCTGCTCTGCCTTTGATGAGGTCAGATGGAATGTTGAGGGTGGTTTAGATTGGAAGGAGGAATCAGTTGATGAGAGGTGGCTGAGCAGCGAGGACGCTGCTCCTGGTGGGGTATTAATAAGGAACAGAACATCTTCTTATAACCTGTAACATGTGATTTGGACTTGAAGAATAAATCATCAATCGTTATATACAAGACTTGTCTGCGCACCATCCTTCATTGTAACACTGGCGACGACTTAAAGAACCTGCGTGTACTTTCAAAGGAGTTTGGATTTGTGGAACTTAAAAGCCAACCTTGGATGGTTTGGGAACTGAAGAAGCGCATGAAAAAAGAAGTAATCTTGCACTCCACAAGCCCCACCAGTGACCAAAAGACCGGTCAGCCCTGTCGTGGATGTGCCAGATGATGGACTTGGGTGAGTGTTTCCCCAAAGGACATTTTTGACTATCTGAAACGGTCAGCTCTAGCCTGGGTTTGCTGATTTCTGATGTTAAAGCCTGCTCCTGTTCTGGGGTATGTGGAGTTTTGCCATATTCTGAGGATTCCTGCTGTTGGCGCTACTTTGGAGGAGCTTGATGGAGTAGTTACAGCATATAGTGCACTCTGGATACAGTGTACGCCAAGTCTGACATCTGGAGGTGTTTTTGAGGGATTTAAAAGAAAAAAATACGTTTTTGCCTCATGGTTTTACGTCGATTTTACAAGTTTTTGATGTATTTTATGGCTGTTTCCTCTCACAACGATGTGGTTTAAAAGATATATGAGCATTGTGGGCCATTCTCAGCGTGGAGAATTCACACGAAGGAAAGTATGAGGATGGGCAGTGTCACTGGCAAGTTGTGGACGATTACGTGTTACGTGGAGTCAATCAATCAATCAATCAGTGACACTTATAAAGCGCGCTACATACCCGTAGGGTCTCAAGGCGCTGGGGGGGTGGGGGGGGGGGGTGCCGCTACTGCTCGAACAGCCAGGTCTTCAGCTTCTTCCTGAAGGAGAGGTGGTCTTGGGTCAGGCGCAGGTCGGTCGGGAGGGAGTTCCAGGTCTTGGCGGCCAGGTGGGAGAAGGACCTTCCTCCTGTAGTCGCTCTTCGGATGCGGGGGACGGCGGCGAGGGCGTCGTTGGCTGATCGGAGGTGGCGTTTGGGAGCGTAGAAGTTGACTCGGCTGTTGAGGTAGCTCGGGCCTTGGTCGTGTAGGGCCTTGTGTGCGTGGGTGAGGAGGCGGAAGGTGATTCTTTTGTTGACGGGGAGCCAGTGAAGGTCTCTCAGATGTCCGGAGATGTGGCTGGTTCGTGGGATGTCGAGGATGAGTCTGGTTGAGGCGTTCTGGATCCGCTGGAGTCTCTTCTGGAGCTTGGCGGTGGTACCGGCGTAGAGGGCGTTGCCGTAGTCCAGTCGGCTGGTGACGAGGGCCTGGGTGACGGTCTTCCTGGTCTCGGTGGGGATCCACCAGAAGATCTTCCGTAGCATGCGTAGGATGTTGAAGCACGCCGAGGAGACGTTGTTGACTTGCCTGGTCATGGAGAGGGAGGAGTCCAGGATGAAGCCCAGGTTTCGTGCATGGTCTGTCGGTTTGGGTGCAGTGCCCAGGGCAGGAGGCCACCAGGAGTTGTCCCAGGCGGAGGGTGAGGAGCCCAGGATGAGGACCTCCGTCTTGTCCGAGTTCAGTTTCAGGCGGCTGGTCGTCATCCACTCGGCTACCTCTTTCATCCCTTCGTGCAGGTTGGCTCTGGCGGCGGCGGGGTCGTTGGTCAGGGAGAGGATCAGCTGGGTGTCGTCGGCGTAGGAGATTATGCTGAGGTTGTGTTTGCGTACGATGGCCGCGAGGGGGCTCATGTAGACGTTGAAGAGGGTGGGGCTCAGAGATGATCCTAGGGGGACGCCGCAGATGACTTCGGAGGCCTCTGACTTGTACGGTGGAAGGCGGACTCTCTGTGTTCTTCCGTCGAGGAAGGAGATGATCCATTCCAGCGCCTTGTCCTGGATGCCGATGTTGCTGAGGCGCCGTACTAGGGTGCGGTGGCAGACCGTGTCGAATGCCGCGGAGAGGTCTAGGAGGATGAGGGCCGCTGTTTCTCCCTTGTCCATCAGGGCTCGGATGTCATCTGTGGCGGCGATGAGGGCGGTCTCGGTGCTGTGGTTGGCTCGGAAGCCGGACTGTGAGGGGTCGAGGGATCCGTTCGTCTCGAGGAAGGCGGCCATCTGCTTGTTGACGGTCTTCTCGATGACTTTGGCTGGAAACGGGAGGAGCGAGATGGGGCGGTAGTTCTTGAGTTCGGTGGGGTCCGCTGTGGGTTTCTTGAGTAGAGCGCTGAGTTCGGCGTGCTTCCAGCTCTCAGGGAAGGTGGCGGTGTCGAAGGATGTGTTGATGATGTCTCGCAGGTGGGGTGCGATGACAGCGTCGGCCTTGTTGAAGACGTGGTGAGGGCAGGGGTCGGTCGGTGATCCGGAGTGGATGGAGTTCATCGTGCGGATGGTGTCTTCGGTGCTGATCGGGGTCCAGGCGTGGAGGGTGGTGGTGGGGGGCGGTTGTTCGGTCATGGTGTGCGTTGGTTGGTTGTTGAAGCTGCTGTGTATGTCCGCGATCTTGTTGTGGAAGTATGAAGCGAGGGAGTTGCAGAGGTCTTGCGATGGGGTGATGTCGTTGTTTCCTGCGCTGGGGTTGGAAAGCTCTTTCACGATGTTGAAGAGTTCCTTGCAGTTGTGTGCGTTGTTGTCCAACCGGTCCTTGAATGCTGTTTTCTTGGCGGCGCGGATCAGCTGGTGGTGTTTCCGGGTGGCAAGTTTGAAGGAGGTCCTGTTGTCCGGTGTCGGTTCCCTTCTCCAGACTTTCTCGAGGGCTCTACAGTTCTTCTTGGAGCTCTTGAGTTCGTCGGTGAACCATGGGGCCTTCTTGCTGCCGGGTCTGCTAGGCGGGGTCCTCAGTGGGGCGAGTTCGTCCGCGCAGTTGCTGATCCACTTCGTGAGGTTGTCGGCGGCCTGGCTGGGGTTCGCTGAGTTGGCAGGAGGGTGCTGGCTCAGGGAGGTGGCAAGCTGGTCAGCTGTGATCTTGTTCCAGCTTCTGCGGGCGGCCTGTTGCTGGTGGTGGTGGGTCGTCGTTCTCTTGAAGGTGAAGTGGACGCAGCTGTGGTCCGTCCATTGAAGCTCAGTGGCGTGGCTGAAGTCGATGTCTGTGCTGGAAGAGAAGACTGCGTCGAGTGTGTGTCCGGCGAGGTGGGTGGGGGTGGACACCAGTTGCTTGAGTCCCAGGTTGGCGAGGTTGTCGAGCAGGGTGTTGGTGTTGCAGGTGAGACTTATTTTTGAGGTTTTAACATTGATTTTTATGTCCGTTTTGAGACCTCTGGTCGCGGTGATCTCAACCGCCTATTTAAGTTTAAATACAAATGTTGCACGAGCTCTGTATGGCGCGTGAATGCCTACCTTCAAGAAGACGCTGCTAGCTTCATACTGTCTTCTATGACGTCTTCCTGGTCGTTCATTTGGATGTTTGGCACACAGAGCGTGCCGTGAGTCACTCGACGCTGCGGGAAAAACGTGCTGCCATTTTGAGTTCTTCTGTCAACATTTGCCAACCACGTAAGTGTCATTTTAGACGCGAGCCGTATTCTGCCAACCACGTATTTTTGCCAACCAGTTTTTTTTTCTTTTCTCTATACGTTACGTTGAGGAAAGTTTCATGAAGCACGAAGATGATCGAGTAGATAACTTTAACTGGTGTAAGTGGGCTGCTTATGGTCCAGGTAATTGTCTGGATCACTTTTCAGAGGACAGTTGGTGCCGTTTGTTACTTCGGCGGTGAGTGGAAGTTTCGGGTCTTTCATTTGAAAAGTATCCTGAGGCAATGTTTTTTTTGTTGTTCCTGCTTCACGTGAACTTGGGAGAAGTTAAATTTTCAGAGATTGTTCTTGTTTCAAGACATTGGGGCTGAACATTACTGATTGGAGAGTTGGAGAGAGTACAACATGAACGGCATAAATGTTTTCGGGTGAGAGATCGCTCACCGGAGTCAGAGACTTTTCTTTTCTTTTCTTCATCTTGTCAATGTAATATTGTTTGATGTTTCGTTATTTGTGTGATGGGTTTAAGGATTTTATGTATTCCATGTTGGCCAGTATGTATTGGGTTTAACGCTACCCTGTATTTGCGTAGGGCTAAGGGATACCCTGAATTGTCAGTGATAGTTACCCATAAGATATTTTTGGGTGTTTGGGGTTTAATGTTACCCTGTGTTGGAATAGGGTTAAAGGATACCCTAAATGGTCTAGAGTCACCCACGTGAGTGTTTTTGGGTGTGTCTTGGGTTAAAGGATACCCTAAAAGGTCATGGATTATAAATACCCATAGTGTATTGCGAGTGTGTTTTAGGGTTAAGGGATACCCTAAATTTGTCATGGGTTATAGACACTCATAGTTATTGCGAGAGTGTTTTAGGGTTAAGGGATACCCTGATTTGCCAGTTATTGTTACCCATAAGGTATTTTGGGTTTATGGTTACCCTTGGTTAGGGTTAAGGGATTTAGTCTTAGATCTGTCTTAATGGTAGATCTGTCTTGCCATAGTTGGTGCAGTTTTGGGTTGTAGATCCCTGCTCTGCCGCAGTTTTGTGCCTTAATATGAGGCACAGTGGGTACATTGTGGGGTGTAGTGTTTTGTACCCATAGTTGTAGCATGGGTTTTCATGCTAGCTTTGCAATTTGTTATGATCATTATCAAGGGGAAAGATGGTGTTTAATGTTTTGGTTATGCATCCTCTTTTTCTACCAAATGTGTGTTAATTGTCTTCATGCATTTTATTGTATATGATCATTATAGCAGGGGGGGTGATGTTATTTAGTTGCTATTAATGCATCCTCCTATGCTGTGTGTGTGTTGTTTCACCATTACACATTTTGATTGTTTTCAATAATTATAAGGGGGGAGATGTGTTGTAATGAGCTTATTCTCAGTGCACTCTCCCTACACTGTTCTCTGCCTGCCTGCTCTGCCTTTGATGAGGTCAGATGGAATGTTGAGGGTGGTTTAGATTGGAAGGAGGAATCAGTTGATGAGAGGTGGCTGAGCAGCGAGGACGCTGCTCCTGGTGGGGTATTAATAAGGAACAGAACATCTTCTTATAACCTGTAACATGTGATTTGGACTTGAAGAATAAATCATCAATCGTTATAGACAAGTCATGTATATCCATGTCCATCTTGCGGCGTTTCGGCCACGCCCCCCTTTTGCGGCGGTTCAGCCACGCCCCCCCCCCTTGTCTTAAATTACTCTTTTTTCTTTGGACAACTGGGCTCTCTTACATTTGACCTTATTTAATCAATGCAGATGTTTGTGAAGACTATGAGCCATGGTTTCACACTAATGATTATGAACATAACAACATGCAGAATTGAGTATACTTCACAAGGAACTTCAGTGCTCAATTGTTATCCTCAGATGACTGCAAGTTGCAAGAGTGGGAAAACCCATCCCAGAAGGCCCTGTAAGGAGGGAAACTCTGTCCTAACATGTTTGGTTGGAACCTACAACTGAAAAGATACAGGAGCACCGATTGGCAGGGATTACTGTCCAACTGCCAAGGAACTAGACATGTATGCTGGTGCATTATTCCTGCTTGATGAAGAACACAATAGTGTTAAAATAGAACACAACATGTCAGGAATCTAAAACGTCTAACATGTGTTTATTACAAAAATAGCAACCAGCACAGCAAATAATCAGAAGACAATTGTCATTTCAACCGACCAGAGCTTGCGCCCAAAAAAGGCCAGTTGTAGCATGTGATGATAAAATGTTAAAATTAAGTGCATAAAACTATAAATATGTACAGCTTTTATACACTTTTCTCGCAGTTCAAGCCTATGAAGCATAAACACACACCAAAAACGTGTTACTTCAGCTAAACTTATCTAATAAGCAGGTACCGAGAGTTTCTTACAAAGAAAATGTTAAACCTCCTTGAAACTTAGAAATAAATACATGAGCATACTGCTGATTTAACTAATTTCCAAAAATCACACTTCTAGTGGCAACACTGAAAGCAAAGCTATGCTTTGCTGCGAGATGCAGGAAATGTGCAAATGTACTACCTGGAATAAAATGTCTTCTAGGCTTACTGGAGTCATGAAACTTAGCAGGCGTTTATAGGCGAAATGGCACCACAAATTAATAAAAACGGACATCCCCATTTGATTAGAAAATATATCAACGGGGTGCAGGGGAGTTAATGTTAAAGCAATAGGAATACATGATTATGCTTTCACCCCCCCGCCTCATTTCTTGATGGAAGACAGTATTTCTTTACAATAACTCAATCAAAAATAATCTCAAAACTTTTCCTTTTACATCTTCATTATAATTGCCCTCATCAAACAAAAAGATAACAAGTAAAATAATATTGCCAGCGCCTTTATTTGCCTTGAAATCAAGTAGAGGGGGCTCTTTTCTCCAAAGGGTTAGAGTACCCAATAACTGAAAAGTTAATAAAATGTTCCCTTTGGGTGAGGCCTATGTTCAAACAATCACTCAACAGACCCCCATGTTTATATACCATACATAAAGTACTCACAAATGATTAAGGCACTTATAAGTCGATTGCTTATTTTAGTCAGAGACTAGATATATTTGAATCAGTATAAAAAGTGTTCTCCAAATTTATATGACACACTCAGATTTTCAATCACATCATTAAAAACACATAGATTCATGTACATAAAAACACATAAGTTCATATACATGACAAATATAAAAATCAATGATTTCTGCGCTTCCTCTAATGCTTCTATTTCTTGTTTTTCTATGATCACTATTTCTTGTGCAGTTTCAATGATTAATAAAATCCAGTCTCTACTGCACCTATTAGCGATATGGGTCCATAGTTCCAAAAAATGTTTGTTCTCTATAAACAACCCTGGCTCATTGTGGACCTGTAATCCTATTGGGATTACCCCCGATTTAACATATTCAATGAGGAGTACTAGTTTCTTCTTTAAGTTCAACGCTCACCCCCATTTATCATTATTTCCTGTCACTACCATAATTTTACTATCATTTTGTTGATGAGGTACCAATTATCTTATTGAATTGGTCCTCCGTAAATCCAAAGGTTTTAAATGAATCAATTTTTAATTCTTTATTAAGTGGCCGTTAAATAGCGGTTCGTATGAGTAAAACTCTCCAGCCGAAGGGTTGTACACAAAACCTTGAAATCAAGGAGAGGGGTCTCTTTTCTCCAAAGGTATAGAGTACCCAATAACTGAAAAGTTATTAAAATGTTCCCTTTGGGGTGGAGGCCTATGTTCAACCAATCACTTGATTTCTTATTTTAGTCAGAGACTAGATATATTTTAATCAGTATAAAAAGTTTTCTACAAATTTCTATGACACACACAGATTTTCAATCACATCATTAAAAACCCATAGATTCATATACATAAAAAAACACATAAGTTCATATACATGACAAATATAAAAATCAATGATGTAAAAACACAACTCAAAAAAGACAATCCACTCTGTCTTTGGCATGTTAATTTGGACATATACATAGAAAGCAGAAAGCATGGATCTAAATTCCCTGTCTATGACTTGATGCTGTCTCTTCCAAATGCAACACAACTTTATGTGTGGGCATCAACGCGTTTCAGTGGCAAATTTGTAATAGAACTACCTTCTTCAGGACATTAACATTTTATCTCCTTTGATTTAAAAGTATCAACCTATAGTACAGAATAAAAACAAAATAAGCATGTGTCTCACTACATGGACAAGCAGTCACAGTTCTAAATATATTAAAATTTTTAAAGCTTTATTCAATCAATGTAGTTCTATTCTGAAACAGTATTATTTAATTATAGACAAATTGCTTTGATCTAAACATCTCTCGAGTTATAAGTGCTTCAAACATCCAGACTGACGGGGCAGTTCTGTGGTCTCAATTATTTAATTCCCGTCATACTACTAAACAGACACACTACATCTATACCATACTAATTGTCATATTCTGACTCACCCGGTGCAACCGCACTCAGTTATAGGATCTTCAACTCGCTGCGACTGATAGTTGAGGATGAATAATTTATATAATCTATAATGTTAATGAACACTCATTATTACCTTATATTCACTTACTATTTATAACAAATGTTGTTTTAAATATACTACATTTGTCTGTTACCTCTGAATCCTTTCCTACAAATCTTCTAAAAAGAGGTTTAACTTGAATAGTTCAATCTGGTTCAGGAGTCATGGACTCTTAAAAGGAAGTAGTTTTAACAAAGTTATCTCAGGTCTCAATTATATTCTAAAGAAATAATGTCTCGAGGCTGAGTAACCAAAACATGTGCACCAATCTCACCTTAAATTGGTAAATCCAACACCTTGTTCCAGAATCAACCGGTCTGTTTAAAAACGAAACTGTCTTAAATCATGTTACGTCTTCTAATCTAACGGGTATCTGTGATTTCCCGGCAGTCCTAGCAATAGCGTAATTTGTTCGTGGCTGCATGTAATAACAGAAACTGTGTATTAGTACATATATTGATATGTATTACTGCAATTATATGTACTCATATCAGGTTTCTCATGCCCCGATACGACCATGGTTGCCTGTATTAAATGGTAAATCAATTTCCCCGTGGTAGAATACATTGTCAAAAATAAGGTAGAGAGGACTTAATGTAACTGACCATTTTTGGACGTTAGGTCAAAGCTTACTCAGCCTGATGCAAATCATGCCCCGTAAAACCATAGTTACCTGTATTATTAATGAATCAACCTCCCCGTGGTTGAATACATTGCCAAAGTAAGGTAGAGAGGACCCAATGTGACTGACCATTATTGCACATTATGTCAAAGCTTACTGAGTGGCACCCAAAGCTCACATAGCCTGTCGTTTCATACCTTTTAATTCCAACGATGCCGTGTCCCCTATTGTTTCTCTTTCACCGGGATCTGTGTATCAAAAGTCAGCTTTCATTTCTCACTTTTAAATGATCCCCTAATGCACGTCCGGATTGATGTTACGCTCGAGGGCTTATTCTGGCTCGTCCGCTTTTCCTTTGTAAAAACTTTATTGAAACTTCAATTTGCCCAGCATGGTCGCCATCTTGGAGTGTCTATATCGTGCGGTAAAGCAATATCTACCCCCTACAATTATGTTTCATCTCCATTCTACTTCGGCACGGTGTGTGTCGGGATGGACTACTTTTTATTATATATCCCCATTTATATTATGAATTACGTAATGTTAGTGTTTAATTTTTTAATGTTGTCTACATTTATTATATTGTGAAAGTAATTACTTATCCAGCATGTCATCAACCATATCCTAGCTCAGTTGAAGAGGGATCTCACTATTCATCTATAATGGGTAAAATAAGTTCCAGTTTTAGTTTCATATCCCTATGATTTTTATCAGAAAGCGATCATTTTCAATTTCATATCCCTATGATTTTCTTCAGGAAGCAATCCTCATCCAATCCTCTTTGGTGTTCAATCCTTTCTCTATAGTATCTAGTGTGGAGATGTACCACTGCTCTCTATTCCTTCTCTTAATCTCCATGTTGCTACCTCTCCTGTTCATCATTATTTTTTCAGCTATAAACCACACAAAATCTGTGTGTTTATGTTTTCATGTTCTATAGTGATCGATCAGGGGGGCATTGGGTTTACCTGTTTTAAATGCTGATCTGTGTTCTAACCGTCTCAGCCTGAGCTCACGACCTGTTTCACCTACGTACGCTAGCCCACAGGGGCAGCGTATAACATAAACCACATTGTGGCTCCTGCAACTATTTAAACTTCTTGATGTGACTGTGTAGCCATTATATGTAAATGTTTTGGCCACAATGCAATTATTACATATAGAGCAATTGCTACATTTGTTGTTACCTAGAGCCTTTTCTCCATTCAATGTCATTTGTGTCGTAGGGCCACTGTCCCTGTATGTATGGACTATGTTTTCGCGTATATTGTCATTACGCTTAAATGCAAAAAGGGGTTTGGGTAATTTCACCTCATTTCCCTCATTTAAGATGCTCCAATTTGAATTAATGACATTTTTCAGCCTATTACTTACATTAGAAAATTGGCTCACAAATACCAATTTGTTCTTTGTATTGTCTTTCTTATTTTGTTTCACCACAGGGTCAGGATTCAACATGCTCTCATCGTTGTAAAAACGAGCACGTTTGAATGAATGTTTAATACGTTTTTTTGGGGTAGTCTCTGTCGGATAATTTCTTTTTTTAAACCTCAGAATGTTTATAAAAGTCTTTGATGTCGGAACAGTTCCTCTGAAGTCGGAGGAACTGTCCAAAGTGTATATTGTCTCTCTGGGATTGGGGATGATAACTCCCATAATGGAGTAGAGTATTTGTATCAGTCGGCTTAGTAAATAACTCGACTGCAAGCAATCCCTCCTCATTTTTAATTGTGATATCAAGAAAGTTTACTGCGTTATTGTTGTACATTGCCATAAACTTAAGGTTCAGATCACCTAGGTTTAACCACTCTAGGAATTCTATTAAATTAGATTCCTCACCCTCCCAGATAAAGAATATGTCATCAATGAAGCGGTGTCACATCAAGATGTTCTCTGAAAATGTTCTCTGAAATGGCGCCGCCTCATTGAAGACATGCCTGTCCAGCGGAACAACCCCGGACCTTACGATCGTCCTCAGCCTACTTGTTGAAAGTCCCACGGACAAGAAAGGCCTGTTGGGGAGATAAATGTTTTACTACCGCTACTGCCAAGCTGTGGAATACACTACCACTCCACATCAAAATGGCCCCTACGCTGCTCAAGTTCAGAAAGAGCCTTAAAACATGGCTGTTCTCTGCCTAATTCCCTCCTCATCGCAAGAAGTGTGTTCTGTAATCGATAGCGCCGAGACACCCTTACGGGTAGTTGCGCGCTTTAAAAATTGCATAAAATAAATAAATAAATAAATAAATGCCCGACATATAGACAGGCAAGACTGGGAGCACAGGTTGCGCCCATGCTGGGACCCTTGTATTGAAGATACAGATCTTCTTTAAAAAGGAACATGTTATTTTTAAACAGCATTGTGATGCACTCCACAATGAATTCTTTATTTGCCCCTTTAGGTCATCCTCAATAAGAGTATTCTGGATGACTTTAGTGGTGTCTTCTTGCGGTATATTCGTGTATAACGCCTCTATGTCAAAGGTCACCATCATCTGAGTACACTCATTAAAGGTGACACCCTCAATCATAGAGATGATGTGAGCCGAATCACGAACATACGACTTCTGTTTCTGAACTAGAGGCCTTAAGAATGTGTCGGCATGTTGGCTGAGGGGTTCCAATCGGGACCCAATACAGCTAACAATCGGCCTCATAGGAGGATTTGATACATCCTTGTGTATCCTAGGGAGGCCATATATTGCTAGAATAATGGCATTTTGATTATTCAAAAATGTATATTCTGCCTGGCATATCCAACCATTCTCTATTGCTCTGGTGACGATTGTATTTACATCATTGTGAAGTCTCTCCAATCTTGAATAGGGAACTTTAGTATAATGTTCCTTTACTTCCAACAATGCTAACATTCTCTTGTTGTAAGCCTCTGTGTCTAGAACCACCATCCCTCCACCCTTGTGTGCAGGTTTTATGGTCAGACTAAGGTCATTCTTCAATGTAAGCATGGCTACTCTATGGTCACGGGACATGTTGTTCTTGTCTGGATGTGCTTCTCTAATGATTTTTTAAATTTTTGTTTCTACTACGTGCTCAAATACCCCGACATTTTTACAGACTTGGGAAATGGTTGGTGTGAAGGTGGATTTGTCCTTTAACCCAGAAATATTATCTGACCCAATGTATTCCTTGTCCTCAAAGAATCTGGTAAGCCTAACCTTGCGAAAGCAAGCTTTTACATCCTTTTCTAGTGTGAAGTTATTCACATTAGCTGTTGGTGCAAATGTAAGACCCTCTAAAAAAACTTCAATCTCCAATTCTGTGAGTTCCCTAGTTGACAGATTTGTTATTGGGAATTTTTAATCTGTAGAATCATCTCTCTCCAATATTTCTTGCTCCTCGTATTGAGGTATTCCTGAGGTTGGGGCCTTTGATATTGCCCCCTCCCCTGCATATGATTTGGGTTTGATTTCCCCTCGTCCCTCTTCTCAGGCGCTGGTCTAAAAAAACGTTATACATGCTACTGTGAGATGGTCCACTCTGTTCACTACTTGGGTAGCCTTTCTCCTCGCTGCTTGACCCAGAAGTGTCTGAGAAGGTGACCCCCTTCCTTCCTCCTCTCGAATATATAGGCCTCTGTTCATGTCTCTGGGTTCTTTAGTGGTGTAAGGATAAACCAGTTCCAGATTAAACTTATTAATATCTTTCTTTAGTTTAATTGTTTTCTTATTTATTAAATATTCTCTATAGCCATTAACTTCCTGATTTAATTTTTCTAATCGTTTTTTAGCATCTTCAGGAGCTGACATTTCTTTTAGCGCTTCCTCTAATGCTTCTATTTCTTGTTTTTCTATGATCACCATTTCTTGTGCAGTCTCAATGATTAATAAAATCCAGTCTCTACTGCACCTATTAGCGATATGGGTCCATAGTTCAAAAAACATTTTGTTCTCTATAAACAACCCTGGCTCATTGCAGACCTGTAATCCTATTGGGATTACCCCCGATTTAACATATTCAATGAGGAATTCTGCGTGCAATTCTGTACATACTAGTTTCTTCTTTAAGTTCTACCCTCTCCCCCGTTTATCATTATTTACTGTCACTACCATAATTTTACTACCATTTTTTGATGAAGTACCAATTATCTTATTGAATTGGTCCTCCATAAATCCAAAGGTTTTAAATGGATCCATTTTTATTTATTTATTAAGTGGCCGTTAAATAGCGGTCCGTATGAGTAAAACTCTCCAGGCAAAGGGCTGTACACAAAACCTTAAAATCAAGGAGAGGGGGCTCTTTTCTCCAAAGTGGTAGAGTACCCAATAACTGAAAAGTTAATAAAATGTTCCTTTGGGTGAGCCCTATGTTCAACTAATCACTCAACAGACTCACATGCTTATATACCATACATAAAGTACTCACAAATGATTAAGGCACTTATAAGTCAATTGCTTATTTTAGTCAGAGACTAGATATATTTGAATCAGTATAAAAAGTTTTCTCCAAATTTATATGACACACACAGATTTTCAATCACATCATTAAAAACACATAGATTCATATACATAAAAAACACATAAGTTCATATACATGACAAATATAATAATCAATGATGTAAAAACACAACTCAAAAAAGGAGACTAAAAAAAGACAATCCACTCTGTCTTTGGCATGTTAATTTGGACATATACATAAAAAGCATAAAGCATGGATCTAAATTCCCTGTCTATGACTCGATGCGGTCTCTTCCAAATTTAACACAACTTTATGTGTGGGCGTCCACGCGTTTCAGTAGCGAATTTGTAATAGAACCACCTTCTTCAGGACATTAACATTTTATCTCCTTTGATTTAAAAGTGATAATGTATCAACCTATAGTACAAAATAAAAACAAAATAAGCATGTGTGTCACTACATGGATAAGCAGTCACAGTTGTAAATATATTAACATTTTTAAAGCGTTATTCAATCAATGTAGTTCTATTCTGAAACAGTATTATTTAATTATAACCAAATTGCTTTAATCTAAACATCTCTCGAGTTATAAGTGCTTCAAACAACCAGACTGACGGGGCAGTTCTGTGGTCTCAATCATTTAATTCCCGTCATATTACTAAACAGGCACACTACATCTATACCATACTAATTGTCATATTCTGACTCACCGGTGCAACCGCACTCAGTTATAGGATCTTCAACTCGCTGCGACTGATAGTTGAGGATGAATAATTCATATTATCTATAATGTTAATAAATACTCATTATTACTTTATATTCACTTCCTATTTATAACAAATGTTGTTTTAAATATACTACATTTGTCTGTTACCTCTGTATACTTTCCTACAAATCTTCTAAAAAGAGGTTTAACTTGAATAGTTCAATCTGGTGAAATGGAAAATGATCGCTTTCTGATAAAATCATAGGGATATGAAACTAAAACTGGAACTTATTTTACCCATTATAGATGAATAGTGAGATCCCTCTTCAACTGAGCTAGGACATGGTTGATGGCATACTGTATAAGTGATCACTTTCGCAATATAATAAATGTAGACAACATTAAAAAATAAAGCCCCTCAGCCACCAACCGTAGGCCGCTGGGCTAGTGGGTCCTGCCAGGGGCCCCCATAGTCACTTTCTGACAGCCTTTCCGTGTTGGTAAGGCTGGCGCAGAAAGGCTGTTGGACACCGACATCGCATTCCCGATGGCACAAACGCTGTCCATAGGGGGTTACGGTGCAGTTTCGACTGACAGGAATACTCCGACAGTTAGTGGGAACTGAATCGGAATGACCGGTTGGTTCACGTTCCGACCGCAAACATCGTAATCGGGCGGTTGGAGTGTAAACAGACCGAGTCGGTCAGAAGGGCTGTGACTCGGCCGGGAAGATTCTGACTGTCGGGCAAAGGCTTTCCCCCCGACATCGTAATCGGCCCCGAAGTGTGTTCTGCAGTCACTTGCAATCCGGTATGGCGCTCTGAATCGAGGGATAAATCTCTGAGTAACCTCTTAGCTACTGTGATATTATTTGCACTGGCACAGGGCTATTCCTTTACCCATCCTAAAAACATACACATGATACTAAGACATATGACTATTTACACTAGAACACCTAGGCATTCAGATAAAATTCACCTGAGGATGCATCGATCACTGACATAATATCGATCCATACAATATCAAAACACAAAAATATCGGATATTAAATATTGATCACAAAATATAAAATCTAGTAAAACCACAAATATCTAGAGCAAATATATTGTTGTTAAAAATATTGATTTTTAACTATATTGAAAACAAAAATATTGGATACAAAATATCGCACCATTAAATAAATATATAATATGTCAAAAATATCCATACACACAACATCAATAACAATGATATCTCCCAAAAATTAAATATTCATGAATAAATATATTGAAAAAACACTTTGAACATAAAAAATTACTTAAAAGAAAACTAAAATGTTTTATGCACATACTTTTCACCCCTAAAAATATAATCCTAAACAAAAACTATAACAATACAACCCTAAAAAATATAATCCTAAACTAAAAACATACTAACTACAATTTAAAAATATATATCTCAGACACAAGTCACTCCTTCTGGGACCAAGGACTCTGGAGGGGTGGTGAGTGTGCTGGCGGAGCAATCTGACCGTAAAACTCCAACAAATATGACAAAATGGTAATGCACACTCAGCAGACAGTCGTAGGTACAGTATGGTGCCGATCACGATCCGGTAAAAAAATTCCCCGTACGACTCGTATCCGGTCTTTTTACCGTACGAATCGTACAAGTGCCGTACAAACTGCCAATTACGATTCGCATGGGAAAAAGACCATACGAATCGCATTGGGAATAATTCCCCACACGTCCTCGGGTCGGAAAATGTGACCGACACGTCCCCGGACGATTTACCGTACAAATGTGAAAAGTGAAGTCCGACCGCGGAATCACGATCCATCCCGTGCGTCCGATGTTACAACCGTATGGAAAAAACACCGTCCGCACCAAACACCCATAGCAACCATGGAGACATGTGCCCGCATACGCGCCGACCCCCCCCAGCCCCGTACGTTCGAGTCGAACCCCCCGTGTATGTACACCCGTGTACGTGTCGTACCCCCCCGTGTATGTACACCCGTGTACGTGTCGTACCCCCGTGTATGTACACCCGTGTACGTTCGAGTCATACCCCCCGTGTATGTCCACCCGTGTACGTGTCGTACCCCCCGTGTATGTACACCCGTGTACGTGTCGTACCCCCGTGTATGTACACCCGTGTACGTGTCGTACCCCCCGTGTATGTACACCCGTGTACGTTCGAGTCATACCCCCACCCGTGTATGTATGACCCGTACCCTCACCCGCGTACGTATGGAGCGTACCCCCCACCCCAACAGTGTAAGTATGACCCGTACCCTCACCTGCGGACGTATGGAGCGTACCCCCCACCCCAACAGTGTAAGTACGACCCGTTCCCTCACCCGCGGACGTATGGAGCGTACCCCCCACCCCAACAGTGTATGTACGACCCGTACCCTCACCCCAACCGTGTATGTACACCCGTGTACGTTCGAGTCGTACCCCCCATGTATGTACACCCGTGTACGTGTCGTACCCCCCGTGTATGTACACCCGTGTACGTGTCGTACCCCCGTGTATGTACACCCGTGTACGTTTGAGTCGTACCCCACCCGTGTATGTACGACCCGTACCCTCACCCGCGTACGTATGGAGCGTACCCCCCACCCCAACAGTGTAAGTACGACCCATACCCTCACCCGCGGACATATGGAGCGTACCCCCCACCCCAACAGTGTAAGTACAACCCGTACCCTCACCTGCGGACGAATGGAGCGTACCCCCCACCCCAACCGTGTATGTACGACCCGTACCCTCACCCGCATACGTATGGAGCGTACCCCCACCCCAACCATGTATGTACGATCCATACCCTCACCCGCATATGTATGGAGCGTGCCCCCACCCCAACCATGTATGTACGACCCGTACCCTCACCCCAACCGTGTATGTACGACGCGTACCCCCACCCGCGTATGCATGGAGCGTACCCCCACCCCAACATTCTAAGTACGGAGCGCACCCCAGGCCCCAACACCAGCACCTTCACACAACATCGCGCATGTACGAGTCGTACCAAGCCAGACACAAGGACAGCACTGTACAACAAAATGCCCGAAGTACACACCGTACACACGTTAAAAACGCACGTACACAACCAGGACAAAGCAAAACAACACAAGAATACACCATTCGAATGGCACAAAGCCACTAAACATGTCCAACAACCACAAAAACAACACATTCACTGACCTGCAACTGCCAAAATCCCAAACAGAGGCCCAAAACACAACCACTCCTTATAACACACCCACCCAAAGTTCAAACACAGCCACACCCACCAATGGACCAATAAAAAGGGCCCACACACACAAACCATGAGCCTTTGCAACAGACTCACTGCTGCCAGACCCCACAGACAACCTACAGCACCATACTAGAACCTTTACTACACCTTACACTTGCACACCTTCACACACACACCTTCACAAACACCCCCTCACCACATTCACACACACACCTGCACAACCACACCCACACACCCACAACCATCCACACACACCCCCCCCCACCATCCACACCCACACCCCTCACCATGCCCACTAACAAGAATCCAAAGTTCACTAGCCGAGAGTTGGAGGTCCTTGTCGATGAAATCCTCAGAGTCGAGCCACACCTCTTTGGAACATTGGTCAGACAGACCAGCATTTCAGAAAAAACAGCCATGTGGCAGACGATTGTCGATGCTGTCAATGCTGTTGCGGACACCAGAAGGACCAGACATGAATGCCAAGCCAGGTGGTACGATCTGCGGAGGAGGGTCCGAGCCAAAATGACCGACGAACACAACCAGGCCAACGTCACTGGAGGAGGGCCGCCCCGCAGACGCGTAGAATACCATCCCTGGGAGGAGAGGGTGATGGCCATACTGCCGGTGGTGGCAGTGGACGGATTAGATGGACTCCGAGACCCGGGTGAGTACACAAACAACTCACCTCACATGGGGGGAACGTCATCCACAACCAAACTCACAAACAGGCACGCAACCACCCCAAGCTATCGCATGATTCAACCACACTCCATGAACACGCACATGCCACTGGCGCCACCATGCCCCATGCACCCAGCTGGACAATGCAAAGTCACAGGCCACAGAAAACACCAACACAAGACACGGTAACCCGGATGGCGGGAGTGTGGGCCACAAAAATCACATAGTGCAACTCAGAAGCAGACAACAATGCCCTCTGCCCATATGGCCTAGGTCACAGCCAGACAAACAGTGTGTCCCCACACAGGAAAGACTTGCCAGCAAATGGCGCACGCCTTGCATTAACACATGGGGTGAAGGCACTTTTTGCACATGACAGCAGCTAATGAACAGCCAACACTGTGAAAGAGTGGCAGCACACACCACCACAGCAGCAGCGCACACACAGACACTACACCCAATGGCTGCCTGGAGATCAGACACAAACTCACATCAACAAGCCAAGGGCCATTCAAAGATCTGCTAAAAGTGTGTGCCTAGGAAGCTGGGCTGAGGTGACAGAGGGTGACACACAGAGGGAGGGAGAGGGGGAGAAAGAGGGAGGGAGACACAGGGAGACGGACAGTGGGAGGAGGCTGACACACAGAGGGAGGGAGAGGGGGACAGAGAGGGAGTGAGAAAGGGACACACAGGGAGACCAATTCAGCCTTGTGGGGTGTGGGAATGTCTGCTCGTCAGCAGGTGGACTGCGTGCATGTAGACAAGGGTGGCCAGTGCCAGAACCCCCCTCTTCTCCATGGCAAAACACAGGGCCATGTCACAACCTGTGCACGAGCACAACGCCAGCTACCTGCATTATCTAAGTGTGTGGAACCACTCCATGTGCCCACGTACAGTGCAACACGGAAGGCGCCAATGCATGGCTCGCCACACCTGCCCACTCCACTGCTGACTGCAGTCACAATTGACGCAGCAAGTAAGACTGTGCCACACATAGGTAAAGTCGCAAAAGCTGTGGCCAAGGGACATACCCATGCACAAGTGCACTGTGAGTGGAATGCAAGACATATCCAAATTCCCAGAGGAAATGTGCCAACTTTGAAACGAATGAAACATGCATGTTGCATGGAACAAAATTAACATTGTCTTTCTCACACACAGGTCAATGTTGTGGATCACCCCCCAACACTGGGGGGGAAGACTCACAGGACCCGGCTCGGCGGGATGACGGAGCCACCGGCAGCGACGACTCTCACCACTCTGTGGACGAACCCGACCCCGACCAACCTGGCCCCTCTAGTGTCCAACGACCTGCAGCACCTGCGTCAGGTACAACTGGGCCAACCACCACCCCCACTCCTGCCACATCCCAGGAGACACCCAGGATCCCTACCCCACCACCACAATGCAGCCAGGCTGGCCAGGAGGGACACGGTGTCCCGGGCACCCAGGAGGAGGCAGGCGACAACGCCAATGCCACCCCTCAGGGGTCCCGGAGACCCGATGTGCCCACAAGGGCAGGCCAGGTGCAAGTGGGCAGGGGTGGTGGGAGTGGAGGACAGCGGAGGCGCGAGCCTGAGCTGTTGGCTGGGGAACCGGTATATTCCCATGTCCGAAACATCCTGGACACATACCGGCAGGACACCACGGGCATGGCCCAGGTTGTGTCCATCCTCGAGGAGATCAAGACCCAGCAGGCCCAGCAACATGCGGAGCAACATGCCTGTCTACAGCGAAACCAACGGCGGATGGAGGACAGACAGGCTGAGCTCGTGACGGTGTTCACGGGAATTCACAGTACACTCCGTCGGATGGCCGACAACATGGGCAACCCTCCCTGTGCCATCAGGCGTAGAACATCAGCACCCACAGGGAGGGATCAGGAGGAGGAGGAGGAGACATCCGACGGAGCATCCCAAACATCGTCACGGCCTGCTTCTGAGGGTCCCCGCAGGAGGGCGGGTCGTCCACGGAAAAGACCGTGAGGGTCGGCGCAACAGCACCATCTCCCAGGACACCTGGCCTGGCACCTGGCCCACTGGAGCAACAGCAGCACAGCAGCAAAAGACATTCTCTGCCACATGGACTTGCTGGTCACTGTCTGACCAATGTTGACAAAGACTGTGGCATGGACTCTGAGGATTTCAAATGGCAAGGACACCAACTCCCCTCGTGAACTTTGGATTCCACACACCCGGAAAGCCCCTCATGTCAAACCCCCCCCCCCTACCCCAACCAAAATAAAAAGTCACACCATTAAGAGAAGATGCCCACTGATTGCATTATTACCCTACATGTGTCTTGTAAAGTCTAACCATGCCTGAGTTCTCATTTGACTTCAACCATCCACACCCTGGGGCCTGAGTCTGGCACAGGACACACATGGGTCACATTGTATTAGGCAAGACAGACATGGAGCACCATACACACCCGTGATGGGCCCAACCAGCTGAGGGGGTGGCCGCACAACCGTGCGAACAGACACATTGAGTACAGCGACAGCCATGCGCAGAGGTCAGGGATCATGTGGAGTGTCCTGGGGGGCACCAAGGAATGTGTGGACAGGTGGCAGAACCATGTCCTGCAAGCTTGAGTCAGGTGGATGCAGAGAATGGTGGCCTGGCCAACGTTGGATGCATGGGGATGGCACATGTCACAATACCCACACAGTCATGGACATCATGCACAATACACAGTCTAATCCCACACAAACAGCTTGCATCTTGCTACTCGACACATAGACACATAGCCACTATCACGGAAAACCATGCCAGACATGCCGGATGCACCGTGGCAACACACCAGCATTGACTGAGAAGAGGCACCTTGGAGGCATAGGGACACCTTTATTAGTCATGTATTCGGGATTGCAGAGGCAACTCGGAGTACACATGAACGGGTCATGTGGAGTAACATGTGGGTCCAACACTGGCACCCCCCCTTCAGCAGCACAAATGCGTGATAGCCATGGAACTGGCACACAAGTGTCGGGTAACAGCTAAACACCCCCTGCTGCTCACGGAGAGACTGCCATACACCATTGATCCGCTGATGTGGAAGTTCCACACCATGTCAAGCCAATGCAAACCGTATGTGTCCGAGGGCAGTGTCACACACATTGATGCCATCATCACATTCCACAATCCCATCACTGATGACTGTCAACAAGTCTGACCATCTATTCAGGTGTACCCAGCTGCATGTCATGTGTACCATGGTGATGCGACATGTCTGCAGAGGAACCAAACATCGACAGGGGCAGTGTGCATACATCGTAAACAACTGCCACACCCAATACACCCCTGATGCATCCCTTACCCTAAGGAGACTTCCAAACTTGTCCGTGCGTGTAATGCTGAGTCAGCACACGATGACGTGTCCATGAGGAATAGCAGTGCCACAACAATGCAACCAGCATACGGCATGCGCAAGTACCTGGGGAAGAGAGACACACAAGAAGTCAGCCACAAAAAGCACTGCCACTTGCATCTGCATGTACTCGACACATGTAAGGATGACAACATGCTAGGTCACAATTATGACTGGGGAAATACACTCATCACTGGCACCATCACTCTAGTGACACATCCACACACACCTCTGACTCACGTGCCATACATGCAGATGGACACACACATCGCAACACATGCCACACGGGGACCAATGCGTGCACACACAGACACTGGTACTCACCACTAAGCAAAGAAGTCGCGTATGAGCCGAGTCCGGATGTCCTCTTGCGGAACCACATCCTCCACATCACTAGCCCCATTGCCAAGACCTTCGTCCTCCACGGGTGGATGGTCCTGATCATCTTGATCCAGGATAAGTGGCACAGCTTTCTCAACTGCCATGTTGTGCAGCATGCAGCAGACCATGAAGATTTTGCAGACCTTCGCCGGGGCATATGGGAGGGCGCCGCCGGTCTTGTGGAGGCATCTGAATCGGCTCTTCAGGAGGCCAAATGTCCTCTCTATCACTCGCCTTGTCCAGCCATGGGCGGTGTTGTAGCGGAGCTGGGCCGGCGTGATGGGGTTGCGGAGAGGTGTGATCAGCCATGGCATGTTGGGATAGCCAGTGTCCCCTACATGGAAACCACATGTACATAAGTAGGACAGGAGAAGCGGTCGTGCTGGAAGTCTACGCAAAATACAGGACAGACAGAGTGTACCCACCAACAACACATGCTCGTTCGTTGCGCAGCTGCGTCATCATTTCAGGCACCCTGCTACGCCTCATGATGTAGGCATCGTGTGCTGATCCTGGAAAACAAGCACAGACATGTGAAATCACCATGTTGGACAGACACACCACAAGGGCATTGATGGAGTGGTAGTGCTTGCGATTCCTGTACGCTACCTCCTGTGCCTGTGGTGGTACCAAAGCCACATGTGTCCCATCTATGGACCCAATGACATGGGGCATCCCTCCCAGGGCATAGAATCCACGCTTGACACCAGTCAACATTTCAGGGGTTGGGAAATGGATGCACTCATCCAGGTGAAGCAACATGGCCTCTAAGAAATCATGCAGCACACGGCAGAACATGCTCTGGGACATGCCACCAACATGAGCTATGGTATTTTGAAAGGTACCCGTGGCAAGAAAATGTAGGGCTGCCATTACCTTCAGCTTGGGTGTCAGTGCCGTAGGATACCTGTGCAGCGGTTGCAGGTGTGGTGCCAGCCTCGCCGTCAACTCCAGCATCAACGGTTGGGGGAAGCGGTAGCACCGGATACAGTCATTTTCCCGCATGTCAGCCAAGTCCGGAAGTGCTCGGGGAAGAGGCGGCGCTCTGCAGTAATTTGGAAGTGACAAGGAAGAGTGAGTGCACTACAACAACAATTTGTTGGTGCTGAGCACATGTTAATCTGTCAATACACATATGTGACATATGGAGTCAGGTATGTGCCACATGCCCTGGACACGTATGGCTGGCAGGTGACACTCCTACCAAGACCCAGCTACACACGGAGATTGTGAACCTCCACATGCCATGGCATGGGATTAGCTGTGTCCCAGTGTAAGTGAACAGCCAGACGCAACACAGGAGTGACATACATCCACACATCAGCAGAAGTAGGATGTCGATTGCAGAGACTGTTAGCGGAACACTAGAGCCACAGGTCACATGAGATCACACTAGGACAGCCCACACACCTTGCAATGAAGGTGTACATGTCATGACTCACCACACATTCATAGAGAGGATGCAGACATGTCCTTGTTACGCTACTCCGTGTCCCATGCATACATACGCACCTCACATCCGATACCACATGTGGCCTGGTGTGCGGAACAGTGTGCCATTTCCATCTACACACAGACACATGTTGGTTGCTGCAACAGCTGATGCTTTTGAGGGAACTCCAACATCAACCTTATGGGAACCCCCCACACATACATGACATAGTCACATCGTGCACCGTGGGTAGTGACATGTCTGGTGTGGTAACCCCTGTAGCGGGCATCAGGGGACACTTGCATGTGTTGTTGACTGTGCCATGCCAGTGACGCTCATCCCAAGTGTGCAGTACGACATGCACACATGTCAACGGAGTTAAGGGCATGCCTGGCACACATTGCACCGTCACACATAACATCTGTACACATCTCATCATACATCTGGTGCCTTCTCGACTCAGGAGTAATGTGCCACATCACAGCCTTTCACACCTGTGCCCCACACATGTAGTACTGCCCAGACAATGCCTTGATGTCCATCCATGGACAAGTATGTCAGCCCTATTCCTTCCTGTGTGCTGCCTGACACCACTGTGATGTGTGAAAGGCACCGTACTTTCGCTAAGAGGGCCTGTGTACGTTCCCTATCACTATGGGAGTGCTGCCGTATGTGTACCCATAGTGATAGTGAGCGTACGCACGCCTGTACGGTCCGTCTCACTATGGGTGTTATCGCCTATGCGTACTCATAGTGATAGTGAGCATACAGGTGTGTGTACGGTCCGTACCACTATGAGTACGCATACGCGAGAACACCCATAGTGATAGTGAGCGTACAGGCGTGTGTACGGTCCGTACCACTATGGGTGTTCTCGCCTATGCGTACTCATAGTGATAGTGAGCGTACAGGCGTGTGTACGGTCCGTCTCACTATGGATGTTCTCGCGTATGCGTACTCATAGTGGTACGGACCGTGCACACGCCTGTACGCTCACTATCACTATGGGTGTTCTCGCGTATGCGTACTCATAGTGGTACGGACCGTACACACGCCTGTACGCTCACTATCACTATGGGTGTTCTCGCGTATGCGTACTCATAGTGGTACGGACCGTACACACGCCTGTACGCTCACTATCACTATGAGTACGCATACGTGAGAACACCCATAGTGATACGGACCGTACACACGCCTGTACGCTCACTATCACTATGTGTACGCATACGCGAGAACACCCATAGTGATACGGACCGTACACACGCCTGTACGCTCACTATCACTATGAGTACGCATACGCGAGAACACCCATAGTGATACGGACCGTACACACGCCTGTACGGGCCGTTGCTATGCATTTGGGGTGCCCTAGGGCCCCGGGACGCACCGTACCTGTGTGTGAAGCTCCAAATTACATAGGGGACACATGAGGGACAAGTATAAAGGCCTACATGCATGCTGGTTGTCATGGAGACCAAGTTTAAAGTTTGAATTTTTTTAAGCAGGTGCACAGCAGTAGTCAGTTTGAATGAATCTACTTTGTTGCAATGTGCTTCTGGAGTTGACATCATGCTGAAGAAAAAAACACAATAAGAACCCACTGACTGTGCTAGGTTTGAAGGGATTGGAGGAAACATAGGATGCAAATGTGAGTGACCAATCACTCTGTACTCCTGTGCATGAAACAGGCCAGCAAGGCAGATATAAGGCAGCCAGGTCCCATGAGGGAGCACTTGCCTGC
The DNA here is from genome assembly GCF_964204655.1 of Triturus cristatus. Classification (NCBI taxonomy): domain Eukaryota; kingdom Metazoa; phylum Chordata; class Amphibia; order Caudata; family Salamandridae; genus Triturus; species Triturus cristatus. Next base: position 473,436,761 of record NC_140580.1, on the reverse strand, counting down.
ACATCTTTCTATTCGACGACCCAGCTGCTGCTACTGAGTCCCTGGAACCATGTCAAGGTCTGTGGAGAGGTCACAGCCCTTCACCCTGGAGGAGAACCTGGCTTTGCTGGATGTGTTCCTCCCACAGTACCCCCTGCTGTATGGCCGACCAGGGTATCAGGTGAGTGCAGAGTCTACTAGCACAGACTGTGTCCCTTGTTTGTGACTGTGACTTCTGGCATTGTGTCCAGGTGTGACACACATGCTATGTACTGTAGGGGGGGTCCCAGGGGGGGGAATGCCTGATGTCTCCCAGCCAGTGCATGCTGTGGTGCATGTCTGCCGTCCTCACTTGCATTGTGTTTACTGTGACAATCACTGCATGGTGCATGCCACATTCTGCATGTCTTGTCCTCCTGTGAATGTAGCCTCTACAGTCCTCATGTGATTATGTGGTCAGCCTAGTGTGACAGGTGACTGTACCCACAGATGTGTGTTAGTTCTGTGTACCTGTGCTGAGAGTGTCCACATGATGTGTTCGTACCCTGGACATCGGTGTGTGTGTAAGTCCCCTGTCATGTGGGTGGGTGCATATGTGGAGTGTAGCACCCGGGCTGCATGAGGGATGGATATACCCTGCCCATGTGATGTGAGCAGGGAGCAGTGCTGTGTGTCTGACGTGCAGAGCCAGCCCCACACCTGTGAGCCCCCCCCCCCGTCTAGTGGCACATGTGCAGAGTGAGGTTTGTGGCTGCATTTGGCAATGGCAGGTGAATGTCCTGTGCCTGTGTGTGTCTGTGTACTCTGCTGCGGTAGCGTCAGTGGCCTGTGGCATTGGACTGCTTAGAGGTGCTGCACATTATCCTGGTGTAGCTTGTGATGCACAGTGTGAGCCTGGATCATTGATTGTGTAGTTGCCCTCATTCCACCTGTGTACTTTCAATGGCACGTACTGCTTTTGCCCTTCCCCAGAGGATCATGTCCCTATGACAAAGGTGCAATGCGTTGGATGCATACTATGCCTTGTTGTAAACAGCAAATTTGTTCTAATATGTCTCTCTGTGACATGTGCCTGGTGTATTGATGTAGTCTCACTTGTTCATCCTCACAGGTAGGCGCCTCTGCCAAGAAGCAGATATGGCTGACCGCCGTCAGTTCCGTGAGGAGTGCGGATGGTCGCAAGCGGCGCCTGGCCCAGGTGAGGAAACGCTGGCAGGATACCCGGTGCTGGACGCGGAGGATCGCACGGGTCCTGCTGGGGGACTCACCTGAGACCCATAAGAACCGCGGGCGCCGCCGTCTGACCCACATCCACAAGCATGTGCTGGCGGTGGTATTTCCAGACTTGGAGAGGCGCTTACAGGAGAAGCAGCAGCAGGAAGGGGGTAGGTACATGTGTGTTTGTTGTGTGTCACCAGCATTTGTAAGTGCAAAGTTGCATGGATACACTGCCAGGGTTTAAAGGTGCTGTGCAGATCCAGTTACCCACAGTATAGCTGTGCTCTCCTGCCTCCCTTCCCCTCCTTGCAATGTGTTCCCTGGTCTGTGTGTAGTCACTCCTTCACAAGGTAATGTAGGCTGGCGCTTTCTCAACGTGAACTATGCCTGTAGCATCATGTGTGGGGGTGGTGTGTAACAGGTTTGGGGACCTTGCCTATGCCCTGTCCAGTTCAGTACATGTGGGTTCCATGTCAGTTGGCACTGATGCTGAGTCCAGACATGGGAGTTAGTCTCTCAAGTGTCATGCCTTACAGCGCGCATGTCCTATGTTGTGGCCTGTGACATGATGTGCATGAGTGTGCGATACGCATAGTGCAGGGATGGTGGCGTGTGTTGCAGTCATTCCCATTCAGGACCATGCAGTTGTGTGGCCACTACTGTCCCCTGGGGCATATTTTCATAGGTGTCATGTGTGTCATCACAAAACGTGGACACTCTCAGTGTCTACAGCATAGGTTGTGCTCTGTGCCATTGTCCCCTGGCACCATGTATATTGACGTGAAATGTAGTACAAGTGTCCACTGTACAGCCTGACCTGATTTTCCTTGTTCATACTCACAGTGGCCAGTGCCTGTGTGTCTTGTTACAATCATCTGATGATGGCCATTAGTACATGATTATTTGGACAGGCGCACCTTGGGTATTTGGCGTCCAATCTTGTATTTATGCAGCCCCTGTGTATTTCACCCAGACTAAGAGATGTAAGTGCCACCTGTGTCTCAACAAATTGTCTCATGTAGGGGGTGGTTGGTGCGGGCCAAGCCTACATGTCAAAACCAGAATTCTCCTTGCTAGGTCTGGCCAGTGTGTGATGTTTGTCTGGACATACACTCAAGGTACAGTGAGCCAGTCATGATGGGCATGTTTTCAGTATTACCTATGCAGCATGTGCCTCAAGTTCATGGATATGGTCCCTCCTCATCCCTATTTTCGGCACCGCTGTGTGGTGCAGATGCAGTGCTGGATTGTCCCCAGGGCCTGGCTCCTATGTCAAACTCCATTTCATGTCATTTGCTATTGTGTCATGCTCTCCATGGATTTTCAGTGGCATGGTGGGTCAACCACCTGTGTGTTGCATGCCCTACATCTGTACCTTGTTTTGGAGATGTTACTGATCTTTCTTTGCAGGCTATGCACTGTAACCTGTGTAGATTGGACTCATGTGACATATGTATACAGGTGTGTGATTAATTGCTGTCTCTTCACCTTGCCCACAGCATCGTAGGGGGAAACGGAGGGAGACATGAGCACGGACGGAGCGGAGGGACCGAGCACCAGTGCCAGCGTTGACATCGTGGCTGGCACATTGAGTGGTACTGAGGCGGAGGAGAGTGAGGCCGAGGACCTGTCCACTGGCACGACAGAATATGAAGCTGACGGGTCCGAGGATGATCTCTCCGAGTGGGCGGAGGCTGCACCAGCAGCTGACAGCGACACAACATCGCACCCCGCCCCCTCCATTGCCATCAGCCGCCTCCCACTTGCTCGTGTCCCTTCCCAGCCTGCCCGGTCACCACATGTCTCCTTCCTGCCAGGCACCGCACCCCCTGCCCCTGTCTCCACTGCTGCCGCCAATGCCGAGTCTGTGGACATCCAGCGGCAGTTGCAGGTTGGTTAGGCTGCGATCCTTAATGTCCTCCATGGCCACAGCCAAGTGCTGCACAACATGGAGGCATACTTGGAGGGCATTTTTTCATCGCAGGCTGACCAATGCCAGTTGCTGAGGTCCATAGACTCGACACTGACTGCAGCAGTGGGTCTCCTGCAGCGCTACGTCCCACCCCCTACCCCTGCCCCATCCACACTTCTCACTTCCATGCCTGTCCCACGTACACCCAGACGTCAGCATGCACCCACCACAACAGATACAGGCACCACACCAGCAGGGAAGGTCATACGCACACCTCCTGGCACGCTCACACAGGGTGAAGTAGGCACACCCACTGGGTCGGGGGGCAAACGTAAGTCATGCAGCCAGAGTGGGAGTCCGCATTCCACCCAATCCACTCCCTGCAAATCCCCTCCCCTCAGCTCTCCTGGCCACATATCCGGCAAGGACTCATTCATGGCCGCTCTGTCCCTGAGCCCCACTGTGACACCACCCCGCAAGCGGTCAAGGGAGTCCCCGGTCAGGGTGGTTGAGTCCCCCCCCTGTCCACACCCTCCCCCAGTGGCGCTGCGACCCATCCCTCCGCCCCCCCTCCTTGGGGCCTGTGGTTCCTTCGGGTGCAGGGGAGACGCTGGAGGACCTTGCTAAGGTGTGCAGTGACATCCTGGCCTCCGCCTTTGGCCCTGCCCCACCCCCTGTGGTGGAGTCCTCCATCCCTGCACCCACGACGCCTAACCTTCGCCCTCATGTCCCTGCGGTGCCTGGTCCTTCCCCCCACATGATGCCCTCCCCGCTGTGGAAGACGAAGGAGTCTGACTGTGCAGGCAAGCTAGGGGACACGCGTCCCACTGTGTCCCCCATCCAGTTGTGACTCATGGACTGCCCTATGGGCTTTGTAAATATTGAACTTGATCCACACACACATTATTTGGAAATGCTGAATAAAGCCTTTTTATTTTCCTTAGAACACTACTGCTTTTGTGGTGTTGCTGTTGGTGGGGCTGCTCCATGATTTTGGGTGGTGATCATGTGTTGGGTGTGTGGGAAATGTAGTAGTGTGCTGGTCATAGGGGGGACCCTGGTATCTGTGTGCCATCACAAGGTGTTAGCTAGGTTTCTCTGTTCATGTAAGCAGTTACTACATGGTGAAATTGTCCCAAGGTGTATTCCTTCCTCTGTGTACCCTGACATCTTCCCTGCAGGGTGTTCCCAATATTTAGCGCTGAGCTGTGTCTACATTAGCAGGGTGTGTGACGGACCCCTTCAACTTTGGCCATGCATGCAGAGCGATGTCTCCACCTGCATCATTCGTGGCATCCTTGGTGATCACTGTACTTGTGTATGTAGTCAGTTGACATGACTTCATGTGGACATGTTCCCTTTTAGGCTGTATGCATGTGTGTACTCCCAGCCTCGCACACATGTGTTACATGTACTGCAGGGTCTTTGTGCACCTGACTGACAATTGTGGCAATTGGATCTGTGGGTACTCCACCCTTATTTTTTTCCATGGGCAATGCTGGGGGCCTCTGCACCCACCCCTCCTGTGTCTGGGCACTGCTGGGAGGACTCTGCACCCACCCCTCCTGTCTCTGGGCACTGCTGGGAGGACTCTGCACCCACCCCTCCTATGTCTGGGCACTGCTGGGAGGACTCTGCACCCACCCCTCCTGTGTCTGGGCACTGCTGGGAGGACTCTGCACCCACCCCTCCTATGTCTGGGCACTGCTGGGAGTGATAGGCACCCACCCCTCCTGTGTCTGGGCACTGCTGGGAGGACTCTGCACCCACCCCTCCTATGTCTGGGCACTGCTGGGAGTGATAGGCACCCACCCCTCCTGTGTCTGGGCACTGCTGGGAGGACTCTGCACCCACCCCTCCAGTGTCTGGGCACTGCTGGGAGGACTCTGCACACACCCCTCCTGTGTCTGGGCACTGCTGGGAGGACTCTGCACACACCCCTCCTGCGTCTGGGCACTGCTGGGAGTGATAGGCACCCACCCCTCCTGTGTCTGGGCACTGCTGGGAGGACTCTGCACCCACCCCTCCTGTGTCTGGGCACTGCTGGGAGGACTCTGCACACACCCCTCCTGTGTCTGGGCACTGCTGGGAGGACTCTGCACCCAACCCTCCTATGTCTGGGCACTGCTGGGAGGACTCTGCACCCACCCCTCCTATGTCTGGGCACTGCTGGGAGTGATAGGCACCCACCCCTCCTGTGTCTGTGCACTGCTGGGAGGACTCTGCACCCACCCCTCCTGTATCTGGGCACTGCTGGGAGGACTCTGCACACACCCCTCCTGTGTCTGGGCACTGCTGGGAGGACTCTGCACACACCCCTCCTGCGTCTGGGCACTGCTGGGAGTGATAGGCACCCACCCCTCCTGTGTCTGGGCACTGCTGGGAGGACTCTGCACCCACCCCTCCTGTGTCTGGGCACTGCTGGGAGGACTCTGCACACACCCCTCCTGTGTCTGGAAACTGCTGGGAGGACTCTGCACACACCCCTCCTGCGTCTGGGCACTGCTGGGAGTGATAGGCAACCACCCCTCCTGTGTCTGGGCACTGCTGGGAGGACTCTGCACCCACCCCTCCTATGTCTGGGCACTGCTGGGAGGACTCTGCACCCACCCCTCCTATGTCTGGGCACTGCTGGGAGTGATAGGCACCCACCCCTCCTGTGTCTGGGCACTGCTGGGAGGACTCTGCACACACCCCTCCTGCATCTGGGCACTGCTGGGAGTGATAGGCACCCACCCCTCCTATGTCTGGGCACTGCTGGGAGGACTCTGCACCCACCCCTCCTATGTCTGGGCACTGCTGGGAATGATAGACACCCACCCCTCCTGTGTCTGGGCACTGCTGGGAGGACTCTGCACCCACCCCTCCTGTCTCTGGGCACTGCTGGGAGGACTCTGCACCCACCCCTCCTATGTCTGGGCACTGCTGGGAGGACTCTGCACCCACCCCTCCTATGTCTGGGCACTGCTGGGAGGACTCTGCACCCACCCCTCCTATGTCTGGGCACTGCTGGGAGGACTCTGCACCCACCCCTCCTATGTCTGGGCACTGCTGGGAGTGATAGACACCCACCCCTCCTGTGCCTGGGCACTGCTGGGAGGACTCTGCACCCACCCCTCCTGTGTCTGGGCACTGCTGGGAGGACTCTGCACACACCCATCCTGTGTCTGGGCACTGCTGGGAGGACTCTGCACCCACCCCTCCTGTGTCTGGGCACTGCTGGGAGGACTCTGCACACACCCCTCCTGTCTCTGGGTACTGCTGGGAGGACTCTGCACCCACCCCTCCTATTTCACGATATGTACGCTTAGAACATACACGGGTGTGGGTTCGCTCCATGCATGCGAGGTGGGGTACGGGTCGTACTTACACTGTTGGGGTGGGAGTACGCTCCATGCATACGCGGGTGAGGGTACGGGTCGTACATACGCGGTTGGGGTGGGGGGTACGCTCCATACGTCCGCGGGTGAGGGTATGGGTCGTATTACACTGTTGGGGTGGGGGTACGCTCCATACGTCCGCGTGTGAGGGTACGGGTCGTACTTACACTGTTGGGGTGGGGGTACGCTCCATACGTCCGAGGGTGAGGGTACGGGTTGTACTTACACTGTTGGGGTGGGGGTACGCTCCATGCATACGCGGGTGAGGGTACGGGTCGTACATATGCGGTGGGGGGTACGCTCCATACGTCCGCTCCATGCATACGCGGGTGAGGGTACGGGTCGTACTTACACTGTTGGGGTGGGGGTACGCTCCATGCATACGCGGGTGAGGGTACGGGTCGTACTTACACTGTTGGGGTGGGGGTACGCTCCATACGTCCGCGGGTGAGGGTACGGGTCGTACTTACACTGTTGGGGTGGGGGTACGCTCCATGCATATGCGGGTGAGGTTACGGGTCGTACATACGCGGTTGGGGTGGGGGGTACGCTCCATACGTCCGCGGGTGAGGGTACGGGTCGTACTTACACTGTTGGGGTGGGGGTACGCTCCATACGTCCGCGGGTGAGGGTACGGGTCGTACTTACACTGTTGGGGTGGGGGTACGCTCCATGCATATGCGGGTGAGGGTACGGGTCGTACATACGCGGTGGGGGTGGGGGTACGCTCCATACGTATGCAGGTGGGGGTACGGGTCGTACTTACACTGTTGGGGTGGGGGTACGCTCCATACGTACGCGGGTGAGGGTACGGGTCGTACTTACACTGTTGGGGTGGGGGTACGCTCCATGCATACGGGGGTGGGGGTACGGTCCGTACATATGCGTCCCCACGCTATGTGATGCTTGTGCGTTCCGTACCCAGGCCTTTGCCACGTGGGTACAGCCGTCCCGCCATTGTTGGGATGACGTAGGTGTGGGCGTGGTACGACTCGTACCCACGCTCTTAAGGCGTGGGTACAGGACGTACCTGTATTGTTGTGTTGCCGGTTCGCGTCGTCAAGCACTTCCGTTGTGGCGGACGCTGGCTTTGCTGGACACGCACCCACCCCCTCGTAGTGACCAGGGCCTGGGGGTCAGGTATGTCCAGGGCATGTGTGCTGTGTGACTTGGGTGGGGGTTTTGTGGCCTGCCCCTGCTCCTGCCCCCCCTTCCCCCCTCCCTTTGTTGTTCTGACCTTCTGCGGCGTCTGCGTCCGAACCTGTAGAGGAGGTCGACTGCTATGAGGGCCGGGATGACACGTAGGTTCGGGTCCATGTCTGTCCGTCGCGTACAGGTACTCCTTGTTCGCGTCATCCTGATTTCCCGGCAGTTTTTGGCAGCCGGAAAATATTCAGTGTGCGGGATGACGTCGGTGCGAATCGTGATTCCTGGTTCGTGAATGGCAGGCTGCGTGCGTCCCGACGTCACGTCGGCGCTTTCCCGGATCACATTTGTATGTTTATTTTCGTCGGTCGGGGTTTTGTACGATTCGTACGGAAATGGTGTTTCCGTACGAATCGTAATTGCATGTTTGTACATTTTGACGACCGGGTACGCGTCGGACGGAGAATATGCTCCGTCCGACGGTTCATACCCGGTTTTTACCGGATCGTGATCGGCACCTATGTGTGGTTCAATGCAGAATCTCACAACGCATTTTGACTGATGAACAGTCTTGATCAAGACTGTTCATCAGTCAAAACGCACGGTGTGATTCTGCATAAACCACATGTACTGCAATTACGACTGTGTCCTAAGTGTGCATTGCCATTCGCCGTATTTGTTGGATATATAAACTTTAAGTAATAAAATCAAACAAGGAATTAAATCAAAAATATAAAAGGCATACTACTTTACACAACTAACTACTTCAAAAATGACAAACGCTGCAAGACAAGTAAACTCTGTCAGATTTTCTCACTGCACCATTACAAACAAATATATACATTTCAACAACTACCTAACCAAGTAAGTAAACCTATATATACACTAAAATGTAATAGTTATTACATTTAAGAAATGTTAATTAACAAATAATTATTAAAATACTATCCAATTTCCATCTTTTTACATAGACTTCCTAAAAGAAAAACCTACCCCTCGAAACAGCGATCAAGTACGTGAAAATAACAACTATCAAAATGACATTAGAAAGCAAGTATATATACATCAATACGAAGGTATGAACACACCCAAATATTAAGCAAAATAAACCTAACACACTCACCTTCGACATACGAACAACAAATGAACATTTAAAGTGAAACTTATGATTTTGTTTCATCCAACAGAAAAGAATGCAGCTGCTCCACATAAGAACACCCCACAGACATTTTTTACAAAATATTATTAAATAGAATTTGATCTAAAAACAAACTAACCTAAACTACAAACCAATATATATATATATATATAATCTAAAATATAAAAAATGTTTAAAACATTATTTTATTATTATTAATAACTTAAATATGTATTTAATTCATTTTCAACCTTTCTAAAACTATAAGCCATAAAATGATAAACTGTGATTTCAAAATCAACAATCAAATCAAATTTTTTTTAAAGCAATATTTCTGAAACAAATCAATATATTTTTAAATAAAACTACCATTTCATAAATAGAGTAACACATTTCTACAATTTTGAAAACAATTACAAATATTATAAAAGTATACATTTTCCATTAAAATATTCTAAATAGTTTTATGAAAAAAACTCATGATTGGTTTTCCATTTTTCAACACAATTTTTTTAAACAATTAATATATATCTTATTGAAAAAATGGTTTCTAAATACTAAAAGTTTTTTTTAAATAAATGTAACATATACATTGGCATATTTTCAGAATTATTAAAATAATATTTTAAAATATACATATTTTTTAAATTTGCCCATTTTTAGCCCATACAAACCTAATGTCCTGCTGCTAAAAACATATTAAACAATTATTTGCATATATTAATATAATTAAATACACAGATTTCAAAACAATCATATTGAAAAATGTAGCTTATTAAAAACACTAAACTTAAAAAAATACACAGATACAAAAACACAGTACAATAAACTACAAACTAATTGACACTTACAAATAATATTACATACAGCAATATTTTCTACATCAATATTTTTTACAGCGATATCAAAAACAACACTAAAAACAATATTTTTACCATTGATATTCCTGTTGATGATATTTTTGATGTCCCAGAATTCTTGATACAATATTTTTCTGTCACAATATTTTGTTTTGATATTCTGGGCTATGTAACAAAAGAAGGCCATACCAATGGGTTTCTGCAACATATATCATGCAGTTCCTACAGGCTGCTCCATGATATAACCTACGAGTTATGGAGTAGAAATTTCAGCGCAGCCACACCTCCAATGCTGTTTTTCTACACAGCATTAGGGTCTCTTTTCCTGCAATTGCAACAAATCTTTTAGTGTTCATACGGGAAGCAAGTCAGTTCTCATAAAATGCTTAGCAACATTAGCCTTTTTAGAGAAAGCAGCTGATTCAGCTAGGGTGTTACCTCTTTAGTCATTAGCATTAGGATCATGGTGCACAGCACACTTTACCACCACTGCATTATTAATTAAATGTAAGGCAATTAAAAGGTTTTTGAGCATACTGTCCATTCTTTACATGGGTTTTGACTAATGATAAGAAAATCTATTGCATCCATATGTGCCCAAAGTCATAAATTATTACAAACACATACTTTTAGTCTGTGTCCACAGTCACAATCCCTTCTTTGGCTAGAATTCAGACTTGGTGAGAGCAAAAAGCTCATATTTGGCAAATGACTATTTTCCACAATCTAACGTAGGATATATAAGGCATGACCAGCAACAAGGACACCGTCCTTATTTCTGAACCGTGGTCCATTAACAAAGTACATTAACTCACAGTTAAAAATGGGCTCATCAGTTAAATCAACATGGGTTTGGGTACATGGACAGTGACAAGGATGTAATCCTGGGGTTACTTTTCCTCACGGGCTGCCTTTAAAGAGGCAGGGTTCAGGTCTAGACGATGGTAAGGGCAATATGAGAAATGGACAGCAGTCAAATTTCATGCTCGGAAAATCGGCTTGTAGTGAGATGCTGGATTCTTGTAGTGAGGAGGAGCACAGCCACATAATGAGGCACAGCAGCAGTTAAAGGAGAATTAAGCAAAATAGTGTCAGATGCTTTAATAAGATGTGCAGTAGCTGACATAGACCCTAAATATGGAGGGAGCACAGCCGCGACTTGGTCTCAGTTCTAAAGATCATAGGCAATGGGCTATTACAAATCCCCATGACTATGCATGCGTAACTTTCCTTTGCATGAGTGCATGAAATTTCAGCAAAATTACACAAAATTCAGTGCAATTAGGTGAAAGGCAAATCTGTCATTTTGCACTGTATTTTAATGCAAAATACATTCATGTCAGTTTTTGGTGCAAGGATACATTTAACAAAAGCACTGCAAACAGCAGCCACTTATATTCTGTTGTTGCATTTATTCACAGTAAAGCTTTATAACGAAAGCCACATTTTGCAATAATTTTTTTGTGCAAATGCCACATAATTATTCAAAGTGCTGCATTGGTGTAATTTTGGAAATTTTGCATAACAAGTCTAATATCGAATTCCCAAAATATCAGGAATTGCAGAAGTGTGGCAAAATCAGGGGGACTTCAAGCAGGTGCAGAAGTCAATCCTTGCTTCATTTTCACAAATTCATTTTAACTACACCACTCCAAGCATTTAACGGTGTATTTTGTGACATAGGGCCTCATTACGATGGTGGTCGGACGAGTACTAACAAGTAGTCCGCAGTCCAACCCACCATATTTTGATAAGACCGCCATGTAGGCGGACAGAAACTGCATTTTTCTTCTGAGGCTTGTGCTGTGGCGGAGAGAAGAGCCACATAAGAAAAGGGTTGCCCACAAGTAACGCGACTCCTCTGTGAATTATTCCCCTGTTTGTTACTGCACCGTCACGGCATGGTATGCGGGAATGGAGGAACATAGAAGCCTTTGAAATCAACAATTAAGTGGGGATTTTTTTGAAACATGATGCTCAAACGCCCTAGACCTGATGAGGCCCAATACCTCTGGGGCTGAAACGCGTCGACCTTATGAATCGAGGACGCCCATGTGAATTCAAAGTATTGTGTGATAAAGTTTGAAAGTACTAAAAAAATGTTGAGGTTGGAGTAATATACCTCTTAGCACTTTCTTGAAGGGTGATCTTCTTTTGAAAGGAATGCTCGTTGCTTAAAAAATTGAAAGCATCCTTATTTACTAATAGGGTAATGAGAAATAGTAGATATATGTTTTGATTAGGTGTAATTATTTTGTTTTTGTTTAAGAAAAAATAATGTATTGTATATAAGAATATATGATTGTATATATGCATACATGTTGAAATTAAAAAAATATGTATCAAAAAGTTTTGATTTTAAAAATTTCTTTCGAGACTTGTGTTTGAACTGCTTTTTGACCATGATTTGAATGGATATTTGATTAATCAAGAGAGTGAAACTCGTAGGAAGGAATAATTCAAGTTTTTCTTCATCCTAATATACAGTATAGATATTTGTCCCAAAGCATTATTCGTATATAATATTGGAGAGAAGAGCCACAGCACACGCTGCAGTAAAAAAAGAGGCATGTTCCCAGACATCCATGCACCATGTGCCAGGCACCATGTGGTGCCTGGCACTCGATGCATGGATGTTTGAGGGCCACTTGGCAGTGGCCCACTTGGGACAGGGGCTCTGCTTAGGGACCCCAACATCCCTTTTCAACAGTCTTTTCATGTCAGGGGACCACCATAAAATGGCTGTGTGAAACGGACATCCTAATTCTTACAGCAGTGCCTGCACAGGCACCACCTCCATTGTAGGGATTAGTGTCCGACAGTAGCTCCAACGAGCTCCTTGAGCCTGTCGGAGGTGGCGGTCTGCCCCCCAGACTGCTGCCGTCTGATCATCCACATCATAATGCAGTGGTAGGATGGATGGCCCGGATGTTGGTGGGACTGCCACCGGCATCAAAATGAGGCCCATTATCTTGCAAAAATCTTCACCATTTTGGCATAGCCCAAGATACCCTATCAATACACAGTTATACCCAGATAGGTACGATTCAGTAAGACAGACACAGAGCCAGTCCATTTATTCAGAGGACAGGTGGCGGAAATGTAATGAATGATCAAGGGATTACACGCCCTTTATTAGCCAATTCGGTGCGAAAATAGACCTTGCAGTGATATAGAGTAACAAATGCCAAAACCAAATCATCAACATATTGGACTAAAGTAGAAAATGGGGAAAATCAACATGTCTAGATCCTTCTCTAGGGCTTGGGGAAAGATTGGATGGAACTCCAAAAGCCCTTGAGGAAATCAGGCCTAAGAAAGTTGAGATCCTCAGATTGTGAACCACAAGAGATACCGAAGCGGAGCAGAGATCAATCACAGCAATTGGGATTTGCAGGGATGCAGGAAAGGATGGTGGCAGGGTTTGGGACAACACTGAAGCTTGGAATAAACACATTAATAATGACCCTAAGGCCCTGTATTAACCTGTAAACAATAACTTTCCCCGCCTTGCCTATCAAAAGAAAAGGGTATTACATATACTAACAATAGGCACTAAAACCCCTTGTTTAATCAAATCTGCTATTAAAGGGTGGATTCTTCCTCTTCTTCTGGTTTTAACTGCGGTAATCTAGATAGCTTTTTCTGAGAGCCAACCTTCACATTCACTGGTTTTATTAATGATATGAACCACACATTGTTTGTTCTTGTGGACCAAAATGTGGACAGTACTTGAGAAAGAAAATCAGTTAGGTTCAGAGACATGGCAATTTTATTCACATTGCTGAGGCACTACAGTACCTCATCTGCTTGTTGATGGGGTATTTTTAAGAACACACCTTCCGGAGTACAAAATACAGTACAGTTTAACTTGACAAAAATATTTCTGACTAGCAGACTAGCTTGGGAGGATGGGCAAAGCACAACAGAATGTTTATCACTAATGGGTGCCAGGAAGTAAGACACAGGGTCAGAAATATGGTGATTAATTGGTTGGTTACAAATGCCTACTGTCTCTATGGACATGCCAGAGAAAGAGAAAGTAGTGCAATTTCAGGGACATAAGTTTTGATTCTGCTTTCTCTGTCTTTCTCTCTAGAAAAGCTAAGTAATGGTTAGAGGCTGTCATCAACTCGGCCAGGATCTTAGTCTGAAATCCGATGCAGATGGTTGTTAACTGACTAACTTAAGAAACAATGCCTGTACAAAAGCAGCACATACAGCTTCCTGAGTCATATCTGTCAGACAGGCTACACCCAAGTACCTTTTAAACTCATCCTTAAGTTTCCAAACTCATCCTTAAGTTTCCAAATAATCAGCCGGTGCTACACACTTATTTTGTTTACAGTTCGAGATCTTAGCCCAAGTTTTTAGCAGACACCGGACACACTTCTGTGATTACATATAACAACACATCCTTTGCTACATTCAGATTTCCTTCATTAGCAGGGGCCACCTCTATTAAGTTCAACTTCTCAACCAATTTTTCTCTCACTTCACTCTGTACCACCAGTTGCAATAACTGATTCACAGACCACCTAGTTTGGTCTGTATACACTGTGGAAATGTGGATTTTCCTGGTCAGTTATGTCCCCTATCTTGGACCCCAACGGTTCTATATGCATGTTACAAGTACATGTATGTTCCCTCCAGTTCCAGTTTCTAAGACGCAAACATATGTGTGTCTACCGTCAACATGTTCTCTGTCAGATCCGCCATCTATGGGCTGGATATTCGATTCCTAGGTATGAAAGGCCACCGACTTTACATGGCTAAGTTACTCCATTTTTACAGTTCAGGCGAGTAGGCCCGATTCTGTCCTCAAAGCCTTTCCCTGCTCCCAGCCTCTGACAGCTTCAGCTTGAGCTCACATCTGTATCCATGAACTTTGTCCTACTCCCTGTGCAGCTAACGGTGCCTGCCTCGGCCAGTTTTCGCCTGTCTGCCAAGAAGTTGTATTTCACCTTCGAATTATCTATTTTCCCCCTCAGCCGATGCATTCCTGCCTAGTGATTTAGGTAAACATTTCCTTTAGCTCACAAGCAAAGGACTCAGCCTTTCCGTCCTCCTGCAAGTGATTCATAGCCCTGTTGCTATGGAAAGTTTTCTGCCCCTCGCATCTCATATAGACACTTAGACGCTTGTACACGCACATAGTCAGTATAGAATAGATTCTGTCCGAGAGTCTCTTCCTTGTGGATAACATAGTTCTTTAAACATAGGATGTTAGATATGATTTGGGATTAGGTTGACATAACCCCAGACTTCTCGTCTCCACATGTAGAGCTAAATGTCAAGTCCCCTTCACCCCCTAGTTACACGTCAATTACACGTCATGCTGCTGCGCGCGCATCTATGCCAAGTATTATCTTATAGATCCACCTATGTCTGATAATCCTAACCAATCATGTTTCTTTTATTCCTTATTACGCCTAGTTTCGATTATGTCACTGTCACGTCATTTTTCTTATCAAATGTTACGCCTTCTACATTCGTTTCATTGTAATGTACTTATTATAAAAATACATGTCTATCAATAAATTATTGTACTTCACTTCCTGAACCCTCGTGGTGACGGAACCTGAAGGCCGCCACTCGAGTCGGCCATTTTGAATGGAATAAAGCCCATTAGAGAACCTCTTATACCACGGATTCTGCCTCTTGTTATTTTGAGCTATTTTACTTTATTTTAAGACTCCGTACGAAATTAAGTCAGGTAATATTTATTTTATTTACCACATAATGGCGCCCGAACAGGGACACTTTCTCATCTCACGCGCCGGCGGTGCGTTGCAGGCCCGGTCTCCTGCCACAGCTGGACGGACCATAAACGCGTACCAGCAGGATTTCCTGTAAGCTCCCTCCGGTCAAGCGGGGGCGACTGAGGCTGCGATCGACCCAGACGAGGCGGTGAGAAGTGCGAAGTATCCCGACCAGAGCCTAGCTGAGAGAGCAAGATCCGAGGTATACAGAGGCCCACCAGGTTTTCCGAAATCCCGATGTGCAGAGGGTCCGATGTCCACAGTCGTCGAGTCCTGTCCATTCTCTGAGGCCTTCCGTTTCAAGGAGCTACTCGGTGAGTACCATCGCCGGGGAGGCGTGTTGACGTGCACATAGGTTGTGCCGGTCAAGACGGATTTGGGTACACAAATCCGGTCTGCACTGTTTAGCAGTGTATATGTACTGTTTAGCAGTATATCAAGTATTCCGAAGTATTCAGTTATTGTCAAGAATTCAGCGTGGTGATTAGTTAAGCAGACTGTCATCATTGTCGACCATTATTAAATGTTTAATGTTTAATGTTTAAAGTATTCAGAAAATGTCTTGCATATTGTGGTATGAATGACTGTTCATTGTTCACTGTTCATTATTGTGTTTCTCGTATTAAGTAAGTTCAAGAGTAAGTATCAGATCAGTTGTTAATATGCCGCTCTTCTCGAAGTTAAGACAGATTACCACCAGAAAAGGGGTGCTTGAAGAAGCAGTTCCTATTCCTCCTAGAGACACTCCAGGACATTTCATGTACCATAAACATGGCTTAGATGCCATATTGTTTCTTGATCTATGGGTAGATTATACCAAGGGATTACCGGAAAGTCAAAGGTGGCCCGCAACGGGAACCTGGGATGCAGAGTGCATCATGAAAGTGGAGGAAGAGTTATGGAAAAGAAAGGTCAGACAGTCACAGAAAGACGCTATCGAGTTATGGCGTAAAGAATCTCATAGACGAACAGAAAAAGCACGTAGACAAGAAGAGAGGAGTAAAGAAAGTTCAAATAAAGTTCAAGAAAATCTATTAATTGAGGAAGGGATCCGAGTGAAATCAGAACAAGTAAATAGACAAAGTAATGCTCTTATGAATGGTATGTATCCCCTTCTAGCCGAAGGACTACCTAAGGCTGCTCCAGAGATGCCAAAAGACTTGCCACCCCCATTATTTCCAATTAAGGTACATCCAAAAGGGCATCCCAGAACCGCAGAAGACGTTTTCCTTTCCTCATATCTAGATGATGCAGCCCCCGAGTATGCTAACGCCACACCACATAGACCGTCTGGCGGAGGGGTTCAACGTCAGGATCAGGTATCTGTCCCCGTGCAACAGCAAGTCCCGACGCAAGCTTCGGCAAGCACATCTGTTTCCGCATCTGTCTCCGCAGTCGACTCTACAGGGGTAACAACACCCATAGTTGCTGTGTCACGTTCAACGAACCCATTCACACCCGACGCCCCAGATGGGGCCACGGGAGGTGCTAGCAGTACTTTTACACCACCTAGAATAAATAAACTTGTCTTTCAAGAGTCAGCACATTCACGTACACCTAAGTTCGTAAATGAACGTGCGCTTAAGGAACTCCTTGTAAATTGTAGATATGACCCGGTGGTTGGTAAAGAGGATGAAATGGTTCTGGCATCATTACGTATCAGGCGAGCCGCAGAGTATTTAGCAAGGTTACCAGGGATGATTACGCATCTGGATAACATATATCATTTTGTTCAAACAGGACGAGATCCAGGATGTATTAACAGAGCTATGGAGTTCCAGAAAGTAGAGATACAGGGGGAACTGTTGCGTTTTCTCATAAACTGTGTGATCAGAAATCAAGATCGTCCGGGGGTAGACCCGAATGCAATGCTTACTCTTACAAGATGGAGTCAGAATATATCAGAAGGGAGACACGATAAGCAAAATTGTATAATAGCCATGTGCCAAAAAATCCGTAAAGAAATAGAACGTATTCATGAAGAGAGATTGGGAACAGACGAGTTTGAGCAAGATGAAGTGTCCGAATCAGAGAATTCCGCAAGACAGTCAGAAACCATAGCCTATGTAGGCAGAGGAAGATCCTGTGAAAATACTAGATGTTTTTCTGATCCCATACATTCTGTATGTCCAAATAATAGCAGAACGTATCCAACGCCTGTAATAAATCTGAAGTCTCCTGAACATTCGTTTCAAGCCGCAGATAAAATACTACGAGAACGAAGAGGTTACCACCTCCTCGATTCCATGGATGAGCAAGAATTAGCCAGATCAGCCGTTCACTGGATCGTTAGTCCTGAAAAATATGGTGATGAGACCGTAGCACACACGTTTCTCAATCTCAGTACAGATGAACAACGTTTAGCTGGAATCTATATGATTCAGCAACTCCTCATATTATATAAGAGCCAACATGCTGATCCTGGTCCTTTACCTGATATATTAACGGAACTACTCACGAACAGATGGAGAGGTTCTAGTAACAAGTTAATTAAAGAGATATTAGTGTCACGTAAACAGTATGTCCTTTTTGTAAGTCCGGATTCTCTCTCGCTGCCCCATAGAGAAAGAACGCCGTACTATATGGATAGACAAAATCCTTTACGAGAAGTGCACCCAATAAAAGGCGAAGACAATGAGTTTCACCGTGTATTTGTTTACACACCTATATCAAAAATGGAATTATTAGAAATGAAGAAAGTAGTACCTAGCCATGATAAAGACCCAGCGGGTTTCCACCGAGAAATTAAAGACATGTTACTGATGGGAGAGTACACCTTTCCTGATATTATGACGATATTAAAAGTGCTTTTGCCTGCTGGCATATATGAAAAACTGAAAGAAAAAGAGTGGGAAGTGGGAGACCAAAAGATAGACTGGACAGCATTAGCAGAGGAAGAAAGGGGCCGAGCCGCAGGTTCAGGGCTCGGGGATAAAGTTAAACTATTACCAGGTTTACTAGTACAGGTATTGCCACGTTTATTAACTACAAAAAAGGAAGATTGGGGTGCAATCACAGCCTGTAAACAAAAGCAAGATGAAGACACAAGCGATTATTATGCTCGATTTGAAAAATGTTTTGGTATAAATAGTGGTATAAAAGCAAGTAGTGACTCATATCCACATTTATTTGTGACAAAATTAGTGGAAAATGCATTACCTCCAGTAAAGAATAGAATATTGAAATTCGAGAGTACCTGGCAAAGTAACACTCCGTCGCAAATGCTACAAATGTTACAGTATCATCACAATAGAATTAGGGATGAACAAGAACACGAGCATAGACGCATGAAGGATACAAAAATGAAAATGCTAGTTTCTCAGACAGTACCAGCAGATGGTCACAAAAAGGGTGTGACACATTCTGGTGATTCTGCAGTTCCTGTAAAAGGAACCTGCAATTACTGTAAACAACTGGGCCATCATGTACACGATTGTCCAGTCCTGAAACGTAATATAGCTACAGGCATTACAAAGGAGAGACCACGATTAGTTAGACAAGATCAGAATGAACAAGGAGCTATGCAGCATGGACAGTCCATGCCAGCCTCACAGCAACCCATACAGTTTGTGCCAGCTGCACCACCGTTGCCTGCTACTGCCACACAAACCACAACACGACAACTGTATCAGACTGCACAGTATGAATACCCTGAATACCAGCGTTACGCATGAACCAGCCTAGAGAGGGAAGTTGACTTACCACTTATCGAGATTCCTGTAGATCAAGAAGGACCTTATGTACATAGTGAATTATTAGGTCAAGATAGAAAATTCTTACTCGATACAGGGGCAAGTCGAACAACTATAAAACGTAGCGAAGTTCCAGGGGCACCCCTCTCAGGCTCTCAAAATGTTTCCCTTGGTTTTTCAGGAAAACCTATTGTTAATGAAGTATCAAAGCCTCTACCACTTACAATAGGACCTTTGACACGAACTACAGATTTGTTGCTTACTAAATCATGCCCAGAAAATTTGCTAGGAATTAAAACTCTGAAAGCACTAGGAGCCGTAATATGTTGTTCTCCGGAAGGAGTAAGGTTGTTTTTACGTGATTTTAAAGGTCACTATGTGTCTAGAGACATGGATCCCCGACTACAGACTTTACCAGTACATCTATGGGCACAAGGCCCTACGGATGTTGGCTGCATGAACATTACACCCTATCGAGTCACACTGAAAGCAGGAGTGGTACTACCACGAATGCGACAATACAAGTTACCGCATGATGCTGTAGTGGCTTTGCTGAAAATCATTGATGAGCTAATTGCCCAGGGAGTAGTTGTAGAAACAGACTCCAATGTATGTAATTCACCGATAATTCCGATTCTTAAACGAACTGATCCTACTGCCCCACCAGTGTACCGATTGGTTATTGATTTGCGTGAACTAAACAAGTGTATTGTACCACAATTCCCTGTGGTCCCTGATATATCATCATTATTGACAGCAATTGATTCCGAAGCAACATTCTTTACTGTAATTGATCTCAAGAATGCCTTTTTCAGCGTCCCAATAGATCCGGAAAGCCAATACTTGTTCGGATTCAGTTTAAATGGGCGCAGCTTTAAATTCTCACGCGCTCCTCAAGGATTTACAGAAAGCCCCAGCATCTACAGCCAAGCACTGAAACGAGAACTTGACAGTATCCACATGCCAGTCAATACTGCACTGCTTCAATATGTCGATGATCTGCTGATCACCGCGAGAAGCGAGCCAGAATGTGAAAAAGCTTCTCTGACAGTTTTACATTTCCTAGCCGACAAGGGGCACAAGGTGTCCCCTTCTAAGCTGCAATTCTGTGTTCAGCGAGTTATTTATCTTGGTCACTCGCTGTCCAAGGAGGGAAGGCAGCTTACACCAGATCGCATCCAGTTAATTGCTAACATGTCAATACCCCAGACACAAAAGGAGGTGCGGGCTTTCATAGGCCTCACTTCATATTGTAGACAGTGGATCCCTCAGTACGCATTTCTAGCAAAACCACTCATTCAGTTAACCACACAGGAGGCAGCCACATCGACTGTTCTCCCTTGGACTCAGGAACATACACAAGCTTTTGAAAGCCTAAAGGAAGCTTTATGTCAAGCACCTGTTTTAGCAACACCATGTTATAGCAAACATTTTACACTCTTTGTTACAGAACGCGAAGGTACTGCCTTATCAGTACTCACTCAGGATCAAGCAGGATCACGCAAGCCATGTGCTTATTTTTCCAGTACATTAGATCCCGTAGCTCAGGCTTTGCCTGCATGCCTGAAATCAGTGGCAGCGACAGCTTTAGCAATCAGACAAAGCGATGCCATAGTTTTAGGACACCCATTGACAGTACAAGTACCACATGCAGTAGAGGTTCTTGTGAACCGAACACAAACACAACACTTGACCATAGCAAGACTTACTGGTTATGAACTGACATTGTTTCAACCACACATAGAGATCCGACGGTGTAATACATTGAATCCTGCTACACTATTACCTGTAATTGGAACAGACCCACTAGCTCATGATTGTGTTGAAATCATTGAAATAAAGACGAAACCTAGACAAGACTTGACAGACGTTCCATTGTTAGATCCAGACCTGACGTTGTATGTAGACGGATCGTGCATGAGAACAAATACAGGAGATTTAGTGGCCGCGTATGCAGTCACAACAGACACTGAAGTTATTGAGACAAATTGTATAGATACTTTGTCAGCCCAAGCAGCAGAACTTATTGCTCTAACACAAGCCTGTATTCAAGCCACAAATAAGAAAGTTAATGTATACACTGACTCACGTTATGCATTCGGAGTTGTACACGACTTCGGCGTACTGTGGCGAGAGAGAGGTTATTTAACTTCCCATGGTGCCCACATTCAGCACGGACCCCTCATTCATGCCTTGTTAGACGCAATACATCTACCCACTGCTATATCGATTATGAAATGTAAAGCACACACGAAGGTTACTGATACCATTTCTCAAGGCAATGACTTAGCTGACAGAACAGCTAAACAGACTGCTCAGAATCGCACATTAGACATGACAAAGCCAATAGTTCAGACACCAACACAGTGTATGACAATTAAGGATCCCGCACTTGACGTAATTGACATACAGACACATGCCACAGCAGAAGAAATAAAGAAGTGGACTGAACTAGGAGGGATCCAGACAGATCAAGGATGGATGACGAAGGAGAAATCTGTATGGTTTCTCCCTGATTCCATGGTTCAAGCCATTATAGCTACAGTTCACAGTCCAGCACATTTAGGAGAGAAGGCTATGCTAGACAGCATTCAGCACATTTGGTTCAACAAACATTTACGAGCAGCAGCTAAACAAAAAGTTCGTACCTGTATGATATGTTGTCAGTTTAATCCAGGAAAGAGTGTTCCCGTAGAGCAGGGTGGATTTCAGCCTCCTGACCATCCTTTTGAAGTCCTCCAGATGGATTATATTCAGATGGAACGTTGTCGAGGATTCAAATATGTCCTCGTAGTTGTCTGCGCTCTCTCCCGTTGGACAGAGGCGTATCCCGTATCAGATTACACTGCCCCGACTACTGCCAAGCAGCTAGTTCGAGAATTCTTCCCACGGTACGGTTTACCACGTGTTGTATATTCAGACAACGGCCAGCCTTTCTCATCCGAATTAATGAAACATGTCTCACTTTTGTTGGGATATCAGTGGAAATTCCACTGTGTCCGACACCCCGAGGCAGCAGGTCTCGTGGAACGACATAATCAACTTTTAAAAATCAGATTGTCTAAAATATGTCAGGAAAAAGGTGTGGACTGGATAGTAGCCTTACCAGTTGCGCTATTCTACATGAGAATGGTAGCACACTCTCGAACAGGGCTATCCCCGTATGAGGTGATCTTTGGTAGACCACCGAATATGTGGGGGACGCCTATACCCCGTAAAATAACTGATGTTGACTGTAATATGCTGACAGATTACCTGGCTTCCTTGATGTCTGCACTACAATCTTCTCGTTCACAGGTGGTCGCAGCTTTTCCTGACAACACTGAGGTGAAACCCCATGACGTGGTCCCCGGGGACTTTGTCCTGGTTCGGAATTTTGATAGGAAAAGCCAATTGGATCCTAGGTGGAAGTTGCCTAAGCAGGTCCTGCTGACGACCAGAACAGCTGTGAAGATCGAAGGACGGAAAGGATGGGTGCATTCCACCCATATAAAAAAATTTCATGGACTTCCTCCTGACACAAACAGTACTTCCCGTGTGTCTTCCCCCATTGACTCAAAGCTACCTTTGGCTGAGGCCAGTAGCACCGAACTCTATAAACAGAAACTCAGGTCCAGATCTAAACTGTCGGACGATTTGATTGTTTAAGTCCTCTCCAAGGTGAAGCGGTTGAATCTGTCCCGACATGTATCCCTTAGGTCTGAATGATGTAGAGTCCAGAATCATAATGAAACGACATGCTTATTGTAAATTACTGCGTAACCACTGTATTGTGACTTTATTAATTTTGTTTTCCTTGAGTTTTTTAATAGTTATTGCAAGTATATTGTTGCATATGTATTATCCTGTTTCTTAACGTGTTCTCAATATAACTGATGAACATTCTTTTAGTGACCTACCGCCACATGAGTTGTCCTATAGACTTGCGCTGCGCAATAACACATTCATTAGTATGTTACATCATTCCCATCAGACTAGTAATGCCACCAATTGTTGGGTGTGTGGCCGACTCCCTCCCTATCAGAATAACAAAGGAGTTCTGCCTTTCTTTCCACATCCATTTACACGCAATGGCTCCTGTGGAGCATGGTTTAGTTTATTAAATTCCATAGACCCAGACACAGCAGTTTATCAACAACATTGGATATGGGGAAATCTGAATCTAGTTTTATTCAAAGTCTGTCACCCTAATAAGGAGGGTCACCCCAGTAGAACAGGAACTGATTTAGAAAATGAAGTGTATAAATTAGGTAATTTTACGCCTAATCTTATGATTTTGAATGTCAAATCCGAAGTTGAACTAATTCTGCCCACTATGTCAGTATTTCCAGTTAAGGGTGAATTATGTGTGAGAAAAGTTGGTTCCATACATATGGGCCATAGCCAATGCGTTACTACAGTAGAATATAGTGATCAAGGCAAATCTTCATTTAGAGCTTCTCGCCATTCTTACTTTATATGTGGTCAGACGGCATATATGCGTCTGCCTCTAGATTGGGATGGTACCTGTTATATAGCATTCCTTCTGCCACCTGTTTTCCTAGCTCCCCCTGATTATTATCGAAATGTTCATTTAGTACACAATAGAGAGCGAAGAGATCTCCCAGTTGTCGATTATACTGAGACGGCATGGGACAAGTATGTAGATTTCAATAAAGGTATCTTTCCCTATATAGGTACAATATCAAATAGTAAGCTGATACGCAGACTCACCAAGACTCTTGAAGCTGTAGTAAACGAGACTATAGCCGCCCTAGGCAATCTGACAGAGGAACAATCAGTGATGAGAATTGTTGTTCTCCAGAATCGTCTTGTCCTTGACGTCATCCTGGCCGATAGGGGCGGAGCTTGCAGGGTCATCGGATCCAGCTGCTGCATATTCATACCAGAAAATTCGCCATCTGTATATAAAGCTATAACACGCCTTCATAAGATTGTAAGCCAGATACACGAAAATCCAGGCACTTGGACGTGGTCCGGGTGGTTTTGGAATGTGATATCAGCCTGGGGATGGAGAGTTCTATCTTTCCTAGGTATTGGCCTTCTTATGCTCTTCAGTTGTTGTCTATGCCTGCAATGTGGACCAGCGATTTGTGGTCTGTGTGCCACATCGTGTATTCCACATCAAGGTTTTGGCTCAAGATCCCGGAAGAAGAAAGAAGAAGAAATGATGCTCCATGAGCAAATCGATGGAATGATGAAGATTGATATCTCTTGAAGGGCAAGAAGGGGACAAGGAGGGAATGTGGAAATGTGGATTTTCCTGGTCAGTTATGTCCCCTATCTTGGACCCCAACGGTTCTATATGCATGTTACAAGTACATGTATGTTCCCTCCAGTTCCAGTTTCTAAGACGCAAACATATGTGTGTCTACCGTCAACATGTTCTCTGTCAGATCCGCCATCTATGGGCTGGATATTCGATTCCTAGGTATGAAAGGCCACCGACTTTACATGGCTAAGTTACTCCATTTTTACAGTTCAGGCGAGTAGGCCCGATTCTGTCCTCAAAGCCTTTCCCTGCTCCCAGCCTCTGACAGCTTCAGCTTGAGCTCACATCTGTATCCATGAACTTTGTCCTACTCCCTGTGCAGCTAACGGTGCCTGCCTCGGCCAGTTTTCGCCTGTCTGCCAAGAAGTTGTATTTCACCTTCGAATTATCTATTTTCCCCCTCAGCCGATGCATTCCTGCCTAGTGATTTAGGTAAACATTTCCTTTAGCTCACAAGCAAAGGACTCAGCCTTTCCGTCCTCCTGCAAGTGATTCATAGCCCTGTTGCTATGGAAAGTTTTCTGCCCCTCGCATCTCATATAGACACTTAGACGCTTGTACACGCACATAGTCAGTATAGAATAGATTCTGTCCGAGAGTCTCTTCCTTGTGGATAACATAGTTCTTTAAACATAGGATGTTAGATATGATTTGGGATTAGGTTGACATAACCCCAGACTTCTCGTCTCCACATGTAGAGCTAAATGTCAAGTCCCCTTCACCCCCTAGTTACACGTCAATTACACGTCATGCTGCTGCGCGCGCATCTATGCCAAGTATTATCTTATAGATCCACCTATGTCTGATAATCCTAACCAATCATGTTTCTTTTATTCCTTATTACGCCTAGTTTCGATTATGTCACTGTCACGTCATTTTTCTTATCAAATGTTACGCCTTCTACATTCGTTTCATTGTAATGTACTTATTATAAAAATACATGTCTATCAATAAATTATTGTACTTCACTTCCTGAACCCTCGTGGTGACGGAACCTGAAGGCCGCCACTCGAGTCGGCCATTTTGAATGGAATAAAGCCCATTAGAGAACCTCTTATACCACGGATTCTGCCTCTTGTTATTTTGAGCTATTTTACTTTATTTTAAGACTCCGTACGAAATTAAGTCAGGTAATATTTATTTTATTTACCACAACACTCTGAAGTTCCTCTTAGAACTAAGAAGATTTTGTTTGGTATTAGGTTCAACAAGGGGCGTGGACAATAATTCAACCCCCGGCTGTGGGGTAGTCCCATAAGGGAAGAAGAACAGGAGAGGAAAGGTCCTTATCATCAGTATCACTAGAGTGGGAAGAAAGGAAACTACTTCTAGACACTTGGAACAGGGGTGGGAGCACACCGCTTCACCTCCCAGCAAGGTTCGCCCCTGGCATTGTGGTAAATGCAGTTTCAGATACTTGCTTGCTTCAAGAGTGTTCAAGTGTTTTGCCACAGTTGGCGCAGATAGTGCTGATCTCTACACACGTGTTTCTGGTTCTTTAACTGTCATCAGTAGAGATTACAGTCTTTCAAATGTGGGGTTTGCTGAGTAGGCTGCTAACATCTTTCTCAGGTCAGGTACCTCTCACAGGCATGCAGATGCTTCATCCACGAGCTTGTCAGCTCAATGACTCACAGGAGTACTATTAAGCAGGAACAGGGGTGGGAGCACACCGCTTCACCTCCCAGCAAGGTTTGCCCCTGGCATTGTGGTAAATGCCGTTTCAGATACTTGCTTGCTTCAAGAGTGTTCAAGTGTTTCGCCACAGTTGGTGCAGATAGTGCTGATCTCTAGACACGTGTTTCTGGTTCTTTAATCGTCATCAGTCGAGATTACAGTCTTTCAAATGTGGGGTTTGCTGAGTAGGCTGCCAACATCTTTCTCAGGTCAGGTACCTCTCACAGGCATGCTGGTGCTTCATCCACGAGCTTGTCAGCTCAATGACTCACGGGAGTACTATTAAGCAGGAACAGTGGTGGGAGCACACCGCTTCACCTCCCAGCAAGGTTCGCCCCTGGCATTGTGGTAAATGCAGTTTCAGATACTTGCTTGCTTCAAGAGTGTTCAAATTTTTCGCCACAGTTGGCGCAGATAGGGCTGACAGGGGCGACCCTTGCCTGAGAGGTCAGCGGTGTGCTCCCACATCCTGTTGTCTATTTAAAGTACTCCTGTGAGTCATTGAGCTGACGAGCTCGTGGATGAAGCACCTGCGCGCCAGTGAGAGGTACCGGACCTGATATAATGTTTGGCAGCCTTCGCAGAAAACCCCAAAATACAAGACTGTATTCTCTACTGATGACTGTTAATAAACCAGAAATAAGTGTCTAGAGATCAGCACTATCTGCGCCAACCTTGGCGAAACACTTGAAAATATCGGAGCGATCTACAAGAGACTGCATTACCCAGAATGCCAGGGGCGAACCTTGCCTGAGAGGTCAGCGGTGTGCTCCCACATCTTGTTGTCTATTTAAAGTACTCCTGTGAGTCATTGAGCTGACGAGCTCGTGGATGAAGCACCTGCGTGCCAGTGAGAGGTAACGGACCTGATATAATGTTTGCCAGCCTTCTCAGCAAACCCCAAAATACAAGACTGTATTCTCTACTGATGACTGTTAATAAACCAGAAACACGTGTCTAGAGATCAGCACTATCTGCACCAACCTTTGCGAAACACTTGAAAATATCGGAGCGATCTAAAAGAGACTGCATTACCCAGAATGCCAGGGGTGAACCTTGCCTGAGAGGTCAGCGGTGTGCTCCCACATCCTGTTGTCTACTTCTAGACAATTGTTCTGCAGTCTGCCTCAAACTTTTTGAATAATAGTGGGGCTTTGTTCTTGATGACTTCTAAACACCAAAACAGACTGTACACTGGTCCTTGACCGATCCACATGGTGGAATCATCCCTTGGTCTAGTGGGGGCTTTACTGTCAGTCAGTCATATCATTTCTTCATTGTACTCCAATCACCAGCAGACCCACAGATGCTGCTTCATTTCTGAGTGCATAAGCAGCTGCATCCTCAGCCCTGTCAGCCGTCAAAAGGAACATATCCAGCATTTCATCTTCCCTTGGGTCCTCACTCCCTTTCTCTTTTTCCTGTGGTTAAGTGACCTGGGAGAATACATATGGAGGTCAAGAACTTGTTGGATGACACACATTAACACTGTTCCTGAGCTGACTAATTTTTAGTTTCTCCTGGATTTTTCTCATACCCTGAAGGGAGATTCATGCTTAGCTTGTGTGCTTTCTCATGCCTTTGTAGGAAGAGAGGCCGTGGTTCAATATCTATTATATTTTTTTCAGTTTCTTCTACAAGGTTGCTTATCTTTCTATTTCAAAGGTACCATGGTCAGGAAAGAACTTCTTCCAATCCTCATTAGTGAGTCCCACCTACTCTTGTAAATACTTGCATGTGCCTTTACCATAGTTTTGGTGTTGGCACGGTATGAACAGAAGTCCCTTTCAGTGGGGGTCTCTATGTTTAAATGTTTACATTTTTAGGCCCCATTTCTGCTACTTATTTTTCACTCTGACATGGGTAGTAAAGAAGGGGTCTGCGACCTTGTGCCTGCTGCTTATACTGTGAAGGGAGGTAGGTAAGAAAATAAAAAATGGGATTTAGTTCCCTCAGTTATATTTCTACTAACTGATTCCATATATGAGGAAAACATGCCCAAAGATCTCCTTGTGTTATGCAAATTTTCAGTCAGCACATGAAAGGGCTTGTGAAAGGGGCCATAGTAACTGTATCAGAGGGCCTCTGCCTCACTCATGTTCATCCTTTAAGGGTCTGTGCTTCGAGTCCTGGCGCTTCTGCCTAACTGCCCTCCCTCTGCACTATTTCTAGAGCCCACTTACTTTAAGCCAAAAATTCACTCTCATATACATTTTCTATTCATTTGACTTCTCTCAATCTTGCCTACCCAACCAACTTACTTTCCATTGAATCTTCTACAAGGAATTAACTTTGCACACCTTTTTAACAATACACTGACAACAATAAAACAGTACAGGCAATGCATGCAAGCAAGCAAATGTACGTTAAAGTCCAGTTAGCCTTAACCTACATTTTTTGTTTCAATCGTGCTCACATTTTTAACCAATACACCAGTCCCCCCCTTCTTGCACCCCATTGCCATGAAAACCGTGGTGGAGAGGAAACTCGTGATATGCTTGGCGGGACCGCAGTCCCACCAAGCATATTGTGGCCTCAAGACTGCTGCGCCACCGGCAGGTCTTTCAGGTATCTCAGATTCCTGGCAGTTGCAGCGCTGCAATGGCAGTCCAACCACCCTAGTTGTCATAGGGTGTTGGGACAGGCACTGTCAATGCCAAAGGACCATCGTAGTCGTAATCGGGACCCTAGTTTTCTGAATTCATTCCTTACAGATAAAAAAGTATATATTGCCTTATTCACTGTCAGTCAGTCAGTCAGTGAAATTTAACTTTATTCGGCTGATTATAGCCATCAAAGTACAAATAACAAAACAAGACAAATCAAATCTACAATAAATAAAAACCATAAAACAATTATTATTAATCTTCGTAGAGTCCTGCTCCACTCAAAGTTCATTATCCACAATAGGAGAAAATACGCTCCTTCGAATGATACAACAGTTCATACAAAAATGAGCACACCTCAAGAATCCATGACAGAAGAAAATAGCAACAAAAAAATGAAAATACAGCCCACTAACACATAATTAGGCCTGGGAATAAATAAATAAATAAGATAAATAAATAAGATACAATTAGCCCAGCTTGGACTTATCCATCATTACATATAAAAAAAGAGTAAAAATAAATTTTTAAATAACATGATTCATGGCCGTGTCCACAGGGAGGTTCATGGATAACCTATTCCTGCACCTGATTGCACCTGTTATGAAACTTGCTACCCCAAAACAGACCATGGGTGAGGCCAGCATTTGTAAGTATACCAGCGCCGGCCTGTCTTGCTCGAAGCAAGGGAATAATACATTTTCTGCACAGTGAGTTGTAATATGCGCAGAAAAATATTATGTGAAGAGTATTCTGGTCCGAGAAATTGTCACAAGGACAAGGATTTAATGTTCCCTCTTTGAAATAGCCTTTGGGAAATGCAAGGAGCCAGGGAACCATATTCAACCTAAATCTTATCAAAACAAAAAGGTTGTACGGTTTGTTTATATAGGATAAATATGGTTGCATCTGTTGACCCAGGCTCAGTATAACAAATCTTCTCACCATGGGTTTTTTCAATTCGTTCTCCTCCCTTAGTACTCTTCGTCTATCTAGGAACTGCTGCTTGAGGTCTCTAATGGCCGATTTACCCAGTGCTGTGGGACTCAAAAATACGTCGGGCGGCCAAGAATTTCCATCTGGTCCTTAATGTATCTAAACCACGGAATGTCTAACACCTTTTCCAGGGTGAGACAATCTCTGATGACCGATTGATTAAGATTTGGAGTAGGTTGTGCCCAAATTCTCAACCAACGCAATAACGGGGCAACCGCGATCTGGTCACAAATAAAACCTGCTCCTAATTCCTCGTGCATGTTAAAAACTGGCGTTGAAGCACGGACTGAAAGCAATCTACGGAAAAAAATGTTTTCAACCCCCTGATTTTCTCTGACATCTGTATAACCACAGATGTCGCTCCCATAGGTCGCCATAGGGAGACACTTAGCATTATAAATCTTCATAAGTGCAGGGATTGGTTTTGAACCTATTCTTTTTGCAAAGTCTAGAGTGGCCCCCGATGCACTAGCTAATACATTCTTCTTCTGTGCACACTGCGTGCACCATGAGCGCTGGTCATCAAAAAGTACCCCTAAATATGGGAACACGGGGACTTTTACTAACTCTAGACACTTGCAATAGAATTTGCCCTTCCTTGCCCTCTTTGACCCTATGGACATAGCATGTGATTTTTTTAAATTGGTAATTAAGTCCAATGACTCCATAAAATGTATAAAACAATTTAAAAGCGTTTTCAGCCCCCTTGCAGTCCTGGCCACCAACACCGCATCATCAGCGTACAGAAATGCGGGAAGCATTTTGGAGCCGGCTCTGGGGATATCTTTACAGCAAGAAATGAGAGAATCCCCTAACTTATTAATATAGAGAGTGAAGAGCAAAGCGGCCTAAATACACCCCTGTCGGACCCCTCTTTTTACTGCCCATGAATCAGTGAGGCTACCATCTTCATTGGAGCGCACAGCCGCTGTTGTATTTTCATGGATGGCTGCCAGAAATGAAATTAAATCAACATCTAGCCCTATATCCTGAAGGATCACCCAGAGTTTTTATCTGTTAACAAGGTCAAAAGCCGAGGTTAAATCCATAAAGGCCAGATGGAGATCCCCGCGTTTTACGACTGTATACTTCCCTATCACCAAATGGAGATTAAGGCATTGGTCCAGCGTGCCTTTCCCTTGCCTAAAACATATTGGAGATCGGAAATAATATTACGGGCCAGGACAACTTTCCGCATAATTTTGGCCGCGGAGTCAAGGAGCGAAATAGGCCTATAACAAGCCGGATCGTCCCTCACTCCTTTCTTAAAAATTGGTATGATAACCGCCTTGGCCCAAGACAGGGGAAAACCGGACAGGCAAGCTGCATTAAAAACATAGGTTAAAACCTTAGCCCATAGCTTAGGATCTGCCTTGTAAAGATCAGCCGGTACGCCATCAGGACCTGGAGCTTTACCCCCTAATGTTGATGTGATCGCCTGATTGACTTCGTCAATAGTAAAAACAAGCGGGTGGCATGCACGATCACTTTCTAATGTCCCTGCGGGAGTTCCAGGTGTCACATCACTGTACACTTTCCCAAAGTGTTGCACCCACCTCTCAGCAGGAACTAAACAATCTTTACTGGAGTTTGGTATGTCATCAAACAATGGGCTATTAACAACAGACCAGAATCTAGAGCTGTTGGCCAGCATGCTGGCCTAACTCAGCTCCTCCCACGCCATCTCCCTTAATTGCCTTTTCCGTCTTTCCACTGCCAATTTGTATGCCATTCTTGCATTCTTAACCTGTGAGACCACCCTGGGTTTTTGGTTAAGTTCCCACATGAGTTCCTTATGGGTATTCTTACAGCTTTCGTCAAACCATTTTTTAAATTTTGGGGGCCTTATGCACTGATTCGAGACTCTTCTCTTAGAGTTCAAGTTCCTCTACTAACTCTTTGGTGTTTTTCACAATTACCTCACACTAATATTTAATTGCTCCAGTAGCCATATTAATAAACAATGCTGTGGCGTACAAATAAAATAGGTGCAATTATACACAGTTGTTGGTCCTGCAGGCTTTAGAGCAAGCCAAATAGAAAGAGTTACATTTGCTGCGATTTGTACTTTTAAATCGTAGTAGAAGCAGTCCCATATATTAAATTCAGATGATGCATTCTCCCAGTCCTAATCAATATAAAAAAAAACGTCAGAGTCAGTTTCTGACCATTGCAACTGCGAATTCAGTGGTAAAGGGTCACAATTGCACTTTATGCTATTTTGTTCCAAAATGATTAGCCCCAGTGAACAACTCTTGCGACCCATTTTCGGAACACTCAATGTGAGGATTGTGGGACTTATTTACATGTCCCTTGTGGCGCCAGTACGTCACTTTTTCACGTATTAAAAGTGATGCACCGGCGGCGCAAGGGGCTTATAACTAAGCCCCTGTATGTTTAAACAACTGTGGGTACTCTACTTTTAATCAAAATGTAGCTTATTTTCTGTATGGCGTATGACCTGAAACACAATAAGGGCCTTATTACGATGTCGGTCGGAAAGACCATCCGACCGATGATTTTGCGGAGCCATTCCACCCACGTAGTCCACGATTTCTCCGACCACCGTATTATGATGTATACCAGGCAAAACACTGACTGCGTCAGTTGGAGATGATTCCGCCCGACCGCATCGGTTGGAAATGAGTCCAATCCGATCGCATCGGTCGGAAAGGCTGTCCCACAGGGATTCCGATTACGAACATGCATTGGTTGTCTCGCTGAGAAGATTATGGTGCATCCAATGCGGTAGCGGAACCAAGGCGGTTTGTGCGCCACATGGCAAGTGAAAAATAGTAAAATCAGCCCAAATATCCCACAACAAGCATTTAAAAAGTAGACACACCCACCAATCCAACTATAAAAAAAACATCAAGCCCATGATCCTTTACCAACACAAAACTGCTGAGAGAAGTAGGGACCTCTTTCTACAGTTATTTCTGCACACACTCATGCACTGCATTCACATTGCTAACTGCACATTAAACTTTTTGGGTTTAGATTAATTTCTTAGACACACCTTTTAATTAACGTTCACACTCACCTTCACACTCACACTCACCCTCCCCATGTCAAAGAAGAAGCAGCCAAGTTTTACTGATGAGGAGTTGAGAGTACTTGTTGATGAAATCATTAGAGTAGAGCAACATTTATTTCGGACCCTAGTCCAACATACCTCCATGAGCCAGAAAAATCAGATGTGGGACAGGATAGTCAGCAAGGTGAACGCGGTAGCCCCCATTCTGCTCACAATGGATGAGATCAAAAAGAGGTGGTACGATGTCAGGAGGAGGGTCAAATATTTGTCCAGCACAGAACACCAGTCCACACAACAGACTGGTGGTGGCCCTCCTGTACCACTTGTGCACTTTACTTCCTGGGAGGAGAAGGTACGTGCCATCCTTCTGCCGGAGAGCATATTTGGAGTACCTGGTAAGTAAGAACTCTACATTTCACACAAGTTAGCAATGGCACTTCTGCAGACATCTCTGTAATGGTTTCAATTAGCTACATTATGTTTTTTGGAATCAAACAAACTAATAGTCAAAGATCATGTGATGTGTCTGTAATACAGATAACCTGCATACCTGCAATGAAGATCAAAAGACTCAAAACTATTGCCATGTACACACTTGTCCCAAACTCCCATCAAGGCATTCTGTTCCAAACACCATGCAGCAATGTAACGCCTTCTTGCCAGTACATTTCCACTCTCTGTCAATAAAGCATAGTTCCAGGTGGGCTGTTTGGGCTAAGTGGGAAGGTGTGTGTAGAACAGTGCCCGATGGGAGATTTAGTCAGGGCAAACACTCCACCTCCCACCCAGCACAAACAGCTCATCTTGGTCTATGGGTACCTGAAGGTATGTAAGTGTACTTGCAAGATGGCTGACACTAGTGTCTGGCTTGACTACTACTCCTATCAAGGCCTTGTGTTCCAAACACCATGCAGCAGTGTCAGTCGTCTTGTCAGTATATTTCCACCCACTTTCAGGAAAGCATAGTTCCGCGCTGGTATACACAGACCACAGGAGTACTCTCCATGCATCTGAAGACTTTAGAATAAGTGTGACACAAACGCCGTAACCGGATTTCAGACGCTTAGAGGAAGATTGGGGACCTTTATACTTTTGATATGACGGATGATTAAGGACTCATTTACTGGATGAGATTGAATAAACACTTTACATACTTTGCGATATTCTATGAACAGCCCTGATGAAGTCAATTTGGTTTATGTACCAATGACGAAACACGTGTTGGATACAAGAGTGACTGGAATGAATACTGAATTCCAGAAGTGACTTAACTCTATGTGAATATGGAAGAATAAAACAGCAAAGGAATACCACTACGAAATAATAACTTTTTTGTACTGACATTTGAATGTTGTGTTGCTCGGGGGTTTTATAGGTTTGTCCAAGTTAGGGACTTTGTCCTCACTAGATTTAAGGGTGTAGGTGGCCACTCTATCTCTTTGGAGCACCAAAGGATTATTCATGAGTTACATGGGGATACTGAAAGGTTTGTGCATTTGATAACTATGCCTCTGGTACCTTCTCATTTACCAAAGACAAGAATGTTTTAGCCACCAAATGGACAAGGTCATAGGGGTGCGGAGGGATATTAGTACCAGCCTTGCCAGTTAGCTTGTCAGCAAGTACCCCTCCCTTTGTTTCTCCACCATATGTGCCTACAACATCTGCACAAACCACAGGGAGGGACATTGAGCCAGGGGGAGATTCCCCAGTACACCAGGAGCCTGCATGTGTGGTTCCCCTACACAAATGTGAAGTGGGTCATCTGAAGAAAGATAAGGGAGGGTCAGATGGCAGTGCACTACCCCCAGCAAGTAAAAAGAGGTGCCCATGATATCATCTGTTGTGTGCTGAGCGTTCACTTTGTTGACCGTCCATGCAAACTGTTCCACATCTGATGGAAGTACAAAGTTGGACTTTAGTCTTGTATAACTGTGGCTAGGCTCTTTTGGATTTCATCAGTAAACACAGTCAACTCCAATCATCACATTTTCGTTTTATGACCACATCACTATTGTGTGTCATCACCTATAAACCATGTATGTCAAAATAATCCACTGTACACATCAATACTAGCTCATGTTGTGACTTTGACTTCAAACTCTCAGGGGCCGATTCCGATTCCGGACGCAAAACGAACCGACCGGCACGGACCCGGTCCGAATACCTACTGACACGGACCAGCGCCGTACGACCCGTGCAGTACGATGCAACACGAGTGAATTACAAACGACACATACGGAATACAAGCCGTACAACCGAGCCGTAGGGAAAATAGTGATACGGCCGGAAAACCAATGCGATTTTCACGGACCGACACAAACTCGGAATGAACCGACCGACCCGTACCCGCGATGTCCGATCCGCGCAGTACGATGCAATGCGTGTAAGCCCAGACCGACTCGCACGGAGACCGAGCCGCACGACCCACACGCACAGACAACCGGGCACACAAGTAATAGAGACCGCCGCGACTGATGCGTACCAAACACAGAAGATAGGCAGCGTGAACGAGGCGGAGAATCCCTCACGAGACAACAGCAGAGTCCGGTTCCGTCACATGAACGTCTCCTTCATGCCTACAAAACCCAAAGGAAAAAAGACAAAAAAAGGACCAAACAAGCAATGACAAAGCCAATAAATGTCAAATTCTAAAAAACTGTGACAAAGACACACCCACAACTCCAACTATATAAAGGACTACAATCACTACCATCACCCCTTGCAAACAGGAGACACAGCCAGCCGCAAACACCATTACACAGCAACCACAGACACACTCACAACTCACCCATCACACAACCCACACACCATCAGCACCTCATACAAAAGCACCCACACATACACCCAGCAAAACCAAAACCAAACCACCCTCACTTGCACCCTCACACACACATCCTTCACCACCACCACCCATCACCATGCCCCCAAAGAAGAATCCAAATTTCACAGATAGTGAGTTAGAAGTGCTGGTAGACGAGATCATCAGAGTAGAGCCACATTTGTTTGGTACATTGGTCCAAAGGACCCCCATCTCACAGAAAACCAAGATGTGGGCGAGGATTGTGGACAAGGTCAACGTACAAGCACCAGCAAGGCGCACAAAGGACGATATCCAGAACAGGTGGTATGACGTGCGCAGGAGGGTCAAGAAACTCATCGAAAAAGATCACGCCCTGAGTCAGTGCACCGGCAGTGGCCCTCCTGCCAAACCAGTCTACTTCAGGACCTGGGAGGAGAAGGTGCAGGACATCCTACCACCAGAGAGCGTCCATGGCCTAACAGACATCCCAGAGCCTGGTGAGTACACAAACAACATACCCAAGATTGTGTGGCAAGGGGACAGTGAAACCATGCACCGCAAGCAAAGCTACACTAACCAATAGATAATCATCCCAAGATGTGTATGCCAGGCAGACAAACACAATACCTGCCATCTCATAGTGACTGGGAACTGTGTCATGACATGCACCAACCTACAAACAAATAGAGCAAGCCAGTGGCACAAAGCCAAATAGACCGTGCCAGACAGTTTGCCACCACAAACACACCACCTCACAGTGCAGCTGACTGTCAGGAAGGAATAGTGGGGATGCAGGTGAAGTGAGTATATCCAAAAGAATCGTGGGGCCTGTAGTCACAGATAATGCTCCCCCTCCTGATTGGCCAATCAAGACCTCTCTGAAACATGCCCACAACACAGGGAGTGGAAAATGACTGACAAGATGGCTGACACTGGGTCCTGTTGTGGGGAGCACAAGGCCCTGCACGGGGTTGTGTGCAAATCAGAAGCAGGACACCACTGACTGACATCCTGAAAGACAACTTGCACGCCCTACAATGGAAGCACGTTTCATGATGGGAAGGAGGACTTACAGCCCTGACCATACTTACCAGCATGTGGAGACACCCCCCTCAACACAAACTCCACACAACTCACCGAGTAGAATGCATTGACACACACCTCATTGAAATATCAGCAAAAGATACCCCGTACTGGGTGCTGCTGTGTGAAGCATAGGGGCACACTTTGGACTTGTAGCCAAACAAACACCATCATTTCACAGTCAGCCATCTTGCCATTGCTGTCACACCCCCTCACAGGGAAGCAGAGTCAAGAGGAAGGAAGTATGGGCATGCTGGGAAGGGGGTGTAGCCAAGAGTATGATGGTCGCAGTCACAGACAATCTACACCCACCCACATGGCCCAGCAAGATCAAACTGAACCATACTCGCCTCACAGGGAGTGGGAAGGGACTGCCAAGACGTCTGACACTGGGCTCTGTCGTGGGGAGCACAAGGCCATGTTGGGAAATGGCCAACAACAAACACCAGGACTACACACTCAGCCATCGTGCCATTGCTGTCACACCCCCTCACAGGGAAGCAGAGTCAAGCGGGAGGAAGTATGGGCATGCTGGGAAGGGGGTGTAGCCAAGAGTATGATGGGAGTCGCAGTCACAGACAATCTACACCCACCCACATGGCCCAGCAAGATCAAACTGAACCATACTCGCCTCACAGGGAGTGGGAAGGGACTGCCAAGATGTCTGACACTGGGCTCTGCCGTGGGGAGCACAAGGCCATGCTGGGAAATGGCCAACAACAAACACCAGGACTACACAGTCAGCCATCTTGCCATTGCTGTCACACCCCCTCACAGGGAAGCAGAGTCAAGAGGGAGGAAGTATGGGCATGCTGGGAAGGGGGTATAGCCAAGAGTATGATGGGAGTCGCAGTCACAGACAATCTACACCCACCCACATGGCCCAGCAAGATCAAACTGAACCATACTCGCCTCACAGGGAGTGGGAATGGACTGCCAAGATGTCTGACACTGGACTCTGTCATGGGGAGCACAAGGCCATGTTGGGAAATGGCCAACAACAAACACCAGGACTACACAGTCAGCCATCTTGCCATTGCTGTCACACCCCCTCACAGGGAAGCAGAGTCAAGAGGGAGGAAGTATGGGCATGCTGGGAAGGGGGTGTAGCCAAGAGTATGATGGGAGTCACAGTCACAGACAATCTACACCCACCTACATGGCCCAGCAAGATCAAACTGAACCATACTCGCCTCACAGGGAGTGGGAAGGGACAGCCAAGATGTCTGACACTGGGCTCTGTCGTGGGGAGCACAAGGCCATGCTGGGAAATGGCCAACAACAATATCAAACTCTGTCCTTGACAAGCTGGGAAAAAGCAGTGTACAGGCATCTGTTCGAAAAGTAGAACATGTCATGTTTGTGACCCATCGATGCATGTAGAAACATAACTCACATTGTGTGTCTCTTCCAAACACAAGTGGTGCTGGGCACCCAGCACCAAATGATGAGGATACCCAGTCCCAGACTCTGGCGGACACTGAGCTCTCTGGTCTGACTCTCTCTCTGTCCTCTTCGGATGATGACGACCCACCTGGCCCCTCCTGTGTGAGCCATCATGCAGCACCATCAGCATCAACATCTGCACCCCCTGTACCCACGCCTCAAGCATCTGGACACCAACAGGGCACCCCCACCAACACAGACAGACCAAGGCCAATCAACACCCACAGCACAGGGACACAGGACTCCCCGGAAGCTACAGCAAACACCACCAGCAACACCACCAAAGGGGTCCCAGTGTCACCTGTGCGGCACGCCGCTGGTCCTGCCTGTGTGGGTAGGGGTGCTGGGAGGGTTGGGAGGCACAGGGTGCGCCTTGCAGAGGGGTCCGGACTGCATGATGACCCCCACCTGGTACACATCTTAGATGCATACCAGGATAGCACCGGAGGATTTGGCCAGGTAGTGGGGATCCTCAAGGACATGCAACACGAGCAGGTCACCCACAATGCCCACATGGAGGCCAAGTGGGATGACATTACTGTGGTGCATCGGGACATACTCCAATGCCTCCGCCAGATCAACACGAACCTGTCCACACCTCCCTGTGTGGCCACAACATCTGTCACAACACCATCTGCCAGCGCCACAGGGAGGGAGGAGGACTCTGGCGGAGAATCCCCTGCACCGCAGAGGCCTGCACATGAGGATCCCCCCCCCCCCCCGGAAGAAGAGGGGTCGTCTGAAGAAGGACATGTGAGAGGCAGATGACCCAGCACATCCCCCAGGGTCTCTAAACCTGTTCTGGGCAATGTCCTTTGTGCGCAACCCGTTCACCTTGTCCAATCGCACATAACTTGCCCACATGACATGAAGGGTTCATGATGGGCCAATGTAGCAGATGACTGTGGACTTTACTCTGGACATTTCATCTACCAGCACTTCCAACTCTAATGTGAACTTTGGATTCCCAAACCAATGTACAGCACCCACCATCCTGTGCACTTCCCTCACACATGTTTGAAAATAAACTCACCAGTACACCAAACTTGTTGTGATTCCAAATTGTCATGTTCAGGGAGATGTCGATCTGCTACACAACACAGTGCATGCCAAATACTGCAACAATGTGACCAATGTAAGGTGAGTCATGGTGATGTGACACATGTGAGGGAGACACACCACTATGGCAACACAACACATACTCACCATGGCCATGTTACTCATCACACACAATGATGATGGCATGAAACACATTGGCATGCACAGACACAACACCAACCGCAGTCAGTGGTAACAAGTCCACAAGTGAGGTAAGCAGATGTCACTCAGATGTGGGAAGACAGACAACGCACATAAGAAAGCGTAGCACAGGTTCATTACACATCAGCAACACGTTTATTCCACAATAGATGCATGGTAATTCTACGTAACAGTGGACACACACTCACAATGTGTTGGAGAATGGAAGTCCAGGCAAAGTACCCTTGGAAGGACAGACACAAGACACAGTCAAAAGCACAGAAGAACAGGAGAGAACTGCAATACACATGCACAAAACATGTTGCAAGACACCTACACAAAAACTAGTTAGCATTACTACCCTATTGTGGAGTACACACCATCTGAATGGACACATCACTGCACACATCCAGTCAAGTGGCACACAGACACACTCAGACAGCAACAGAGCTGCCACAACACATTCCAGGCTACCTCCATACATTCACATAACAACCCTTGGAACTCACATTCAGGTGAAGAAGTTGTTGATGAGCTGTGAGCAGACGTCACCCTCATCCTCATCATCACTGGCATCTTGGCCCAGGCCGGGATCCTCCACAGGTGCCGGAGGTTGGTCATCGTCATCGTTACCCTGGATGAGAGGCACCTCCATCCGCACTGCCATGTTGTGTAGCATGCAGCATACAAGGATTATTTTGCACACCTTGGCAGCCTCATATGGGATGGCCCCTCCGGTCTTGTTCAGGCAGCGAAAGCGGCTTTTCAGAAGGCTAAATGTCCGCTCAATCACCCTCCTGCTCTGACCATGTGCCTCATTGTAGCGCAGCTCGGCTGGTGTCACAGGGTTCCTTAGGGGTGTCAGCAACCACGGCATGTTGGGGTATCCGGAGTCACCTACACACACAAAAATGAACAAGTAGCTGAGTTTTGTAGGAGTGCGGAATACAACATTGATAAACACACACAATGAGAAACAGTCAGTACACACCGACAAGCCAGGCATGCTGAGCTGACATCTGTGCTATCAGCGTTGCAATGTGACTACTCCTCATAATGTAGGCATCGTGCACAGAACCAGGGAACCGTGCACACACATGTGTGATCGACATGTCAGCAAGACATACCACCAGAGCATTGATGGAGTGGTAGTGCTTCCTGTTACGGTATGCCTGCTCATGTGCCTGTGGTGGTATCAGGGCCACATGCGTCACATCAATAGATCCGATGACATTCGGCATCCTACCCAGTGTATAAAAGGCATCCTTTATTTCAGGGAGTTCAGCTGGGCTCGGGAACTTGATATTCAGGTCTAGGAAATGCAACATCCCCTCCAAGACATCGCGTAGCACCCGACTAAACATAGTTTGCGACATACCACCAGCAGTAGCCACAGTGTACTGGAAGGTACCAGTAGCAAAGAAGTGCAGGGCTCCCATCACCTTCACCTCTGGGGTCAGTGCTGTAGGGTATGTCCGGCCAGGTAGCAGATGTGGCGCCAACTGCTCTGCCAACTCCTCAATCAGTGACCTATTGAAGCGGTACCGTCTGATGCAGTTGCGTTCCTGCATGGTTGTAAGGTCTGGGAACGTCGATGGACAGCTGGTGCCCTGCAGTACAGAGATGCACAAAGGAAGATTGTCAGTTCATCCACCCATGTGGCCATGACCAGGATCAATATCACATGCCAGATCATGACATTACACAATGTACTGAGGTGTGTGCTATTGGGCATGGACACATATGTCACCTACATGACCACCACCTCACATCTCAGTTCCACATGTCCACATGAGTTCCATGTAGTGCAATGGCCAATCATCTGGCTGTGTCACCCAACCTATGTACTGCTGCAACGTTCCAAACACACACCACAGTGACAAGTGAGGCCTGATGTCTCCCAGGCATCACAGATCATTGCCATGCAGAAACCCAGGGTCCCTGTATTGCCACATCGACACAGCAATGGACATGGCATAGCACGTACACACCACAAGGCAAGCGTAAGTCCCACAGGTAGTGGCTACTGTTGTTCCTGCTGGCCCTACATGTACGTCTCTTAGACACACACCCCATCAAGGTTGATGCATATACCACATGGATGTGGAGAATGTCACCCATTGGGTACATTTGATCAGACACATCTGAGACACAACATGCACACAGACTGTGGGTGCACATCAGTATTGTGGCTACAGGTCTCACTGTGACGTACATGCCATCACCCCCAGGACTCAGGGTGTATGTGACATGTCATAAACATATCCAACCTGAAACTGTGTCCGTGACTCACGCCCATTACTGTACAATTGCACATCACAGTGGTAATATGCAAAACACACATAGGATTCTGCCCCCATGTACACGTGCACAGCCTGGGAGTGGCTGCACAAAGTGCCACCCAACAAACCATATGTGGCCCCCCCAAACACCCAGGGAATGCAGCCTTACATGCCATGGGACACTGTGTGGCCAGGCCAATGCTGTAGTGTGGTAGGTGTGCACAAGTGAATGCAATGAGGTCCGATGCGGGTGACAATGCGTACGCATTGCACGGTTCATGACCGAGCCATGCGTGCGCTTTGTCATGGAATGCAATGAGGTCCGATGCGGGTGACTACCATGCATACGCGTCGGACAGGCATGCTCAGAGACAGGCGTACGCCTTGGCCATTGGATCGTATGGAGACGGGTGCATGTGTATATTCAAAATACGCGTTGTGTATTCAGTTGAACGAGCCAGGCGCACCCATTGGCTCCGGACTGTCATGGAGACGGATGCGGATTCAAAACTTGTACGAGTTGTGCACTGGAAATTCAGTTGGATGCCTACAACAATGTTGCAATTTCAAGTTCCATGAAGCTGAAGATTTGAACAATGCGGAAGGCGTGTACGAGTCGTACATTTAAATGGATTGGCCAGATTCATAGAATGCAACCGTGTTGGACCTATCACTTGGGACACATGGCACAGAGTCTGCCTATGCAGCACAGATATAAGGCTGGCTGGCCCCCAGGGAGCTCACTTGCCTGCACTACATGCTACTGGACCACATCCCTGCTACCACTGCTGCTGTCTCTGCATCCTCTGGCTCCTGGTAAGGTACGTACTCTGGAGAGGGCCCCAGCCTTCACTGAGGAGGAGAACCAGGCCCTGCTGGACGGGCTCCTTCCAGAGTACAGCAAGCTCTATGGGAAACCAGTGGAGCAGGTTAGTGTGCAGTCCACTGCCTTCCTAATTATGCATGTTGTCTAACTAGCAGTACTAGCAGTGTGTACACCAGTGGCAAGCATTCTCACTGACTCCTTTCATCCCCCAAAGTGTGTAGGTACATGTAATGAATAGGTTTCCTGCTGCAAGCTGAAACTATTCAGGCATTGTTAACATGTCAGACATGCAGGTGATTTTTCCTTCCCCATGGTTGCACTACCTGTGTAATTCATTTCCCTTTGTGATGATGATGTATTTCCAAATGTGTGTTGCACAAATCTGGAGCATGTGTGTTAATGTACTTTTCACTTTGTCATCCTCACAGGTTGATGCCCACCAGAAGCAGGAGATCTGGCTGACCATCGCCCGGGCTGTTCGTTCGGTTGGGGTCTACAAGCGACGGACCCGCAACTGCCAGAAGAGGTGGCAGGACCTTCTGGGCTGGACCCGGAGGATAGCTAGAGTCCAGCTCAAGCTGTCACCTCCAGGCAGGACGGGCAGACATTGGACCCTGACTCCCCACATGCTCCGGATCCTGGCGATGGTCTTCCCGGACCTGGATAGGCAGCTAAAGGCCAGACAGCAGCAGGAAGGGGGTAAGTCCATGCCTGATCTGTATACTATGTCTGACATGCAAATAGCAGTCTTTTGGCCTGGTCACACTTCCACATTATGTAGGTCTTGTAGTCCATGTCCCTCACCCTCCTCATCTGTTCCACAGCTGTGGCCCCTACAGTCTGTTGCTTGTGTCACTAGGACACTGTGTCCCTGCAGTCAGCTATGCTTCAGCTACCGGTCAGCATCTGTTCCCGTGACTCTGTTGTGTGTTTTATGGGAGGGTCAATTGTTTACACAATGCCTGAGATCTGACATGTTATCTGTGTGTGCCCTTGAGACGTGTTCCAATAGCTGGTCTGACTCGCAACATGTGGCTGGGGTATTCCAAACAAACCCATGCAGCAGGGGACTCCAATTGTTGGGCCTCAGGAGTATGTATATCAAGTATGTCACACTTGCTTAGCCACCTGACTACTGTCCAGGGCCTAACACTGTTTCACATAGACCTGGCCAGTCATGCCTCCTCGAGGGCATTTAGAAACCCTCTGTAATCCCACTCCTGTGTATGAAATTGCACGTTGTGCTTAGTGACATGTGCCCTCAGGTGTCTGCCTCTGTGTCATTAGGGTGCGGCTTGTTGTTACGTACAACTGGGGTGTCCATGGTTCAGAGGGTCAGCAGGACATCTGAGATGTGACTGTGAGAGACAAGACCTATGTGACATATAGGTGTGTGATCATCTGACAGCGCACAATGGTGTACGCAACTGTGTCCTTCATGCAGCTGGGTTACATGCATGGCAGACTGTGATGTGTTAATGTACAGGGATTTGCGTTTGCAG
Organism: Triturus cristatus; assembly: GCF_964204655.1. Lineage (NCBI taxonomy): Eukaryota > Metazoa > Chordata > Amphibia > Caudata > Salamandridae > Triturus > Triturus cristatus. The sequence goes on along the minus strand of NC_140580.1, from coordinate 473,392,905 downwards.
AGACTCATATGTCTGATTTGCATGATGTGGGGTCTTCTGGGTCCTGGATATGTTGTTTGCATGGGATGAGCAAGTGCGCCAGTCATCTGCAGAGTTAGCTTTACCCCTGAGCTAGGATTGTGAGTCAGTGCATATTGTTGTTGTCTGGTTGCCCTGCCCCTGTGACATGAGACTGACTTTCAGGGCATCCCAGTGCCATGGCATTTAACTTGCTATGAGTGATCCTGCATTGTGCTCAAGTGTGCACCATGCACCCCATTGTGGCATTGAGCATCAAGACATGATAACATCATAGTGTGTGTTGTTGGCATGCATCACAAGCATGTGAAATGAGTCTCTCCCCTTCCCTTCATCCAGACACCTGTACTGAGTCATCAGCAAGAGATGTGCTGTGTGTATAGTGACATACTCCTACATGTTCACTTGCATGTACAACCAATGTGTGTGTGGTGCATGTTGGCACATTGGGGTGTTAGCATCCAACATGCAACAGACATATGTGTGAAAGTCAAGGAGGGATATGTGTGCCATGGTTGATGTTGAGCATGACAATTGTCTTATTCTAAACAGTGTTGGCACTTTGAGCTGTGTTCAGCTGATGATGCCAGGGCTTGCCCGGTGATGTGATGTACTCACTGTGGTGTGTGCAGTCGGTGCAGGTAACTGATGTTGTTCTCTTACTTCCTATTCCTATCAAGATACATCCACGGCCACAGGAGGGGTCAGCTCCATGGACCAGGAGGAGCCACAGAGCCTTACAGGGACAGAAGGAGAGGAGTCGGGTGGACCCAGTGGCACGGAGGGCGAGTGGAGCCACACAGAGGAGTCGTCAGCACCATCCCCCCCAGCTGACGGCCACAGCAGCTCTGAGGATGACTCCCTTGTGGAGGCGGGTGTCAGCAGCCACCAAACCCCAGCTATTGAGGATGTCCCCGCCACCGCCACCACCACCACCACCCTCCCATCGGCTCCCATCCCAGAGGTCCCTGTGGGCTCCCGTGTTCGTGAGCATGTCTTCTTTGTGCCAGGCACCGCACCCCCTGCCCCTGTGTCCCCTGCTGCCCTGAGTGAGGAGTCTGTGGACTTACTTAGATAGGTCCATGTAGGGCAGACATCAATGCTGAAGGTCCTCCATGCACACACAGGTCTGTTGACACAACTGGTGTCATTCATGGAGGGCATTTCGTCGGGCATGTCTGCCCTACAGAGGACTAATCAGTCCGTGGCCTCCTCCCTGACGGCAGCAGTGTCCCTCCTCCAACAGTCCCACACTCCTCCTACCCCTGCACCACCCACGATTCCTAGCAGCCTACCTGGCCCAAGCACACAAACACCCAAACCAAGGACTAGACGTGCACACAAGCAAGCGCAGGGGACTGATACCACACTCACAGGGGCTGGTTTGCAGATACACACACAGTCATCCACAACCACTCCGTAGTCCTCCGAGATATCTCCCTCCCAGCCCCCTTCCCTTGCATCACCTGCAACCCCATCTCCCCAGAAGCTCTTCCTCTGTGCCCTTGGCCTCTTCCCCACTGACCCAGCAGATCCTGATTACAAGGGGAAGAAGAAGTCCCCACACACAGAGGGGAGTGCCCCTCACACCCAGACACCCTCCCCCAGGCGCAGTCAGACAGACACCCCCACCCGCAAGTCCCCCCGGCCCCAGCAAAGTCTCCATCCTCCATCCCCCAGGCCACCACTCCAGAGGTTCCCCCGCCACTCCCTGCCCCGGGTTCCCCCACCCACAGATACACCATCCCCAAAATGCTAAGGCCATCCCCCCTAGCACTTGCTCCTCCACACCTGGTCAGATGGTTGGTGCCACTGATGTGGGGACCGTGTCCCCCCCGCCCTGCCGACCTCACCTGCCCCCCATTCCTCTCCCATGGATGTAGGCACTGCATTGGAGTCCACGACCACCCCGTCTGACTTGGGCACTGCAGTGGTGACCCAATCCACTCCATCTGACCTGCCCACTGGAGTTGTTCCGGCACCCACCCCATCTGACTTGTGCCCTACAGTTGTGACAGCACCCACCACTTCAGTCAGCTCCACTGCAGTTGCAAGTGTCTGGCCTGCATCCACCACCTCTTCACTTCCTCCTTCTGCTGCACCCTGATCCTGTCCCTGCGGTGCCTGCCCTGCCCCCATGTATGCCCCTCTGAGGGGATGACCCCGGTCCTTAGCAGTGCAGGCAAGCAAGGTGTGACAGTTGTCACTCTACTTCACTCCTTGGCATTTGGGCATGGACTGGCCATTGGCCTTTTGTTTGAACAGATGTTTAACTTTTAATATGCTGAATAAAGCTTTTTTTCTTTATCCCTGTGAACTAGATTTAGCTGTACATTATGTTGATGATGTTTAACATGCCCTTGCACTTGTGATGCTTGGTTTCCAATGTTGAATACTGATGTGTTGCTGTGAGGTACTCCCTGTGGTTCATGAGATATGTATCCTATTCTGGTGGGTATCCATGTCATCCTTTGCAGCTACCTGGGTGTGTCAGGATCAACTATTTGTGGACATCTCTGTGAACATTTCATTTGCATGGTCACATCTCTGGCTTGCACCCCTGCACATATGATGTGCTTCCCATTGTCCAATTTGTCACTTCCACAGACTTTGTGCTAATCAACACTGGACCTACAGGTGTGGGCATCATTGGTATAGGAGCAACTGGGTCCTCTGTGCAACTTGCTAGACATATGTTTTGGGTATGTGCAGAGGACTTAGGGGAGACTCACGTACCCAGGCTGTTGGGCCCAGAGCCTTCATTGTGTGGTAACTAATGGCTGACTGACCAAGTGTTCTGCAGACATGAGTGAGACGTGCGGTGAATATGTTTGGCACAACTGGGCTTCCACAGGAGTTGGGTCCCCTCAAGTAAGTGTGTTGTCCAGTGACATGGCCTGGGCCCATGGTGTCTGTTGTATGAGAATGTGTGTGTGTCCACATCCCTGTTCATACACAGACAGTGTTCCCTTGATATGTTCCTGTTGTTGATGCTTGCTGAGTGGTACTGGGTTCATCCCACTACTTTTCCAATGGGCTACCAGATGTGTAGGTGCATGACACACTACTGTTAATTGGTGTGTCATCATTGAGATTTGTCAGTTCTGAGTGGTGATGATGTTGTCAGACACAGATGGAACACAGTCAGGGTTCCCCAAGGCACCTGTTTATTTGTTAAATCATGTAGTTGTCCCTATGTGGTACCTTTCAGTGATTGAGACATTTGTATGTGTGTGTGACTACTCTCACTTGTCGGGTTCATGGCTGCGATGCTGGCAGGTGTCAGCATGTGTGGCTTGTGGTTCTCCTTGGCTTCTGCATTGTCCTGGGACTGTGGCAGGGATTCTGAAGGTTACGTGAGCTTTGAGGTCATGGCCATGTACCGCATACTGTGCAGTATGTCTGTCATTCCCCAGGGTTGTCAACTGTCCTTGTGTGATGTGTCTGTGCACCTTAGTTCCTCCCAACATTCCTGTGTTTGTCATGGGTGCATGTGCAATATCACCTGTCCATGTGGGCTTCACAGATACACATTGTTGTAGTTCAGGGTGTGTGGTGTTGAGGGTGGACTGATGTAAATGTTTGCATGGATGGTCCCCTAGCTCCCGTTTGTCTGTGGTAAATAAAAATTCCTTTACCGGGACTGAATTTGATACAGAAACATTATAAAATAGCTCAGTAAAATGAGAGGCAGAATCCGTGATATTAGAGTTTCGGAATGGGCTTTATTCCAATAATCGATTATAATCGGATGCTTCAAGTTCCATCACCACGGGGGTTCAGGAAGTGAAGTACATACTTTATTGACAGAGAAGTAACTTTTATAGTACATACATTATAATGAAGTGAATACAGTAGGCGTGACAATTTGATAAGGACATTGACGTTTGTCTGCGTAACCGAAAATGGGTGTAATAATGAGTAAAAAGGAACATGATTGGTTATGATGTCATGTATAGGTGGATCTATAAGATAATACTTGGCATAGATGCGCGCGCAGCAGTATGACGTGTAATTGACGTGTAACTAGGGGGTGACGAGGACTTGACATTTAGCTCTATATGTGGAGACGAGAAGTCTGGGGGGTCAAGTCAACCTAATCCCAAATCATATCTAACATCCTATGTTTAAAGAACTATGTTATCCACAAAAGAAGGACTCTCGGACAGAATCTACTCTATACTGACTGTGCGTGCATGTACAAGCGTCTAAGTGTCTACACTGAATGCAAGGGGGTAGGAATATTTCCTAGTAACAGGGCTATGAATTACTTGCATGAGGACAGAGAAGATGGGCCTTTTTGCTTGATAACTGGAAGAATGTTTACTTAAACTACTAGGCAGGAATGCATCGGCTGAGGGAGAGGCAGATAATTCGAAGGTGAAATACAGTTCTTGGCAGAGAATAGGCTGATGTCAGGCTTCGTGAGCCGCGCAGAGAATGAGACAAAGTTCATGGTCATAGATGCAGGCTCGGACCGGAGCTTTCAGAGGCAGAAGGGAAAAGGAGTTTTGATGACAGAATCAGGGCCTACTTGCCTGGACTGTAAAATGGCATAAGTGAACCATATTAAGCCGATGGCTTTTCATACTTAGGAATGGAATATCCGGCCTATTCATGGCGGATCTGACAGAGGACATGTTGACGGTGGACGCACATGTATTTGCGTCGTCATAACTGGAACTGGAGGGAACCTACATGTACTTGTGACATGCACATAGAACCGTTGGGGTCCAAGATAGGGGACATAACTGACCAGGAAAATCCATATTTCCACATTCCCTCCTTGTCCCCTACTTGCCCTTCAAGAGATATCAATCTTCATCAATCCATTGATCTGTTCATATAGCATCATTTGTTCTTCTTTCTTCTTCCGGGATCCTGAACGTAAATCTTGATGTGGAATGCACGATGTGGCACACAGACCACAAATCGCTGGACCACATTGTAGACATAGACAGCAACTGAATAGTATGAGAAGGCCAATACCTAGGAAGGATAAAACTCTCCATCCCCAGGCTGATACCGCATTCCAAAACCAACTGGACCAAGTCCAAGTGCCTGGGTTCTGGTGTATCTGGCTTACAATCTTATGAAGGCGAGTGATGGCTTTATATACAGATGGCGAATTTTCTGGTATGAATACGCAGCAGCTTGATCCGATGACCCTACAAGCTCCGCCCCTATCAGCCAGGATGACGTCAAGGACAAGACGATTTTGAAGCACAACAATCCGCATAGCAGACTGCTCTTCCGTTAAATTGCCTAAGGCGGAAATAGTCTCATTCACTACTGCTTCAAGGGTTCTAGTTAATCTACGTATCAGCTTACTATTAGTAACAGTACCTATATAGGGAAAGATGCCTTTATTAAAATCTACATACTTGTCCCATGCCGTTTCAGTGTAATCGACAATGGGGAGATCTCTCCGTTCTCTGTTGTGTACTAAATGAATATTTCTGTAATAATCAGGAGGAGCTAGGAAAACAGGTGGCAAAAGGAATGCAATGTAGCAGGTACCATCCCAATCTAGGGGTAGACGCATATATGCAGTCTGACCACATATGAAGTAGGAGTGGCGAGAAGCTCTAAATGAAGATTTTCCTTGATCACTGAATTCTACTATAGTAGTGCATTTACTATGGCCCATATGTATGGAACCAACCTTTCTTACACACAATTCACCTTTTGCTGGGAATACTGACATGGTGGGTAAGACTAGTTCAACTTCGGATACGACATTTAGAATCATGAGATTAGGTGTAAAATTACCTAATCCATACACTTCATTTTCTAGATCAGTTCCTGTTCTTTTGGGGCGACCCTCCTTGTCAGGGTAGCAGACTTTGAGTAAAACTAGGTTCAGGTTTCCCCATATCCAGTGATCTTGGTAAACTGCTGTGTCTGAGTCTATGGAATTGATTAAACTGAACCATGCTCCACAGGAGCCATTGTGTGTAAATGGGTGTGGAAAGAATGGCAGGACTCCTTCATAATTCTGATAGGGAGGGAGTCGGCCACACACCCAACAATTGGTGGCATTACTAGTCTGATGGGAATGATGTAACATACTGATGAAAGTGTTATTGCGCAGCGCAAGTCTATAAGACAATTCATGCGGAGGTAAGTCACTAAAAGAATGTTCAGCAGTAACATTATAAACATGTCTAGAAATAGGGTAATATATGTGCAACAACATACTTGTAATAATCATTAAAAGACTCAATAAAAACAAAATTAACAATGTCACTATACAGTGGCTACGCAGTGATTTACAATACGCCTGTTGTTTCAACATTTTACGGGTATTTCCTCTACTCAGGTCCAAGGGATACATGTCAGAGACAATTCAACCGCTTCACCTTGGAGAGGACTTAAACAATCAAATTGCTCGACTGGTTGGGCCTAAGCTTTAGTTTATAACTTTCAGATTTGTTCGGTTCAACAAAAGGGAGTTTTGAATCAGTCTGTGAGGTAGTGCAGGGCACAGTGTCTATATCCGAGGATAGTCCATGAAATTTCTTAATATGGCTTGAATGAATCCAGCCCTTGCGGCCCTCGATCTTCACGGCTGTTCTTGTGGTCAACAGGACCAACTTGGGTGCTTTCCACCTGGGCTCCAGCTGAGTCTTTCGGTCGAAATTCCTCACAAAGACAAGATTACCCGGAACAACGTCATGGGGTTTCACCTCAGTGTTGTCGGGAAAGGCTGCAGCTACCTGTGAACGAGAAGATTGTAGTGCAGACATCAAGGAAGCCAAGTAATCTGTCAGCATATTACAGTCAATATCAGTTATTTTACGTGGTATAGGCGTCCCCCACATATTTGGTGGTCTACCGAAGATCACCTCATACGGGGATAGCCCTGTTCGAGAGTGTGCTACCATTCTCATGTAAAATAGTGCAACTGGTAACGCTACTACCCAGTCGACACCTTTCTCTCTGCATATTTTGGACAATCTGATTTTCAGTATCTGGTTATGTCTTTCTACGAGACCTGCTGCCTCGGGGTGTCGGACACAGTGGAATTTCCACTGATATCCTAACAGAAGTGAAACATGTTTCATTAATTCTGATGAGAACGGCTGGCCGTTATCTGAGTAAACAGCACGTGGTAAACCGTATCGTGGGAAAAATTCTCGAACCAACTGTTTGGCAGTAGTCGGAGCAGTGTAATCTGAAACCGGGTATGCCTCCGTCCAACGGGACAGAGCGCAGACAACTACGAGAACATATTTGAATCCTCGACATCGTTCCATCTGGATATAATCCATCTGTAGGACTTCAAAAGGGTGATCAGGAGGATGAAATCCACCCTGTTCTACGGGAACACTTTTTCCTGGGTTGAACTGGCAACAGATCATACAGGTACGGACCTTTTGTTTGGCTGCTGCTCGTAAATGTTTATTAAACCAAATGTGTTGAATGCTGTCTAGCATAGCTTTTTCTCCTAGATGTGCCGGACTATGTATAGTGTTAATTATAACTTGGACCATTGAATCAGGAAGGAACCATACAGACTTTTCCTTCATCATCCATCCTTGGTCCGTTTGGATCCCTCCTAATTCAGTCCATTTCTTTATTTCGTCTGGTGTAGCATGTGTCTGTATGTCAATTACGTCAAGAGTAGGATCTTTAACTGTCATACAATGTGTCGGTGTCAGGACTATTGTCTTTGTCATGTCGGGGGTTTGAGTTTGAGCGGTCAGTTTAGCTGTTCTGTCGGCTAGATCATTGCCTTGGGAAATGATATCAGTAACCTTCGTATGGGCCTTACATTTCATAATTGATATTTCAGTAGGTAGATGTATTGCATCTAATAAGGCATGAATGAGGGGTCCGTGCTGAATGTGGGCACCGTGGGAAGTTAAATAACCTCTCTCTCGCCACAGCACGCCGAAGTCATGTACAACTCCGAATGCATAACGTGAGTCAGTGTATATGTTGACTTTTTTATTCGTGGCTTGAATACAGGCTTGTGTCAGAGCGATGAGCTCTGCGGCTTGAGCTGACAAAGTATTTATACGATTAGTTTCAATGACTTCAGTATCTGTTGTGACTGCATAAGCGGCCACTAATTCTCCTGTACTTGTTCTCATAAATGAACCATCGACATAAAATGTCAAGTCTGGATCTGACAATGGAACATCGGTCAAGTCTTGTCTGGGTTTTGTCGTTACAGTAATAACTTCAATACAGTCATGGGCTAGTGGGTCTGTTCCGGTTACTGGCAAAAGTGTGGCAGGATTCAATGTGTTACAGCGTCTTATTTCTATATGTGGCTGAAACAATGTAAGTTCATACCCTGTAAGTCGTGCTATGGTCAAGTGTTGTGTTTGTGTTCTATTTATAAGAACCTCTACTGCGTGTGGTACTTGAACTGTCAATGGATGTCCTAACACTATGGCATCGCTTTGTCTGATTGCTAAAGCTGTCGCTGCCACTGATTTCAGACATGCAGGCAAAGCCTGAGCTACGGGATCTAATGTACTAGAAAAATAAGCACATGGTTTGTGTGCTCCTGTTTGATCCTGTGTGAGTACTGACAAAGCAGTACCTTCGCGTTCTGTAACAAAGAGTGTAAACTGTTTTCTGTAACATGGTGTTGCTAAAACAGGTGCTTGACATAAAGTTTTCTTTAGGCTTTCAAAAACTTGTGTATGTTCTTGAGTCCAAGGGAGAACAGTCGATGTGGCTGCCTCCTGGGTTGTCAACTGAATGAGTGGTTTTGCTAGAAATGCATATTGCGGGATCCACTGTCTACAGTATGAAGTGAGGCCTATGAAAGCCCGCACCTCCTTTTGTGTCTTGGGTATCGGCATGTTAGCTATTAACTGAATGCGGTCTGGTGTAAGCTGCCTTCCCTCCTTGGACAGCGAGTGTCCAAGATAAATAACTCGCTGGACACAGAATTGCAGCTTAGAAGGGGACACCTTGTGCCCTTTTTCGGCTAGAAATTGTAAAACTGTCAGTGATGCTTTTTCACATTCAGGTTCGCTTCGGGCGGTGATCAGCAGATCATCGACGTATTGAAGCAGAGCAGTGTTAACTGGCATGTGGATACTATCGAGTTCTCGTTTCAGTGCTTGGCTATAGATGCTGGGGCTTTCTGTAAATCCTTGAGGTGCGCGTGAGAATTTAAAGCTACGTCCATTTAAACTAAATCCGAACAAATATTGGCTTTCCGGATCTATTGGGACGCTGAAAAAGGCATTCTTGAGATCGATTACAGTGAAGAATGTCGCTTCGGAATCAATAGCTGTCAGTAATGACGAGATATCTGGGACCACAGGGAATTGTGGCACAATGCATTTGTTTAACTCGCGCAGATCAATAACCAATCGATATACTGGCGGGGCCTTCGGATCTGTTCGTTTAAGAATCGGTATTATCGGTGAATTACATATATTGGAGTCTGTTTCCACAACTACTCCTTGGGCAATGAGCTCGTCAATGATTTGTAGTAAAGCCACTACAGCATCTGGTGGTAACTTGTATTGTCGCATTCGTGGTAGCACCACTCCTGCCTTTAATGTGACTCGATATGGTGTAATATTCATGCATCCAACATCAGTAGGGCCTTGTGCCCATAGTCGTGTAGGTAAAATCTGTAATCGGGGATCCATGTCTCTAGACACATAGTGACCTTTAAAATCACGTAAAAACAATCTTACTCCTTCCGGAGAACAACATATTATAGCTCCTAGAGCTTTTAACGTTTTTATTCCTAATAGATTTTCTGGACATGATTTGGTAAGCAATAAATCTGTAGTTCGGGTCAAAGATCCTATCGTAAGTGGCAGAGGTTGTGACACTTCATTAACAATAGGTTTTCCTGAAAAACCAAGGGAAATATTCTGTGAGCCTGAGAGGGGTGCCCCTGGAACTTCACTACGTTTTATGGTCGTTCGACTTGCCCCTGTATCGAGTAGAAATTTTCTATCTTGGCCTAATAATTCACTATGTACATAAGGTCCTTCTTGGTCTACTGGAATTTCAATAAGGGGTAAGTCAACTTCCCTCTCTAGGCTTGTTCATGCGTAACGCTGATACTCGGGATATTCATACTGTGCGGTCTGATACATTTGTCGTGTTGTTGTTTGTGTGGCAGCAACAGGCAAAGGGGGTGCAGCTGGCACAAACTGTATTGGCTGTTGTGCGGCTGGCATGGCCTGGGCATGCTGCATAGCTCCTTGTTCATTCTGATCTTGTCTGAGTGGCCGTGATCTTTCTTGTGTTTTACCTATGGCGATATTATGTTTTAAGACTGGACAATCGTGTACGTAATGACCTGGCTTTTTACAATAATTGCATGTCCCTTTTACAGGTCCGGTTGAATCGGAATGTGTCATACCCTTTTTATGTCCTTCAGCTGGAACTGTTTGGGAAACTAGCATTTTCATTTTCGTGTCTTTCATGCGTCTGTGTTCATGTTCCTGTTCCTCTTTAATTCTATTGTGGTGGTACTGTAACATTTGTAACATTTGTGTTGGAGTGTTACCTTGCCAGGTACTCTCGAATTTTAATACTCTATTCTTTACTGGGGGCAGGGCATTTTCCACTAATTTTGTTACAAACAGATGCGGGTATGATTCGCTACTTGCTTTTATGCCACTATTTATACCAAAACATTTCTCGAATCGGGCATAGTAATCGCTAGTGTCTTCATCTTGCTTCTGTTTACAGGCTGAAATTGTACCCCAATCTTCCTTTTTAGTAGATAATAAACGTGGCAGTACCTGTACTAGTAGACCTGGTAGTGCTTTAGTTTTATCCCCAAGCCCCGAACCTGGACCTCGGGCCCTTTCTTCTGCTTCTAATGCTGACCATTCTATCTTTTGATCTCCTACCTCCCACTCTTTTTCCTTGAGTTTCTCATAAATGCCAGCAGGCATCAACACCTTTAATATTGTCATAATGTCGGGGTAGGTATACTCTCCCATGAGTAACATGTCTTTAATTTCTCGGTGAAAACCCGCTGGGTCTTTGTCATGACTGGGTACCACTTTCTTCATTTCTAACAATTCTATTTTCGATATGGGCGTATATACAAATACACGTTTAAACTGATTGTCCTCACCCTTTATTGGGTGCACTTCTCGTAAGGGATTCTGCCTATCTATGTGATACCTAGTTCTTTCCTTGACGGACAATGGAACATGTTCTGAACATACAAAAAGAATATACTGCTTTCTTGATTCTAGAATTTCTTTAATTAATTCAGTACCTGGACCTCTCCATTTATTCATAAGTAATTCAGTCAGTATGTCAGGCAAGGGACCAGGGTCCGAATGCCGACTCCGATATAGTATAATGAGTTGTTGAATCATATAAATCCCAGCTAACCTTTGTTCATCTGGGGTAAGATTCAAAAATGTGCGTACTACTGTATCATCGTTATATTTTCCGGGACTGTCCACCCAATGGACAGCTGCCCTGGCTAAATCTTGTTCATCCATAGAATCGAGGAAATGATAACCCCTTCGTTCTCGGAGTAGTTTGTCGGTGGTTTGGAACGAATGCTCGTTAGACCTTATATTAATTATAGGTATTTGGAAATTCCTGTTATTATCTGGACATATCGGATGTATTGAGTCAGTATGATATCTAGTCTGATTCCTATTACAAGATCTTCCTCTACCCACATAGGCTATGGTGTCCGACTGTCCTGTGGGCAGTCCTGACCCTTCTTCCTCGTTTTGTTCGAATTCGTCTACCTCTAATCGCTCTTCGTGTAGGCGTTCTATTTCTTTACGGATCTTTCGACACATGGCTATTATACAATTTTGTTTATCATGTCTCCCTTCTGATATATTCTGGCTCCATCTTGTAAGAATTTTCATTACTTCCGGGTCTACCCCCGGTCGGTCTCGATTTCTGATCACACAGTTTATGAGGAAACGTAACAGTTCCCCCTGTATCTCTACTTTCTGGTATTCCATAGCTCTGTAAATACATTCTGGATCTCGCCCTGTTTGGACAAAATGATATATATTATCTAGATGCGCAGTCATTCCTGGTAACTTCGCTAAATACACTGCGGCTCGTCTGATACGCAATGATGCTAGGGTCATTTCGTCCTCCTTTCCAGGCACCGGGTCATATCTACAATCTATAAGAAGTTCCTTAAGCGCACGGGCACTAAGGAGTTTGGGTGTACGTGAATGCGCTGACTCTTGAAAAGTAAGTTTATTTATTCTGGGTGGCGTAGAAAAAATATTGGTAGCACCTCCCGTGGCCCCATCTGGGGCGTCGGGTGTGAAAGGATTCGTCGAACGTGACACAGCAACTATAGGTGTGGACTCAGCTATGGAAGCACCTGTAGAAACAGATGCAGAAACAGATGTGCTTGCCGGAACTTGTGACTCGATTTGCTGCTGTAGGGATACGGGCACTGGATCTTGGCGTTGAACCTCCCTGGTATGCGATCTATGTGGGGCGGAATTAGCATACTCGGGAGCTGCGTCATCTAAATATGAGGAAAGAAAAACATCTTCTGCGGTTCTAGGATGCCCCTTAGGATGTACCTTGATTGGAAATAATGGGGGTGGCAGGTCTTTCGGTATCTCTGGAGTAGCCTTAGGTAATCCTTCGGCCAGAAGGGGATACATACCATTCATAAGGGCATTTCTTTGTCTGTCTACTTGTTCTGATTTCACTCGGATTCCTTCCTCAATTAATAGTTTTTCTTGAACCTTGCTTGAACTTTCTTTACTCTTCTCTTCCTGTCTACGTGCTTTTTCTGTTCGTCTATGTGATTCTTTACGCCATAATTCAACGGCGTCTTTCTGTGACTGTCTGACTTTCCTTTTCCATAACTCTTCCTCGACTTTCATGATGCACTCTGCATCCCAGGTCCCCGCTGTGGGCCACCTCTGACTTTCTGGTAATCCCTTGGTATAGTCTACCCATAAATCAAGAAATAATATAGCGTCTAAGCCATGTTTGTGATACATAAAATGCCCTGGAGTGTCCCTAGGAGGAATAGGGACGGCTTCTTCGAGAACCCCTTTTCTGGTAGTGATCTGTCTTAATTTCGAAAAGAGCGGCATATTGAGAACTGACCTTATACTTGATTTTGACCTGATACTTGAATTTGAACAGACATAATACAATAAACACGATAATGAACAGTCATTCATACCACGATATACAGAACATACTTAAACACTTTAAACATTAAACATTAAACTTTTAACTGAAACAACAATGATGATCGTCTGCATAACTAATCACCAAGCTTAATTCTCGACAATAACTAGACAATAACTAGACACTTCGGAATACTTCGGAATACTTGATATACTGCTAAACAGTACAGATACACTGCTAAAACAGTGCAGACCGGATTTGTGTACCCAAACCCGTCTTGACCGGCACAACCTATGTGCACGTCAGAAATGCCTCCCCAGCAATGGTACTCACCGGGTAGCTTCGGAAACGGAAGGCCTCAGTAACTTGAACTTGAACCGGACTGGACTCGACTCGACTCGACTCGTCGGACACTGGACTTGACTTCGGACTGGTGGGTCTCTGTATACCTCGGATCTTGCTCTCTCAGCTAGGCTCTGGTCGGGATACTTCGCACTTCTCACCGCCTCGTCTGGGTGTTGATCGCAGTCTCAGTCGCCCCCGCTTGACCGGAGGGAGATACAGGAAATCCTGCTGGTACGCGTTATTGTCCGTCCAGCTGTGGCAGGAGACCGGGCCTGCAACGCACCGCCGGCGCGTGAGATGAGAAAGTGTCCCTGTTCGGGCGCCATCATGTGGTAAATAAAAATTCCTTTACCGGGACTGAATTTGATACAGAAACATTATAAAATAGCTCAGTAAAATGAGAGGCAGAATCCGTGATATTAGAGTTTCGGAATGGGCTTTATTCCAATAATCGATTATAATCGGATGCTTCAAGTTCCATCACCACGGGGGTTCAGGAAGTGAAGTACATACTTTATTGACAGAGAAGTAACTTTTATAGTACATACATTATAATGAAGTGAATACAGTAGGCGTGACAATTTGATAAGGACATTGACGTTTGTCTGCGTAACCGAAAATGGGTGTAATAATGAGTAAAAAGGAACATGATTGGTTATGATGTCATGTATAGGTGGATCTATAAGATAATACTTGGCATAGATGCGCGCGCAGCAGTATGACGTGTAATTGACGTGTAACTAGGGGGTGACGAGGACTTGACATTTAGCTCTATATGTGGAGACGAGAAGTCTGGGGGGTCAAGTCAACCTAATCCCAAATCATATCTAACATCCTATGTTTAAAGAACTATGTTATCCACAAAAGAAGGACTCTCGGACAGAATCTACTCTATACTGACTGTGCGTGCATGTACAAGCGTCTAAGTGTCTACACTGAATGCAAGGGGGTAGGAATATTTCCTAGTAACAGGGCTATGAATTACTTGCATGAGGACAGAGAAGATGGGCCTTTTTGCTTGATAACTGGAAGAATGTTTACTTAAACTACTAGGCAGGAATGCATCGGCTGAGGGAGAGGCAGATAATTCGAAGGTGAAATACAGTTCTTGGCAGAGAATAGGCTGATGTCAGGCTTCGTGAGCCGCGCAGAGAATGAGACAAAGTTCATGGTCATAGATGCAGGCTCGGACCGGAGCTTTCAGAGGCAGAAGGGAAAAGGAGTTTTGATGACAGAATCAGGGCCTACTTGCCTGGACTGTAAAATGGCATAAGTGAACCATATTAAGCCGATGGCTTTTCATACTTAGGAATGGAATATCCGGCCTATTCATGGCGGATCTGACAGAGGACATGTTGACGGTGGACGCACATGTATTTGCGTCTTCATAACTGGAACTGGAGGGAACCTACATGTACTTGTGACATGCACATAGAACCGTTGGGGTCCAAGATAGGGGACATAACTGACCAGGAAAATCCATATTTCCACATGTCCATGGATGAGGGGCCATGCTGAGTGATTTGTGTTTGTGTATGTGTGATGTACGTTTGTGGCACAGGACACATGTCTGGGTTTCCCAGTTTGTACGACATCTGCCTTTGTCATCACAGTGGAGGTGTCATGCATGCTTGTGTCACCCCAATGTCTGGTAGGGGGTAGTGCTGTTGTGTGTCAGTCTCTTGCTGTGTTAGTTGGTGTTCATTCCAGCTTGTGTCACATGTGTCTGTTGTGCTCCCTCTCATCTCCCAATGCCTGATTGCCCACTGAGGGTGTCCCAATGATGGTTTACTTTTGTATGGCACTGTGTCCACATCTGTGTCACTGTGGTTCAGCCCCCCATATGTGGTGTGTAGTTGCCTGGGGATGCTGTGACACACACACACACATGCTGTGTCAGATGTGCAGTGTGAGTTTGCCTGTTTGGGTTTGTGCATCTGCACCAGTGCATTGATATTGCTGTTGTGGGCCTTTGTCTCGATGCTGTTTCTGTGATTTTCCCTGCTGTCCCTGTGAGTCATATCGCATCATTGTGCACATTCATCCTGGTTGTTAGGTGCCATTGCTGGCATAGAATGTGATTTTGTGAGCTGACACCTACAGTCAACATATGTTGTTTTGATAAGTGTGTCTATTCTCGAGATGTGTGCATGCTTGGTGATGGTCACTTCTGCTCTAGTGTCATTGTGCACTGTATGCATTGTCAGCCCCCATGTGTGGTGCTTGTCTGCACATGGCCGAGAGTGTATTATGTTTTCACAGCACTGTTAGCCTCACCTCATCTCTGTGGGAATGGGACACAACCACTAGTTTGCCCTAGAAGTGTTTAATGTGTTGGGAGCAGGGAACATACATGCTGTTTGTTATTTGCAGCTTTGACCATGATGACACTTACCTTTTGGTCACTGTGATGAGGGGGGGTTTAGTCCCCATCAACACAATGCTCAACATCTGCTGCATTTTGGAAGCCCCCACTTAACGTCTGTTCTACACAGTGAGGGGGTGTTCTTTTTACATTGCCACAGTGCTATAGGGATGCTTGCCTTGTGTATGTCACACTCATGTGTTGGGCACACATGTGCTGTTAGTTACATTGTATGTTCGAAGTCATAATCACTGTTGTGGGCATTTGTCATAGACTACACACTGTTGTCATGATGTTAGGGGGGATGTATTTTGCTGACATACCTGATGTTGGAGTATGCTGGATGTGTGGCGCATCACCCATCCTATGGCTGGGGGTGGCAGGGGTGATGGGCAACATACACCCTATGGGTGTGGGTGGCAGTAGTGATGGGCAACAAAGTCCCTATGGGTGGGTCTGGCAGTAGTGATGGGCAACAGGTCCCCTATGGGTGTGGGTGGCAGTAGTGATGGGCAGCAGGTCCCCTATGGGTTTGGGTGGCAGTAGTGATGGGCAACATAAGCCCTATGGGTGAGGGTGGCAGTAGTGATGGGCAACAGGTCCCCTATGGGTGTGGGTGGCAGTAGTGATGGGCAACAGGTCCTCCATGGGTGTGGGTGGCAGTAGTGATGGGCAACATAGTCCCTATGGGTGGGGGTGGCAGTAGTGATGGGCAACAGGTCCCCTATGGGTGGGGGTGGCAGTATTGATGGGCAACAGGTCCCCTATGGGTGTGGGTGGCAGTAGTGATAGGCAACATAAGCCCTATGGGTGGGGGTGGCAGTAGTGATGGGCAACAGGTCCCCTATGGGTGGGGGTGGCAGTAGTGATGGGCAACAGGTCCCCTATGGGTGTGGGTGGCAGTAGTGATGGGCAACATAAGCCCTGTGGGTGGGGGTGGCAGTAGTGATGGGCAACAGGTCCCCTATGGGTGGGGGTGGCAGTAGTGATGGGCAACAGGTCCCCTATGGGTGTGGGTGGCAGTAGTGATGGGCAACATAGTCCCTATGGGTGGGGGTGGCAGTAGTGATGGGCAACATAGTCCCTATGAGTGGGAGTGGCAGGAGTGATGGGCAACAGGTCCCCTAGGAGTGGGGGTGGCAGAAGTGCTGGGCAACATAGTCCCTATGGGTGGGGGTGGCAGTAGTGATGGGCAACAGGTCCCCTATGTCTGGGGGTGGCAGTAGTGATGGGCAACATAAGCCCTATGGCTGGGTGTGGAAGTAGTGATGGGCAACATGTGCCCTATGGGTGTGGGTGGCAGGGGTGATGGGCAACATGAGCCCTATGGCTGGGGGTGTCAGTAGTGATGGGCAACAGGTCCCCTATGAGTGGGGGTGTTAGTGGTGCTGGCCATGCAACCCCTATGGTGGGCTGTTGTTAGTGGCCAGGATGTGGATCCCCTGTGTGTGTGTGCCATTTTGTGGGTACGTGTTGTTTGTTTATGTGGTAGGTGTCTGACTTACCGCCTGCGCCGTCGGCTTCGGTTCCTGATCCAGTCATAGATGTAGAGTACTGGTATGACCTGCGCGATAAGATTCATGATGTGTTCGTGTCGTACACTCTGCTTGTTGCTCCGTCTTGTACCCGCTGCAAGCTGATCCGTCTCGTAGCCATGGATTGAGTTGTGGCGCGAATCATAGCTGATATGCTTGTTTTCCAGATGCTGTGACGTCCCGTACATGGTGACCCGTCCGGCGCGTAGAAGGTATGCATCGTACTTGTCATGCCGGAAACTGCATGGATACTGCTTCCGGGCGACTCGGTTCAGCGTTAGGAGTTACGGCTCGGACGGGGAATGGAGCTTGAATCACAGCCTACGTGTCGGTCAGGTTTTTGGCAGTTATGCGCATCATACTTACTCTACAGGACAGACCGGCTACAGATACGTGTCGGTCACACGGTAAGGCTACAGACAGCTGTCCGACCCGGTTTCGGAATCGGCCCCTAAGTGTTGTCATCCCCTTTTTATCACAATGATGAAAGTGTCACCAACCTAGGTAATCAAGTACTTGTGAGTTGTAACTTAATGTCACAAAGTAAATGAACTTGTGCACAAAAAGAAAGATAAACACAATCAGAGTATCAGACAAACTGTAGTCCACAGTACATATTCACAGGAAGTCAGTTGTATACACAATCATCACTGGTTGCCAGCCCAATCAACAATTATAGTTATCCAACATTTCATCATGTTCAAACTTAGATTATAACTTGTTTGGATGTGTGATATTAGACAGTGCACACCTCAATGTGGAACACATTTTTTATTGCCCAGATACAACATTGTACCTGAACACAAACTACATTAATATCACACAGTAGTGAAAAGCAAAAGTAACACAAATACTAGACTGTTATGTCAGAAGGAAGTGTGTGCCAGGTATTTCAGCAATATTTCAATGTCCATGTTGGTGTCTGTCACAGCATCATATGTCTGATGATGTCACAACTCAGTAAGTCCACTCTGTAGATGACATGGCAAAGTACAGCGGGAAAAAAGCATAAAAAACTAGAGTTTAGCAATCATAAATAATGTCTCACAGGTCAGGGAAGTATGACACTTAGGCCACAACAATCTCATTGTTGACACTAGATAGGCTTCACTGAAACATTGTACATGTAAATTTAAAAATGTCCAAAACAAGTTTCCCACAAACTTTAGGGCACTTATCCTACACTCTTAAGCATACATATACATTGTCCACCAGCTACACAACAACAACCAAAGGTGGGTAGTAAACTCCTCTCTTCGCATTCTTACAGTCATGTGGAAAAGTCGTTGAGCTGTTTTCTCAAGTCCACTCTATCATCATCATCACCACTGTTATCATTGCCCAGTCCTGGATCCTCCATCGGTGGCACCGGCTGGTCTCTTTTGTCCGCAATTAGAGGTATGTTCTTACGTATTGCTACGTTGTGTATAACACTGCAAGCCACGATTATCGGGCACGCCTTTCCTGGGGCATATTGGAGGGCTCCTCCCGTCTTATCCAGACAGTGGAATCTTGACTTAAGGAGGCCAAAGGTCCGCTCCACTAACTGACTGGTCCGGCCATCGGCCTCATTAAATCGCACTTCTGATGGGGTGATTGTGTTGTGCCGTGGTGTCAGTAACCATGGCTGGTCGGGTATCCAGAGTCTCCTACATTGAAGATAGAAAACAGTTCAGTTGTCACACAACATATTACTATCTGACATACAAACAGCACACACTACAACATTCATATACAACATCACCTACCAACAAGCCAGGCACATTCAGGTTGCAGTTGACTCATAAAATGTGGGATGATGCTGTTACTCAGGATGTATGCATCCTGAACAGACCCCGTACATCTGGCACAGATATGTGAAATACACGCCAGGCAAACACACCACCTGGACATTGGATGGAGTGGAAGTGTTTCCTGTTGTGATACACCTGTTCATTGGCCTGTGGTGGTATCAAAGCAACATGAGTGCCATCAATTAATCCAATTGCATGGGGTATTCATCCAAAAGCATAAAAATCACCCTTGATGACGGCCAATCCTCCAAGTTTCAGAAATGTGATATAGTGGTCCATGTATCGGCTCAATGCCTGCAACACATCACATTACTAAACATGGGCTGGGACATTACACCCAGTGTTGCCACTGTGTATTGGAATGTTCCTGTGGTAAAGAAATGCAGTGCTGCCATCACCTTCACCATGGTAGAGTGTATACACAGTTGGGGTCAGTTCAAAATGTACCACGCAACATGCACTTAGACCAACAGTAAAGAGCAATTAAACACACGTAATACTCCATTTCAGTGAAAAACACATTTCAGTGATCAAATATATCCTCAACTACAAATCACAGCCTACATGTCATTGCTAAACATGTATAAAAGGTTTAGTGATACAGCAATTAAAGTTCAGTAGTGTAATTTTCACTAGTGTCAGTTGTTGTTCATGCCAAATCAAGCAGGACATACTCCAAAATACACAAGCCAAGAAGCCTAGACTTATGTTTGTGATATCAATTATATAGTTCATCTGCACACACAATAGGATCATGTAATGCATGACATCTGGGACACAACATACATCTAGCGTATCAAAATGCAATATAAGTACACTAATGTCACATGGTGGACACAGTTATGTTGTCATGTCTGCATTCCACAATTACATACACAAACCATTTACAATGTAGAATTGCTGTTGTACACTTAAGTGTAGCACACAAAGATGTCCTAGAAACTCACTTATCAGAGCAAAGTGTATGTAGGCTGCTTCAGTGTGGTAATTCCTCTGGAAATGTAGTATACATGACTTCAAACACACACCCCTTTCCACCTGCACATCACACAGAGAGCACACTGAGTCACACTGTCCTGTAATGTAGTGACCAGGTGTAAAATGAACTTGAAATGCACCAGAGACGCACATTGGCTGTTATAAACTATAAGTGCCAAAATGGCGTAGTCTTTTTCCTGTTGATATTAGCCTCACACCGAAAGTGTCATATGCCTCTCAAGGTTAGGTCATCCTGAAAGTGTGAGCATTTCAGTTAGATGTCTGCATCCCTTCATGGAATATCACACACTCACAACAGTTACAAAAGTGTTTGCACCACAGACATATTTTATTAAGGTCGCGGTAGGCGGTTCATAACCAATTCGGACACAGCCATAGGCTGTTAGTTGTTATTGTGACATTTGCGGATCTCGGATTGTGTATGCCTCACGTGCGGTAAACTCCCATTAGTCATGTATCAAAGTTACTCGTGGACCGCAGATATTTCTTTTGACCGCACAGTAGGCGTGGTGTCAGCAAGCAATGGAATGTATTGGATGGGTTTGGAAAATGTGACTGATGTGGGCCTGTCGCTTTGTACGCCTGGACTGAAGACTGCCTATGCGGTCTAGATATAAGTCTGGCGGTTTCCGAGAGAGTTCACTTGCCTGCACTAACTGCATTATTTTAGGATCTCTCTGCTGCTATCCACATCCTCTGGGAGCTACAATGTCTCACTGTACAGAGCGCAGGACCCCAGCTTTCACATCTGAGGAACTCAAGGTGCTGGTGGACAAGGTCCTGCCCCTCTACAGGCAGCTCTATGGCACACCAGAGGAGCAGGTGAGCATTGTTAGTTTTCATGTGCAATAACCATGCACTTCTGGCATTAGTAGACATGGAGACAATCATTTAAACCTGGTTTTTCAACTTGCAAAGTGTGTTTGTAACTGTTTTAGCAAGTAAACTGCTGTAGGTGTGTATGCACTGGTGTTAACTTTATATCACTGTTCTCATGGAACAGAGTCCTTAATGAACATAGGTGAAATACACAGAATACCACTATGATAACTTTTAGATTGTTTGGGCAAGCTGTTAATGACTTATGTGTACAAGTATTTGTATATGCACATGTTGCATGTGAGCTAAGGGCCTGTCATCATATCATCCTTACAGGTCAACTCCTGTCAGAAGGTCCTGTGGATGACCATCGCCCGGGAAGGTGTTCTCCGTGGGTGTCACACGTTGTCACAGTGCCCACTGCAGGAAATGGTGGCAGGACTTGAGAGGCTGGACCAAGAAGGTCGCAAGAGTCCAGCTGGGCCTGTCACCTCCAAGCAGGAGGGGTACGCACCACACCCTGACCCCCTAATGCTACGCGTCCTGGCAGTTGTCTACTCAGACCTAGATGGGCAGTTGAGAGCCAGACAGCAGCAAGGAGGGGGTGAGTATGTGTCTTGTTGCACAGCATATTAATCCATGCATTTGCAAGTATTTGAGCTTGGCTGCCCCTTTTGTAGGTTGTGAGATGCACAAAACCACTGTTCAGTGTTAAAAGATGCATATGCAACAAAATTAGACGATGCATGGTTATGTCCCTTTCATCTGGGACATTGTTGCAGGGATTCTGCTGATACACAGAACTATGCGAAGAACCCCAGGACCTCAGTGAATTGTGGTGTACCAGAAACTCACCTCAGAACCCAGAACCCAGTATCCGGCTAGCATAAGTGTCCCATTCGTTATCCGAGATTTAGCTCGGCGGTCCCAATGAATAGACAACCCAGAACAAGCGACTCAGTACATACTCAGGAATGGTGGGAATCGGAAATACCTGTTCGTATATTATTCTCACATCAGTCCACAACAATAATCAACAGAGACACGTTGTAAATAAAAGGGGTTTATTTTTATAGACCACGTGTCCTAAGATGCAGTACTTTGGCTAATACAAGCAGACAAATGATTAATATCAAAACCAGCAACATAGTTACAATACCATAGAATATAAAAGGGGTGATCATATTATAATGACAGTGGATACTACCACCTTCCCTTTACTAAGAAGCTAATATTATTATTATGCTAATAGAAGGTCTCTTAGGCTTAAATAGGGGACCCCATACCTCAAAGATCAGCTTAGTGAAATCACATCACAGGAGCATCAGGAGTCTTCTCGCAGGAAGGCTCGTCTTCGGTCTGAATAATAAACATGATGTCTGTGATACTAAAAGCACTAATTTTCAGGCATTTGCAGCTGCGCGTGTGTTATGGCTAAATAGTGGGCCGATCAACCTAGAGTGAAAAACATGCATTGTGTAATAACCCAGACTGTTTGTCACACCATGTACAGACCAAGGTCGCTGCGCAGAGCTTGGGATGGTAACAACAGATTGCTCTTGTGTGAAGCAAGTCTCGAGTCAGCAGTTTGTTTTAAGAAATAACATGTAAACGCAGTGCCGTGTGCAAAAGCAAAAAGATGGCTTTCTAACATCTAACGTGGTTATGCTAACTTAACAATGCCTGTACGTATTCAGAGAGAACTCACTACACGCCCCCTTGATCGAAGCACTATTTAGTAGGCAAGAAAAGAGAGAACGCAGAGTTCAGTTTCGTCAGAGCAGAACAAGGCGTAACCAATCCAAAGGTTCAGCATGAGTTAAAGTCTGAAACGAAAAAAATTGAAAAGCAAAAGGGGAAACTGTGGTGTCCGGAAAAAAAATATAATCAATTAAAAAAAACTCAAAACAACCATCAGGGAGAAAGCAAAAAAAAAGTAAATGCCGCGGCAGGGTGCTGTCCAGGAGCGACAGGCGCCAAGGACGATAGTTCAGTCAATCCATGAATGTATAGGCAGCATATGTGGCAACCGCTTCCAACAAAAAATCATTTGCAGGGCCAGCGAAAGTCTCAGCCATCCAATCCATCAACGAAAAGGAACACACGTGTTCTTCAATCAGCGGAGCTTCCAGCACGATCAGAGGGCACCCGGAATGTTCCTCCAAATAGCTCATAGCCAAGAAGTTGTAGGCAGCTGTAGAGATGTCCCAATTACCCAGGATCCCATGTGCTGCTCCACAAGCCATTATCCGGACACCAGAACAGGTCAACTCGTGAGACACTAAGGGCCTCATTAGTCGATCGAAATCCGGCACCGGAGACACCAGGCTGGTCAAGCACAAATCCAAAGGCCATTCAAAGGGACAATCCAGGCAGTGAAGCACAGGCTGCACGCAGGTGAAGTAGCAATATCGGTAAGATAATCCATATGCCAGGCTTAAGGTCGCCAATGGCAGAGTTCCATAAAAGTCAAGCATCCTATCTCGAAGAAGATGCAGGCGGGACAGGTGCACGTGCGGCACAGAAGGAGCAGCCATTCCGTAGTATGAAAAGGAAAAGCAGCACACCCGCCACTAGTGCCAGAAGCAGCGGAACACCTCCAAAGATGCTCGAGAAAAGGGAATGAAAAAAGCCCGGAACCACACCAAAAATAGTTTGGAAAGAGGTCACGAGACCCGAGCCCACAAGTTTAAAAAAATGAGCCAGGCCGGTCGTGGACGAGGCATTGAAAATAGTTTGGATCAAAGAGCCGAAATGCAGGGGGAGGTCAGTATTCAGAAGCGCCTGTACCTCAGTGCGCGTATTAGCAACGTGAAGGTCGAATGTTTCACGAGATGAAGTCAAAGACACCTCTTTTTGGGACAATAGGGCTCTTATTCTGCTCAACTTGTTGAACTCTGCTTTCAAGGTTGGGATCGAAGGCCAGATGGAAGCATCCAGCCGCCCATGCGGGGGTGGAAAGAGAACATTATTGCAGCAGACCACTTTCTGCGAGACAGTTACTATATACGGGATTCCCACTAACATCCCACAGCAAGCTTCACTATTCAAAAGCAAATAACTACCGTTAGCAAGCAGTGTGAAAGAAGGCGTAATCACAGGCACTGGGACACCCCGTAGGATGCATGCTAAGTTCGGTGCTTGTACATTGCATGCGCCGTGTAATTGAATGTGCCTACATACCAAGGAATGGTCAGGTGACGTGGTACATTCCTCGCCCTTCAAATAAACCTCAGTCCCGTCCCTAGTACATCTATACGTAAAGGGGAGGGACCAAACCTCATGTATGAAAGCGGTGCCCAGCGGTTCATATCTACCCAAAGCATAATGTTTCATACAAGACGTAAACTTAAAAAGCGCAAAAGGGAGAGTTATCAATCCGTGGACTAACCACGTAGCCGAATTGATCTCCGCTACAGAAAAAGGCAATGGTTCTAATTTTTCAATATGTAACAATGAATATGTAGCATCCTTCATGGACATAAATCGCTGCTTGTCAGTAAGGTTAAAGGGAAGGAATAACGATGTAGTGTTAAGATAGTCCCAAGGGACTCTCCCTGCCTTTAAAGTCTGCAATGTCCAAGCAAACTGCATAACAGAACGCAACTGGTTTTGACCATGATATAACACAGACATATCATCATGCACAATATCAACTACTGATGAAACAATATTATCTAATGTATAAATCCTAGAAGAGAGAGTGCTAATGCTGTTATCTATAACGGCTAAAACCTTTTCCATGTTGGCTTGGTCAATAGCCCTCAATCTGGAAGCCGCCTCAATCTGTGACAACTTCCAGACTTCGTTGTAAATAGCATACGCCCACCTCTTGGTTCTGCCACCCACAGGACCCTTAACAAAATCATTCAAATCTATTTTGTCATGTAATTGTGATAAATGAACTTTGACAGACGCCAAAGTGGAATGTCGCAACCAAGATTGACATAACTTGCCCACAGAGTATGTAGTTACAGTATGTGACGACTCAAACCGAGGGTCTACGCGTTCCTGAGTATACCCCGGTTTCAGTCCCAGAAAACGTCGTTGACAGATATCTGAACTGCTTTGCCAAATTAACCAACCCTCACTATTAACTTTCGAAATATTGAAAGATGTATTTGAAACTAAGGAGTGCAAAGCAGCAAGGGACAGATCTGTGTGGTTATCCCAATTGGGATAAGCGCCCAGATCCGGCACAGAAGGTGATTTTAATTGTTTAGAAGTAGCCAATCCAAAACAGGTGGTTTGGAAGATGGATGAATTCAAAAATAA
Organism: Triturus cristatus; assembly: GCF_964204655.1. Lineage (NCBI taxonomy): Eukaryota > Metazoa > Chordata > Amphibia > Caudata > Salamandridae > Triturus > Triturus cristatus. The sequence continues at coordinate 473,367,664 of NC_140580.1, read as the reverse complement.
AATATGATTTGGTATAAGACAGGCACGATGTAAAGCCTCTGTACCCTGTACCTGCCACGGCTTGGAACCCCAAACCGACTTTAGATCAATAGTAGCCTTCCATACATCATAACCTTTGATTGACAACTCGTCCATAAAGGACTTAGAATAAAGTAGCTTCGTGTGTGTCAGTCTAACCTTTGCGGCAGACTCAGGCAGCACCTTAAAATAAAACGCTGCCGGGTTGGAAACACTGAAATCCGTAAAATATGAATACTTGTTAACTAGTGTTTGTGAACTTCCGAATTCGGGAGTAGGACAGTGTTCCCATTGGGTAAAATTTACAAAATTTCTAAATGTATTTGCTTTATGCAGGAAATGATTGCCATAATGTTGAAAACAATACTGTTCCGCATAATTAGCCGCATTTTCGTATAAATCTTCAGCATCAAAAGCGGCATAATATTTCAAATCAGAAAACAGTGATTCAATGGCGTGTACATCCCAATCATCAGAACGTATGTTCTGCCTAACCACATCACCCATAGAAACACGAAATACATTAGGTACATTAATGACCTCTGTAGGCCCATGAATTTGGAATTTAACAGCATCCCATGCGATTCCATCCAAGACGGGCCAGGCAGTAATATTCACAAAAGTCTGGTCCCTCTTCATGATGTGGGACGAGGAGTGGGGGGCCAAAGTTCCATTGATAAGTCTAATTGTCGATCTCTCAGTCAGATAGTGGCCATCCACAAGACGGAAAAAAACTATCACGAACCCAATGGACATAAACAAAAAAATACTGAAAAGCAACAGCCAAATGTATGTCCAAGGGGCAATCAAAAAATGTCTCTTAAACCAGCAGAAAAAAACAGCAACGTTCGATGGGGGGCTTGAGGGCAACGAGTTAGTGTCAAAGGAGAAACGGGACTGTCCAAGCGCCGTAGATTGTAAAACAGGCGAGGGACCACGTGTAGGATAAGCATACTCAGTCTCTTCGGGCAAACCACCAGCCGATGGTATCAACAAGGGATCAGTAACCGATTGCATCTCGATGGCAACATCAGGCAAGGTGTTAGAAGCAAGAGTCAACATTGAATTTCTTTGCATCGTCTGGCATGAAACTGCTGGAGTCATGCTAAGAAGTATCGGCCACTCGCTGAAGTTTGACATTGTCAATAGAGATGTACCTGTTTTCTTTGCGACCAGGAAGTGGAGGTAAAATGACTGTTCTTGTACCCTGCACTCCAAGCACTGGAACTGGTGCACGATAAGAGGGGCCGAACTCCTTCTTGTTCTCCACCTTCTCACGGACCAGATCTCCAACTCGGGGTAGCCAGCCGACTACCGGAACCTGAACTTCAACTTCAGATGTGGAGGGCATGTGTTCCTTCGATAGAGTGTCTCTGGCTTCTTGTAGAGTCTGTAAAACAGCACAGTGATCATCTACGTCAAAGGGTGCGGTCGACGCCGCCATGTCTAGACCATCAAGGTCTGGTACAAACATTCTGATTCCGAAGAGCATCATGTACGGGGTCCGCCCACCCAGAGACCTTCTAGGGAGATTATTAAGTGCACGTTGAACGTTATACAAATGGGCTAGCCAGTTCCGGCCTGTGCCTAAAACACGGGCTGTCAATGATTGCTTTAAGTCACGGTTCATTCGCTCCACCACACTATTACCCTCAGGTCGGTAGGGGGACGAAAATTTGACTAGGACCCCCAAACCTCTCATAGCCTCCTTGTAAGCCTTAGAGGCGAACGCAGGGCCCTGATCAGAATGGAAGGTACCACACGCAAAGGTTCCCACAAAGACAAGCAAATCTCTGATGACAGTCCGCGAGTCAGCACTCCTTTGTGGCCATACCCACAGAAAACGTGTGCACTAATCCACTGCAACCAAGATGTACTTGTACGCAGTATCAGAAGAAAAAGGACCGCAGTGATCCAAATAAACACAACCAAATGGTTTATTGGATATATACAACTGTGTTTGTGATGGGCGCGCAACAGTAGAAGGTTTAATCTGTTGGCAAATGTCACAATCAAGAACATAAGCGCGCGCTTGTTTATATAAACCAAACCACCAGTAACGTTGTTGTAGCAGAGATATAGTGGCTGACACTCCGGCGTGGGCTGACGCCAACCCCTCATGAGCAGCCAGAATCAGTGCGGGTCTGCAGTCCGCGTTGGGAATAATTCTGTCACCAACGTCGTTAATCCTCACTAATGGGACATTATCAGGACTTAAATGGTAAATGTAACGAGAAGGAAAACCCTTCGGGTAATCGCCTCCCTTTTCTGTAGCAGCAATAGCTGCCAAGATGTCATCATCAATCTTACTCTTTGATCTGGTAACTGCTGCCACCAAGTATGTAGCCACTGCTGTTTTAGCTGCCTCGTCAGCCAAGCTGTTGCCGACAGCATGGACACCAAGTCGCTGGTGACCAAGAGTGTGAATAACATTCACGAGAGGGAGACGTTCTTTAAAGTCTGCCACTCGAACCCAAAGCGTTTTATGCTTAATTGTGCCACCTTTTGTGTCTCGATAGTCATTCTGAGACCAGAAGTGTAAATTGTCATTATAGGACTGGACACAGTAGAAAGAATCACTCACTATTAGAGTAGTGACTCGGGGATCAGCAAACTCCAGTGCAAGCACTAGAGCCCGAAGCTCCGCCAATTGCGCGGTACAATCGCCCAATGACTGCGTATGCACTGCATCAGATTGGAATTCACCATTTACGAAAGTACCTACGACAATTGCGCAAGCCGCTGAGTAGGCGTGCTTTGATCCAATTGCGGGCTGCGCAGACCCGTCAGTGTATATGACACAATGGTATTCTTCGAGCGGGCGCAAAGACAGGGGAGCCGGATGAACGAATTCATACTGCAAGAACTCTTGAGTCTGTAATGAGGCATCAAAGATGTAGGTGACGTCTGGCGACGTCAGTGTTGTGGCCCATTGTATCCACCGAGGATGCAAAGCTTTAGAATTTGGTACACTTGCCTTTGTCACCGCTTCTAAGGCAGGATAGGGTGTTACAACCAGAATCTGTTTCCCATGTGACAGTGCGCGTTCTTTAAGGATCGCCATCTGTACAGCAGTCAGAACTTTTTCGACCGCGGAAAAACGTAATTCAGCAGAGGTGTACAAGTGGGATTTGTACGCAATGGGGACTGTATCGCCCTCATTAAACGTCAAATACGTGAAACCCACGGCGCCTGGCACTATTCTTATTACCAGGTTGGTGCGGTTATCACGTGTCAGCAAATATTGTGAAGCAAGAAGGTCAGCCTGTAAAGACTGCAAAATGTTAGAATGTTCCAGCTGCCAGCTAGACTTCGAAAACGTGGGTTGTACCAAGGCGTAAAGCGGCTTGATACGCTGGGCATAATTAGGAATGTACGTACGGCCGAAATTCAGAAAGCCCAGCAGAGATTGTAATTTCTTTAGTGTCGTTGGCGCACTCAAGCATGCGCACTTCTCCAGAAAGTGGGGAGCTAACCCCTTACCTTCATTATTGAGCTCGTAGCCCAAAAACAACACTGTATATTCCGCGATGTGAGACTTCGCAAAATTGAATTTGTAGCCATATTCAGCAAAACTCACTACAATATTGTCGACTCGAGACAGATGCGGCAACAGCTCGTCATCCGTGAGGTAGATATCGTCAACATAGGAGTATGCCTCGGGGTCTATTCTTTCTAAGAGAGAAACCACGCGAGCGGAAAAGACGCCAGGGCTATTTTTGTAGCCCATGGCTAATCTCGTAAACTGTTTTTGTTTACCGCCCGAAGTAAACGCTGTCCACTGGCTACTCAGTGTGGACAGGTTATGGCTAAAAAAGCCATTGGAAATGTCAAGTGTCGTTTTAAACCGTTTACGCACGAGACTGTCGACTAGAGCCGAGCTATGTGTATTTTGTACCGCGCAGGTCCGGCAATGGGAGTTTAGGTGCCGGTAATCCAAAACTAAACGGTACGAGCCGTCAGGCTTCGTTACAGTGAATAAAGGGTTATTCATAGGGGACACACAAGTTTCAATCACACCCTGATATTCCAATTGTTCAAGGATCGCCGCGACGTGAGGTCTAGCTTCACGACGCATGGGATATTGGGGCTGAGGCTGGGGCATAGACCGCAATGGAATCTCATGGCAGGGGGACAACCGGTCCCAACCCACTTGAGTACGATATACCGCTGGCGCAAGCGCCAGCGCCCACTCACCAGCGTACATTTCAGCTTGGTCCTTAGGCACCGTGTGCGCAAAGGACGGGAGGATTTTCTCCTCCCCTCTAGGAGCTTCCAAAATGAAGGCCGAGGGCCAATCTGCCTCCGCTAGGAGGATATCATAGGTGGTGGTCAGATTATCCCAAAAAATCCCTTTTATAGTACGTTGTATGTCACCCTCTATTAATAAGACTATTTCATAAAGTCTATCAGGGGGAGCCACTCTGGTGTCAGCTGTTTCAACAGTAACCAATACATCAGTTGCTGTCGCCGCCAGAAATGGACGCAGAGCTTGACGGACTATGGTAATTTCTGCCGCGCTGTCCAGTAGCGTCAGCGCCCATGTCCGGTTCTGAAGCTGTGTCCGCACTATCTGAGGCATATTTTGCCGTCAGAGCCGCCACTTTCTTCTTCTGAAACGGGGGTCTTTGTCGAGCAAACTCGTCCTGCTTGCCTTTACCCTCAGTCTGTCGGGGTTGGTCACGCTGTTGTGGAGCACCCCGACCTTTGCCACCGCCTCCGCCACCAGACTGTGTAGCCGATGTTTCCTGTGAAGAACGAGGAGAGCGCGGTTCAGAAACCTGAAATCTATCAGGAGACTTAATAGTAGCACGATCTCGCAGATCATAAGTGCGTTCACTACTTGACTGAACGGGAGAGGCAGGCCGAGAGCCCTGTTTCTGCTGCTGCTTTCCCTGTTGTTTAGTCCGCCAAGGTTGTTTTGGAAAAATTGGCCGACCATCCTTACCAAAAGTTTCTGCCTTACCCTGCTGCTTAGAATCGGGATTTTTGATCACAGGCTTAACTCCTAAAGAGCTACGACCCAAATCGCGATATGCTTCTGAAATTATTTTTGCAAATTCCTGCGGCTTGTCCTCTTCAGCAACTTTCTTCAGTTCATTACGAACCTGAAAGTGCAACGCATCACCCTTAAGGTTTCCCATTATCATGGTAGCCACCAGGCCAAAATCTCCGAGGAGTCGCATCCCCAATTCTATTGCAGACTCCGCTCCATGGTCCTCTTGAACCTGTTTAATTATGGAGGGCAGCTGTAACATAGACGGAGTGCCGAAGCACTGCGCGTACGTCGCAGCAAAAATCTTACCCCAGGATACACAATCATCTATATGGGGAACTAAGTCTTTAGGCAAACTAATGGTGAGGATCCTGTGTTTTTCCACAGGAGTTGTATGCGGATAAACCGCCTCTATTTGGTCAAATTTTTCAGCAAGCCAAAAAGGATAATCATCCCTTGTGAGGGGGCGCTTGCCCACAACAGAATTGACCATAACAGGACTAATGACCACCGCGTGACGATCACCAGGTTGTCCCGCACTAACAGGCGCCCCCGCCTGTACAGTGCGCGACACATACTGCACCAACGCCCTATATACTGATATAAGGGCAGTGTGTAGTACACGCAATTCAGCCACCGTCACCGTGAGGTAACGGGGATGAGGCGTAAATCCGGCTAGTACCGGCCAAGTGGCCCCTGCAATTGATAAAGGGCCCATTCTCGGCGGTATAACCACATGGGGGAGGGCGCCATTAAACCAAATCTGATGTTGCCAAGCAGATATTGGTATCTCCTGTGTCCTATACGGCGCATAGTTAGCAGGCACGGCAGTAGCAGTGTAAGAATGAAAGGTATCGTCATCCCCACTGACTGCCGGAATCGTCACCCAGGAATAGAACAACTCAAACGGGTGAGCCGCATCGGCTCCCACCACAAAGATGACGTCCATGCCCGTGTCCGGCACCCCATACTGCGTCAAATGACGTTTCAGAGCTGCACGGCTGTGCGCCGCAATGTCTACTGCCATAAGGACAAGCTATACTTCACGTATTTAGTAGCACAAGGGTTCAATAACCTTTTTAATGATCAAGCTTGAAAGAACCTATATCAATAGAACTAGGTAGGTTTAAATCCGTCAGACTTGTTATCCGGAAACAAGAATGAGGGTGCTGTGGACTAAATGTAAGCACTACTAAGGCGTTTCAACTCATAGACCAAACGTTAGGTGCGCCATGTTGCAGGGATTCTGCTGATACACAGAACTATGCGAAGAACCCCAGGACCTCAGTGAATTGTGGTGTACCAGAAACTCACCTCAGAACCCAGAACCCAGTATCCGGCTAGCATAAGTGTCCCATTCGTTATCCGAGATTTAGCTCGGCGGTCCCAATGAATAGACAACCCAGAACAAGCGACTCAGTACATACTCAGGAATGGTGGGAATCGGAAATACCTGTTCGTATATTATTCTCACATCAGTCCACAACAATAATCAACAGAGACACGTTGTAAATAAAAGGGGTTTATTTTTATAGACCACGTGTCCTAAGATGCAGTACTTTGGCTAATACAAGCAGACAAATGATTAATATCAAAACCAGCAACATAGTTACAATACCATAGAATATAAAAGGGGTGATCATATTATAATGACAGTGGATACTACCACCTTCCCTTTACTAAGAAGCTAATATTATTATTATGCTAATAGAAGGTCTCTTAGGCTTAAATAGGGGACCCCATACCTCAAAGATCAGCTTAGTGAAATCACATCACAGGAGCATCAGGAGTCTTCTCGCAGGAAGGCTCGTCTTCGGTCTGAATAATAAACATGATGTCTGTGATACTAAAAGCACTAATTTTCAGGCATTTGCAGCTGCGCGTGTGTTATGGCTAAATAGTGGGCCGATCAACCTAGAGTGAAAAACATGCATTGTGTAATAACCCAGACTGTTTGTCACACCATGTACAGACCAAGGTCGCTGCGCAGAGCTTGGGATGGTAACAACAGATTGCTCTTGTGTGAAGCAAGTCTCGAGTCAGCAGTTTGTTTTAAGAAATAACATGTAAACGCAGTGCCGTGTGCAAAAGCAAAAAGATGGCTTTCTAACATCTAACGTGGTTATGCTAACTTAACAATGCCTGTACGTATTCAGAGAGAACTCACTACAACATGGGAGGCTCAAATAATCAAGGTATAGCCAGTAGTGCCATTCTATTGTAAAATGAATGCCTGGGAACACCATGTGCAGGGAGATGACCTTCAGTGTTCAGCACATCAGCAAATGTTTGGCCTGTTCTCTGTGTGGCCACAACAATGATCTAAAGTAAATTGATGTTGGCTCACTTAACTGTGAAATGCTATGCTACACATCCATGTTGAGGTCTTGGTGATTAGTGATTGTTCAGTGTGGCAATGTTAATTCCCAGCACTGGTGCTAAGTGTACTCCAATGTATCAGATGGCCAAATGATAAGGTTGCCTACTCATGTCACATTTCACACTGGCCATTCCCATGATTGAGTGTCAGATATCATCATATCTTACCCAAAGCTGAGTCCATGTTTATAAATCTGTAAAAGTGACGACACATGTCATTGAGTGGCTACCACAGAAGGTTTTTGTTGGAACCAGGGTTTTAAGTAAAGGAATGATGAAAAAGCACGTTAGTATGTATGTAAATGGTCTTCATTGGTCATACATTATGCTTTGAAAACCATGGTTTAGTTGCCTTACTGGTAGATTTAGAAAAGTCACAGGACCACCTTTTGAGGACCCTTATATTTTTAGATGAAAAGCAATAGCATCTAAGCTACACATTGTCTAAATGATGCAAGAAATAAGAAGGGGCAAGCTGAGTTGGCCTTCTCAAATGTGGACATCTGCAGAGTTGACACAGTGGTAAGGAGTGTTGAATACACGTTTTGAAGTATGATGATCAGGACTACTATATTGTACAGACAATGCATCAAGCTGGCCTGGTGGTATAGTGATCCACATGAAGCATAAGGAAGATGAAGTCATTGGATTTGGCATTGTGCTATGCTGTGTTTACAGCCCAAACTGGTATTAATGTTTACAATCTGGAAAACAATCTGATTCACCTAGGTCACACTGTGCCTAAATACCGCAAGACTTGGGGTCAAATATCTTTCATCCTAGCTATGCCTATTTCCTATGTGTGTCCACGATAAGAGAAACCCATGTGACACTTCAAACAACTACATCTGCTACTAGACATATGATCACCTTCAATGTGATCTGTGTGATATGGCCCATTCAATGACTACACCAGCTTGATGTATGATAATCAAGATATGTAACCTGTGACACTAGACCTGCTGTTCCTCAAGTGGATGGATCTGGATAGCAAATTGGATACCATATCAAAAATCTATGTTACTCCTTTTCTCATTATGAGTATAAAAAATGCCTTGGATTAGATGAGATAAGTATGTTATGACACAAGGCCATCATTAGTAAGAGACAAGAAATCAGCTGGTACATAGTTATGCTTAAGATATTGTGAATTAGGAAGTAGAAGTTGCAGCACCATATGTTGCTGATATAATAATGTGTGAGGGTGCGCAGGTTTTCTTGCATTCAAACATGTGGTTTTTACGGAACAGTATCAAGTATTTTACCCACAAGTCCTAATAATGTAGTTGTGTAATCTTGGAATAGTTGTGCTGAGATCTCTGTGGCCAGTCCATATGGAAAACTCTTGTGTTTCATTTTACTTCGTGTTTACAGCATCAGACCCAGGCAGCGAAGGAGACAGTACCACAGATGTTGGGAAAGCAGCTAGCTAGAGTGGTTCCTGTGCTGCCAGTGAGCAAGAGGGAACCAGTTGCACGGAGGGTGAAAGGAGCATCACTGAGGGCATGAACAATGTTACATCTGTCACTTAGACTTCAAGCTCCAGCGATGACCCCCATGTGATGGTGGATGGCTCTTGATCTGTATCCACTCCATTAGAGTCCACCACCAGTCCTATCATCTCCCCCTCCCAGCTGTTCCCCAGCCCCCTGTCTGTGGACGTTGCCCTAGAAGGGGAGGTGTCTCCTTTGCGCCAGGCACCACACCCCCTGACTCTGTCGTCTCTGCTGCCCTGAGTGTGGAGGCCATTGACCTCCTGAGGCAGATCTCTGTGGGGCAGACAGCAGTGCTGAATGTCCTCCAGGTGCACACCAATCACCTTACGCAGATGGCATCTTTCCTAGAGGGCATTCACTCTGGCATGTCTTCCCTGTAGAGATCTAATCAGGCTCTAGCCTCCACAGTGATGGCAGCCCAAATTCAGCTTGCCCATCCCCCTCAGGCCTCTTCCCCATACACAGTCCTGAGGACCCTCCCTGACCAAAGCACACGCAAAAATAAACATGCATCCACCTCAACATCCACATGCAGCACACAAACACACAGACATAAGGGAAAACCCACACATACAGTCAAAAGACAGACGTCACACTCACTACCACAGACATACCAACAGTCACAGCACCCACTGCACCACATGACACACTAACAGGAAAACAGGCAGGCAGCACACCATCACACCCAGACACAACAGACCCCACACCAGCATCCACAGACATGCAACACACCTCAAAACCCTCTGCCTCCACAGCCCCTACCCTTGCATCTCCTCGTACCCACTCTGCCTAAAAACTCCACCTCATTGCCCTTGACCTCTTCCCTACCCAAACAGACCAACCCCCTCCCAAAAAGAAGAAAAAGACCCTGATGCCTCTGCCATACCCTTCTACATCTCCCCCAAACACCAACCCAGCCCCCTACAAAAAAGAGTATCCCCAAGGATCCCGTAAAAGGAAAGCTCCCCGTTCCATAAAGTCCCCACACCCTTCTGAAACCCAAAGTTCCTCTTCCACATCCCACCCCAGTACCTCGACACCCAAAAAATACAGATCCAAAAAAGCAACAGCCCTACCCATTCCCTTCCAAACCCTTCAGAACTACAAAATTCCCAAACTCCTGCAGTCCAGCCCACCACCCCCTCCGCCTAGCCCTCCCACTGATGTTTCCCCCCTCCATCTATGCCTCCCACTGACGTTGTCCCACCCCCCCATCTAGGCCTCACACTGAAGTTGTCCCACGCCCCACTCCTGATTCCAGCCGTCCCAAACACCACCCAGTCCTTCCTAGTCTTGTCCTTTTGGTGCCTGGCCTGCCCCTTAGATGCCCCTCCCGGGGGATGTGTCACTTTGCAGAACAAGTGCAGGCAAGTGTTGGTGGGCAAGAACTTGAACTTTGTGGCCCATATAATTAACTCTTTTGGACTGGCCATTGGCCTTTTTCTTGTATGTGTTATGTGTAATTTGTGATGTAAGTATACAATGATGATAGTATGGCATGATTTGCATATGGTCCATGGAGTATGAGCAATCAGTCGGGATGTAGTGTAGATTGTTGTGGCTACATTGGCAGGGGGTCAATGTCAACATTAGTTTTGTCACAAACCTTTGCTTTTGAAATTAGACTTCCTCATAGTTTCTGCGTACAGATGTCAACATAGTGCAAGTGTGGCAAAAGTACAACTGTTTTGGAGAAACAAGCAGCATATGTATGTAATGGGATGAAAGACAACTGTCTTATCAATACACCTGGATACATATGGACTCTGCTTACATGGTAGTGACTTTAGACGCACATATGTACACAGAGTAATGGTACAATTGATGTATGTGACTTGATAGTGGTAGACCAATGTCTGCGGATTCAATAGATCTGGTTAACTAGTTGCAATGACAACATTGCCACAGGTGGCTGCCACTGTAGGTCAATATGCCTTCAAAGCAGTTGACCCATATTATACATGTCCTGTGCCTATGGTGAGTGTGAGGTAGGTATGACTCTGACAGTGTCTTGGCCTTGTTGCCTTCCCATACTCCTCTTCATTTAGATATTCCTGTTATCAAGGTGTCTATGATCTGTATCCTCCAGTGCATTCAAATGTTGAGGTTAGTAATTACATCCGAATTTTGTGGGTACATCGTGTGGAGGGTATGTGTGTCCATGATATGGCTCAGTAAGTTACAATGTGTTTCTGTCCTTACAAAGACACTTTTGTAGGTGTTAGTTGCATGTACACCCAGTGTATGGTACATGAATGGTTGACAAACATTTTTAATGCTATTGATGACATGGTGTGATTGTTGAGTTGTACAGTACATAGCGTTGTAATGTAACTATCATTCTGGGCTGATGCCACAGTTAGAGTGTGAGAGTCTGGGCATTTCCCTAATCTGTGAAGTGGACATAGGCCATATCATGTTTATGTGATGTTCCTTTAGAATCTGTGTTGATGCAAACATGGCCCTGTGTTTGCTCCTACCCTGAAATATGATGCACTATACTAGAGAATAGTAAGCAGCAAGATAGGGGATGTATGGCCTAGCCAAGGGTAATGTTAGTTGCAATGTGTTGTTCAAGCATTTCAATGAGTGTTTGTGAGATAACTCACAAAGACAAGTTGGGGAGAGGAGTTGGCCTAATGGCTAGGACTGTCGACCTCGAATTTGGGGAACTGGCTTCGAGTCTCGGCAATGACGCTGAACATCCTGTGATTCTGGGCAAAAATGAATGTGTCCTCATGTAATGCAACTGGTGCTATGTAAAACGATGTGATACCCGATTCGGGTCGAGTTTGCGCTATATAAAACGCTGTGATAAAAGAAAGTCAAGTTGAGTATGTCAATATGTCCAGAGAGTATGCGTGACATGCAAACTGTGACCAAGAAACAAGGCTTACGAATTCTGGGTTGTGTTTTAGTGGATTAGTGTAGTGTTTGTTTGCATTGTGACATGGTTTAGTTTGTTTCTCACAACATCATATTGGGTATTTTAGTTTCACAAGGGTTTTGTTGTGGAGAGTCATAGGGATGTGTATCATGAGTATGTGTCTTCCTTGTTCACCCAAATGAGCAACTTGATTGTGCATTTCACATACAGGCACAAGTTCTAAATGTTGTACTTTCAGGCATATGATGATTCTGGGATTGGATATTACACACCTAACACTATACCTAAGATTCTTGACAGTTTGTGTTTGGCAAAGGCTGTGAAAGTTATATCAGTTATGTGGAACACATGTAACTTTGCTCCGTAAGGATTAAGAGATGTCACAATACTGACAGGAGTAGATTGTGCTTGCTTTGTCCAAGATATTTCATCTACTTGTTCTGGGCCAATGGTGGTACTGCATGGGCCAAGTGTGTTATTTATGTTTCAAACATTTAGCTGAACTCTATTCATTTCAAAGGGTATTTTTATGTACATTAAATTGACATGTTGGGAATGCTGGGCTATGTCAAGTCCTATTAGTAAATTAGGAGAAAACTATATTTGTCTGTGCTTGGTCACCCAATGCCCCTTCTAGCCTCCTCATGCAATACAACTGAAGGTATACCTTTTCTGTGTAACACTGCACAGCAACACTCTCCTTCTTGGCTCAGTTTATGCAAGCAGATGGAACCTCAGTCGTTGGTAACAGAAGTGGTGTAGAGGATATTGAGTTCAGGGTGGATGCTGTGTGCCAGTCCAGACTGGCGCTGCCCGTGAACAGCTGCTCAGGGCAGCACAAATGCTAATGACTATAGAGACTTGCAACAGAGCACTGCCTTTAGGAGGCTATCAGTGTTATGAGCTACATGTGGTCAGCCCCTTCCCTTGGGTTTTGCAGCCATGGTGCAGAAATGTGATGCACAATTAACATACAAAACCCCCTCACCTGGGTCTCTTTGGAATGGACTGAAGTGGCAAAATGTTTGTCACAAACAGCCTTTCAGTATACAAATTGTAATGAGTTTGTTTAATTTGAGTTCCTGTTTCTGACAGACTTGCCGTGCTGTCACACCTCACTCTGCCTAAACAATGCATTGGCATTATGACAGCAAATAGCCACAGCACTTGAGGGTGCTGTGACCGGCACCTGCCTGAATGAAAACTGGGGATCCTATAGGACGCCCCAAAACACTAAAGTCTAACATCTATTATGCTATCATATCATAATGGGCACTGCTCACCAGGTATGACGGCAAAGGGAGAGGAGTGGAGAATGGATGTGAGTGGAGTTTTGTTTAGTTTTCCACTGACTAATCTTTTGTTTGAACAAGCTATGACTATACTATTTTACACAGACTTCATCTAGAGCATAGCATATGATAGCTGTGTATTTAGTTATTTGTGTATTGAAAATAATAAAGGAGGTTTGAGAAATGTTTGATGCTGGCCCTGATCAAACAGAAATGAACTTTAAGGGTTGTTAAGGCTAGTGGATTGCCCTATGCTACATGAGGTCAGCCTAGTGGACTGTGAGTCCGCAGAAGTATTGTGGACCCATCTGCTGTGTGGGGGCCACAGGGGCCTGTGTTACACCCATGCACTAAATTTACAGACAAGGGAAGAGGTGGGTGTAGAACTGTGAAGCATAGCTGCACATGTTGTTGGAGAGGTAAATGTTTGTGGGGCTGAGCTAGTTAAACAAGGGTAGAGGCGAGGGAGAGTTGTGATAACATTTTGTGCATGTAGGGGAGACTCTGAACTAATAGGGGCAAAACTAGTAAAATATTAGATGAGAGTGAAAGGAAGGAGTTAAGTTCACAGGCAGTGCTTGGATAGGATATGTAAAGTATCCTCATTATTACAATGGGTATTGCAGGAAATGCTGGGGTGTTGAAAAACTGGTTAAAGCCTGGGCAAGATATGCTAGGAATAGGTAGATGTGAAAGAGCTAGAACCAGCTAGACAAAGTTAGAAGTTAGCAAGAGATGAGGGCTGAAGTATGTAGCACTACAGTGACAGGTGGCTGTGATAAAGGCAGATTCATTTGGAAAGATAGATGTTAATATGTAAAAGATAATAGAGGTATGGAGCATGGAACTGAGATGTGGATGTAAGAGAGCCACAGAAAGACAAGGTAACATTTTTTGGGGAAACATAGTGGATGTCAAGGGGATACACCAGCTGTGTAAGTTAGGATGCTGGATGGAGAGATGCGATGTGTTGGCCAATAGATGGATGGTGTGTTTAAATATATGGATGCTGTAGTTTGTCAAATTACTCTTAGTATGCCTTAAGCAGAGTAGACAGAGTGAATGTCGAGAGGCTAATGAATAAGGCCAGATTCAGGGAGCAATGTAAGGGTCAGGGTGAGATATGTGATTAGTGTTAAGGGTGAATTTAAGAAGTGGATATAATGGTGCACCTTGGCAAAAATGAGTGTCCCAAAGCCAGTGTAAAGGGGAGAGATGTGGATGAGAGGGGTACATTAGACATGATGCTGTTACCAACTGCTGAGGAGGTGATAAGTACAGTACATTGTGAGTACAGCATGAAGGGGAGAGGTGTTGTGTACATAGAGGTGAAGAGTAGTGCAGGGAATGTAGGTGTGGATATAAGAGGGGCAGTGCCTGAATGAGAGGTGAGAGTCTAGGTGGAATGGTAAGAGTTCAAGGGTAGAGCTTAGAGGCAAGAGATGGATTTATGAATGGCAGAGGGTGATTGTAAGAAGCTTGTGGATGAAGGAGAGGGTGTGAGGTGAGCATGTACTTTATGGTGGATGAGAGAGGGGGTTCAAACCAGCAAAAGTAGGGAATAGGTAGCCCAAGAGGAAAGGGAGAAAGGTACACATAGAGAGGATAGGTATATGTAAGTATGCAAGATCTGTTACCATATGAAAGTAAAAGATGTAGTTAGGGTTTGCAGCTGCTTGCTGTCTGCCACTGATAGTTCATTTCAGATTATAGAAATGGCCAATAGGATACCACTAGCATGTGCAATACCTATCAGCATCACAGGGCATGTTTCCCCCACCCTGCATGCCTTGGGAGAGTTGTGTGTGGGCCGAATTGCTAAGTTTTCATCTATAGGTTGATGTTGTCATTGATTGCTCAGTCTTCCCCTTGGACACTGCCCTGGGATGGAGGTATTGAGGGTTCATGTTTTCTTCCCTGATGCAGATCCATTGAGTAGCGGTCCATCAATTAAATTAGGGCACATAGCCCCCAAGGAAAGCCTCCAGGATGTGTGTTGCTGGCCCACCTTGGTGCAGACTACTCCTGAAACCCCTCCCCACATTCCCAGTACACTGTACACACATGGGTATTATTGGCATTATGAATTTGATTGTCAGAGGTATGGGGACGACAAAGAGGCAACACGCATTATGACAATATATAAGGAGGCACAGGGAAACAACATAGCACTGTTACAAGAGACCCACGTGACACAGGGGCAGGATAACCAGTTTTAGATTTGCTTGCAGAGTCATTCTTTTTGTACTGTCTACTCTTGTTTTGCAAAGGGAGATCTTGTGTGGGTCCGTCGGTGGTCCCATTTAGCCCATTAGATACTGCCATAGAGCCTGAGGTGCAATATGTCTTTGTAGAGGGGCTCCTTGATGGTTGCCAATATTATTGAGCAGTGTTTATGTGCCGAATGCGGCCAAACCAAACTTCGTTCAGTGCTTATCTCTCATCCTCACGAGGTACGCCCATTGCCCTGGGTTGTGGATGGCAATTTCAATTGTGTCCAAGAGGCACGGCTTGACCGTTCTCACCCCCCTGCCATCCTCTCTGGTGTTGGCAACGTGCCTTACACAACAGGCTGTGCACTGATCCCTCCAACACTGTTGGTGGATACTACATCCGGAGACCCAGGAGTACTCCTACTCTGAAGTACACAATCTACACATTCAGATGGAGAATATTTGTTATCACCACACACTACAGCCTGAGGTGCTAGATGCTGAATGTCTGGGGAGAACATTCTCAGAGCATAACCCTATGCACATACACATTGGGTGTGGTGCGCAACGTGGTAACTGCAGCCTACGGTGTTGTTGCCCCATGCATTTTGTGAATTACTGAGGGAATGCATCTCCAATTATTTCACTGACAACTGGGACACACTAGGTCAGCAAGAGACTGAGGTCCAGTTGAAGCCTGGGATGTTACACATGCTCACAGATACTCAAATACACCACACCCATCTCATTGAGCAACTACGTTGCTTTTACTTTGAAACATGACAAGCTGAGATGCATGCGGAGGGAGATAAGTCAGGGCAACTCCTGGCCTGCCTCCCCTGTGGCATAACGCTAGCTCAGCATATGACGATGATTAGGGATCACGTGAACCAGATGCACACTAGTCAGGCAGCCAGCCAAAAATTACACCTGCATGGTGTATTGTCATGGCCTATACAATCCCCCATAGTCTGAGTGCCAGGTAGTTATTTCCGAATTCCTGACTGGATTGAATCTGCCTGTACTTGATCCTGCAGCACGTGCAGTGATTAACACCCCGTTGGTTGGAACTAGAGATACGCAGAGTGATTAAGAGTGCTGACACTTTATCAACTCCAGGGTTGGACAGCCTCCAGTTCAAGCTCTACAAGGCCTATGAGATTTTTACTTGCCCCCAGGTTACTATAGCTCTATCAGGCCACCTTGAGTGATTGGAGACAACCGTAATCCATGCGAACGTGCTTGTTGGGATAACTCTTAAAACCCAACAGTGACCCGACTGAACTGCCATCCTACCATCCATTGTCCATGCTAGGCATGGATTATAAAATCCTTAGTAAGGTAGTGGCGCACCTCCAGCTGGTACACATGCTGCATCTAGTGCATAGGGTCCAAAAGGTTTTTATCCCTGATAGATCCACAACGCTTAATATTCGGAGGCTAAATAGGGTGCTGGAGCTGGTCCGGGGGAGGTGGCCTTACGTAGCCTGCCTAGTGCTGGACTTACTGAAGTCATTCCATACCGTTGATTGGGACTACCTGTTTACCACTCTGTCAGAACTGGGCATTGCGGGCTGTTGCAACAACACATATGTCTTTTTCCTACCGAAGCGACTGTCCAAGTCAGCTTTGTCATGTGTGGTAAGCATGCGGAGTTCCTCTAGGCGATGAGGTACATATAGTATCCATTGATGCAGACGACATGCGGCTCTATATTCAGTATAGAACAAAAATGGGTGTCAAGGGAAAGAACGCGCAACCAGCAAAATTTCACACCATCAGTAATATTAATACACAATTATCCTAGTGCGGTGCTTTCAACTAGAGGATAGGCACCCTAATCCTCAGAACAATAATCAAATTGATTCATGTATTTTCTCGTGTTGAAGCACTCACAAATTCACCAACAAAGTTTCCTGTTACTGTCACAAAACTAGATACACATTAAAGTGGGCTTCTCTTCTTCTTTTATTTTCATATGAATCTCCAAACTTCTTATATTCATAACATTCTTCCACTCCCAACGCGTTTCGTCGATAGGGATTAACCCATGCGACTTCCTCAGGGCTGGAAGCAATAAATAATACACATTGGAGTATAGAAACACACTTGTTTCATATTCCATAGCCCACATTATTGAATGTGCAAAGGAAAAACATGCTGTGTGACATACCATCAATATAATCACATCCACATGAATAATTAATACAATAAGGAATTCGACCCATCAGTTTGAAAATTCAATCTAAAAAGAGTTTCAATCTAAAATAAATTAATTAATCACCATTGTAGCAGTGAAACACTACGAACACTCGTGATGGCACCATTCTCCCAACAGTGAACCAAATCAATTAATCATGCCTTAAACAAAGCCAAATTGTACCTTGATCTTGTATAACTGCCTCCTAAATTCAAAAAAGTATAAACACCTAGTCAGACACACTGCGGTATGCATGAGGCAAGGATGGCGAGGGTAAACACCAAAAATTAATTCTTGAAGCACATACCTTAAAACATTTAGGGTTGAATAATATCTGTGTCTCCTTCCTAATGGTCGTTTTATTATCCAACAACACCTACAATACAAATTTAATTGTAAGCAACCCTGCACTAAGGATATTAAGTCAGTCATGCCTCAAGTCTTAATAGACTGAAATACAATCTCACCTGATTTCACTGAATAGAGTACGTGACCATTAGCGCAATTCTTAAGGCAATAATCCTCAAAGTTTGTATTCCAAGTCTCTGAAGTACGGAGACCTATAAATCAATGTAAACATCAAAATTTCAGTATGTGTCCTAACCATACTGCACGGCATCCCCCAATAATCTTTTGTCACTCTCCCATTTTACTCACTTTTAGCAATCGCAAGCGTCCCCAGATACGGAACCGTCTTCGTGTCTAAACGCGTCGCGTATACTAACCCTCTTTATCAATCCAGTAAACATAAACGAGGTGACTACTCCGTCGTTTAACGAGCGCCATTTTGGATAGGTTTAGGGAGACCACCAACATAAATATCGGGCGCCATTTATAAATTGTTAAGAAATACTGCACCTTGAATCTGAGCTATCTTATTAAATAGAAAACATGGCGATCCACGAAAGTAATCGCGGCCATAATTATTATGAGTTATACCCCGCCATACCTATAATCTCTTAGTTAAAAAAACATAACAATCCACGAAAGTAATCGCGGCCATAATTATTATACGTTATATCCCGCCTTACCTATGATTATAGTTTACAAACTCCCCATGAAAAGCGCTCCATATTAATGAGAAATAATGCCAATATACTAGGGCAACCTAATCGCCTTACCACAGTAGATCATTTCTGTTGTTATAGCAACAGATAGATAAAGACAATCTCCAAGTACTCAATTAAATCAATCCATATTACCCAGCTATTAAACAAAAAGTAACCAATCACCGTCATCACTGATTAATAGGACCTGCACATCTTTAATTATTAGATTCTTTGCTGATATAGTATAACATGAAATAAGTACCTAAGCAGAATATACTATGAACTGCATGAAACATACAGCTAGAAAATAGCTAACAACTAAAAGCAACATCGCAACTCCAACAAGCCATCACTAGATCTACTTAATGATCACTCTTTTGCTCAACCTGTCCAGTCCATTAAGTTCTCATTCCCCTAGGAAATACTGTAACTCACGGTCATAGTTAAGACCATCCTCCACAGCCCTCAAGCGCATGATCCATCTTGCCTCATGCCTCCGCAGTGCGAGTTCTCTGTTACCTCCACGCGCTTCCCTCTTAACATGCTCGATGCCACAAAATTGAAATGATTTATGTAAACCTTGCGAAGTGCAGTTATGTATGTGTTCCGCAATTGGATACCTTTGATCATTATTCTTTACCGCTCTCCAATGTTCAGCAATCCTATCTTTAAGAGCCCTTATTGTGCTTCCCACATATATTTGCTCACACATACAATTAATTACATATACAACATATTTAGTACTGCAATTAATGTTAGTCACAATGTCATACATTTGTTTACCATTATACTGAAATTGTTTAGTTTTGTCTTTCGCATGTTTACACATCCCACAGTGGCCACATTTAAAAAAACCTTTACTCATTTGAGTAAGCCATTGTTCTTTCTCAGCCTCTCTCGGGTAACTTGGACTCAATATTGTACCCAATGTTCTCCCTCTTCTGTATGTAATTTGTGGTTTGTCTGGCAGAAATTCCTGTAGCGTCCTATCCGCCTTCAGGATATGCCAGTGCTTATGCATGCTCTTATAAAGAATTGAGTTTATAGGATTAAAATCTGTTATCATCCTAATCAGAGTAGACTTATTTTTAGTTTTTTTGGGGGTTAAGGTGGATGCGCGTTTTATCTTGAAAGCCCTCTGTGATGCTACCATAAGATCTCTTTTATCATAGCCCCTTTGGGTGAACCTCCTTTCCATGTCCTTAATACATTCTCTGAATTGGTTGTCCTCACTACAGTTACGTCGCGCCCGTAACATTTCTCCATAGGGAATTGCCCTAATCTGATGTTTGGGATGCGCACTGCCCGCATGTAAAATAGCATTGCAGGACGTAGGCTTACGATACATCCTGCTACAGATTCTATCATTGTCTATAAACAATTCCACGTCTAAAAAGACCAAATTAGTCGAACTGACACAAGAAGTGAATTTGATGTTCATAGTGTTGTTATTCATGTAATCAATGAATCCACTTAGTTTTTCTTCTGTTCCTGTCCATATTAAAAGACAGTCATCTATATATCGTCCCCAATATAAGATGTCATCATTCCAGTTGCTACCCGCTGGGCCCCATATCACTGATTCTTCCATCCAGCCCATGAATAGATTCGCAAAAGCAGGTGAAAATCTTGAACCCATAGCCACTCCCTGGGTTTGCCTAAACCATTCCCCATTAAATAGAAAAAAATTATTTGACAAAATAAGATCAGTCATTGTTAATAACATTTGAGTATGTCCCCATTGGCTCGCTGGTTTCTTCATCATGAAATGTTCAATAGCTTTAAGACCTAGTTCGTTGGGTATACTCGTATACAGTGATACAACATCCAACGACACTAATTTCATTCCTGATTCCCAAGTAATATCACTCAATATATTTAAAATATGCTTCGTGTCCCTAATATACGACGGCAGATTCACTACCATCGGCTGTAGGAATACGTCTACATACTGTGAGATTCGTTCTGTAGGGCCACCTATCCCTGCCACAATGGGCCTCCCTGGAGGAAAAGGGAGGTCCTTATGAATCTTTGGCAAAGTATATAAGCAGGGATAACGTGGACGATTCACTTTTAAATACAGTAATTCATCTTCATCTAATAGACCCTGATAGTGCCAGTCCTGTAACAGTCCATTGATTTTAGTGATCAGAGAGAACATTGGATTATATGAGACTTTTTGATAGTTCTCCAATTTATTTAATTGGGAGTAAACCTCATGATCATAATCTGCTTTATTCATTATAACAATGTTACCCCCTTTATCTGCCTTTCTGATGATTATCATGGGGTCTTCTGCTAGTATCTTAAGTGCCTGACGTTCACTTGTCGTCAAGTTCTCACCCCAATGTTTAAAAGAATGACCCATTTTATCCACACCATTCTCAAGATCAATAGAAACCAAGGTGTCAAAAATTTCAATATTGTTCCCACTAGTAAGGTTAGGGGACCATCTAGACTTCTCTTTCAGACCACTCGTCAATGACAAATCTGGTCTTACATCCAGATCCTCCAAAACTTTCCCAATAGTTACTGGATCGTCCTCCAATTCGGTTATAGAGAGTAGAGTCACTGTATCTTGTATATCTTTTATCCTTGCCTCATGCATACCGCAGTGTGTCTGACTAGGTGTTTATACTTTTTTGAATTTAGGAGGCAGTTATACAAGATCAAGGTACAATTTGGCTTTGTTTAAGGCATGATTAATTGATTTGGTTCACTGTTGGGAGAATGGTGCCATCACGAGTGTTCGTAGTGTTTCACTGCTACAATGGTGATTAATTAATTTATTTTAGATTGAAACTCTTTTTAGATTGAATTTTCAAACTGATGGGTCGAATTCCTTATTGTATTAATTATTCATGTGGATGTGATTATATTGATGGTATGTCACACAGCATGTTTTTCCTTTGCACATTCAATAATGTGGGCTATGGAATATGAAACAAGTGTGTTTCTATACTCCAATGTGTATTATTTATTGCTTCCAGCCCTGAGGAAGTCGCATGGGTTAATCCCTATCGACGAAACGCGTTGGGAGTGGAAGAATGTTATGAATATAAGAAGTTTGGAGATTCATATGAAAATAAAAGAAGAAGAGAAGCCCACTTTAATGTGTATCTAGTTTTGTGACAGTAACAGGAAACTTTGTTGGTGAATTTGTGAGTGCTTCAACACGAGAAAATACTATATTCAGTATATATGCAGGGAAATTCCAGATATTTCTGAGATACTAGCAGATTTCCAGAATGTGTCGAGTTTGGCTGTTAACTGGGTCAAGTCTTGTGTTTTTCCCCTCTGTGAGGACTATCCTCCACAAGAGGTAATGGCAGGGTAGCAGACGGTGATGTGGGCGCTTCGGATGTTTTGGTACTTAGGAATCTGAAATTGCCATGATGCAAATTATCTCACTGTGGAAATCTGGCCATATCCTCCTTACGTCCACAGATGGCTTTTTGGAGCACTCTCCCAATTACAGTCCAAGGATGTGTATCACTTTCCAAGATGGTAATGCTCCCCTACATTTTGTCTTTTTTTCATCACCTGCAGGGAGTTGGAGAGCATGCTGCAAGGATTAATCTGGGATAGGGACAGGAGAAGTGTGGCTTTGCAGAGGCTGCAGCTGCAGTGGGAAATGGTTTCCTGGGTGTGCCACTTTTAGAAAATATTATGTGGCAGCGCCACTGCAATGTCCAGCATCATGTTTGGCTGGGAGGCAGTTGTAGAAAGTGTGCAGGTTCCCAACATGCAAGGTACAGGAAATGATGAGATTGATGTTGCTCCCTGGGGCGCTGCTCCCCTGTGGAGCTGATAGCCTGGTGAAAGTAGCTTATTGGAGCTATGATACGAGCCTCTCCATCGGTTAGTCTGCACTTCCTACCAGTGTTTCATACAAGCATGTTTAGGGAAGGACTGACGGCATGGAGAAACACGGGTTTGACCACAGTGGGAGACTTATTCAGGGTCCAGGAGCTCAGAACATTTGTCTAGTTGCAAGAAAATCGTAACATTCTGGTGGGCCATTTCTTGGCACATGGCACACTAATAGCTGAGATGGAATGCCACTGGATGGTCACAGGAACTGAACCGGAGCATCAGCCACTAACCCACGCCCTGCACGTCATGGGTGCAGGTCGGAAACTGGTGACCTTGTTTGTTAATGGCTTGGTGCACACGACGACTGACCCTCTGTCACCCGTTCGCTGGCTATGGGACACTGATATAGAACGAGCCCTCACAGCCAAGGAGTGGGAATGCACTTGGCACTACCAATGTAAAGAATCTCATAATGCCAAACTCCAGTACATTCAATTCCACATCCAGCACAGGGCATGTCTCATCCCAGCTGTCCCACACCAAAGGTTTGTGTCCTCCCCTCTGTGCCCACAATGTTGTGCACCTATTTAGAATTTGATACATATGTTCTAGGCATGGCTGGATGCAGTGAACCTGTGGTCCAGAGTCACAGATGTACTTGACACAGTGACAGATTGGGTCAACTTCCTTCCATTGAAGGAGACGTGGCTAGGGATACTCAGTCACAGGAGGGCTCAAAAGGTATCATATAAAAAGATAGATTTGAAAATGCTCATAGCATTCCAGGCCATTTGCATGCATTGAAAGGCCACTGCACTCCCAACACTGCAACACTTGGGCACAGCGACTCTCTAATGGTCTGAGGGAACTGCACTGCGCAGGGAGGAAGTCATGTGCCTCCGCAGGATTGCAATAGCTAACCTGTATGACAACTTGTTACAGGACTTACAAAATACACAGGAAGAGCCACTGGATGGGTGAAGGACTTTGAAGGGCAAGGCTCATGGACATGTGGTCATGGACCTATCAGAGGTGGTCCTAACATGGCTAGATGAAGCAGCTGCACTGTCATGTGAGGCAGACTGTATGTCTCCTTTGATCACAGGGAGGGGGCCCCAAGAATCCACATATGCAAAAATGGCAACTGTTAACAATGGCTGCTGTATTAGGGGCCCCAGTCTCACCCCCCCATGTCTGGACTGTGACGTATCTGGGATGCTCACCTTCTAAATGCCCAGGACCCCTCTGTGATCATCTATCTTGTTATGGTTATCATGTTTTTTAAATTGTTCAATATTGAACCCTATGCTCCTGTTGTGGTATACTTGACTCAGTGATGAATGTTTGTTATGCACAGCTGACCGGATCTTCATTGCTTGCTGAATGAAAGATGATTTATATTCATACCAATTTGTTCCCAAAACATGATCATGGGATAGATTGGTTTTGATATTTTATTGTCTTATAACTCATGTGCAGCTACATACATTGACCCATTTGCCACCAAAGGCAATTTCCTGTCCCTTTATTTTTGTATGTGAGAAATTGTCTTAGTTTTGAGATGTGTGTCTTCCTTTTCAAAGGTTTTGGATCATGAACCATCCTTTATGTGCCTGCAGAATTCAAGCCTGGTCAGTGTGGACTCTTATTACCCTAGACCTTTTTGAGAAATGTAACTCCAAGTGGGACATTTTTAGACCATGTCCTGACTGGACAGGTAGGGATCCTAGCTCATGCCCTGCTAGCAGGCCTCAGCAAACAGTGGTGGTGGAATACCACAGGTCCACCGGGGACATGTAAACCTGGACTGACAAAGCATACTGGGGCACAAGACAGTTGTGGCCCAATGTATTGGAGTAAGGTCTGCATGCAAGCAGAACTGGGTGCATGATACAGATTGTATGGAAGGGATTCAGATGTCTGAGGCCTGCTTTGGAAATGTGCTGGATCCTTCAAAGTTTTTTATTACTGACACATACATCATCACATGCTGGTTGTGACTCTCTATATTGACCTGGCTACCTGCCCTGCGGTGAGGCTGAGATCATGAAGAGCTGAGGCTTTGGTGCATGCCTGCTCCCACTCTGCTAAACTCTTCTGGACACCGGATCTGAGACTGCACAATTGGGCTGATGGGGGAGTGGAAGGCCAGGCTCTACTATATTAGTCAGTTTTGTGTTTTGAATCATGTATTAATCTGTCAACAATTAGTGCATCAGATTGAGAAAGTTGTAAGATTAGAAACAACCTAGGCCTAGCTTACCATCCATTTGGGTGGATGTACTTTATTTACACTTGACAGATCTGACATATATTTTGACATCTTTTTTAATGTGGTGTTTATATATATATTGTTGGCCAATTTACAGATACCCACACTAGATTAAGTGCTTGTTACAAAGCTGTTTCAAAAATGGCAGGGAATTTATGGTAACTTGAAGTAACTTCCTGTAATGTGACTTCCTATGACATGACGTCTAATGAAATTTTAGGTGGTTCATATATTCTGGTTCTACCCAGGGAACTGATAATTCTAGGAGCGGCCCTGGGGCCAGTGCATATGTTTCTATGGACATACTTTTGGGTGTGCACTGATGTTCTGTTGCTATGGAATGTTGCTTTTTGCGCTGTGGTGTACTCATCCATACTTTTAGGTATATATACATATTTGTAGCTATAGCCAATTCTGATCAGACCTTAAATTTGTATTTAGACCAGAATTTCAAGGTGAGACTGTGTATACCTGGTGATGACATTCCCTAATTTACCATGCTCAACATGCTACACAGGACTTTAGTCTCTATTGACAATCACTTTGGTAGTTACGTTAATGTGAAGGAGTAGGTGTATAACTTACTGGCTGTGACATCCGTGACGGTTCCTGTTCTCATATTCATCAATTATGTGTAGTAGAGGGATGACATGCGCGTTGGGCTCCATAGCTGCACAGCAGATGTAGTAGAATGAATTTTGTGACGATTTTCGGACTTAAAAGACTCCCCTCACGACTGCTCTGATGAGGTGGTTGGACCGACACAGCCGGCGCGTCAAAAATACACACGTAATAAGGGGGGCAGTTCCAGGGCCAGAACTTGCCTTGATCGCCTCCATTCGACCTTCCAGAGAGCTTCACGGGTGGAATTCCAGTCAGAGTCGGAGAAACGCATCAGTCGGTAAGCAATGTCTTTTTGGGCATCATAATACTGTGGTCAGAGAAACCGCCTCCGAAGATACAAAGGTCGGTCCGACCGCTCGCGATAGGCCAGCGGATGCACTTCCGACTGACATCATAATTGGCCCCAGAGTTTGAATTGAATTCAATTGAGTTACAGCTTATGTAGAATCAACTTTCTGCTTGCAAAGCAGCATACATAAAACAAAAGCATTATGCTTTTTTATTTTAAAAAGAAAAGAAGGTATTCATTGATACATTCTTCCTGAATTAAAAAAGTGGATTACACCAGTAAAGTGATTAATAAGCAGAATGAGATATATTTTTCGCAATTGGTTGCATTTAGTTTCCTTATTAACCTGGAGCTAACAAGTTTGTATACTATGAACTGGAGAAAAATATGTTTGCTCAACTCCCTACCACGTAGGCTGTAAACATGGTACAAAAAAATTGCTCCATTTTTGCACTAGTGTAAAGTTTATGTCCCCTATCCTCTGATGAGCGCTAAGCATTTATTCATTTAATACTGTAAACAATTAGGTGGCTGTAATCTGGACTTCCAGGTCGCAAACTGCTTCTGCAGCTGGCAGGCCTGGCAGCCAATCACAGGAGATAAGAACGGTATTAAGACTTCGCCCCTGGGTGCATGCTAAACTACTATAGGTAAACTTACTTTTCTTAGTGCATCAACAAAAATGCTGGAAAGCAACATGTACCTAATAAGATTCTTACTTCTCTGTGCTTCACATTTCTTCTATTGCAAGCCCTACTCGTAAAGGCATTTATTGCCCTGCCCTGTCACAAGAGAAGGCCGAAATTAGCTGAAAGTTTGTAGAAATGTGCTTAATCTTTTGGAAAATAAGCTGAAGTCTGGGTCTCAAGGTTTTTCATAACCTGCAATTTATTCAGCCATCAAATGTAAGAACAGCGCAGCAGTAAATCATACGCTGCTATATTCGGTCTGCCGAGTCTGCGATTTCTTCAAAAATGAAGTCTGAGCACCCCGGGGCACTGTTTCTGGATTTCTGCAGCAAGAAATGCTAAAGTTTGTTATTCGAAGAGAGAAAAAGTTAACCTCGAAATTACAAGTTTTTGTATTTCGTTGTTTTATTACAGTTTTAAAGAAGTGACCCCCTGACAGGAGAGACATCAAGGCTGTAACCGAATCAGTACACTGGTAACATGAAAGCACCCTTGGCACCGCCAGCAGGGCATAGCGGGCCTGCAGAGTATGCAACAGCATTTCATGCACGAAGCTGCGCCCAGAATGGAGGGGATACAAGGACAGGAAAGAAGACAGAAATTGTAAGGATGCAACTGGAAAGCAGGAAAGACATGGGGCATAAAATACAACCATTGCTCTATGTAATGCTGGAGTGTATAGAAACACCTCATCACAAAGGAGTCAAAATATCCTTGTACCTCTAGAAATAGTAATAATAGAAAAGGAAGTAAAACCAGGTGTTGAGGCCTATAAACAAGTCAACATAAACATGGGCAACTGGGGAGAACTGAGAATGGCGCTCTACATAGGTCCCGAGTAAACATAATCGCTCGAATGAAGAATTTGGCTTTCCAGGTGATTCTGGATTGTCGTGGCCTGCTACTCTTTGGAGGGTTAAAAATGCGGGTTTTATTTCATTTCTGTTTGGAGTATCTGGAGCCCGCCTCATACTCCTTACCCTACTTTACCTTACCGTCTCTCTTACTCTTTCCCATTTTACTCTTTCCTCTCTGCTGTTCTCCTCAAAAATTCAAATGCACTTTTGCTTCTTTTGAACCAGCGTTTATCTACCACTAGTTTTAAGGTATCTCTTAAAGTATTTGAGTTATTCTAAAATAAATGTTTATTTATTATGACATTCTGGCTTTTAGGAATTATTTTAGGCACTAAATACTTTTTGCTTTTGTAGGGATCGAAAAGTCCTCTACATAGTACCAGATGAGCACCCCTGCCCTGAGTGCTCAACTGCACTAATTTTTGCATCCCTGATGCTGATATTTGTTGTCATAGGCAAACAAGGATCATGCGTGTGCGCCATGACATAAGTCTGTCTCATGGATTGTGGTCTTGTTAGACCAGGAGAGGTTCCCAAAGTGCTTCTCTCATGGTGGTGGAAGGCTACCACCTTCATCAGGAGCTGAGCGGCATTAGTGGGGTGGTGGCAGCACACCAGTAGGAGTGAACAGGTCCTTTTTAACCTCTGTCACTGGAGTGACGCCTACCGAGTCACTCAATTTTAAAGGTCCCATGCCGTGTGCTTAACTCATCCTTGGCCCACATCAGATTTGTGTGTAGTGCTGCTCAGCACAGAAGTGGTGTCTCTGCACTGGTTGTATGTGTGCCTGGGAAGGGTGCTATTCATGGATAGTTCAGTACTGATCAGTATGTGTACATGTCGGTGCAGCAATGCCTGAAGGATGCAGCGTGTGCATGTTAAATACATATATTGGATGTATGTGTGCCTATGAGAGATACAATACATAAAGAATACAGTACTGGGCAGTGCATGCATGTTAAATGCATACTCTGGATGCATTTGTGCCTGTGAGTGGTGCATTACATTGAGAATATAGTATTCCGCACTGCGTTTATGCTGTATACTTGCACTGGGTGTATGTGTGCCTCTGGATGGTACCATACATTGAGGGCTCTGGGTTTCATTTTGAGCGATCCAGGCCATCATGATGAAACATGGAGAGGAGGTAGAGAGATCCCCTAGACAGATCTGTGTATTGCTGCATTCCCGTACTCTGGGTGGAACACACACTGGAGAGGGGAGGACAAGTGCTCCACTGTACACTTCAAAGTGTGCTCTTTGATACAGTGAAAGGTCACAAGGAAGGGACCTGGGCACATCTCAGGAAGGAGATGGGGTTGATAAGAGAATAATAAAGAACAGGGCTGGGGGCCTTGGGCTACCCTTTTAAAGCACATATCACTGTGGCTAGCATACAGGTGTGAACACTAATCACTCCTGTGGTCTCTGTTGTGGGACTATCAGCTTTGAAGACACTCTTGCTGGGACAGACAGCTTTTCAAGATGAAGAGGGACCAGATGAATGGGCACTTCCAAAGAGGCAGAACTCTAAAATAAAACATCAAAGAATCATACCCTAAACCACAATTGGTGTCTGGAAATGGACCATAAGAAGGGCAGTTTGAGACCCCCCAAAATGATCATCTGCCAAGCACCCAGATGGGCTGTGTGAGGATGGGAAGCTCTGCAAGACCTCCGTCTGTGACCAGGACTGAGAGCTGAGGCCGACTTGTCTCTCTGCTGGATGACAGGACGTCATCCAGGGAATCCAAGACCACCCACCCTGGAACATGGGACACCAGTGCCTGCCTTTTTGCCAAGACGAGTGTGTCCTGGGAGGAAGAGGAGAGCATTGAAGGGAGCGAGGTCCAGTGGGGAGTCCTGTTCAGTGGACTCCCTGTGTAGGGAATTTGCTGCTGCACTAATCAGGTCATTGCTCATGTAAAGGACAAAGTTGCCAACTCCCGTATTCCAGGAGAGGGCCGCCGTGAATTTAGCCATGTGTCGTGTTGCGCTGGTCATGCTGGAGCCTGTGAGTGATAGCGAGGCTATGACCCTGTATGCCAGGAGTGGCCCCTGGAGAAAGACTGCTGTGTGGAAAGGGGATGTAGCCCTGCAATTTATCAGAGTGGTGACGCTGTATTCCAGAAGGAGCTGCCAGAGAAAGACTGCCATGAGGAAAGGGGCCATAGCTCTATGTCGTAGTGATGCAGCGACCCCATATACCAGGCGGGACCGCCGTGGAGTGTATCACCATGCTGACCGGCTTGAGCCCTTGTGCTGTGAGTTGTGGTAACAATGTATGCCACAGGCGGTCACCTGGAGCACTAAGAACTGTAAGTAGTACTGCCCCTCTGGAGAAATGAGGGCGCTGTGGGAGTACCGGTGCACTATCACCCAGGCAAGTGACCCAAGACCAGATCATCATAGCCACCCCCATCAGGAGCTGAACAAATGCTTAACCCCTCAGGAGGAGCCACGGAATGCCTCCAATAGCTTCAGGAGCATGAAAGTGAGTGAGAGACTCTACACCCGCTGTGTGGAGACGTCTTGGCCTTGTGCAGCCGCCTTACCTGAACTTGGCTGCAGCCACTGCACGCACTTGCAGCAGGGGCACACTCAGGAACTCCAAACACTACACACATGCTGGTGTGGGTAAGACTGGTTTTGGGCTTGTCAGTCATGTGTTAACGTGCTGCTAGTCCTGCTGCAGTGCTAGAAAACTGTTTACTTTAACTGAGAGTCAAACTGGACTCTTGACTCAGACTGCTAGTAGGGATACCCTTGATGTTAACAGTAGTGATGGAGGAGGAGCCTAGCGCGCAACCAAGATGGCCGCGTAGGTGCGAGGCTCCCGAGGACCACCACGACCTCCTGAATTAATCCTGGCTATATCCTGTCCTTGTTGAGGGGACTGCATCGGTGAACCCGAGCTGAGGCGCCATCCGTTTTTCGTTTTCGGATCGGACCCCAGACGCCGGTGGGAGCACCGACTGAAGGTTGCGGCCTTCTCCGCGCTGGCCCCCCGGATTGGAGTAGTGGGGCGATCCGGGGACAAAGCGAACAACAGCGGCGGGCAGGGCAGGGCGACTCGCGTATCCCGTGCTTTCACTTTCGCTTTTGCGCTCTCCTTGCCCTCAAGCGAGGTAGGGTTGCGGAGCGGGGTGCGGTGGTGTGGCCCTGTCCAGGTGCCCGGCTGACCCGCCGGCTGTGAGTCGTCCTGCGGCCCAGTGGTCGCCCTCCCCCCCCCCGGAACCCGTGCACTGGTTTATCGGCCCTTTCGAGGAGATTGGCACGACGGTGGGAGAGCAGACATGTCCACCAAACAAGATGGCGACCGGGCGAAGGTGAAGACGACCCGCCGCGGCCCGGCGCCTCAATCCAACAGTATGGACCGCTACACCCTCCAGAAGGGATCTCCGGAGCCATCGCGCACATCCCCGGCGGGCCCGACGGAGGCATCTGCACAACCGGTGGATCTGACCCTCCGGGACGTCATGGGCGCCATCGCAGAGATGAAGGCCTCGGTGGACCAGCGCTTCGACACCCTAGCGCAAAAGATAGACTCGGTCCTGGTGGATGTTAGCCTTGTGAGGGCTGACTTGTCCAAAACCAACGACCGGGTCGATTCCCTGGCCCACACCACAACGAGCCTCACGACGGACGTGGTGGCCCTCCAAAAGGAGGTGCGCCGGCTTGGCCAGGCGAGCGCCCTGATGGACCGGCGACTGGAGGTTTCCGAGGGTCGGGCCCGGAGGAATAACGTTCGCATTGTGGGAGTGCCGGAGGGACGAGAGGCGGAGGCGGCAGATCTTTTTGTGGAAGAATTGATCCTTACCCATCTCCAGCCCCGGGGGCTGAGTAAGCTTTTTGCGGTGGAACGTGCTCACCGGGTCCCTGGGGGCAGACCTAAGGCCGGTGCCCCGCCGCGGCCTCTCATTGCCCGGATTTTTAATTTTCGGGACAGAGACGCTATCCTGCAGACCTCCAGGCAACAGGGACCGGTCAAGCTTGATAACATGGATGTGCATTTCTACCCAGACTTTACTCCGGCGGTCCAAAAACAGAGATTGAGTTTTCTCGGAGTTAAACGTCGCCTACGGGACCTGAACCTTAAGTACTCAATGCTTTTTCCAGCTAAGCTAAGGGTGGAGGTGGATGGGCGCACGCACTTTTTTGACCGACCCGAGGCGGCTGGGGACTGGTTGGACACTCTGCCTGGAGATCGGGGCCGAGGGGGTGGGGGGGGGGTGCGGTTGGCGGGGAGGGCCCGCCGGATCAGAACTGAGGGGTGAAGAATAGGCCTTGCTCTGGACAACATTCCTTTACCATTTACTGATCGTTTATGTTCCCCTCCGATGGAGGTCGTGTGGGGTCTGTTGGGGGCTTCCCTCCTCCTCTGGGGGACTAGTTAGTTTTTCATCTATGGGGCGACAGGCACACTGCACTTTGGGGGGGCTGTCTGGGCTCATGCAGGGGTGCAGGGAGGGGGGAGTTCTGTTGGGATGGGGGGGTGGGGGGGTGTGTTGTTTGTTTGCACCGCAAGGCAAGCCCTTTACTGTATTGTTGCTCTCGAGATGCTCTGTGGGGGACGACTGATTGCTTCTACGTATGATGGGGGGTAGGGATTTGACTGTGTTGTCATGGAATGTTAACGGCCTGGGGGACAGGATTAAGCGTGGTGTGGTCCTGCAGTACCTGAAACGTATCTCACCAGATGTTATCTTCCTGCAGGAGACACACCTTATAGGTAACTCCTTTCATGCCATGAATCGGCGAGGCTATCGTTTGGTGGCCCACTCGGGGTTCACCTCGGGCTCGCGGGGGGTGGGTATCATGATTAAGAACTCGCTCCCGTTGGAGATTGATGAGGTGCGCCATGATGAGAGGGGACGCTACACTGTTCTGGTGGGTAGAATGGAGGGTAGAGTGTTTGTTTTTATATCAGTGTACGTCCCGCCTGGGTTACAATCCACTACATTTGCGGACTTGGGGCGCCTCCTCCTGGACCACCCGGGTGGCCTGCTGGTGGTTGGGGGGGACTTTAATGCGGTGGTTTCTGGGTCTATGGATCGCCATCCCCCTAGGGACCTCCCCCGGGCACAGGCCTGGCTGTCCGGCCTTTTAGATACACTGGGCCTGGTGGATTGCTGGCGCCTAAAGCATCCCGCACAGCGGCAATACACCTTCCACTCGGGTGCCCATGGTAGCCTCTCGCGGCTTGATTACATCCTTGTCCCGGCGGCCTCTGCTGGGAGGGTGGGAGAGGTGTGCCATCTGGCGCGGGGCATTTCAGATCACTCCCCAGTACTGTTACATTTCGATGTCTTCCCTAGGGGGGAGGGCAGGGTGGCTCCAATCAATGCTTGGTACTTGCGGGACCCCACTATTCGGGCCGACTTGATCAAATCCTTACAGCAATACTTTGATGAGAATGTGGGGTCTGTCCCTTCGGCCATCTCCCTGTGGGAGGCTTTTAAGGTAGTTCTCAGAGGGGAGGCCCTCTCCTTTATCTCCCATGCCCGGAGGCGCGAGCGGGAGGAGGTAACCCGGGTGGAGGCCGAAATTGTGGAACTAGAGGGTGACCTGGGGAGCGGGGTAACAGACGCCAAGTTGCATGTTCTGCACCTCAAGCAGGCGGCCTATAGGGCCCTCGTCATGGAGGCGGCCAGGGGCCTCAGTAGAGAGCAACAGGGGCGACTGTATGATGTGGGTGATAAGGCGGGTAAATTGATTGCGTGGTTAGACAGGAGGGAGAGAGCGAGTCGTGTGGTTCCTTTGATTGAGGGGATGGATGGTGTGCCTGTCACCGAGCCGGAAGCCATTGTCGCCTGCTTCGCGGATTACTTCCGCGAGGTGTACTCCCCGGTTTCTCCCTGCTCGGAGGAAGATTCCCATGCCCTGCTTCGGGACATCGCGCTGCCCTCCCTTACGGTGGAGGACAGGGATTTGCTGGAC
Source organism: Triturus cristatus (assembly GCF_964204655.1). Lineage (NCBI taxonomy): Eukaryota > Metazoa > Chordata > Amphibia > Caudata > Salamandridae > Triturus > Triturus cristatus. Next base: position 473,334,647 of record NC_140580.1, on the reverse strand, counting down.
GCTCCTCCCACCTCGGACGAAATTGCCCTGGCTATTCGCTCGGTCGCATCCGGCAAGGCCATGGGCCCCAATGGTATCCCCATCGAGCTTTACAAGCTGCGACCGGATGTACTAGCACCCCACCTGCGCGCCATGTTCCTGGCGGCCCACTCGCAGGGTTCCCTCCCGCCGGACCAGCGTCTGGCCACAATCGTGGTGATCCACAAGGAGGGGAGACCCCGTGAGCGGGTTACATCCTATAGGCCTATCTCGCTCTTGAACGCGGAGCCCAAAATCCTCGCCAAGGTACTGGCCAACCGGCTGGTTGGCGTGGTGGGCGATTTGGTCCACCAAGACCAATCTGGCTTTATACCCCATCGCAACACGGCTCTTAATCTGCGACGCTTGCATGGGGTGCTCGCGCGTGTCCCGTTTGTGCGGGAGCCGGCCATCTTGGCGTCCTTAGACGCCACCATGGCGTTTGACACGCTTGAATGGCCATACATCTGGGCGATGCTGGCGAAATTTGGATTTGGACCGGGATTCATTAGCTGGGTCAAATTGTTGTACTCGGGCCCATTGGCGCAGGTGGTGGTGAATGGGCGAGTCTCGGCCCCCTTCGCGCTGGGGCGGGGCACGCGTCAGGGTTGTCCCTTGTCACCGCTCCTGTTTGCATTGGCCTTGGAGCCCTTGGCGGAGTGGCTGCGGTGGCACCCCTCTATCCGTGGTCTCCGCTGGACCCCCGAGCATGAGGACCACGTGTCCCTCTACGCCGATGATATCCTTTTGTATCTCGCCTCCCCGCGTAACTCGCTGATTGTCCTGGTTGATGTTTTGCGCTCCTTCGGTCGTAACTCAGGCCTTGTCATCAACTGGGCGAAATCCTGCGTGTATGTGCTCTCCGGGGAGGCTCCGGCCCTACCACGGGACTGCCCGATCCAGATTGCCTCCCAGGGGTTCCGGTACCTGGGTATATATATTACTCTAGACCCGGAGGCCCGCTACGAGCGGAACTTGCTACCCCCCCTCCAGCGCTTGCGGGAGGACGTTGCGCGCTGGCGGCATCTTCCGCTTTCGCCGCTTGGCCGAGCGGCCTTGTTTAAGATGATGTCCTTGCCGCGCTTTCTGTATGCGCTTCAGAACACTATGGACTTGGTTCCGGCGCGCTATTTCCGTGAGGTGGAGAGCCTGCAGCGGCGCCTGTTCTGGGACGGGAGGCCGCGTATTGCTCTGGCTAAATTGACGCTCCCGTGGTACGATGGGGGGGTTGCCCTCCCGGACATTAAACGGTATTACTGGGCCTCCCAGCTAGCTGCGATTAATCATGGCCTTTACGGGCCCGCCCTGAACCCGGCATTTGAAATGGACAAGATGCTCCTGCCCGGTGGCGACTACAATCGAGCGCTCTACTCTGGCGCGCCCGACTCCCGTCTGACGGGACCGACGCGTGTCATGGTGCGTGTCTGGCACGCGGCTAATGCAGCTATGGGGTGGAGGGACCGTTTGACCCGGGCGACACCGCTATATGCGTCTGAGAGGTTGGGCTCCCTGTGGACATCGAAGGGCTTCGAGAAGTGGGACACGATCGGAATCAGCACAGTGGGAGACCTCTGGACGAGGGGTGGATTCAAAACTTTTGAGACGCTGCAGACGGAATTTCAGCTGCAAGGCAGTGAGTACTTTCGGTACTTACAAGTCCGCCACGCGCTGGGCTCCGTCTTCCCTGATGTCGCGTCCATTCCAGAGTCTTCCCCCCTGGAGGACAGAGTGCTGGATGGCCATGTCCCAGACAGCACGATCTCCCTTATATATAAAAAACTGATCAACGACAGATCGTGCCTGCTGACTAGTCTCCGCGAGGCCTGGGTTGCCGACGGGCTGGAACTGGATGACGAGGACTGGATTTCCGCGGTGGCCTCTCCGAAGGAGGTGGCCATCCCGGCTCGCCTTCGCTTCGTCCAGCTTAAGATCCTCCACCGGGTTTACGTGACGGGGCCAAGGCTTCTACGTATGGGCTTTGTTGGTGACGGATTGTGTAAGCGTGGCTGTGGTGCCTTGGCAACTTTCATGCATATTCTGTGGGAATGCCCACAGGTGGAGCGATTCTGGCGTGGTGTGCATGAGGTCCTGCGTGTGGTGACGCGTGTTGCGCTGTTGCCTGAAGCGAGGAGATGCTTGCTGAATGTGTGGGAACCAAATGACTATTCGGTCCCGCAGACGCGGTGGGTGACTCTGGGATACATGATAGCTAAGCGTGACATTGCTCAATTGTGGGGATCCCAGAGGCCCCCAGCGGTGTTGGCCTGGAAAGAACATATGGATTGGTGTATGTTTCGTGAAAAGGTAGTGTATGTGGCGAGGGGTAAGCCTGGGGCGTGGGTGAAAATCTGGGGCCCCTGGAACGCCTATCACGGGGGTATTTGTGAGCCGCCACTGCTACCAGCCGCCTCACCAGCTCCGTCCCCCTAGCCGACCCCCTCCCCCAGTTACGGGCATGTGGTTCCCCAGTCCCTGATCTATTCCCAGTCCCCTCTTCAGAGTTTGGCTGCTGGTTGGGATCCCCCACTTAAGGAGCACGTGCCGTCACTTTGGATGGCGGGTTGCCTTGCGGGTGTGGTTTTTTGTGTTGTTCTGTTTTGAAAAAAGGAAACCGTATTGTGGGCTTGGAGTTATGTGGCCTGCGCTATTGATATCTCCTGATTTACCGATCTGCACCGCCAAGAGACTCTTACTGTATGTATGTCATATGCTTCTGCCACCCTAGCGGCCGGCCGGATGGTTGTAGGCCCATACTTGTAACCCTTCTTTAACATGTAATAAACGGTTTAAAAAAAAAAAAAAAAAAAAAAAAAAAAACCAGTAGTGATGGAGGAGAAACCACTATCGAAAGCGAAAGGAGAGTGTGGGACAGGGAATCGCCAAACAAAGGCTAGAGCCCTGACCTTTCAAATAAAGTTCCGACCTTTGTTTGAGTGATTGTTTGTGAATTTTGTATTTTCATGTATGTGGTTAGCCATAGATATAAAATACTTACCTCTTTTCATAAAAGTAAGAATTTGGCTTTACAATGACTTATTGCAGCTACTGCTGCATCCCTTTTGAGTTGTGAGCCTGTGTTCTCTACCCTGTATCCACACCTCCCCCCAAAGGAGCCTTTGACTGCTCGGAGCACGCAAGCCTGAGACTCAAGTGCAGAAGGGGTTCTTGGCCCAGTTACTCAGGATCCTCAGTAAGTCTGGCCCTCGGACTTCAGGACTAAATTACCTCAATGCCAATGGTTGGGACCAATAACCCCTGCATGTGCCGCCGTCCTCTGCAAGGGGTTCTGACAGTTTCCTAGTAATTAAGCTTTTGAAAAAAGAATTAAAATTAAAAAAGCAGAAGCCAAATATAAAGATTGCATCTAATGTGAATAATAATGCAACATGTGTAGAAAGATTTAGCGCAGAGGTGTTCTATTGAGAGTAAAGCATATGACAATTTTTACAACATGAGTGTTGCAACAGACCTCACCATCTGATGCCTAAATTGTATACATATTCTATGTCACACAAAAGCTTAACATCCTAAGATGAGTCATTTGCTAGATAAATTGCATCAGAGGAACAGAGATCCTTTCCTCTAAAGAGCAGACTCCTTTCTCAATGAAGGAGAAGTTTGGTAACTTATTGAAAGCTATGAAGAAACACATGCCTACACTAGGCATGATCAAGCCATGCTAGGCCCAGCTCTGCTTCCCCATCCCCAACATCACAAATCAACAGAACTCCTGTACCTGTCCTCCATCCAAGAAGATGAAACTTATTAACCTCATCAAATTACCCAATGAACCACCAAAGAATTTCATGTGCGGGACCTCCCTCCCCATGCCTGCCTCTAAACTGCCATTAGGGAGTTAATCATTGCTTTGAGATTTCTGACACTTTTGTGAACTTTGACATAAATGTTATGGTTCTGACAGATATCCTGCACAATGGCACCTCAAACGATATTTTTCACCCTCCCTTTACACTACTCTATTCTACACTTTGACCATAAAACCAGACATGGCAGTGGAGCAGCTGTTATTCATAAGAATGATAGGTTCCACAAAACCTCCCAACCTTCATTACCACTGCTTCCAATACCATCACTTGAAATCTCTGCTCCTAAAGCCTCTACAATCAGACTAGATGTGATCAACACCCAAGCAGAAATAACTCATTCATTGAAGGATGAATGGAGTTTATAACACATCCAACTAATAATGACTGAGGCCAGCATCTTCCTGGGTTATTTCTCCCTGAATTGTGATGATGTCAGCAACCAATAATTTAATGTGTTTTTGTTATTCCTTCCTGACGCAATCCCCTCCAACACTGCAAAAAGTCCAATTCACTCTAAAGGATCCATTCCTGTCTGATCATATCAAGTACATCATGCTGAGCACCAGTCACCCCATCCCATTTGATTGGCCTGACTATTGTCAGAGTGCTTTCATGCTGGCCATTATCCAGCAAAATACAATAGCTCAAGAGAAAAAAGAAACAATATGGTTTCAGAACATTGACATTAACTCTCTTGACGAAAGGGTTTGGTTTAACTTCCCAGTCATCAAGACATTAATGACACAACTGCTGACTACAATAACAGCATGAATGGCCTGATTGAAGAATATGCCCCTTTGAAAAGCAAGAAGAAAAGACTAAATCTTTCATCTCCCTGGTTTTTGCGAAAATACCTGAGAAACTTGGACTTTGAGACAAATACCATCACTTTCCAATTTGACTCAAATTAGAACTGCCTGAAGAAACTACATATCACACATTTGTAGGGCTAAGTCATTGCTCATTAGATCACTTCTGGGCTCCTCTAAGAATATAAGAGGTTTATTCACTTCTATCTGAATTGATTAAACAGTACAATAACCAGACCTCCAATATCCCAGTATATGCTCCATAACCCATATATGCTGATTTTGAAAATTTATTTGCTGAGAAAATGAAGTCTATAAAATTCTCATGTCCTCTTTTTTCTGAGTCTAGATGACTGTAGGTGAAATAAAAAAGCTCAGATGGTCAGGTCTCATTTTAACGGAAGATAAGAGATAGAGTTACTCTAAACTCTAAGCAAGGTTAGACCATCAAATCATGATGCTGTGTCTGGAAACATCAGCAAGGATCTTGGATCTCGCCAAATATCTGCTACCCTACTAGGCCACTTATGTGAATTTGTCACTTATGCAAGGTGTTTTTACTCGACTATTTGAAAATTGTTCAAGTCTATGCACCTCTTGAATAAAGCACTCATTTGAAGCTAACGACCTTAACAGCGTCAATCGTGTCTCAATCCTACACTTCTTAGGGTCAGTGATAAAAAGTGCATAGCCTTCCAGTTTTCTCTTGACATATAGTCCAATAGCCTCCTTGACAATTTCTAATCGGATTGAGACAAGGCTACTGCCTAGACTGCCCTATTACAAGTAGAAGACAATGTACTCTGTCTCCTAGGCGGGGCTAACTTTGTCCTACTTGCCCTTCTAGCAGCTTTTCGCTGCCTTTAACACAGTCAACCATTGGTAGTTCTAAACTGGGAACTACCTATTTGTCGAACCTCCCTCCCCGTCAATAGCGTTCTCTGCTGGGTGCTATTGACTTGGAGGTCACATTAAAGTGCCTAGCACTATTGCAGCAGCTTTTGTGTGCTGTTCCGGTGCCTGACTCCATCACTCACTGCTGGGTTAGAGCGGGAGAATGTCTGTCCTGTTCTCTGCTTTGACAAGGAACTGTGTTAAAAAGGAAGTATTGCTTGCCTCTCTTGGTACCTCACTTGGCCTGCAAAGAAGCAGGTGATTGCAGTGGGATGTGAGCATCTGTTGCTTCTACTGAACAACTGGAATTTTGTCTGTGGTCATGTGGTCGTGGAGATGAAATGAGGCATGATCTTACTCAATCAATTAAAAAACGTAAAGGGATCCACACATTACTTAAAGACATTTGAAGACTGCATTACATTCTTCAAGTTTCTTGAAGAGAGGTGTGTGTCTTTCTGTTTTGCATTATTAGTCAGTTCCTACTAGTGACTTACTGTAATAAATAGTATGTTTCAGTATTATTTCATGCTACATATGACCCCTCCATAGTTTATGCTGTAAACTAAGTTGCCTTCTGTGGTCAGGCTGTTGGTGGGTATTTATGATGGAGCTCAACATTGCAGTGGCGGCCGGTGACTTTTGAAAATGGTAGGGCATGCATACTGTACATGTTTTTTCATGCTTAACTGAATATAATATAAATAATCATCTTACCTTGACAATCTTCTTTACACACCCAAGGGCCGATGATTTAAAATCCATCCAAGGCCAATATAGCACCAACCTACATTAGCTGAGCAATGGCCTTACATCGCCTGTTAGTCATCTAGAAGCAGCACACTACCCTGAACCCATCCAGAAGCGGTATCGTTTCTATCAGCACCTTCACCTGCGCTCCGTAAAAATCTGTGTTACTGTTATCATAATTGCATCACATTTAGCAACAAGGTAAGCAACTTGTCTTACACTGAAAGATATTTTCCAGGGTACTCTATGGGCCCAATGGTGGAGGATAGTCATTAAGGTTTTCACCGAACTGTGCAGACATATTTTTTTAATGTGAATTGCTTACCTAACATGATTTGCCTGTCTATACTAGAGTACCTTTTCACTACTGCACCGGGCTGCTTAAAAGTTTTGAAGGGCATACCGGAAACTAAGCCCCATGATTCGCAGCCATTGCAAGCACTGTTCTCATGCTGTTTGAATTAGTAAACAGCATAAGAGCAGTGCAAGGATTGGCCGGGACAGGTGAGCCCAGCGCTCCATCTGAGTCTGATGGGGCTGTCTCTGATTCAAAATAATCAATGGGGAGGGAAGGAGAAGCTGTGGTCCATTCGGCTTCCTTTTATTAATGCAAAGAATCAAAGAAGAGTGGACCACTTGTCCGGTGTAGCCAGGGTCTTTTTGCTCTTGGTTTCGTCATAAAAGAACCCTCATAACTATACACAAGTGTGAAGGCGGTATAAACTGGGTCACCGCTTGTGTGTATTAGTACAGCATCATCATCGGGTCTTTTTTAGCATGTATGCTGACCTCCGCCTGGAGGAAGACCAACTGGTTGTACAGTAGCGTCCAGACAAAAAAATATATATGAGGGAGGGTGTGTAGAGTGTTGAGATCAAGTGAAGTTAAGATTCTCTAAATCGTTTTTTCTGCTGTAGCTTTATTCTGAGAATATTGACTAGAGAAAGATAAAAAAGTTTGAGTACGGATGAAGACCGAGTTACTGGTCAACCGTACTTATCAAATGATGAGGGTCGACATGTTTCAGCCTTCTGTCATAGTCTAAAGGCTTTCGTCAGGACCGATATGAAGGAGGGCGTGTTGTGGCTCCTTATTTAGTGGAAGTTATCCACTAATCATGTTTATGTGGTCAGATCCGTGGTATCTGTACCTAATTGGAATAAAGAAAATAGTATTCGGGTATTCCTGGTGATACATATAATAATGGATCTATGCCTCATGGGTTCATATGTGGGGCTACCGTTATATTAAAAAAATGTGAGGTTAATGGCTAGGTGGGCTAATGAGTAATCAAATCTGGGCAAAAGGCCCGAAACAGAGCGGCTATGTGAAGAGAGGGAACTCTTTATAACAATAGGATCGTATTTTCGTTTAAAAAGATGTAAATATCAGTAAAAAGTCACAGGTTAAAACGTTGATGTGACCGCTATTCTGTGTAGTTAGTCGAGGGTGTAGTGAGTTGGTCGCATTTAGTTCAAACATAGTGGTATCAGCGTTGTGCGTTTATAGTGCACTAAGTGGGGCCGTGATAAGATATGATCGATTGTAGCCCTGTTCTGCTTGTATCTCTACCAAGGTGCTGTGTAGATGGTAATTCAAATAGCCATTGATTTAACAGGGAGTCGCCTTTCTAAAAGGTTTACGTGTTTAAGCGAGGTCGGACATCACAAAATCACAAATAAAACAACTTTACCTCGAGAACAGGTATTTTTTTCTCTCGGAGGTGCCCAGAGGTACGAGAGGAACTGTCATTCTAAAGTAGTGGGAAGGAAGAGGTGAAAAGGATTAGAGGCATCTTACTTCCGTGTAGCACGTCGTTCCACTTGCGGCGGCCATCAGTGCGTACCGGTTCCGTCACGTTCGTGGACTTGTTCTGGCTCCGTCTGCGGTACCCCCGATGACGCGGAACCATTCGGTGTTCCCGTTTACATAGGGAATCGTCGTAGAGGTAGAAAAAAGACTCATTGGATACTTACATGAGACGGCGAAAGTTTGGCATAAAAAGGAGTTGGAAGTACATGCCATAACGTCATGTCGTAAATACGTTGTAATATGTGTATAGTGGAAAAAATTACAAATTGCAGATTGTGGATTGTTGTAGATACTTTTAGTTTTGACATCACCAAGGTGATTGATCTCACGTGTCTGAAATGTTTATACAGTGTTTCAGAGCCTCAGTCTGTTCTCAGAGTTGTCAAATTTAAGGAGTTAAGCCAGTGTGTGCCAGGGGATATTATCATTCAAACCTCGTTTATCTGTTGCCAAGCGATGAATCCAGCGTTGTTCTTTTTCGAAAAGGACACGTTCAGCGTTACTGTTTACAGATCGTAGACTTTCCAAAACAACCCATTTCAGATCGCTGGTGTTGTGATTGCTCTCTATATAGTGCCTGCTCATTTTGGTAGTCAGTCTTTTACAATTCACATTGCTTTTGTGTTCAGTGATCCTTTGTTTTATTTTGCGACAGGTCATTCCAATGTACCTGAGGTCGCAGGGGCAAGTAATCATGTAAATTACATGCGTAGTATTACAATTTGTATGTTGACGTAACGTCCAAGTTAAGTTAGGGAGAAGTTGCATGGTTTTTGTAATTTTTGTTAAGTTACACACTGAACATGTGCCGCAGGGATAATGTCCTGTGATTGGTTCTAGGTTCCAAGCTGCTGTGATTGTCTCCCTCGTTCTATTTGGAGATGGTCTTGTGTGTACTAGAAAGTCTTTGATGTTTCTCGTTCTCTTGTTCGCAAACCTGGGTTTCGGCCATTGTAATGCATCTGAGGTTAGCATCCTCCAGTTCCTGTTAACAATTTTCTTCACTGTGTTGGTTATCGTGTTATAAGTAGTGACACAGGTCAGGAGGTCTTTTGGTTCTTCCTGTGTGATCATTTGTAGGAGGTTTTCTCTTGGCTGATTGCGTGCTCTTTTTTGGCATTTGTTGATTATTTTTATTGGATAATCTCTTCTTACAAGTTTCTATCCCAGTTCTTTAGCTTGTGTCTTATAATCTCTGAGATTGCTGCAATTTCTCTTCAGTCTGAGAAATTGGCTGTATGGTAAGTTATCTCTGAGGGGACGGGGATGGAAACTTTGGTAGGATAGTAAACTGTTTTTTGCTGTAGGTTTGTGGTAAGTTTTGGTATGAAGACTATTGTTCTCCGAGTAGACGGTGACGTCAAGGAAGTCGAGTCGCTTCCTATCTGATGTACAGGTAAATTTTAGGCATTCGTCTCTGGAGTTAATCCATCATAGAAATTCTAGTAGGATTTCCTCAGTGTCTTCCCAGATCATGATGACATCATCTATATAGCGTTTCCAGAATTTTACTCGTGTGAGGTAAGGGTTAATGGGATTCTGTATGTATTGTTCTTCAAAATCACTCACATACAGACCCGCCACACTAGGAGCAAATGTGCTTCCCATAGAAGTACCGTGGCGTTGTCTGTAAAGGGTGCCATTATACTCAAAATAGTTTTCCGTGAGGGCTAGTTTGCAGCATTCTAACACGAAGTGTCTTGGTGTAGAATGATTCCAAGTTTCTGAGAATAGAATGTTCTCTAAGGTGTTCAGTGTTTTCTGTTGTGGGAGGCTGGTGTAAAGGCTCTCTACATCCAGTCCTACTAGGTACATGGTATTCTCATTGTAGATTTGGTTGTTTAGTTGGTTCAAGAGGTCTCGAGTGTCCTTCAAATACGTAGGTGTGTGTTGTACTAGGGGTTTGAGAAACTGGTCTGCAAACTGCGATAAGGGTTCTAGTACTGAACCAATACCTGAGACGATAGGTCGTCCTGGTGGTGGGACCCTGTTTTTGTGTGTCTTGGGCAGAGAGTAAAAATATGGTACTCTGGGAGACTTGGTTCTGAGAAAGTCTGCCTCATGGTTGGATATCCACTGGTTGACCTGTGCTTCTTCTACCATCAAATTTAAGGTTCCTTGTAACCTCTTGGTTGGGTCACTCAGAATCTTCTCATAGAATTTTTGGTCAGACAGTAGATCTAGACATTGTGCGTCGTATCCTTGTTTGTCGAGGAGGACAATACCACCTCCTTTGTCGGCTGGTATGACAATTATATTTTCATTCCTGCTCAATTCTTCCATCGCTTGTTTCTCTCGCCTCGTGATGTTGATGTAAGGTTTATTGGACGAGGGTTTGATGTTATCCACTTCTTTAAGGATGGCTTGTTCAAAGGCTAGTACTTCTACTGGGACCAGGTGATTGGGTGGACAGAAGGTTGATTTTGGTCTCAGGTTGGTATCAATTCTCGGGGTCTCATTTTCTTTGTTCCTAAAAAAAGCCTTGAGTTTGATTTTTCTGCAGAACTCTGATAGTTCGCATTTCACTTTGAAGATGTCTAGTGGAGGAGTAGGAACGAAACCTAGTCATTTATTTAGTATTTTCTCTTGGTCTTCCGTGAGTGTTGTATCTGTCAGATTTATCACCAGTGACTCGCGTTGCTGGGGCCTGGTTGGTCTTTGGACATACTGCGTGTATGTACTTGCCTCTCCTGTTCGCTCCAAGTTACTCCTTTCTTTCTCCCTCTTTGGGTGTATTGGCCTCTCCCTAAAAAAGGAGGTGGTTGGGTATTCATCATGGGGCCCATCGTATGTGGTCCTTGAAGGTACGGGTTCATCTCTGATTCCACAGCCTCCTTACAGCCATGATTGGGGAAGCCTGAACTGCACATGTCAGGCTGGCCAAAAGCAAAATACTGGTCAATTTGACATGCATATGTAAGTTAGAGAGCTGTTCACCTCAATTACACCCCTATGACTGTACGGCTCCGTGGTGGCCCCACCCCATAAAGAATGAATAAATTAATGTGGCCGTACGTATGGTATATGGGGAAAATAATGGTGGTGGGAAAATAAATTAGGGGTGTGTGATTATGTAATAGTTCGCAGGCGGGGGCAACGCTTCTACGTTCCCATGGAGGAACCGCCCCTGACATGTCATGCTTAAGGTCTTCCTGCATTCCGGAAAGGTTTGAGATTTTTCCAAATGGCATGCTTCAGTACGGTTTCATGCCACATATGACTCCTCCATAGTGAATGCTGTGAACTAAGCTACCTGAATTGGTCAGGTTGTTGGTGGGTGTCAATGACGGCCTTTAACTTTTCATGCTTTACATCTTTCTGCATTCCATAAAAGGGTTTGCTTTTTCCGAATGCTATGTTACTCAGAATAGTAAAACATTTACTATTGCAAATGTAATTGTTTTTCTGCATTTTTGGTTTCCAAATACAAGACAGAATGCAAGAAAGAAGACATTTTCCAAAATGGCTTCTGAATCACGATAGTAACCACAAATTAGGAGGTGTGCAAATAATCACTGTTCCTAAACTCAGTATCTTGTGTCCATTTCAGAAATACAGAGGTTTTCTTCATAACATATTTAATTTGTAATAATTATATTTTACCATATCAATTGCTGTATGATCTCAGATAATCAAAATTCATTATAAGCTGCAGATCAGTTCTTGGTTCTTGACATCGTGTGTTTTTGGGGAACCGACGAACCCTTTATATTGCCATGACCAGGAAGGTCTACCAGCTATAACATAATATTGCTTTTCTAAATCAGGCATTGTAACAAAAAATTACAGATAAAAATGTTGTCACGAAAAGGATATTTTTCCCTACTCATTTCCATTCTTTATTTATTGCAATGAATAGCCTCTCTGGAAAAAGATTGAGGGATATTTATAAATTACCCCTTCCTGAATTCATAATTTTGTCTACTACTTTCCAAATGTATAACTTTCAGGGATCATACATGGTTTTCACACCTGTTTCTATCACAAAGTGCAAATAGGTTGAATCAACAAACATTAGGAAAATCGACTACCTCTTAGAAAAGTGCAATAACTGTGGTGACAAATAGTTTTTTGTTTTTTTATAAATCTTTGCTTGTTCCTGAATGCTGGTAAGATTGAGATCCTAGCACTGTAGAACTTTGGTTGATAAAAATAGACATGCTTTAATGCACAGCCATTTTTCACAAAAACAGACCTTAGCTGTATTTTGGCTATTTTCTCAGTTCCTCCAAGGGAATCTTGGTACCCTAGTTACTTTGACTATCCCCAGAATGTTGGGAAAAAAGACGTCAATTTGGTGTAGATACCTTTGTAGAATTCCTTTTATGAAGGTTTAAGGGTGAACTACCCCAAACATCCAAAAAAGTGCTTTGCACCAGAAGAGAAGGCTCAGCCAAGTGGCTAAACTCAAACCATCCAAACCAAAATTCCTGTTAATCTTCTCCAAAAGATATAGCCTTCCTTAGCCTACCTGTCCAATTGCAAATAGTCTCATGTTCCCCCATGTAAGCTGAGTATTTGGGCCGAACCAAATCCCCAGGATACATACTCAAAAACCAATATAACCTACAAAGACAAATCTCTGCTATGGTGAAGAGCGCACACTCCCCGCTCAGGCTACTTTAGGGTTTCAGATAGTTCATTCCTGACCAGGACGTTAGGTCTGTTGTGCAGGCCCCATTTCTCTCCCGATTGGGCTATCGGACTATGTGAATTCACTTCTGACCAGCCTCCCAAAAGTACATTTGGCCCCCACTACAGCTGTGCTTCATGTTGCAGCTCACTTTGCTTCTGTGCACAAGACATCTCATCACATCACTACTGTCTTTTTAACTCCCCAGTCACTCCCCATTTAAGAAAGAACATGATTTATGACTACCAGCATCCTTCATAAAGCCCTATACCATTCCATACCTTCACCATTGGCTGACAAACTCAAACTCCTAGTCACGCACATTGAATGCAACATCCCTGTTCCTTGAGCCTCCCATATTTAAACATAGGCGTATGTGAAGCAGTCCTTCTCTGGCAGTACAATGAGGATTTGGAAAGCACTTCCAGAATCTATATGCACAATCTCCTATTTTGCAATTTTTTAAAATGTCCTCCAAATACTCCTTTTTTAAGGAGACTTTGGTTGAGGCTTAGGCCACTACGCCAATTCCAGTACTGCTCTACGGTAGGTGCAGATACAAACTCTGGTATAGTGTTTTTTGCATGCCTGAGAAGTGACTGCACCCTTTTCTATGCCTCTTACCACCTTGAGATAAGAAAAGAAAACACAAAAACAAATCTATTCCCAAAATCATTGGAGTTGTAATGTAATGTAATATAACCAGAATTTGTAAAGCGCTCTCTCACCCCACGGGTATCCTGGTGCTGAAGACAGAGGTTCCTCTACACAGACATAGTTTATCCACCGCAGGCGTTGCAAGCAGTACGACCTAGAGAAGAGGTTAGTTTGAATTTGTTTCCTAAACTGAAGGAACTCCTCTATTTGTCTGATATTAGTTGGGAGATTGTTCCACAGCTGTGCCGCCGCATAGCTGAACGCTCTCCCTCCATATCTGGAAGTTCTTTCCCTGGTGGTGCGGACCAGGTGAGCAGTAGAAGATCAAAGAGTTCGTGAAGAAAGTGCCAGACACATTTTCTTTGCAGTGGCAGAGGTCCAAGTCCATGAAGGGCCTTGAACACTATACATAACGCTTTGAACTGGATTCTCTGGGCTAGAGGGAACCAGTGGAGATCGATAAGAGCCGCGGATGCAGAGGCATCCCTCCTCCTTTCTAAAGCTAACTTTGCAGCTATTGTTTGTATTGTTTGTAGTTTCTTAATGAGGAAATTGGGTGCACCGAGAAGCAGGGCGTTACAATAGTCCAGCCGGCTCAGGATAACGCTTCTAACTACTAGAGCCCTGGCTGACAAAGGTAACATGGGAAGAATTTTACGCAAGGCTTTGATGAGGGAGAAGCAGATTCCAACTGTTTTATTTACATGTTTTCTATACTCAACATGTTGTCGAAAACTACCCCCAGATTGCGCACAGCAGCCGCTGGTGTGGGAGGCGTGTCTGCCTGGATGGGCCAGAATTTATCTGGAAGTGGGCGAGGGATTTTCTTTCACTGTGCAGTGCAATATTTCCATTTTCCCACCGTTGAATTGCAGGGAATTATCCATGAGCCAACTAGCTGTCTTCTGCATGCATTCGTGGAAATCACTGAGTAACGTAGACTCACTGCCTTCCAGAGACAGGATTAGCTGTGTGTCGTCTGCATAATTCACCTGCTTACTATTATAGGATTTAATGATGGGAATCAGTGGTCTCAGATAAATATTAAAAAGGATCGGGCTAATGGATGGCCCTTGGGGGAACCGTTCTAAATTTAGAAAGAAGAGGGGGGGACAGCTTGTTGCCTATTCTCCAGATAGGACAGAAGCCAGTTAAGAGCAAGGCCCACCAGCCCAAGTTCCGTAAGCCTCTTTAGTAAAATTTTGTGGTTGACCGTGTCAAATGCAGCAGACATGTCTAGCAAAATCAACACAGTTGACTGACCTCTGTCTGCCTGCATCCTAAGTTCGTCCAAGACCACTACTAGTGCTGTCTCTGTCCCGTGACCTGGTCGAAAGCCAAATTGCTCACCTTCAAATCTCAGATTAGTTTCCAGAAATGTAGACAAAGTTCTGCTGCCCAGGCGTTCAAGAATTTTTACTGGGTATGGGAGGAGGGAAATAGGACGATAATTGTTTGGGCACTGAGGGTCAAGGGAAGGTTTCTTCAACAGAGGTGTCACCAAAGCCTGTTTCCAGCAGGGAGGGACTGTCCCACTGCTCAAGGATTGGCTACAGAACCGATGGAGCGGTGGTACTAGCTGTCTGCTGTAGTCTTTCCAAACCTTGTGGGCTTGTGAGTTTCTTTCTAAAAAAAGAAATCTCCTGAGTTGCGTTCCATTTTTTATTACATTTTTCACAAAAAGAAAACAATCTTCTTTGAAATAGTGAATGCTCTTTGAAGGAATATGGCTTCCCCAAGTTTGAGCAAAATGGCATGTATTTACATTGAAGCAAGTCTTCGGTTAGAGTAATTGAAATGTATATGGGGCTTAGATTCGAAGTAAAGGAGAACGTGACGATAAGTACCTGTCAAATTAAGAACTGTTCTATATTGGGTCCAACTGTGGGGGGCATTGGAACTTAGGGCATCATCACAATGACTGACAGGCATTCGGTGGCGGTCCCACCGACAGACTGTATTTTGGGCTGACCACCGCAGTACGATTCAGGTGATTGGCCCTTGAATCTCAGGGGATGGACTGCCGCCTCAGACAGGATCTACCGATCCCACCGGGGTGACTGTCAGAATCGTGATCCTGAACGGAGGTGGTGCCTGCTCAGGCACTGCCGTCAGGACAACAATGTCCCTTTCCGAATGTCTTTTCATGGTGGTCCCACCGCCATGAAAAGGCAGACAGAAATGGACTTCAGGGGCCCCAAGTAGGGCCATCATCCTCCATGGGCCACTGCTAAGTAGCCAGGGGGACATATGTGGTTCCCTCCCACACAGCCATTTCTCTGTATTCCAGGCACCACATGGGCCTGGTACACAGTGCATGGATGTTTGTAAAGTGCCTTTTTCTACTATGACTTGTGCTGCAGCACATGCCACAGTAAAAAAAGACATTTTCCAAATGCCTGCAAGGCGGTTGTATCGTAATAGGGTGGGTGGGACTGCCAACACATTGTTGGCTGGTCACCTGCTCGCAGCGATGGCAGTCATACGCTTGTCCGACCGCTATAATAAAGTGCCCCTAAGTAATTACAGGGAGGTTTTGCAAGATGTTGAAGGCCTTGTAGGCAGTTGATCATTGGGTTGGCTTAGGCCATCCCGTGAGATGCTGGGAAAGTTAGGCATGCCAGAGCTGCTTTGAGTCTATTACCCCTGGTCTGGTACATGAGGTTAAACGCACACAAAAAACCTTGCTCTGATGGTCAATATTCACAAATCCGTCAAACAGAAGTTTGACCAAGGACCTTCTCATCAGAAAGTCTGCACTTATATATAAGCATTACCTGGACAAAATCAAACTTATCATGGCCAAAGTTTTGTATTTAAAATTTAGGTTTGGAATTCTGACTTTAAACCATTTCTTATAGAAGTAGTACACCCCTGGTACGTATTCAAATTATAGTTCCATCTACCCAGACCAGGTCGAGGACAAAATGCCTTTCTTACTTTTGTGCCTATTTTACACCATACTTATGGCCAAATGGCTTAAGCATTTGTTGAATAATAAGGACATTTGGAGCGTGAAACTTGCAATAGTTATTCAAAGCTGACATTTTACACCTGGTAGTTTTTGCGCTTCTACCATTCCTGTTGCATGTATGGAAACTATGGAAATGCCTGATCCACATAACCTTCATGTGTAACGTTTAATGATTTTATTCCATTATATTAAGTAATAATATGGTAACTATAGTTTGTTAGATAATCTATGGTTGGTGTTTTAAGTTTTTATAGAATATATTTTTATTGTGAAGTTTACTGTATTGTTTTATGTTTTATGGGCATCGACCAATAAACTATTGTGGTACAGGTACCGGACTTAACGTTGGGCCGTGTCTACCTCAATATATTTTAAGCAATTGTTTTAATTCTGTTGGTTCTCTAGTTTATATAATACGGGTAGTCATCTTGTCAGACACAAAAATAATTTTGAAAGCATCCTCTACTCAAGTGGAAGTCAATGGGGTATTGCTGTGTATGATATGTATGTCATGTGATCAAACTTAGAAACCACTACCTGTCCAAAATTAGAGTTCAGGATGGCTTTGAAAGGAGCGAGAGAGTTCTTGGAGATCACCAATGACCCCATGCTCCCGCTATCTAGCCTAAGTAGTGCGAAGGCCCGGACAATATTTGTTAATCATCAGCAACTCCTTAAATATTGAAATAACTAGCGCCTGAGCAATGAAACGTGCCTTGGTTGACAATTAAAAGATCAAGCAAACATTTTGCCACTATCCTTTTACTTTTCACCAAAGGCATAAAATAGGAGCAACCTTGGTCTTCCAGACCAAACACTACTGAAAAAACCATAGGTTTCAGGGGTGTTATAGTTAGCTGGACATTTCCCTCGTACAAAACTCTAGAAATTCCCCTGTTATAGTTAGTTCAGCTAACTATAACTCGCGCCCCCGCAATGCACTGCTGATGACATCACATATTACATCACTCATGACATGGTCAGTGACATCACTGATGACATCACTGATGACATCTCAAATGACATCACTGATAACGTCATCCATGTGATAAATTAGTGCATCTTCTCACACCCTAATATAACCTTTGATACACCGACTCAAAATTTCAGACGGCCATTTTGACAACCATAGATACTCCAATACCAATAACTACTCATCCACTCATTGACTTTTAGGTCTACATACATCTCCACTCACTCACCTGACGACCAGACGACACAGACTACGCGGCTTGGCTACTCGTATAAGTGCGGTGGCTCTTCATTAATCGGACATAGTATTTCAGCTGCTATTACAAACTTTGTTTTAAATATTTTTAACAGTGCTATCTCCTACCTGTATTGTGTTATTTTGCACATTGCCTGTTCCTTCCCCGGTGTTAGCTTCAGCCCCAGGCACCCCGGTCCGTCACGGCAAGTGCCGGTTGAACGGAGGGTGCAGAGGAGGCGAGAGCGGACACACTTCCGGGCTGGGGGCATTTCCGGCGCTGAGCGGTCTAGTTGCTCAACGCCCCTTGTCTATTTCAACTCAATGGCACACCGAGCGCGCAGCAGATGCGCGCAGCGAGCGCGCCGCCAGCACACTGAAGGCGTGCTAAAGGCAAGCCCGTCTGCGCCCGTCCGCGCCTCGACCGAGCCCAGGGCCACCACATATACTCAAATACCATCAGTCCCCAGGAGCATAAGTTACACTAGTGGGGAATTGCTTTGGCTCAGACCCAAACCCCGCTGTCACACTTTAGCTGCAATAAAAGAAACCAAGCAATGCCCTAGATGTTTACTCACCTTCGATTATTCACACAGTAGAAGAGCAACACCGCTCTATAACCGCCCCATTAATCAAACTTATCAAACGTTTAATGCCGGTTAATCAACGCACGTTCCTTAGTCAAACACAACACAGAAATGGCCACTCTAATAGAAATTCAAAAACTAGACCTTATTTTCATCACCGAGACTTGGGCTGATGACGCCTCAGATACAGACTTATCACTAGCAATCCCAGAGGGATACTCTATCACGAGGTCAGACAGGAAGGGGAAACGGGGTGGTGGCCTAGCCATTATCTCTAGGAACGAACGAAGGACCATGGGCTCAGACCAGGGCAGTAATTCTGACTGCGAAACTCTTTTCTTCCAGATTAATATCACTACAAACTACACATTTAAGGGCCTTCTGATCTATAGGCCACCTAAGGCGAGCACACCTCTGACACAACTACTCAGCCCATTCTTGGAATCTAGTGTGAAAGGCTCTGATTTCTCCATTTTGGGAGACTTTAACATACATCTGGAGAAAAGGGCGGATTCAGGTACAGCTACACTGCGTGAGGCGATGGCTAACTTAGCTATGGTTCAGATTGTTAATCAAAGCACCCATACAGCAGGGCATACTCTCGACGGGATTTTCACCTCTAATCCAGACATTAAACTTTCAGACATCCTACCGGTCCCTTGGTCGGACCATAAGGTTATACTATTTACTATTAATGTCAGAAAAGCCCCAATCTTAGTCGCTCACCCTACCAGAAGTACAGCATATTAATACTGGGGCAGGGTAGACTCCATTAAACTAAATAACCAGCTTACTCTCACCACTCCTGAGCTAACACCTGATAGCAACGTTGCTACCTGTCAAATCTCAAGCTGGATAAAGGAAGCCATTAAGGTACTAGTTCCTCTAAAAAAAAACACTTCTAGGAGAAGAACACCTTCCCAACCCTGGTTCTCGGACCTACTTAAGTCACTCAAACAACACTGCAGAAGGGCAGAGAGGAGATGGAGGACCAATTATGATCCTCAACTAAAAGCCGAATGCAAAACCTCTCTGGCCGTCTACAAAAAATCAATACTAGAAGAAAAAAGTAAATATTTTGTTCAAAAAATAGACGAGGCAAGGAACTCGAATAAAGAACTATTTGCTACTGTTAAAAAACTGACTAAAATTGACAGTGACAAACAGGTAACAGTTAGCTCTGATTTCTGTGACACTCTGGGCCAATTTTTCGTAGATAAAGTGACCGCAGTGTACGAATCCTTCAAATCAGCCGATAAGGTCTCTCTCACACAGTTACACTCAGTGCCCAATGTCGTTGCACACCCACTAGAGCAGATCCCATGTTTTCATTTTGTCCCACCTTCCGTGGAACAAATCCTTCATACAATTAAGATGACTAAATCCGGGAGTCTAATGGACCCCTGCCCCCCAAAGGTTATGCATCTCTTTCCGGAGTTAGCGAGCGAACAACTAATTATTCTTTTCTCTCACATAGTACAATCCAGCCACTTCCCTGATACATGGAAAACCACTTCTGTATTGCCACTTTTAAAAAAAACAAATCTGGATCCACAGATTCCTGCGAACTATAGACCCATTGCAAGAATTCCTTTTGCTGCTAAGGTTCTTGAGAAACTATTGAGTAAGCAACTGTCCTTGTACCTCTCGGACACTCACGCCCTAGACCACTCGCAATTTGGCTTCCGAGAAGGATATGGGACGGAAACAGCACTGATCTCGGCAGTCGAGGAACTTAGGATGATCCTAGACGCCAGAGGGAAGGCCGCCTTGATTCTATTGGATCTCTCGGCGGCCTGCGACACGGTGAATCATTATACATTGCTCACGCGTCTAGAGTAAGCCGGAGTGGATTCATCGACCCGATCTCTGTTTGCTTCCTATCTGTCCAACAGAACATTTACGGTAGAGCTTGGGGAAGCAAAATCACGACCTTTCAGCTCGCCATGTGGTGTACCCCAGGGGTCTTCTCTAAGCCCCACTCTTTTTAATTTGTATGTTAAGCCCCTCGCTGCTATCATCAGGAACTGTGGTTTTACACCTGTCTCGTATGCTGATGACACCCAAATAGTGGTGTCAATTAAAAATAATAATATCGGTGAAACAGCAGAAAAATTTCAAAATTGCATGAGTCAAGTCAACCAATGGATGCAGAATAATTGTCTAAAGCTAAACGGAGACAAAAGTGAAGTTATGCTGCTGGGCACCGATATTGATACCTGGTCTCCTGAATGGTGGCCGCCCAATCTTGGCCACTGCCCACAACCAGTAAATAAAGTGAAAAATCTGGGTTTTATTCTAGACAACAAATTGATGTTTGAAGCCCAGTCCAACAAATTGGCATCAACTATGTGGTACATTTTGAAAATAATTAGGAAGCTCCTGCCTTACATCCCATTTGATTCTCGTAAAACGGTGGTAACAGCTCTTACCTTATTCAGGCTGGACTACGGAAATGCTCTGTATGCAGGGATGCAGGCTCAACATCTAGCCAAACTACAACGCCTGCAGAACGCAGCAGCAAGACTGATTCTTGATATTCCCAGGTCCGAGCCGATTACACATAAATTAAGATCCCTACACTGGCTTCCAATAGACAAAAGAATAACGTTCAAATCTGTCTGCCTGGCCTTTAAGGCCCTGCACGGGAGTGGACCTCAGTTTCTAAAAACTCATCTAAAATTATATGAGCCTTCCCGGAATCTTCGCTCTAGCCAAGCAAAACTAATTCAGATCCCAAGATTCAAACAGGTTAGGTGGGGAGGGAGAAGTTTTCTTTTACACGCGGCAAGGACCTGGAATCTTCTCCCAACCTCAATCAAAAACATTCCCTCTATCCTGTCATTCAGGAAAGAGTTAAAAACCTGGATGTTTACTTCCATTTAGACCTAGCCAAGATACTCTCCGGTAGTTCTTGTTTCTGTTACAGCGCCCTGACGCCTATGGGCATGCGTGCGCTCTATACATTTTTAATCAAATCAAACCTGTACAGTCACTCATACTTACAGTCACTCTGTGCATTTATACACCTATATAGACACTCACACACCGCCAATCATCCATTGAGGTACTGACACATCTAGTCAGTCATGCAAATAATTAATCACAGTAAAATTTACTCACCTATACAGTTAAAAACACTCAAGTTACTAACAAATTCTGTGTCTTCCTGCAGAAAAACAAACAGCACATGAGACAGATATACTTTCACTATGGCGCATACAGCCACTCCCAAAATCACACACTCTCACATATAGATAGTTATATACTCTTACACACATATACACTGCGTTTCACATATGTAGTTATTGACACATGTACAACTGAGATATACATTCAATCACTAACACACCCATACATACACTCACCCAACCATACAGTCCATCACAGATGCACTCTTAAAAAAATGCACCTACTGAATCACCCACTCACACATCTAGTCACAGAGTCACACACACCCTACCCACACAAACACTCAGGCACCCAATCAATAACCCATATAGACACTCATATAGCTATTCACAAAACCATGCAGCCACTTATACACCAACACACAGACACATAAAGACATTCACACAGTTTAGTCACTAGTCTGCAGTAAGATACATTTAATGACTCACTTATAGACTCAGTTACGCACCTACAAAATCATCCATTCACACACTTGTACACCCACTTATTTTTCAACAGGCCTTTCCCTATATATATTAAACATAATAAAACTGTTCAGAAACACATACTCAATGGATGATGTCATCAGTGATGTCATCAGTGATGTCATTTGAGATGTCATCAGTGATGTCATGAGTGATGTCACTGACCATGTCATGAGTGATGTAATATGTGACATCATCAGCAGTGCATTGCGGGGGCGCGAGTTATAGTTAGCTGAACTAACTATAACAGGGGAATTTCTAGGGTTTTGTATGAGGGAAATGTCCAGCTAACTATAACACCCCTGAAACCTATGGTTTTCTCAGTGAATTTCTAAGGTTTTTTAAATGCCAATTCCTAACTATAATGCCCCTGAAACCCTTGGTTATTTCAGTGAATATATATATATATATATATATATATATATATATATATATATATATATATATATATATATATATATATATATATATATATATATATATATATATATCCAAAACAAAGTTTGCCTGTTGCAGCGCAGCGAGCGAGACGCAATAATCTCGCTGGTAACATTCAGGATCCTACTAAGGAAATTATTTTGACTTTTTAATGAACTTGAGTACGGAACCAACCTTGGGAATACTGTTTTTTACTCTCATTCAGGACTACTAAGTCCATCATGCATTGCCTCGATTCTTAAATTGGGTACAGCCCACTGAGGCCAACAGCAATCATGTGTTGTGCATATTTTGAATAAATGGGAGTGCCTCGTACTTACGTGTCAGAAGCTGCCTCTGAGGAAAAGACTTAAGGTCTTGAAACGCGTCAGGCAACCTAATCACTCCTGATTGTGAAAACGAGGTGTCAGAGAAGGCTGGAAGGCAGGCTGGCTGCCGAGTGCGCTCTGTAAAGCTTCAGGGCGTTTGTTCATAAATCTAATTCACACGGCTGCCCCGCCGTGACAGAGCTGCACCATCTTGAGGAACCAAGAGGCTGGGGTGAAAACTGCTTTTGCCTGTTGCAGCGCAGCGAGCCAGACGCAATAATCTCGCTGGTAACATTCAGGATCCTACTAAGGAAATTATTTTGACTTTTTAATGAACTTGAGTACGGAACCAACCTTGGGAATACTGTTTTTTACTCTCATTCAGGACTACTAACTCCATCATGCATTGCCTCGATTCTTAAATTGGGTACAGCCCACTGAGGGCCAACAGCAATCATGTGTTGTGCATATTTTGAATAAATGGGAGTGCCTCGTACTTACGTGTCAGAAGCTGCCTCTGAGGAAAAGACTTACGGTCTTGAAACGCGTCAGGCAACCTAATCACTCCTGATTGTGAAAACGAGGTGTCAGAGAAGGCCGGAAGGCAGGCTGGCTGCCGAGTGCGCTCTGTAAAGCTTCAGGGCGTTTGTTCATAAATCCAATTCACACGGCTGCCCCGCCGTGACAGAGCTGCACCATCTTGAGGAACCAAGAGGCTGGGGTGAAAACTGCTTTTGCCTGTTGCAGCGCAGCGAGCCAGACGCAATAATCTCGCTGGTAACATTCAGGATCCTACTAAGGAAATTATTTTGACTTTTTAATGAACTTGAGTATGGAACCAACCTTGGGAATACTGTTTTTTACTCTCATTCAGGACTACTAAGTCCATCATGCATTGCCTCGATTCTTAAATTGGGTACAGCCCACTGAGGGCCAACAACAATCATGTGTTGTGCATATTTTGAATAAATGGGAGTGCCTCGTACTTACGTGTCAGAAGCTGCCTCTGAGGAAAAGACTTAAGGTCTTGAAACGCGTCAGGCAACCTAATCACTCCTGATTGTGAAAACGAGGTGTCAGAGAAGGCCGGAAGGCAGGCTGGCTGCCGAGTGCGCTCTGTAAAGCTTCAGGGCATTTGTTCATAAATCTAATTCACACGGCTGCCCCGCCGTGACAGAGCTGCACCATCTTGAGGAACCAAGAGGCTGGGGTGAAAACTGCTTTTGCCTGTTGCAGCGCAGCGAGCCAGACGCAATAATCTCGCTGGTAACATTCAGGATCCTACTAAGGAAATTATTTTGACTTTTTAATGAACTTGAGTACGGAACCAACCTTGGGAATACTGTTTTTTACTCTCATTCAGGACTACTAACTCCATCATGCATTGCCTCGATTCTTAAATTGGGTACAGCCCACTGAGGGCCAACAGCAATCATGTGTTGTGCATATTTTGAATAAATGGGAGTGCCTCGTACTTACGTGTCAGAAGCTGCCTCTGAGGAAAAGACTTAAGGTCTTGAAACGCGTCTGGCAACCTAATCACTCCTGATTGTGAAAACGAGGTGTCAGAGAAGGCTGGAAGGCAGGCTGGCTGCCGAGTGCGCTCTGTAAAGCTTCAGGGCGTTTGTTCATAATATATATATATATATATATATATATATATATATATATATATATATATATATATATTCACTGAAAAAACCATAGGTTTCACACACGTTATAGTTACGAATTAGCATTTAAAAAACTTTGCAAATTCACTTAAAAAACCATAGGTTTCACACATGTTATAGTTAGCTGGACATTTCACTCGTAAAAAACCAATGAAATTCCCCCGTTATAGTTAGTGCAGGCAAGTATAACTCACGCGACCGCAATCCTCTGCTGATGACGTCAGATATTACATCACTGTATTTAGACACTTATTTACCCATGTCTTCTTCCATTAATCTTTAGCTATACATATATTACAAATATTTATTTTTCATAAAGACACATATGTCATCAGTGATGTAATATCTGACGTCATCAGCAGAGGATTGCGGTCGCGTGAGTTATAGTTGCCTGCACTAACTATAACGGGGGAATTTCATTGGTTTTTTACGAGTGAAATGTCCAGCTAACTATAACATGTGTGAAACCTATGGTTTTTTAAGTGAATTTGCAAGGTTTTTTAAATGCTAACTCGTAACTATAACGTGTGTGAAACCTATGGTTTTTTCAGTGAATTTGTACGTTTTTTTAAATGCGGTGCGCGCACCTCGCGATTTTAGAAAAAAAAAAAAATATGTTTTTTTCTCCCTTGGGGGTCCTTCTGTGACCCCCTGACCAAGGCTAGGGGGTCAGGAACTGTCCATTCTGCCCCCTTTTCACGTTCTCCACCTTTTTTTTTCACCCCCTCAGACTGCGAGTGACAAAATGGCGGCCGACACTTCCTGGTTTCGACCGATTCGAATGTTTACCGACATCTAACAACCAATCAGAATTGCGCTCGCGCACGGCAGGGTGCGCGCACAGTGCGCGCACGGTGCGCGCGTATAGATATTGATATGCTTTTAAATACTATTTTCTCAGGAAATACTGAACAGATTTACACCAGACCTGCAAAAGGCACTTCCTTGACCTTATGGCTACCGTTTGGGGACCCCCCCTTTTTCTCAGCCCCCGCTTGACGAATCACCCCGAGACTTTCAGGGTAGGAGCTGAGCGGAGCGCCCCATTAGTTTTGAAATGTTCGCGAGGATTCGTCAACCGGCGCCAAAGTTATTCAAAATAGAATTTTGAGATTTCCTATGGAAACTAGGTTGTAACTATAACTATCTACTGGCGACCGCCAGTAGATAATATATATATATATATATATATATATATATTTGCTTTATTCACTTAAAAAAACCATGCTTACAGGGACGTTACAGTTAGGAAATCGAGTTTAAGAAACCTTAGGAATTCACTGAAAAAACAAAGGTTACAAGGACATTTATCACAGGGCTCAGATTTCACCTGTACAAAACCAATGAAATTCAGCAGATATAGTACCTGAGTTACGTATAACTTATGACCGCGCAATGCACTGCTTATGACCTCACATATGGTCAGTAATATCTCTGGTGACATCTCAAGTACTTGTTCATTTTTAAGAGAGCCCCCTGGTGGTCCTAGGGGCATCTTTGTTTTTTAAATGGAGGAGGGCACACGTGGCCACCCTCCTAAGACTCTGTGAGCCCTGGGGGCCACCACCTCCCCAGGGCTTTATTTTTATAAAAGGAGGGGTGTGGTTCAAACCTCTTTTCTGGGCTTCATAGAAATCCTGAGGACCACCACCTCCTAGGGATTTATTTTTGGAAATGAAGGGGGGCTACTGGAACCCCCCTTCTGGGTTTCTTAGAAGCCCCGTGAACCACCACCTCCCACGGGCTATGAAATATATAAAACTGGGGGGGGGCTGTGGGGCCCCCTCCATTTATAAAAATAAAGCCCCAGGGAAGTGGTAGTCCCTAGGGCTTCTATGAAGCCCAGGAGGAGGGGTCCACTCCTACTCACTGTCATTTGAGATGTTATTAGTGATGTCATCAGTGATGTCACTGACCATGTCATGAGTGATGGAATATGTGAGGTCATGCATTACAGGGGCATAAGTCATAGTTAGCTCAGGTAACTATAACTGTTGAATTTCTATGGTTCTGTATGAGTGACATCTGAGCCTAAGTATAGCGTCCCTATAACCTTTGTTTTTTTCAGTGAATTTGTAATTCTTATTCCTAACTATAACGTCTTTGTAATCTTTGTTTTTTTTAGTGAAAAACAAAGATAGATAGATAGATAGATAGATAGATAGATAGATAGATAGATAGATAGATAGATAGATAGATAGATAGATAGATAGATAGATAGAGAGATAGAGAGATAGATAGATAGATAGATAGATAGATAGATAGATAGATAGATAGATAGATAGATAGATAGATAGATAGATAGATAGATAGATAGATAGATAGATAGATAGATAGATAGATAGATAGATAGATAGATAGATAGATAGATAGATAGATAGATAGATAGATAGATAGATAGATAGATAGATAGATAGATAGATAGATAGATAGATAGATAGATAGATAGATAACCTACTGACATGCCAGTAGGTAGTTACAGAATTAGTGTCGGGCTCCTCAACTCCTCAGGATCGGAACAATGCTCTTAAATGGTCCACCTCTTGATGGCTCCAAGTCTGAGTGATGTAATAGCGCAGATCAGTGAAGCGATCAAGCGAGGGAAGGAAAGGGAGGGGACAGCGGGGAAGGAGACCTGAAAAGACACGGAACCAGAGATTAAAGCAATTAACGTCTACTGAAAGACCTACTCTTCCCCGTATATATATCAATAGATGGATACATATAGAATAACTACCTGTAAAGAAAAAGAAGGAACTGGTCCGTCTCATTGACCAGACTCCACGTGTACCTTCCAAGACCAGAAGGTTGGTAAGCGAAGGACCCAGGTGAAATCACGCTACAATTGTTTGCACTAAAGAAAAGAAGACATCCCACTGTTAGGCATAACACATGTGTGTTCCTCTCTATTAGTAAAGCACCTTCATATCACTCACTCAAACAGTAGGTGAACGTACAACATACCAATGTTTCCCATCGAATCTTGCTTCACAGAGAGGGTAAGAGACCGAACCTGGCTCAACCACAATCCCCTGCTTGTAAAATAAACAATACAACATAAGAGTTAGTGAGATCCAATACCATGGGTTGGCATAAACTACTCAATGGTAAAACTCGTATGATTTTTTTCTGCGCAATACTTTGTATGGTAACATAGTTCGGTATCCTTTCACTCAGCTGGGTTACTTTCTGATATGGCACAAATGAAACAAACACCAGTAGGTATTAGTGCCTTTTGTCTATAAATAGGTTCCCCTCCGCATGAGTCAAAGGAATACTTTAACTCTCCAACGTGAGGGAAAACTGACCACACCGCAACTCACCAGTGCCCACAGGCACTTTATGTTTCTGTTTGAATGGACTGAAGGTGATGATTACCACTCACGCTGTATGGCCTGCGCCAGTATCCCTACCCCTCGCAAGAGACGACACACGTGTGTCTCACCAACGAGGAGGGACACCTCACGCTAAGGGTCTGAAAGTGAGGCTAAACATGAATCACATCCAACACTGTGTACATATGGAAAGCCTTAATTGAGGGTAGTGCCAAAGCTAACCCACACATACTCTCTTCATTAGCAACAATACTATGAACAGTCAAATGTTGTGATGCTGCCGCACCCTTACCGGACCCGGACTCTGCTTCGGGGAATGAGTCTCCGCACCGAGGCTCCAACATCTGAGCTTCGCGCCGGGGCTCCAGGAATGAATCTTCGCACAGAGGCTCATATAGCTGAGCTCCGCGCCGGAGCTCCGAAACAGACTAAAAGCTCCACAGCCAAGCAGGCCTCTGATTGTCAAACACACAAAATACTCGGCAACGCCTCAGAGGCCGAAGTCAGTTAAATGCCTTTCCGTTCCTCTGCGAGCGCAACGTGCCGCTGCCAGTGCTCATGGGACTTGAAGTCTCCCGAGCACCATAGCGTAGCTGCACTCGCTCTGACCCGCGGAAAACAAGACAGGGTTCAGTGCGAGTTCTGATAGTTAGGATCTAGATTCAATAGACAAAAGGCCTGATTATGAGTTTGGCGGTGTTGCAGCGAGCCTCCACACCAGCACCCCGCTGCAACACTTCTAAGCCTGTAGTCAGCCCGCCCAACGTATTCTGACAGGAATACATGTCGGGAGGTCCTGCGGCGGTCGTCCCATGGCAGTGCCTTTCTCATAGGAGAGGCTTAGAAAGGCACTGCTGTGTGAGTGCCGTAGCCCTTTCCTGCACACACCGAAATGCACAATGTTGTTCATTTTGTTCCTTGCAGGATGTGGATAGAGACAGGGGCTCACCATATGCCCCCCCTGCATGCACACCCATGCACAGAGGCAACAGGGAGCCCTGTAGGGCCTCCTTAGTTTCCTCACCGCCATCCTTTTCATTGCGGGCTCACTGACATGAAAAGGGTCATAGTGAGGAAACTCATCATATGCTGGTCAGTGCTGCAGTGGCACCACCAGTATATTACAGTCTCACACCACCACGGGTTCGGCGGTCCCAGGGACTGCAGCAATCGTAATTAGGCCTAAAGTGTTTTTTGTTTCATCAATAGCTTTCCCACCATTTGGTGACTCTTCATGACATTTTTTTAAATAGTGTTCTCGTCACTTCAACTGCTATCTGGAAAGTTTTGGGGTGATCTGTGGAGGTGGGATTGTTAAAAAGGGGGGTCCCAAAACACATTTTCTCCATGCAATTTCCCATATGGATTTTGAACACAACTACAGCCCGAACCGCTGAATAGAATTACACCAAATTTGGAAGAAAGCTAGGTCTTGGTTCATAAAGAACCATTTTTGTAATTTGGTGTACATCTGTGCAATAGTTCTGGAGATATTAAATAAAAAAAGATTTATAGATTTCTAGGGACGCGGATCTATCAGGGATCTACCGTGGTGGATCCATGGATCGACGCACCAACAGCAATGCCACGATTGGCTAGCCACAACCTGACAGGAAAGTTGTGCCTGCCATTTTACCAATTGGGGCACGGTCCTGGATTCCCAAAAGTAAAGGGTAAACTGATTGATAAGGGCAGGATGGAGGTATATTGACACCATGGGTGTGATAGAACAGTCCCTCAGACACCCCTCATGGGCATCAAATTGCCCCAAATGTTTTTTTCCACATGCAAGGATCCGCCGATTAGGCCCCAATGGTACAAAAATGCACCCATTCACAGTCCTACACAACCACTCGCACACCCACTTACAGACCCACATAACCACTTACATACACACACACTCCTGTAACTAATCACACACCCACTTGCACACTAATACAACTCCTCACTCATACACACAGCTACTCCAACACCCACTTATACACCTGTAGAACCATTTACAAACCCATATAATCACTCACACTCACTCATACACCTATACAACCACTAAAACACCCACACAGATACTCACACACCCACTCACACACCCATAGAACCACTCTCACACTCACTCGCACACCTATACTGGCACTCACACATCCAATCATGGACCCACACAGCCACTCACACACCCACTCACAGACCCATACAACTACTCACACACCCACTCATGCAGCCTCTCACACACTAATACAACCACTCAGATACCCAGTCAGACACTTAAACACTCACTTACAGACCCACACAGCAACTCACACATCCTCTTACAAACCCTCTCTCACCCACTTACACATGCACACAAACACTCACGCTCAAAGACCCACACATCAACTTACCCACTCACACAAACACTGACACATGCACTCACAGACCCACACAACCACTCACAAACCCACCCATACACACATAGCCAGGGATGGGGGCTCATGAATTGGCTGTCTTTGGGGGGTAGGTCACAGGCCAGGCCTTGTGGCCTACCCCCACCATGCACAGCATGGAGTTGTATGCATGCAGGGAGTAGGCCGCAGGCCAGACCCTGCAGCCATTATTCCACCACACATGACATTTAGCTATGTGAGTATGGAGTTGTCTGCATGTGGGGGGTTAGCCTGAAGCCAACCACCCTTGGTACTGGACCACAGGCCATGATCGGCGGCAGTTAAATTAACGTATGGTAATTAAATATTACTTTATTTTACTTTATAGGAAACTATGACTCATGCCCTCGCCATACACTGCTAATTATCCCATATCAGTCATGACATATTCTATGAGATCATTGATGATATCACTGTAACATTTCCAATAAAATTATTGACAAGAAAACTGTGCAAGGCGGGGCGTGATTCCAAAATAGGCAGAAGAAGGTGTTATGCCCTGAGAAATAGTGTTAAATGTGCTGTTGGGGTAGAACTTTCTTCCTAACATATTCTCAGCATCTAGCACTATTTCCTTAGCCCAAAATGCACCTTTGTGTCTAAAATGGACATGAGAATGCAGTTTGCATTAAGAAGAACACAAATAGCGAGTGCATTCGGCAACTCTTGGTTCCTAAATGTGTTCTAGTGGTAGGATGGCTTTACCCCCAAATCACTCTTATTTACATGAAAAGGCATAATCACGGTATTTTCTATTTCTCACCCTATACCTCTATCAATATATCCATTAACTCCACTCTCACATTCATCCCAAACTCCATACCACTAATATAATTCCCCAAATAACCCTTTCGAGGCTCTTTCCTATGCCACCCCTCCTTGTATCATCTCATACCTCTTTTTATTATTCCAATCCCCCAAAACAAGCCTTTCCAAACCCTTCCTCTGACTCTTCCACCTCCCTTTTACTCATCCACCTCCCCTTTATCATCCCAAGCCTCCTCCTACTCCTATGAGCTCCAAACCAAACAAACAAAATAAAAAAATAAAAACAATTCTAAATCCTTCCCTTCTATGCCTCCACTATCCTTTTCAATACAAATAACAGTCTAACATGTCCACCACTCAAATTAATTTCATATTTCACTATATTAATTCACCACTAATCCTTTATGGGTTCCGGAGTAGCATGCTACTCGCCAAAAAAGCACTTCAACGCTTCATCATGGGTAGCAAGCTCTATATAAATGTAAACCTTTTTACCTCTTCCACCCCTTCGCTATCATGATCCAAATAACTGACTAGCATATGCACCACTCAAATTACTTTCATATTTTACTATACTAATTCACCACTAACACTGGATGGGTTTCAGAGTAGCGCGCTACTCGCCAAAAAAGCACTTCAACGCCTCATCAGGGGTAGCAAGCGCTATATAAATGTAAACCTTTTTACCTCTTCCACACCTTCGCTATCATTCTGAATCCAAATAACTGACTAACATATCCACCACTAAAATTACTTTCATATTTTATATTACTAATTCACCACTAACACTGTATGGGTTTCAGAGCAGCGTGCTACTCACCAAAAAAGCACTTCAACACCCCATCAGGGGTAGCAAGCGCTATATAAATGCAATCCTTTTTCCCTTCTCTATCCCCCCATGTTAGACCTGGTATCATTGGCCTGGGTTTCCCCTGAATTTTTGCCGTTATCTCCTGTTATTTTGCTGTGTGTTGGACTTCGTTTTTTCTGGTCTAGATGCTTTGGGCACTTTGCCACTGCTGTTCAGTGCCAAAGTGCAAGTGCTCCCTGTAAATTGTTGTTATGGATTGGTGATTCCATGATTGGCATATTTGGTTTACTGTTCAGTCCCTAGTCCAGTGCACTGTGTGTGCCTAGAGCCTGTAAACCCTGTAAACCAAATGCTGCTAGTTGGCCTGCAGCACCGATTGTGCCACCCACATGAGAAGTCCATAATGTAACTCAGACATACTACTGCAGTGTCTGTGCGCAGTTTGGTACTGCCATGTCAACTTGGCAAGTGCACCCACTTGCCAGGCCCTAACCTTCCCTTTTCTTACATATGTCACCCCTAAGGTAGGCACAAGGCACTTCTGTGGGCCGGGTGCAGTGTCTGTGAAAGGTGGGACATGTTGTGATATGTGTAACATGTCCTGATAGTGAACTATAGTGAATTGTGTTTTTCACTATTGAAAGGCTATCTGTCCCATAGGATAGAATGGGAGTTTACTTATAAAATCTTATAAATATAACTTCCCATTGAGACCAGATAGTAAAGTAAAGTTTAGTATGCCTGAACTCAGAATATAAAGATGCATCTTTTAGTGAGGATGATTCTTACATTCTGTGTTTGAAAATACCACTTTTAGAAAGTAGGTATTTTCTTGCTTCGCCGTCCATTGTGCCTCTGCTAGGTTGTATATTGACTGTCTGGTTTTGGAGTGTCAGAGGCTGTGGATGTGCATTCTGTTCAGACAGCCACTTGGCGGGTGAGGTGTGTCCTGCCTTTCCAGGGTGAGTCAGGGCTGGGCTGAATAGACCTGGGCTACATTCAGAGTAGGGGGAGGAGATTTCTTTCACACCTGAATGGGCCTGGTCTGCCTTTGACAATGCTGTCTACAACTCCTGCTAGGCAGCAGCATCACAGAGGACAGAACTGGTTGTGACTAAGCACAGTGTTTCTCTCCTACCAGAGAACAAAGGATTTTGTGTTATAAAGAGTGGGGCCCAGACCCCTGAACTTTAGATAACTTCTGGAATTCAAGAGGAACCTTTGCCAAGGAGAAGTGCTGGAGAAACTGAGGAGAAGTACTGCCCATTTGGAATGGACAAGGACTTTGCTGTGTGATGTGTCCCCTTCTTGAGGAACATCTCCAAGGGCTTGAAGTAGACCTTGCCTCCTGATTTTGAAGTCTCAGGGATACAAAGACTTCACCCCCTGCTCCCTGAACTCTCTTGCTGAGAGTTCTGACCTGCCAAGAGGTGCCTGCTTCTGTTCTGACCCTCTAGAGGTGGTTCCTGCTGTTGGAAGCTGGAAAAGTAATGCAACGAGGAGAAGCGCGAAGCATCCGTAGCTCGAGAAATCGCCACATGCCTCATCGAGTGCACCGATCTACGAAGGCTGAGATCACTGCACCGATTCTGACGCAGGCCCTGCTGTGAGGCTGCAAGAACCAATGCATTGAGGAACCGTGCCTGAAGAAAGCAACTCAAGCGCTGTTGCCACTGCCGCACGGAGAACTAGCACATTCCCGATCCTCGCACTTAGGCCAAGTTCACAAGGACACCGGGGCCGCAGTAAGAAACTAATGCAGCACCTCCCTGCGCAGTAAGAAACTGACGCATTACCACCCCTTCAGTAAGGAACTGTCAAATCACCTCCTCTGCGTAGCAGTAAGGAACCGACACATCACTTCCCCTGGAGTAAGGAACCGATGCATCACCATCCCTGCGGATGTTCTTGCTTTTGATTTTGAAGCGTCCAAGGTACTTTGTGTTGAAAGTGTTGCATCTACAATTTGCTTTGAACACAACTGTTTCTACCTTTTGAAAGTCATATTTATTTTAGTGTATAGTGGATTGTTGTCGGTTTGGTCTTGTTAGGTTTGGGTAAAGATTACTTATTTTTCTAAACTTGTGTGGTGTCCACTTGTAGTGTTTTTACTGTAGTACTGTATGTGTGCACAAATGCTTTACACACTGCCTCTGAGTCAAGACTGTCTGCTCGTGCCAAGTTTAGAAATGTATCCCCTAACTCTGAGAAGGAAGAAGGGTCCCTACTTAGACAACGGTGCAAACCATTTCTAACTAGAGACTCCCATTTCTATCATCCCACTATCCTTCTCAATCCAAATAACTGACTATATATCCACCACTCAAATTACTTTCATATTTTCACTATACAAATTCACCACTAATCCTTTCTGGGCTCCAAAGTAGCATGATCCTGCTGAAAAAGAACGTCACACCCCATCATGGGTAGCAAGTGTTATATAAATGCAAACCATTTTCCCTCTTATATCCCTCCACTATCCTTCTCACTCCAAATAACTGATTAAAATATTCCACCACTCAAATTACTTTCATATTTTCACTATACTAATTCACCACTAATCATTTATGGGTTCTGAAATAGCGTACTATTCGGTGAAAAAGTGCTTCGACGCCTCATCAGGGGTAGTAAGCGCTACATGAATGCAATTACAATACAATTACAATTATCGGTAATTTCACATCAAAGAGTAATGCGGAATTACTGAAATTACTCCGATTATGCCAGTGCAATTAAAATTACGCACAGCCTGGTGAGGACCTGAGCTGGACTGTTCCCATGAGAGCATGGTCAAGGTTGATATGCATGGGTCCAAAGCAAGGTGGCTCGGTGGGCAAAGGATTGATGGGTTGGTATTCTACCCTGAGCGACTGCCAGTGGTTGGACAAATTCCACCCATCGCCTTTTATGTTTTTTTATAGCATTATGTATTCAGCTGTCCCCATTCCCTGGCTTGAGGATCACATTGGATAGATATTCAAATCAGTGAAATGATCTTACAATTTTTGAGCACTGGGTTCTGTATTATAACTAATGATTGGTTTTAGGGTAAACCTGGGTTTGTTCCACTTTACTTCACTTTCCCTTATTTTGTGTGAGATATAGATATAGAAATAGATACAGTTACAGATATAGATATAGATATCGTCTCACAAAATAAAATTTCGCCACACTCCAGGAATTTGTGGTTAAATTAATTTTATTTACACACCATGTAAAGAACAAAATGGACTTGTTTCAGCCATCAATGTCTTGGTACAGTGACCAAGACATTGATGGTCAAAATTAATCATGTAGTGTGTATGCCGTTCTTGCCTTGGGAGCCTCGGGTTGAGGCCCCAAACCCGACAATAGTGGGTACGAACAACATGGATCCTTACCCCACTCTCTTGGACCATTCAGCTGTACTTTAAGCATCTTTGGCTTTCATATTGCATTTCTCACTCATTATTTTTGTAGAGTGATGATTTCACAGTCCTGATAAAACCTGATAAAGAGTAATGGTAGAGCAGAAACATATTGACCACGCTGACCACTCTTAATTTGGAGATGAAGCTCTTCCCCATTTTTAAGTTTTTAACCCTATCCCTTGAGGACATAGTAAAACAGTGGAGTTCCACCAAGAGGTAGTTTTAGATTACATCACCTCCCCTCTGCACTCTGGGCCACCACCCACACAAGCTTCTCACCTAGGGATCATCCATCTTAAAGACTCCTCCTGACTCAAGGAGTTGTAGCCCACACCACAGGATCTGACTGTGGTGTGAGGAGAAACCCTATGATGAAACATGCCACCTTAGGGTGGGTGAGAGTTTTTGTCCTATAAAAAATCTACCCCTGAAGGAATAAAGACAGCAGCCCTACCCTTAAAAGACCGTGGGGCAGATTTACAAGCCCGGTGCGCCACTTTTGTGCCGCCGTTGCGTCACTTTTGTGATGCAGTGGCGGCGCAAAGCTAGCGCCATGCTGCGACAGATTTACAACGTGACGCATCTAGGGAGATGCGTCACGTTGTAAAGCCCTGCTCCACATTAAACCCGCGTCAGGTTTAATGTATGCAGGGTGGGCGTTACGTCGGAAAAAGCCTCGGAAAAGTGACGCAGTGAAATCTACAAGATTTCACGCAGTCACTTTTCCGACACTGGTGCGTCAAATCCTTACGCCTTCTTCAAGCAGGCGTAAGGCGCGACACACCATGTTAGGGATAGGGCAGGTTGGAACAGTGCTGGAGTTGCGTCGCGCTTGCGACACAACTTCAGCACTGCGCCAACCTTACGCCGGCAGATGCGTCACGCATCTGCTTGTCCTTACGCCACGATGCACCGCATTGTAAATGTGGCGCATCTGCGGTGGCGCAAGGGCAAACTTGCGTGACGCATCTTCCCTGGCGCATCCCTGCTGAATTGCAGGGATGCGCCAGGGAACGTAAATCTGCCCCCGAGTATTTTGTGTGTTCTGATTATATATTTGGATTCAATACTCGCCATTCTTTAAATGCTCCCTGGCCTTCTTTGTGTGTTTTGACATTTTGTATCAAGACATGAGAATGGATTTGACCTTTTTCGTGCCAAAGGCAGCCATGTTTCAAACATAGGATGTAATGTCCCGTTGCAGTGTTCCCCTTTCCAAGATGTGGAACTAATATTAAGACATTTTTCATCTCCTTAACTTGGTCTGCATTGTTCATATTATACATATTTGGTACCAAGTACTGTGTTGCTGACCAGCGGTCCCTCCAAAATTAACTGACATAAGGCCCATACTTTATGGGCTTTTAAGACTGCTATTGAGGGTTTTTGGGATGGTCGACTACTGATTTGAAGTGATGTAAAGTGTAATCCCGGCTGTCGTGATGCAAATATCAGTGGTAACACATGGAGTGGTAGTTCGCCCTGATAGTAGTCCTTGTTGCCTGTTTATACAACATTCTGCTTTGTTTACAATCAACCTACAGCCCGAAAGATATGAGGTAGTTGCGCAGAAAGTGCAGTTCAGCGTTTTTAGGTCTGGCTTCAAAACAAAGGGGCATAACATCAAGCCCCGGAGATAAAATAATCGCCGCTTTAGCGTCCGTTTTCGGATGGAAAGCGGCGATAATTTTATCGTCTAATTAGCAAGGTCACGCTATCGCGTGAATCCTTGCATTATCGCCCTTTCCCCCCAACGCCCATCTTTGCATCTCTAATGAGATGCACAGTGGGCGTTCCTACCCTGATATAACTGGAGAAATGTTGCTAAGCGACATTTCTCCAATTATCAATGGGCACGCTAACCTGCAGAGCGAAAAGCAAAGTAGCGATAACCTCTGTTATTGCTACTTTCCTTACACCTGCTTCAAAACTGACTTAGTCATGATATCCTATCCATGATATCCTATGTAAGGTGGATATCATGGCTAAGTATGCCTTGCCCTATCAGCAAGCTTTCGCCAAACCTTGTGCGATTATCGCTGTATTTCCAGCGATAATCGCACAATTGGCAGCTTGCGCTCTGAATTTTATCGCTTTGGAGATAAGCGTTGCTGATAGCACGCTATCTCCGCGATATAATTCAGAGTTGGCCGGCGATAATTATACTTGCGCTAAGAGCGCTGAGCGATAATTATCGCATGGCCTTGATGATATGCCCCAAAGTTATTTTCTTAGTGATTGCTATCAATTCATTTAAATATATAGAGTGTGGTCTTTGGCTCTGCCTAGGGCCTCATTAGAATTGCACGGCACTGGAGGCATGGTAAAATTGCATGCAATTTTACCATTACCATTGGGCAACTCCATTGCAGTACTGTTCATTTACAAGTTAAGCCCCCTATAAAAGGGAATTACTGTATGATACCATGAAACAACATGGCATTCCCAGCTCTTACTACTAGCATTTACTGCTGACTCTGAGCAGGGGTTGCGGTGAGAAAAGCGAGATGGAGGGAGTAGTGAAGGGAATGGGAATGTGATTTCTGGCATTGTATACCCCCTCCCCTGTGAGGTTAAAATGAGGAATGATGCATGGCTGCTGCCACAGACACAACCTCATTCAATTTTACGACATAGAATTAATGTGCGGTAAAATTGGGACTTGTTCTCCCACACCCACAAATAAATAGTGTAGAAATACACATGCTTGGAATCAGATGGAGTAGAATTCCATGATTCCATGAGGTACTCCCAGCGGCGACTCCTCCACTATGGCAGAGGAGCGTCCCCCCTTGCCAGCAGCCCAAAAAATGAGAAATAAAATGATAATAAACCCTTGTTTACTATCGTTTTATTTTTGCTCTCGGAGCCGAGGCTTGGGGGTGAGCCAGGGGGAATCACAGGCACTAGGGGGAGTGTTTTGCACTGTTATCAGTGCGCATGACACTTTGGCCAGCCGTCTCAGGACGGCCAAACCACCATGCGCACTGAAGCTCTCTCTAACCTGAGCTGCGTTGCCAAGTTGGAGAGAGCAGGCACAGGCTCCCAGTCTAACTGGGAGCGCAAATCAAGTGTGTTCAGGCCTATCCTGATGCTCCTCTCATGCTGCCAGCAGAATGAAAGCAGTGTCAGGATTAGCCGTAGTAGACTCTGGGAACCTTTGCCTGCAGAGGAGAGGAGCACGATATGGCAATGCGGCAGGTAAGCGTTTTTTTTGTTTTTGTTTATGTGTCTCGTCATCCGTCCGTCCCTCCCCTTGCCTCCACGCCACCACTCTATCGAGACACCAGCCGCTACTGGTACGTCCACTCAGTCGGACTCACAATGAGGACCACAAAGGAGTATTTCTCTCGTACATTAAGTTATTGGCCCCTTGGACTCTCTTTCCGCCTTCTGTGGAGTGCTTGAATTCCAATGTATGAGGGAGTACTTTACTTCTAAAAAAAAATGTAATAATGATGCAATAAAGTCTTCATCTTATAATTGTATTGTTTATAGAAAGCAATTATTTTGGTTCGTTTTTTTCACTGCATGGTGCTTTTTTTTTTAAAGAAAATATATGTATTTTAGTCAGAACTCAAAAAACAACTAAAATTACTTGTTTTGTCAATGCTTGTTATTATTGTATCATGGGAGGTAGGGTACTAATACGAACGAAACATAAGAGAACCATAAGAATGCAGACTTTATACTTATCAAATTCAAGCACATTTTCCAAGACAATGTTTGTCTCGTTTTTTTATTCTAGTGTGTCAAGTTCATCGCAGTCTTGGGTGTGTTTTTTAATATGAAAAAGCAAATATAGGGTCGTCCGCTTCACAGATTAACCCCGTGTAAAGATTGTGTGTTTACTGTTGAGGAGAGAAGCTGCCTGAAAGGTGTGCTGGTTAATGCAGAGTTTTCTGAGAGGGTGTGGCAGCGCCTGTTCTCCAAGCTTTGAGTTGGCAGATCTCCCAGTGTTTTCAAAGCCTCCACTTCAAATACAATCACGTGTTGATCTTGTGCTTCCTGGTCTGATCCGGGTTCATCCAAAACCAGCAAAGACTATAACAGTGCTTCCCTAGTCGGCTATGGAGAAACGTGGATCAGAGATTTTTTTTAGGCCTTGGGAAAGTGGGCAGTAGCAAAGCTTGGATGCCGCTAGCCTTGGCCCAAACAGGGAAAAATGCCCCGTTTGCACCTGTTGGGGGAGAAAAATACAGCAATCATCAGAGTTCAATGGGCCCCTCAGGGCTCTGGACCCTGGTGCACTGCACCTGCTGCGCCAATAGTAGCTAGCCCCTGAAAGTGGTCAGATGCCTAGAGCTCCAACTTCCAAGAGTGTAAAGATAGCAGGACTGTCACAAGGCACTCCATATCCCTCTCTCTTTCTAGTCTATTTCTCTAGCTTAACGTCTCTCTCTCTCTCTCTCTCTCTCTCTCTCTCTGTGGCCGACTTCTCACTCTGCTTCTCTCTACCAAGCGTAACCTCATCACTCTCCACATTTCTGGTCGACCTAGGGTTGTGTTGTTTTTTACTGGCAAGACCAGTGTTTTAAGGTCCCAGCCAGTACACAAATTAAAAAAAAAAGTCTAAAGCTGGTATTTTTCTCCTTATCAGTACATACTTTAAACAGTAAATGTAAGAAAACACTTTAAACTCTGTTTTGCACCTGCCCTAAACACCCCTGACAGATAATTAAAGTAAACAAAAGCAGAACCGCCATGTTAAAAATTAATACAGACCATTTCATAAATAGATCTACACAAGAATCATGTCTGGACTTTTGTGGAATGTTGAAACATGAACAGATGACTGGTATTTTACTTTGGGTAATACGGCAACCCTGGGTCTACCTCCCTTAAATCTTGCTCTATCATTTCTTTCTTTCACTACCTTAATCACACCTCCTTACCTCTCTTTTTCTCTTCATCCCTGTAACTTACTAATACCCCCTCTTTCCTAACGTGCCTCTCTCATCCTCTGCATTTTGGTGCTGCCTCACCTTTCTCTACTTGATTTCTCATTATTGGTCTAGCGTGTTATATCTCATCTCTCTATACCTCACCAATCACTAAATCTTAATCATTAGCTCTATCTCTCCAACTTGACTTCACCTCACCTCTTTTTCCATATCCCTATCTTTGTGCTTCTCTCCCTACCACTCTCTTCATCTCAGTGTACCTACTCCACCTCTCTATCTGTGTTTTTTGGACTCATCTCTCTTTCAATGCGCCTTTCGGTTTTCCACCACTAGTCACATGTCTCTCATGACCCCTAACCTCTCTCTAGGGCTCTGTGCCTATCTCTTTAACTCCTCTCTCTACCTCAACTCTCTTACATTACCTCGCTCTCTACTTCATTTCTTTCTCTAACATCTCTATCATTTCAATCTCTCACTACCCCCCGTATCCCTCTCACCATCTAACCTGTGAATTTACATCACTGTTTGCTTGCCACCATGCCTCACTACCTCGATTCTCTCTCTTTTTAACTCTGTTCAATCTGCTACCTTAGATCTCTCTACCCCTCCGATTTACTCTCTCCACCTCGTTTTCACTATCATTACTTTCTCATACCTCCTTCTGTGTTTCATCTCACCCTCTCTACCCCATCACTCTCTATCTTTGTCTTTCTTCCTTACTCCTATTCCTCTACCTAACCTCTATCTCTCTACTTTGTCTTTTTCCTCTGTATGTCATCAACTTTTTGACCCTTAATTCCCACTCCCTCTACCCTTCTCTCTGCCTCAATGCTCTCATTATCTGTCCTGTATTTATATTTCGCTATATTCCTCTCTGACTGCCTACCACTCTCTGCCTGCCTGGCAGCTCTATACTTCTCTCGCTACCTCAACTGTTTACCTGTCTCCCTCTACTTCTCTCTAATTCACCTCTTATAGGGGCATATCAACAAGGGCTTTATCTCTGCTTTTTTGGCTTTAAAAGCCAAAAAAGCAGAGATAAAACTAGCGCCCTATCAACAACAGGGTGCTAACACGCAAATTTGCATGTTAGCACCCTTTTACTCTACGCTTCCCCTTGCATCTCTAATGAGATGCAAAGGGGGCGTTCCAGAGAAAAATAATAGGAGAAATGTCGCTAAGCGACATTTCTCCTATTATCAAGAATGTCTCTAACCCTGTTAGAGACAAAAAAAGCAGCGCTAACCGCGGTTAACGCTGCTTTTTTACATCTGCTAATTTTCAGACTTAGCCATGATATCCTATGGAACGAGGATATCATGGCTAAGTTTGCCTGTCCCTATCAACAAGGTAACGTGTGATTATCGCTGGGTTTCCAGCGATAATCTCACGTTAGCCTGTTAGCGTGAAGATTTTTATCGCTATTGAGATAAGCGTTGCTAATAGCACGCTATCTCAGCGATAAAAATTCACGCTAGCCGGCGATAATTATCCTCACGCTAAGAGCGCTGAGCTATAATTATCGCCGGTTGTTGTTGATATGCCCCTCTGGCTTATCACATCTCTTCCGCATTCCTTAATCTATCCCACCATCCCTCTTTTTACTGTTTCTTCTACCTATATCAAGCTCCATTTACTTCATTCTAACAACCTTCCTATTATTCTTACACTTATTCAATTCTCTCCTCTACATAGCTCTCTCTGTTTTTCTGGCTACCTCACCTCTCCTCTGACTCTTTACCTCATTTATCTATTTGTGGCATCGCTATTTCTACCACCTTTCTCTCTCAGCTTGACCTCCCTGCATCATTCTCTTTACATCTCTGTTATACCGCTCCCATCGCTCTTATTAGATAGAGCCAGTGGGCACTGTCTAGCCAGAAAAATATACAAGTATGCATTGGAGAGGAGGTGCAAGCAAGTGAAAGAGAATGAAGGGGAATAGTATCAAGTTTTTACTGGTCTAGTAGTGAATATTAAACTCACATTAGTGGTTTAATATTCCTTGCTACAGCAAAAACACCAGTTGTGATGGTTTTTATGGTTCTGAATATCTGGCAATTATCTACCATTTCAAATGACTATCTGTATATATCTTCTCACCTTGTTATTTTTGCATTTGACAGCCTAAGTGTGCCGGGTATACCCAGACATGAGTCTGGACTCACTGTACCACTGGAGCCAAGCTATACCTGGCTGAAGAGCTGAGGCAACATGGTGGGCAAAAAATTATGGATTGGGATGTGGCCTGAGTGATTGACTGTGGCTGAGATTAATTCAAGCATTCTAATCATCACCTTGTTGTTTATGCATTTGATGCCGTAAGTGCACTGGGTTTGCCCAGGTGTGGGTCCCGGGCTCACTGTGCCACTGGAGCCAAGCTATACCCGACTGAGAAGCCCATTACAAGAATGAAACCAGTCATGGGTTGCTTGTGTTCCGGTTTTGGGAGGACCTGGCCTGTCAGTTCCATCTGGACTGTTCCCATGAGGAACAGGGTCAAGACTGATTTGCATGTGGCTGGGTTCAAACCGAGGTCCATGGTGGGCGTAAAATGGTGGATTGAGTTGTGCCCGAGTGATTTTCGGTGGCTGAGATTAATTCAAGCATTCCATTCATCACCTTTTTGGTATTATTTTAATATTATACACTTGTTCACTAAACATCCACGAAGCCAAACTTGCCATGTCTTTCCTCCAATGTGGGTAACAGGGTAGTTTATGTTTATGTTTGGGATTTTGTACAGTGCATGGCTGCCCTAGAGCTTTCCAGCGCTAGGTGAGGGAGATGCTTCCAGCAATCGCAGCTCCCTGGTCATGGAGTTTAACAGCTTCTGGACCCAATGATCTGCCTCCCCATCTTGATCTCTTAATTCTTAGCGTCCGTATAAGGCGGTCTTGTGATGATCTAAAACATCTCTTCAGTGCGTATGGGGAGATAAGTTCTCTGCTTTTAATTGGGCCCCTGCCATTTACTGCTTTGTGAGCCAGGCAGAGAGCTTTGAATTTGATCCAAGCTTCGATGTGCACGTAGTGAAGCTGTTTCAGGGAGGTCGTTACTGATTCATGTCTTGTGATTTTAAGAAGTAATCTGGCCGCCACATTCTGTACAACTTGCAATCTGTTAGTAACATGTCCTGGTGATCCCAGATGCAGGGCCTTGCCATAATCCAGATGGGAAACCACAAGGGCTTGGATCACGGTTCTTCCTAGCTGTTCTGGGATACGCACTATGATCTTCCAGATCATTTGAAATAGGCTGAAGCAGGTAGCCGCAATTTTGGGGGGAGATCTTCCATCAATTAGTATATTATCCAGCAACATGCCCAGGTTCTTTATGGAGGATTTGGGGATGGGAGGGTTTCCCCAGCTATTCAGCCAGCTAATTGCATGCCTGGAACAATGATTAGTTCCCAGGATCATTAGCTCAGTTTTGTCGATGTTTAATTTCAGGCACTGGTTGTCCATCCAGTTAGCCACCTTTTCTAAACAGGGCACTAATTAATGGTGATTCAAGTTTGGCCTACCCGCCACCGATACCACCAGTTGCATGTCATCCGCATAGGAGACAATACCTAACTCAAAGCTAACTCAACCCAAACTGCCCAATTATTTTTGCGAATGGACTCATGTATACGTTGAACATTGTGGGGCTAAGTGACGACCTCTGTGGGATTCCGCATAAGGCTGGCATTGTATCAGAGAGGCAGGTGCATTCCATAAACTGAAATGTTCTTTTGCTCAAAAAGGAGGTATGCCATTCAAGCCCTTTTCCCTGGTTACCGACTTCCCAGAGCCTTTTTGCCTGGATTGAATGGTCTATGGTATCAAACGTTGCACTTAAGTCCAGAATCAGGATTGCAGCTGAGCCCCCCTGATGCAATATGCTTTTGAGCTTCTCTGTGATGACCAGCAGAGCTGATTCTGTGCTTTGTTTTGGTCGGAAACCCATCTGTGTCTTATGTAGATAGTTGATCTCCTACAGAAGCCTGGACAGGGTATGGTTGACATGTTTCTCAAGTATTTTTGCTAAGACGTGTAGTAGCGGGATAGGTCGAAAATTGCCTAATACTGCTGGATCTAGGTGGGGCTTCTTCAGTAAGGGCCCAACAATAGCATGCTTTCACTTCTTTGGCAC
The DNA here is from genome assembly GCF_964204655.1 of Triturus cristatus. Taxonomy (NCBI): domain Eukaryota; kingdom Metazoa; phylum Chordata; class Amphibia; order Caudata; family Salamandridae; genus Triturus; species Triturus cristatus. Next base: position 473,290,622 of record NC_140580.1, on the reverse strand, counting down.
CCTCCCGGACACAAGTGAGAGTGTGAGAAGCTCTACCGTGGTGGGGATATTAGATTCCCAACCCTTGAGTAAGATATGGGGGGATGCCGGATCTTGGGGGGAGCCTGATTTAATTTTACCCAGAAGAAACATAGTACTTTCCTCATTCAGGACGGAAAGTGGTCCAGTACAGGTGGGGCTGGGATCACTGTGGAGTCTGCTCCTAGATTCTGATCTATGCCGGGGTTATTACACTGAAGTGATTCATAGATGTCATCCACTGTAGTTAGAAATTGAATTCCATTAAAAATGTTGCAAAGCAAAAAATCTAAATTCACATTCTGAAAGAAATGGCTTTATGAGGGCTTGTTTGAGCTTCCTTTTTGTACTAATTGCCCTCCCCTACTAAAGCATTGGGGCTCTACTGATGGATAGCAGCATCACAATTCACCAATAAGCTCCTGATACACAACTATACATAAATGTTTCTTTGCCTCCAGGCATCCTACACCTCAAACAATACCCGAGCCTCATCCAGACATTGATATTCAGCACTTACCTGAAGCTTAGTGCCACCAGGACTGAATTTTTTATTTGCTAAGAACAACAAGCAGCAACTAGCCAAAACCTGGCTCAATGACCGAGTCTAGGACAGATTCAATCCATAACTTTCACACAAAGCCAAGTCACTATGATTTACTCTAAACACCATCCACCTCCTCAACGAAGATAGTGCATAGAAAACAAAGACGAGCTTGTTACCAGCTCTATGCTAAATAGCTGGTAACAAGCTGCTAGCTTACCCGCAAGGAAGACATTGCTAAGAAGACAAAGACAGCCTGTTCTTAACTCTCTCAAAAAAAATGAAACCAAATCCACACAAGCCCAGCATCTCTCATTCAGAGAAAATGTGATTACTTTACTCCCATCCTGATGGAACACCACTGGAATCCCTTGCCACCCCTTCGAAAATTCAAAATCAGTTGCATCATTTAAAAGCCATCATGACCAGAATTGACGTCTATTTGATTCACAAGTTCACAATCTTCTGTGACTTTCAGCACACCCGCAACCAGCAAATCATTACATTGAAGGGAAAGAAGTGCAAAAAAGAAAAAGTATGGCAACAGGCCATCTCCTTCTTTGCTGACGGAAACTGTAACAAAATCCATGTATTCAACAGGAGTGCCCCAACGCTATTTAGGAAAGAGCTAAAGTCACCCCTCTTTAAAGTACATGACATCCTGATGCAGTATAAATGTGCTTCTGCTTCCACAACTGAGCTACCTCTCCTGTCACTCGTGTTAGGCTGCCTTTAGGCAAGGTTTGTGCTATACAAATACCACATACATACATATTACATACATACATATTTGGCTGGCAGATGCCAGGCAACTTGAGATTTCATTTAGTTTTTTTGCATTGCCCTATTTCTGAAAGTTTCACATATAAATCACCATTGTTTGGCCTCATGGGGTATTTAATTAGCTGAAAGTGGCTAATAAATATACATTTGTTCCGTACAGGGACACCTAAAGTATGCCCTGGGGCCCTAAAATCCTTAAAGTGGCAACAGCAAAATTATAACAATATTTTGGCATGCAGAGCCTTCCCACCAATCACTGTGTTCTTATGTCTGAAACAGGAAGTGTGATAGCTCAATACATATACACAAATCACAAAGATGGCATCACTTTTGTTTTCTTGTTGTATAACATCTGTACAGCCATTAATTCAGAAGCAGCACATGATTCATTTTGAGGTACAACATAAAAACAAGCGTTGACAAAACCAATTGGTCTAGCTTTCATGTGCTAATGCTTGTAAACAGCATTTGTGCATGCCGGCGTTAGCATATAAATGGCAGTTCTATTGCTTTGCCAAAGCTTACTCCGAGGTTGACCTGGGGAATCAAAGACAAAGAATCAGTGTAAATCCTAGACTCACATTTCTTCTGTTGGTAATCAATTCCCCAAAAATGGTAATGCAGTGTTAGTGAGTGTTAAAAGGACGGTATGGTGTTAGAGTATAGATGTGGAGCTGCATTAGTGTCAAGCTGTAGTGCAGTTGTAAGAGTAAGTAGTTCGATTGCATTGGGATATACATTAGTGCAGCGGCAGTGCTGTTGTATGAGGTGTTGCTAGAACTGCGAGGAGTGACTGTGTGGTTGGGGGCGAAAAAATACACTGGTGGGGGTGATAGTGCAGTGCTCTGGATCAATGGTTTGATGCTGTAGGAAAAACAGTGATGGGAGAAATGATTTTAGTATTGGGGTGTTAATGCAGTACTGGAGGAAAGTATTTTGGTAACTATAGCATGAGGATGGTAGTGCAGGAGTATGACAAGGGGGTATGGTGCTGTAGAATGGAAGTACAAGTACGAGGGGTGGTAGGGCCCTAACACAGAATGTAGAGTGTTGTTGGGGTAGGAAGTGTGGCGCTGGGCATGGCGTGCCAGTTGGTGGTAGTGCAGTTGTATGAGTTAGTAGTGTGTGATATTAAGTGCATTTTCAGGTGTAGTTCATTCCTGCTACAGAGCAGAATAGTCTTGCTGTAGTAATGCAGGATGGTATGGAGGGTGCTAGGGATATAAGTGTTATGTTAAGATGTGAGTTGGTAGTATGGTCTTCATGAAGTGAAGAGGTGCTGTGGAAGGGGTGCAGTGTGGGTGGTAGTGTGGTGTTGAGAGTAGTGCATAGCTGTGAAGTAGTATATTGGAGAGATTTTGCATTGAAGTGAGTCCTGGAAGTGCAGTGCTGTGAGTTTATTATAAGGTGGTGAGGGCCAGGGTGTTGTATGTCATGGGAATACAATTATTATGTTATAGGTTTGATTAGGTCAAAGTTTTGTGAATGGCAAAATGTTCACCAGGACGGGTATATAGGGCTACAGCAAAAAAAATTCAAAGGCTCAACAACCATTGACCCGCCAGCCACAAAAAGAAAGAAATCACACTATAAGAACCAATGAATAACCGGGTCTTCAGCCCCTGTCTGAAATCTCTCTGTACTATTTATTATTGTAATTTTTTTTAAGTTGATGACATGAGGTCTTTTTGACATATAAAGCCGTCTGTAGCTAGACCTTAGAGAAAAGTGTGCATTCACTGTTGGTACGCTGTTTGGGTAACTCAGGTAACCTGGATCTGACCTACCCCCACTGTACCACCCACTTAGTCCATATTTTACAGTGTGCAGAAAACCATGACTATTCCTAACAAGATCGTTCTTGTGTTAGTAGATCTGTGGATGCTCCTCCAAGTGGGTTTGGTGGCTTCTGCACTAGAACACCAATGCTCACCACAACCAGGAGTATCCTGAAGAGGGATACAATTTTGAGGTCTGAATCTCTTTGGAGGTCTGCATTTAGCTTAATCAAGGCTGACATAAGCACCAAAGTAAAAGTGGCCCCCATTAGTAAACAAGATAACTAAAAAAAAGTGGCAGATGTTTAGAAATTGGGGCAGTTTTGAACTTGTAAAGACACGCTCTATAAGTGTTTTGCAAGGTATGAAAGATTGCATGGACTTGAGCTTACTGCAGACAATGTTTGTTTTAATATCAGGAAAATCATTGGTAAAACTGGCCCTGAATACCATAACATAAGCTAACAAACAGCCCAATAAACTGGTCCACACACTGACCTGTGAGACCATGACCTTTGGTCACTCCCTGATTGCCCTATAGACCAGTCCGGCCCTCTCTACAGCTCAAATCCAAGCTATCACCGATTTCTCTCCAAGTTCTCATATCTGCTTCGTCCTGCCGGAGAGCACGATGACACAGCTGAGCATCCCCTCAGTAATCTAGCAGGGCAATACGCGCTATGACATATTATGAATTACTGTGGTACAGACTGCACACCGCCTGCACGTGAAATCAATATATTATTTGCCGCTAGCAGTGACGGGTACAGTATGGAAGCATTGGGAAGAATGGGCCTTACACACTTCGATAGGCGACTAGCTTAATTTTGACAGACAAGTCCAAGATGTTTCACAGTTACAGACCATGTGGAATTTGCCAGTGTATAGTTTTATTCTTATACACTGAATTAAATTAATTTAAATAATCACTGTATTAACTAGAGCGACCAGCAGATGCTCACGCACCAAGGCATCTGCAGCGTTGAGTGTTGCTATGCTGTAAGGATTTGAAAGTTAAATAGGACTGCCAGGTCCCACTGGGGTGTCAGCCAAATGGCCTCTTGTGGATTAAAGGGTAAGCTCAAAGGGCACAGGAGGGGTCATGGCAAAGAAAACCTGGACCGAGTTATCGGCAGGGTCTGGTGGTGGGTTCAACCTCATAGTCATAGCATTTAACCCCTTTGGGTTCAATCAACCTTTTATCCTCCTGAGGCTGTTAAAATGAGTACCAGTGTGTGGGGTAGCAAATATCTCTTATTCAGCGCCAACATGCCTACAGGAGCACTTGCACTTCACAAATACACAGTTATGTTATGCTCCAACAAGCGCTATACACAGATAACTTAATATATTAATTTCACCACTGGGACTGGGCCACTACTCGTGCCAGGGTGCAGTCAGAGAAGGTTAAGGAAGTGTAAAGAAACCACAAGATTTTAAAATGATTAAACTAACCAAGGAACTGACAAGGTGATGCACAAAAGACAAGTACCCACTGATACTGGATATGACACAACATGGTTCAATAGAGTTGCATCAATAACAAGCATTTGCAATGCAATAGGTCTCGCAGTTACGAGAGTTTCTGCTATTGGCATTGTAAATAACAATGCCTTTTATTTATGCTTAAAAAAAAAAAGGCATTAATATTTGTAATGTCAATAGCTCAAACTCGCGTAAATGCGAGACCTATTGCATTGCAAATTGCAAAAGACCTTACAACTCCGAGCCCCGCCCTGTGCGCATTCTGTGTGAATGTGTGTGTGCAAGTTGACCGGGTGTGTCTTTTGAATTTTATTGTCAGGCTGTACTTACGATCGAGAAGACATCAATGAGTTCTCCCCGTCTTGTTACTGTATTTAAATTCCTTAAATATTGTATAGATTAGGTGCCTGTGTAATGATATCCTCTTTTCAGCGCTCCAATGTTGAATTATCTCGGTGGCTTTTTTTCTTGCCGCTTCATTTTGTTTAAGAAAGGTCACAAAGAACATATGGAGCGACTGCTGGAATGCATATAAGTTTGAAAGAGACACTTAATAGCATCTGCTAGCATAGCTTGAAGCTAGCCACCAAATCCCGCGTCTCCTATGCAAAAAAAAAAAAAAAAAGAGGAACTGTAAAGTGTGAAAAAATCCCACACGTATGTTATAAGAAATAGCACATGGTAGTTGAAAAAGAGCGCTATCTTTTCAGGTAGTGGAAGATAATTGAAGTTTCGAATAAAAAAATGAATTCTGCAAGAAAGTAAAACATCGAATTGAGGCCCAGAATGTGTAAAGCGAGCTTAAAGTTAGAGGAGATTCTGGAAAGCTGAGTCACAGAGAAGACATTTTGTAACTTGCAAGACGTTATCACCAGCGCATGGAGACTGACAAAGAGAGAAGCACGGATATGAAGGATCTGCCCCCGTTTCCTAGCAAGAGAATGTCCTGCACCCTTTCGGCGCTGGTGCCAGTAAATGCACAAACTGCAAGTCCCCGTCCGCTGTTTTTATGGCTGAGAGTGAAAAGGCTAGAAGTACAGTGAGCACAAATAGTTTTATTTATTGAAGAAAAAGACACGCACACTTTAAAGCTTTTCAACAAGCAGGAAGGGGGTGGCAAATGATGTGCACTTTCACGGCGGCTTTGATGTCCTCAGTGGCCGCGCGGCTCACTGAGGACATCAAAGCGGCCGTGAGTGAAAGTGATCACGCAGTGCTTTTCAGGCTGCCAAATGGTGCGCGCGCCCAGCGCACATGCACTGTATTTGGAGGCCTGAAAAGCACTCGTTTGCACTTCCAGATCCCCCTTTAACAAAAGCTCCCGCGAGGGCAGCGCTAAAGCGCTGTCTCAGGCGAGACCTAAAAAGGTTGAGATGCAAACTTAAGGGCCGTTAACAGGAATGTTCTCTCATCTAAACCAGAGTGTACCACAGGACTCTTCTCTTAAAGTTAGAGACTGCCCTATGATGGGTGCAGTCTGGTGGTGTAGGAGTGGTTGCCCTTAAAAGAGGGGAGGGTTCTCAAGGTGTGTGGAACACTGGTTTGTTGGACAATGACTGTCAAAGTGTATTAAAGCACGTCACATATCCATAATTAAGGCGAGGGCAGGCAAAATTTGAGCTTTCAGTACCCAAAGTTTCTCCAGCAAAAAGCTTCCTTGTCTGCATCCCGGCAATATCTGTATCAGAATTCACATGCTGGGCGAACCACGCCAGGGTGGGTGCATCAGTACGGCAACACAGCATCCACCAAAAGTCCGCAGTGAGTATGGGGTTGGATTCTGTACATACTGTTCTCCTGTTCTCATTATCCAGAAGCTGTTCCACCCACTTATCTGCATTTTGGTATACACCAGCAGAGGTCTAGCACTGGGCGACTCACACTAGGGTGGGGACATCAGCAGGGTGACTCAGCATCTAAAGATCGCAGTCAGATGGTGACGGACTTGGTGGCAATGATGACATGAATCAGAATACTGTAAAGATGAGGGTGGGTAAAGGGGTCCTGTAATTAAGCTAATAAACCCCACAGCCCTTCAGCCTGGTGGGTTGCGATAGTTGGCATTCCAATAAGTATGCTGTGGCTTCAATGGTGTTGAGAAATTGGGTTTGGAGTAGATATGCTGACTATCACCAGAACGCATCTTGGATTCTTGTTAAGAAGGTGCAGGTAAATTTTGTTCATATGTTTTACTCTTGGGTATCACTATCCTAAAGCATTGGCATCTTTTCTGCAAACTGGTATACTTTAGCAAAAGTCTGGCTATGGGCTGCATATGCTAGCATGGGGACACCAGCATGGCGACACAGCATCTGCAGCTCGCAGTCAGGCTGATGGGTTGCAGACAAAAAGGACGTGCTATGTAACAGAATATTTGGAGTACACTTGGGGGACATCAGGCATCACCCCCTGTTTTTAGATCCACCTTTGTCTTGTTTTAGGAGGGAGAGGATCACCAGGATACACATCGGAAGATCCAAAACTGACCAGTCGGGGTGAGGGAATGAAGTAGTGCTACAGCCCCTGGGGGATAGAAGGTACTGCCCAGTGGGGCTGGTCGCTGACTACTTCGCCATCCACCCTAGCCCAGCGGCGTATCTGTTAATGCATGCATTTCTGGTGCCCCTCACCAAATTCCAAGTGGACAGGATTATGAGGTCTTGCCTGTAGTTACCAGGACACACTGACCCCGGTAAACAATTTTCTAGTCATTCATTTCGAATTGGAGGGGCCACCTCGACTTTCTAGGTTGGCCGTCCATCTGAGCGCATCAAACAAGTGGGTCATTGGGATTCACTGTGTTATGAGCACTACATTCGCCCATGGTGGTTTTCAGAAGTGTTATTGCAGTGTTTTTGTATATTTGCAGTGTTGTTTGCAGTGTTATATTGTGTATACTCAAGTTTGGCGAGTGTAATTTGTAAGCAATATTAAATAGTGTGTGCAAATCCACATCCCTTTAATTTCGCTAGGGTTCAAGGTGTAGTTGATCAGCCACTCGTGCATCGCCAGGGTGGCACAATGTGCCGAAAACAGGACTTGGAAGCATGGGTTCTCCCAGACACCGATAGCCTGCTTGGGGTACCACGGCATGCAATGGCACAGCTTGCTCAATAAACTGCAGCAGAGACTAGCTAGGGGGGTGGGGGGGGCCCTAAACATCTTGCTCATCAACCTCGGAGGCAACAACCTCACGTTATAGGGAGAGGGGCACTGTTACAGGCAATGAAGGCTGATATGGGTGATATCAGCAAATACATCAGACAATGTGAGCTATGGTGGGCGGAGATAGTCCCTCGTAGGATCTGGCAGGGTGCAAGGTCAGGGGAGGCTATCAAACATTCTCGAAGAAGGGTAAACAGCACCATGTGCAAGTTCACGAAGCAGAGGGGTTTTGACTTCATCAGACATGGGCTAATACTTGCCAACACCAAAGGGTATTTTGAGGAGAACGGGGTGCACCTGTTTAAGGTATTGGTTCTTGTTAGATCTGGGAGAGGAGCTGGTAACAGATGGTTGCAAGTGAAGTAAGCTGCCGGCCTTGGTGTGGGGCTCTGGATGTGACGGTGGCCACATCCAGAGCATTGGCCGAGGTACAGGGTGATCTGGAGGTGAAAGGGTACGGAAGGGTACCTCTTCAGGAGCACAATATGGGTGCCTGTGCCAAACCCCAGGAGTCTGTAAGGCAGGACCCTGGAGGAAAATCGCTGGTGCCCAGCTAGTCTTTTGGGCGGTTGTAAGCCTGAACAACCTGGGACTTGCCTTGCAATGCTACGCACTTAAAATGGCGTAAGTAAAGTGGTGAACCAGTGGTTCACGGTATTCAAGGGGGGAATCCCTACTTAACTGGTAGCATCGATTGGGATGGCCACGGTTCAATTTGGCTCTTCAGGTGGGCAGTGCAGTTTAGGTCATTCACCTGCGCCTGCCCTTGGATCGCCCGTAAATTAACCCACCACGTTGGCATACTTTTCTATGGAATAAACCTGCAGAAAACTTTTCCCAACAAAATTGTGTTATGTGATTATTTATTCCAATTGCATACTAGGTTCTGCAAAGGTGGGCAGGGTTGCCTATATAGGCACTATGGGCCTTACACGTTTCGATAGGGGAGAACATGTAGTTCCCCGAAAGAGGTCCAGCCACATATTTAAGTCTCCATTAAGCTGTGATTGTGTTAGCATGCACACACCTCTCCCTTCTGATTCCCCACACTCATACACACTAATTCTACAGCCCCTCCTTTGTCTGCCGTAGACATACAAGATGGCTGCCAAGGTCACCCCCACCATATGCAGCACCTCCTGCCATTCCTGGCGCTTTAGACAACAGAACCTTACCCTGCTGGATTGTTTGGCTCGTGATTAGATGTGAAAAAAGTTAAAGTACAAGGCTGAGTATGCGAAGGACGTTGGCGTGGTTCCAAGTGACTTCAACAAGGCCAGTCTCCCAAGGGGAAGTCTGTAGACTAGTTCTCGGCGGCGTTCTGCCTATTTAGAGCACATGCCAGGGTGGACGCGCAGCGGTAACACGCAGCAGGCACGCCTAAGGCAAGCCCGTCTGGGCCCATCCGCGGCCGGTCGGGGCTAGGGGCCAGAACCACTGCCAGTTTTAGGAGGGACCAGCTCTTGAAGTATTTGGCGGTGCGGCTAAAAGAACTAGAACCATCTCTTCCAGATCCATGTAAGCACACCTTATCTATGGAGGTAACGCCACTAATTTATATGCACTGCTCATTTACAATGACTATACCTAAGGCAGATCCTGGGGGAAAGCACAAACTAAAACTGTTACTTATTAACTGTAGGTCTCTTAACAAACACAAGATTGAAATCTATGATTGTATCTTAGAGAAACTACCTGATGTTTTATTTCTCACGGAAACTTGGCTGAACGAGACCTCTGCACCTGAGATATTACAAGCTCTTCTGCAGGATTACTGCATCCTTAGACAGGATCGCCCGATCAAGTGTGGAGGAGTAATAGCAATCATTTATGAACTATCCTTAAAATGTACTATGGATACAGCTTATATAGACCAAAGTGAAGCAGCCTCTTTTACGATAAGGGCGGCTGACAACCACACAGTCAATGGCTTTCTGATTTATCGACCGCCTGGCCACTTGTTTTATTTCAAACTTGTAGAACTAGTGGTGCAACCAGCGCTACGCCACAGCAATTTTACTGTCTTGGGCGACCTAAATCTACAGTTTGATGATCACACTGGTGGTGAAGCTCAATTCCTACGTCAGGAGCTAACTGCCCTCCAGTTAAAGCTGAAATCCACTCACTCGACACCAATTGGTCACATATTAGACCCTATGTTTTACAACTGCTTAGATTTAGAAGTTGAACCCCCAATTGCAGTTCCTTGGTTTGATCACCACCTTGCGGTATTTTCTATTTTCTTACCTAAGTCTCCTCCTACAGCTTTAACAGGATTAAGCACTCCGCATAGGAGATGGTCCAGATTTAACTCGGAGAGTATCACTCAGGCTCTACAGCAAAGTCGTCCTCTTTTGGGAAAGGATATTAATGTGGCGAGAAGAGTAGTGGACAGGTGGATTACCGAGTCATTGGATGTTGTGGCTCCATGGACTTCTAGTGCCCGCTGCAGATGTACTAAATCAGCTCCATGGTATAACAAAGCCCTGAGGACAGCAAAAAAAATCATGTAAACGATCAGAGCGTAAATGGAAGACAGACTTTTCAGATAATAATAAGGAAAGTGCTTCCATTCCCTCATCAAGAAAACCTGTACTGCCCATTACAATGATAGAATAGAGCAGGTGGATAATTTTTATAAATAACTATTTGTTATTCTCAAAGACGTATCCTCTCTTGAGAGAACCATGACACCTGCCACTAGTTCGCTAGAGTTGTGTAATCAAATTGGCGACTATTCCTGATGAGGGTCGCAATGGGACACTCTCAAACTGAGAGGACCCCTGAGAGTGGAGCTAATCCTCTCTCAGAATTCTCCCTCCCTTCATTGGAAGACCTGAAAAAGATAGCTCTAAGTATCAAATCGGGCTCCCCAACAGATCCAACCACGCTGAAAATCATTAGGGAAGGTCTAGATATAATATTGCCAAATGTGCAGCAGCTTCTGGAACTTTCTTTTCAGGGTGGTGTGGTTCTGAATATGTGGAAGCAAGCAATTGTTCTCCCTTTAAAGAAAAAAACAGCAGTAGACCTGAATCTACTGGAGAACTTGCGCCCTATTTCACTCCTACCTTATTTCTCTAAAATAGCAGAAAAGGTGGTGAACACTCAAGTCGTTGAACACATTAATCAGCACAATCTGCTTCACCCTACAAAATCAGGCTTTAGAGTTCCGTATTCCACGGAGTCAGCATTGCTCCTTGCCAAGTAGACAATACGTAGGCGTGTGGACGATGGTCAGACAGTTGCATTGGTCCTGCTGGACCTCAGTGCAGTCTTCGATACGGTATCCCACAAACTGCTCCTACAATGTCTTAGATTAGGTTGACTGGATGGAGTCACTCTAAAATGGATGACTTCCTTCCTGCAGGATCACAGCTTCCAAGTTACACAACGCCCACATATCTAAAAAAACATTGCACTCCCACAAGGGGTTCCACAGGGCTCAATCTTGAGCCCAACACTTTTAATTCTTTACATCGCACCCTTGGCGGAGATTGTGGAAAAGCATGGTGTCACCATTGTATCCTATGCGGATGACACGTAGCTTGTTGTCACCCTGTCCCATAACTCTGTGGAAGAAGCCAGCAAGTTCTCGTCCTGCTTGAAGGACCTGGCTTTTTGGATGGCAAATAACTGCCTCAAACTGAATGGCAGCAAAACAGAGATCCTGGTTGTGGGGAAGTCCCCCTCCATCTGGTGCTCAGCATGGTGGTCACAGTCTTTGGGTCCTGCTCCTACCCCTAAAATGGAGGTTAAAAACCTAGGAGTTTGGCTGGATTCTACTCTCTCCTTTGAGACACACACCAGGAAGGTTACACGGAAGTGTTTTGGAACTCTTAAAATGTTAAGAAAAACTTTGGATATCCTCCCTACCTCAGCCAGGAAAATCCTGGTCCACGCCCTTGTAACGTCCCAATTGGACTATGGAAAGGTCCTATATCTGGGAGCAATGAAAAAATGTCTTCATAGGCTGCAATTTATCCAGAATATGGCAGCCCGCTTAGTTCTGCATCTACCCAGGAAAGCCTCCTCCAGGAAAGCTCTTGATTCCTTACATTGGCTGCCAATTAACAAAAAGATTCTTTTTAAAGCCCTGTGCGTTTGCCACCGGAGCCTGCAGGGCAAAGGTTCTAGGGGCATATTATCAAGAACGGCGTTAAGATTATCGCCGCTTTAGCGGCAGAAAACTGCCGCTAAAGCGGCGATAATGGGCTTGATAATATGCCCGTGAGAATTCCAATAGAAGCCCATGTTCTGGTGTGAACATGGGCTTCTATTGGAATTCTCTGCAGCATATTATCAAGCCCATTATCGCCGCTTTAGCGGCAGTTTTCTGCCCCTGAAGCGGCGAAAATCTTAACGCCGTTTCTTGATAATATGCCCCCAAGTTTCCTCAGGGACCTACTATTCTTCTATAATCTAGCTCGACATCTCAGATCGGCTGGAATTTACCTGGTCAAAGTTCCCAAAGTCCAAAAAGCAAGAATGGGCGCACGCTCATTTGGCTACTTGTTAGCCAAAAACTGGAATGCACTGCCTCTTTTTCTCTGTGCTGTTTCATCTGAGAACAGTTTCCAAAAATGATTAAAAACCTGGCTTTTCCAGCTTTGAGGGTTTCTGTCCACTTTTCTTCCCTTGTTCTCCATGTCCCGGCTCCTTATCCCTTTCTGAAGAGTGGTCTTAGAGGGGGACACACCAGTTGGAGTAACAAAGCACTTTATAAGTGATATTATTATTAATATTATTAAGAGGAGACTGAAACGCGTTGGACGCCACTATCTGACACTCAGGTTTTTTTCAGTATGAGGAACCAGCAGAAAGCACGGGCAGTGATCCGAAGCATAGTTAAAGGTGGATAAGTGACACGTTATCTCTGTGAGAAGCGCATTCACGCGCCTCTTTATTAATAAGCTTGTAATCGAACTGCTCCTGTCCTTTCTAAGCTGCCGGTACTGCTCTGTGGGTTAGGGGATTGATGCGGAGATTTGTGTTTTCCAGGATGGCAAACCCATCCTGCCGAGATTAAGACCACGAGTACCACTTGTTCAATGATGCGCCCAAACTGAGCCAGCATGCGTTATTTAGAAACATTTGTTTGTAAGTAAGTACGTTGCGTTCAGGCGTGATGTTCAGTAGCCACGGTTCCGGTTTCCCATAGTCCAGCTCAAAGAGGCAGGCGTCTCATGGAGGAGGCGCTTGTAATTGAGTCGCAACTAATGATTCCCACCTCATGCGTATGGCGTCCAACAGGAGTAAGCTGTAAATACTTCACTATTTTAAATTTAGCAGCATTAGCCTGCAATATACTAGGGTATTAACTGTCAAGTTGCAGCTGTGCTCCATCCATTAAGTGTCACTCGACCACTAAGGCGTAGACTGCAGGAACTTTACAGAGCATCGCAGCCCACTGACAGAGCAGTAAAGGCTTGTGGTTTTCAGTTGGACGGCCTGGGTGTAACACAGGAGAGCATTTTTTTTTTACAAATGTCAGGTTTTGTTTTTTAGTTTATATGTAGAAATTAGAAGGATTGCAAAAATAGAAGGCTGTCTACCAGAGAAGGCGCATGGACAAGTGCGAGAATTTCACAACTTAATAATACGAAAACCGGAGGTCTATCTCTCTCTCTGTCTCTCCCTCTCTCTCCCCCCATCTCCCTCCCTCTCTTCCTAATTCTCTTCCTAATTCTTTGCCCATTATACCTGGTACCCCCTCCCGCCCCAGGTCAGTACTTCTGCACTATGATTAATGTTATTCTCTGCGTGGAAAACTAATTTAGAGGGACGATTATATAACATATTTTTATCTAACAAACTCCTGAGCTATCAGTTTCGGTACCTCCCTTTCTCAGGAGCAGCAATAAAAATGGATCTGTTCGAGGTAAGTATATTTAAGGTGCCATATTTTTTGATAATTCGTCAAACTCTGAGAGTTTCATGAAACTTAGTTAAAAATGTCATTGGGTACACAGATTGCAGCAGCCTTTCACAGTCTGGGGAACCAAGTAGAGTGGGTCTAGCTGGCCAGCTCTGTTTTTTCAGTCCTGGGAAGACGTTGTGGGGATAATGTTCTGGCAATTTTATTGTAAGAGAACCATTTGAAACACCGATTCGGCCGAATAAGATGTTTACTAGACAGGCAAGCTGGGGATATGCAAGGAAGCAACCCGAAGGAAGGAGCACACCATAACAACACAAAGCAGAAACCGTGTGACAGATGCAGGACTTGTAGATCAGGGGCAGATTTACAAGCCCCTTGCGCCTCTTTTACGCCGCCGTTGCGTCACTTTTGTGACGCAGCGGCGGCGCAAATCCTGTGCCATGGTGCGGGGTACTTACAACGTGTCGCATCTGGGAGATGCGTCACGTTGTAAAGCCCTGCGCCACATGTAGGCATTCCTGCGCAGGGGGGGGGGGCGTTCCGGCGCAGGAACGCCTCCTAAAAGTGGCTGAGTGCAATCTACACAATTTCACTCAGTCACTTTTAGGCCCATGCTGCGTCAAAACCCTGCGCCTGCCTGAAGCAGGTGTAAGGATTGACGCAGCATTAACAAGATAGGACCCCCCAGAGCATTGCTGGAGCTGCGTCGCGCTTGCGACGCAACTCCAGCAATGCGCCACTTTTACGGCACAGATGCGTCACGCATCTGTGCCGTTTTTGCCCCATGGTGCGCCGCTTGTAAATACGGCTCATCCATGGCGGCGGAGCTGTGGCGCACAATAACTGGCGCATCCCTGCTGATATGCAGGGATGCGCCAGTTATTGTAAATATGCCCCCAGGTCTGTGAGAGAGACTAGAACACGGCTCGAGAGTGAGGTGCTTGAATAGCCAATTGGAAATACAGACGATTCCCTGATGGGCAGACAGGACTGAGTAATCGACCTTTGCCTAATAGGCGAGTCTCGTGTATGTGAGGGAGCAGAACATGATCCGAGAGACAAAAATGGAACACTGGTGGCAAATTACATTTCCCAGCCTGACTGGATGAGAAAATTGACCGAGTACGGAGAGACCCGTCTGAAGTACCTTTTAGAAAGGCAGATACTGAGGCCACAACTTGTGAGAGAGAGGCACATTTGGAGCACACTGACTATTACAATCAATCTTAGCTCCCTAGAGCTAAGCTAAACTCAGTAGTTCACTTGTCTAAGGGTGCTAATAGGTATAACAGCACATCTTTGCTGACCTACCTCCACTGGCTAGCTATTGAAACTCACATCAACTTTTAAAGTGCTTACATCACATTTGAAGGCCTAATTTTTCACCGGCTTCCCTGTTCCCAGGAGCACTTAACTACTGCCGGTTGATCTAGTGCAACAATGCTAAAATGTCAGCTTCCACGTACAGCTAAGACTGATTGTAATAGTCAGTGTGCTCCAAATGTGCCTCTCTCTCACAAGTTGTGGCCATTGCATCCGATTTTCTAAAAGGTACACCAGGCTGGGAATCCTCCTGATGCAGGCCGTCACGTGCCTTAAGGTTTGCTCACTCAGCCACTGGTGAAGGGCAGTAACATCTACACTTCGAAATGCCCCCCTCTGACCCCATATTCTCATCCAACTTCGGAATGATCAAATTAGGCAAATGAATATTCCCCAATATACCTATAAGAGGATAAATTCTGTAGAAAAGAGAACTTCTCTTGCTCAACAGAACCATATCTGGGATCCCAGTACTACAAGGGGCTATACCAAAAACAAATCTATTTGATTGGCTAACATGCTCTTAAAAGCACCGGACTCCAGTGAACATTTGGAAATCATTGTTGATTCAGACATCACCTTCCGGCTCAGAAACAAAATATTAGCGAAGATCATGTCCATGCCCTTCAAAATCACCCCTCTTCTTCAAATTGAGTATCGGCTGGAGCTAGCTAGAATCCAGTGACGGAATGCATGGATTACTGTAAGGTACGCTGGGGTCCAAGAAAACACGTAGACAATACAGTGAGAGCAGCAACAGACAGACAGACTCCGTCTGGATTTAAGAATTTGTGATCCTATGCACAGAAATCACTCAGGTGTCTCCTTATATGGTCAAGAATCAAATTCAAAATACTTTGCACCAAGCTCAAGGTGGACTGGAGCAAAGGATCATGAAATTTAAATAAATTGGCTCCGCGCTCCATCCCATCGAGGACTGTATGGTCATACGGCCTATATTTGACCCACCAACAAAAGCACAGAAGCAAGCCCTTTGACTGTGAACACCATCAATCCAAGCCTAAAGGATGAACACAACCAATTGTTTTTCAGGAAATTCCCCAACACTAACTTGTTTAGAATGGGCTTTCAACCACTAATCAGCAAACAAAGGACAGTTACATAAGAGTATCAGTATAGTGAGGTACACGTTGTATATGGATCTGTTCTGAGTACCCTAAATAATTTGTTCATGAATTCCAATGTTTTGCACAGCGATGCGTTATAGCCACTGCATAAGTCAAGCAGAGGGAGGAATGAAGAGAGGATGTTGTGATAGGCAGAGATGATGGGGTTGATGCATAGTGATATTGCTGGCATGTAAGTTTTCTTGTGGAATTTAATGCGACAAGAATGTTGTTTGGGAGGTTCTGAAGCAGTTGCCTCAGGGCACTTGAAGGATGAGGTGTTCTTAATAAAGGTGAACTACTTGCCTCTCTTGTTCACTGTCGTTGAATAGTATTCTTTAATTTCACACTGGTGATGAGGCGCCCACTTGTCTTCAAAGACAAAGAACACCTCAACATGTTGAACGACTGATGAGGCTGAGAGCGGCACTGCAGCAAACGTGATCCGTTTGAGCATTTTGGATTCAGCCTTATTGTCGATGAGCATATTAAGGTCACAGTAGCCTACCCTCAGTGATAGGCACTCTAGCTTTCATGTGCACAAACTGTGATAGGCACACCCATCACGCCTGGAGGGATTTATTGAGACAATAATATGCTTTTGCTGGTAAAGCTCAGGGGGCAATAAATATGGTAATTCTTTTGTGTGTTTTTGATGGAACACACCGTTTTTATTAAAAATTCTGTATAATTACTGTAGAGCCGAGTTCTTCATAATGTTTTGCTCTGAGCCCACCCTAAGCAAAATGTTTTGAAGTTGGGCCCCCCTCCAAAATTATATATCAAGGATGTGGGGAGTCGGATGGTGAGGGATGATAACAGGGGGCAGGAATCTTGAGATCATTTCAGGGGTGCTTTTCTATAGCTCCCAATCCACATTAAATGTGAGACTTATAAGAAGGCAACAGCATTGAACTAGAACAGAATTTACCAAAAACACTACTGCCCATAATTGGGGTGCTCTGGGCCCCAATTAACCTCACCTGCTGCACTAATGATGCCTGTGGCACTGAGAAGCAGGCTATCTCATCTTCTTTCACTCATTCCCGAACATCTCTGACCATCACTTCAATCTTGAAACAAGTCTGGTCTCTTTCAGATAGAAAATGAGCTACTGCATGCCCCCCTTTTTTGCAGCAAGGGCGCCATCTCGCGAACTACTTACCTCTCTTATTCAGTGTCATTAAAGGGTGTTCTTTAATTTCACACTAGCAGGTCACAAGATGATCAGGGTCCTTGACTTGAAAATTCTCAATCCAAGCTTGAAGGATGAACCTAACCAATTGTTTTCAGAGGATTCCTCAACATAAACGTGTTACAATTTGTCTGCCTAAAGCTTGTAAGCTCCTAACTGTCACCTGGCAGCTGGATAGCTCCCCTGTGGGCACATGTGAATTGCTTCCAGAGAGAGGACAAATGATTAGTGTGTGGGTAGGTGCTGGAGTTGACTTGACAGGATGGCCCAGGATTAGCTATATTTCAAAGGGGCCTTCTCTGTCACAAGCAGAAAAAGCTGATGCCAGGAGGGGCCCCTTCCTTTGTTGCACTAGCCAACCTAGCCTCAAAACCAGTGGAGGGAGAGCTACCCCAGAACCTGTTTGCAGTGACAACAAGGGACGGTTTGCCCATTATAGTTGCCACACCTCTGGATTTGCACAGGTGTGTTGACTGAGGGGAAAAGGAATTGCCAAATTGGATTGTCCCAGAATGCTGTGCAGGACGGTTAGGACAGAGGTGGATGGGTGATGTGGCATCCTACGATTGGCCAGGGGTGACTGGCATCTGGAACTTTCCACTTACACTTATAAACCCCTGTGCAAGGGAGAGATGGAGATAAGACCAATCGCCTGGATAGCGCCAACACTTGAATGTACAGCTGGAAGGGGAAGCCACCCTTTATGCATCCCCCGGACCAGTTGAGGGAAGAGCTGGACTCCACTGCTACCATGAGTTTGCTGCAAAATGACCAGGAGGCCATGAGACCTGGGGAGGGCAGGCAATGGAGGAGTCTGGTGCAGGGAGGCAGTAAAACCAGCTCCACGCAAAGAGTGCGTTTGTAAGTCTGGAGGCCTGTGTACAGTGCTCCAGGTGGCTAGAGCTCGCTACCAGGAGGAAATAGAAGTCGAACAATCTAAAAATAAGGCCAACAGGGCCTGAGTTATGCAGCTTCAAAGATTTTGACATTTGACCTTTGTGATGAAACTGAGTGTGTGGCGCTCTGCGGAACATGCTAAGAGTTTCCCCAGGGAAGGCAAAGACACCGGGGTTGGCACAACATTAAATAAGTATTTGTGGGAAGAGGCTCTTTGGGTCCCGGAGATCCATCCCCCAAAGCTGAGCATAATGAATGGAGTTCTGAGGTATCTAGGGTACTCTTGGAAGAAGGCTGAAAGAAGACCTACTCCCGGGAGTCCCCAACAACTCTCACCAGCACATGGGTATCCCAGGCGAGCAAGGCAGATTTTCAGCAAGAGAGTCCACCATGAGTCATTCATTTAGGCGAGATTGTCCAGCCATTGGCTCAGGCCAAAATCCACTGAATTAGATGTTAACTTCCTCTCGGGGATCCCGCCAGACGAGTGGTCCCTTATAAATTTTCCCACGGTAGGAAGTGTGAGAAAAAGTTGTGGTTCCCATGGACTCCATATATTATCTGGTGGGGAAGGGGGCTGTCCAATAGTGGCTCATAAATGTGGGGGGGCCAGTAAGGGAATTGTTTCCAAGGTAGGATGTATAGTAGTGGTCCCTGAGGAGACATAGGATGGGTAGTGAGTGCCCTAGTTTCACCAGGTGGGCTAGTGACTGACCCTCATGAGATCAGAGAAGGGGTGGTGCACTCCCTAGATTCCTGGGATTGGCTTGTGGTGGACCGTGAGAGTAGGGTAGTCAGCTGCCCGAACACAGTGAATTATGTCATCCTAAAGACTGTTTTGCCAGAACCCGAAGTAGTGGTTGTGGCAATGCCCAGCTGGGTGTACAATCAGGTAGGTCCATTGGGGTCAGACCACAGGACAGGGGGCAGAGGCACTCTCGACTTAGGGTGTGCAGGAGGTTGGTGAGCCCACCATGACCTGCATAGGTAGTCAGGTGGGTCCTCTCTTAAGTGATGGGACCATGACCATCACTCAGGAGTTAGGGAAGCACCTCTGTTAGCAATGGTCATTCTGAGCTGTCAGAAGGACAGGATGCAGAGGTTCTGCATTAGCAGATCCCTACCTGGTGCCCTCTAGGTGTACCAGCCTTGGGGTGCAGCCCTGAGCCACTTGAAGTATTGGCTTGCCAGGCATTGGTGTGGCTCTGGATGTGACCCCCAGTGTTCTTGAAAAAAGTAATAACATCTATGCTACTTTTGCAGATAAAGTAGAGCATTGCAAGGTCTCTGATTGGACCCATCATGACCGTGCACTACATGATGCTCCATCGGCCGTCCCCCCAGTTAGGATGGAAGAAGTAATAGGGTAAATGAAGACAGTTAAATCTGGTTCTCCTTTGGACTCGGCCCCTCTTTCTGCACTTATGCAAGAGGAAAATGTAATCTATCCTGTTCTGGTATATATTCTTAACCTATCACTTCAGAGCATCTTAGTGCTGCCTTCATGGAAACACCCTGTTGTGAGACTATTACTAAAGAAACCATCTTTCCACCCCGCTTTAGAAGAAAATTATAGGCCATTATCTTTAAAACCAGGTATAAGCAAAGTGCTTGAAAAATTTGTAAATGAACAGTTATCTTTAATTTAGCAAAAAGTATTTAATTTCACCCAAACAGGCTTTCGTCCAGGATGTGGTACAGGACAGCACTTTTATCTGTTATTGAAGAATTGAGAAAAATTCTTGATCAAGGTGATTCAGCTGGAGTGATTTATTATAGCCTTATAGCCGCCGTAGCGGGCTATACCGGCTGTTAAAGGCCCGCTGCAGCGTTAAAGGCCCGAGCCGAAGGCGAGGGACTTTAACAACAGCAGCGGGACTTTAAAAGCCGGTATAGCCCTGCTACGAAGGGCTATAAGGCTATTAGAACATTCTGCCACTAGAGGGCAGAATGTTCTAACAAAACGAAGCCTTCAGGGAGCGCGAGGGGATTCAAATCCCCTCCGGCTCCCTGAAGTCCTTGTTCACAGCCAGAGCTGTGAACAAAGACACATTGGAATGTTGGCGCTCCGGGCTTATACCAGCCATTATAAGCCTGGAGCACTCCATTGTTTTCAATGGAGCTCCCAACATTCCAATGTTCTAATAGATCTTAGGGCAGCTTTTGATATCGTATCAGACCCTATTCTACTACACAGACTGGAGCAGGCAGGATTGGTCAGCCTAGCCTCTTCTCTTGATGATAGGAGCTTCCAGTTCTAGGAGGAACCTTTTTATGCAGAATCATACTCCCTAAAGTGTGGAGTACCCCAGGGCTCCTCACTAATTTCTACTTTTTTCAATCTGTATGTTAGTCCTTTGGCAGATATTGTGATTTCACATAGTTTCTCAATTGTGTCTTGTGCGGATGAGACTAAGATTCTCATCTTGCTTACCCCTTACATGGTGGCAGACTCAAACTGGTTCAACTCCTGCCTGAATGAGGTAGCAGAAAAGATGTCAGCCAGTTGCTTAGAGCTAAACGGAGATAAAACTGAGGCACTAGTAGTTGGGAATGATTCTATGTGTTGGTCTGCGCTGCGTCGGTCAGGATCATTTGAAGACCATCATACCCCCAAATCAGTTGTAAAACGTTTGGGGGTATGAATCAACAATAAGCTTACTCTGGAGATACAAGCTAGGAAGCTAGCTGCTAGCTGTTTTGATCTGCTGAGGACACTTAGAAAAACATTAGAATTGTTAACTCTGTTTGCACAGAGCCAGGTAGTACAGGAGTTAGTCAAGTGGTACAAAATGCTGTGGATTGGATTTTGTTGAAACTACCTAAGCATAGCTCTGTTTCTGCAGCATTGCCTCTCTACACTGGCTTCCTGTTCCTAAGAGGATACAATTCAGGGCCCTATGCATGGCACATTGGGTTTTACATAATAGGGGCCCACAGATACTACAACACGTGGTCTATCCCTATCTTCCCAAGAAAACACTACGTTCCTCTGCCTAATGTTTGTGAACATTTCCTAAGATCAACAAATCAAGATGTGGAGGAAGGTGTTTTGCTTATTTGGTTCCTAATCTATGGAACTCACCACCTACAGATCTGAGGAAGATTGGATATGAGTTAAGCTTCAGGAAGGACGCAGTTAAAGACTCTACCGTTTATTTAACTATGTTAGGATACAGGCATTGGTATGATCTGTCAGCGGTGAGGGGCCCTTTGAGTATCCATCTATTTTAGAAAATGCAAGAATAGATTAGAATAGTCTGATGGTGCAGAATGAGGTTGCGCCTGCAGTGGTGTAAGGTGTGGGCTACACAGTACCCAGAGATACTTCCAGTTTACCTGATGGGGCTTGATAGTCCGTGAATGGGGGCCACAGACCCTGATCTTGTGGAGGACAGGTGGGCCAAGATTCTCAGGGTTCCTGGGGTGGTTCCCGTGGTTGGGACTGCCTGGGGTGACAGTCTGTCAAGAGACTATTTGGTGTTGAGTGGGCTGTTGTTTCTTTAGGAGATACAGTCATCCCGCAAGGGTGGTGGCAGCTATAGACCCTAGAGTAACTACTGTTGGTGAGGGTCTGAGGTCCTGCGTGGGGCCTGTACCTGCATCTTTAGAAAGTAGTGACCCAGATGAGTCAGTGCACTGGGCTGTGTATTCTCCAGAGGGAGGCCAGCCTGTGATCTGTGGGACAGGTTCCAGATATGTCTGTGGTGATGGCTACAGTAGTGAGGCACTGAACCATTGCCAGGAGTGTGGTGGGCACAGAGTTACATGATCCAGGGCAAGGATGGGCATACACCAGCTCAGGCCATATAGGTGTTTAGTGACCTGGATGCATTCGACCTAGAACCAATAAGGTTCTTAGAGCAGTCTGGGGTCCCTGTGTGGAGAGGTGGCCTCATGGGTGGTCTTAGTGTAGGAAAGCCAGATTAAGATCTCCATGGTTGCAGACAACTGGGGAATGGTTTGTCTTGTCAGAACCCATTGCCACTTGTTTTAGCTGATGAGCCAAGAGTACCCTTGAGCGATGGCTATTTCTTCCCATAGTTTCAGCAGGTGACGATGTATGTTGCAAATGGGTTCCACTGAATTAGTCCACCAGGACTTTTTGACTTTGTCACCCGGTTTTTAGACATTCACTGTGGGTGAATCTCACTATCCGAGTCTCACTCACGGTAATAGCATGATAATTGGATGGAGCTAGTTTACTGCCAGTGTATGCAATTTAAGAAAAGGCCTATGCATCAAATCTAGGGTAAGGGGCACTGGGCTGGTTACTCATGATCATGTGAACACACATGCCTGTGCACACGTATACAGACTGTGCAAAAGTGTTACAGGAAGTAATTGCTGTCCAGGATTTTCTTGGACTTCCATGAGCAAGGCAGATTTTTCACATGGCAACCCACCCCAAGTCATTCCTTTAGCAGAGATTTCACGGCCATTGGAGCAAGGAATAAAACACTTGAAGTGTGATGCTTTGCTGGCCCACTCATGCCCCACTGAGGACTAGTTATTGGAAGACCAGGACCTCACTGTTGTCCTGAGTGCCCTGCAAAACGGCCAGGAGGCCATGGGATGCTGGGAGGGCATTGAGAGGAGGTGGCTGGTGCAGAGGACCAATAAACCAGTTCCCACAAATTGCGCCCTTTGGAGGAAAAGAGGCCTGTGGAAAGTGCTCCAGGTGGCTAGAGATCACCACCAGGAGCAAAAGAAGCACATAATCTTGAAAATCAGCCTATCCGGCCCAAGGTATATAGCTTCAAAGATTTTGACCATTGTAAAGAAACCAAGTGACCGGTGCTCCCTTTAAAATCCTAAATTATCCCCCCGGGGAGGGCCAAATTATTGAGGTTTGCCGCAACTTTAAATAATTATTTGCGGGGGAGGTTGGGCATGTGCCGCCTCCCCAGAAGGTTTTTTGGCCCGAGGACCCCATCCCCTGAGGCCTAGCGCTATGAATGAAGTCCCAGGGAATGCCACCTCACTGGAACAAAGGAAGGCCGAGAGGATGCCCAGGACGTGCACTGTGGGGACCCAGGACCCCATCCTGAGTCCCCCACTGCAGGTAGAGCGAGTAATGAGCTGTTCTTTCAGTGGGGAAAAGAGGATGAAAACTGCTACCTCCCACCAGTTGCTCAGACAGTAGAATACCCGGTCCAGCACCCAACACAGTAGTGCAGCGAATGTGGGGATCCAACGGTGCTGCGAGGGCATTGGGCCCCCAGGACCCCACAATGTCTCTCGCCAACACATAGGTGCCCGGGACAGGACTGGGGCACCAAGAATTAAAAATATAAAACTGAATGGATTGCTGCTCTGCTATGCAAACCACTTATCAAGCATTTACATCTCTTGGCCTGGGAGAGACCAATAATTCCCTGCAGGGTTTAATTTGCATATGGTTCTGGCCTCGTGGTTGATCAAACCTGTGAAGGGGCACACCAACAGTACTTAGAGGAACTTAGGGGGCTGCAGGGAGTGTGGCAGCACCTCCACTGACATATAGGCAAATTAACCCTATGTCTCCCAGGTCGCAGGGTATGTGACCTGGAAGGACTTTTTCACATTACTCAAGCTTTCTTGAAGCTAGAGCTTAGTGCTTTTCAATGTAGGAAAGAAGGAATGGCTATTGGGTGGTTCCAGGACAGCATTATGTGGTCTGCTGTGGTAAAGGAAAGACATTTAGGATGTTTGATATCATATTGAATGCAAGTGCGTTGTTGACAATTTTTGTTAATAAACAAGCAATGTTTATTGATAGTGAATGTATTTGGACATATTTACTGAATCCAATGATTTAAATGTGATTATGGACTGTATTTTAATGTGGTGCCCCCTTTACAAAGCTAACAGATTTGCCCTATATTTTTATGTGGGGACCTTTTCGACAAAAGTAACAGGCCTGCTTATTTTAAAATGGCATGCCCTTATATCGTGATGTTGCATCTAGTATAGATGGGTGAGTATTGCGATTATCGGGGTCATCACCCACTAGAGGTCAAATGTGATTCCTGAATGCAACCAAGGGTATTTTCATCTATCTTATTTATGTAAGTGTAAATTAATGCCTAGTGTTTAATAGTATGTATGTGTAATAAATGCACTTTTCATTTTCCAAAGACAAAGCACTGTTTGTACAATTCTTTATCGAGTGTTCTTATTGCATGCCAGGGGCTGGAGATTACTAGCCTGCATCATCACCCTTGAGAAGACATTGGAAAGCTCTGCTTCACTACCCTAAGTAAGTAAAGTGGTACAATGGGGTACTTGGTTCCCATTAAGGAGACAGTTGTGGACCTATTACTTGTGCATGCCTCACATCCTCCACAACTAATAATCCAGTTTCTTAAAGTAGTGTAGTCTTTCATTTGGATAGCCAGAACACCTCAAATGTATAAAAGCACTAAAGGAAAGGTCAGTTGCTGAGATAAATTTAGACAAGAGAGAACACTAGAAGAGACCGAAACAAGTATGTTTTTGGATGGAGTAATAGAGCTGTGGACTTGCAGGAAGGGTGAATTGCCAGTCTTAGGTATTTGCGCTAAGTTCACAAGAGTATTTAGAGGAAAAGAAGGTAGTTGAGCAATAGGACACAACGAGGGAGGGGCTATAAAAGCAGTTCAGAGAAGAACCGTCAAAACATTAGAGAAGACAGTGTGGATGGTAAGTAATTTGGACTCGAAGTAGGACATGGAATAATCTACAGACAGACATTAATATTTTCGAAGGGTGTTGGGAGGATAAAGGAAACAAGTTGCCCTGGTGAGGTATTGAAAGTGAGAGTGCTGTGGTGTAATCTGATTTGAAAAATTGTCCACAATAGTATCATCAAGTGTTCAAAGGAAGTGTTTGGGGCCTGATCTATAGTTATTGGGGCCCTGGGCCACAGGTGTTTCTCCATTTGCAAAGGTGAGACCTTGAAGTTTAAGTTCAGAAATTAGATTACCCATTGTATTCTTTTGGAATGAGTGTGTTGAGTAACTTTGCAACCACACCATATTTGTCCCTAGAAACCTACCCAAGGCTCTTTTTTGTCAAACAAAATGATGTCTTCCACAGGATCAAGGTCAAAAGCAATCGAGAGATCAGTCACCTTCTACCCTACCAGACTTTCCCAAGCTAAACTGAGTGACTGAATATTTATAAAGCGCACTATTGCCGAGGCGTCTTGGCGCTGAGGTGTGTGCAAACCAGAAACAGCTGACAGATTTAAAGTTAGGTGAAAAGCCGTGTTTTTATATTTTTCCTGAAGAGCGTCCTGCTGGACTGAAGTCGTAGCTGTACGGGGAGGGAATTCCACAGTTTAGCTGCTCGGAATGAGAAGCCCTTTACTCCCCACCTTACTTACTCTTCTTATCTTGGGAAGGTGTACCAGTCCAGTATCAGTGGATCTTAAGCAGCGTAGTGGCACATAACGGGGAAATAATGATTGTAAATCCTCCGCCCCTCCTGCATATAGGGCTTTGTGCACTAGGCAGCGGGCCTTAAAATCCACCCGCCGTCTTACTGGAAGCCGATTAAGTCTCTTTATGCTTGTGGACGTAGGATGGTGTTTGGGTAGATCAAGCAATACTCGAGCTGCCGCATTTTGGAGTGATTGGAGTTTAGAAAACGGACTTGCGCCTGCTCCCAGGTAAAGAACATTACAATAGTCTACTCTCGATAGAACTAGAGCTCCAACCACCGTTTTCCTCAAAGAGAAAGGGATGAAAGGAAGGATCTTATGCAGGACTTTCAGCGTAAAAAAGCAAGCTGAGGAAACTTGGTTTATCTGTGGGGCAAGCGTTGGATCTTTATCGATCAAGAATCCTAGATTCCTAGCCTTGGACACCGGAACAGGGCATGTTCCGGCTTCGGAGGGCCACCATAGTTGGCTCCAAACTGAAGGTTTCTGACCAAACTCTACAACCTTGTTTTTTTCCGTATTAAGTTTTAGGAAGTTGGTGTTCCATCCAGGACATCAGTGCTGTAAGGCAGTTGCAGAACCGTTCTGCTGTCATATCCACGCTTTGCGTTACTGACACCACTAACTGGGTGTCATCCGCGTACGACACAAGCATAAAACCATGGCTTTTTATTAGTCTGGCTAATGGGGCAACGTATATATAAAACATAGTCGGGGACAAGGCTTAACCCTGGGGAATTTCACCTGGGAGAGTGAACATTTCTGACTGAAGTCCATCCCAGTGAATTAGTTGTTCCCTAGATGCCAAGAATGAAGTTAGTAAGGCTAAGAAGGTTTTACTCCTGATGCCGACAGCCTTCAGCCTTTGTACTAATACCACATGGTTTACAGTGTCAAAAGCTGAGGTTAGGTCAAGCAATATGAGGGCAGCCCTCCCACCTCCATCCATCACCTTGAGGATCTCTTCTGTTGCCATGATCAGGGCTGACTCAGTGGAGTGCCGAGATTTGAAGCCATGCTGTGTGGAATCAAGAAAGTTATTTTGATCCAGATATACCGTCAGTTCAGAATTCATAGCTTTCTCCAAGATTTTGGAGGGTAGAGGTAAACAGGAGGTCGAGCGATAGTTTTTGGTCTCCAAGGGATCGAGTGTAGTTTTTTTTAATATAGGTCAGATACAAGACTTTTTCCAATTCAAAGGAAAGACCCCTGAGCTCGTGATTTGATTTAATAAAGCGGTCAGGGATACACTGATTTCCTCCGGCGCCAGATGTAAAATGTACGGGGGCAGGGATCAAGGGGAGACCCGGACTTGGTTTGCAACAATAGGTCTGCCACTTGTTCTTCACCTAGCATGGAGAACCGAGTTAGACTGCATTGGGGTACCATATCTTCCTGTCCTTCCAAGCAGTTCATCCCATTCGCTTCTGCTATGTTCAGGAGTTCATTATAGACGGTCTGGACTTTGTTTTGAAAGAAAACAGCCAATTTGTCCACAAAATTTTGGTCTGGGACAAACACAGTATCTCGTGGACACCTTGACAGAGCAGTTACAGTATTAAATAATTCCGTCGAGGAATTTGTGGCCTCCTGAATTTTAGAGGTAAAATATACTGTTTTAGCTTGTTTTATGGCAATCTTATATTCCTCTAAGGCTGTGCTGTAGTCTTTCCTATGTACCATGCAATAATCAGATCTCCAAATACGTTCCTTATGTCTACAATCGATTTTAAATTATCTGAGCTCAGCCGAGTACCAGGGAGACGAGGCTTGCCTTCTCCTAAAGTGCTTAGTTACTTCCGGTGCCAACTTGTTTACTGCATGACTAAGCCAATTGTTAAAGTTAGTTGCTGCCACATTGGAATCTGCCACGGCTGGGGGCTTCTTCACCAGTGCTGTGATCAATTCATTTTGTTGGATTGAATTCCAAGGACATGCTTTGACCAAGGGGGTTCTATTCCTGCGACAACTGCTGGTTGCTGGAATCTTAACAATGAAATGGACTGCAGAGTGGTCTGACCAAGTCAGTGGTCGTACACTCTTCACATCAATGAGTTGATTGTTGGTAAAAATACCATCCAGCGTATGGCCTGCTTGATGCGTTGACTCTGATACAATCTGACTCAGTAGGATGCAACTAATAGCATTGGGGTCCTTATTAGAGGTACCTTGCGTTAAAGCATAAGGCTGGGAACCCCTACTATCTTGAGGGGCATTGTTGTCCTTGTTGTTAGAAGGCATAACACCTTCCCTATCCCTGATTGTGTGTTTTGTGCAAAGATCTAATCAAAGACCAAGAATATGTTGTATAATTACATCTTAGGGAAAGTTGTTTTTATTGCCTGACCATACTTAAAAGTGCAAATTGTGATGCCACACCCTAAAACATTCAACTTTTCCAACTCTGAATACCAAAGCCCTCCTTAAGTGCTGTCTCTTACTAGCAATGGGGCCAGTAACAGCAGTTACCACCCCAATAGGATTATGAGACACTGTAGCTATCAACTAGAGAATTTTGTTGCTAAAAGCAGTCAAACTCTGTCCTGAAATGAGCCAGATTTTCCCCAACCCCAGAGTTGCCAGTACCGCATTATTGGTGGGAAAATTCTAGCCCATATACTGGGCCGTTTGTGACCGCTTAAAAGGGTTGAAATCATGTACAAACGCTATTTTGCGAGTTGGTAACCTATTACCGATTCTCAAAATAGGGTTTGTGAGTTGCTATTAGGAAGGGGCGTGCCAAGGTCGTATCTTCCTAATAGCAAGTCGCAGGCGGATGGATGATTGTTTTGTGACTGCAAATGCGGTGCCAAAACAATCACAGCTACCACCAATTTCAAATTGGTGGCATGCCGGCCGCAAAGGGGAATGGGTTCCCAGGGGACACCGTCCCTTTTGTGTTTGGCCGCAAAAATATTTTTTATGAGCCGGCAGTGGTCCCATGGACCACTACCTGCCCTTAAAAAGTGAAAAGAAAACTTTTCATTTTTTTCTTTTTAAACGCACCCAGTTTTCCTTTTGAAAAAAAAAGTTGCTTTATTTTAAAGCACAGGCACTTTGGTCTGCTGTCCCCAGCAGGCCACCATCCCTGTGTTATTGCCCATTCCCAGTGAGTCGCAAATTGCCTCATGAATATTGAAGAGGCAAGACATTTGCCACCCCTTTGTCAATCGCTAAATGTGTCTGAGTTGCAAAAAATTCGCAATTTGCGACCCGCAAAACGGTATAGTCGTACATCTGGCCCAAAGTCACTGTTTTAACAGTGAGAGTGCTCCATATGTCACTCATAGGCATTTACCTACACAGCTAGAAGGATAGAATGTTGAACAACCCCAGGGGAAAGAAGAGTATCAATGGGGTAAGGGCCATGCATATCACCGTCTGATCGAAGCCAACAGTGTTCTGTTGGGAGTATATCAATAATTATGTAGGTAACCTGCACAACCTATTTGTAAACGTAATTATGACAAATTTTAACAAAAATAATACTGTTAACCAATATGTCAATGGCGGTGCTGCCGTCAGCAACCTGACTGGCCCCTGTCAGGCAACAAAGAATACAAAATTTCAAACAGGGGACTGTCTGAACCTGTGGGCGCACTTTTCACAAGCCCAATGCGGTGCTTAAAAATTTAATCTGAATCTCAAGATATTCCAAATAACAATTTACATCAGTGTATATGAATAAAACAAATTCACTTCACTCAATTGTAAACAGTGACACCGAAATGCATTGGGGACTAAGAACTGTTTTGATTCCGATTTATGCTGTCAAGACATGAAAAGATGAAAACGTCAATAAAATACAACAGGACACAATGATATGAACTGTTGATGATTGAGTCTGATTTCATCACTGTTTTGGATTACATAACTACGCTCTTTTTGCGCATCATTAGTTTCATCGGGTTGCATATATTTTCAAGGATTGATATTGTTTTCAATTGAGTGAAGAGAATTTGTTTTATTCATATTCACTGATGCAAATTGTTATTTGGAATATCTTGAGATCCTGTTGGGAGTATAGCCATTTAAGCTTAAATGTGCCCAGTGGGTATATTCTGCTTTGGAAGTCTATTTTGTCTTGACCTGTGAAAATCAAATTTGCGAATGGCAACCATTATCCTTGTTAAGGGGTTCCTTTTCTTAGTCTTCGCATAGTCTATAGGAGATTAAGTTACCGAAGGGAAGTAAACAGAGAAGAAGGACACCTGAATGTCAACAAACTTCTCCGGGTGTTTCCTCAAGTGAAATTCAGATCTGCTGGGCATTGTCAGTTGGTGGATTTTTAAATTAGCTGTCAATCTCTGATCTTGACATTGGGGTGTGGTGAGCAATGCATAACTGCTGAAGAAATAAATTTAAGTTACATTAATAATTTTTATTATATTTCTTGCTATTTCATTCGCCCCGGAAGCTAGGGGAGGTTAATGTCCATGTCTGTGCATAACGCAACCCATGATTCCATGTAATCAGAGAAGCAATGCTCAGGTCATCTGCTTTTAATTATCAGCCTAATGCATTCTGACGGTTGTCATGTTCTTTTCAAACAAACCACCAGAGTAAAATGATTTGTAAAAGCAAAGCACAGAAGCAGAACAGTGAGTCACTGATCACATGGAGTCATCTGGTAAGCGCAGTTTAAAAGCATTGATCAATAATTGTAGAAAGTCTCAAAAAGGAGATTTGTACAAAGGCTACCATTGCATGAAGTTGAGCACTGCACTCTTTGTCTCTCAGGCTAGGGTAAATCCCTATTTTGTAAATGTAAATTCGTATTTGTAAAGTGCAAACTACTCACCCTTATGGGTCTAAAGGCGCTGGGGGCCGTGGTGGAAATTGAGGGGCAGATTTACAAGCCCCTGGCGCCTCTTTGCGCCACCATTGCGTCACTTTTTTTGAAGCAACGGCGGCGTAAACAATGCGCCCTATCTACAATGTGACGCATCTAGTGAGATGCGTCACTTTGAAAAGCCCTGCGTCAAATTATACCTGCGTCAGGTATAATGTATGCAGGGGGCGTTCCCACGTAGGAAAGCCTCATAAAAGTGACGCAGTGAAATGTACAAGATTTTACTGCGTCACTTTTAGGATGCCACTGCGTCAAAACCTTACACCTGCTTGAAGCAGGCGTAAGGAGTGGCGCAGTGTAGTGGGAATACGCCACAAAATGCATTGCTGGAGTTGCGACTCCAGCAATGCGTGACTTTTGCCCCAACAGATGCGTCAGAATTTCAGACGCATCTGTCAATCCTTCCGCCATGGTGCGCCGTATTGTAAATATGGCGCATCCATGGTGGTGCAAGCATTTTTTGGGGTGGCGCAAGGAAAGTGACGCATCTCTATAGATGCGTCACTTTCTTGTAAATCTGCCCCTAAGTGAGCTATTAACCAGAGTCACATGGTGTGAGCCCTGTGCTCCGCAGTCAGCTGCCCTGGCCGCTGCACCACACCTAAAATTTACTTTACAGATGGGGTCCGATCACGAGCCGGTTGCAGTAAATAAAGGCTGCTTCGGGCGGCGTAGCACTCTGGATGATTACAAATGTCTCGGTATTCCAGCACCCAGATATTCCAGGTGCGGGAATCAGCCAGAACAACCGACGGGTGGAATCACATGTGGGTCAGGCGGCAAGAGCAGCCTGCTCCAGCCTCGTGCCTGACCCACTCCGGCAGCACTTGGGAGCGTGGAATATTCCCAGCTGCTATCCCACCCCGGCACAGCCCTTTGACACCCTCTCCATCAACCACCACCGCCCTGCATGAGCCCCCCCCCCCACTCCTGTTTACCACCTGCGCGAAGTATCTCACAAACAGGAGTATTAATTCCCATGGAATTGGGAGTGTTAGATGTAGTTTGACTTGTGCAAAAAAGGAAATTGTAGGTATCCCCCATTTCATGGGAATTAACTCCTAATAGAATGGTACTGGTGGGGTGTTTCTCCACATTCAAGTGTTTGCGATTGGAGAGTCTTCCGACCCCACCACTAACGTGAAACTTGTGTAATTGGGTCGATGGTTTCTTGGTACAGCGGAAACTACCAGGTTAAAAAAATCAAATACATTACTGAATGCCAAAAACGCTAAATAATAATGAAAAAAAAAATGGAAAAGGAACAACAAACTAGTGAAGACACACGTAACAGGAACAGAGGAGAACATCCATCTCTCCATCCACTCAACCAAAAACACCCATGTATCCAACCATCAACCCTTATCCATTCATTCACATTTACATCCCCACATAAACACTCAAACACATTCACACTCATCTTTATGTGACCCACCTTCTAAAAAATGTTCCATTTACAATCATTTATACACCCACTAACTAACCTATTGCTTTTATTGATCTAGCCATATGCATTCTTTGTCATATCCTTTCATCTACACTCTGATGTTCTTCTACTTGCCTGCCCTCATCCAAGCCTTAACTCATCTACAAGGAAGCGTACATTTCTGTATCCAAAGGTTCATTCATATCCACTCTCTATCCGTCTCACCATCCACTCCTAAGTCTTAATCCATCCATTATCAGCTCGCAGCCTTACATTCATTCCTTCATCCACTCACCAAAAATGATGCACTCATATTCATCCATCAACCTACACACACACACAGACACACACACACACAGACACACGCACACAGCCACACACACACACACACACACACTCCTTCCTAAGTTTATCCATTCTTCCCACACCTTAGCCACACACTGACATGTAGGCATTTGTTCATTAATTTACCAACCTTAGAGCACATATTTGCAGGCCATAGGACTATTTGCACTCTATCCCTGCCAACCAGTGGTTAAGTGCTTGTGGTCTCCTTTATGAACATAAAGAAATTGACAGTCACATAATTGGTACATTTAATTTATTTACATGTTCCTAGTATATGGCACCACATGTACCTAGGACCTGTAAATTAAATGCTACGAATTGATTGCAGCACTCGTTGTGCCACCTAATACAATAGTACTGTAAACATGTCTGTAGGTCTGCCCCAGCAGCCTGTGTTTGCAGTTAAAAACTTCCATTTCGACCTGGCAAAATGAAAAATTTTCAAGACTTAAACCTTAATTTTTAATACCTATAAGTCACCCCTAAGTTAAGCCCTAATTGACCATAGGGCAAGGTGCATACTTTTTAAAGAGGAGAATATGTATAATGTTTTACATGTCCTGGCAGTGAAAATCAGTGTGGCAAGGCTGGCCCTCCAATAGGGAAACACTCGGTTACAGTATACCAATTTTGAATGCTTATCGTACATTTGGAAGCAACCAGAACCATGATTAAAGGACTCATTTAAACAGTGATTTAAAATCCAGTGTTACAGACAAGTAGAATTTTATATTACTATTTTAGAAATTACATTTTTACAATGTTATATTTTCTCTGCCTCAGTCAAACGTGCCTTTATGCCAGTGTCACGTGACTGTTAATGGCTCTGCTGTAGTGTTATGCATATTGTTGTCAGATATTGGACAACAGGCTTTGGTGTGGAGAGGTGTTTTTTCTTCCTAGATCAGGATGGCCTGAGCAGTCGTGCCAACCCCATCTTGACCTTCAAAGAGTACTTACTGTGCCACTGGTAGATGTAGCTCACACGTAGGCCTGCCTCCCTTTGAAGGCTGGCTCCACACCCGGTTGGGGAAGGCTACCCCAGAGTCGGTTTAAAGTGACCACAAGGGAGGGTTACCCCATTATCAAAGCCAAACCTCTGGGTGGGCACAGGGAGCGCTGACCAGTGGAAGAAAGGTTTTGGCATGTTGGGTTTAGGTAGAGAGTGGCACTGTGGGATAGTTTACAGTAAAATACACAGGAAGTGCTGCAAAAGTGGTTAGAGTCACCCCTGGGAACTTTTAGTCCATTGGTTAAGGAGTGGCCAGGGGTTTCCCCCTCCCACAGGCTGGCAATGGACATAATTGTGACACCCCCACTACCCTCCTCAGATTACTTCTGGACCTGTGTAAAAACAGAAGTGATCTGGACCATCTGTCTGTGACATGAGAAGAGCCTTGAAGACTGGAATTTCTCTCCCACTTGTACTCAGGACAAAGAAGTGGACTCCACTGGTCATAAGACTGATCTCTTGTTTGGGTTACATGGACAAAACAAGCTCCAAGAGTCCTTTGCCTGCATTCCCAGCTTAACACTTCCAACGGGACTTGCCCAGGACCCTGCTGCTGACCTCTGCTGAAATGAATCCTGAACCCCAAGTGCTGGCCACAAAGGACCTGGACTGTAATCTGGTTTCAAAGTGTACTCCTTCTGAAATTTCCTGAAACCTGGGACTTAAGATGTTTGTGCCGACAGTTTGCTCTGAGAACCGACAGGGAGCCAGGACCAAACGTCAAGCCGACCCAACGAAGGTGCATCACCTCTGGGCCAAAGATCCAGGTTGGTCCCATTACATTCTTCTCCACCAGTGAGGCATGTTCTCTGGAAACGAAATGCAAATTTCTCCCACTCAAAACTTTCTCGCCAAAAGTCAACAGTTTCACTAAATCCTCGTTCAATGGCTGTCTGACAATGTGGAGCCCTCTTCGGCCACAGCCTGCTGCTTTCCCCCACTAAAGATATTTGACTTCCATTCCAGAGAGTGTGGAGGTAAAACCTTTCACCAGGATGAACCTAGTCCCTGTATTTGAACCGTGCTCCATCACGGTGGACCTCAACTTTTGATTTTGTGCTGATGAAGCGCAATCAGATGATCGTGGTTGGCGCTTAACACTTTTTGGTGATATTTTAAATCTTACAATTTACAAATTCCCAACTCAGGTCCTACCTATTGGATTTTTATAGTTTTGGTGTTATTGTATTTATTGAAATGTACTCTTTTTCCTAAATTGTTTGGGGTTTTTCTTGTCTTGTGTTTTCAGTTTATTACTGTTTGATTACTTCATAAATACTTTATGCATTGCTGCTAAGTTAAGCCTGAATGCTTTGTGTCAAGCTACTAGAAGGTTCAGCACGGGTCTATTTAGTGACTTTTGTGGTTCACCCTGGCAAGGACTGTTAATATTGAGGTAGGTTCTCACCTCCTCAACTAGTACTCCAATCTCTTACAACACACATACACACTAATCCTTCTAATAACATACATGTTGCATACTCATCTAACATCACCCATGTATCCACCTACTCACCATGCACATATTGGTTTAATTACCCACATAAATAATTCATTCAAACACATCCATTGACTCACTCATCGATCTTCCCACACTCATTTGTGTATTTCTCCATCCACATCAATGCATGTTTGATTTCAACAGCCCATGTGTTCATCAATCCACCCAGATAATTGCCCCGATTACTTACCGGTAATCTTCATTACTCCGAGTATAGTCTTCCTCGCCACATGACTAACAAAGTGAGCTTCAGCTCCACACCAGAACCCTCCAAAGCAAAAAAAGTCAGCCTCCCATGCCTCCCATCCCTTCCCAATATGGCCGACCCAGTACACCCATGACCTCTATAAGAGGCGGGCCGGCCCAAACCATCAGCCTGAGACTACCAAGCATAAACATGAAGCCGATAGCCAGACAGGGAGGGAGGGATGGGAAAGCATGTGGCGAGGAAGACTATACTCGGAGTAATGAATATTACCGGTAAGTAATCGGGGCATTACCTCCTCGTTAGTCTTCCTCGCCACATGACTAACAAAGTGAGCACATACCAAAGCCAAGCGGCTTCATGGAAACTCACAAGGAACCAATGGACCAGAAGGGAAACCCACGAGAGAGGGCAAACCCAACAGCCCAACAAGCGGAGAAACCACCCAAGAGAGAGGCACCCACGGGCAGGAGGAACCAGCCCGGGACAGAAAAACACCGGAAGGGCCGAAAACCCGAACCCCCCCAGACAAGAAGTGCCGCCAGAAAATCCGCCCACCAAGGAAAAAAAGGAGGACAGAGAAAGCAAGGCACCAGACCACACGGTACCAAAAGGCAAGTGAAAACAGGCCCACAAACAGAAAGCAGCAAGCCGGTCCACAGGGGCAGAAGCAAAAGGAACCCGAGGGAACCCAGACCGGCAGGAGCCGCAAGAACGGGTGGAGGCACAGAAAAGGAAACCAGCACCCCACCCGAACAACAAAACGAAGGGCACCCAAGCCCCACCAGCAAGGAGAGGCAGGAGGGACATGGACCACAGCCGCACAAAGGATCCCCGGACGGGAACGCGACAGCAACGAGAGAGCCCAGGCAGGAGCAAGGCAGAACAGACCCCGGGGGTCACAGGAAACCACAGCAAAGTGCCCCCGCCAGCAAGGCCATCGAAGATGACCAAGGCCAAGCCCCAAACAGGAAGGCAAACACCCACCAGGGGACCCAAGCACAAGAAGCAACACGGACTTGGAAGGAAGGGGAATGCAGAATGCACGAGCAACACAGCCCAGTGCAGAGGACAAGCAAAATCCCCCAGCAACAGGAGCAACAAGGGAGCCGCCTAGGCGAGCACCCGGGAGGCAAAACCAACCAACCCCGGGACACAAACCCAAGACCCCACGAGGAAAAGCCACCAAGGCCTGAAGATAACCGGAAAAACCAGCAGCCCCGGACGCCCAAGGGGCAACAAATAAAAACGCGGCAGGACACGATTCAACAAGCCGCATGCCTCACCAACAGGAGAAACAACCCGGCCAGGCCAACAAGCCCAGGCGCGAACCAGCACCCAGGACACAGGCAGAGAGAGACCGAGGCAAGAGCCCCAAGAAGCCCCCGTGAGGCAGGGGCAAAACCAAACCAGGAACGGCCAACAGAAGTCAGACGAAACACTGCCAAAAAACAGAACAACCGACCCAGCAAAGAAAAAGCACGCCCCACCGGCGGAGAGGACGCCAACACCCGGGAAGGGGAGACCGGAACACAACGACCACCGGCCACACGGGCAGACAGGGCAGAAGGAGAGCCATCCCCAGAGGCAGGGGACACCCGGAACTGAACCAGGGACACCCGGAACCGCAGCCAAACGCCCCACCGAAAGGGACACCCACGGGAAACAGGCGAAAGCGGGAAAACCCCACAGAGTACCAGGACCAACCAGACGGGGAGGACCCCCAACGGACAGACCAGGCAAGCACCGACAGACAATGCAGAAGGAGCCCAAAACCGACCCCACGGAAGACCAGCAGCCGGGTAGACAACCCAGAAAAGAACAGCCGGGGGGCCACACCAACCAGACGAAGGGGGACAGCCACCCAAGGAAGGAGATCAACCACAGAGCCACAGCACGTGGAACCAGACCCGTACAGCCAGAAAGCTGAAACCAGCGGCAAGGAGTGCACGGACGAGGCCAGCACAAGGGAACAGGATCAAAGCACACCACGCCAATCCAGTGAAAAAACCACCAGAGCCCACGGAAGGACGCAGGAGAAGTGAACACGCACCACAGGCACCAACCGAGAACTGTGACACCTGCCACAACAGGAGCACGGGAGCGCGAAACAACGCACACATAGGCAGCGACAAGGAGGAAGGTGCAAGGGACGCCCACCGGACCAAGGATCAGGAGGAGGAGGGGACATCAACGCAGCGGCCCGTCAAACTGCAACAACCGGAGCAGAACAAGGGCAACCCCACCAGACAAGCCGGCGCTCACAGCCCCCGAAAACCCCGAAGGCCACCGCAACCAGGACCGGACAAGGATAACAGCGGGGAACCGGCAGGCACAGGATAACACAGGAAGGAAAGCGAAACCCGGGAACGGGAACACATACCCCCCTGGGCGAAAAGCCCAACAACATGTCCACAACACCAGGCACACCCAGGCAGGCCGCCAACCAGGAATCAACCAGCCCCGCACCCGAGAGACGAGAGCAGGGGCCAGAGGGAGGAACGGCCGCAGGGCCCTGGCGGCGAGACAGACCGCCCCGGAAGGGACAAACACAGCGACAAGCAGAGAACCCAGGGACCCGACGAGCACAGACCCCCAGATTCAGATCCACACCCATCGGATTAGGCCCCAACCGCCCGAAGGGAATAACAAACCCAACACAGCAGACATGATGAGAGGACATCATAACCCTGAGGGGCACAACTAGATCAAAACGGGATCAATAGAACAGACTCAATGGCAAGCGCAACAGCAACCTAGAGAGTAAGAGTCCCTGACCACAACCAAGAGGCCACAGCGTCTTAAGCAAACTTTTCGAGTTTTGAAATTTTGCCAACTTAAGTCACTTTGACAGTGTTTGCGGGACTCGAACCCTTGTCCTGTGAGAGCCTTGATAACCAGAGGCACAAGACGTACCATTGAGCTATAGCTCCTGGTCCACAGAGAATGAGACAAAGACCCCAACCAGCGGGTGCAGCTACAGAAAACCGCAGCCAAATTTAACGCCACATGAAGTCGCACAACAACCCCGCGCAGGGGCCATGCAGCCTAAAGTGCAGGAGACGTGCCACCGAAGCGAGCACTCCTTCAGGAAAAATCAACTTCCGACCATGAGGCCAGAGCGACCCCAAACACACAGCGACAAGGACGACCCGTGCAACAAAGAGACCTGACAGAAGTGGGAACTGAACCCACGCCTCCAAGAGGAGACCAGAAGTCCCAGCAGTACTGAAGGTCGAGCTCGACTAAGTCAGGCGCTGTAGACCACTCAGCCAACCAGGCAGCCAAGTGCAAAACACGTCCGCCACTAAAAGAACGGGAAACCGGAAAGCAGAGGCGAAACGCCCAGCCAAAAAAAGGCAACCGGAAACCCAGGAGGGAACAGAGGTCACAGAACACACACCAGAGGAAGCGTCCCGCCGGCCAACACCGGGCCAAAACGAAAGCATGCCAACACAAGACACATCGACAGCGTATCCGGGACTCGAGACCTTCTCCTGAGAGATCCTACAGAACCACAGGCACAAGAGACACCATCTAGCCATAGTACCTGGGAACAACGCAACCGTGGGGCCCCCACCCACAGCAGCCGCGAGGGAGGCAGCCCGTCAGCCGGACCCCAACCGAAGCAGAGACTGAAGTCGGGGGAGCTAGGACCCGTCCCGAGGAGGCGGACCAGAGAACGCCAGCCAAAGGAGAAAGAGAAAGCAACTCCCCACGCCCCCAAAAGTACCGTACACAAAACACAACACACAGACAGGCACGGGGAGTACAAGCGCCGCGCCCAAAATCATAAGACGTGGACGCGGTAAATCGAAGGGAAGTTAACCCTGACAGTAAAAGCCACAGACTGGGACCATGAGGCCACAGGGACTCACCGGCACGAATCCCGGGATCCCAAATTAATAGTCCAAACTCTAACAACTGCGAGAGCTATGGCATTGCAAAAGCTCGTATTGGATGCAGTTCCATCATATATAGCGCAAACTCGAACTGAAGCGCTCACAAAACACAAGGCACACATAAATTACTCGGCAGCAGTGCAAGACTCACCGGAGGGAGCGTCCCCGCCGCCCAGCCCAGCCACGACCCCGCAATCATGCAAACGCGGAGCAACTGCATACCACCACGGCAGCCGGAAACAAGGCGGGCCGTCAGCCGGAACCGCAGAACCGGAACGGGAAGACGGGGGAAGACAGGCCCCGCCCCACAGAACCAGCGAGGAACACACGCCGCCACGGAGGCTCGGGGAGAGAAACGGCACCTGCCCTGCACCAACGGTAAGTCGTGGAGACAGGGACAAGGGGGCACGGCCGCGCGATTGGTAGCAACAAAACTCCCCAGGGGATGCCATGAAAGCGAGGAAAACCCCCACACCAATGAAAGGTCATGAAGGATCGGAAACTCCCCACAGCAGCCCGAAGAGGACAAAGGCCACAGGGAACGATGAGTGAAACCCACGGGGCCTCAGACAGAGGACACCCCGGACCCGAAGTTAGTAGCAAGATCAGGGCGTCGACGTGCAACACCCCTAGGCACAGGGAGAGTACTTGAAAGTATGCACCCGACCTTAGTAATTGGGAAAGCCAGACTCCAGCACCCACACTTTCAGATGTGTCGTAGGAAAACCATTAACGACACTGAAAGCCAATCATCAGAGTAAGAGGCCAGAATGACTCCCTCTCCAACCGGAGAATCAGTGAGAACAGCCACCCGGGAAATGGAAGCACACCCCGCCAGCTGCCCCAAAGGAGACAGCAGGGCCCAAATCACAGAGCCCGCTAAAGCAGGGCATAAAGCCAAAAAAACGGAGGGGGCGCAGGAAGCCCAAAAGCCTGCCCAGAGCCCACTAGAGCAGAGCTGTGAAACCGGACAGAGCACGGGCCAGAAGGTGGGGGAACCAGAGTGTGAGCCCGCTGGAGCAGGGCCTCCCCCCCCAGGGCACCGGGACCCGCTGGAGCAGGACCTCAGCCCAACTTACCTGATCAGACGCTCTGGAGAATCTGCAGCGCAGAACAAAAAAAACAGGCTGATGGGTTGGGCCGGCCCGCCTCTTATAGAGGTCATGGGTGTACTGGGTCGGCCATATTGGGAAGGGATGGGAGGCATGGGAGGCTGACTTTTTTTGCTTTGGAGGGTTCTGGTGTGGAGCTGAAGCTCACTTTGTTAGTCATGTGGCGAGGAAGACTAACGAGGAGGTAATGTATACTTACATCCATACACCTGAACCCACGTTTTCATCTCTTTGTACCAGTCATAATTCCATTCATATACAGCCTCTCCAACCCTCTGTTCATTCATACATGCACCTGTCATTGTTGGTGCCTACAGATATGTCGTACTGTGTGCATGTACAATATGTATGCAGTCTGTATGTAAGTGCCTTACTCTATGTGTGTTGTCTGTATGTTCATATGTACATCTACATGTATTATTACATGTTCTTCGTTGTCTTTGTCAATGGATTCATGCATTTATGTTGGTTTGTGTGTGCATCAATGCCTGTGGGTGGGTTGTGCGGAGTCTGCAGGCGTGTAGGTGTGATGTATGTGCGTCTGCACCTATATGATGTGTCTCTTTGTGATTACACCCTAGAAGAGCCACACTGATTGGATTTGGCAGCATTTCTTGCGTGGTTTGTTTTGAAGAACTAATACTCAGTTGCAATTAGACATGGAGGTAAAACTGCAGCCAGAGATGTCGCCTGAAATGCAAGTGCACAGCTCGGAGCACTAAATGAATGAAAAACGAATTTGTAGCAAAGAATCACACAGTTAGGCACAGTTGACCTTTCTATCTTTCTGCGTTTACGGCTGGAGGGGAGCTTAAGAACACCTTCCTTTGTCCCATGGGTGGAGTCCTATGTTTTGACTTCCATTACCTGCCTTGTTGCAGAGGGAAGCATGGCATTCAATGACATCAGTGTCTACCCCTGTGAGCTCCTCTGTATCAGGCCTTAATGGTCCTTATGTTTCTCTAACTCCCATATGTTACCCCTACCCCCACCTTTAGCTAAGGGGCCTAGGGAAAGGATGCTTCGTTTGTTTGTTTGTTTGGGATCTTACATTAACCTCTTCAGTGCCCATGACGAGATAGTCTCGTCATGGAGCACGGTTGCGCTGTGCCCATGACGAGACTATCTCGTCATGAACCCCACCCACTAGTGCAACGCCCGGCACAGGAGGGGGAAAGGGCGTGGCACTGAAGGGGTTAACAATCCCACGGGTCCTCTCTTTAGCATGCCTGTAGAAACCAAAGCAATGATGGATAGGTTTGTGCTGCTTATTTTTCCATGATTGTAAAGACTGAACAGGATCATGCAAAGAAGGCCATTGCCATATATGCCAATAAATGCAGAGTGAAGCTGTCCGTTCTCATGTTTTTGTAGAACAGCGGAATAAAAGAGAAGCCACTCCCTCAGCGAGCACTCCATTGAATCTTCCCCAATTTCCTTAGAAAGTTCTACTGAAGGGTTGAAGGTATTTGATCAAAGGAGGGTACACCCCGGGGGAGAGGGGAAGAGAGGATTTAAAAAGGTTAGAAGAAGAGGTCATCTAAAGTGAGGGGAAGAAAGACTCACTGATGTCTCAGAAAGACAGAGATCCCGCGAGAATATCAGAAAGTTTCACGAGTGGAAGTGCCTTTCCTGCTGTTGGAAGACGAGAACAGGAAGAGGGAGAGATAATGCCTGAGACATGCAGAAGGTGCCCACTGAGGTGCAGTAAGAGTACAATGCCTGAGACACAAGAATTCTGGCCCTAGTAATTATTCTTAAGGGGTATGCCACATAGTACTAATAGTGCTTACATAAGGGCAAGCTACCCACAAGCA
Source organism: Triturus cristatus (assembly GCF_964204655.1). Lineage (NCBI taxonomy): Eukaryota > Metazoa > Chordata > Amphibia > Caudata > Salamandridae > Triturus > Triturus cristatus. The sequence continues at coordinate 473,248,846 of NC_140580.1, read as the reverse complement.
AACAAACCTGCTGGTCTGGGAGTTGCTGTTGTAAGACAAAATGTGCTCATTAAATAGTAAGCAGAATGTGCTAGAAATCAAAATAATAATGAAGAAAACACAGATATTCATCAAATTTGGCAAATGTATTTGGCAGCTCATGTAGGTCGGCGTGTCAACTGAAGCAAGGGATCATCTAGTCGCAGTAGGTCATGGTCTGTCCTGTGACCGCATTACTAGATGTAACAACAAACAGTGCAGAAGCATCAATATATACTTTCCTAGCCCTGGGCGCCACACAGACATGATCCATAGTTTGCTTGCAAATTATGCTAATTTCTCGATGAGCAATAAACTTCAACACATCGATTAAGTGGACACGTTCTCCTGTTCCAGCATGTGTCCTATGTAACAGACACTCCCTGAGGGCTGGCCTCTTCAATCACCTCCACACCCATTCATCACAGGTGTCGCCTGCCAGGTGACCCTGCTAATAAAAGGCGCTGGGCGCACATGCCCATGGCCAGTTCCAGTTACAGTAACCATGTGTCTGTGTGGTCATTCGTGCTACATGAGGGCCTAGGGCCCTAAATTTTATAATGGTGACGAGGGGGTGCGATCCGCGTGTGAGTGTGCTGTAGCCCTGAAGTTTGACAAGAGGGAAGTGTAGCTTGTGTCGAAGGCACCCTTGCCAACATTCTCCTGGTGAAAGGTCCACGGGAAGAAAGAAGGCCCGTGAGAGGTCTACTGGAAGAAGAGTCATGTCATACCGACAGGACAAGAGTCAGGTCCTACAGATAGGACAGAACACGACCAGGGAGATCCCTGTGGAGAGAAGGTCAGAGCAGGTGGCCTGGTCAGGAGACAGAAGAGAAGAGAATCAGTCCTAGGAACAGGACATGACAAGGGAGTTCCATGTGAAGTGCACATCACATCAAGATATCTGGTTAAAAGGGAGACGAGCGTGGCACGATACCACATCATAGAAGAGCCAAGGAAAAGAGTGTGGCAAGATGTAACAATGCCATGTCATGAAGAAGAATAGGAAAGAGGAGAAAAAGAGTGGCACAATGCCACTTCACATGAAACAGCGACGAGCAAAAGAAGGTGGCATGAGGCCACAGTACTATATCACAAAGATTATGAAAGAAGAGGAGAGAAGAGTGTTATAGATGGGGACGGAGCTTGCCGACTCAACAAGATGTCCGCAAGCTAGTTGAGCTCCGCTACGCCGTCAGACGATCCTGAAATATCCTGGCAGTTTCTGCGGTGAAATAAGTGCTTATGATGACGTCTGGGGTGCTGTAGGCCAACCGGAGTCGAAATATCCGGGTTTGAGGTGAAATGACGGCGAGACTGTGAAGTTAAGAGCGCCGAAGGAAGGCGCGGGCTAAGTGTCGCTCGAGGGGCGCTGCTACGATCCACTGTGAAGCGGCCCGACCCCAAAAGGAGAGCCATACCTGCTGTGAGTACCGGCACCCTGGCTGTGTGGAGCCCACTGGCGGACAACGCGTGTCGATTTCTGGCCCTTGCTAATCCCTCTTGCTGTATGCTCGCGGCCCGGAGGGCCTGCAGTGTGGGTTATGCGCGGCAGATGGGCCGGGAGCGGAGGCCCCTGCCTAGTCATCGTTAGTGGGGTGCGACAAGCGGTGATTGTGTGGAGGAGAGTGTGGCCAGGGGTGCCCTACGGCTTCCCCCTCACTGCAATGGAGTGACGCAGGAGGCCCGTAATCATCCTCGGTCTATCCTGCAAGTGTCTACCCCTGGCAACAGAGACCGTGCCACACCCCGACCTTGCCTGAGCTCCAAAGGGTACAAAACTGTTGGGAATGAGGCACTCGTAGCGGTGCACTACTTTACTGGGAGTCTGAAGTTTGAACAGGCCATTTAGTTGCCGGAGGTGTTGTCAGCGAGAGCGCAAGCTGTTAGGCGGCACTTGAATTAACACGCAGCTAATGACCGGCTTGGACTTTGGCAACGGTGGTTGAGATTGTAGAGCGGCTGGAGGGGCTCGGGGTCTGCATCCTTGGTGTAAAAACATAGTGAGCTGGGATTTAACAGAAACATACCGAGGAAAAACCCACAACCATAGGCCCGAGCTGGTGGACCATGGCGATCCTTGCGGGGTTGAGCTGGAATAGCTGAGTCCTTCTCCATTTCCCCTATTGCACCACCATCGGCACGGGAGGATCCCTGGGTGTCTTCCTAGGAGAATTCGGTCCTGCCTATTACACAGTGCTGCGAATTGGTGAAGGTCCCCCCTGGTATGCTAGTTGGCAACGATGGGGAAGGTGGACAAAGCCCAATCCAAACTCCCATTTGAGCAGCGCAAAACCAGATCCATGGAGTCCCCCACTGCATTTAGGCAAATCCTGGCCACGATCCAGTCTAGCCTCAGCTCAATAGATGGCAAGATTGACTTGCTATTCTACCGCATGGACCGAATGCCTGAACGCCTAGACAAGCATACTGAACAGATCGACATGGCTGAAAGACGAATCACGGAGGTTGAGGAGGCCCACATGGAGTCAGATACAACACAAAAACACATGGGTAAGTTGCTCATGCAGCTGCAGGATAAAGCAGAGGACCTTGAAGCTAGGTCTCGAAGAAGCAATATAGGCCTCAAGGGCATGCCCGAATCCAATTCTACCGGCAATATGGAGCTCTTCATCGAAACTCTGCTGGTTACATTTCTGGCTGGGACACTTTCTCCACCATATTTGTAATTGAATGAGCACACCTCTCACTAGTTCCGCGCCCTCCACCGGGCGCTCCAACACGCCCGATTAGTGCCAAGTTTTTAAACTACAGGGACGCGGCCCTGAGGAAGGCCAGAGACTTGGGGTCCCTGCAGTATGAGGGCTCCACACTATTGCTACATACTGAACACACTGCCAAAGTTCAGGAAGCTCAGAGACAGTTGCACCTTTAAAAAGAGCACTGTGGACTCAGGAGCTAGACTACGCAATGCTCTACTCAGCGCACCTGCGAGTCACTATGAACGGTGTATCAAAGATCTTTAAGGACCCTGCATAAAGCCCTCAAGGACTACACCAAGGAGCAACAATGAGAATCTACAGTGGAACAGTCGCAGGGGGCTGAGGGAGGCACTATGGACGATAACTATTAGGACTGCACCTCAAGTATTACACATAGTGAGAATGATTTTGCAGTGAGGAGGAGGGAGTGGGGGGCTTAGCTCTATAATACAGCTGCTTGAGTCATGTTGGTGCTTGATCTGAGGTTCGGGGCGTATGTGGGGTGCCCTAGATTATTGGTGGTGGTGCGAGCGGCTCCTTACTTAAACAGTTCTGCTGGACTTTCTCTCACAAGGCGATGTATAGTATTTGCGATTCCTTAAGTACAGACAACTAGTGATTTGATGCTCCGGGGTGTGGGGACAGTGGAACCAGATAATGAGAACCCTCAATCAGGAAGTCTGTGGATAGAACTAGCTGAGGGTCTCTCTCCTTTAAAACTCACAAAAAAAAAAATACCGTAGTGGAGAAGATATCAAAGGTTAATTACAGAAGTGTACAGAACATACACCTTCAAAAATATTAGTTTTTAAAGACGAGAACCCTCACTCACCATGATGGTGACATGCTTCATCATTGGGTCCCCTCTTACACACAGTGTCCGCAAGGTACACTGTGTGGGCTTCTACTCTCCCTTAGGAGAGGAGCTGAGGTGTTTTTAGTACTCCAATCTGAGTCTGTGAGTGGGGGGCAGAGTGCAAATAATATCAAATGTGATTTAAAACCATCTCTCTAAGGAGAAAAATTATTTATTAGCTCTCCCTTAGGGATGGGACTTAAAATAAGGAGTGTGACGATAGGGATAAAAAGTTTCCTATCTGACTAGGTCAGGTCAACATGTTTCTGCCAAACTGAGGTGAATTCATGGCATTCATCAGGACCATTGTCTTGTCACTCTGCTTAAAGATTGATAATAAAAACCATACTTATAATTCGTAGGTGTTGAGAGACCAACATCAATTTGGTCTTCTTACTGTAACACAAAAGAAAACACACTTTAATATTTCAAATTGTAACATACACTTAACGTGTCTATCACCCAGTGTATGTGGAATCCGTGTCAAATAACATCCCAGTGGCGCAAAACACCAAACCATAATAAGAGAATGATTCTCACCATGAAGCAGATCAATACCTGCCAATACCTTTCATTGGTCCTTAGTTAAGCGGGTATCTAAGAGTATGGAAAACATGAAAAGTATACATCTTAACACCATAATCTAACTCAGCATATCAACTATGTGGCAACACAACATACTGCACACAGGATCAAAATAAAATTCAGTATGGGGGTAAAAAAAGAAGAAGAACAGATACATATGTTTACATATTTCTGCAATAGTATTGCAGAAATATGTAAACATATTGGTCTATCGACTTATTACATAAGAGCCCCAACCAATTACGTTGTAATAGAAAGAGATGCTGTTTATGTTGAGTAAACGAGTGGATGAACTTTCACTCGGTTCATTTTCTCTGTTCTTCTTTTTTTACCCCCTGTGTGCAGTATGTTGTGTTGCCACATAGTTGATATGCTGAGTTAGATTATGGTGTTAAGATGTATACTTTTCATGTTTTCCATACTCTTAGATACCCGCTTAACTAAGGACCAATGAAAGGTATTGGCAGGTATTGATCTGCTTCATGGTGAGAATCATTCTCTTATTATGGTTTGGTGTTTTGCGCCACTGGGATGTTATTTGACACGGATTCCACATACACTGGGTGATAGACACGTTAGGTGTATGTTACAATTTGAAATATTAAAGTGTGTTTTCTTTTGTGTTACAGTAAGAAGACCAAATTGATGTTGGTCTCTCAAAAACTACGAATTATAAGTATGGTTTTTATTATCAATCTTTAAGCAGAGTGACAAGACAATGGTCCTGATGAATGCCATGAATTCACCTCAGTTTGGCAGAAACATGTTGACCTGACCTAGTCAGATAGTAAACTTTTTATCCCTATCGTCACACTCCTTATTTTAAGTCCCATCCCTAAGGGAGAGCTAATAAATAATTTTTCTCCTTAGAGAGATGGTTTTATTTTTTTTTTTTTTTTTTTTTTTTAAAAACCTTTATTTCTTCAAGAGTCTGGACACAGCTATTCAGCCGACAACCCGGAGGTTCGGCAGCTTCGATAGGAGAGTACAAAGAATCGTCCACAGTACATTGAAGGAGCAGTGAGAAGGTTCCATGTTTAATATTACAAACACACAACAAACCCCAGCAAGGCAACAACACTGAATGCCCACGGTGGTAGCCCCTCAGGGGGAGCCGGACCCCAATCGTCTAACAGTCACAGTACTATGATAAGAGGAAAAAGGGGGAAAAGCAGAGGCCCAAGAAGTCAACTAGCCATCACATCTGCATACTGAGCTGGAAAGAAGGTCAAGAAGAAAGCTGTTCCTCGGGGGGATCCAGATCAGGGGCAAGACATATTCCCCCCTGTATTGATTCCACCGCCCCCAGATGGCATGCCACTTCCGAGGGCGGCCTCTGGCGCAATATACTGTCTTCTCCCTGAGCATACTCCAGTCCATATTTTCTTTCCACGCAGTTAACGTGGGGGGCCCCCCGGAACCCCACAAGCGCGCGATGTCCCTCTTAGCCACCATGTTACCCAGGGTCACCCACTGGGTCTGTGCCTCATCATGGTCAGTGGGCCCCCAGACATTCAGGAGACAACGCCGCGCTTCCGGCTGCATAGCAATGCCCGTCACCTCCCCCATCACCGCATGAACTCGCCTCCAAAATTCCGTGATGACACCACATTCCCAGATGATATGTAGGAAAGTACCCACCATACCGCATCCCCTCCTACATAGGCCTTCCTCAGAGAATCCCATATGAACCAGTCGCGGCCCCGTCACATACACTCGATGCAGGATCTTGAGCTGCACCAGCCTCAGACGCGCCGGGATCGCAACCTCCTTAGGAGAGGAAACAGCAGACTGCCAGTCCTCATCATCCAACTCGAGTCCGTCCCTAGTCCACTGGTCCCGCAGCCCCAGTAGCATATCAGCCCGAACATTTATCAGTTTCTTGTAGATGAGCGAGATCGTGCTCTCCGGCATATGGCCATCAAGGATCCGGTCCTCCAAAGGAGAGGACTCAGGCACCTTCTCACCCTCCACAAGGACTGACCGCAGGGCATGACGCACCTGAACATATCGGAAAAACTCAGACGCCCCCAACTCATACTCCTTCTGCAACTCTTCAAAGGACTTCACCCTACCCTTAATCAGCATATCTCCAACCCTGGAGATACCGATCAAGTCCCATTTATCAAACCCTTTCGTATGCCAAAGCCTACCCAACCTTTCAGATTCAAACAACGGGGCAGCTAGGGTGAGCCTATCCTTCCAGCCCAGAGAGTCAGTCGCCATCTTCCATACACGCACCGCCACCCCAGTGGGCCCCGTGAGGGATGAGTCGAGGGACCGCGAATACAACGCCCTAAGATAGTTCCCACCGCGCAACAACCATCTGTCCATGGCATAACCAGGGCTGAGGGCCGGGCCATAGAAACCGTGGTTAATCGCGGACAACTGGGTGGCCCAGTAATAGCGTCGGATGTCTGGAAGCGCGATACCCCACCATACCATGGAAGCGTCAATTTAGCAATCGCTATCCGCGGCCGCCCATCCCACAACAACGTCCGTTGGAGGCTTTCGACCTCCCGAAAGTACTTGGCCGGCACCCAATCTAGAGTATTTTGCAATGCGTAGAGGAACCGAGGAAGGGACATCATTTTGAACAAGGCAGCGCGCCCGACGAGGGAGAGCGGCAGCCTCCGCCAGCCCTCAACATCCCGCCGCAGGCGCGCCGGGGGGGGAGCAGGTTTCTCTCATACCGCAAAGCGGGGTCCATGGAGATAAAGATCCCCAGATACACGAAGCCCTGCTGAGCAATCTGGATCGAACAAGTTCACGGGACCGGCGGAACCTCACCACTCAGGACGTATAAATACGATTTACTCCAGTTGATGACGAGACCCGAATTCCTACCGAAGGACGTAAGAACGTCACAGACCACTATGAGTGAGTTCTTGGGCGAGGCAAGATACAACAAGATGTCATTAGCATATAGCGAAATGCGGTCCTCGTGTTCGGGCAACCACCGAAGGCCACGTATATCCGGGTGCCAGCGTATCCACGCCGCCAGAGGTTCAAGAGCAAGGGCGAACAACAGAGGCGACAGGGGGCAGCCCTGCCGAGTCCCCCTCCCAAGCCGGAACGGAGTCGATGCCCGGCCATTTACCACCACACTCGCAAGGGGTCCCTCATACAGCAACCTCACCCAGCTCACAAAACCAGGGCCAAAGCCGAACTTGGCTAGCACAGCCCACAAATACTCCCATTCCACCGTATCGAAGGCCATCGTGGCATCAAGAGACGCCACAATAGCCGGTTCTCGCAGCGTGCCAGCCCTGGCGATCACCCCATGAAGGCGCCGAAGGTTCAACGCGGTGTTGCGATGCGGAATAAAACCGGATTGATCAGGGTGAATCAAGTCTCCAAGTACCCTGACCAATCTGCCCGCCAGGATTTTAGCCAGGATCTTCGGCTCGGCGTTGAGGAGTGATATGGGCCTATATGAGGCACACTTATCTCGGGGTTTACCATCTTTATGTATCACAACAATTGTCGCCAGCCTCTGGTCCAACGGGAGGGTCCCACTCCCCCGCGCCTCCACGAACATGGCGCGCAGGTGAGGGGCTACCCTATCCGGGAACAGTTTATACAGGTCAATCGGCAAGCCATTCGGGCCCGAGGCCTTGCCCGAGTTCAGCGCGCGAATAGCTCCCGCCACCTCATCGACCGTTAAGTCTCCATCAAGATCATCTCTATCTACATCAGAAAGACAGGGCAGAGCGATATCCCGCAAGAGGTCACGCGAGTCCTCGGGCGGCCTATCCGACACTGAGGCATAAACCTTACGGAAATAGTCCGAGAAACATTGGACAATCCCCTCAGGTTCCACAATCACCTCTCCCCCCTCTCCCGTCAGCTCCGGCACTACTCTATTAACCCGTTCTTTTTTATCCAGCCAAGCTGAGAGCTTCCCGGCCTTGTCACCAACATCATACAGGCGGCCCTGCTGTTCCCTACTGAGGGTCTTAGCGGCATTTGTCACAAGGTCCTTATACTCGGCTTGCTTCAAGCTCAGCTCATGCAGTGAGGCCGCTGTTACCTCCTCCTCTAGCGCTCCCTCCAAAGCCACGATCTCCTCCTCCACCTGCATAACCTCGCCATCTCTCCGCCGCTTGGCCGCCACTACAAGTGAGAGGGCCTCCCCTCGCAGCACGGTCTTAAATGCTTCCCAGAGCGACACTGCCGAGTCCACGGACCCCTGATTATCCTTGAAAAAATTATCAACTGTCTTCACCAGTGCGCTGCGCATCTTGGAATCTCGAAAGTACCAGGGGTTAATAGGAGCCACCCTTCCCCCTCCCTCTCGGCCGACATCCAGCCTGACCCACACTGGCGAATGGTCCGATATGCCACGCGCCATGTGCCTGGCCTCAGACACCAAAGGGGCGTGCACAGCCAAAGTGAGCAGATAGTCAATCCTAGAAAGGCTACCATGCGCCCCGGAGTGGAAGGTGTATTGACGCTGTGTGGGGTGTCGGAGCCTCCAGAAGTCTATCAGGCCGATTGTGTCTAGGAAGTCTGGAAGCCACTTCTGAGCCCCCCCTGTGTCTCTGGGCGGGTACCTATCCAGCAGCCCAGAGCCGACAGCATTGAAGTCCCCCCCTACCACTAGCATACCCCCGGGAGATCCAGCAAGGCCCTACCCAGATCTACAAACGTGGAGGCCTGCAGGGCTGGAGGGACATAAACCAAAACTAAAACCAAAGTTCTACCTTCCCACCTCCCCGCCACCGCCACAAACCTCCCCCTATCGTCAACAACGGTGGAGTCCACCTCAAATGGTAGCGAGGCCCTGACAAGGATGCCCAACACACCTAGACCCGGAGGAAAATCCCGAATGAGCTATGAATTTATAACCCTTCCTATTAAGAGCATAGCACGTGTTACCTATAAGGTGTGTCTCCTGCAGTAGGGCAACATCTGGCATTGACCGTTTCAAGTGTTGCAAAACTATCCCGCGCTTAATGCGATCCCCCAAACCATTAACATTCCAGCTAATAACACTTAAACCTCTACCCCCCATCCCCAAACACAAAGAGGCCCACCCCCCCCCGAAGAGCCACCATGGGACAATACCGAAGATGATCACTACGCCTTGCAGAAACAGACCCCCCAACAACAACCCCAAAATCCCAACCATCCCCCCCACCCTGCACCCCTGCTGCAGCTTACAAAGCCCCCCCAACTTGCAGTGTGCCTGTCGCCCTACAAAACCCAAAATCTACAAAAATCACCCTAAGGGAGGAAAGAGCTCCCCTCGTCCTCCCGCAACCCTCCGCATTTACTGCACTCTAATCAAGCCATCAAATACAGTCAAATCGAGTCAGACCAGCTCCGAAAAATCAGCCTTGCCCATCCCGGCCACTGTCCCCATCCGCGGCAGTGTCCTCTCCCGTCCGCCGCCGGGGCAAAGCGTCCAGCCATTCATCGGCCATGACAGGAGACTCAAAGAAGAATGTCCGATCTTCGTACACCACACGTAGTCTGGCAGGGAAGAGCATGGCATACTTCAGATCCCTCTCCCGAAGTCGCCTCTTCACCCCCAGAAAGCCCTGTCTCTGCCTCTGCACCTGCTGGGTGAAGTCCGGATAGAAATTCACCGACGCGTTCTGGAAGGGGACCAGGCCCGTCACCCTCGATGCTTGCAGGATAGCGTCCCGATCTCGAAAATGAAAGAGCCGGGCGACAATCGGCCTCGGTGGGGCTCCCACCTTGGGCCTCCCACCCGGCACTCTATGGGCCCTTTCAACCGCAAAGAACTTCCCAAGACCCTTAGGCTGCAGATGGTTAAGCACCAAGTCCTCGACGAGCAGGTCAACCGAAGCCTCATCCGAGGACTCCGGGACCCCGATAACGCGCACGTTGTTGCGCCTGGCCCGGCTCTCAAAGTCCTCCAGCCGGCGGGCGGCGAGATCACTCTCGGTCCTCAGCTTACGAACCTCGGTCTGCAGTTCCGTGACATCATCGGCGAGGCCCGTGGTCTTGAGGTCCAGGGTTTTAACCCGTTCATTCGTTTTGCCCAAGTCCGCACGGATCAGGTTAACATCCACCAAGATGGCATCCACCTTATGCGCCAGGGCATCAAACTGTCTCCCAATCGAAGTCTGCATCCCTTCGAGCGCGCCCATGACATCCTGCAGCGAGAGCTCCGGGGCCAAGGGCGAGGCCTCCTTCTGGGTATCCGGCGACTGGCTCGACCCACTCGGTGATCCCTTCTGCAGAGCATAGCGGTCCATATTATTGACTTGAGTATAGGCTCCCCGCCTGGTAGACTTAGGCTTCAGCCGATCCACCTCTGCTTTGCCCGACATGGTTGGTACCAAGCAGGTCGGTTCAGATAAGACGGCCCTCTCTCAACGAGAGGAATCAGGAGTAATCAGTTCTGCAATGGGCCGCCAGAGTAGCATGTAGAGCGTCCAAAGGATAATAAAGCCACCAAGAGCTCTCCAGGGGCAGGGCAGACAAAGGGAGAGAAAGCGAAAGTGAAAGGACGGGGACCTCCATCCGACAGTTCACACCTCGCCTGGCCGTTGTTGTTCAACTAGAAGTCGGGCATCCTGCCAACTCTAGCCCCTGGCATCCCTCGGAGATAGGCCGCAATCTTCCGCCATGCATAACTCCGGTTCCCGGTGGGCGATCCGACCGCGGGTAGCATCAATCGCCTCCCTGACAGGTCATCTACATGATGCCATGCATACAGACAGGATTAGAGACAGGATAGTCGACGGAGGGCGCGAGGGTCTCGGGAGCTCAGAGCTCACGCGGCCATCTTGGTCAAGCGCTAGGCTCCTCCCCAGAGAGAGATGGTTTTAAATCACATTTGATATTATTTGCACTCTGCCCCCCACTCACAGACTCACATTGGAGTGCTAAAAACACCTCAGCTCCTCTCCTAAGGGAGAGTAGAAGCCCACACAGTGTACCTTGCGGACACTGTGTGCAAGAGGGGACCCAATGATGAAGCATGTCACCATCATGGTGAGTGAGGGTTCTCGTCTTTAAAAACTAATATTTTTGAAGGTGTGTGTTCTGTACACTTCTGTAATTAACCTTTGATATCTTCTCCACTACGGTATTTTTTTGTGAGTTTTGATACAGGAGTAATACCGTGTGTGGATTAACTCTCCTCTTTGACCTTATCGTGAGATACAGGTCTCTCTCCTTTACCACCCTGTGATTTGGGGGTCTGCTGCGGCACCACACTTTAAGCTATAAAGGCCATAGACATTGCTGTCAGTTAAAGTAGGATGTACAAATGACCATAGATAGATAGGGCCTCTGACCCCTAGATGATCTGAGAAATAAAACAAATTGCTGACCCTCGCTAGGTAATCTGCCATAATAATATTGAGATGGCGGAATCTCGTTGCTGGCTGATACCAGTAGTGAGTGGGTGGAGAGGCGACATCCGCCCCTGTGTGTGAACCACCTTATGGCATTGAGCCATTTTTGTTTGTGTGATGGGGAGGGGGGCATTACCGTTTGTGTCCAGTTGAGGATGATGCAATGTGGGTGGGGGGATGTTTAAGGGGTATTTTTTGTTGGAGTCACTGTTGAGAATGCACCATGACATAATTACTAGCCGTTTGCCACATATTGCGGAGATGGACATTGCGATACAGAAAATGCTAACAACAGCTACTTGTAATTTTAACCAATGACACAGCAGGAAGGTCAGTTAATCAGATTTTTAACATGGAATGTCTGAGGCCTCAATAATCATCGTAAGGTGTGAAATGTGATTGCGTATCTCAGAAGACATGCGATTGACATAGCCCTACTCCAAGAAACTCATTTGCCTATGGACAGTCCGATGTTAACACAAAAAGTGCTGCAGGGATCGTTCCATGCTTCGGGTTTTACTTCTCACGCTAGAGGTGTCCTTACGTGGGTAAACCCGAAATCAGGATTCAAACTTGGCCCGGGAGCGGCGGATGGGGAAGGGAGGTTCTCTATCTCTAGGTGCAGTGGAAAGAGGTTGGAAATACGGGTCATTAATGTGTATGGTCCCAACTATGATAACCCACACTTTTTCAAGGCCCTCTTTGCTTCACCCTGTGTTGACTCTGCGCTTCCGTTACTAGTAGGTGGGGATTTTAATTGCATGCTTGACCCAACTCTTGACCATTCTGGGGGTCCTGAGCGTCGCACTTTGGCCTCCGCAAAAACTATCACTGAGATAGCAGTGCAATTAGGCATGGTAGATGTTTGGAGGGCAAAATTCTTGGCGCAAGGACGATACACACACTACTCTGCACCACACGGGCTGCATACGAGAATTGATTACTTGCTCTTGTCGCGCGAAGTATACTTGGAAGTCGGACTATAAAAATCAACTCCCCTACCTTATCGGACCACTCTCCAGTGCTTTTGGTTCTGCGTAGCCCGCAGAGAAGACCAGCTCCGTTTACCTGGAGGTTCCCCCCATATTCACTGCTAGACACAGTCTTCAGAGCAGAGATTGCAGAGGCAATTGAGGATTTTTTCACAAATAATATAGGCTCAGTATCACACTTTTCAACGATCTGGGAAACATTTAAGGCCTACATAAGAGGGGTGGCCATATCAAAACACTCTAGGGTGCTTCGTGCGATTAGGAACAGGCTAGATCAATTAGAGAAGCGCAAGGCTGAACTAGAAGCTGCACTGCGTCGGGATGGAGTAGTACAGGGAAATGAAGAATTGCAAAAAACGCTTGCGGAATATCAGGAGACGGCAGATAAACGAAGTCCATCACATGGGGAAATATGCAGTGGCTAAAAGTTACGGTGAGGGGGAGCGACCGGGTGCTACTTTTGCGGCGCTACTGAGGAATAGAAGAGAGGCGGCGTCTATAATGGCTATTTGCTCAAATGAGGGTGAGATGCTGGTTGATCCAGAAGGCATAGCCAATCAATTTAAGCAGTACTATGATTCCCTGTATCGCTCCCGCCCCCTGGCTAAGGAAAGTGCGACTCGGGATTACTTGGAACATATAACACTACTCTGGCTTTCTAACGAGCACCGAGAGTATCTGATGCAGCCCCATGAAGCCTGGGAAGTACGAGAGGCATTGCGACATATGAGATCTGGTAGTGCACCGGGATAGGATGGTCTGTCGGTGACCTTTTATAAAGAATTTGTAGATCTACTTACTCCACACTTGGTGACTCTGTTCGAGGAGCTATACGAGTCTGGGGAACTGCCTCCGACAATGAGAAAGGCTATGATTGTTACCATACTCAAGCCTGGTAAGTCACCAGAGGAGTGCTCCTCTTATCGTCCATTGTCGCTACTGAACGTTAATACAAACATTTTTGCCAAAATATTAGCGAAATATCTTGCTCCATTGGTCCCAAGTCTGGGTAGTACAGAACAGGCAGGCGGGGTTCGTCCCTGGTTGCAATCTCACCTACAATCTCGGGGGGGGGGGGCCCTTCAGCACATTAACCCTAACGTCAAGGCCACTGTGATCTTCCTTGATGCTGAAAAAGCGTTTGACTCAGTAGAATGGCCATTCTTACGAATAGTACTGGAAAGGATGGGTGTGGGTGGAGTTTTTTTTAACTTAGTTGCTATTTTATACAACTTGTCTGTTGCAAGAGTACACATAGGAGATACGGTCACAGCCCTGGTAAGGATTTCTAGAGGCACTAGGCAGGGCTGCCCGCTGTCGGCCCTCCTGTATGCCATTGTTGCAGAGCCACTTGCGTGCGCTCTGAGACTATCATGGATTCCAGGGGATTCGCTTCCCCAACTACAACTTAATCGTGTCATCATATGCTGATGACACATTGCTTTACGTTAGGGACCCGGAGGTCAATTTGTCTCCAGTACTGTGGGAGGTAGTACGATTTGGCAAACTATCGGGCTTCAGAATTAACTGGACTAAATCCATGATCTTCCCTCTGACCCCTTCCACTGCACCTTTTTAACTCGACTTCCCGTTGACCTGGACTACCGAGTCGGTCCAATATTTGGGGATAGAATTACATACGACCCGGAGACTGTTTTTAAAGAAAATTATGGGAGGGCGGTCACCAAGCTGGAGGAGGACATTGAGCTCTGTATTCGTCTTCCTATATCGCTGTTGGCGCGGATATTGCTGATGAAAATGGTGGCATTACCGAGGTTCTTATTCTTGTTTTTAAACATTCCTATGGTCTTACCAGCACACCTTTTTAAAAACATCACCTCTATTTTGACTAAATTGGCGTGGGTTGGAAAGCCGCTGAGGGTGCAGTGGAAGGTCCTTACTTTACCTTGCTATCTGGGGGGACTGGGAGCTCCAGACCTGGACCTGTCTTATAGAGTAACGCAGTCGGATGCCTTCCATTGGATACATCAGAACTCAGGCCCGCTGTATCTGCAGATCAAAAAGGTCGCGGTGGCGTATCTGCATATCGGAAAGGTCGCGGTGGCCCCACAGGACCTCCCTTCTAGTCTGTTTCAACCCCCAGATCGTCGCACAGGAATCCTAGATTCCATTAACGCCATGGTGCATGCATGGCAAGATTTGGTCAAGAGACAAGATTGCAATTTGCTATACTCTCCACTTGTCCCATTGGAATGGTGTGCCTGGCTCCCTGTAAGTGGGGACCACGTAGTGCTTATGGCATTGCGGGCATTAAATATAAGGAAGGTGGGAGACCTCTTTCTGGAAGGGAAAGCTTGCTCGTGGGGGGAGAAAGTCCCAGAAGACATAGTGGTCACCCCACTAGTTGAATTCCAATATTATAGGGTAAGACATGGGCTGCGCAAGACACTTGGGAATGACATGGCGGAGACCCAGGAGGTGACCCCTCTCACACCTACTCTGAAAGCGGAAACCCCTGTTAAACTAGTGTTCAGGTTCTATAAGATTGTTAAGGCATATCTCACAAATTATTACACAAAAGCGAGGCTAGAGTGGCTAAGGGACTTAGGAAACAATATAGATGATGATGTTTGGAGATTTAGTTGCGAGGCGACTAGGCGGGTGTCCTTAAATGGCCAACACCGACTAATTCATGACATTTTTTTACAAAGAGTTTACTATACCCCAGAACGGTTATTTCGCTATGGACTGAAGGAGACTGCTGAGTGTAATAGATGCAGGAAGATCCCAGAGGATTTTATACACATAGCTTGGCAATGCCCGACAATTGCTAAATTCTGGGAAAAGGTATTCCAAAAACTAAGCGATATCACAGAGGTCCCTACGCTCCCAGATCCACTAGTTGCCTTGTTAGACTATACGAAGAAGATTAAAAAAGGAATTAGACGCTTGATTGAAATGGGGGTTTTAATAGCTAAACGCAGGTTAGCGATGTGTTGGTCGGGTGGCCCGCCACCCACAATACAAGAGTGGTCACGGGATATGCTGTATTGTAACACACAGACGGAGCTATACAGTGAGTTACTTCCCCCCCAGCAGCCACCCTAAGAACTTCAGGGGATTAAATCAAACATATATTGCTGGGAAGCCCCTCCCGGATACAGACACTATACCCAATGTTGGGGACATCCTGAGGTAAATGTTAATGTTAATTGATGAACGTAGCACTGACGTCTGTAACGAACCTGCATAACCTACCTCATGTTGTAAATGTACTCATGGTGATATTGTTCTGAGATCCCTTTGTTCACTGTAAGACCTCTCTGTGACTCCACTTAGGTAGAAAATGATTTGCATAACTTTTTTCATCAGTATGCCTACGTATTCATGCTTCAAGTTGTTACCTCTTGCAATGGACTTAATTGCTATGTATCACCCTTTGAAAGCAAAAAGTGTTTTTATTGTAATGTATGACCTAATAAATACAACAATAAAAAAGAAATTTTTAAAAAGAGTGTTATAGACTTGTCACATGAAAGTTCACTGACAGTCATCAGTGATTGTAGGAACCACCTAAGGAGGACCGCACACCCAGCGTGGACCACTATGTCTGAGAAACACCGGGAGAGTAACGAGGCATTCCTGGCGTGGTGGGAGGCTGGCTACGCAGAAACCATCTGTTATACCCAGTGAACCTGAAGCCTGCTGAAGAGAGCATACTCAACCTTCTGTACTATCTACCCTTGGGGTTGCATGAGAGACTTGGAAGTGGTCCTGTTCAACGTCATCAGTGACCCCGGTCGGGAAGCCTATAAGAGGCTCCGAACAATCCACACAGGTCTATAACAATCCAGGGGCAAGGGCCTCAAGGGAATTCTGGTAAGAGGGGAATCCCGACACTAGAGATACGTCTGCAGACGCTCCACGACAAACACCAGGATGCCCTGAGGTTGTGTATGGAGACTGGCCACCTAAAGGCTATCTGATGAAGGCCCGTGCACCTGAGTCCTGCCGGCCAGAACACACAGACCCTGAGACAACCACCCTTTGTGGCTGCAAGAGGAACTTGGATGTGGTCCTATTGGCAGTTCCTCAATGATTTCTTCACGTGGCCTATGAGAGGCTCTGCACAGTTCACAAAGTCCCATTGCTGCCCAGCAGAAGGGGCCTCATGGAAATTCCTATGAGAAGGGAGTCCTGGCATGAGGGGGAAGTCTGAAGCTGCTCCACCAGTGGGCAATGAGAAGCATTATGGCCTTCAAGGAAGACTTCCATTCATCAATATCATCCTCAGTCTATGCAAGGCTTGGCATTCATGGAGCCTGAGCGCCCTCAAAGAGACCTCTGTAGTGGACTCTACCACCACTCCGGATGCACTCACATTGAACTATGTACAAAGTCTCTAACACCATGAGACAAGGCTGGTCCGAACAACATTGCTGAGGTGGAATAAAACCTTATGGACATGTGGTTAAGAGATCTACTGGCACATGCATCAAGAAAAGCTTTTGCGAGTCCTTAATTGCGAATATTAAGGACTCGCAATTAAGGACTCGCAAAAGCCTATGCATGTAGGAATCGCTATTAAAATAGCGATACCTTAACATTCATTAATTGCGACTCACAAATTGCGAGTCGCAATTAATGAATGGCTTCCCATTCATTCCTATGGGCCTCCAGGCCCATAGGAATGCATTGGAGATTGCGGGAGCAATTTGCGAGTACCAGTAGGTACTCGCAAATTGCTCCCGCAATTTCTCGGGTGCAAGGGTGTCAAAATGACACCCTATTGCACCCATGTATTTGTACTCTGCACACATGTTGCATACACACATGCACTAAGGGCATGTGTGTGCGCAACGTGAAACTTAGAAAAATGCAAATAAGTGCATTTTTCTAAGTTTTAGCAAATTACCATGAAGTCCAGCTTCATGGTAATTTGCTCCCGCTAGTAGCGAAATCGCTATTTTTAAAACTTTCATGCATTGCATTTAAGGAATCTCAATTAGGGATTCCTTAAATGCAATCGCTATTTAAGGAATCGCTATTTTGAGATTCCTTCAATAGCGATTTTTGCTTTTGGGATGATGCATCCCAAATGCAAAAATACCGGTCGCAAAGGGGCAGATTCTGAGAATCTGCCCGTTTGCGACCGGTTTTGTGGTTGATGCATGTGCCTGCATGTACTTCCTGGCAGATGGCCTGAAGAGACTCGGTGGTGCTGTATTTTTGTTTATATGTTTTTTCCCAAAGGTTGGACTTGTTCATCTCTTTTCAATACAGTTTGGGGGGGAATGTAGTGATCTGCTGGACATTTGCTAGTGTTTCTGGCCTCTACACTCACCTTCACACCCATCCATCACAGGTGTCACCGGTCAGGTGACCCTGCTAATAAAAGGGGCAGAGCGCACGTGCCCTGGGCCAGTTACAGTAACCATATGTCTGTGTGGTCATTCATGCTGCAAGAGGGCCTAGGGCTCTGAACATTAGAATCTTGGCTACCACATGATATTGACCTGAAAAGTACACATCTAGAAATTGGCTGAAATTGGAAGCATCAATTTAACATAAGCTGAAAAACAGATCCAACAGTAAATATTCTTACATATAGGAGCTGTGCAAACTTGTTGTGCTGTGCTTGTGAAGCGTTATTTACCTCTAGGCAAGTTGCTCGTGAATTGGAAAAAAGAGTAGAAATACAAGTTTAGCAACAAAGTTGAGAGCACGCCAAAGATCACTTCATACTCAGAGAAACAACCACAGCACAGTTGTAATGCTTGTAAAGATGGCAGATATAAGGAGATCGGAGGTGATGATCAATGGTTTAAAGCAAAATGATGCCCCCCTACGCAGAATGTGTGGAGGGGGCTTTGTGTCTTGCATATCGGGCTGACGTGGGTCGATATTCTGTGGTCTACTACAGGGAAAAGTTGGAAAGTTTCTCTAGTAGGTAAACTTGGAGCCAATTTACTACTTTTCGGGTATTCAGAAAGATTTTCAGGCGTATCCCTGTATGTCTATGCACATTGTTGATATCCATCAGTACTCAATTGCAAAGTTTTTTCTCATGTAGAATTGTCACAGGTGTACAATTTTAAAAGTACAAAGCTGAAATAAAGGCGGATTTGGACTTGGAAAGAAAGGCTCCTGTTCTTTCCTGCAGGGCTTTTCCCCTGTGCAGAAACACCTTCCTAAACACTATTTATGGACTATTCCCTCTTCATGCCATTTGGTGCCCTCATTTACTCCTGCTACTGATAGCACTAAATCTGTGTTTCTTCCAAGGAAAGGAAACCAACAGCAAACTGTTGGTAAATGCACGTGGACTCAAAAAAGTTTACAGTGGACCCTAAGGGAATGCCTATAATCCCACACTTACTGTTAGAACTGTCATTGTAGAAATCCCACCTGCTTGGTAGATTTTGTGCATTGCAAAAAAGCACTTTGCAAGTTTAAAGTATTCCTCCTCTGGTTCCCTGAATCAGATATTTGACTGTGTCCTTGTTTTTTTGTAAAGCTGGGAACAGGTGCACAACATGTTTTAACAATCAGGCCCAATATGCTGATATAGTCCTATGTTCTTACCTCTGCGCTTTAGATGGATCAATGTGGGAGCTGATCCGGGCACTGAGGTACACACGGCTAGCTGTTTGTACAAGCCCCTGTGCCAGTGGCAAGAGCTTTTGAATGGGACTCTGCCCCCTGGAGCAAACACATTGATAGAAAGTTAGGTAGGTGGTCTGAGAGCACTGCTTATCTGTGTTTTGAAGCTGTGAGTCTGGCGGACAGCTGATACATAAGCATGCAGACTCCCAAGGCATACTGTGGCACCATGCCTGGGGTCATTATGACATGATGAGTGAGCTAGGCAGAGAATGACAGCTGGCAAAGTCTCTAAGCTCATGGTTTGAATGTTCTTTCCATGTTGACAGTACTCTGCTTCACTAGTGCTGGTGTTGTAACTTTCTTACTGATATTATGACTGCAGGGGTGCCTGATTTTGGACTGCACCATTGGCCTGTACAACGCATTTCCGGGGGGTGAGCGACTTTCAAAGTACTGTCAATGGAGTGTCAAAAGGTTGTAAAAAAGTGTGCTGGGTTTCTGTGATTTTGAAAATAGCACAGCAGTTTGAAAGAGGAATCCGAGGGTCTGTCACTAAAATGTTCTATTGTTTACTTACAAGCAGTAATTTCATTTATATAGTGCTTACTACCCCTGATGAGGTGTTGAAGTGCTTTTTCAGCACGTAGCATGCAACTCCGGAACCCAAAAAGGATTAGTGGTGAATTAGTATAGGGAGATAAGAAATTAATTTGTGCAATGGACATGTGAGGTTGTTATTTGGATTGAAAAAGGATAGTGGAGGGATAGAAGAGGGAAGGGTTTGCATTCATATACCACTTTCTACCACTGATGAAGTGTCCTATGGATCCCAGATTGGTGGCCGACCGACCTAGGTCCCCATCCCGCTCCCAAGTTTACAGTAAAAAATCTGGGCATCCGTCTAGATCAAGCCCTCAGTCTAAGGAAGCACGCTGCTCAGACAGCTGGTTCCTGTTTTCATGTAATTGGCCTGCTCCGCCGAGTTTTCCCCCTGCTTCCTGACTCCACCCAGAAAACTCTAGTCCAGGCGCTGGTATTAAGTCGTCTGGACTACTGTAACGTCCTGCTGGTCTCTGCTAATGATGCCTCACTCAGCAGACTGCAGGTAGTTCAGAACACTGCGGCGCGGTTGTTCCTTAATGCCCCCTCTAGAACCCCCTCTTGCCCTCTTCTCATGAAGCTGCATTTACTCCCTCTCCGCCAACGCGTCAAATTTAAAATCTGCTGCACCATTCATAAGGCACTGCTTAATTTGGGACCATCCTATCTTTCCGAGAAATTCATGCCCTATATACCATCAAGATCCCTCCGCTCGAGTGCTAAACACCTTCTGGCGGTGCCTCGAGTAAGTAAGGCAAGACTAGGAGGAAGAACTCTTTCCCATCTTGGCCCTCGTTACTGGAATGAACTCCCCTTGTCCTTGAGACAGTGTCTAGATCACTTGCAATTTAGGAAGTTGCTTAACCCCTTCGATGCGCATGATGGAGCGGTTCCGTCTTGCACAGCGGTTGCGCTGTGCGTATGACGGAACCGCTCCGTCATGGCCCCGCCCGCGCAATAGAACCTTCAGCACAGCGCGGTAATCCGCGCCGCGCTGAAGGGGTTAAGACCACCCTTTTCTGCGCCTGTTAAACTCTGCTGGAGTTGCTTCACACCCTCACAGTCCGCTCTAAGCGCAGAGATACCTCTTCGGGTGTCGATTCTAGCGTTATATAAACAAATAAATAAAACTAAATAAATGAAGTGCTTTTCGGCTGGTAGCACACTACATGAGTAGTGGGGAATTGATATAGGGAAGTATGAAATTAATTTGAGTGATGGACATGTTCATCTGTTAGTTGGATTGAATAGGATAGTGGAGGGATAGAAGAGGGAAGGGTCTAGAAAGTGTTTTTTTTGGTTTTTTGAGCTCATAGCAGTAGGAGGAGGTTTGGGAATAGTAAAGGGGAGGTGGAGGGGAGAGAGTCAGAGGAAAGGTTTAAAAAAAGGCTTGTTTGGGAGATCAGAGGTTCAGCCACGTGTGTCCACCCATGTGTGGCGGGGAAGGAGGGTGTATGCACGTCAAGAGATACCACCTGAAAGTAATTACACAAGTTCATAATTATTTACCTGGTTTCAACAGAATCCACATTAGTTAGGGCTGAGGCTACAACAGATGAGATCGTCATTAACACATAATGAGATGCAGCAGGCATTTCAGACAGTGGAATGCTGTCATTTGTTTAAATATACAATGCCCAGTAATATTATATAAATGAACTTGGATCTGCTAGGCGTCCAATGAGCTGCTTCCTTCTGGGACACCTTAGAGTTAGTTCAGAAATGCATCTGAGAGAGTGTAAAGGTTTCCCAACTGCTAATAGCAATAACAGAGCGGACGCCTTCGTATCTATGCATGCATCTAAAGTTAGGGAGCAGAATGTGTATGCTGAAAGTTACAGATGTGCTTCACAGATGGGACTAGTCAGAGGAATGGCAACAGCCAGAAATGTAGAAGTCAAAGACGGTGGCACTGAATGCAAAGCAAGTAAGCTATCCCGCTCTTGGCTGATCAGCAAAGACTCTGTGAGATGGGAATGTCAAGAATGTGAGGGGCGGGAGTGGTGACTGACAGGCAACAAGTTAACTAAAGGGGGTGGGCATATCAGCAAGGGCCGGCGAGAATTATCGCTAAGCGCGCTTAGCGTGAGGATAATTATCGCCGGCTATCACTGGTTTTATCGCTAAGATAGCATGCTATCAGCAACCCTTATATCCAAAGTGATACAATTTCAAGCGCAAGCTGCCAAACGTGCGATTATCGCTGGAAATCCAGCGATAATCGCACAACGTTTCGCGATAGCTTGATGATAGGGCAGGGCAGACTTAGCCATCATATCCACGTTCCATTGGATATAATGGCTCAGTCAGACAGAAAGCAGGTGTAAGGAAAGTAGCGATAACTGCGGTTAGCGCTACTTTTCTTGTTGCTCTGCAGGTTAGCAATCAGCTTGCTGATAGGAGAAATGTCTGTTAGCGACATTTCTCACATTATTTTGGGGGGGAACGCCCACTTTGCATCTCATTAGAGATGCAAAGCTGGGCATTAAGGGAAAGGGTGCTAAGGCATGGATTCACGCGATAGCGTGACCTTGCTGATAGTGCAATAATATTATCGCCGCTTTTCGCCCGAAAACGGATGCTAAAGTGGGGATAATTTTATCGCCGGCCCTTGCTGATATGCCCCGAAGTGAGTTAGCAATACTCAGAAAACAGATGCCGCAGTTACACCCATTAAAGTCATATTCTCTGAAACAGGAGGATCCAAGTGACCTAAATTCACCATCACACCTGTACAAGCAGTCTTGTTGGACAACAATTTTAAAAAGGGACAAATTGAGATAAATTTTCAGTTTTCATCTTTTAGTGATTTTCAATAAAAAGCTTACCTTCTTATCTAAACAAACTCTGACTATTAGGGCATCAGTAGCGGTTTTGACCCATTCAACTCCAGGTAAGTCAGCAATAGTAGAGGCCAGATGAAAAAAGATTTTGGCCAGTGATGTTATTTTGACCCTCAGCAAAGAGCAGAGTGCAAACATCTTTCACCATTTACCACTTGTCATGATAGTGTGCTGTAATATGGATTTGTAGAGCGCTGCTTGTCACCCCTGAGGGTATCTAGGCGCTCTGGCAGTGGTGGAGAGTGTTCATCCATGTTAACGGGCTGTGGTTGAGACACAACAACACAACTCAAAAGCATACGAGCACAACCCAATGCTTCAACACGACAGTGCCTTATTAAAATCACAACATACAGCACAACAACACAAAGCAATAGACCACCATGACGCTCAGGAAAATAACAACATAATATAGCACAATAACAAAATAACCACACAACCCAAAAAACAATGCAAAAAAACAGCATATCAGCACACTAAAGCACAGAGCATTAACTCAAAAACACAACAACTAAACAAATGGAAACCAACATTACAATACAATTGTCTCGAGTTATTGTGTTGTCACAGTGCATTGTGATGTGTTGTTATGTTTTACAGAGATATTCACAAGTTTCTCTCCGTTCTGTTGTGGTTATTTTGCTCTTTTTTTTCTATTGTGCTGTTTCATTATGATGTGTTCTGTTATTGCATTGTAATATTATTGTATTGAATGTTTCCGTTTTTACCTTGCCTTGTGTTCATTTGTTATAAGTGTATTGTGCTGTGTTGGTGTTGTCTTCTGTTATAACTTTGTTATGCAGCTTTAACAGTATACATTTAGCTAGAGCTCAGTTGCACAAACAGGCCCCTCTCGCAAAGATGCAAACATCCTGCCCCGCCCCCCCCCCCCCACCCCACCACCAGCATTTCATGCTCATAAGGTACCAAGTAAGTCTAAAGCCAAGTGCTAGATTCTGCCTTAAAATAAGCACTTTCAAATTCCACTTTATGTTGTACACCATCTGAATTGATTTCTCTTGGCACTGGCTTTCCAGTCAAATTGTCTCACATCGTTGAACATTTACTGTGGATGCAAGTAAATGCACAAGACAATGAATAAAATGGCTATAATATTCGTGCATGAGCTAACAAATCATTTTGTGCACTTTTGCTAATGAAGTTTCTGCAATAAAATCTTTCGCTGTAATCAGTCTTTGAACAGTGTTGCCTATCGTGAAACTAGATATGAGAGAACGCTTCTTAATAAACAGAAGCAATACTGCCCTCTGCTGGGAAAAAAGAATAGTTTTGGTAGATGCAGTAGCAGTAAATGAATAATTATGAAAATAAGCACTGCATCTAAACACACTGGGAGAACATATTGATCAAAAAGACCAGTCACCACTTTGTTCTTCTCTTTCTTTTTTAATATTCTAACGTTCCTCTACAAATGTAACTTTTTCACGAACATGTGGAGTATTTAATAATAAAATGCTGTTTAGATCCACGGGTCTGTTGAGTGGTTGTTTTCAGAAACAGTAGCTTACTTTTGGAAGAGGCCATTCCACTGCTGCACTTTTAACTGCTGGTACAGAATGAGTAATTACACTTAGCCTGGATCATGTTTCCTAAGGAGGAGTTCTTTATTTTTAGACCTCCGCTCTGGTGCTGAGCTGTGCACAGGCCAGTGATTCAGTGCGGAGGGACTGGCTGCGAGCCCTATATTCTGAGCTTTCCCGGGTCTTATTCTAGTTCTGTGCAAGGGCCTCTGTAAAGCACGTTAATATTTCCTATAAACTAGTCTGCGGGATCATCATTTTATGTTAAAAAGTTCTCTTCACCCCAAAACCATGATCGGTATTTTCAACAGAAATGTGAACATAACATCCTTTGTAAGGATATTTTCAGAATATTATTTATTTTGCTATGTAACTGAGTTTATTCATTGTACTTTCGAAGATTTATTTTTTCTTTTGTTAATAATTACAAAACTAACCCAGATGTCTTTTCCACTCTGTAAACTATTGGCCTAATTGCGAGAATTTTACCCACAGAGATAACTCCAGTGGAATTCCATCACCCGCAACCCGAAATTTCTCGGGACTCCGAAATAACAGATCTACAAACTCTGAACCCTATCATTCTGGGCACAGAGACAGCTGCAGAGATGGTGGCTGCAGGTAGAATCACACCCCAATCCCCTGTCCGACCACTGCAATAGGAGGGGGACAGATAAGGCTCCCTCAGACAGGTGCCTGTTCTGATTCCACAACCCTTCATGCCACCCTGCCAACCCACAAGGTGACTCTTTCTGCATGCTCAGAGCAGGCACAAAATGTCAGCAGTTTTCTCACAGTAATCGCCGAACACCACATGAAAAAGAACCCTTTATCTGTTGGCCCGTGTGGTTATTCCCCATTCTACAAAGGAAACTCGTGATTACCAGTTTGTGATGTGGGGACTCCAGCCAGAATCAGACATTTATTATCCTCTGGCACCCATGCACCATATATGGCACTCTTAATTATGTCTTTAGTGGAGAATGCAGGGCTTAATTTGGGTAACCCATCCCATCTCAAACTTCACTCAATGGCTCGTGCCTTAAATTAGAAAGGCCTGAGAATAAAATGGAATGTTAGGGAATTCCACAGGTTATTGGAGTGGGGCCTGAGGTATTTCAGTCTATCTTCAGAATCGGGAAATGTTTACAATGAAAAGATGAAACCAGTTCAGGGCTGATCCCCAGAATACCAGGTGGTGTTTTAAAACAGAGAAAAGATAACCGTGGTCGAACGTGTCAAGTGCCTTTGTGAGATCCACAAGTATTAGGAGGCAGCAATCACCCCTTTCAAGAAATTAGAGTATTATTCGAGGGGGGTGAGAACCCCCCTCAAATAATCACAATCCTTTCCAGGGTGAAACACCAAAGTCACTAAATCAACCTGTGCTTAACACTCTGGTAGCTCGCTGCCATAGCAGTCAGTAATTAATTGGCAATGCACCAATCAAACAGCTATAAAGTGAAAACACAACACCAAAAAATCCCAAAACTATTTAGACAAATAGAAAACATTTTATTAAAGAAAATGACAACAAAAGGCAAAAATCCAATAAGTACGACCGGAGATGTGAATTTTTAAAGTTTGAAAGAAAAATAGTGCCAAAAAGCACAAAGCGTCATCTGTGGTTATCTGGTCATGCTGGACCAGCTACCCAAGTTAAAAGTTAATGTTGACCACAATGGATCGCTGGTCAGAGCAGGTTCTTCCCGGTTGAAAGTTTACGTACTGTGGGGCATATTTACAATAACTGGTGCATCCCTGCATATCAGCAGGGATGCGCCAGTTATTGCGCGCCACAGCTCCACCACCATAGAAGCGCCTGCGCCAGTTATTGTTCGCCACAGCTCCGCCACCATGGAAGCGCCGCATTTACAATGCGGCGCACCAAGTGGCAAAAACGGCACAGATGCGTGACGCATCTGTGCCGTAAAAGTGGCGCATTGCTGGAGTTGCGTCGCAAGCGCGACGCAGCTCCAGCAATGCTCTGGGGGGACCCTATCTTGTTAATGCTGCATCAATCTTACGCCTGCTTCAGGCAGGCACAGGGTTTTGATGCAGCATGGGCCTAAAAGTGACTGAGTGAAATCTTGTAGCTTTCACTCAGCCACTTTTAGGAGGCGTTCCTGCGCCGGAACGCCCCACCCTGCGCAGGAATGCCTACATGTGGCGCAGGGCTTTACAACGTCACGCATCTCCCAGATGCGTCACATTGTAAGTACCCCGCACCATGGCGCAGGATTTGCGCCGCCGCTGCGTCACAAAAGTGACGCAACTGTGGCATAAATGAGGCACAAGGGGCTTGTAAATCTGCCCCTGAGTTAGAAACTTTTATGGAGTAAAAAGTGGTCACTGTTGAGTCGTTGGCAGGGTAAGCTGCGAGCTGGATCCGATGCAGGGCTCAATGATGGCGGGTTTCTGAAGCTCACTGTCCTGATGCTGTTGATGTGTGGAAAGCTCTGTGTGGGCAAAGTTCAATAGCCTTGTCCGTCAAGGCCTCGACATCAATGGGATGCTGCTCATCTTCGGTCCTGATGAAGCCCTCAATGTTCGCACTTATAAACGTTTCTAGAAGTCAGATTTCCTTCAGCGGAGCAAACAGCAAGCGAGGCCAACCAGCGTTTCAAAGTAGATGGCTGTGGCTTAGATGGCAATTATGATCTCCATCGGTTCAGTTAAGTTCTACTTCTTGGAGTTTGGGGACAGGAGGAGTACATTCTAACAACATCCAGGGATCCAGAACCTGGGAGTATCACTTGGGGGTAAGAACTCACTCCAGCAGAGGCCAACAGCAGGGTCCAGGCCAGGTCCATGTGGCACTGGTCAGCCAGGCAGCTGCAAGGAAAGGGCCTCTTGAAGTTTACTGTGTCACTGTAGCTCAAAGAGAAGGTCAGCCAAATGACCCTTGGAGTCACTTGGCTGTGCTTCTGGGTTCAAAGGAAGCAAGGCCAGTCGTCCTTCAGGGTCTTCAGGCAGCAGAGTGGTCCTTCTTCACATTCTTCACAGGTCCAGAAATGTCCTAGGAGTGTACTGGGAATGCCACATTTATGTCCAGTGCCAGCCTGAGGGTGGGGAAAACTGCTGGCCTGTCTCTAACCAATGGGGTGAAGGTTCCCAGGGATGACCCTACCCACTTTTGCAGAACGGCCTGTGAGTTTGTATTGTAAACTATCCCACAGCACCCCTCCCTACCTAAATCCAACATGGCAGAACCTTTCTGCCCCTGATCAAAGCTCCCTGTACCGACCCAGAGCTGTGGCCATGATAATGGGAAAACCATCCATTGTGGTCAATCAATCAATCAGGATTTATACAGCATGGCATATCACCTGATAGGTCATCCAGGTCCTGACGCTCAAAGCAGTAACTGAAAATGAGCCGGTAGCAGAGGACTTCATCTTGGTCTAAGAGCCAGGTTTTTAGCTCATTTTTTGAAGCACTGCATTGACTAAGCCAAGCAAAGTTCAAGCGGTATTCCACAGCTCTGCAATCAGAAGTGTGAATGACCTGCCTCAGCAGCGAGCTTTGGCAAATCTGGGAGCACACAGAAGCCGGAAGTTATTGTATCTCAGCTATCTCTCTTGTTGGTATTGGCCAAGTCTGTTTCTCAGGTAAAGTGGACCTTTGCCTTCAAGAAATATAAAAGCAAGGGTGAGGGTGTTAAATTCGATCCTTTTGGCCACTGGGAGTCAATCTTGCTCCTTTAAGTGGGGTGAAATATGTTGGCAAAAAGAGACACGCTGAATCAGCCTGGCTGCCAAATTCTGAATAATGTTTAGAATGTGGGTCAAAAACATGTGTAGACCCAAATAGGAGCTGTTGGCATAGTCAAGGCGTGACGTCACAAGTGCGTGACCACGTTTTTACAGGTTTCCTCCAGAGCAAGGTGCAGCAGCTTCCTGACAGATCTAAGCTTCAGGAAGCAAATCGAAGAGATCTCTTTGATTAGTGTTGTGCCAGAAAAGTTGGAATCAAATATGATGCCCAAACTCCTCGCCGATGAAGCAGGTGACGAGGCAGGTCAAGTTCTTCAGGCAACCAAAGGTTCGATGGGGGGCCCTTGTCAGAAGAAGAGGACCTCTGTTTATCCACATAAGGTTTCAAAAAGTTGGACTTCATCCAATGAGCTACGTCTTTCAGGCACTTTTTGAATTGAAGGCGGGCTACTTCAGAGTGCTCCATGAAAGAGAACAACAGTTGCATGTCATCCACATAGGAGACCACATTCACCCCCAGGATTTCATCAGGGTGGCAAGTGGGGCCATGTTGAGGTTAAAAAGCAGCAGGTTCATCGCATAGCCCTTTGGTTCCCCGCAAACCAGGGTTTTGGGGAGGAAGAAAAAGGGTGGAGAAAAACCCTCTAAGAACATTCCTTCAGAAATAATTGTATCCAGGACAAGACCGAGCCCTGAAAAACAAGTTGGCGCAATCTGTGCAACAGAGTAGGGTGAGACATCATGTTGAACACTGGTGATAAATCCAATAATACAACTTTAGCGGATGCAGTTCGTCTAATGTTTCTCTAACAGACTCTGACACTTCCAATAATGCAGTTTCTGTGCTGTAACCTGCGCAAAAGATTGATGGAGTGTCATGGAGCAGGACATTTTTTTCTATGAAAGATGAAAGTTGCTGATTTACCAACTCCAAACTGGGTCTGGGGAAACTCTTCCCTCCCACTGGGCTTGGAGCCAAGCTGACTAGAAAGACAAAGACAAAGGGAGGCAGGCCTAGGTGTAAGCCACATCTGCCAGTGACAGGGTAAGCATCTCTTGAAACTCAGAAACGCTCAGGTCATCCTGCTCAAGGAAGAAAATCCCCTCTCCACACCCAAGCCTTCTTTCCACTGTCTGGGTGCAATCCACTTCTCACCACAGGGAAGCCATCAGCAGTTAGGCCACACTGGACACTGGCAGAAAGGGCCTTTGGGCTTATGCAGAAAAATTACAAACTTCTAAAAGTGTAATTTCTAAAATAGTATCAAAAATCAGACTTGTACACTAAGTGGAATTTTAAATTACTATTAAAATGAGTCATTGAATAATTTTTTTAGCTGCTGCCAAAAATGAAATCAAGCATTATAACGTGTTATAATGTAGCCCAGTGTTTTCCTATGGGAGAGTCAGCCTTGATATAGTGAAAAACAATTTTGGAACTTTTTTCACGGTCAAGGCATGTAAAATATTAAATATACGCACCCTACTTTTTAAAATACCATCCAACCTGCTCTATGGGCATTTAGTACCTACATTAGGAGTGACTTATAAGCAGTAAAAGGAATGTTTAGGTCTAGGAAAAGGTTTATTTGGCCAGGTTGAAATGGCAGTTTAAATATTTCCCACAGAGGCTGCATTTGCAGGCGTGGAGACACAATGAGTGCTGCAGCCCTCTAGAAGCATTTAATTTACTGGTCCTGGGTACATGGAGTGCCATATAGTGGGGACTTGTAAGAAAATGAAATGTGCCAATTAGGTGGTGCCAATTCTAACATGTTTAGCGAGGAGAACATGAGTACTTTACCGCTGTCTAGCAGGACTGTAGTATGCAGAGCCTTATGGCCAACAAAAATAGGCTTAGCAAAAGAAGGCAAAAATCTGAGGAAGTAAAGCACAAAAAAATGGTCATTTCTGAAATCCCAATTGAGAAACTGATGAACATCATCTGACAATTTAAATGTGGCATTTGAATGCTGCAACCCTCACAGAAAGCAGATTGATGAATAGTGGGAAGAGTCACAGAGTTGATGTATAAACATACTTTAAAGAGACCTATTTGTCCATGGAAGGTTGGAAAGCAGACGATAATTAGACTGTAAATCCAAGTTGAGGTTTGTGTTCTTCACCTAGGTGGGTATTTGTCCACATTTGTAACTTGTCGGTAAAAAGAACCCGACCAAGCTATGCATGTATAAACCCACACTCTGAAAAAGCAAAATGGGACAAGTTTAATTTGATGAAGTCTGTTGGTATTGGCTTGATATGATAGGTGGTCACTTTGAGGTTCGGGGTGATAGATGTGAGTGCACTGTTGTCAGTGGCGTAGGAAGGGGGGTGCGGTGGGTGTGGGCTGCCCCGAGTGTCATCCCTGAGGGGGGATGACAAAATGTCACTAAGGGGGGTGACAAAATGCCGTTCCCCCAGCTCTTACCTACCGTATTCAGAGTAGCACCGTCGCGGGGCGGCAATCCGTGGATTCGCCAACACCCCACCCCCCCATCTTCAAGGAGTCCCGCCATGGGGGGCAAACACAGGTACCGCCCCGGGCTATCTGAGGTCTAGCTACGCCGATGACTGTTGTTGAGGTGATGAACGAATGCATAGTTCAGCACACTGAAAGATGCCTCCCGGCCTTGACTGCGCTCATCTGGTCAATGGAATAGCAACGTAATGTTCGCTTCTCATAGACATAAGTGGTGGAAAGTTAGATGAAAATGAAGAACTGCTGTAAATGCACGTTTTGGCTGAGACAATGTTGTGATTACTTACTGGCAATCTGAATTACTCCAAGTAGAACTAGTTTATGTCCTTGTCCCTACTTTTAAGCCGCAAATAGTTGGACTTGATGTGATCAATATTACAGATAACCAATCCACACCTTCCTCCTGTACACCTCTTCCTCGTTTTTGTCTTACATTCTGAGGATACGCCAACCAGTACATGCAAACTTTGACACCTGCTCTATAAAGGAAATCAATGCAATCATGTGTAACATCAATCAGACACGCAATATCAACAGTCCCATACACTACAATTTTGGTGAGGGACAGTAATGTTTGATTGACAGCAAGGGATGTCTGCCTTGAAAGTACTCTCCCTTCTAATGCATACTGGGATGAGAAACAGGAGCAGGGTGGTTAGGCAACTTTCTTCAATTAAAACTTCATATCCTTTTTAGATGTTTATGAAATGCTTTGGTGCATTTTTAATGACGAGTCAATCCAAAAAAGGTCTTGCAAAGTACCATCACTATTTCTAATTGGAAAACCATAAATGATCAGGAACTTAGCCCCGCAAAAGGCACCCACAATCTGAAGGTTGGAAGGAGGACAAAAATGAGGACTAATACATGGAGATCGACGTTATTCCCCATTTCTCAGACCCCCAAATCGTTAGGGCCCTGCAATTCATCATCCCAGAATTACCTGTGTCCTCGCGTCTCTAATCCCGGGTGCACTCATAAGGAGGGCCCACACTACAAAATTGTAGTTCAAAGCTATTTGCCAAAACCTGACTGATTTGTACAAGATAAACGTTGAGCACCAATCTGAATTTTAATGGCACATTCTGGCGGCAGAGTCGATAAAGTTTTTGAAAAGTATTTATGATCTCTAGGTACCTGAGGAGAAGTCTAAAGAAAGGCATATTACTCCTTGTTTGTTTATTTACTGATGTATGTGGCATGAGACTTTTTAACCCCTTCAGTGCCCATGACGAGCTGGACTCGTCATGGGCCGCGGTGGCGCTGTGCCCATGACGAGTCCAGCTCGTCATAGACCCCGCCCGCTAATGCAACGGCCGGCACTGGGCGGGGAAAGGGGCGGGCACTGAAGGGGTTAATATACTGCCTTTGACTATGTGAACCCCAACCGTGTGACCAAAATTATTATATAAAATATTTAAGGACACTCAAGAGAGCTGCCTGGAGTTTTTATTCATGTGTAGTATATCTAAGCCTTGATAACGCCTTTTACATTTGGTCTACCACATAGCTCGCAAAATGCATATTTTTGCCAGCAGTGCTTAACTGCAACCTCTTATATTTTAGTTATTTTTTCAACTAATATTGGGGCATATCAACAACAACCGGCGATAATTATCGCTGAGCGCACTTAGTGCTCGGATAATTATTGCCGGTTAGCGCCGATTTTTATCGCTGAGATAGCGTGCTATTAGCAACGCTTATCTCATCGGCGATAAAAATCCTAGCGCTAACTGGCTAACGTGAGATTATCGCTGGAAACCCAGCGATAATCTCACAATAGCTGGTTGATAGGGACTCACAAACTTAGCCATGATATCCACCTTCCATAGGATATCATGGCTAAGTCAGTCCTGAAGCAGGTGTTAGGAAAGTAACGATAACAGGTGTTATCGCTACTTTTCCTGACGCTATGCTTCATAGCGTGGGGCTTGATGATAGGAGAATGTCGCTTAGCGACATTTCTCCTATCATGTCAGGTCAGGAATGCCCACTTCGCATCTCATTAGAGATGCAAAGCTGGGCGTTAGAAATCCCCATGCTAAAGCAAGGTTTCACGCGTTAGCGTGACCTTGCTAATATAGCGATAAAATTATCGCCGCTTTTCGGCCAGAAACGGGCGCCAAAGCGGCGATAATTTTTTATCACCTCGTTGTAAATATGCCCCTACGTTATCGATAGGAGAGAAGTGTACATTGCGAGGTGGCTGTTGAGGCTTATACAAAATCATATTTCAGTAGTACTGCTACCTGAAGCAAGAGGCATGGTTTAGTCACAAGTCTTCACAATAATCTTTCTTTTTATCTTTTTTGGTGATGATTAATGTGAGTAAATGGTGCTTATGTAAACAATTATTAATGCATGACATTCATCACGCATAAAGATGCATTACTTGAAAATATACATTTTCCCTAATTTGTTTGCCATTGTTTTGGGAAACATTTCTGCTTTAGAAAATGTAGAATAGTTGAAGATAGAATACCAATCTCGTTTTGCTGGCCAACAAATACCATAAGAGATATGGAAGATGGTAACAAAAGTTCAAATATGTCCGAATTATGGGGCATATTATCAAGCCAGGCGATAAAATTATCGCCGCTTTAGCGGCACAAAACTGCCGCTAAAACGGCGATAATGGGCTTGATAATATGCTCTATGGAATTCCAATTGAAGCCCATGTTAGACGTCCTTCACATTTAACATGGGCTTCAATTGGAATTCCATAGAGATATTATCAAGCCCATTATCGCCGTTTTAGCGGCAGTTTTCTGCCGCTAAAGCGGCGATAATTTTATCGCCTGACTTGTTAATATGCCCCAGAGTTCTCTGTCTATCGGGCATATTATCAAGAGAATTATCGCCGCTTTAGCGGCTGTTTTCGGCCGAAAAGCGGCGATAATTCTATCGCAGAATCAACAAGGGCACGCTTACGCGTGTTTCCTTGTTTAAGCAGCCCTTTGCATGTCAGCGATGAATATCGCTAATGACATGCAAAGTAGGCGTTCTTTTCCATTGCTCAATGGAAATCCGCACTGACACTGCAGCGCAAGATTATCAAGCCTCCTGCAAACCCTCGATAAAATAAAATAAACCGCGCTAACCGCGGTTATCGCAGGTTTGTAACACCTGCTAAGAAACTGACCTAGCCATACTTTTAATGGCAGGTGGATTGAACGGCTGAGGCAACGGGGCATATTATCAAAGAAATGTGATAAATATCGCATTTCCCGCTTTGTGCAATTCTGTTTCAAGCCGCTATCGCTGGATTTAATCGCCGTGGAGATTTGCACGTACATACAGATAATCATATGATTGTGTATAAAGGGCTTTGGGGCATATCACCAACAACCGGCAATAATTATCGCAAAGCACACTTAGCGCTAGGATAATTATCGCCGGCTAGCGTGGATTTTTATGGCTGAGATAGCGTGTTATTAGCAACGCTTATCTCAATAGCGGTAAAAATCCTCACGCTAACTGGCTAACGTGAGATTATCGCTGGAAACCCAGCGATAATCTCACAATAGCTTGTTGATAGGGACTCACAAACTTAGCCATGATATCCTCCTTCCATAGGATATCATGGCTAAGTCAGTCCTGAAGCAGGTGTTAGGAAAGTAGCGATAACAGGTGTTATCGCTACTTTACCTGTCGCTATGCTTCATAACGTGGGGCTTGATGATAGGAGAAATGTCACTTAGCGACATTTCTCCTATCATGTCAGGTCAGGAACGCCCACTTTGCATCTCATTAGAGATGCACAGCTGGGCGTTAGAAATCCCCACGCTAAAGCAAGGTTTCACGCGTTAGCGTGACCTTGCTAATATAGTGATAAAATTATCGCAGCTTTTCGGCCGAAAACGGTCGCTAAAGCGGCGATAATTTTTTACCGCCTCGTTGTAAATATGCCCCTTTGTGCTTTGGCTTTGCCGCTGTGAATCGACCCCTCCCCACTGAGTGCCGCCCCAATCATAAGTCCCATCCATAGCTTTCACACTGCCGCTGGCCCTCGCCTGGGAGGTGCAGCTGTGGCTGGCTTCTTGCTTAATAGGTCCTAATTGTTTAATGTTTTTAGTTGGGACTTGCCAGGTGATACCACCAAGTTCCAAGTTTCACTTCTTCACTGATTCCTAGCACTTGTTGGGGCCCATTGCCTTATTCAGTTCAATTTGGACCGCTTTCATGTACCTTCTGAATTTGGCCAGGTCCGCGGGCACTGTACAGGTGAAAAGCCATGAGGTTGCCTCTGCACAAGTCCTAACCTCGTGCCGTAGGAATATTGGGCCTCATTTATGAGAAGTCACGCATCGCTGCGTGAAAGCAGCGATGCGTCACTTCTCAGTGCGCCCTCCATGCGACACCAATGATGCGTCATATTTATAATATGACGCATCATGTCGCAAGGAAGGACAGATACGTCCGTATAACTGACATATCTGTCAGCGCAAAAAGTGACGCATTGCTGGAGTTGTGTCGGAAGCCTGACGCAACTCCAGCAATGTTCCTTTCACATGGGGCAAGCCCCATGTGAAAGGGCCTGCGTCACCCTTACGCCTGCCATCAGGCAGGCGTAAGATTTTAACGCATTGGCGTCCTAGAAGTGGCGCAGCGAAATCTCACAGATTTCGCTGCACCACTCCTATGACCCTTTCTTGCGGGGGTACGCCCACCCTGCATACATTATATCTGGCGCAGGTATAATGTAGCGCAGGGGGTTACGAAGGGACACATCTACCTAGGTGCGTCACTTCGTAAATATGGCGCAACATGGCGCATGTTTTATGCCACTGGTGCGTCACAAAAAGTGACGCACCGGTGGCGCAAAAGTGACGCAGGGGCTCATAAATGAGCCCCATTGGCTTTAAGAGGACCTGACATGGTTGTAATAAAACATTGCAGTAAGATACAAGGTATAGCAGTGACTCTGCCCTATATTTGCATAGCCAGCATTCAATTACCCGCTGTAGGCATTTCTATCCAGGGTTCAATCCGTTAATCTCAAATTGTACTATACTGGCCTATTGGATGTCTTTCAGGAATTTCTTGCCCAGAGTACTCCTCAAATATGGCAGCATGATGTTTGCTTCATAGGAAGAAGTCAAGCCTGCTAATTCTCCCTTTTCCGTGTATCTGGCTATGTCCTCCTCCCTCAAAAGCTGAAAAACGTTTTTATTTAGAGCTTTCTTTATTCTCAAGTAACTCGCTTCTTCCAGCGACCAATTAGCTATTGCTAAATTCATTTTGGTCACTGCCACTTGCCTGCAACTGTTTCAGGGATTCAACCCCCTTAAAAAATTGCATTAAATATTTCTTTTAGGGATCTGTGCGAGCTTTCAGTATCTGGGAATAATATTTCGCAAGGGCGCCCCTGCATTCATACCTTTGTTGGACCAGTCCGAGTAAAGCACTACAAACCCAGTTCTAATCTAAGCCTTGTGAATGCGGGGAGTGTCCGCCCCTCTAATGACTTTAATTGCGTCTTTGAGTACAAGGTGCCCATGGTTCAGTAAGAGATGGCAGATCTGGCGAGGACACGTCTCTTTCACAAGCAGAGTTCCCTGTAAGGATGAAGGAATGTGGGGAGCACTGTGTGCCGCGCTCTGTACGCACCGGACGTTCCGAGATGTTCTGTGCTGTAACAACACATAGTCAGTGCTGCTCTTATACCCAGGCAGTGAAGAGATTTAACTCGATAATTGGAAAAGTCAACAATCTGCATAGGTAGGCTCGGGGTTTCACTTGTGAAAGTGCTCTGCTTATCGAAGACTATTCTTTGGATAAATAAATATTAGTGTCTAGGGCGGTTTTGAGTGGACTATAAAATAATGCTTTGGCATGGCATTCGAAGCAATATCCGTACTCAAACAGTATCTCGGATGGCATTATGGTTTATTGATCAGAATTTTCCGGATTTTATGAAGCGCTAATTAATGCAATTATTATTAGCTATTTACAGATTGCGTTAATATCATTTAACTAAAAATGTTGAACATTCAAATTACCTTGCACCAATTAGAGAGGCTGGTTCTGGGCCATCAGAGATCATATAGGGCGGAACTGAACCATAGTGACCACAGCTGATCAGCCTGTATGAAGAAGGTACAACTCAACAGGGTGCCTTACTTCAGCGTGTCTGGGCTGTCTCTTTCGCTTAAATCGAACGATGAGTCAAAGGAATTCATTCCAGGGATTATGGTTCACTGACACAGACACAAACCCACACTCATGTGAACTCATTTATGAACAGCACATCCATCTACTAAGCACCACATTTGGGGACTAGCACACCGACCTGACCAACATCCACACATAAGAGAACCAGCAAAATATGAAATTATAATGCCCAAAGTGCAAAAAAAAGGTGTGCCCACGTCAACACCGTGAATCATGCCAGAAAGATGCATCAATTTCCCAGCTAAAGGAGCACAAGATGAACTCTTACCCAAATCAACTTACCTCCCAAAGCGTGTACCATACGTAGAGTAACAGCCAAGATAATAATGGACTTTACAAACTCATTGTGAAATCTTCAGCCAGTACTGTGAGCTAGGGAAAGGGCTACTAACCTGCCCCATCCGTGAAGAAGGCCTGACATCCAGGGCACCCAATAGCACATGATATGGGCGCCACCATCACCTATCATCAACATGACACCTTTCCCCAGGCAGCGTCGTGGTCACGCACAAAGTTCCACTCTGGGGACAAATCAGCTAGTACTATCAGCTCACATTTTAGTGTATGCCACAGGAATACCCACGAAAACTTGTGCGGTGCATCACATGATAAAACTCAATATTGATTTCCTTCCTGACCAGCTAAACCTTACAAATGAGCCCAACATTATGTCTACTTCTTGTCATAGGTATCAGGCCAGAACTAAACACTAAACCAATGAAAGGTGCTGTCTACCTCATCAGCAGTCCACATTGGCCACGCTCTGGACTTCTCCACCCATTGACTGAAAATAGCACCTATCCAGAAGGAACATGGGCACAAAACATTTCTCACTCAAAATGATACATTACTACCAGAATACCTCTTTGCAGCGCTTGTTCCAAATATAACTAAAAGTGAAAGTCACTATCAATCAGTAAAAGACACCATGCAAACATGGAACACGCCCACCCACTACCCAAACCAGGACAACCAATCGAAAAATGACATAGCACACATCAGTCTGTCCTAACATTATTATACATCTGCAACATAGAAATATCAACTAATGACATACACCTACTGCTCTACCCACAAAATAACAGCATGATAGAAGGCCAACGTGCCTGAACTAACAGTGATTTAAACAAGCATTTGCAATGCAATAGGACTCGCATTCACGCGAGTTTGAGCTATTGTCATTGTAAATGACAATGCCTTTTATTTATGCTTTAAGTTTTAAAACATAAATAAAAGGCATTGTTATATACAATACTAATAGCTTAAACTCTCACAAATGGGAGACCTATTGCATTGCAATAAAGGGCCTTCTCCAAAGCTTGTTAGATTGTAAATATCAGAGGAAAAGACCGGCCTGCGACGTCTTCAAAGTAGTGATAAATACTGCTCTGAAGAAGATATGTAAGTGTTGTAAATTACAGAGACAAAAAGTGTGAAGTGAGAGTTACATAGGATCTGAGCTATAAACCCTAGCAAAGTGCTCCAACACCTTTTGCTCTGTGATTACACTGTCGCAGCTCAGCTCAGGAGGAAGAGCGGGGGGGGATATTTTCTGCCCTCTCTATGATTTGAGGGTGAAGTGTGACATTGTGTAATGTCATTGCTATCTTTGGCCTAATAAAAAACACTCCAGTTGTAGTAGGACCCTGGCTTCACCTCCTGGTGCAGGGCGGGCTGTGATTTATGGCAGGCATGGAGGGAGGGATGGTCTTAGCTGCAGCTTCGGCCTCGTACAGTGCCCCTGCTATTACCAGTGAGCAAGAGGCGCTGAGGTGGTGGTATTGGTGGTGGTGGTATTGGTTTTGGTGGTGGTGGTATTGGTGGTATTGATGGTGGTGGTATTAGAGGTGGTGGTATTGGTGGTATTGGTGGTGCTGGTATTGGTGGTGCTGGTATTGGTGGTATTGGTGGTATTGGTGTTGGTAGTGGTGGTATTGGTGGTGGTGGCATAAGTGGTATTGGTGGTGGTGGTATTGGTGGCAATGTTGGTATTGGTGGTGGTGGAATTGGTATTGGTGGTGGTACTGGTATTGGCGGTGGTGGCATTGGTGGTGATGGTATTGGTGGTGGTGGTATTTTCATTAGTGGTATTGGTGGTGGTATTGGTATTGGTGGTGGAGGTATGGTGGTGGTGGTATTGGTGACATTGGTGGTATTGGTAGTATTGGTGGTGCTATTGGTGGTGATATTGGTGGTGGTGGTTTTGGTGGTATTGGTGGTGGTGGTATTGGTGGTGGTGTTGGTGGTGGTGGTATTGGCTTTGGTGATGTCAGTGATGGTATTAGTGGTGGTGGTATTGGCAGAGGTGGTATTGGTGGTGATGGTATTGGTGGTAATGGTGGTGGTATTGGTGGTGGTATTGGTGATGATGGTGGTGGTAGTGGTGGTGGTGGTATTGGTAGTGGTGGTATTGGTGGTGGTGATAGTATTGGTGGTGGGGATATTGGTGGTGGTATTGGTGGTGGTGGTATGGGTGGCATTGGG
Organism: Triturus cristatus; assembly: GCF_964204655.1. Lineage (NCBI taxonomy): Eukaryota > Metazoa > Chordata > Amphibia > Caudata > Salamandridae > Triturus > Triturus cristatus. The sequence goes on along the minus strand of NC_140580.1, from coordinate 473,209,928 downwards.
GGTGGTGGTGGTATTGGTATTGGTGGTGGTATTGCTATTGGTGGTAGTGGTGGTGGTATTGGTGGTGGTGGTATTAGTATTGGTGGTATTGGTGGTGCTGGTATAGGTGGTGATGGTGGTATTGGTGGTATTGATGGAATTTTTGATGGCATTAGTGGTATTGGTCATAGTGGTATTGGCGGAATTGGTGGTGGTATTGGTGTTGGTAGTATTGGTGATGGTGTTATTGGTGGTGGTATTGGTGGTGGTATTGGTGGTGGTGGTGGTGGTGGTATTGGTGGTGGTGGCAGTGGTATCGGTGATGGTGGTATTGGTGGTGGTATTGGTGGTGGGGGTGGTGGTGCTGGTATTGGTGGCAGTGGTATTGGCATTCGTGGTTGTGGTATTGGTGGCATTGGTATTGGTGATGGTGGTATTGTTGGTGGTAGTGGTATTGGTGGTGGTACTGGTGGTGGTGGTATTGGTGGTGGTGGTATTGATGGTGGTTGTATTGGTGATGGTGGTGTTGTTGTTGTTAATAAAACAGGCTTTTGAAAACAACCCATCAGGTGGCTTTAGTTCAGATGACATGTAACACAGATGTGCTGTTGTCAGCTTCAGCCCATTAGCACAGGATTATGTGCTACCTGGAATTCACTGACTTCATTTGCTAATCATTTCTAAATCCATTTTACTTGAAGGAGTTGAAACAGACACAAGATAATGCCGGGTTAAAGTGATTAAAATCAGGCACCTGTGTTATGGGGCGGCCGTGCTGCTTAAAAAAACACAAGCGGTTTCAGCTGAAGTAGCGCATGTCCAGGCTGCAGTAAGAGAAACTCAATAAACTAAATAGTGCTGATAGACTAAATAACAGGTCCCGTGTAACACCCAAAGTAAAAGGGCCAGTAAGCATGGGAGGTTACAAATGAAGACAAGGACGCACTAAGGAGGAACTAACAAGCCTATTAACGAATCCGAAGGCAGCATTTATGAACGACAATGGCACAAGCCAATGAAAAATATGAGCGGAGAGTGGGCACGGCTTCTCTCCCATACTCGACTATAGCAGTCTCGAGTCGCAGAACAAGCAGTGCATGCGCGCTATCGCTAGGCTCGACCTCAAAATCAATGGTCTCTACAGACATCCGACGAACTGTCTCCGAAAACCTCAACACACTGAATTTGACAGCTACCTGTCACAAGCTCTTGTGGACAAAGCAAAGCAAGTGGCCAGGAATGGTGGTTCTGTTGACTAATGAATAGATTGCAAAGATCTATGTTCACTCCATAGACATAGGTTCACATCCTGCTGGGCTTACTTAGCCTTTTATCCTGCTAAGGTTCCTAACACGACTACCATTGCAGTGCCACCAGTGCAAAGTACTGTTTGTATTATTACTTTATTCACTGTCGGCCCTTTTGCCTCTGTTTTTGTGAACCTTTTGTTAGAATCTGTCCCAGGTCCGATACTCCTCAGGATTCGGGCGACGCTATATGGGGTCCATCTCTCGACGTCACCAACTTCCTGCACTAAAGGCACGGAAGACTGGAGCAATCAAGCGAGGGAAGGGAAGGATGGGAACAGCGGGGATTAGAACCTGTAAAGAAAGTTAATCATACACAACAATAACGATACAATACAACATTTAGTAACTATTCTCATTAGGTCTCACTAATAGCATGAACATCTCTGGAAACCCAAAACGATATCCGTTTAAACCTGCACACCATAACCCATTCCGATAAACACACTCCACAAGAATATCTCAGACTATCTATATACACTAAAGGGTTGCATGGCACTGTAACATTGTTGCTTAGGAGAGACTCTGTTGATTTGCTGAACAAAGAATATGTCTTATTAATGGTACTCTTTTAGTGTATGCCCTTACTCTCAGAAGGCACACGTTACCGAAAGAAAAAAGCAAAACTTCGCCCTTCCAAAACTGGGCGTTCGGTATGTCTTCCGTGTAGAAACAAATAGCAATAGTCCAAAACAACAACCAGCCTGAATGACAAGCTATTCCTTTACTGAGGTCCCAAGAATCTTTACTATGAAGAGCAATTCATTTGTGCGGATATTCCGTACACACTCGTGCGGGCTTCTTAATCAGTCCACACTCCCCCCTCCGAGATCAGCGCTCGCTTCAGGGATACTTGCGGTTTACGTCACGCCGCCTTTGCCAAAATCCGGACACCTTTCGTGGCGCTTTTTTAGGGGTCAACCAATACGGGAATCCTCCGGTCCTGCTATTCCTGCAGTACCGCCAACGTAGCCAGCATCGACTCCTTGCCTGGCTCTGAATGCCGAAGTACTCGGCCAAAATGCAAACTCGTTTCTTCTTCTCCTTGAAAATCCTTTCACGGGAAAAAACATGGACGCGAGCAGCCGCTCGTCAGTTACCGTTTCTAATCGTCAATTACGCACAACGTAGTGCGTCTTCCTGGGCGTTTTAAGCCCTCTATCTCCTCCCCCTTATTCGCAGGGTTTTCTGGGAGATGTAGTCTTGTAGGCGCAATCGGCCTAAATCATGACAGTAGGTCCCCCGCCAGGCGCCTCCTTGAACCTGGTTTATCTGGGTGCTTCTTGTAGAAAACCCTGACCTTGGCCGGCGCGTGCACATGTGAACTGGATACCCACGAATCCTCCTCCGCAGTGTATCCCTTCCATGAGATCAAATACCATACAGTACCTCTCCGGTACTTAGAATCCAATATGCGGCTTACATCATATTCCTGTCCATCTTCGGTGGACACAGCCGGTGTAGATTTCCTCACTCCCCCTGTTGCCGGTTTTAGAAGACTACAGTGGAACACCGGGTGAATCCTTAGGGAGCCGGGAAGACGCAATTTATACGCCACCGGGTTGATTTGTTTAAGCACCCGATACGGACCAATGTAACGTGGGTGGAAAACGCTCCTAAGCTTAAACTGGATATTCTTGGTGGACAACCACACTTGGTCCCCTTTTTTATACTGTGGGCCTTCCACCCTATGTTTATCTGCCCAGTTCTTATATCGTATCTTGGACTTTACCAACAGTTTCTTTACTCTTGTATGTCCTTTACGCAATTCTTTCATGTGGGCTTGTATCGATGGTTGATTTATGACGTTCCCTGGCAATGTTAGCGGCAAAATTCTAGCATCATACCCAAAATTGGCTACAAAAGGCGAGACTCCTATTGAGCTATGTGAGGAGTTATTATACGCCAACTCTGCCATCCATAACAGCGACACCCAAGATTCCTGTGCGCTTTCCGCATAACATCGTAGATATTTCTTTATTGTTTGGTTTAACCTTTCGGTTTGTCCATCTGTCTGTGGGTGGAAACTGGAGGACAGTGCGGCCTCTATCTGCAGAGACCTACACCACCCTTTCCAGAACCTTGCAATGAACTGGGGGCCTCTGTCGGATACAATCACCAGCGGGATTCCATGCAGTTTCACTATGTTTTGCAACAGCAATTGAGCGGTTTGTCCCGCTGTCGGCAGCGTCTTACAAGGAATAAAGTGGCCCATTTTCGTGAGATTGTCAATAACCACCAAAATGGCTGAATGCCCTTGATCAACTGGAAGCCCCGTGATAAAATCCAGGCTAATGTTCTGCCAAGGTGCTTCGGGTGTGGGCAAAGGAATCAATTTTCCCCTGCGAGGGGTGGTGTCTGTTTTTCCTCTGGCGCAGTCGTCACACCTCGACACCCACCTCTTTACGTCCGGAACGAGGGTGTTCCACCAGAAATATCTTTGTACCAATAAAGTGGTTTTCTGGATGCCAGGGTGCCCTGCTAAAGGAGACTCATGGCACCATCCAAAGGCTCGTCTGTTAAGGGCGTGTGTAGGCAGAAACAATTTCCTATTCCGCAAAGGCAGACCCCCTTGGATCGATCGTGCCGGTTCTTTTTCCGCCCAACGCCTCCAAGCTTCCTTACTCCTATTTTTCATTATGTTGTCTAGGTATTCTTCTGCGCGTAGAGCACATATCACCTTGGATGGAGGTATGATGGCCTCTTCGGTGTCCTTCTCTGTACCCTCCACATTTATCACTCTAGAAAGAGAATCAGCCTTCCTGTTGTCTGCTCCTGGTCGGAAGGTGATTATGAAATTATACTCTTCGAAGAAAAGCATCCATCTCATTTGTCTCGGTGTAAGACGCCTAGCTGTTCTCAGATACTGTAGATTCCGATGATCTGAGTACACAGTCACCGGAAATCTGGCCCCCCATAAATACGGACGCCATTCCTGGAAAGCCTTTTTTATAGATAGGAGCTCTTTTTCTGCAATGTTATAGTTTCTTTCAGCCGGTAACAACTTCTGGGACAAATACGCCACAGGGGGTAGCTGCCCTGTGTCCTTGTCTCGTTGTGACAGTATGGCTCCTATAGCTTCATTTGAAGCATCGGCCTCCACTATGAAAGGAAGGTCCAACTGTGGGTGTCGCAACACGGGTGCCGAAGTAAAAGCCTTTTTCAGATACTCAAAGGCCTGGTTTGCTTCGGTGGTCCAGGCGAACGCCACACCTTTCCCGAGCAGACGAGTAATTGGGATGGCCCTTTGTGAAAAACCTTGAATAAACCTCCTGTAGTAATTGGAAAACCCTAGGAAGCATTGTACGTCTCTCACGTTTGTGGGAACCGGCCACTCCTGGACTGCACATATCTTTCGCTCTGACATCCTCATCCCATCTGGGCGGAGTATCACTCCCAAGAATTCCACTTCCGTCACCCCAAACTCACATTTACTTATTTTGCAAAATAAACTGTGTTTTTGTAACTCTCTCAACACCTGTAACACATGTCCTTGGTGACTTTCCACTGTCTCAGAATAAATCAATATGTCATCTATGTAAACGACAACTGTTCTATCCACGAACTCCTCAAGCACATCGTTTAAGAAGTACTGGAATGCCGCCGGGGCGTTGCACAACCCGAACGGCATTACCAGATACTCAAAAAGACCATAGCGGGTCTTAAACGCCGTCTTCCACTCATCCCCTTTTCTGATTCGCACCAGATGGTATGCACCTCGGAGATCTAACCAAGTGTAAATTCTAGCTTCCCTTACTTGGTCCAAAAGGACAGGGATGAGTGGTAGAGGATAGCGATTACGAACTGTGTTCTTGTTAAGCATGCGATAGTCACAACATGCTCTTAAGTCCCCATTGGCCTTCGCTATAAAGAACAATGGAGAGGCCGCGGGTGAACGGGAGGGACGAATGAACCCTATTTCCAAAAAATGGTCTAAATACTCTCGCAGATGTTTAGTTTCGGGTTCAGAGAGCGCATATACTCTACAAGTAGGAAGTGCCGCTCCATCCACCAGGTCAATTTGACAGTCGTAATGGCGGTGTGGAGGAAGCTCCTCGGCCTGTTCTTTGCTAAACACATCTGCAAAAGACCTATACTCTGGTGGAAGTATAACCTCCTTTTCGGCGGCGGTAGCTACTACCCATGTGTTGGCCAACACGGTTGCCCCCGAACTCCCTCCTAGTCTCATATGCTCCTGACATTCCTCCGATAGAAATTGCACTGTTCTGTCCCTCCAATCTATGGTGGGATTGTGATGACCGAACCATGGCATTCCTAAGATTACCTCGTACTGCGGTGCATCTATGATATTTAATGCCAACGAGTCTAGGTGGCGCAAGCCGCCGGCTCTACACGTTAATCGTAACGTCTCTGTTTGTTCTAGGAGTAATCCCGAGGTGAGAGGCTTGCCATCCACTGCTAGAACCTCCTCAGGAATGTCTCGAGCTATCCTTCCTATTGCTAATTTTTCCACCAGTCCTCGATGGATAAAATTACTGGTAGCCCCTGAATCCAACATGGCTCTGATCTGACATGTCTGTTTACTGGTTTCTAACCACATGCTTATTTCTAAATGCCTTTCAGTATCGCCCTGTTGAATGGTGGCCAAAGACGGAATAGTCCACTTGGGTACCTCTACTTTCTCTGAGGCTTCACCCCCCTTTTCTGCGCTTTCCACGCCCGACACAGTGGCTATCGTCTTTTGATTCCTGTAATTACCCCCTGGTCTCTTTGGACGGGCGGGACACTCACGAACATAATGCCCCTTTTTCCCGCAGTACATACACAAGCCTTGTGTTCGTCTGCTCTCTCTTTCAGTTCGTGATAACGGAGCACGTACTGCTCCCACTTCCATGGGTTCAGATGCCGCCTCGCTGACATTGGTTTCCTTCTTTACCTTCTCTACCCTAAACCTTTCTCCTCCCCGGTCGGTAATCCTACCGTCCAAACGTAAGGCCAAACTAATGAGAGCTTCACATGTACGTGGCTGAGGGTCTATGCGAACAATAACGTCCTTTAACTCGTTGCTTAATCCCTGATAGAAGAGCGACATTCGCTTCTCTTCCGGCCATGCGGCTTCAGCCACCAACCTATTAAAGGTGGTTAAATACGTCACTAACTCTGTTCTACCTTGCTTTAGTTCTAGGAGTTCCCTATCTGCGCTGAACGTGGTAGTTCTTCTGTCAAAGACACCCTCCAACGCGGTTCGAAACTCGTCCCAGTCTGATAAGACCGGATCATTGTGACGTTCTAACGGCACCGCCCAATTGGCTGCATCACCAGCCAAGTAGGATATTGCGAATGCCACCCTAGAATGATTCGTAGGGAATGAAGATGGCCTACAGGAGAAATGCATCAATACCTGCGTGAGGAATACCTGTATCTTATGGGGGTCTCCTAAATATCTCTCTGGGTTAGCTAATGGAATGGGTGGAGCTACATTAACCTGAATGGGGTGCGCCCCTGATCCTACATCAAATGGGTTCCTTGACAGTCTATCTACTTTGTCCCGTAAATCAGCTGTTTTGGCCCTAGAGGCCGCCAACTCCCGCTGAACCGCGTTAAGGGCAGCTAAAACCTCTTCCATACTGCGTCTAATATCCACTTCCCGAACCGGGAGGAGCCTCAATACGTGGGTGCGTAATTCTGTTAGAATCTGTCCCAGGTCCGATACTCCTCAGGATTCGGGCGACGCTATATGGGGTCCATCTCTCGACGTCACCAACTTCCTGCACTAAAGGCACGGAAGACTGGAGCAATCAAGTGAGGGAAGGGAAGGATGGGAACAGCGGGGATTAGAACCTGTAAAGAAAGTTAATCATACACAACAATAACGATACAATACAACATTTAGTAACTATTCTCATTAGGTCTCACTAATAGCATGAACATCTCTGGAAACCCAAAACGATATCCGTTTAAACCTGCACACCATAACCCATTCCGATAAACACACTCCACAAGAATATCTCAGACTATCTATATACACTAAAGGGTTGCATGGCACTGTAACATTGTTGCTTAGGAGAGACTCTGTTGATTTGCTGAACAAAGAATATGTCTTATTAATGGTACTCTTTTAGTGTATGCCCTTACTCTCAGAAGGCACACGTTACCGAAAGAAAAAAGCAAAACTTCGCCCTTCCAAAACTGGGCGTTCGGTATGTCTTCCGTGTAGAAACAAATAGCAATAGTCCAAAACAACAACCAGCCTGAATGACAAGCTATTCCTTTACTGAGGTCCCAAGAATCTTTACTATGAAGAGCAATTCATTTGTGCGGATATTCCGTACACACTCGTGCGGGCTTCTTAATCAGTCCACACTCCCCCCTCCGAGATCAGCGCTCGCTTCAGGGATACTTGCGGTTTACGTCACGCCGCCTTTGCCAAAATCCGGACACCTTTCGTGGCGCTTTTTTAGGGGTCAACCAATACGGGAATCCTCCGGTCCTGCTATTCCTGCAGTACCGCCAACGTAGCCAGCATCGACTCCTTGCCTGGCTCTGAATGCCGAAGTACTCGGCCAAAATGCAAACTCGTTTCTTCTTCTCCTTGAAAATCCTTTCACGGGAAAAAACATGGACGCGAGCAGCCGCTCGTCAGTTACCGTTTCTAATCATCAATTACGCACAACGTAGTGCGTCTTCCTGGGCGTTTTAAGCCCTCTATCTCCTCCCCCTTATTCGCAGGGTTTTCTGGGAGATGTAGTCTTGTAGGCGCAATCGGCCTAAATCATGACAGTAGGTCCCCCGCCAGGCGCCTCCTTGAACCTGGTTTATCTGGGTGCTTCTTGTAGAAAACCCTGACCTTGGCCGGCGCGTGCACATGTGAACTGGATACCCACGAATCCTCCTCCGCAGTGTATCCCTTCCATGAGATCAAATACCATACAGTACCTCTCCGGTACTTAGAATCCAATATGCGGCTTACATCATATTCCTGTCCATCTTCGGTGGACACAGCCGGTGTAGATTTCCTCACTCCCCCTGTTGCCGGTTTTAGAAGACTACAGTGGAACACCGGGTGAATCCTTAGGGAGCCGGGAAGACGCAATTTATACGCCACCGGGTTGATTTGTTTAAGCACCCGATACGGACCAATGTAACGTGGGTGGAAAACGCTCCTAAGCTTAAACTGGATATTCTTGGTGGACAACCACACTTGGTCCCCTTTTTTATACTGTGGGCCTTCCACCCTATGTTTATCTGCCCAGTTCTTATATCGTATCTTGGACTTTACCAACAGTTTCTTTACTCTTGTATGTCCTTTACGCAATTCTTTCATGTGGGCTTGTATCGATGGTTGATTTATGACGTTCCCTGGCAATGTTAGCGGCAAAATTCTAGCATCATACCCAAAATTGGCTACAAAAGGCGAGACTCCTATTGAGCTATGTGAGGAGTTATTATACGCCAACTCTGCCATCCATAACAGCGACACCCAAGATTCCTGTGCGCTTTCCGCATAACATCGTAGATATTTCTTTATTGTTTGGTTTAACCTTTCGGTTTGTCCATCTGTCTGTGGGTGGAAACTGGAGGACAGTGCGGCCTCTATCTGCAGAGACCTACACCACCCTTTCCAGAACCTTGCAATGAACTGGGGGCCTCTGTCGGATACAATCACCAGCGGGATTCCATGCAGTTTCACTATGTTTTGCAACAGCAATTGAGCGGTTTGTCCCGCTGTCGGCAGCGTCTTACAAGGAATAAAGTGGCCCATTTTCGTGAGATTGTCAATAACCACCAAAATGGCTGAATGCCCTTGATCAACTGGAAGCCCCGTGATAAAATCCAGGCTAATGTTCTGCCAAGGTGCTTCGGGTGTGGGCAAAGGAATCAATTTTCCCCTGCGAGGGGTGGTGTCTGTTTTTCCTCTGGCGCAGTCGTCACACCTCGACACCCACCTCTTTACGTCCGGAACGAGGGTGTTCCACCAGAAATATCTTTGTACCAATAAAGTGGTTTTCTGGATGCCAGGGTGCCCTGCTAAAGGAGACTCATGGCACCATCCAAAGGCTCGTCTGTTAAGGGCGTGTGTAGGCAGAAACAATTTCCTATTCCGCAAAGGCAGACCCCCTTGGATCGATCGTGCCGGTTCTTTTTCCGCCCAACGCCTCCAAGCTTCCTTACTCCTATTTTTCATTATGTTGTCTAGGTATTCTTCTGCGCGTAGAGCACATATCACCTTGGATGGAGGTATGATGGCCTCTTCGGTGTCCTTCTCTGTACCCTCCACATTTATCACTCTAGAAAGAGAATCAGCCTTCCTGTTGTCTGCTCCTGGTCGGAAGGTGATTATGAAATTATACTCTTCGAAGAAAAGCATCCATCTCATTTGTCTCGGTGTAAGACGCCTAGCTGTTCTCAGATACTGTAGATTCCGATGATCTGAGTACACAGTCACCGGAAATCTGGCCCCCCATAAATACGGACGCCATTCCTGGAAAGCCTTTTTTATAGATAGGAGCTCTTTTTCTGCAATGTTATAGTTTCTTTCAGCCGGTAACAACTTCTGGGACAAATACGCCACAGGGGGTAGCTGCCCTGTGTCCTTGTCTCGTTGTGACAGTATGGCTCCTATAGCTTCATTTGAAGCATCGGCCTCCACTATGAAAGGAAGGTCCAACTGTGGGTGTCGCAACACGGGTGCCGAAGTAAAAGCCTTTTTCAGATACTCAAAGGCCTGGTTTGCTTCGGTGGTCCAGGCGAACGCCACACCTTTCCCGAGCAGACGAGTAATTGGGATGGCCCTTTGTGAAAAACCTTGAATAAACCTCCTGTAGTAATTGGAAAACCCTAGGAAGCATTGTACGTCTCTCACGTTTGTGGGAACCGGCCACTCCTGGACTGCACATATCTTTCGCTCTGACATCCTCATCCCATCTGGGCGGAGTATCACTCCCAAGAATTCCACTTCCGTCACCCCAAACTCACATTTACTTATTTTGCAAAATAAACTGTGTTTTTGTAACTCTCTCAACACCTGTAACACATGTCCTTGGTGACTTTCCACTGTCTCAGAATAAATCAATATGTCATCTATGTAAACGACAACTGTTCTATCCACGAACTCCTCAAGCACATCGTTTAAGAAGTACTGGAATGCCGCCGGGGCGTTGCACAACCCGAACGGCATTACCAGATACTCAAAAAGACCATAGCGGGTCTTAAACGCCGTCTTCCACTCATCCCCTTTTCTGATTCGCACCAGATGGTATGCACCTCGGAGATCTAACCAAGTGTAAATTCTAGCTTCCCTTACTTGGTCCAAAAGGACAGGGATGAGTGGTAGAGGATAGCGATTACGAACTGTGTTCTTGTTAAGCATGCGATAGTCACAACATGCTCTTAAGTCCCCATTGGCCTTCGCTATAAAGAACAATGGAGAGGCCGCGGGTGAACGGGAGGGACGAATGAACCCTATTTCCAAAAAATGGTCTAAATACTCTCGCAGATGTTTAGTTTCGGGTTCAGAGAGCGCATATACTCTACAAGTAGGAAGTGCCGCTCCATCCACCAGGTCAATTTGACAGTCGTAATGGCGGTGTGGAGGAAGCTCCTCGGCCTGTTCTTTGCTAAACACATCTGCAAAAGACCTATACTCTGGTGGAAGTATAACCTCCTTTTCGGCGGCGGTAGCTACTACCCATGTGTTGGCCAACACGGTTGCCCCCGAACTCCCTCCTAGTCTCATATGCTCCTGACATTCCTCCGATAGAAATTGCACTGTTCTGTCCCTCCAATCTATGGTGGGATTGTGATGACCGAACCATGGCATTCCTAAGATTACCTCGTACTGCGGTGCATCTATGATATTTAATGCCAACGAGTCTAGGTGGCGCAAGCCGCCGGCTCTACACGTTAATCGTAACGTCTCTGTTTGTTCTAGGAGTAATCCCGAGGTGAGAGGCTTGCCATCCACTGCTAGAACCTCCTCAGGAATGTCTCGAGCTATCCTTCCTATTGCTAATTTTTCCACCAGTCCTCGATGGATAAAATTACTGGTAGCCCCTGAATCCAACATGGCTCTGATCTGACATGTCTGTTTACTGGTTTCTAACCACATGCTTATTTCTAAATGCCTTTCAGTATCGCCCTGTTGAATGGTGGCCAAAGACGGAATAGTCCACTTGGGTACCTCTACTTTCTCTGAGGCTTCACCCCCCTTTTCTGCGCTTTCCACGCCCGACACAGTGGCTATCGTCTTTTGATTCCTGTAATTACCCCCTGGTCTCTTTGGACGGGCGGGACACTCACGAACATAATGCCCCTTTTTCCCGCAGTACATACACAAGCCTTGTGTTCGTCTGCTCTCTCTTTCAGTTCGTGATAACGGAGCACGTACTGCTCCCACTTCCATGGGTTCAGATGCCGCCTCGCTGACATTGGTTTCCTTCTTTACCTTCTCTACCCTAAACCTTTCTCCTCCCCGGTCGGTAATCCTACCGTCCAAACGTAAGGCCAAACTAATGAGAGCTTCACATGTACGTGGCTGAGGGTCTATGCGAACAATAACGTCCTTTAACTCGTTGCTTAATCCCTGATAGAAGAGCGACATTCGCTTCTCTTCCGGCCATGCGGCTTCAGCCACCAACCTATTAAAGGTGGTTAAATACGTCACTAACTCTGTTCTACCTTGCTTTAGTTCTAGGAGTTCCCTATCTGCGCTGAACGTGGTAGTTCTTCTGTCAAAGACACCCTCCAACGCGGTTCGAAACTCGTCCCAGTCTGATAAGACCGGATCATTGTGACGTTCTAACGGCACCGCCCAATTGGCTGCATCACCAGCCAAGTAGGATATTGCGAATGCCACCCTAGAATGATTCGTAGGGAATGAAGATGGCCTACAGGAGAAATGCATCAATACCTGCGTGAGGAATACCTGTATCTTATGGGGGTCTCCTAAATATCTCTCTGGGTTAGCTAATGGAATGGGTGGAGCTACATTAACCTGAATGGGGTGCGCCCCTGATCCTACATCAAATGGGTTCCTTGACAGTCTATCTACTTTGTCCCGTAAATCAGCTGTTTTGGCCCTAGAGGCCGCCAACTCCCGCTGAACCGCGTTAAGGGCAGCTAAAACCTCTTCCATACTGCGTCTAATATCCACTTCCCGAACCGGGAGGAGCCTCAATACGTGGGTGCGTAATTCTGTTAGAATCTGTCCCAGGTCCGATACTCCTCAGGATTCGGGCGACGCTATATGGGGTCCATCTCTCGACGTCACCAACTTCCTGCACTAAAGGCACGGAAGACTGGAGCAATCAAGTGAGGGAAGGGAAGGATGGGAACAGCGGGGATTAGAACCTGTAAAGAAAGTTAATCATACACAACAATAACGATACAATACAACATTTAGTAACTATTCTCATTAGGTCTCACTAATAGCATGAACATCTCTGGAAACCCAAAACGATATCCGTTTAAACCTGCACACCATAACCCATTCCGATAAACACACTCCACAAGAATATCTCAGACTATCTATATACACTAAAGGGTTGCATGGCACTGTAACATTGTTGCTTAGGAGAGACTCTGTTGATTTGCTGAACAAAGAATATGTCTTATTAATGGTACTCTTTTAGTGTATGCCCTTACTCTCAGAAGGCACACGTTACCGAAAGAAAAAAGCAAAACTTCGCCCTTCCAAAACTGGGCGTTCGGTATGTCTTCCGTGTAGAAACAAATAGCAATAGTCCAAAACAACAACCAGCCTGAATGACAAGCTATTCCTTTACTGAGGTCCCAAGAATCTTTACTATGAAGAGCAATTCATTTGTGCGGATATTCCGTACACACTCGTGCGGGCTTCTTAATCAGTCCACACTCCCCCCTCCGAGATCAGCGCTCGCTTCAGGGATACTTGCGGTTTACGTCACGCCGCCTTTGCCAAAATCCGGACACCTTTCGTGGCGCTTTTTTAGGGGTCAACCAATACGGGAATCCTCCGGTCCTGCTATTCCTGCAGTACCGCCAACGTAGCCAGCATCGACTCCTTGCCTGGCTCTGAATGCCGAAGTACTCGGCCAAAATGCAAACTCGTTTCTTCTTCTCCTTGAAAATCCTTTCACGGGAAAAAACATGGACGCGAGCAGCCGCTCGTCAGTTACCGTTTCTAATCGTCAATTACGCACAACGTAGTGCGTCTTCCTGGGCGTTTTAAGCCCTCTATCTCCTCCCCCTTATTCGCAGGGTTTTCTGGGAGATGTAGTCTTGTAGGCGCAATCGGCCTAAATCATGACACCTTTTCCATCAAATATTTCCTATATAACACTGGTTAGGGATTAACTTGAGGTGATTTGTTATCATGGGCAAAAGGAAGGCAACATCTAACCAAGTGGTACACAAAATAAGGAAAAGGGAACTAAGGGGCATATTTACAAGAACTTAACGCCGCCGTAGCATCAATTTTTTGAAGATAGGGCTTTTTTTTTGTTGCCATGTTTACAAGTTGCCGCTAACTTCAGTTAGCAAAATTTTCCAGCCTAAACGTGATTTTTTTTCCCGCTAATTGGACTTTCATCACTTTTCTCTGGCTAACATCACATTTATTATCGCCTTGATGCTAGTGTTTGCGGCAGTTTTTGCTGTGGCTAGATGATACCTTACTATGTAAACAAAGGAGGGACTGAAGGGCTTTTATTCAAGGAGGTCCAGCATACATGCCCAGCATAGTCATGTGTGTAGAAGAGAGTATGCAGTTCCTCAAAAGAAGGGCGGGGGGGGGAAAGTGCTAAAGGAAAGAAGAGACCGTGCAACAGAGGAATACCTCTATTCGGAACTAGGGTCCTCACACACCCAGCAAGCTAGGTGTCATGCTTCATCATATGGACCTGCTCCTCGTCGGGCCGGCGCTGCAATGCCCGACGGGCACCCTAAAAGGGGCTCTTTGGCGGAGATCTTCAGTTCCTGGCCGTATGATGCAGTGTGTGTGAGAGGGACCTAGTGGTGTAGATGTGAGTGCAGGTAAGTGAATTAAAACAAGTTAGAGAGTCCAAAAATAGTTTTATTAGGGATGGCTCTCTACCTGAATAAAAATGTGTGGGAACAGAGTGGCAGCTAACTGATGTTAAGATTCAGTTTGGCTATGCTCATCTGCGCTGGTCGACATGTTTCTTGCCTATTGGTCCTAGTGATCCGTGGCAATTCCTCAGGACCTAAAAGCTGTCAATAATCTACACTGGGTGGTAAGTACAACTGTTACCTACTACCTGATGTAAGGGAACGGTCTCGCCATCTGCCTAGGGAAACCTAAAAAGAGAGAGGATCATAAGCAAGGCATCCCAAGCAAAGGCAATGTAAAAAGTGGATATATTACACAAGTCTAATTCACAAAGTGATATAAACCCCCTATTGGCTATGAGGTCTAACATGACGTCTATATATACCAAGTGTCAGTGACTCCATACAGTAAGTGGTGATAGACCTACAACTAGTGAAATTAAAAACCAATAAAGATTAAAAAACAGAAGACTGTAATTCACACGTTATCCCAAATGATACTGGGATAGAGTGACTAAGGTGTTCTAGAGGCTCAAGGTGAAACTCAAGGGACACTCACCTAATATGGTTTAGTACCATACTCCTATCCGTGGCCGTGGCGCCACCTGGACACCAAGACTCAGGTGTCCTATTAAAGATAAAAGGATACATGGGGTGACAACAACTGGTCCGGCAAGTAATAAGGGCAAATGTACACATAAACTCTAATGCCCCTTTGTGGTCCAGTAGCATGAGCTGCTGTGATGCAATTCCCAGCCCGCTGGGGGTAATCAGATGGTAGGAGTGCACCACTGAGCAAACTAAAAAACAAATAAAGAGGAAATCACAATGATTGTTAATGCCAATGTCGGTCAGGGTATCTGCCAGTAGAAACCGCGTGACCGTGAACTAAAGGCACCAATTTACACTCACTCGTACCACTCAGAAAGTCCGGGGCAAATCCGGGTCTGCCGTCAGCGTTTAATCGGCAAAATGTCAAGGAACCACCAGCTCTGCCCAGTCTCGAGTGAGACGCGTAATTGTGCCCGTTGTGTCTTTCCAATGTCACTCGCTAGCGAGATATCGTAACAGCATCTAAAACGGAGCAGGCACTGACAGCAAGGTGTCCAAATCATATATTATTAGTTTGGCGGTGGAAGTCAGAACACCAACAGATAGCCCAAATGAGGTAGAAAGCGCACACACACCACTCACCTGGCCAGTCCGTAGCTACAGAGCGTGCAGTCATCACACCGATCTACTTACTTGGAGGTTGTTGCAGGAACCGCTGTCAACCTACCCTCGCGCCACTCGACCCGGGAATTCTGTTTGTCGGTGTAGTGCCAGAACAGATATACCGGCTGGGACGCGTAACGGAGGGCATGACGCGGGGGGCGTGTCTACTACCCAGAAGTGTGTAGAGAGCGTGAGCGAGGACACCGCCTCGCATGAAAGTATCAGACAATGGCGGCCATCTTGGAATGGTGTCTACGTTCATTGAAGTAAACGTGACCCATGTAGAACGAATCTGGTGATAAAAATGACAAGCATGGCCGTTGTACCTCATAGGGTGTCAATTGCAGCGGCCATCTAGGACTCGTGTCTGTGTACATACAAGACTAGTAAACCATAGAAAACGAGTATGGTGGTTAAGTAGAATAGCATGGCTGGAATCCCAAAAAAGGGTATCAAATACAACGGCCATCATAGAATGGAGTCTGCATGCACTTGAATCTAAGGGACCCTCTAGAAATGGAGGTAGTAGTAACCAAGTGGAGGTTACTAAGAGCCGTGGAGGGCTGCCTTATCTGTCCATAAGTGCTGCCCACGGGATCTGATCATTTAAGCCTACTCTGTCTGTCTCAAGGCGATGCACCCAACGCTGTTCGATCTTGAACAGTGCTCTCTGTGTAATCCTAGGATGTGCCTCAAGGATTATCCATCTAAGGGAGTCTGGTGTGTGGTTGTTTTCTTTGCAGTGGGTGTACAATTTAGTGGTGACTCTCTGACATCTCACATTGCTCTTGTGTTCAGTCATGCGTGTTTTTACTGATCGCATGGTCATGCCTATATATCTCTGTTCACAGGGGCAGGTAATTAGATAAATACACTGCATCGGGAGCCATCCCTAATAAAACTATTTTTGGACTCTCTAACTTGTTTTAATTCACTTACCTGCACTCACATCTACACCACTAGGTCCCTCTCACACACACTGCATCATACGGCCAGGAACTGAAGATCTCCGCCAAAGAGCCCCTTTTAGGGTGCCCGTCGGGCATTGCAGCGCCGGCCCGACGAGGAGCAGGTCCATATGATGAAGCATGACACCTAGCTTGCTGGGTGTGTGAGGACCCTAGTTCCGAATAGAGGTATTCCTCTGTTGCACGGTCTCTTCTTTCCTTTAGCACTTTCCCCCCCCCGCCCTTCTTTTGAGGAACTAGATGATACCTTACGCCATGTAGCGACGTATCGTAAATACATCGCTAACATAGCGATGAATTATGGGGATAGTTAGTGGTAAAAAAATTGCAGCTAAGCAACTTCAAATTTGCTTAGCGGCAATTCTTGTACATATACCCCTAAGTGTGCAGCCAAATATTGTACTATAAAAGACATTAATATAACTTGATAGAAGAAGTGGAGAACACAACAATGCCTAGCAATGTTTACTTGTTGTGGGGTATTTCTTGCAATATAATCTGCCTTTGCATCAGGCCCACATTTGTGTGGGTTCCATGTGACAGAGTTGCTTCCACCACTTGGGCCCTGATTGAGAATTGCAGAGTACTGGCAGGGGTCAAACTGCACATAAGCCATGTGGTAGCACGCTGCCAGTATCATGCTATTATGAGTAACCCCCCACCCCGAATGGGGAGTAACTATGCATTACATGGAATTGCTGTGCGGCACTCCACACTATTTTCTTTACCAAGGTGTTTAACACATACATTTACGACCTGCTCTGAGCTGATTGTAAATATGTGTGAACACTTCTGTGTGGGATGGGAGTGGTGGCATGGGAAAAGGAAAAGTAGGGGAGAAACTGGTTTATCCCCCATTGTCAGAGAAAAAAGTCAGGGCGGAGCAGGGAATGAGGCTTGGCTGCTGCATCCAAAGCCTTAAGTGATCTTACCGGCTAGAATTACCAGCTCCAGCTGGTAAAATTGTACCCAGTGCTCTTACACATGGACAAATTGTGATCAGTCAGAGCGATATTTAGTCAGGGTATTTTAAAACAGGCCCATACTTTTTTTTACGGAACAAAGCCCTGTGGTTTTTCTCCTGCAGACTTATCTCATTACCTCTGGATGTCTGGGCCGTTCCTGGTGACCTAGTGGTTCATCAAAGCTTCTCTTTCTGAGACCTGGGTAGGCAGGGACGGGGGGTTTCACTTGGGGGGAGAGAGAAGTACCTCATTTTAATAGACAAGGCTATGTGCTGGCTTGGGGATCTTCAGCAGCTGAGACAGTCTTCTGCCATGGCAGAAAATTATTTTATTTATTTATTTATTAAACACCTGGAATTGTACTTTCTCTGATGTATTTATCCATACTTCAGCCAAGATGCTACTGAGTTGGAAAGGCTCAACACGGGGGCTTTGTGATGATAGGTTCAGGACCCTCTAACAATCTCTGCTCAGTTACCACTGTCTCCTGTAAGTCCCACCTCCTGGAAGTCAAACGATTTCAGCGATAAGAAAACTGCTGCCTGATTATCCCAAACATTCCCGACAGCCTGGTAAAGGACTGAGGAATTGGATCCTGCTTCATCTTGAACACAAAGTTCTGGTAGTTGGTGGGAAAGAATTAGGAAGCTGGGCTCCTGAAGTCCATTTGATAATAAAAGACAAGAAGCCAAAAAAATTGCTCACCCTTCGAATTCAACAATAGCTTGAACCCTTGCTGGGGAGAGTGATTGAACCTGTTTCTCACCGATATATGGGCCCCAGTTCCTTAGAAACTGCCTCTAAAAGGACCAGGAGTAAGCTATCTAGTTGTCTGTAGAAGCTGGGCTTGGGCATTTGGCTTTGGCCACAAAGCAAATGGAAGGACTAGTCTATCTCCCCATTGAAACTTTGTTCTGAGTCCCCAGACAAATTCCTGACAGTTTAAGGACATTAGCCACTCTAGGTAAGAATAACAGAATTTTTCTTTATATATTCTAAAAGTGTGACCTTTACGTTCAACAGCCCTTGAAACCAGAGACATATTGTGGGAGTCTGGTTCAGTATATGATGTACACATATGTAAGTGGACACCCTGCACTGATCCAGACAACCCTTATGGTAATTTTAGTGGTCTTAGACAACCTTAGAAAGCTCTCTAAATGGTAGCTGTGGAGAGCAGCCTTCAGGCTTAGTCCAAAAGGAGAGTAAAGCAGCTTGTTTTACCAGTATATATTCTTATGGGTATAGATTAAATGAAAAAGAACCTCACAGTGTATTTATAAAAATATAATTTTTATAAGACACTCACTAACACATTTAGATATCTCCTAGCTGGAGATGTACACAATACACACAATAGAAACAGGTAAGTAGCACAGAATACGCTGTGGTCACCGGGGGGACCAAACCATATACTAAAATAGAGGTATGCGAACCACGACTCAAGTCAAGACAATACTCAGAGGATGGAGAAGTGCTGGGGACCCAAGGAACCACCCAAGGTCAGTATGTAGGAGCCCCACGGAGGTCGAGTACAGTGTAGGAATACCTTGAAAAACAAGGAGAGGGGCTCATTTAAGTCCAAAGTGACAGAGCACCAGGATCATCTATGTAGTTAAAAAGATTCCCTTTGAACTTTATTAACAAACTTCACTTCGATTGCCCACTCTACACCATTCAGTCAAATAAATCATCCACTTCGATATATCACACACTGGGAACAACTCCAAATGAGCTGTGAGAGAGCTTACGCTAAATAAAATTACATTTATTAAAAATCTGATTACGTTTATTAACACATTGATAATCCGATTTACAGCAATAAGTAATCATAAAAAAGACATAATATCACAAGTACATTAAAAAAAAAAACATATAGATATTCATACAAAAAGTACATCATTAAAACAATACAATTAATTCAATGTTTCATAGGGAAACAGCAATCAAACACCATAGGGAAGGAAAATCTACAAAAGCCACTAAAATTGTGTCTTGACAATGGTAATTTGGAAACTATGTGGACAAGAAAAAACCGGGAGCAATTCACCCTAATTTCTATGATTCTTGTCCCAAGACAAATTGAACCAAGTACTCTGCGTCGACGCGTTTCGGTGGAATAGAGCGATAAAATCACCTTCTTCAGGACTGGCAATAATATTCCTTCCTTTAATCAATGTTAATGAGCATTCCTTAGCTCATGCCGTGATTTAATAACCGGCAGTGAACATCTGGGCTTCTAGTGACAGGTATCACTCTAATGATATATGTCTTAATGTATTCAAGAATAGCCTCATTTCACACAGTAGTCTGTTTATAATAGTGGGCCTGGTTTTTATCACGATCAGAAATTTAAACGCACTGTCTCAAACTTATGTAGCCAGAAAAATACAACCATTTGTCGTCTTGTGAAGATATTTTAACAAAAAGGTTCTCTGTTTCCAAATTAGTTTTGAGTAGGCTCTATAGCTCTACATGCGAAGGTTCACGGGTGCCGTTTTGTGCGTCCCTGTGAAAGGCAAACTAACGTGTAGGAATACGACCGCATTCTCCATACAAATCAACATGTAAGTCATGGTTGCAATTTTAAAGAAGGAACCTTCCCAGTGGACCCTGAAGAAACCCAGTGGAAGACAGAAGGTTGGAGAGTCACCCCACCCGTGGATACCTTAGGTACCAGGATACCTGTCCCAGGGGAGCTGGGTGCATAGGTGTGAAGTGGCGTCGGGAACCGCCGTCGAATCCAATGGTGGACTTCAGGAAGATGCTGCTGCTGGAGAATGTGACAGTGTCCAGTGGAACCCAAAGGTGGATTCAAGTCGTGAAGTACCTGAAAGCAGTGGGGACAGAGTCTATGCCACTTGGAAGTGACCTGGAGGCACAGAAGACGAATGCCCACCGATGTTGGGTGCTGTGTAAGAGTTGACGGTGACCTTGGAACTGCAGCTGTGTGGACCAGGCAATGTCGTGGAAGACCAGGAGCCATACATGAGCTGTCCCATGTTGGATGTCAAGAGTTTAGGGGCCGGTGTCTGGTGGAAGCACAAACAAGTCTTGGCAACTACAACCAACTTGGAAGTTGAAGAAGGTAAACTGTTGGGACCAGCAAGGTCCAGAAGACTCACCACATGCAGGGGAGTCAGGGCAGGCCCCAAGCAATCAGAAAATAATTCAAAGGTGACCTTCAAGAGGACCCACAGGCCAGAGGCACTGGAGTCGCAGAAGACCTCCAGCAGCTCATCAAAGATACAGGCCCACGGTGCAAATGATGTGGTGAGGGCAAAGATCTTGGTCACTAGAGATGCTTGAGTTTGAGACTACTTGGAGCCCGAAGATCTTGGTGGAAGGAAGCCAACAAGCCTTTGCAATAGCAAGTCGACACGGTGCACAGGGCTGCGGCTCCAAACTTGGTGAGAGGACAGGGCAGGCCTAGAGGGATGTGAAAAACCACTACCTGTGTTGCTGGGCCTTTTAAAGTCCGTAAGAGCCCAGGATCAGCAGACCTGTCAGCTTAGTTGCAGTGCTTGCAGATTCAGGGAAGTGACTCCATCACTTCAAGGGAGATTCCTTCAGGTGTCTTGGATGTCCATAGGCCCTAGATGGGTTCCTGTGTGGAGCACAGGCATGGACGTTGCAGCAGACGAGCAGGGCAAAGAGATCAGGAGCAGCAGGAGTCTTCCCGGTTGTAGCCTTGATGCCCAGAGAGAAGTCCAGCGAAGTCCAGAGTGCCCAGACGGTCAAAGTTGAAGTGGTGTCTGAATTGTATCATGTCCCACGACGAATCTAGGGACCCACGCTCTGGTAAGCTTTAAATACCCTAAGGTAGGGGTTGGGAAGATACAGAGGTCCCTCCCTAAGGATGGCCCGGACAAGGGGGAGGATACTCCCCTGTCATTTGCCCAGTTTAATGCCAGAGCGGGAGCCACCGGCTCCCTGTACTGGTTTGAACTGGACTATGCATGGAGGGCGCCAGATGTGCCCTGCAGGCAGCCTATGTGGCGCTGGCAAGCGCCACCACCCTGCCCCAATACACTAAACCCTGTCTGGGAGGTGGTCACACCTCCACGTGACAGGATGCCTATTGTTCCGCCTTCCCTTGCTCGAGCTTGGCTCAGCATCAGGAGGGCAGAATAGTGTCTCTGGTTGGCAGCAGCCATGTTGTGCTGTCCGGGTCTAGAAGACAGGTACAGGGAGCACTGAGGGCCTAATGGAGGGCCTTTGCAGTGCTTGGAATCATACCTCCCACACTGTTTACGGTGTGGGGGGTATGATTCCAACATGTTTGATACCAAACAGCGACAGGGTTCATTGCAGCCAGTTTCGAGATGGTCATCGCGTAATGACGCAGTGCCCCTCTATACGAATGGTCTCCGTGGGCTGTAGGGGTGTCCTGCTCATGCAAGGGCACCCTCACACTTACAACCAAGTACCCTGCCTTCAGGATTGAAAAGGCCCACAGTAGGTGTGACTTATAGGTTTTAAGTGCAGTGACCTTAGATATAGGGAAACCTATATCTTTCGGAAGTGGTGCTAGCACCAGCTTACACAGGCTGCAATGGCAGGCCTATAGAGATAGTTTGAAAGGTCTCCCATAGCTGGCATTATACATGCTTCAGCCTATGGGAGACCTCTGGGGTACCTTTGCCCTGGGTACCTTAGTACCATATACTAGGCACTGATAAGGGTACCCCAGTATCCACTATGGGATGTACCTAAGTACTACCTAAGTACCTTGGATTTGTTTGCTGCAAGCTGTTTTCCCCTGGAAAGGGAGTAGAAAAAGAACAGAAAAGAAAAAATACCACACATTGTTGTGGTGAACAGTTTTCCCACCACACACGTGGAGGTGGCGAGTGAAAACTCACTTCGTTTATCAAACACGAGCGTTTGATAAACTAAGTGTGTTTTAACTCGCCACCTCCGCGTGTGTGGGGTGAAAACTGTTCACCACAGTTCAGTGAAAACGAACGCATGTAGATATGAACAATCTAGAACTCTATATACAACAATGTGTGGTATTTTTTCTTTTCTTTTCTTTTTCTCTTCCTAGATGGAGTGATTACGTGAGACTAATTTGTCTTAAAAAATCAATAAGGAGCGCTAGCTGCCCCTATAACAAGTAGTATAGGGAAATTCTCTTTATTACTTATACCAGGGGGCACATTACTCCCCCCTGAAGAAAGTCCAGCACCCTTTATGGGGCTTACAAGGACTGAAACATGTTGGCTATAGGGTCTTAGGACCACAATATCCCTACTGACCCTTACTTTGTATTTTACTATCACCCCCAGCAGATCCAAGAATAAAGGGAAACTGGGATCTGTTGGTGGGCTTTTAATCTTTATCCCCCTGGCCAAAAACATCTTCCTAAGAGCTCCCTGAAAGACGGTTGAGCCCACCCTGACTTCTAGGCGTCGGGGTGACCCTATGATGAAGCATGACACCACTAGGGTGTGTGAGGGAATATAAAACAAAAGGATTTGTCTCCTTCCCCACTCAGTAGTGGTGTCCTATAGTGACTTCACGTAGGGATCTCCACACTATCAGAATTCCAGGATTGTTCAAATGGATCCAACCACTCATTAGCGAGTCGGTAGTGGGGAGTATTTTGTGGTAAAGCAGTACTTTAAAGGCTACCCACCTTGTTTCTCCAGCCTTTCCTGTGCTCTGGCTGACAGTCTGTGCTTGCTGCCACTAAGTCAGAATTCTGAACCCCTGTCTACTGAAGTCGCACATCAAGGTTGTGAACATCAAAGGCTGTACCCCCTGTGATATGCAAACAGGCTGCATCCCAAAGGAGGAAACATGACCCCAGGAACATCTGCAGCCAGGCAGGTGGGAAAATTAGGTATTCAGGAGGTGTACACCCCCAGAAGTCCAGCCACACCTCTAGCTTGGGCTATCTGATCTGTACTGCTAAGGATAACTTCTGCCATTTAAAAGTGGTAGAAAAGTGGGTTCTGGGAAGAAAAGGTTGACCTACAACCCCGGATGTGGTCACCTCCGGAGCATATTAGCCGCTGAGGATAGTAGCCCACTGGCCACTTTCACCTACACCACTAACGCCCCTAAACCTAGGATTTAGGGGCTACCCCTGATACCAGAATCTCAATTCTGAACTAACCTGCATCAAAGATGACAAAGAGGAGACCAGAGACTTTGACAACAGGAGTAGCACAAACCAAAAGAGAGATACTTTGCATCTGTGGCAATACTCCTGGAACTGCATGACCAAGACTCGTCCTAGGCTAAAACTTGGTTCCCCCAGACAGAAGGATCCCTTGGAGAGCCAGAAGCAACCTCAGATTCCCCTGGACTAGTGGTACCAGTCGCCTGCAAACTGTAGGTAAAACAACACTATGGATCCGAAGAATGGCTGGCTATCAGGCCCTCTAGGGGATCACCCACATATCTTGATGGTCTAATGCATTGTGGGAACTGTAGTCCTGCCCTCCATGAAGTTTCATGCAGTTACCCTGTTCCCCGTGACCTCCGGATGTCGAAGTAACTATCTGCTGTGCTTACTGCTTTCAAGGCTTCTTGGTTGCTAGTCCGGCAGCTGACACCTCCACTTGATGCTGAATCTAGAGGGAAGTCCGTACAACTTTCATTCGATATCAGCAGCGGCCTTATTGTTGAAATTTTGCACCCTGTTCCCCCGCAGCACTGTGTATGTGGTAAAATCAGCTCTCCTGCAGCTCCCGTTCAACACCAGGGACAGCCAGCACAGCCTTGCACCAGGGCTCTACGGGCCTGGTAAAATTGAACTGACTGTTGTGACTCGGTCCTGGGACCCCCGTCATATTTACTGCTCTGGGTTCCACACGACTCGACCTTCAAGTGACCGATTATCACTAACATTTTTCCTATTGACCGCAATGCAAAAGTTGTGCAAATTGAATTGCTATGATTCATGTTTGCTGCTAAAATCCATAACTCCAGTTATATGTGTCTGATCACATTCATTTTAGTCTATAAAGTATTAGAAACATCTGTGTTATTCTTGTAATTTGATGATTTCTTTTGAGTCATGTCGATTACTTATCGTTCATGTTGGTACTCGGAAATACTTAGCACATGTTCCACTAGTAATGCCTGACTTTGCCACTCTATAAGGACTGAGCTAATGATTTGCAACTGTGAAGACAAGGACCATCTTTGGGGTCTGTGCGAGTATTGCATGGTGAAGCCTAACCAGCATCAGCACATAATACCCCACTTTCCTGCACCATTCTTTTCAGGATGGTTAGTTTATTTCAATACTAAAATTCAATTACACCACAGCACATTTCAGAGCTATTTTGTAAAATACAGCCTCACAGGATAACACTGACTCTTTAGAATATTGATGTCAAGGTCTATGCCTTGATACCTTTGTTGGGGTATCTACCTCAAATCCTGATGCCCTGTTCCCCCACAAGCCTAGTTTGCAAGGGAAATGATAAGGGGTTGCATCAAGCAGTTCTTCCTTTCTCCAACTCCCTCAAACTATTGACTCTGATGATAAATATGTTGATTAGGAACAGTTATGATGCTTGACCTGTCTGCAAAAGGCCAACAGTGCGACAGGGAAAAGAATTACAGCAATTCAGAGACACATACAATCAATCATGCTCACAACACCACCCCCACAACACTAGTGAGAGCACAAGCGAGCCGGAATCCTAGGACTGACACTGCTGAATATGCTGCAGCAAAGTTGTGATTTACAGTGACATCAAAGAACCAGTTTACACTGACAATGCTGAAGACATTGTATATGTTCTTCATTACTGCTTACTCATAATATCAGTGTTGGGACAGGAATGTCGACTGCATGACATTCAGTCATATCACCTGTCCTAGGTGTCCAACTGTGAGTATCTGGTGTGAGAGTTTTTAGATTTGGCCCTAGCCTCATATGAATCAAGCAAGTGCACAAAGGTCTCAACTTTGTTCTTGAGATAAGAACTGTCCTAGACCTGTCTTAGGGGGCACTCCATACTGACAGGACACTATTTTCCATGGCATGGGTTAAAGCATGTAGCACTGTGTTGGAAACATACCGTGTTTTAGCAATCCCAGTGTGACCCGACCTTTTTATCTGAATCAAAAGTGGTGACCTACTGGCCCACTCATGTAAAGTTCTATTCTACAGGTGATGTGGATCCCTGCACTAATACCCAAGTACATGAGCATGTGTATGTGTGTGGTCTGCGTGTTATATCTATCATGTGTATCTGGGTGAACAATAGTGAAGGAGTTCTATAGGATACATTTTTGCAGCAAAGCTGCTGGCCTGTTCGTGTACACAAGATGCTGACGAGAATTTCTATCCAGAGAGTAGCTGTTTACTGCTGACATTCATGAGCCTGGAGGTAGTGGACTTTGACGTTAAAGTGGGGAAAAAGAAGACTAGCTCCCCTTAGAAATTCAATAAGGTCCTTTTGCTCCAGGGGTCTGCTGATTAGTATCCCTGAGTACTATTATTTGGTGGATAGTCAATCAATAAGGATTTTATAAAGTGCAGCACGTTACCCATGAGAGCCTGAAGGTGCTGGAGTTGGTAGCGGCTTCGGTGTGCTCTGTTAATCCGAACAGCCATTTGAGCAGTGAAAAATGAGGTGAAAGCAGGAGAAAGCACTCAGAAAAATGGGGCAAAGGAAGGAGAAAGCAGTAGAAAATGAGGCAAAAGCAGGAGAAAGCACTCCGAGAAACAGGGTGTAGGGAAGGCAAAATCAGTAAAAATAAGTCCCAATCAGGAGAAAGCACTCAGAAAACAGGAGGAAAAGAAAGGAGAAAGCAGTAAAAAATTAGGCAAAAGCAGGAGAAAACACCCAGAACAATAGGGAAAAGGAAGGCAAAAGCAGTAAAAAATTAACCAAAAGCAGGAGAAAGCACTCAGAAAAATCAGGGAAAGGAAGGGGAAAGCAGTAGAAAATGAGGCAAAAGCAGGAGAAAACACCCAGAACAATAGGGAAAAGGAGGGCAAAAGCAGTAAAAATTAGCCAAAAGCAGGAGAAAGCACTCAGAAAAATTGGGGAAAGGGAGGGGAAAGCAGAAAAACAAGGAAAAAGCCGGAGAAAGCACCCAGAAAGATGAGGGAAAAGAAGGAGAAAGCAGTAAAAGAAAACTAGGCAAAAGCAGGAAAGCACTCAGAGAAATGGGGAGGAAGCAGAGCAGTGCAGCAGTATGGGGAGAGCTGGGCCTCTCCCCGTGCTGCTGCACTGCGTGGGGGTGAAAAGGGAATGGTGGGAATGAAGTGTCTGTTGTTAGGAGTGCGAAGGGTCCTTTAGAAAGCATCACCATGTTGTTTCTCTTCCTGATTACTGTCCGGTGTGGCTGTTGATGGCCAGCAGTGAACTGCTCACACCTCTGTTGACCTCATTGATGGATGCTCCATCTTGGAGATTACATTGATGCGGACAGCACCAATCTAGACACAGGAAAAGTATGGAAGAAAGTGTGAGATGGACAAATAAAAGATCTTACCAAAACTGGTTCTGATATTACAGACAGACAATACATATCCCCTGCCTGCTCTATCTGTACAAAAGTGGGAGCTGTTAACCCACTCGTTTCTACAGTTCGAAATAACCTTTGACCAAGGAGGTTGAGCTCCATAGAGTACCCAGAGGACCACTGTGCAATCAGAGTATGTGGTTCTGCCTAACAGCCCTTTTCTCAGAGGTGAGGGGCATCACCTGGAGTATGACCTTGGGAAAATTTGTTTCCCTGTCCTGGAGTGACTGGAGAATCCTGCTTGTAAAAGTAAGGAAGGAGTAAGCCAACCCTACAGGAGGAACTGACTTCAGGTATGGATAGAAAAGGAAATCTAGGGAGGTGAGTTCATCTACTTGGATTCCTGAAAGTGTGACTGGCAAGGACCTAGCTTGTAGCCAATCATCATTGTCAAAGCAGAGGATTTGTGCCACCATGTCACGCAGTGACACTGCTGTCGGAGTTGGCACCCTTGCCCCAAATGAACTCGAGCATTCTGAGTCACTGAAAAACGTCTATTGCCAAGTCATGGCACTCCGAATTTGTGCAAGAAGTGACTCTGTTGCCGCAGCCCATAACACTTGCCCCAAGTGTGCCTGAGTGATCTGTGCTGCTGACAACAGACTTTTATCAAACCCATGGCACTGCCCAAGTGTGCCTGCACTGTCTTTGTGGTGGCGAGTACCCCGTGGCATTTGCCCAAAGTGCGCCTGGGCAGACTATGGTACTATAAGTGATGCTGCTGCCTCAAGGCACTTGCCCAAAGGGTACCCACATGACTGAGCAGCTGGCCAAGGCGCAGATTGATAGTGTGCCCGATCGGATTATGCTGCTGCCTTTGAAACTTGTAGCCCTTTGATATGACTCAACTTTTGTCCCCAAACCATAGACCAGAGGCGGACTGCATTTCTGCCTCGTCCCCACAAGGTTGGATCAGCTGGACTGCTGACTCACCAGGCTGTCTAGGAAAGAGGAGACACTGCCATAACTGTAATCTAAAGTTGAGGCATGTACCTGGAGGAGGGATGAAGGCTGAAAACGGCCACTCTTCTCTCTGCCTGCAGCTCTTACTAAGGGCCTGCGTCTGCCCTGATGAAGCAATGAAGCTGAATGATGCACCAGCAGATGGCATGCCTTCCCACCAAGAGGAGAGGCCAGGACAGAAGTGCAGTTGTCCGGACTGAGGCCTATCACAGATTCAGACCTGTTGGTGAGATAATGCTTGAGAGACGGAGTGGCTACTGTTGCCTCCCAGACAAGGAGGAGCAAAGGTGGCAACCTGACTGAAAGCTGGTAGTCCTGCACAGTTGAACCGGCATGGCTCGCGGGTGAGGGGGCGGACGTGGGGTGGCGAGGGTCGTGCATGGGGGAGGGGAGTTCGTGATGGAGGGAGTGAGCGAAAAAAAATCACTTACCTTGCCACCGCCGGGTCCAACATCTCTGCTCCTGCTCTTCTGCCTCTGACTTCAGGAACAGGAAGCAGTCAGCCAGGCTACCTCTCCTAGGGCAGGCTCCCTCCCCTAAGCCAATCACAACACTGCAATGCTGCATTGTGATTGGTCTGAGCACCATGACACGGCACTCATCCAGGGGCTTAAGGGCTGGGCATGTTCTCCATGCAGGCTGTAAAGCAGCCTGCATGGAGAAGGGGAAAGTGTGCATGACTGGTTTGGGCAACCCGAGAGGGCCGACCTAACAGTCATTGCGCACTTAGGAGTGGGCAAACTACTCCTCCCCTGCCCTGCTCTGTTAGCAGAGCAGCCCCACCCACTGGCCCACTCGCAAAGGAAACATAAAATGGTAATAACTAAAAGTTATTACCATTTTATGTTTTTGCTTCTCGCAATTGCGAGAAAGCAGTGGGGCGGCACTCCTCCGCCATAGCAGAGGAGCCGCCCCTCGTCCTGCACCAGAGACTCTGAGTTCCTGGCACCTTTTGTAGTATGTAATATTTTAGTTTTATTGTCTATTAGAACTTTGGAATGTTGAGCGCTCCACTGAAGACAATGGAGTGCTCCAGGCTTCTAATGGCTGATAGAAGCACAGAGCATCAACATTCCAATGTTTGACTTTCACTGCTGTTGCTGTGAACAAAAGCCTCAAGGAGCCCGAGGGGATTTCAACCCCTCGGGCTCTATGAGGCCTTTGTTTTACTAATTAGAACATTCTTCCCTCTAGGGGCGGAATGTTTGAATAGCCTTAAAGCCCTCCATGGCAGCAATTAAAGGCCTGCTCTCTTGTTAAAGGCCCTTGCCTTCGGCCTTGCCTTTAACGCTGGAGCTGGCCTTTAGTGGCTGATATAGCCTGATATGGGCGAGAAAGCAAAAAACATACAATTGATGGACGGAATGCAGAACAAATCAAAACATTCACCCCCAGTCAAGAGATCTGGGTTAAATCCATCATTCTTTTGCTCACCAGCCACCCCAGGTATGGCTTGCTATGGCGGGCTTTAAGGCTATTTTAAAGTACTTCACTTTTACAAAAACAAGCACTGGGCTGGACAATAATGTTATTATGCTGTTAGTTGTGTATCAGATGCTGAGCTTGTTGTCCCTCCCATACTAACCTGCCTGAGAAGTCTGCGACAGTTCACCATTACTACTACTGACAGTAAAGTGCTACACGGGTTGTACATGGCCCAGTTTACAGAGCAATAGTAGGATGGACCCTGCAACATCAGTGGCAAGGTTTCTCATATCCCCCGTCCCCCGCCGTGGCTCAGAAACCTTGCTTGCCCCATGGCGCCAGAACAGGGTCTGACAGCCAGTAAAACACAGGATCAGTTACTAGGCATACTTCTGTAATGATTGCCCAGAAGGAGAAGCCAATAGCCAGTGGGACTGAGACCTCATTGAAAACGAGAGTGAAAAATACCCACCCACCTACATAGCCTCAAAAACAGTAGCAAATGACACTCACTAGAGTTACAGAGAGAAACACTCTCAGGATGAAAGAGCACAAATAAACTGAGGCTAACAACACACGCACAAATTAAGGCTAAGAATTGGAAGCCTCAATCTCCCATAGGGGCACCAGCCATAGACCCGGAAAACCAGATAACAGCTATTGAAAGTACTGTAAAAAAAAAAAAAAAAACAGTCGAAATAAAAGCACGCAAACAAAAATGCTGAACTGTTGCTTCAAAATATTTGACTCATTATAGGATTACCAAATGATTCGCTGCGCGGTCACTCATCTCCAAATGATTTTTAAAATCATGGTTAAAACATTTAACATTTTAAAAAGTTGAACCTGATGACGTTAGTTTAATCTGTTGGGTGAGCGAGATTGATGTTCAAAATAAATTGTCGCGTTGAAGTCACAAAGCGTGTCTACAATTAAAGATGAGATGGTTGTGCCATCTTGTGGTCATTTTAATGCATTAATGGAACATTTGTAAAATTGCAGTCACAACGGACGAGTGCTTCCCGGTTGTTTATTGAAAGTGAACGTTTAGCGAGGTGGTTACATCAAAATAGTATTAATTTTAATGGGTTTAAACCAATCATGAAATGTTTAACCGCATTAAAAGACGCAAAACTCTCTCGAGAGCATTTATTGGTTCCAGCGCCAGAAAGCGGGCCATGTTTAAAGATGCGTGTAATCATCCAATCTATTAGTGTATTTATATATTTAGAACTTTTTCACCAGTACCTCTGATATCGTTAAATATTGCAGGAATTTCTCTTGCCGTTTTCTGCTCCACAGCAAACAACAGTATTAGAAAATAAGGGGCTTATTTATGAGCTCCTGCGTCAATTTTGCTCCGCCGTTGCGCCACTTTCTGTGACGCAGGGGCGGCATAAAATATGCACCATGTTGCACCGTATTTATGAAGTGACGCATCTAGGCAGATGCTTCACCGCGTAAACCCCTGCGCTACATTATACCTGCGTCAGGTATAATGTATGCAGGGTGGGCGTTCCCACGCAAGAAAGGGTCGTAGGAGTGGCGCAGTGAAATTGCCACTTCTAGGAAGCCAATGCATCAAAACCTTACGCCTGCCTCATGGCAGGCGTAAGGGTGACGCAGGCCCTTTCACATGGGGCTTGGCCCACGTGAGAGGACACATTGCTGGAGTTGCGTCTGTTTTCAGACACACTCAAGCAATGCGCCAACTTTGCGCCAACAGATAAATCAGTAATACTGATGTATCTGTCATTCCTTGCGACATGATGCGTAGTACAGTAAATATGACGCATCCATCAGGGTGCAAGGAGGGCGCATTGTGAAGTGTTACCTCGCTGCTTTGAAGCAGAGATGCGACACTTCTCATAAATAAGGCCCTTAATGTTAAAGAGGTAGATTTTAACCATCTGCATACCAGAGAATTTCGAACACCTTAGGGACTGGGGCCAGATTTATCAGGGTTTTTTGCGTCACCCTTACGCCGCACAATGGGGCACAAGCATAACACAAAACCTAATGAGATTTAACAAGCAATGCAAGGTCACCTTGCGTGGCCCTGCATGGCTTCATAAATCTGGAGTAGCTCAAGGCAGCGCAAACCACTGCCTGCGCTACTCTGCCCCAGGGAGGTGTTCCATGGGAGGAGCTTGGGTGCTCTCACGCATCCACCCATGGATTCAGAAGCATTCCAGGTTTTGCCATGAGTGGTAGCCCTTGGAATGCGTCAAAATGCTACACCATATAGGAAGCGTAACGAGGAGAAATATCTGTATTTCTGCTCATTCTTTCCTCTTTCCACGTGTGCTGCATTCTGCAGCACACATAGAAAGAGGAATATGCCTCTCAGGATTGTTTTTGTGCAGGAAACAATCCTGCCCACAACTCAGGCATCCTGGCATCATGACGCATGTATGCTTGCATTGGCTAGCTGCCAAAAGTGCGCCAGTGCTAGGAAAGTACAGGAATGCACCATATAATGTTATATACCGTGAATTCCTGCCCTGTGCACAGTGGCTTGCTGTGTTGTGCTGTGTGATAAAATTATAAATATGGGTTCGCACAATATATATTGGTGATCATCCTAGTTAGGAGTGCAATGAATAGGTTAAAAAATAACTTTCGGATTTGGTTACTTGTGTGTGTGCAAGCTTGGAAAGAGGAGGCGTGAAGTAGTGTACTTAGGCATTTCTACCTCAAGCAGCAAAACCCCTAGGGTTAATTTTGCCGATAATCTGCAATTTATTTCTGCCACCCCAATTTGTTATTCTTAATCTCAAGATATTAGGTCAGGGGCACTTTCTGGGCATTAACCATTGGACTTAAGGCATTAGTCAGATAATGGAGGCCTTTTGTGTGCTAGCTCTCCAAATGAGATAACTTTCACCTTTTATATTGTATGGCAAAGAAACAAGCCCCAATAGGATACCTCATAGAGTGGATTTTTAATACAGACTGAAGGGACTATACTGCTCCATGGGGACCACAGAGGGAAACCTATCCCGACACCGGCCTTGTGTCATTAAGGCTATGTAGGTATTGCAAAAAGACATAGGGGCCCCAAGTGCTACAGTTAACTTGCTTGCCTCTATTCCTCATCTTTGGCAGTAGCTCTGGAAAGTTTTTATTGATCCGAAGTGGCTCTCATTATAAAGAAATGGGGGTGATCCATGGTTTAAATACACAAAAATAACTCAGTAATAAAAAAGGGACAATAATCAAAAGAAAAGTCATTAGGAAAGTCATAGATTAGTCCATCAGCAATGGCACTGAATTGCACTTGTTGTTTATGTGGATGGGAATATGTGATCAGGATATTTGCCATCACTCAGAAGTATGCATGCATTGTTTTTAAATTATGAATTGCTTTGGTTACACAGGTTGTAAGCCAACTAAAAATGTCTATGTCTAACCTAAAAACTAGTTTAATGTCTTAGCTGAACCTGTGGGTGAGTCACTTTAATGGATTGCTATGTTCTGGACCCTAAATTACAACAGAATCCCAGACTGTGCAGCCATCTCCACTTGCTAGCATGCCTTTTTATCTCAGAGTCACCTTGGTGAAGGCTAATGGTGGCAGGTGGGTTGACTATGCCAGCCTCCTGTACCCTGGTCTGCCATGTCCTGGCTAGCAAGCTTGAAACCATTTAAAACAATGCGGTAAGGCTCATTTTCAATCAGATACAACCCAATTTCACGAGCTGTGGTTTCCACCCACTGCACTGATACTTGTAAAAGATGATATGACGTATGCAGGTACGTCTTGGTTTGTCCCCCCTCCATGCCCCGGCTAAGTGTTACTCTGAGTTAAGTTTCAGAGACACACTGTGCAAGAGGTCCTATTCACATCCTTTCCCAAATCCCTCTAGGCCCATCAAGCCCAAGAACACCTAACACTCACCAGCTAGGTCATTGGGTCTTCACACAACATGCGCCTGGTAGACGCAAAAATCTCACCCTCGGAGACAGGTAAACAGTTTATGGTTGGTAATAATAATATGAATAATTATGAATATGAATAATAATAATAATAATATCAATATGGATAATATGAACGATAATAATAATTATAATAATATTAATAATGAAAATTATAATACTAATAATCATTTAATTCATCATCATCATCATCACCTTCACCACCACCATCATCATGATCACAGAAATGTATTGAGCTGATAGTGCTCAATTTCTTGACCATAGAAGGATGAAAGGCTGTTTTGGTCATGCTTGTCACTCAAGATGTCAGCAGTGAGCCATTAAGCAGTGCGGGAGACACGTAAGAGCACAGGTCTATCAGCAACTATCCCAACCACAATGTCTGGCTCACAGAGGTGAAGCTGGCAATAGGGACTCACCCCTTAGTGAAATGCGTCAGTCAGTCCCTCACTGTGTACAGACAATACTCATTGGGGCACACGATTTGTCATTCTAATCAACACTCATCACAGTTGAACACTAGTGAAGTTACATAGACTTAAGTAGCATGTGTGTGTCAGTACGGGCAAGACAAGGGCCACAACATGCAGACCAATGCATCAAACACTAACAGGCAGCCTTCGGTCACAGTACAGTTCCACGTGACAGGCGTTGTGCATGTCAAGGGCATTCCATGCTAGAGTACCTCAAGCAAGGACATCTGTGTGTGGGGTGTGGATACGTTGGTCTTTCATTAGCACTGTGCGTAGTATAGGAGTTGACATCATCTGCTATGGTATCTCTATCAGGGTGTGCCTGCCGCATGCAAGACCAAGGTCTGAGGTGCTGATGTCCTTCCGCCTTATGTGTTGAGACAAAGGAGCTGTCATCCCTAATGTCAGTCTGACTACTGCTTGCATTCTAGAAATGTGATGTGGCTTTCATGCTGCAATTGAGGCTAGGCCTTAGGCTTATGCTGCACCAGTAGCGATACACACACAACAGTTGGCATGTATGAGCCAGGAGCCCGAGCGGCCTTGCGCTCCTTGTACAATGCAAAAACCAAAGGAAATGATGGACGGAGTGTTGAACATTGCAAGCACTCACCCCCAGTCAACTGATCTGGGTTTAATCCATCACCATTCTTTAGCCCACTCTGCCACCCCAGTTCAGACACAGCCATATGCAAATCAGTCTGACCCTGTGCCTCATGGGAACAGTCCAGCCCGAACTGCCAAGCCATGTCTTCCCTGGACCGGAAACAAGCTTCCTAGGACCGGTTTCTGGCATTTCAGCCGTCTTCAGCGAGGCTTGCTTGAATCCAGTGGCAAAGTAAGCAAGGGACTCACGTCTGAGCATACCCTGCCAACTTATGGCGAACAAAGCAAAAACCAAAGGAAATGATGGACGGAGTGTTGAACATTGCAAGCACTCACCCCCAGTCAACTGATCTGGGTTTAATCCACCACCATTCTTTAGCCCACTCTGCCACCCCAGTTCAGACACGGCCATATGCAAATCAGTCTGACCCTGTGCCTCATGGGAACAGTCCAGCCCGAACTGCCAAGCCATGTCTTCCCTGGACCGGAAACAAGCTTCCTAGGACCGGTTTCTGGCATTTCAGCCATCTTCAGCCGGGCTTGCTTGAATCCAGTGGCAAAGTGAGCAAGGGACTCACGTCTGAGCATACCATGCCAACTTATGGCGAACAAAGCAAAAACCAAAGGAAATGATGGACGGAGTGTTGAAAATTGCAAGCACTCACCCCCAGTCAACTGATCTGGGTTTAATCCATCACCATTCTTTAGCCCACTCTGCCACCCCAGTTCAGACACGACCATATGCAAATCAGTCTAACCATGTGCCTCATGGGAACAGTCCAGCCCGAACTGCCAAGCCATGTCTTCCCTGGTCCGGAAACAAACTTCCTAGGACCGGTATTTGGCATTTCACCCTTCTTCAGCCAGGCTTGCTTGAATCAAGTGGAAAAGTGAGCAAGGGACTCACGTCTGAGCATACCCTGCCAACTTATGGCGAACAAAACAAAAACCAAAGGAAATGATGGACGGAGTGTTGATCATTGCAAGCACTCACCCCCAGTCAACTGATCTGGGTTTAATACATCACCATTCTTTAGCCCACTCTGCCACCCCAGTTCAGACACGGCCATATGCAAATCAGTCTGACCCTGTGCCTCATGGGATCAGTCCAGCCCAAACTGCCAAGCCATGTCTTCCCTGGACTGGAAACAAGCTTCCTAGGACCGGTTTCTGGCATTTCAGCCGTCTTCTGCCAGGCTTGCTTGAATCCAGTGGCAAAGTGAGCAAGGGACTCACGTCTGAGCATACCCTGCCAACTTATGGCGAACAAAGCAAAAACCAAAGGAAATGATGGACAGAGTGTTGAACATTGCAAGCACTCACCTCCCAGTCAACTGATCTGGGTTTAATCCATCACCATTCTTTAGCCCACTCTGCCACCCCAGTTCAGACACGGCCATATGCAAATCAGTCTGACCCTGTGCCTCATGGGAACAGTCCAGCCCGAACTGCCAAGCCATGTCTTCCCTGGACCGGAAACAAGCTTCCTAGGACCGGGTTCTGGCATTTCAGCCGTCTTCAGCCAGGCTTGCTTGAATCCAGTGGCAAAGTGAGCAAGGGACTCATGTCTGAGCATACCCTGCCAACTTATGGCGAACAAAGCAAAAACCAAAGGAAATGATGGACGGAGTGTTGAACATTGCAAGCACTCACCCCCAGTCAACTGATCTGGGTTTAATCCATCACCATTCTTTAGCCCACTCTGCCACCCCAGTTCAGACACGGCCATATGCAAATCAGTCTGACCCTGTGCCTCATGGGAACAGTCCAGCCCGAACTGCCAAGCCATGTCTTTCTGGACCGGAAACAAGCTTCCTAGGACCGGTTTCTGGCATTTCAGCCATCTTCAGCCAGGCTTGCTTGAATCCAGTGGCAAAGTGAGCAAGGGACTCACGTCTGAGCATACCATGCCAACTTATGGCGAACAAAGCAAAAACCAAAGGAAATGATGGACGGTGTGTTGAACATTGCAAGCACTCACCCCCAGTCAACTGATCTGGGTTTAATCCATCACCATTCTTTAGCCCACTCTGCCACCCGAGTTCAGACACGGCCATATGCAAATCAGTCTGACCCTGTGCCTCATGGGAACAGTCCAGCCCAAACTGCCAAGCCATGTCTTCCCTGGACCGGAAACAAACTTCCTAGGACCGGTATTTGGCATTTCACCCTTCTTCAGCCAGGCTTGCTTGAATCCAGTGGAAAAGTGAGCAAGGGACTCACGTCTGAGCATACCCTGCCAACTTATGGCGAACAAAACAAAAACCAAAGGAAATGATGGACGGAGTGTTGATCATTGCAAGCACTCACCCCCAGTCAACTGATCTGGGTTTAATCCATCACCATTCTTTAGCCCACTCTGCCACCCCAGTTCAGACACGGCCATATGCAAATCAGTCTGACCCTGTGCCTCATGGGAACAGTCCAGCCCGAACTGCCAAGCCATGTCTTCCCTGGACCGGAAACAAGCTTCCTAGGACCGGTTTCTGGCATTTCAGCCGTCTTCAGCCAGGCTTGCTTGAATCCAGTGGCAAAGTGAGCAAGGGACTCACGTCTGAGCATACCCTGCCAACTTATGGCGAACAAAGCAAAAACCAAAGGAAATGATGGACGGAGTGTTGAACATTGCAAGCACTCACCCCCAGTCAACTGATCTGGGTTTAATCCATCACTATTCTTTAGCCCACTCTGCCACCTCAGTTCAGACACGGCCATATGCAAATCAGTCTGACCCTGTGCCTCATGGGAACAGTCCAGCCCGAACTGCCAAGCCATGTCTTCCCTGGACTGGAAACAAGCTTCCTAGGACCGGTTTCTGGCATTTCAGCCGTCTTCAGCCAGGCTTGCTTTAATCCAGTGGCAAAGTGAGCAAGGGACTCACGTCTGAGCATACCCTGCCAACTTATGGCGAACAAAGCAAAAACCAAAGGAAATGATGGACGGAGTGTTGAACATTGCAAGCACTCACCCCCAGTCAACTGATCTGGGTTTAATCCATCACCATTCTTTAGCCCACTCTGCCACCCCAGTTCAGACACGACCATATGCAAATCAGTCTGACCCTGTGCCTCATGGGAACAGTCCAGCCCGAACTGCCAAGCCATGTCTTCCCTGGACCGGAAACAAGCTTCCTAGGACCGGTTTCTGGCATTTCAGCCGTCTTTAGCCAGGCTTGCTTGAATCCAGTGGCAAAGTGAGCAAGGGACTCACGTCTGAGCATACCCTGCCAACTTATGGCGAACAAAGCAAAAACCAAAGGAAATGATGGACGGAGTGTTGAACATTGCAAGCACTCACCCCCAGTCAACTGATCTGGGTTTAATCCATCACCATTCTTTAGCCCACTCTGCCACCCGAGTTCAGACACGGCCATATGCAAATCAGTCTGACCCTGTGCCTCATGGGAACAGTCCAGCCCGAACTGCCAAGCCATGTCTTCCCTGGACCGGAAACAAGCTTCCTAGGACCGGTTTCTGGCATTTCAGCTGTCTTCAGCCAGGCTTGCTTGAATCCAGTGGCAAAGTGAGCAAGGGACTCACGTCTGAGCATACCCTGCCAACTTATGGCAAACAAAGCAAAAACCAAAGGAAATGATGGACGGAGTGTTGATCATTGCAAGCACTCACCCCCAGTCAAGTGATCTGGGTTTAATACATCACCATTCTTTAGCCCACTCTGCCACCCCAGTTCAGACACGGCCATATGCAAATCAGTCTGACCCTGTGCCTCATGGGATCAGTCCAGCCCAAACTGCCAAGCCATGTCTTCCCTGGACCGGAAACAAGCTTCCTATGACCGGTTTCTGGCATTTCAGCCGTCTTCAGCCAGGCTTGCTTGAATCCAGTGGCAAAGTGAGCAAGGGACTCACGTCTGAGCATACCCTGCCAACTTATGGCGAACAAAGCAAAAACCAAAGGAAATGATGGACGGAGTGTTGAACATTGCAAGCACTCACCCCCAGTCAACTGATCTGGGTTTAATCCATCACCATTCTTTAGCCCACTCTGCCACCCCAGTTCAGACACGGCCATATGCAAATCAGTCTGACCCTGTGCCTCATGGGAACAGTCCAGCCCGAACTGCCAAGCCATGTCTTCTCTGGACCGGAAACAAGCTTCCTATGACCGGTTTCTGGCATTTCAGCCGTCTTCTGCCAGGCTTGCTTGAATCCAGTGGCAAAGTGAGCAAGGGACTCACGTCTGAGCATACCCTGCCAACTTATGGCGAACAAAGCAAAAACCAAAGGAAATGATGGACGGAGTGTTGAACATTGCAAGCACTCACCCCCAGTCAACTGATCTGGGTTGAATCCATCACCATTCTTTAGCCCACTCTGCCACCCCAGTTCAGACACGACCATATGCAAATCAGTCTAACCATGTGCCTCATGGGAACAGTCCAGCCCGAACTGCCAAGCCATGTCTTCCCTGGTCCGGAAACAAACTTCCTAGGACCGGTATTTGGCATTTCACCCTTCTTCAGCCAGGCTTGCTTGAATCAAGTGGAAAAGTGAGCAAGGGACTCACGTCTGAGCATACCCTGCCAACTTATGGCGAACAAAACAAAAACCAAAGGAAATGATGGACGGAGTGTTGATCATTGCAAGCACTCACCCCCAGTCAACTGATCTGGGTTTAATACATCACCATTCTTTAGCCCACTCTGCCACCCCAGTTCAGACACGGCCATATGCAAATCAGTCTGACCCTGTGCCTCATGGGATCAGTCCAGCCCAAACTGCCAAGCCATGTCTTCCCTGGACTGGAAACAAGCTTCCTAGGACCGGTTTCTGGCATTTCAGCCGTCTTCTGCCAGGCTTGCTTGAATCCAGTGGCAAAGTGAGCAAGGGACTCACGTCTGAGCATACCCTGCCAACTTATGGCGAACAAAGCAAAAACCAAAGGAAATGATGGACAGAGTGTTGAACATTGCAAGCACTCACCTCCCAGTCAACTGATCTGGGTTTAATCCATCACCATTCTTTAGCCCACTCTGCCACCCCAGTTCAGACACGGCCATATGCAAATCAGTCTGACCCTGTGCCTCATGGGAACAGTCCAGCCCGAACTGCCAAGCCATGTCTTCCCTGGACCGGAAACAAGCTTCCTAGGACCGGGTTCTGGCATTTCAGCCGTCTTCAGCCAGGCTTGCTTGAATCCAGTGGCAAAGTGAGCAAGGGACTCATGTCTGAGCATACCCTGCCAACTTATGGCGAACAAAGCAAAAACCAAAGGAAATGATGGACGGAGTGTTGAACATTGCAAGCACTCACCCCCAGTCAACTGATCTGGGTTTAATCCATCACCATTCTTTAGCCCACTCTGCCACCCCAGTTCAGACACGGCCATATGCAAATCAGTCTGACCCTGTGCCTCATGGGAACAGTCCAGCCCGAACTGCCAAGCCATGTCTTTCTGGACCGGAAACAAGCTTCCTAGGACCGGTTTCTGGCATTTCAGCCATCTTCAGCCAGGCTTGCTTGAATCCAGTGGCAAAGTGAGCAAGGGACTCACGTCTGAGCATACCATGCCAACTTATGGCGAACAAAGCAAAAACCAAAGGAAATGATGGACGGTGTGTTGAACATTGCAAGCACTCACCCCCAGTCAACTGATCTGGGTTTAATCCATCACCATTCTTTAGCCCACTCTGCCACCCGAGTTCAGACACGGCCATATGCAAATCAGTCTGACCCTGTGCCTCATGGGAACAGTCCAGCCCAAACTGCCAAGCCATGTCTTCCCTGGACCGGAAACAAACTTCCTAGGACCGGTATTTGGCATTTCACCCTTCTTCAGCCAGGCTTGCTTGAATCCAGTGGAAAAGTGAGCAAGGGACTCACGTCTGAGCATACCCTGCCAACTTATGGCGAACAAAACAAAAACCAAAGGAAATGATGGACGGAGTGTTGATCATTGCAAGCACTCACCCCCAGTCAACTGATCTGGGTTTAATCCATCACCATTCTTTAGCCCACTCTGCCACCCCAGTTCAGACACGGCCATATGCAAATCAGTCTGACCCTGTGCCTCATGGGAACAGTCCAGCCCGAACTGCCAAGCCATGTCTTCCCTGGACCGGAAACAAGCTTCCTAGGACCGGTTTCTGGCATTTCAGCCGTCTTCAGCCAGGCTTGCTTGAATCCAGTGGCAAAGTGAGCAAGGGACTCACGTCTGAGCATACCCTGCCAACTTATGGCGAACAAAGCAAAAACCAAAGGAAATGATGGACGGAGTGTTGAACATTGCAAGCACTCACCCCCAGTCAACTGATCTGGGTTTAATCCATCACTATTCTTTAGCCCACTCTGCCACCTCAGTTCAGACACGGCCATATGCAAATCAGTCTGACCCTGTGCCTCATGGGAACAGTCCAGCCCGAACTGCCAAGCCATGTCTTCCCTGGACTGGAAACAAGCTTCCTAGGACCGGTTTCTGGCATTTCAGCCGTCTTCAGCCAGGCTTGCTTTAATCCAGTGGCAAAGTGAGCAAGGGACTCACGTCTGAGCATACCCTGCCAACTTATGGCGAACAAAGCAAAAACCAAAGGAAATGATGGACGGAGTGTTGAACATTGCAAGCACTCACCCCCAGTCAACTGATCTGGGTTTAATCCATCACCATTCTTTAGCCCACTCTGCCACCCCAGTTCAGACACGACCATATGCAAATCAGTCTGACCCTGTGCCTCATGGGAACAGTCCAGCCCGAACTGCCAAGCCATGTCTTCCCTGGACCGGAAACAAGCTTCCTAGGACCGGTTTCTGGCATTTCAGCCGTCTTCAGCCAGGCTTGCTTGAATCCAGTGGCAAAGTGAGCAAGGGACTCACGTCTGAGCATACCCTGCCAACTTATGGCGAACAAAGCAAAAACCAAAGGAAATGATGGACGGAGTGTTGAACATTGCAAGCACTCACCCCCAGTCAACTGATCTGGGTTTAATCCATCACCATTCTTTAGCCCACTCTGCCACCCGAGTTCAGACACGGCCATATGCAAATCAGTCTGACCCTGTGCCTCATGGGAACAGTCCAGCCCGAACTGCCAAGCCATGTCTTCCCTGGACCGGAAACAAGCTTCCTAGGACCGGTTTCTGGCATTTCAGCTGTCTTCAGCCAGGCTTGCTTGAATCCAGTGGCAAAGTGAGCAAGGGACTCACGTCTGAGCATACCCTGCCAACTTATGGCGAACAAAGCAAAAACCAAAGGAAATGATGGACGGAGTGTTGAACATTGCAAGCACTCACCCCCAGTCAACTGATCTGGGTTTAATCCATCACTATTCTTTAGCCCACTCTGCCACCTCAGTTCAGACACGGCCATATGCAAATCAGTCTGACCCTGTGCCTCATGGGAACAGTCCAGCCCGAACTGCCAAGCCATGTCTTCCCTGGACTGGAAACAAGCTTCCTAGGACCGGTTTCTGGCATTTCAGCCGTCTTCAGCCAGGCTTGCTTTAATCCAGTGGCAAAGTGAGCAAGGGACTCACGTCTGAGCATACCCTGCCAACTTATGGCGAACAAAGCAAAAACCAAAGGAAATGATGGACGGAGTGTTGAACATTGCAAGCACTCACCCCCAGTCAACTGATCTGGGTTTAATCCATCACCATTCTTTAGCCCACTCTGCCACCCCAGTTCAGACACGACCATATGCAAATCAGTCTGACCCTGTGCCTCATGGGAACAGTCCAGCCCGAACTGCCAAGCCATGTCTTCCCTGGACCGGAAACAAGCTTCCTAGGACCGGTTTCTGGCATTTCAGCCGTCTTCAGCCAGGCTTGCTTGAATCCAGTGGCAAAGTGAGCAAGGGACTCACGTCTGAGCATACCCTGCCAACTTATGGCGAACAAAGCAAAAACCAAAGGAAATGATGGACGGAGTGTTGAACATTGCAAGCACTCACCCCCAGTCAACTGATCTGGGTTTAATCCATCACCATTCTTTAGCCCACTCTGCCACCCGAGTTCAGACACGGCCATATGCAAATCAGTCTGACCCTGTGCCTCATGGGAACAGTCCAGCCCGAACTGCCAAGCCATGTCTTCCCTGGACCGGAAACAAGCTTCCTAGGACCGGTTTCTGGCATTTCAGCTGTCTTCAGCCAGGCTTGCTTGAATCCAGTGGCAAAGTGAGCAAGGGACTCACGTCTGAGCATACCCTGCCAACTTATGGCAAACAAAGCAAAAACCAAAGGAAATGATGGACGGAGTGTTGATCATTGCAAGCACTCACCCCCAGTCAAGTGATCTGGGTTTAATACATCACCATTCTTTAGCCCACTCTGCCACCCCAGTTCAGACACGGCCATATGCAAATCAGTCTGACCCTGTGCCTCATGGGATCAGTCCAGCCCAAACTGCCAAGCCATGTCTTCCCTGGACCGGAAACAAGCTTCCTAGGACCGGTTTCTGGCATTTCAGCCGTCTTCAGCCAGGCTTGCTTGAATCCAGTGGCAAAGTGAGCAAGGGACTCACGTCTGAGCATACCCTGCCAACTTATGGCGAACAAAGCAAAAACCAAAGGAAATGATGGACGGAGTGTTGAACATTGCAAGCACTCACCCCCAGTCAACTGATCTGGGTTTAATCCATCACCATTCTTTAGCCCACTCTGCCACCCCAGTTCAGACACGGCCATATGCAAATCAGTCTGACCCTGTGCCTCATGGGAACAGTCCAGCCCGAACTGCCAAGCCATGTCTTCTCTGGACCGGAAACAAGCTTCCTATGACCGGTTTCTGGCATTTCAGCCGTCTTCTGCCAGGCTTGCTTGAATCCAGTGGCAAAGTGAGCAAGGGACTCACGTCTGAGCATACCCTGCCAACTTATGGCGAACAAAGCAAAAACCAAAGGAAATGATGGACGGAGTGTTGAACATTGCAAGCACTCACCCCCAGTCAACTGATCTGGGTTGAATCCATCACCATTCTTTAGCCCACTCTGCCACCCCAGTTCAGACACGGCCATGTGCAAATCAGACTGACACTGTGCCTCATGGGAACAGTCCAGCCCGAACTGCCAAGCCATGTCTTCCCTGGACCGGAAACAAGCTTCCTCGGACCTGTTTCTGGCATTTCAGCCATCTTCAGCCAGGCTTGCTTGAATCCAGTGGCAAAGTGAGCAAGGGACTCACGTCTGAGCATACCATGCCAACTTATGGCGAACAAAGCAAAAACCAAAGGAAATGATGGACGGAGTGTTGAAAATTGCAAGCACTCACCCCCAGTCAACTGATCTGGGTTTAATCCATCACCATTCTTTAGCCCACTCTGCCACCCCAGTTCAGACACGACCATATGCAAATCAGTCTAACCATGTGCCTCATGGGAACAGTCCAGCCCGAACTGCCAAGCCATGTCTTCCCTGGTCCGGAAACAAACTTCCTAGGACCGGTATTTGGCATTTCACCCTTCTTCAGCCAGGCTTGCTTGAATCCAGTGGAAAAGTGAGCAAGGGACTCACGTCTGAGCATACCCTGCCAACTTATGGCGAACAAAACAAAAACCAAAGGAAATGATGGACGGAGTGTTGATCATTGCAAGCACTCACCCCCAGTCAACTGATCTGGGTTTAATCCATCACCATTCTTTAGCCCACTCTGCAACCCGAGTTCAGACACGGCCATATGCAAATCAGTCTGACCCTGTGCCTCATGGGAACAGTCCAGCCCGAACTGCCAAGCCATGTCTTCCCTGGACCGGAAACAAGCTTCCTAGGACCGGTTTCTGGCATTTCAGCTGTCTTCAGCCAGGCTTGCTTGAATCCAGTGGCAAAGTGAGCAAGGGACTCACGTCTGAGCATACCCTGCCAACTTATGGCAAACAAAGCAAAAACCAAAGGAAATGATGGACGGAGTGTTGATCATTGCAAGCACTCACCCCCAGTCAAGTGATCTGGGTTTAATACATCACCATTCTTTAGCCCACTCTGCCACCCCAGTTCAGACACGGCCATATGCAAATCAGTCTGACCCTGTGCCTCATGGGATCAGTCCAGCCCAAACTGCCAAGCCATGTCTTCCCTGGACCGGAAACAAGCTTCCTAGGACCGGTTTCTGGCATTTCAGCCGTCTTCAGCCAGGCTTGCTTGAATCCAGTGGCAAAGTGAGCAAGGGACTCACGTCTGAGCATACCCTGCCAACTTATGGCGAACAAAGCAAAAACCAAAAGAAATGATGGACGGAGTGTTGAACATTGCAAGCACTCACCCCCAGTCAACTGATCTGGGTTGAATCCATCACCATTCTTTAGCCCACTCTGCCACCCCAGTTCAGA
Source organism: Triturus cristatus (assembly GCF_964204655.1). Classification (NCBI taxonomy): domain Eukaryota; kingdom Metazoa; phylum Chordata; class Amphibia; order Caudata; family Salamandridae; genus Triturus; species Triturus cristatus. The sequence continues at coordinate 473,165,306 of NC_140580.1, read as the reverse complement.
CATGGCCATATGCAAATCAGACTGACACTGTGCCTCATGGGAACAGTCCAGCCCGAACTGCCAAGCCATGTCTTCCCTGGACCGGAAACAAGCTTCCTCGGACCTGTTTCTGGCATTTCAGCCATCTTCAGCCAGGCTTGCTTGAATCCAGTGGCAAAGTGAGCAAGGGACTCACGTCTGAGCATACCATGCCAACTTATGGCGAACAAAGCAAAAACCAAAGGAAATGATGGACGGAGTGTTGAAAATTGCAAGCACTCACCCCCAGTCAACTGATCTGGGTTTAATCCATCACCATTCTTTAGCCCACTCTGCCACCCCAGTTCAGACACGACCATATGCAAATCAGTCTAACCATGTGCCTCATGGGAACAGTCCAGCCCGAACTGCCAAGCCATGTCTTCCCTGGTCCGGAAACAAACTTCCTAGGACCGGTATTTGGCATTTCACCCTTCTTCAGCCAGGCTTGCTTGAATCCAGTGGAAAAGTGAGCAAGGGACTCACGTCTGAGCATACCCTGCCAACTTATGGCGAACAAAACAAAAACCAAAGGAAATGATGGACGGAGTGTTGATCATTGCAAGCACTCACCCCCAGTCAACTGATCTGGGTTTAATCCATCACCATTCTTTAGCCCACTCTGCCACCCCAGTTCAGACACGGCCATATGCAAATCAGTCTGACCCTGTGCCTCATGGGAACAGTCCAGCCCGAACTGCCAAGCCATGTCTTCCCTGGACCGGAAACAAGCTTCCTAGGACCGGTTTCTGGCATTTCAGCCGTCTTCAGCCAGGCTTGCTTGAATCCAGTGGCAAAGTGAGCAAGGGACTCACGTCTGAGCATACCCTGCCAACTTCTGGCGAACAAAGCAAAAACGAAAGGAAATGATGGACGGAGTGTTGAACATTGCAAGCACTCACCCCCAGTCAACTGATCTGGGTTTAATCCATCACCATTCTTTAGCCCACTCTGCCACCTCAGTTCAGACACGGCCATATGCAAATCAGTCTGACCCTGTGCCTCATGGGAACAGTCCAGCCCAAACTGCCAAGCCATGTCTTCCCTGGACTGGAAACAAGCTTCCTAGGACCGGTTTCTGGCATTTCAGCCGTCTTCAGCCAGGTTTGCTTGAATCCAGTGGCAAAGTGAGCAAGGGACTCACGTCTGAGCATACCCTGCCAACTTATGGCGAACAAAGCAAAAACCAAAGGAAATGATGGACGGAGTGTTGAACATTGCAAGCACTCACCCCCAGTCAACTGATCTGGGTTTAATCCATCACCATTCTTTAGCCCACTCTGCCACCCCAGTTCGACACGGCCATATGCAAATCAGTCTGACCCTGTGCCTCATGGGAACAGTCCAGCCCGAACTGCCAAGCCATGTCTTCCCTGGACCGGAAACAAGCTTCCTAGGACCGGTTTCTGGCATTTCAGCTGTCTTCAGCCAGGCTTGCTTGAATCCAGTGGCAAAGTGAGCAAGGGACTCACGTCTGAGCATACCCTGCCAACTTATGGCGAACAAAGCAAAAACCAAAGGAAATGATGGACGGAGTGTTGAACATTGCAAGCACCCACCCCCAGTCAACTGATCTGGGTTGAATCCATCACCATTCTTTAGCCCACTCTGCCACCCCAGTTCAGACATGGCCATATGCAAATCAGACTGACACTGTGCCTCATGGGAACAGTCCAGCCCGAACTGCCAAGCCATGTCTTCCCTGGACCGGAAACAAGCTTCCTCAGACCTGTTTCTGGCATTTCAGCCATCTTCAGCCAGGCTTGCTTGAATCCAGTGGCAAAGTGAGCAAGGGACTCACGTCTGAGCATACCATGCCAACTTATGGCGAACAAAGCAAAAACCAAAGGAAATGATGGACGGAGTGTTGAACATTGCAAGCACTCACCCCCAGTCAACTGATCTGGGTTTAATCCATCACCATTCTTTAGCCCACTCTGCCACCCCAGTTCAGACACGGCCATATGCAAATCAGTCTGACCCTATGCCTCATGGGAACAGTCCAGCCCGAACTGCCAAGCCATGTCTTCCCTGGACTGTAAACAAGCTTCCTAGGACCGGTTTCTGGCATTTCAGCCGTCTTCAGCCAGGCTTGCTTGAATCCAGTGGCAAAGTGAGCAAGGGACTCACGTCTGAGCATACCCTGCCAACTTATGGCAAACAAAGCAAAAACCAAAGGAAATGGTGGACGGAGTGTTGAACATTGCAAGCACTCACCCCCAGTCAACTGATCTGGGTTTAATCCATCACCATTCTTTAGCCCACTCTGCCACCCCAGTTCAGACACGGCCATATGCAAATCAGTCTGACCCTGTGCCTCATGGGAACAGTCCAGCCCGAACTGCCAAGCCATGTCTTCCCTGGACCGGAAACAAGCTTCCTAGGACCGGTTTCTGACATTTCAGCTGTCTTCAGCCAGGCTTGCTTGAATCCAGTGGCAAAGTGAGCAAGGGACTCACGTCTGAGCATACCCTGCCAACTTATGGCAAACAAAGCAAAAACCAAAGGAAATGATGGACGGAGTGTTGATCATTGCAAGCACTCACCCCCAGTCGACTGATCTGGGTTTAATACATCACCATTCTTTAGCCCACTCTGCCACCCCAGTTCAGACACGCCCATATGCAAATCAGTCTGACCCTGTGCCTCATGGGATCAGTCCAGCCCAAACTGCCAAGCCATGTCTTCCCTGGACCGGAAACAAGCTTCCTAGGACCGGTTTCTGGCATTTCAGCCGTCTTCAGCCAGGCTTGCTTGAATCCAGTGGCAAAGTGAGCAAGGGACTCGCGTCTGAGCATACCCTGCCAACTTATGGCGAACAAAGCAAAAACCAAAGGAAATGATGGACGGAGTGTTGAACATTGCAAGCACTCACCCCCAGTCAACTGATCTGGGTTTATTCCATCACCATTCTTTAGCCCACTCTGCCACCCCAGTTCAGACACGGCCATATGCAAATCAGTCTGACCCTATGCCTCATGGGAACAGTCCAGCCCGAACTGCCAAGCCATGTCTTCCCTGGACTGTAAACAAGCTTCCTAGGACCGGTTTCTGGCATTTCAGCCGTCTTCAGCCAGGCTTGCTTGAATCCAGTGGCAAAGTGAGCAAGGGACTCACGTCTGAGCATACCCTGCCAACTTATGGCGAACAAAGCAAAAACCAAAGGAAATGATGGACGGAGTGTTGAACATTGCAAGCACTCACCCCCAGTCAACTGATCTGGGTTGAATCCATCACCATTCTTTAGCCCACTCTGCCACCCCAGTTCAGACACGGCCATATGCAAATCAGTCTGACACTGTGCCTCATGGGAACAGTCCAGCCCGAACTGCCAAGCCATGTCTTCCCTGGACCGGAAACAAGCTTCCTACGACCGGTTTCTGGCATTTCAGCCGTCTTCAGCCAGGCTTGCTTGAATCCAGTGGCAAAGTGAGCAAGGGACTCACGTCTGAGCATACCCGGCCAACTTATGGCGAACAAAGCAAAAACCAAAGGAAATGACGGACGGAGTGTTGAACATTGCAAGCACTCACCCCCAGTCAACTGATCTGGGTTTAATCCATCACCATTCTTTAGCCCACTCTGCCACCCCAGTTCAGTCACGGCCATATGCAAATCAGTCTGACCCTGTGCCTCATGGGAACTGTCCAGCCCGAACTGCCAAGCCATGTCTTCCCTGGACCGGAAACAAGCTTCCTAGGACCGGTTCTGGCATTTCAACCGTCTTCAGCCAGGCTTGCTTGAATCAAGTGGCAAAGTGAGCAAGGGACTCACGCCTGAGCATACCCTGCCAACTTATGGCAAACAAAACAAAAACCAAAGGAAATGATGCACGGAGTGTTGATCATTGCAAGCACTCACCCCCAGTCAACTGATCTGGGTTTAATCCATCACCATTCTTTAGCCCACTCTGCCACCTCAGTTCAGACACGGCCATATGCAAATCAGTCTGACCCTGTGCCTCATGGGAACAGTCCAGCCCGAACTGCCAAGCCATGTCTTCCCTGGACTGGAAACAAGCTTCCTAGGACTGGTTTCTGGCATTTCAGCCGTCTTCAGCCAGGCTTGCTTGAATCCAGTGGCAAAGTGAGCAAGGGACTCACGTCTGAGCATACCCTGCCAACTTATGGCGAACAAAGCAAAAACCAAAGGAAATGATGGACGGAGTGTTGAACATTGCAAGCACTCACCCCCAGTCAACTGATCTGGGTTTAATACATCACCATTCTTTAGCCCACTCTGCCACCCCAGTTCAGACACGGCCATATGCAAATCAGTCTGACCCTGTGCCTCATGGGATCAGTCCAGCCCAAACTGCCAAGCCATGTCTTCCCTGCACCGGAAACAAGCTTCCTAGGACCGGTTTCTGGCATTTCAGCCGTCTTCAGCCAGGCTTGCTTGAATCCAGTGGCAAAGTGAGCAAGGGACTCACGTCTGAGCATACCCTGCCAACTTATGGCGAACAAAGCAAAAACCAAAGGAAATGATGGACGGAGTGTTGAACATTGCAAGCACTCACCCCCAGTCAACTGATCTGGGTTTAATCCATCACCATTCTTTAGCCCACTCTGCCACCCCAGTTCAGACATGGCCATATGCAAATCAGTCTGACCCTGTGCCTCATGGGAACTTTCCAGCCCGAACTGCCAAGCCATGTCTTCCCTGGACCGGAAACAAGCTTCCTAGGACCGGTTTCTGGCATTTCAGCCGTCTTCAGCCAGGCTTGCTTGAATCCAGTGGCAAAGTGAGCAAGGGACTCACGTCTGAGCATACCCTGCCAACTTATGGCGAACAAAGCAAAAACCAAAGGAAATGATGGACGGAGTGTTGAACATTGCAAGCACTCACCCTCAGTCAACTGATCTGGGTTTAATCCATCACCATTCTTTAGCCCACTCTGCCACCCCAGTTCAGACACGGCCATATGCAAATCAGTTTGACCCTGTGCCTCATGGGATCAGTCCAGCCCAAACTGCCAAGCCATGTCTTCCCTGGACCGCAAACAAGCTTCCTAGGACCGGTTTCTGGCATTTCAGCCGTCTTCAGCCAGGCTTGCTTGAATCCAGTGGCAAAGTGAGCAAGGGACTCACGTCTGAGCATACCCTGCCAACTTATGGCGAACAAAGCAAAAACCAAAGGAAATGATGGACGGAGTGTTGAACATTGCAAGCACTCACCCCCAGTCAACTGATCTGGGTTTAATCCATCACCATTCTTTAGCCCACTCTGCCACCCCAGTTCAGACACGGCCATATGCAAATCAGTCTGACCCTGTGCCTCATGGGAACAGTCCAGCCCGAACTGCCAAGCCATGTCTTCTCTGGACCGGAAACAAGCTTCCTATGACCGGTTTCTGGCATTTCAGCCGTCTTCAGCCAGGCTTGCTTGAATCCAGTGGCAAAGTGAGCAAGGGACTCACGTCTGAGCATACCCTGCCAACTTATGGCGAACAAAGCAAAAACCAAAGGAAATGATGGACGGAGTGTTGAACATTGCAAGCACTCACCCCCAGTCAACTGATCTGGGTTGAATCCATCACCATTCTTTAGCCCACTCTGCCACCCCAGTTGAGACACGGCCATATGCAAATCAGTCTGACACTGTGCCTCATGGGAACAGTCCAGCCCGAACTGCCAAGCCATGTCTTCCCTGGACCGGAAACAAGCTTCCTAGGACCGGTTTCTGGCATTTCAGCCGTCTTCAGCCAGGCTTGCTTGAATCCAGTGGCAAAGTGAGCAAGGGACTCACGTCTGAGCATACCCTGCCAACTTATGGCGAACAAAGCAAAAACCAAAGGAAATGATGGACGGAGTGTTGAACATTGCAAGCACTCACCCCCAGTCAACTGATCTGGGTTTAATCCATCACCATTCTTTAGCCCACTCTGCCACCCGAGTTCAGACACGGCCATATGAAAATCAGTCTGACCCTGTGCCTCATGGGAACAGTCCAGCCCGAACTGCCAAGCCATGTCTTCCCTGGACCGGAAACAAGCTTCCTAGGACCGGTTTCTGGCATTTCAGCTGTCTTCAGCCAGGCTTGCTTGAATCCAGTGGCAAAGTGAGCAAGGGACTCACGTCTGAGCATACCCTGCCAACTTATGGCGAACAAAGCAAAAACCAAAGGAAATGATGGACGGAGTGTTGATCATTGCAAGCACTCACCCCCAGTCAAGTGATCTGGGTTTAATACATCACCATTCTTTAGCCCACTCTGCCACCCCAGTTCAGACACGGCCATATGCAAATCAGTCTGACCCTGTGCCTCATGGGATCAGTCCAGCCCAAACTGCCAAGCCATGTCTTCCCTGGACCGGAAACAAGCTTCCTAGGACCGGTTTCTGGCATTTCAGCCGTCTTCAGCCAGGCTTGCTTGAATCCAGTGGCAAAGTGAGCAAGGGACTCACGTCTGAGCATACCCTGCCAACTTATGGCGAACAAAGCAAAAACCAAAGGAAATGATGGACGGAGTGTTGAACATTGCAAGCACTCACCCCCAGTCAACTGATCTGGGTTTAATCCATCACCATTCTTTAGCCCACTCTGCCACCCCAGTTCAGACACGGCCATATGCAAATCAGTCTGACCCTGTGCCTCATGGGAACAGTCCAGCCCGAACTGCCAAGCCATGTCTTCTCTGGACCGGAAACAAGCTTCCTATGACCGGTTTCTGGAATTTCAGCCGTCTTCTGCCAGGCTTGCTTGAATCCAGTGGCAAAGTGAGCAAGGGACTCACGTCTGAGCATACCCTGCCAACTTATGGCGAACAAAGCAAAAACCAAAGGAAATGATGGACGGAGTGTTGAACATTGCAAGCACTCACCCCCAGTCAACTGATCTGGGTTGAAATCAATCACCATTCTTTAGCCCACTCTGCCACCCCAGTTCAGACACGGCCATATGCAAATCAGTCTGACACTGTGCCTCATGGGAACAGTCCAGCCCGAACTGCCAAGCCATGTCTTCCCTGGACCGGAAACAAGCTTCCTCGGACCTGTTTCTGGCATTTCAGCCTTCTTCAGCCAGGCTTGCTTGAATCCAGTGGCAAAGTGAGCAAGGGACTCACGTCTGAGCATACCATGCCAACTTATGGCAAACAAAGCAAAAACCAAAGGAAATGATGGACGGAGTGTTGAAAATTACAAGCACTCACCCCCAGTCAACTGATCTGGGTTTAATCCATCACCATTCTTTAGCCCACTCTGCCACCCCAGTTCAGACACGACCATATGCAAATCAGTCTAACCATGTGCCTCATGGGAACAGTCCAGCCCGAACTGCCAAGCCATGTCTTCCCTGGTCCGGAAACAAACTTCCTAGGACCGGTATTTGGCATTTCACCCTTCTTCAGCCAGGCTTGCTTGAATCCAGTGGAAAAGTGAGCAAGGGACTCACGTCTGAGCATACCCTGCCAACTTATGGCGAACAAAACAAAAACCAAAGGAAATGATGGACGGAGTGTTGATCATTGCAAGCACTCACCCCCAGTCAACTGATCTGGGTTTAATCCATCACCATTCTTTAGCCCACTCTGCCACCCCAGTTCAGACACGGCCATATGCAAATCAGTCTGACCCTGTGCCTCATGGGAACAGTCCAGCCCGAACTGCCAAGCCATGTCTTCCCTGGACCGGAAACAAGCTTCCTAGGACCGGTTTCTGGCTTTTCAGCCGTCTTCAGCCAGGCTTGCTTGAATCCAGTGGCAAAGTGAGCAAGGGACTCACGTCTGAGCATACCCTGCCAACTTCTGGCGAACAAAGCAAAAACGAAAGGAAATGATGGACGGAGTGTTGAACATTGCAAGCACTCACCCCCAGTCAACTGATCTGGGTTTAATCCATCACCATTCTTTAGCCCACTCTGCCACCTCAGTTCAGACACGGCCATATGCAAATCAGTCTGACCCTGTGCCTCATGGGAACAGTCCAGCCCAAACTGCCAAGCCATGTCTTCCCTGGACTGGAAACAAGCTTCCTAGGACCGGTTTCTGGCATTTCAGCCGTCTTCAGCCAGGTTTGCTTGAATCCAGTGCCAAAGTGAGCAAGGGACTCACGTCTGAGCATACCCTGCCAACTTATGGCGAACAAAGCAAAAACCAAAGGAAATGATGGACGGAGTGTTGAACATTGCAAGCACTCACCCCCAGTCAACTGATCTGGGTTTAATCCATCACCATTCTTTAGCCCACTCTGCCACCCCAGTTCGACACGGCCATATGCAAATCAGTCTGACCCTGTGCCTCATGGGAACAGTCCAGCTCGAACTGCCAAGCCATGTCTTCCCTGGACCGGAAACAAGCTTCCTAGGACCGGTTTCTGGCATTTCAGCTGTCTTCAGCCAGGCTTGCTTGAATCCAGTGGCAAAGTGAGCAAGGGACTCACGTCTGAGCATACCCTGCCAACTTATGGCAAACAAAGCAAAAACCAAAGGAAATGATGGACGGAGTGTTGATCATTGCAAGCACTCACCCCCAGTCGACTGATCTGGGTTTAATCCATCACCATTCTTTAGCCCACTCTGCCACCCCAGTTCAGACACGGCCATATGCAAATCAGTCTGACCCTATGCCTCATGGGAACAGTCCAGCCCGAACTGCCAAGCCATGTCTTCCCTGGACTGTAAACAAGCTTCCTAGGACTGGTTTCTGGCATTTCAGCCGTCTTCAGCCAGGCTTGCTTGAATCCAGTGGCAAAGTGAGCAAGGGACTCACGTCTGAGCATACCCTGCCAACTTATGGCAAACAAAGCAAAAACCAAAGGAAATGGTGGACGGAGTGTTGAACATTGCAAGCACTCACCCCCAGTCAACTGATCTGGGTTTAATCCATCACCATTCTTTAGCCCACTCTGCCACCCCAGTTCAGACACGGCCATATGCAAATCAGTCTGACCCTGTGCCTCATGGGAACAGTCCAGCCCGAACTGCCAAGCCATGTCTTCTCTGGACCGGAAACAAGCTTCCTATGACCGGTTTCTGGCATTTCAGCCGTCTTCAGCCAGGCTTGCTTGAATCCAGTGGCAAAGTGAGCAAGGGACTCACGTCTGAGCATACCCTGCCAACTTATGGCGAACAAAGCAAAAACCAAAGGAAATGATGGACGGAGTGTTGAACATTGCAAGCACTCACCCCCAGTCAACTGATCTGGGTTGAATCCATCACCATTCTTTAGCCCACTCTGCCACCCCAGTTCAGACACGGCCATATGCAAATCAGTCTGACACTGTGCCTCATGGGAACAGTCCAGCCCGAACTGCCAAGCCATGTCTTCCCTGGACCGGAAACAAGCTTCCTACGACCGGTTTCTGGCATTTCAGCCGTCTTCAGCCAGGCTTGCTTGAATCCAGTGGCAAAGTGAGCAAGGGACTCACGTCTGAGCATACCCGGCCAACTTATGGCGTACAAAGCAAAAACCAAAGGAAATGATGGACGGAGTGTTGATCATTGCAAGCACTCACCCCCAGTCAACTGATTTGGGTATAATCCATCACCATTCTTTAGCCCACTCTGCCACCCCAGTTCAGACACGGCCATATGCAAATCAGTCTGACCCTGTGCCTCATGGGAACAGTCCAGCCCGAACTGCCAAGCCATGTCTTCCCTGGACCGGAAACAAGCTTCCTAGGACCGGTTTCTGGCATTTCAGCCGTACTCAGCCAGGCTTGCTTGAATCCAGTGGCAAAGTGAGCAAGGGACTCACGTCTGAGCATACCCTGCCAACTTATGGCGAACAAAGCAAAAACCAAAGGAAATGACGGACGGAGTGTTGAACATTGCAAGCACTCACCCCCAGTCAACTGATCTGGGTTTAATCCATCACCATTCTTTAGCCCACTCTGCCACCCCAGTTCAGTCACGGCCATATGCAAATCAGTCTGACCCTGTGCCTCATGGGAACTGTCCAGCCCGAACTGCCAAGCCATGTCTTCCCTGGACCGGAAACAAGCTTCCTAGGACCGGTTTCTGGCATTTCAGCCGTCTTCAGCCAGGCTTGCTTGAATCCAGTGCCAAAGTGAGCAAGGGACTCACGTCTGAGCATACCCTGCCAACTTATGGCGAACAAAGCAAAAACGAAAGGAAATGATGGACGGAGTGTTGAACATTGCAAGCACTCACCCCCAGTCAACTGATCTGGGTTTAATCCATCACCATTCTTTAGCCCACTCTGCCACCTCAGTTCAGACACGGCCATATGCAAATCAGTCTGACCCTGTGCCTCATGGGAACAGTCCAGCCCAAACTGCCAAGCCATGTCTTCCCTGGACTGGAAACAAGCTTCCTAGGACCGGTTTCTGGCATTTCAGCCGTCTTCAGCCAGGTTTGCTTGAATCCAGTGCCAAAGTGAGCAAGGGACTCACGTCTGAGCATACCCTGCCAACTTATGGCGAACAAAGCAAAAACCAAAGAAAATGATGGACGGAGTGTTGAACATTGCAAGCACTCACCCCCAGTCAACTGATCTGGGTTTAATCCATCACCATTCTTTAGCCCACTCTGCCATCCCAGTTCGACACGGCCATATGCAAATCAGTCTGACCCTGTGCCTCATGGGAACAGTCCAGCTCGAATTGCCAAGCCATGTCTTCCCTGGACCGGAAACAAGCTTCCTAGGACCGGTTTCTGGCATTTCAGCTGTCTTCAGCCAGGCTTGCTTGAATCCAGTGGCAAAGTGAGCAAGGGACTCACGTCTGAGCATACCCTGCCAACTTATGGCAAACAAAGCAAAAACCAAAGGAAATGATGGACGGAGTGTTGATCATTGCAAGCACTCACCCCCAGTCGACTGATCTGGGTTTAATACATCACCATTCTTTAGCCCACTCTGCCACCCCCAGTTTAGACACGCCCATATGCAAATCAGTCTGACCCTGTGCCTCATGGGATCAGTCCAGCCCAAACTGCCAAGCCATGTCTTCCCTGGACCGGAAACAAGCTTCCTAGGACCGGTTTCTGGCATTTCAGCCGTCTTCAGCCAGGTTTGCTTGAATCCAGTGGCAAAGTGAGCAAGGGACTCACGTCTGAGCATACCCTGCCAACTTATGGCGAACAAAGCAAAAACCAAAGGAAATGATGGACGGAGTGTTGAACATTGCAAGCACTCACCCCCAGTCAACTGATCTGGGTTTAATCCATCACCATTCTTTAGCCCACTCTGCCACCCCAGTTCAGACACGGCCATATGCAAATCAGTCTGACCCTATGCCTCATGGGAACAGTCCAGCCCGAACTGCCAAGCCATGTCTTCCCTGGACTGTAAACAAGCTTCCTAGGACTGGTTTCTGGCATTTCAGCCGTCTTCAGCCAGGCTTGCTTGAATCCAGTGGCAAAGTGAGCAAGGGACTCACGTCTGAGCATACCCTGCCAACTTATGGCAAACAAAGCAAAAACCAAAGGAAATGGTGGACGGAGTGTTGAACATTGCAAGCACTCACCCCCAGTCAACTGATCTGGGTTTAATCCATCACCATTCTTTAGCCCACTCTGCCACCCCAGTTCAGACACGGCCATATGCAAATCAGTCTGACCCTGTGCCTCATGGGAACAGTCCAGCCCGAACTGCCAAGCCATGTCTTCTCTGGACCGGAAACAAGCTTCCTATGACCGGTTTCTGGCATTTCAGCCGTCTTCAGCCAGGCTTGCTTGAATCCAGTGGCAAAGTGAGCAAGGGACTCACGTCTGAGCATACCCTGCCAACTTATGGCGAACAAAGCAAAAACCAAAGGAAATGATGGACGGAGTGTTGAACATTGCAAGCACTCACCCCCAGTCAACTGATCTGGGTTGAATCCATCACCATTCTTTAGCCCACTCTGCCACCCCAGTTCAGACACGGCCATATGCAAATCAGTCTGACACTGTGCCTCATGGGAACAGTCCAGCCCGAACTGCCAAGCCATGTCTTCCCTGGACCGGAAACAAGCTTCCTACGACCGGTTTCTGGCATTTCAGCCGTCTTCAGCCAGGCTTGCTTGAATCCAGTGGCAAAGTGAGCAAGGGACTCACGTCTGAGCATACCCGGCCAACTAATGGCGTACAAAGCAAAAACCAAAGGAAATGATGGACGGAGTGTTGATCATTGCAAGCACTCACCCCCAGTCAACTGATTTGGGTATAATCCATCACCATTCTTTAGCCCACTCTGCCACCCCAGTTCAGACACGGCCATATGCAAATCAGTCTGACCCTGTGCCTCATGGGAACAGTCCAGCCCGAACTGCCAAGCCATGTCTTCCCTGGACCGGAAACAAGCTTCCTAGGACCGGTTCTGGCATTTCAGCCGTCTTCAGCCAGGCTTGCTTGAATCAAGTGGCAAAGTGAGCAAGGGACTCACGCCTGAGCATACCCTGCCAAATTATGGCGAACAAAGCAAAAACCAAAGGAAATGATGGACAGAGTGTTGAACATTGCAAGCACTCACCCCCAGTTAACTGATCTGGGTTGAATCCATCACCATTCTTTAGCCCACTCTGCCACCCCAGTTCAGACACGGCCATATGCAAATCAGTCTGACACTGTGCCTCATGGGAACAGTCCAGCCCGAACTGCCAAGCCATGTCTTCCCTGGACCGGAAACAAGCTTCCTACGACCGGTTTCTGGCATTTCAGCCGTCTTCAGCCAGGCTTGCTTGAATCCAGTGGCAAAGTGAGCAAGGGACTCACGTCTGAGCATACCCTGCCAACTTATGGCGAACAAAGCAAAAACCAAAGGAAATGACGGACGGAGTGTTGAACATTGCAAGCACTCACCCCCAGTCAACTGATCTGGGTTTAATCCATCACCATTCTTTAGCCCACTCTGCCACCCCAGTTCAGTCACGGCCATATGCAAATCAGTCTGACCCTGTGCCTCATGGGAACTGTCCAGCCCGAACTGCCAAGCCATGTCTTCCCTGGACCGGAAACAAGCTTCCTAGGACCGGTTTCTGGCATTTCAGCCGTCTTCAGCCAGGCTTGCTTGAATCCAGTGGCAAAGTGAGCAAGGGACTCACGTCTGAGCATACCCTGCCAACTTATGGCGAACAAAGCAAAAACCAAAGGAAATGACGGACGGAGTGTTGAACATTGCAAGCACTCACCCCCAATCAACGGATCTGGGTTTAATCCATCACCATTCTTTAGCCCACTCTGCCACCCCAGTTCAGTCACGGCCATATGCAAATCAGTCTGACCCTGTGCCTTATGGGAACTGTCCAGCCCGAACTGCCAAGCCATGTCTTCCCTGGACCGGAAACAAGCTTCCTAGGACCGGTTCTGGCATTTCAACCGTCTTCAGCCAGGCTTGCTTGAATCAAGTGGCAAAGTGAGCAAGGGACTCACGCCTGAGCATACCCTGCCAACTTATGGCAAACAAAACAAAAACCAAAGGAAATGATGCACGGAGTGTTGATCATTGCAAGCACTCACCCCCAGTCAACTGATCTGGGTTGAATCCATCACCATTCTTTAGCCCACTCTGCCACCCCAGTTCAGACACGGCCATATGCAAATCAGTCTGACACTGTGCCTCATGGGAACAGTCCAGCCCGAACTGCCAAGCCATGTCTTCCCTGGACCGGAAACAAGCTTCCTACGACCGGTTTCTGGCATTTCAGCCGTCTTCAGCCAGGCTTGCTTGAATCCAGTGGCAAAGTGAGCAAGGGACTCACGTCTGAGCATACCCGGCCAACTTATGGCGTACAAAGCAAAAACCAAAGGAAATGATGGACGGAGTGTTGATCATTGCAAGCACTCACCCCCAGTCAACTGATTTGGGTATAATCCATCACCATTCTTTAGCCCACTCTGCCACCCCAGTTCAGACACGGCCATATGCAAATCAGTCTGACCCTGTGCCTCATGGGAACAGTCCAGCCCGAACTGCCAAGCCATGTCTTCCCTGGACCGGAAACAAGCTTCCTAGGACCGGTTCTGGCATTTCAGCCGTCTTCAGCCAGGCTTGCTTGAATCAAGTGGCAAAGTGAGCAAGGGACTCACGTCTGAGCATACCCTGCCAAATTATGGCGAACAAAGCAAAAACCAAAGGAAATGATGGACAGAGTGTTGAACATTGCAAGCACTCACCCCCAGTTAACTGATCTGGGTTGAATCCATCACCATTCTTTAGCCCACTCTGCCACCCCAGTTCAGACACGGCCATATGCAAATCAGTCTGACACTGTGCCTCATGGGAACAGTCCAGCCCGAACTGCCAAGCCATGTCTTCCCTGGACCGGAAACAAGCTTCCTACGACCGGTTTCTGGCATTTCAGCCGTCTTCAGCCAGGCTTGCTTGAATCCAGTGGCAAAGTGAGCAAGGGACTCACGTCTGAGCATACCCGGCCAACTTATGGCGTACAAAGCAAAAACCAAAGGAAATGATGGACGGAGTGTTGATCATTGCAAGCACTCACCCCCAGTCAACTGATTTGGGTATAATCCATCACCATTCTTTAGCCCACTCTGCCACCCCAGTTCAGACACGGCCATATGCAAATCAGTCTGACCCTGTGCCTCATGGGAACAGTCCAGCCCGAACTGCCAAGCCATGTCTTCCCTGGACCGAAAACAAGCTTCCTAGGACCGGTTTCTGGCATTTCAGCCGTACTCAGCCAGGCTTGCTTGAATCCAGTGGCAAAGTGAGCAAGGGACTCACGTCTGAGCATACCCTGCCAACTTATGGCGAACAAAGCAAAAACCAAAGGAAATGACGGACGGAGTGTTGAACATTGCAAGCACTCACCCCCAGTCAACTGATCTGGGTTTAATCCATCACCATTCTTTAGCCCACTCTGCCACCCCAGTTCAGTCACGGCCATATGCAAATCAGTCTGACCCTGTGCCTCATGGGAACTGTCCAGCCCGAACTGCCAAGCCATGTCTTCCCTGGACCGGAAACAAGCTTCCTAGGACCGGTTCTGGCATTTCAACCGTCTTCAGCCAGGCTTGCTTGAATCAAGTGGCAAAGTGAGCAAGGGACTCACGCCTGAGCATACCCTGCCAACTTATGGCAAACAAAACAAAAACCAAAGGAAATGATGCACGGAGTGTTGATCATTGCAAGCACTCACCCCCAGTCAACTGATCTGGGTTTAATCCATCACCATTCTTTAGCCCACTCTGCCACCTCAGTTCAGACACGGCCATATGCAAATCAGTCTGACCCTGTGCCTCAT
Organism: Triturus cristatus; assembly: GCF_964204655.1. Classification (NCBI taxonomy): domain Eukaryota; kingdom Metazoa; phylum Chordata; class Amphibia; order Caudata; family Salamandridae; genus Triturus; species Triturus cristatus. The sequence continues at coordinate 473,150,140 of NC_140580.1, read as the reverse complement.
GGGAACAGTCCAGCCCGAACTGCCAAGCCATGTCTTCCCTGGACTGGAAACAAGCTTCCTAGGACTGGTTTCTGGCATTTCAGCCGTCTTCAGCCAGGCTTGCTTGAATCCAGTGGCAAAGTGAGCAAGGGACTCACGTCTGAGCATACCCTGCCAACTTATGGCGAACAAAGCAAAAACCAAAGGAAATGATGGACGGAGTGTTGAACATTGCAAGCACTCACCCCCAGTCAACTGATCTGGGTTTAATACATCACCATTCTTTAGCCCACTCTGCCACCCCAGTTCAGACACGGCCATATGCAAATCAGTCTGACCCTGTGCCTCATGGGATCAGTCCAGCCCAAACTGCCAAGCCATGTCTTCCCTGGACCGGAAACAAGCTTCCTAGGACCGGTTTCTGGCATTTCAGCCGTCTTCAGCCAGGCTTGCTTGAATCCAGTGGCAAAGTGAGCAAGGGACTCACGTCTGAGCATACCCTGCCAACTTATGGCGAACAAAGCAAAAACCAAAGGAAATGATGGACGGAGTGTTGAACATTGCAAGCACTCACCCCCAGTCAACTGATCTGGGTTTAATCCATCACCATTCTTTAGCCCACTCTGCCACCCCAGTTCAGACATGGCCATATGCAAATCAGTCTGACCCTGTGCCTCATGGGAACTTTCCAGCCCGAACTGCCAAGCCATGTCTTCCCTGGACCGGAAACAAGCTTCCTAGGACCGGTTTCTGGCATTTCAGCCGTCTTCAGCCAGGCTTGCTTGAATCCAGTGGCAAAGTGAGCAAGGGACTCACGTCTGAGCATACCCTGCCAACTTATGGCGAACAAAGCAAAAACCAAAGGAAATGATGGACGGAGTGTTGAACATTGCAAGCACTCACCCCCAGTCAACTGATCTGGGTTTAATCCATCACCATTCTTTAGCCCACTCTGCCACCCCAGTTCAGACACGGCCATATGCAAAATCAGTTTGACCCTGTGCCTCATGGGATCAGTCCAGCCCAAACTGCCAAGCCATGTCTTCCCTGGACCGCAAACAAGCTTCCTAGGACCGGTTTCTGGCATTTCAGCCGTCTTCAGCCAGGCTTGCTTGAATCCAGTGGCAAAGTGAGCAAGGGACTCACGTCTGAGCATACCCTGCCAACTTATGGCGAACAAAGCAAAAACCAAAGGAAATGATGGACGGAGTGTTGAACATTGCAAGCACTCACCCCCAGTCAACTGATCTGGGTTTAATCCATCACCATTCTTTAGCCCACTCTGCCACCCCAGTTCAGACACGGCCATATGCAAATCAGTCTGACCCTGTGCCTCATGGGAACAGTCCAGCCCGAACTGCCAAGCCATGTCTTTCCTGGACTGTAAACAAGCTTCCTAGGACCGGTTTCTGGCATTTCAGCCGTCTTCAGCCAGGCTTGCTTGAATCCAGTGGCAAAGTGAGCAAGGGACTCACGTCTGAGCATACCCTGCCAACTTATGGCGAACAAAGCAAAAACCAAAGGAAATGATGGACGGAGTGTTGAACATTGCAAGCACTCACCCCCAGTCAACTGATCTGGGTTGAATCCATCACCATTCTTTAGCCCACTCTGCCACCCCAGTTCAGACACGGCCATATGCAAATCAGTCTGACACTGTGCCTCATGGGAACAGTCCAGCCCGAACTGCCAAGCCATGTCTTCCCTGGACCGGAAACAAGCTTCCTAGGACCGGTTTCTGGCATTTCAGCCGTCTTCAGCCAGGCTTGCTTGAATCCAGTGGCAAAGTGAGCAAGGGACTCACGTCTGAGCATACCCTGCCAACTTATGGCGAACAAAGCAAAAACCAAAGGAAATGATGGACGGAGTGTTGAACATTGCAAGCACTCACCCCCAGTCAACTGATCTGGGTTTAATCCATCACCATTCTTTAGCCCACTCTGCCACCCGAGTTCAGACACGGCCATATGCAAATCAGTCTGACCCTGTGCCTCATGGGAACAGTCCAGCCCGAACTGCCAAGCCATGTCTTCCCTGGACCGGAAACAAGCTTCCTAGGACCGGTTTCTGGCATTTCAGCTGTCTTCGGCCAGGCTTGCTTGAATCCAGTGGCAAAGTGAGCAAGGGACTCACGTCTGAGCATACCCTGCCAACTTATGGCAAACAAAGCAAAAACCAAAGGAAATGATGGACGGAGTGTTGATCATTGCAAGCACTCACCCCCAGTCAAGTGATCTGGGTTTAATACATCACCATTCTTTAGCCCACTCTGCCACCCCAGTTCAGACACGGCCATATGCAAATCAGTCTGACCCTGTGCCTCATGGGATCAGTCCAGCCCAAACTGCCAAGCCATGTCTTCCCTGGACCGGAAACAAGCTTCCTAGGACCGGTTTCTGGCATTTCAGCCGTCTTCAGCCAGGCTTGCTTGAATCCAGTGGCAAAGTGAGCAAGGGACTCACGTCTGAGCATACCCTGCCAACTTATGGCGAACAAAGCAAAAACCAAAGGAAATGATGGACGGAGTGTTGAACATTGCAAGCACTCACCCCCAGTCAACTGATCTGGGTTTAATCCATCACCATTCTTTAGCCCACTCTGCCACCCCAGTTCAGACACGGCCATATGCAAATCAGTCTGACCCTGTGCCTCATGGGAACAGTCCAGCCCGAACTGCCAAGCCATGTCTTCTCTGGACCGGAAACAAGCTTCCTATGACCGGTTTCTGGAATTTCAGCCGTCTTCTGCCAGGCTTGCTTGAATCCAGTGGCAAAGTGAGCAAGGGACTCACGTCTGAGCATACCCTGCCAACTTATGGCGAACAAAGCAAAAACCAAAGGAAATGATGGACGGAGTGTTGAACATTGCAAGCACTCACCCCCAGTCAACTGATCTGGGTTGAAATCAATCACCATTCTTTAGCCCACTCTGCCACCCCAGTTCAGACACGGCCATATGCAAATCAGTCTGACACTGTGCCTCATGGGAACAGTCCAGCCCGAACTGCCAAGCCATGTCTTCCCTGGACCGGAAACAAGCTTCCACGGACCTGTTTCTGGCATTTCAGCCATCTTCAGCCAGGCTTGCTTGAATCCAGTGGCAAAGTGAGCAAGGGACTCACGTCTGAGCATACCATGCCAACTTATGGCGAACAAAGCAAAAACCAAAGGAAATGATGGACGGAGTGTTGAAAATTGCAAGCACTCACCCCCAGTCAACTGATCTGGGTTTAATCCATCACCATTCTTTAGCCCACTCTGCCACCCCAGTTCAGACACGACCATATGCAAATCAGTCTAACCATGTGCCTCATGGGAACAGTCCAGCCCGAACTGCCAAGCCATGTCTTCCCTGGTCCGGAAACAAACTTCCTAGGACCGGTATTTGGCATTTCACCCTTCTTCAGCCAGGCTTGCTTGAATCCAGTGGAAAAGTGAGCAAGGGACTCACGTCTGAGCATACCCTGCCAACTTATGGCGAACAAAACAAAAACCAAAGGAAATGATGGACGGAGTGTTGATCATTGCAAGCACTCACCCCCAGTCAACTGATCTGGGTTTAATCCATCACCATTCTTTAGCCCACTCTGCCACCCCAGTTCAGACACGGCCATATGCAAATCAGTCTGACCCTGTGCCTCATGGGAACAGTCCAGCCCGAACTGCCAAGCCATGTCTTCCCTGGACCGGAAACAAGCTTCCTAGGACCGGTTTCTGGCATTTCAGCCGTCTTCAGCCAGGCTTGCTTGAATCCAGTGGCAAAGTGAGCAAGGGACTCACGTCTGAGCATACCCTGCCAACTTCTGGCGAACAAAGCAAAAACGAAAGGAAATGATGGACGGAGTGTTGAACATTGCAAGCACTCACCCCCAGTCAACTGATCTGGGTTTAATCCATCACCATTCTTTAGCCCACTCTGCCACCTCAGTTCAGACACGGCCATATGCAAATCAGTCTGACCCTGTGCCTCATGGGAACAGTCCAGCCCAAACTGCCAAGCCATGTCTTCCCTGGACTGGAAACAAGCTTCCTAGGACCGGTTTCTGGCATTTCAGCCGTCTTCAGCCAGGTTTGCTTGAATCCAGTGCCAAAGTGAGCAAGGGACTCACGTCTGAGCATACCCTGCCAACTTATGGCGAACAAAGCAAAAACCAAAGGAAATGATGGACGGAGTGTTGAACATTGCAAGCACTCACCCCCAGTCAACTGATCTGGGTTTAATCCATCACCATTCTTTAGCCCACTCTGCCACCCCAGTTCGACACGGCCATATGCAAATCAGTCTGACCCTGTGCCTCATGGGAACAGTCCAGCTCGAACTGCCAAGCCATGTCTTCCCTGGACCGGAAACAAGCTTCCTAGGACCGGTTTCTGGCATTTCAGCTGTCTTCAGCCAGGCTTGCTTGAATCCAGTGGCAAAGTGAGCAAGGGACTCACGTCTGAGCATACCCTGCCAACTTATGGCAAACAAAGCAAAAACCAAAGGAAATGATGGACGGAGTGTTGATCATTGCAAGCACTCACCCCCAGTCGACTGATCTGGGTTTAATACATCACCATTCTTTAGCCCACTCTGCCACCCCAGTTCAGACACGCCCATATGCAAATCAGTCTGACCCTGTGCCTCATGGGATCAGTCCAGCCCAAACTGCCAAGCCATGTCTTCCCTGGACCGGAAACAAGCTTCCTAGGACCGGTTTCTGGCATTTCAGCCGTCTTCAGCCAGGCTTGCTTGAATCCAGTGGCAAAGTGAGCAAGGGACTCACGTCTGAGCATACCCTGCCAACTTATGGCGAACAAAGCAAAAACCAAAGGAAATGATGGACGGAGTGTTGTACATTGCAAGCACTCACCCCCAGTCAACTGATCTGGGTTTAATCCATCACCATTCTTTAGCCCACTCTGCCACCCCAGTTCAGACACGGCCATACTCAAATCAGTCTGACCCTATGCCTCATGGGAACAGTCCAGCCCGAACTGCCAAGCCATGTCTTCCCTGGACTGTAAACAAGCTTCCTAGGACTGGTTTCTGGCATTTCAGCCGTCTTCAGCCAGGCTTGCTTGAATCCAGTGGCAAAGTGAGCAAGGGACTCACGTCTGAGCATACCCTGCCAACTTATGGCAAACAAAGCAAAAACCAAAGGAAATGGTGGACGGAGTGTTGAACATTGCAAGCACTCACCCCCAGTCAACTGATCTGGGTTTAATCCATCACCATTCTTTAGCCCACTCTGCCACCCCAGTTCAGACACGGCCATATGCAAATCAGTCTGACCCTGTGCCTCATGGGAACAGTCCAGCCCGAACTGCCAAGCCATGTCTTCTCTGGACCGGAAACAAGCTTCCTATGACCGGTTTCTGGCATTTCAGCCGTCTTCAGCCAGGCTTGCTTGAATCCAGTGGCAAAGTGAGCAAGGGACTCACGTCTGAGCATACCCTGCCAACTTATGGCGAACAAAGCAAAAACCAAAGGAAATGATGGACGGAGTGTTGAACATTGCAAGCACTCACCCCCAGTCAACTGATCTGGGTTGAATCCATCACCATTCTTTAGCCCACTCTGCCACCCCAGTTCAGACACGGCCATATGCAAATCAGTCTGACACTGTGCCTCATGGGAACAGTCCAGCCCGAACTGCCAAGCCATGTCTTCCCTGGACCGGAAACAAGCTTCCTACGACCGGTTTCTGGCATTTCAGCCGTCTTCAGCCAGGCTTGCTTGAATCCAGTGGCAAAGTGAGCAAGGGACTCACGTCTGAGCATACCCGGCCAACTTATGGCGTACAAAGCAAAAACCAAAGGAAATGATGGACGGAGTGTTGATCATTGCAAGCACTCACCCCCAGTCAACTGATTTGGGTATAATCCATCACCATTCTTTAGCCCACTCTGCCACCCCAGTTCAGACACGGCCATATGCAAATCAGTCTGACCCTGTGCCTCATGGGAACAGTCCAGCCCGAACTGCCAAGCCATGTCTTCCCTGGACCGAAAACAAGCTTCCTAGGACCGGTTTCTGGCATTTCAGCCGTACTCAGCCAGGCTTGCTTGAATCCAGTGGCAAAGTGAGCAAGGGACTCACGTCTGAGCATACCTTGCCAACTTATGGCGAACAAAGCAAAAACCAAAGGAAATGACGGACGGAGTGTTGAACATTGCAAGCACTCACCCCCAGTCAACTGATCTGGGTTTAATCCATCACCATTCTTTAGCCCACTCTGCCACCCCAGTTCAGTCACGGCCATATGCAAATCAGTCTGACCCTGTGCCTCATGGGAACTGTCCAGCCCGAACTGCCAAGCCATGTCTTCCCTGGACCGGAAACAAGCTTCCTAGGACCGGTTTCTGGCATTTCAGCCGTCTTCAGCCAGGCTTGCTTGAATCCAGTGGCAAAGTGAGCAAGGGACTCACGTCTGAGCATACCCTGCCAACTTATGGCGAACAAAGCAAAAACCAAAGGAAATGACGGACGGAGTGTTGAACATTGCAAGCACTCACCCCCAATCAACGGATCTGGGTTTAATCCATCACCATTCTTTAGCCCACTCTGCCACCCCAGTTCAGTCACGGCCATATGCAAATCAGTCTGACCCTGTGCCTCATGGGAACTGTCCAGCCCGAACTGCCAAGCCATGGTTTCCCTGGACCGGAAACAAGCTTCCTAGGACCGGTTCTGGCATTTCAGCCGTCTTCAGCCAGGCTTGCTTGAATCAAGTGGCAAAGTGAGCAAGGGACTCACGCCTGAGCATACCCTGCCAACTTATGGCAAACAAAACAAAAACCAAAGGAAATGATGCACGGAGTGTTGATCATTGCAAGCACTCACCCCCAGTCAACTGATCTGGGTTTAATCCATCACCATTCTTTAGCCCACTCTGCCACCCCAGTTCGACACGGCCATATGCAAATCAGTCTGACTCTGTGCCTCATGGGAACAGTCCAGCTCGAACTGCCAAGCCATGTCTTCCCTGGACCGGAAACAAGCTTCCTAGGACCGGTTTCTGGCATTTCAGCTGTCTTCAGCCAGGCTTGCTTGAATCCAGTGGCAAAGTGAGCAAGGGACTCACGTCTGAGCATACCCTGCCAACTTATGGCAAACAAAGCAAAAACCAAAGGAAATGATGGACGGAGTGTTGATCATTGCAAGCACTCACCCCCAGTCGACTGATCTGGGTTTAATACATCACCATTCTTTAGCCCACTCTGCCACCCCAGTTCAGACACGCCCATATGCAAATCAGCCTGACCCTGTGCCTCATGGGATCAGTCCAGCCCAAACTGCCAAGCCATGTCTTCCCTGGACCGGAAACAAGCTTCCTAGGACCGGTTTCTGGCATTTCAGCCGTCTTCAGCCAGGCTTGCTTGAATCCAGTGGCAAAGTGAGCAAGGGACTCACGTCTGAGCATACCCTGCCAACTTATGGCGAACAAAGCAAAAACCAAAGGAAATGATGGACGGAGTGTTGAACATTGCAAGCACTCACCCCCAGTCAACTGATCTGGGTTTAATCCATCACCATTCTTTAGCCCACTCTGCCACCCCAGTTCAGACACGGCCATATGCAAATCAGTCTGACCCTATGCCTCATGGGAACAGTCCAGCCCGAACTGCCAAGCCATGTCTTCCCTGGACTGTAAACAAGCTTCCTAGGACTGGTTTCTGGCATTTCAGCCGTCTTCAGCCAGGCTTGCTTGAATCCAGTGGCAAAGTGAGCAAGGGACTCACGTCTGAGCATACCCTGCCAACTTATGGCAAACAAAGCAAAAACCAAAGGAAATGGTGGACGGAGTGTTGAACATTGCAAGCACTCACCCCCAGTCAACTGATCTGGGTTTAATCCATCACCATTCTTTAGCCCACTCTGCCACCCCAGTTCAGACACGGCCATATGCAAATCAGTCTGACCCTGTGCCTCATGGGAACAGTCCAGCCCGAACTGCCAAGCCATGTCTTCTCTGGACCGGAAACAAGCTTCCTATGACCGGTTTCTGGCATTTCAGCCGTCTTCAGCCAGGCTTGCTTGAATCCAGTGGCAAAGTGAGCAAGGGACTCACGTCTGAGCATACCCTGCCAACTTATGGCGAACAAAGCAAATACCAAAGGAAATGATGGACGGAGTGTTGAACATTGCAAGCACTCACCCCCAGTCAACTGATCTGGGTTGAATCTATCACCATTCTTTAGCCCACTCTGCCACCCCAGTTCAGACACGGCCATATGCAAATCAGTCTGACACTGTGCCTCATGGGAACAGTCCAGCCCGAACTGCCAAGCCATGTCTTCCCTGGACCGGAAACAAGCTTCCTACGACCGGTTTCTGGCATTTCAGCCGTCTTCAGCCAGGCTTGCTTGAATCCAGTGGCAAAGTGAGCAAGGGACTCACGTCTGAGCATACCCGGCCAACTTATGGCGTACAAAGCAAAAACCAAAGGAAATGATGGACGGAGTGTTGATCATTGCAAGCACTCACCCCCAGTCAACTGATTTGGGTATAATCCATCACCATTCTTTAGCCCACTCTGCCACCCCAGTTCAGACACGGCCATATGCAAATCAGTCTGACCCTGTGCCTCATGGGAACAGTCCAGCCCGAACTGCCAAGCCATGTCTTCCCTGGACCGAAAACAAGCTTCCTAGGACCGGTTTCAGGCATTTCAGCCGTACTCAGCCAGGCGTGCTTGAATCCAGTGGCAAAGTGAGCAAGGGACTCACGTCTGAGCATACCCTGCCAACTTATGGCGAACAAAGCAAAAACCAAAGGAAATGACGGACGGAGTGTTGAACATTGCAAGCACTCACCCCCAGTCAACTGATCTGGGTTTAATCCATCACCATTCTTTAGCCCACTCTGCCACCCCAGTTCAGTCACGGCCATATGCAAATCAGTCTGACCCTGTGCCTCATGGGAACTGTCCAGCCCGAACTGCCAAGCCATGTCTTCCCTGGACCGGAAACAAGCTTCCTAGGACCGGTTTCTGGCATTTCAGCCGTCTTCAGCCAGGCTTCCTTGAATCCAGTGGCAAAGTGAGCAAGGGACTCACGTCTGAGCATACCCTGCCAACTTATGGCGAACAAAGCAAAAACCAAAGGAAATGACGGACGGAGTGTTGAACATTGCAAGCACTCACCCCCTATCAACGGATCTGGGTTTAATCCATCACCATTCTTTAGCCCACTCTGCCACCCCAGTTCAGTCACGGCCATATGCAAATCAGTCTGACCCTGTGCCTCATGGGAACTGTCCAGCCCGAACTGCCAAGCCATGGTTTCCCTGGACCGGAAACAAGCTTCCTAGGACCGGTTCTGGCATTTCAGCCGTCTTCAGCCAGGCTTGCTTGAATCAAGTGGCAAAGTGAGCAAGGGACTCACGCCTGAGCATACCCTGCCAACTTATGGCAAACAAAACAAAAACCAAAGGAAATGATGCACGGAGTGTTGATCATTGCAAGCACTCACCCCCAGTCAACTGATCTGGGTTTAATCCATCACCATTCTTTAGCCCACTCTGCCACCTCAGTTCAGACACGGCCATATGCAAATCAGTCTGACCCTGTGCCTCATGGGAACAGTCCAGCCCGAACTGCCAAGCCATGTCTTCCCTGGACTGGAAACAAGCTTCCTAGGACCGGTTTCTGGCATTTCAGCCGTCTTCAGCCAGGCTTGCTTGAATCCAGTGGCAAAGTGAGCAAGGGACTCACGTCTGAGCATACCCTGCCAACTTATGGCGAACAAAGCAAAAACCAAAGGAAATGATGGACGGAGTGTTGAACATTGCAAGCACTCACCCCCAGTCAACTGATCTGGGTTTAATACATCACCATTCTTTAGCCCACTCTGCCACCCCAGTTCAGACACGGCCATATGCAAATCAGTCTGACCCTGTGCCTCATGGGATCAGTCCAGCCCAAACTGCCAAGCCATGTCTTCCCTGGACCGGAAACAAGCTTCCTAGGACCGGTTTCTGGCATTTCAGCCGTCTTCAGCCAGGCTTGCTTGAATCCAGTGGCTAAGTGAGCAAGGGACTCACGTCTGAGCATGCCCTGCCAACTTATGGCGAACAAAGCAAAAACCAAAGGAAATGATGGACGGAGTGTTGAACATTGCAAGCACTCACCCCCAGTCAACTGATCTGGGTTTAATCCATCACCATTCTTTAGCCCACTCTGCCACCCCAGTTCAGACATGGCCATATGCAAATCAGTCTGACCCTGTGCCTCATGGGAACTTTCCAGCCCGAACTACCAAGCCATGTCTTCCCTGGACCGGAAACAAGCTTCCTAGGACCGGTTTCTGGCATTTCAGCCGTCTTCAGCCAGGCTTGCTTGAATCCAGTGGCAAAGTGAGCAAGGGACTCACGTCTGAGCATACCCTGCCAACTTATGGCGAACAAAGCAAAAACCAAAGGAAATGATGGACGGAGTGTTGAACATTGAAAGCACTCACCCCCAGTCAACTGATCTGGGTTTAATCCATCACCATTCTTTAGCCCACTCTGCCACCCCAGTTCAGACACGACCATATGCAAATCAGTTTGACCCTGTGCCTCATGGGATCAGTCCAGCCCAAACTGCCAAGCCATGTCTTCCCTGGACCGGAAACAAGCTTCCTAGGACCGGTTTCTGGCATTTCAGCCGTCTTCAGCCAGGCTTGCTTGAATCCAGTGGCAAAGTGAGCAAGGGACTCACGTCTGAGCATACCCTGCCAACTTATGGCGAACAAAGCAAAAACCAAAGGAAATGATGGACGGAGTGTTGAACATTGCAAGCACTCACCCCCAGTCAACTGATCTGGGTTTAATCCATCACCATTCTTTAGCCCACTCTGCCACCCCAGTTCAGACACGGCCATATGCAAATCAGTCTGACCCTGTGCCTCATGGGAACAGTCCAGCCCGAACTGCCAAGCCATGTCTTTCCTGGACTGTAAACAAGCTTCCTAGGACCGGTTTCTGGCATTTCAGCCGTCTTCAGCCAGGCTTGCTTGAATCCAGTGGCAAAGTGAGCAAGGGACTCACGTCTGAGCATACCCTGCCAACTTATGGCAAACAAAGCAAAAACCAAAGGAAATGGTGGACGGAGTGTTGAACATTGCAAGCACTCACCCCCAGTCAACTGATCTGGGTTTAATCCATCACCATTCTTTAGCCCACTCTGCCACCCCAGTTCAGACACGGCCATATGCAAATCAGTCTGACCCTGTGCCTCATGGGAACAGTCCAGCCCGAACTGCCAAGCCATGTCTTCTCTGGACCGGAAACAAGCTTCCTATGACCGGTTTCTGGCATTTCAGCCGTCTTCAGCCAGGCTTGCTTGAATCCAGTGGCAAAGTGAGCAAGGGACTCACGTCTGAGCATACTCTGCCAACTTATGGCGAACAAAGCAAAAACCAAAGGAAATGATGGACGGAGTGTTGAACATTGCAAGCACTCACCCCCAGTCAACTGATCTGGGTTGAATCCATCACCATTCTTTAGCCCACTCTGCCACCCCAGTTCAGACACGGCCATATGCAAATCAGTCTGACACTGTGCCTCATGGGAACAGTCCAGCCCGAACTGCCAAGCCATGTCTTCCCTGGACTGTAAACAAGCTTCCTAGGACCGGTTTCTGGCATTTCAGCCGTCTTCAGCCAGGCTTGCTTGAATCCAGTGGCAAAGTGAGCAAGGGACTCACGTCTGAGCATACCCTGCCAACTTATGGCAAACAAAGCAAAAACCAAAGGAAATGGTGGACGGAGTGTTGAACATTGCAAGCACTCACCCCCAGTCAACTGATCTGGGTTGAATCCATCACCATTCTTTAGCCCACTCTGCCACCCCAGTTCAGACACGGCCATATGCAAATCAGTCTGACACTGTGCCTCATGGGAACAGTCCAGCCCGAACTGCCAAGCCATGTCTTCCCTGGACCGAAAACAAGCTTCCTAGGACCGGTTTCTGGCATTTCAGCCGTCTTCAGCCAGGCTTGCTTGAATCCAGTGGCAAAGTGAGCAAGGGACTCACGTCTGAGCATACCCTGCCAACTTATGGCGAACAAAGCAAAAACCAAAGGAAATGACGGACGGAGTGTTGAACATTGCAAGCACTCACCCCCAATCAACGGATCTGGGTTTAATCCATCACCAGTCTTTAGCCCACTCTGCCACCCCAGTTCAGTCACGGCCATATGCAAATCAGTCTGACCCTGTGCCTCATGGGAACTGTGCAGCCCGAACTGCCAAGCCATGTCTTCCCTGGACCGGAAACAAGCTTCCTAGGACCGGTTCTGGCATTTCAGCCGTCTTCAGCCAGGCTTGCTTGAATCAAGTGGCAAAGTGAGCAAGGGACTCACGTCTGAGCATACCCTGCCAAATTATGGCGAACAAAACAAAAACCAAAGGAAATGATGCACGGAGTGTTGATCATTGCAAGCACTCACCCCCAGTCAACTGATCTGGGTTTAATCCATCACCATTCTTTAGCCCACTCTGCCACCCCAGTTCAGACACGGCCATATGCAAATCAGTCTGACCCTGTGCCTCATGGGAACTGTCCAGCCCGAACTGCCAAGCCATGTCTTCCCTGGACCGGAAACAAGCTTCCTAGGACCGGTTTCTGGCATTTCAGCCGTCTTCAGCCAGGCTTGCTTGAATCCAGTGGCAAAGTGAGCAAGGGACTCAGGTCTGAGCATACCCTGCCAACTTATGGCGAACAAAGCAAAAACCAAAGGAAATGATGGACGGAGTGTTGAACATTGCAAGCACTCACCCCCAGTCAACTGATCTGGGATTAATCCATCACCATTCTTTAGCCCACTCTGCCACCCCAGTTCAGACACGGCCATATGCAAATCAGTCTGACCCTGTGCCTCATGGGATCAGTCCAGCCCAAACTGCCAAGCCATGTCTTCCCTGGACCGGAAACAAGCTTCCTAGGACCGGTTTCTGGCATTTCAGCCGTCTTCAGCCAGGCTTGCTTGAATCCAGTGGCAAAGTGAGCAAGGGACTCTCGTCTGAGCATACCCTGCCAACTTATGGCGAACAAAGCAAAAACCAAAGGAAATGATGGACGGAGTGTTGAACATTGCAAGCACTCACCCCCAGTCAACTGATCTGGGTTTAATCCATCACCATTCTTTAGCCCACTCTGCCACCCCAGTTCAGACACGGCCATATGCAAATCAGTCTGACCCTGTGCCTCATGGGAACAGTCCAGCCCGAACTGCCAAGCCATGTCTTCCCTGGACTGTAAACAAGCTTCCTAGGACCGGTTTCTGGCATTTCAGCCGTCTTCAGCCAGGCTTGCTTGAATCCAGTGGCAAAGTGAGCAAGGGACTCACGTCTGAGCATACCCTGCCAACTTATGGCAAACAAAGCAAAAACCAAAGGAAATGGTGGACGGAGTGTTGAACATTGCAAGCACTCACCCCCAGTCAACTGATCTGGGTTTAATCCATCACCATTCTTTAGCCCACTCTGCCACCCCAGTTCAGACACGGCCATATGCAAATCAGTCTGACCCTGTGCCTCATAGGAACAGTCCAGCCCGAACTGCCAAGCCATGTCTTCCCTGGACCGGAAACAAGCTTCCTAGGACCGGTTTCTGGCATTTCAGCCGTCTTCAGCCAGGCTTGCTTGAATCCAGTGGCAAAGTGAGCAAGGGACTCACGTCTGAGCATACCCTGCCAACTTATGGCGAACAAAGCAAAAACGAAAGGAAATGATGGACGGGGTGTTGAACATTGCAAGCACTCACCCCCAGTCAACTGATCTGGGTTGAATCCATCACCATTCTTTAGCCCACTCTGCCACCCCAGTTCAGACACGGCCATATGCAAATCAGTCTGACACTGTGCCTCATGGGAACAGTCCAGCCCGAACTGCCAAGCCATGTCTTCCCTGGACCGGAAACAAGCTTCCTAGGACCGGTTTCTGGCATTTCAGCCGTCTTCAGCCAGGCTTGCTTGAATCCAGTGGCAAAGTGAGCAAGGGACTCACGTCTGAGCATACCCGGCCAACTTATGGCGAACAAAGCAAAAACCAAAGGAAATGATGGACGGGGTGTTGAACATTGCAAGCACTCACCCCCAGTCAACTGATCTGGGTTGAATCCATCACCATTCTTTAGCCCACTCTGCCACCCCAGTTCAGACACGGCCATATGCAAATCAGTCTGACACTGTGCCTCATGGGAACAGTCCAGCCCGAACTGCCAAGCCATGTCTTCCCTGGACCGGAAACAAGCTTCCTAGGACCGGTTTCTGGCATTTCAGCCGTCTTCAGCCAGGCTTGCTTGAATCCAGTGGCAAAGTGAGCAAGGGACTCACGTCTGAGCATACCCGGCCAACTTATGGCGAACAAAGCAAAAACCAAAGGAAATGATGGACGGAGTGTTGATCATTGCAAGCACTCACCCCCAGTCAACTGATCTGGGTATAATCCATCACCATTCTTTAGCCCACTCTGCCACCCCAGTTCAGACACGGCCATATGCAAATCAGTCTGACCCTGTGCCTCATGGGAACAGTCCAGCCCGAACTGCCAAGCCATGTATTCCCTGGACCGAAAACAAGCTTCCTAGGACCGGTTTCTGGCATTTCAGCCGTCTTCAGCCAGGCTTGCTTGAATCCAGTGGCAAAGTGAGCAAGGGACTCACGTCTGAGCATACCCTGCCAACTTATGGCGAACAAAGCAAAAACCAAAGGAAATGACGGACGGAGTGTTGAACATTGCAAGCACTCACCCCCAATCAACGGATCTGGGTTTAATCCATCACCATTCTTTAGCCCACTCTGCCACCCCAGTTCAGTCACGGCCATATGCAAATCAGTCTGACCCTGTGCCTCATGGGAACTGTCCAGCCCGAACTGCCAAGCCATGTCTTCCCTGGACCGGAAACAAGCTTCCTAGGACCGGTTCTGGCATTTCAGCCGTCTTCAGCCAGGCTTGCTTGAATCAAGTGGCAAAGTGAGCAAGGGACTCACTTCTGAGCATACCCTGCCAAATTATGGCGAACAAAGCAAAAACCAAAGGAAATGATGGACAGAGTGTTGAACATTGCAAGCACTCACCCCCAGTTAACTGATCTGGGTTGAATCCATCACCATTCTTTAGCCCACTCTGCCACCCCAGTTCAGACACGGCCATATGCAAATCAGTCTGACTCTGTGCCTCATGGGAACAGTCCAGCCCGAACTGCCAAGCCATGTCTTCCCTGGACCGGAAACAAGCTTCCTAGGACCGGTTTCTGGCATTTCAGCCATCTTCAGCCAGGCTTGCTTGAATCCAGTGGCAAAGTGAGCAAGGGACTCACGTCTGAGCATACCCTGCCAACTTATGGCGAACAAAGCAAAAACCAAAGGAAATGATGGACGGAGTGTTGAACATTGCAAGCACTCACCCCCAGTCAACTGATCTGGGTTTAATCCATCACCATTCTTTATCCCACTCTGCCACCCCAGTTCAGACACAGCCGTATGCAAATCAGTCTGACCCTGTGCCTCATGGGAACTGTCCAGCCCGAACTGCCAAGCCATGTCTTCCCTGGACCGGAAACAAGCTTCCTAGGACCGGTTCTGGCATTTCAGCCGTCTTCAGCCAGGCTTGCTTGAATCAAGCGGCAAAGTGAGCAAGGGACTCACGTCTGAGCATACCCTGCCAACTTATGGCGAACAAAGCAAAAACCAAAGGAAATGATGGACGGAGTGTTGAACATTGCAAGCACTCACCCCCAGTCAACTGATCTGGGTTTAATCCATCACCATTCTTTAGCCCACTCTGCCACCCCAGTTCAGACACGGCTATATGCAAATCAGTCTGACCCTGTGCCTCATGGGATCAGTCCAGCCCAAACTGCCAAGCCATGTCTTCCCTGGACCGGAAACAAGCTTCCTAGGACCGGTTTCTGGCATTTCAGCCGTCTTCAGCCAGGCTTGCTTGAATCCAGTGGCAAAGTGAGCAAGGGACTCACGTCTGAGCATACCCTGCCAACTTATGGCGAACAAAGCAAAAACCAAAGGAAATGATGGACGGAGTGTTGAACATTGCAAGCACTCACCCCCAGTCAACTGATCTGGGTTTAATCCATCACCATTCTTTAGCCCACTCTGCCACCCCAGTTCAGACACGGCCATATGCAAATCAGTCTGACCCTGTGCCTCATGGGAACAGTCCAGCCCGAACTGCCAAGCCATGTCTTCCCTGGACTGTAAACAAGCTTCCTAGGACCGGTTTCTGGCATTTCAGCCGTCTTCAGCCAGGCTTGCTTGAATCCAGTGGCAAAGTGAGCAAGGGACTCACGTCTGAGCATACCCTGCCAACTTATGGCAAACAAAGCAAAAACCAAAGGAAATGGTGGACGGAGTGTTGAACATTGCAAGCACTCACCCCCAGTCAACTGATCTGGGTTTAATCCATCACCATTCTTTAGCCCACTCTGCCACCCCAGTTCAGACACGGCCATATGCAAATCAGTCTGACCCTGTGCCTCATAGGAACAGTCCAGCCCGAACTGGCAAGCCATGTCTTCCCTGGACCGGAAACAAGCTTCCTAGGACCGGTTTCTGGCATTTCAGCCGTCTTCAGCCAGGCTTGCTTGAATCCAGTGGCAAAGTGAGCAAGGGACTCACGTCTGAGCATACCCTGCCAACTTATGGCGAACAAAGCAAAAACCAAAGGAAATGATGGACGGGGTGTTGAACATTGCAAGCACTCACCCCCAGTCAACTGATCTGGGTTGAATCCATCACCATTCTTTAGCCCACTCTGCCACCCCAGTTCAGACACGGCCATATGCAAATCAGTCTGACCCTGTGCCTCATGGGAACAGTCCAGCCCGAACTGCCAAGCCATGTATTCCCTGGACCGAAAACAAGCTTCCTAGGACCGGTTTCTGGCATTTCAGCCGTCTTCAGCCAGGCTTGCTTGAATCCAGTGGCAAAGTGAGCAAGGGACTCACGTCTGAGCATACCCTGCCAACTTATGGCGAACAAAGCAAAAACCAAAGGAAATGACGGACGGAGTGTTGAACATTGCAAGCACTCACCCCCAGTCAACTGATCTGGGTATAATCCATCACCATTCTTTAGCCCACTCTGCCACCCCAGTTCAGACACGGCCATATGCAAATCAGTCTGACCCTGTGCCTCATGGGAACAGTCCAGCCCGAACTGCCAAGCCATGTATTCCCTGGACCGAAAACAAGCTTCCTAGGACCGGTTTCTGGCATTTCAGCCGTCTTCAGCCAGGCTTGCTTGAATCCAGTGGCAAAGTGAGCAAGGGACTCACGTCTGAGCATACCCTGCCAACTTATGGCGAACAAAGCAAAAACCAAAGGAAATGACGGACGGAGTGTTGAACATTGCAAGCACTCACCCCCAATCAACGGATCTGGGTTTAATCCATCACCATTCTTTAGCCCACTCTGCCACCCCAGTTCAGTCACGGCCATATGCAAATCAGTCTGACCCTGTGCCTCATGGGAACTGTCCAGCCCGAACTGCCAAGCCATGTCTTCCCTGGACCGGAAACAAGCTTCCTAGGACCGGTTCTGGCATTTCAGCCGTCTTCAGCCAGGCTTGCTTGAATCAAGTGGCAAAGTGAGCAAGGGACTCACGTCTGAGCATACCCTGCCAAATTATGGCGAACAAAGCAAAAACCAAAGGAAATGATGGACAGAGTGTTGAACATTGCAAGCACTCACCCCCAGTTAACTGATCTGGGTTGAATCCATCACCATTCTTTAGCCCACTCTGCCACCCCAGTTCAGACACGGCCATATGCAAATCAGTCTGACTCTGTGCCTCATGGGAACAGTCCAGCCCGAACTGCCAAGCCATGTCTTCCCTGGACCGGAAACAAGCTTCCTAGGACCGGTTTCTGGCATTTCAGCCATCTTCAGCCAGGCTTGCTTGAATCCAGTGGCAAAGTGAGCAAGGGACTCACGTCTGAGCATACCCTGCCAACTTATGGCGAACAAAGCAAAAACCAAAGGAAATGATGGACGGAGTGTTGAACATTGCAAGCACTCACCCCCAGTCAACTGATCTGGGTTTAATCCATCACCATTCTTTATCCCACTCTGCCACCCCAGTTCAGACGCAGCCGTATGCAAATCAGTCTGACCCTGTGCCTCATGGGAACTGTCCAGCCCGAACTGCCAAGCCATGTCTTCCCTGGACCGGAAACAAGCTTCCTAGGACCGGTTCTGGCATTTCAGCCGTCTTCAGCCAGGCTTGCTTGAATCAAGCGGCAAAGTGAGCAAGGGACTCACGTCTGAGCATACCCTGCCAACTTATGGCGAACAAAGCAAAAACCAAAGGAAATGATGGACGGAGTGTTGAACATTGCAAGCACTCACCCCCAGTCAACTGATCTGGGTTTAATCCATCACCATTCTTTAGCCCACTCTGCCACCCCAGTTCAGACACGGCTATATGCAAATCAGTCTGACCCTGTGCCTCATGGGATCAGTCCAGCCCAAACTGCCAAGCCATGTCTTCCCTGGACCGGAAACAAGCTTCCTAGGACCGGTTTCTGGCATTTCAGCCGTCTTCAGCCAGGCTTGCTTGAATCCAGTGGCAAAGTGAGCAAGGGACTCACGTCTGAGCATACCCTGCCAACTTATGGCGAACAAAGCAAAAACCAAAGGAAATGATGGACGGAGTGTTGAACATTGCAAGCACTCACCCCCAGTCAACTGATCTGGGTTTAATCCATCACCATTCTTTAGCCCACTCTGCCACCCCAGTTCAGACACGGCCATATGCAAATCAGTCTGACCCTGTGCCTCATGGGAACAGTCCAGCCCGAACTGCCAAGCCATGTCTTCCCTGGACTGTAAACAAGCTTCCTAGGACCGGTTTCTGGCATTTCAGCCGTCTTCAGCCAGGCTTGCTTTAATCCAGTGGCAAAGTGAGCAAGGGACTCACGTCTGAGCATACCCTGCCAACTTATGGCAAACAAAGCAAAAACCAAAGGAAATGGTGGACGGAGTGTTGAACATTGCAAGCACTCACCCCCAGTCAACTGATCTGGGTTGAATCCATCACCATTCTTTAGCCCACTCTGCCACCCCAGTTCAGACACGGCCATATGCAAATCAGTCTGACCCTGTGCCTCATAGGAACAGTCCAGCCCGAACTGCCAAGCCATGTCTTCCCTGGACCGGAAACAAGCTTCCTAGGACCGGTTTCTGGCATTTCAGCCGTCTTCAGCCAGGCTTGCTTGAATCCAGTGGCAAAGTGAGCAAGGGACTCACGTCTGAGCATACCCTGCCAACTTATGGCGAACAAAGCAAAAACCAAAGGAAATGATGGACGGGGTGTTGAACATTGCAAGCACTCACCCCCAGTCAACTGATCTGGGTTGAATCCATCACCATTCTTTAGCCCACTCTGCCACCCCAGTTCAGACACGGCCATATGCAAATCAGTCTGACCCTGTGCCTCATGGGAACAGTCCAGCCCGAACTGCCAAGCCATGTATTCCCTGGACCGAAAACAAGCTTCCTAGGACTGGTTTCTGGCATTTCAGCCGTCTTCAGCCAGGCTTGCTTGAATCCAGTGGCAAAGTGAGCAAGGGACTCACGTCTGAGCATACCCTGCCAACTTATGGCGAACAAAGCAAAAACCAAAGGAAATGACGGACGGAGTGTTGAACATTGCAAGCACTCACCCCCAGTCAACTGATCTGGGTATAATCCATCACCATTCTTTAGCCCACTCTGCCACCCCAGTTCAGACACGGCCATATGCAAATCAGTCTGACCCTGTGCCTCATGGGAACAGTCCAGCCCGAACTGCCAAGCCATGTATTCCCTGGACCGAAAACAAGCTTCCTAGGACCGGTTTCTGGCATTTCAGCCGTCTTCAGCCAGGCTTGCTTGAATCCAGTGGCAAAGTGAGCAAGGGACTCACGTCTGAGCATACCCTGCCAACTTATGGCGAACAAAGCAAAAACCAAAGGAAATGACGGACGGAGTGTTGAACATTGCAAGCACTCACCCCCAATCAACGGATCTGGGTTTAATCCATCACCATTCTTTAGCCCACTCTGCCACCCCAGTTCAGTCACGGCCATATGCAAATCAGTCTGACCCTGTGCCTCATGGGAACTGTCCAGCCCGAACTGCCAAGCCATGTCTTCCCTGGACCGGAAACAAGCTTCCTAGGACCGGTTCTGGCATTTCAGCCGTCTTCAGCCAGGCTTGCTTGAATCAAGTGGCAAAGTGAGCAAGGGACTCACGTCTGAGCATACCCTGCCAAATTATGGCGAACAAAGCAAAAACCAAAGGAAATGATGGACAGAGTGTTGAACATTGCAAGCACTCACCCCCAGTTAACTGATCTGGGTTGAATCCATCACCATTCTTTAGCCCACTCTGCCACCCCAGTTCAGACACGGCCATATGCAAATCAGTCTGACTCTGTGCCTCATGGGAACAGTCCAGCCCGAACTGCCAAGCCATGTCTTCCCTGGACCGGAAACAAGCTTCCTAGGACCGGTTTCTGGCATTTCAGCCATCTTCAGCCAGGCTTGCTTGAATCCAGTGGCAAAGTGAGCAAGGGACTCACGTCTGAGCATACCCTGCCAACTTATGGCGAACAAAGCAAAAACCAAAGGAAATGATGGACGGAGTGTTGAACATTGCAAGCACTCACCCCCAGTCAACTGATCTGGGTTTAATCCATCACCATTCTTTATCCCACTCTGCCACCCCAGTTCAGACGCAGCCGTATGCAAATCAGTCTGACCCTGTGCCTCATGGGAACTGTCCAGCCCGAACTGCCAAGCCATGTCTTCCCTGGACCGGAAACAAGCTTCCTAGGACCGGTTCTGGCATTTCAGCCGTCTTCAGCCAGGCTTGCTTGAATCAAGCGGCAAAGTGAGCAAGGGACTCACGTCTGAGCATACCCTGCCAACTTATGGCGAACAAAGCAAAAACCAAAGGAAATGATGGACGGAGTGTTGAACATTGCAAGCACTCACCCCCAGTCAACTGATCTGGGTTTAATCCATCACCATTCTTTAGCCCACTCTGCCACCCCAGTTCAGACACGGCTATATGCAAATCAGTCTGACCCTGTGCCTCATGGGATCAGTCCAGCCCAAACTGCCAAGCCATGTCTTCCCTGGACCGGAAACAAGCTTCCTAGGACCGGTTTCTGGCATTTCAGCCGTCTTCAGCCAGGCTTGCTTGAATCCAGTGGCAAAGTGAGCAAGGGACTCACGTCTGAGCATACCCTGCCAACTTATGGCGAACAAAGCAAAAACCAAAGGAAATGATGGACGGAGTGTTGAACATTGCAAGCACTCACCCCCAGTCAACTGATCTGGGTTTAATCCATCACCATTCTTTAGCCCACTCTGCCACCCCAGTTCAGACACGGCCATATGCAAATCAGTCTGACCCTGTGCCTCATGGGAACAGTCCAGCCCGAACTGCCAAGCCATGTCTTCCCTGGACTGTAAACAAGCTTCCTAGGACCGGTTTCTGGCATTTCAGCCGTCTTCAGCCAGGCTTGCTTTAATCCAGTGGCAAAGTGAGCAAGGGACTCACGTCTGAGCATACCCTGCCAACTTATGGCAAACAAAGCAAAAACCAAAGGAAATGGTGGACGGAGTGTTGAACATTGCAAGCACTCACCCCCAGTCAACTGATCTGGGTTGAATCCATCACCATTCTTTAGCCCACTCTGCCACCCCAGTTCAGACACGGCCATATGCAAATCAGTCTGACCCTGTGCCTCATAGGAACAGTCCAGCCCGAACTGCCAAGCCATGTCTTCCCTGGACCGGAAACAAGCTTCCTAGGACCGGTTTCTGGCATTTCAGCCGTCTTCAGCCAGGCTTGCTTGAATCCAGTGGCAAAGTGAGCAAGGGACTCACGTCTGAGCATACCCTGCCAACTTATGGCGAACAAAGCAAAAACCAAAGGAAATGATGGACGGGGTGTTGAACATTGCAAGCACTCACCCCCAGTCAACTGATCTGGGTTGAATCCATCACCATTCTTTAGCCCACTCTGCCACCCCAGTTCAGACACGGCCATATGCAAATCAGTCTGACACTGTGCCTCATGGGAACAGTCCAGCCCGAACTGCCAAGCCATGTCTTCCCTGGACCGGAAACAAGCTTCCTAGGACCGGTTTCTGGCATTTCAGCCGTCTTCAGCCAGGCTTGCTGGAATCCAGTGGCAAAGTGAGCAAGGGACTCACGTCTGAGCATACCCGGCCAACTTATGGCGAACAAAGCAAAAACCAAAGGAAATGATGGACGGAGTGTTGATCATTGCAAGCACTCACCCCCAGTCAACTGATCTGGGTAAAATCCATCACCATTCTTTAGCCCACTCTGCCACCCCAGTTCAGACACGGCCATATGCAAATCAGTCTGACCCTGTGCCTCATGGGAACAGTCCAGCCCGAACTGCCAAGCCATGTATTCCCTGGACCGAAAACAAGCTTCCTAGGACCGGTTTCTGGCATTTCAGCCGTCTTCAGCCAGGCTTGCTTGAATCCAGTGGCAAAGTGAGCAAGGGACTCACGTCTGAGCATACCCTGCCAACTTATGGCGAACAAAGCAAAAACCAAAGGAAATGACGGACGGAGTGTTGAACATTGCAAGCACTCACCCCCAATCAACGGATCTGGGTTTAATCCATCACCATTCTTTAGCCCACTCTGCCACCCCAGTTCAGTCACGGCCATATACAAATCAGTCTGACCCTGTGCCTCATGGAAACTGTCCAGCCCGAACTGCCAAGCCATGTCTTCCCTGGACCGGAAACAAGCTTCCTAGGACCAGTTCTGGCATTTCAGCCGTCTTCAGCCAGGCTTGCTTGAATCAAGTGGCAAAGTGAGCAAGGGACTCACCTCTGAGCATACCCTGCCAAATTATGGCGAACAAAGCAAAAACCAAAGGAAATGATGGACAGAGTGTTGAACATTGCAAGCACTCACCCCCAGTTAACTGATCTGGGTTGAATCCATCACCATTCTTTAGCCCACTCTGCCACCCCAGTTCAGACACGGCCATATGCAAATCAGTCTGACTCTGTGCCTCATGGGAAAGTCCAGCCCGAACTGCCAAGCCATGTCTTCCCTGGACCAGAAACAAGCTTCCTAGGACCGGTTTCTGGCATTTCAGCCATCTTCAGCCAGGCTTGCTTGAATCCAGTGGCAAAGTGAGCAAGGGACTCACGTCTGAGCATACCCTGCCAACTTATGGCGAACAAAGCAAAAACCAAAGGAAATGATGGACGGAGTGTTGAACATTGCAAGCACTCACCCCCAGTCAACTGATCTGGGTTTAATCCATCACCATTCTTTATCCCACTCTGCCACCCCAGTTCAGACACAGCCATATGCAAATCAGTCTGACCCTGTGCCTCATGGGAACTGTCCAGCCCGAACTGCCAAGCCATGTCTTCCCTGGACCGGAAACAAGCTTCCTAGGACCGGTTCTGGCATTTCAGCCGTCTTCAGCCAGGCTTGCTTGAATCAAGCGGCAAAGTGAGCAAGGGACTCACGTCTGAGCATACCCTGCCAACTTATGGCGAACAAAGCAAAAACCAAAGGAAATGATGGACGGAGTGTTGAACATTGCAAGCACTCACCCCCAGTCAACTGATCTGGGTTTAATCCATCACCATTCTTTAGCCCACTCTGCCACCCCAGTTCAGACACGGCCATATGCAAATCAGTCTGACCCTGTGCCTCATGGGAACAGTCCAGCCCGAACTGCCAAGCCATGTCTTCCCTGGACTGTAAACAAGCTTCCTAGGACCGGTTTCTGGCATTTCAGCCGTCTTCAGCCAGGATTGCTTGAATCCAGTGGCAAAGTGAGCAAGGGACTCACGTCTGAGCATACCCTGCCAACTTATGGCAAACAAAGCAAAAACCAAAGGAAATGGTGGACGGAGTGTTGAACATTGCAAGCACTCACCCCCAGTCAACTGATCTGGGTTGAATCCATCACCATTCTTTAGCCCACTCTGCCACCCCAGTTCAGACACGGCCATATGCAAATCAGTCTGACACTGTGCCTCATGGGAACAGTCCAGCCCGAACTGCCAAGCCATGTCTTCCCTGGACCGAAAACAAGCTTCCTAGGACCGGTTTCTGGCATTTCAGCCGTCTTCAGCCAGGCTTGCTTGAATCCAGTGGCAAAGTGAGCAAGGGACTCACGTCTGAGCATACCCTGCCAACTTATGGCGAACAAAGCAAAAACCAAAGGAAATGACGGACGGAGTGTTGAACATTGCAAGCACTCACCCCCAATCAACGGATCTGGGTTTAATCCATCACCATTCTTTAGCCCATTCTGCCACCCCAGTTCAGTCACGGCCATATGCAAATCAGTCTGACCCTGTGCCTCATGGGAACTGTGCAGCCCGAACTGCCAAGCCATGTCTTCCCTGGACCGGAAACAAGCTTCCTAGGACCGGTTCTGGCATTTCAGCCGTCTTCAGCCAGGCTTGCTTGAATCAAGTGGCAAAGTGAGCAAGGGACTCATGTCTGAGCATACCCTGCCAAATTATGGCGAACAAAGCAAAAACCAAAGGAAATAATGGACGGAGTGTTGAACATTGCAAGCACTCACCCCCAGTCAACTGATCTGGGTTGAATCCATCACCATTCTTTAGCCCACTCTGCCAGCCCAGTTCAGACACGGCCATATGCAAATCAGTCTGACCCTGTGCCTCATGGGAACTGTCCAGCCCGAACTGCCAAGCCATGTCTTCCCTGGACCGGAAACAAGCTTCCTAGGACCGGTTTCTGGCATTTCAGCCGTCTTCAGCCAGGCTTGCTTGAATCCAGTGGCAAAGTGAGCAAGGGACTCACGTCTGAGCATACCCTGCCAACTTATGGCGAACAAAGCAAAAACCAAAGGAAATGATGGACGGAGTGTTGAACATTGCAAGCACTCACCCCCAGTCAACTGATCTGGGTTTAATCCATCACCATTCTTTAGCCCACTCTGCCACCCCAGTTCAGACACGGCCATATGCAAATCAGTCTGACCCTGTGCCTCATGGGATCAGTCCAGCCCAAACTGCCAAGCCACGTCTTCCCTGGACCGGAAACAAGCTTCCTAGGACCGGTTTCTGGCATTTCAGCCGTCTTCAGCCAGGCTTGCTTGAATCCAGTGGCATAGTGAGCAAGGGACTCACGTCTGAGCATACCCTGCCAACTTATGGCGAACAAAGCAAAAACCAAAGGAAATGATGGACGGAGTGTTGAACATTGCAAGCACTCACCCCCAGTCAACTGATCTGGGTTTAATCCATCACCATTCTTTAGCCCACTCTGCCACCCCAGTTCAGACACGGCCATATGCAAATCAGTCTGACCCTGTGCCTCATGGGAACAGTCCAGCCCGAACTGCCAAGCCATGTCTTCCCTGGACTGTAAACAAGCTTCCTAGGACGGGTTTCTGGCATTTCAGCCGTCTTCAGCCAGGCTTGCTTGAATCCAGTGGCAAAGTGAGCAAGGGACTCACGTCTGAGCATACCCTGCCAACTTATGGCAAACAAAGCAAAAACCAAAGGAAATGGTGGACGGAGTGTTGAACATTGCAAGCACTCACCCCCAGTCAACTGATCTGGGTTTAATCCATCACCATTCTTTAGCCCACTCTGCCACCCCAGTTCAGACACGGCCATATGCAAATCAGTCTGACCCTGTGCCTCATAGGAACAGTCCAGCCCGACCTGCCAAGCCATGTCTTCCCTGGACCGGAAACAAGCTTCCTAGGACCGGTTTCTGGCATTTCAGCCGTCTTCAGCCAGGCTTGCTTGAATCCAGTGGCAAAGTGAGCAAGGGACTCACGTCTGAGCATACCCTGCCAACTTATGGCGAACAAAGCAAAAACCAAAGGAAATGATGGACGGGGTGTTGAACATTGCAAGCACTCACCCCCAGTCAACTGATCTGGGTTGAATCCATCACCATTCTTTAGCCCACTCTGCCACCCCAGTTCAGACACGGCCATATGCAAATCAGTCTGACACTGTGCCTCATGGGAACAGTCCAGCCCGAACTGCCAAGCCATGTATTCCCTGGACCGAAAACAAGCTTCCTAGGACCGGTTTCTGGCATTTCAGCCGTCTTCAGCCAGGCTTGCTTGAATCCAGTGGCAAAGTGAGCAAGGGACTCACGTCTGAGCATACCCTGCCAACTTATGGCGAACAAAGCAAAAACCAAAGGAAATGACGGACGGAGTGTTGAACATTGCAAGCACTCACCCCCAATCAACGGATCTGGGTTTAATCCATCACCATTCTTTAGCCCACTCTGCCACCCCAGTTCAGTCACGGCCATATGCAAATCAGTCTGACCCTGTGCCTCATGGGAACTGTCCAGCCCGAACTGCCAAGCCATGTCTTCCCTGGACCGGAAACAAGCTTCTTAGGACCGGTTCTGGCATTTCAGCCGTCTTCAGCCAGGCTTGCTTGAATCAAGCGGCAAAGTGAGCAAGGGACTCACGTCTGAGCATACCCTGCCAACTTATGGCGAACAAAGCAAAAACCAAAGGAAATGA
This sequence comes from Triturus cristatus, assembly GCF_964204655.1. NCBI lineage: Eukaryota > Metazoa > Chordata > Amphibia > Caudata > Salamandridae > Triturus > Triturus cristatus. The sequence continues at coordinate 473,123,642 of NC_140580.1, read as the reverse complement.
TGGACGGAGTGTTGAACATTGCAAGCACTCACCCCCAGTCAACTGATCTGGGTTTAATCCATCACCATTCTTTAGCCCACTCTGCCACCCCAGTTCAGACACGGCCATAAGCAAATCAGTCTGACCCTGTGCCTCATGGGAACAGTCCAGCCCGAACTGCCAAGCCATGTCTTCCCTGGACCGGAAACAAGCTTCCTAGGACCGGTTTCTGGCATTTCAGCCGTCTTCAGCCAGGCTTGCTTGAATCCAGTGGCAAAGTGAGCAAGGGACTCACGTCTGAGCATACCCTGCCAACTTATGGCGAACAAAGCAAAAACCAAAGGAAATTATGGACGGAGTGTTGAACATTGCAAGCACTCACCCCCAGTTAACTGATCTGGGTTTAATCCATCACGATTCTTTAACCCACTCAGCCACCCCAGTTCAGACACGGCCATATGCAAATCAGTCTGACCCTGTGCTTCATGGGAACAGTCCAGCACAAACTGCAAAGCCATGTCTTCCCTGGACCGGATACAAGCTTCCTAGGACCGGTTTCTGGCATTTCAGCCGTCTTCAGCCAGGCTTGCTTGAATCCAGTGGCAAAGTGAGCAACGGACTCACGTCTGAGCATACCCTGCCAACTTATGGTGAACAAAGCAAAAACCAAAGGAAATGATGGACGGAGTGTTGAAAATTGCAAGCACTCACCCGCAGACAACTGATCTGGGTTTAATCCATCACCATTCTTTAGCCCACTCTGCCACCCCAGTTCAGACACGGCCATATGCAAATCAGTCTGACCCTGTGCCTCATGGGAACAGTCTAGCCCGAACTGCCAAGCCATGTCTTCCCTGGACCGGAAACAAGCTTCCTAGGACCGGTTTCTGGCATTTCAGCCAGGCTTGCTTGAATCCAGTGGCAAAGTGAGCAAGGGACTCACGTCTGAGCATACCCTGCCAACTTAAGGCAAACAAAGCAAAAACCAAAGGAAATGATGGACGGAGTGTTGAAAATTGCAAGCACTCACCCCCAGTCAACTGATCTGGGTTTAATCCATCACCATTCTTTAGCCCACTCTGCCACCCCAGTTCAGACACGGCCATATGCAAATCAGTCTGACCCTGTGCCTCATGGGAACATTCCAGCCTGAACTGCCAAGCCATGTCTTCCCTGGACCGGTTTCTGGCATTTCAGCTGTCTTCAGCCAGGCTTGCTTGAATCCAGTGGCAAAGTGAGCAAGGGACTCACGTCTGAGCATACCCTGCCAACTTATGGCGAACAAAGCAAAAACCAAAGGAAATGATGGACGGAGTGTTGAACATTGCAAGCACTCACCCCCAGTCAACTGATCTGGGTTTAATCCATCACCATTCTTTAGCCCACTCTGCCACCCCAGTTCAGACACGGCCATAAGCAAATCAGTCTGACCCTGTGCCTCATGGGAACAGTCCAGCCCGAACTGCCAAGCCATGTCTTCCCTGGACCGGAAACAAGCTTCCTAGGACCGGTTTCTGGCATTTCAGCCGTCTTCAGCCAGGCTTGCTTGAATCCAGTGGCAAAGTGAGCAAGGGACTCACGTCTGAGCATACCCTGCCAACTTATGGCGAACAAAGCAAAAACCAAAGGAAATGATGGACGGAGTGTTGATCATTGCAAGCACTCACCCCCAGTCGACTGATCTGGGTTTAATACATCACCATTCTTTAGCCCACTCTGCCACCCCAGTTCAGACACGGCCATATGCAAATCAGTCTGACCCTGTGCCTCATGGGATCAGTCCAGCCCAAACTGCCAAGCCATGTCTTCCCTGGACCGGAAACAAGCTTCCTAGGACCGGTTTCTGGCATTTCAGCCGTCTTCAGCCAGGCTTGCTTGAATCCAGTGGCAAAGTGAGCAAGGGACTCACGTCTGGGCATACCCTGCCAACTTATGGCGAACAAAGCAAAAACCAAAGGAAATGATGGATGGAGTGTTGAACATTGCAAGCACTCACCCCCAGTCAACTGATCTGGGTTTAATCCATCACCATTCTTTAGCCCACTCTGCCACCCCAGTTCAGACACAGCCATATGCAAATCAGTCTGACCCTGTGCCTCATGGGAACAGTCCAGCCCGAACTGCCAAGCCATGTCTTCCCTGGACTGTAAACAAGCTTCCTAGGACCGGTTTCTGGCATTTCAGCCGTCTTCAGCCAGGCTTGCTTGAATCCAGTGGCAAAGTGAGCAAGGGACTCACGTCTGAGCATACCCTGCCAACTTATGGCAAACAAAGCAAAAACCAAAGGAAATGGTGGACGGAGTGTTGAACATTGCAAGCACTCACCCCCAGTCAACTGATCTGGGTTGAATCCATCACCATTCTTTAGCTCACTCTGCCACCCCAGTTCAGACACGGCCATATGCAAATCAGTCTGACACTGTGCCTCATGGGAACAGTCCAGCCCGAACTGCCAAGCCATGTCTTCCCTGGACCGGAAACAAGCTTCCTAGGACCGGTTTCTGGCATTTCAGCCGTCTTCAGCCAGGCTTGCTTGAATCCAGGGGCAAAGTGAGCAAGGGACTCACGTCTGAGCATACCCGGCCAACTTATGGCGAACAAAGCAAAAACCAAAGGAAATGATGGACGGAGTGTTGATCATTGCAAGCACTCACCCCCAGTCAACTGATCTGGGTATAATCCATCACCATTCTTTAGCCCACTCTGCCACCCCAGTTCAGACACGGCCATATGCAAATCAGTCTGACCCTGTGCCTCATGGGAACAGTCCAGCCCGAACTGCCAAGCCATGTCTTCCCTGGACCGAAAACAAGCTTCCTAGGACCGGTTTCTGGCATTTCAGCCGTCTTCAGCCAGGCTTGCTTGAATCAAGCGGCAAAGTGAGCAAGGGACTCACGTCTGAGCATACCCTGCCAACTTATGGCGAATAAAGCAAAAACCAAAGGAAATGATGGACGGAGTGTTGAACATTGCAAGCACTCACCCCCAGTTAACTGATCTGGGTTTAATCCATCACCATTCTTTAACCCACTCTGCCACCCCAGTTCAGACACGGCCATATGCAAATCAGCCTGACCCTGTGCTTCATTGGAACAGTCCAGCACAAACTGCAAAGCCATGTCTTCCCTGGACCGGATACAAGCTTCCTAGGACCGGTTTCTGGCATTTCAGCCGTCTTCAGCCAGCCTTGCTTGAATCCAGTGGCAAAGTGAGCAAGGGACTCACGTCTGAGCATACCCTGCCAACTTATGGTGAACAAAGCAAAAACCAAAGGAAATGATGGACGGAGTGTTGAACATTGCAAGCACTCACCCCCAGACAACTGATCTGGGTTTAATCCATCACCATTCTTTAGCCCACTCTGCCACCCCAGTTCAGACACGGCCATATGCAAATCAGTCTGACCCTGTGCCTCATGGGAACAGTCCAGCCCGAACTGCCAAGCCATGTCTTCCCTGGACCGGAAACAAGCTTCCTAGGACCGGTTTCTGGCATTTCAGCCAGGCTTGCTTGAATCCAGTGGCAAAGTGAGCAAGGGACTCACGTCTGAGCATACCCTGCCAACTTAAGACAAACAAAGCAAAAACCAAAGGAAATGATGGACGGAGTGTTGAAAATTGCAAGCACTCACCCCCAGTCAACTGATCTGGGTTTAATCCATCACCATTCTTTAGCCCACTCTGCCACCCCAGTTCAGACACGGCCATATGCAAATCAGTCTGACCCTGTGCCTCATGGGAACAGTCCAGCCTGTACTGCCAAGCCATGTCTTCCCTGGACCGCTTTCTGGCATTTCAGCCGTCTTCAGCCAGGCTTGCTTGAATCCAGTGTCAAAGTGAGCAAGGGACTCACGTCTGAGCATACCCTGCCAACTTATGGCGAACAAAGCAAAAACCAAAGGAAATGATGTACGGAGTGTTGAACATTGCAAGCACTCACCCTCAGTCAACTGATCTGGGTTTAATCCATCACCATTCTTTAGCCCACTCTACCACCCTAGTTCAGACACAGCCATATGCAAATCAGTCTGACCCTGTGCGTCATGGGAACAGTCCAGCCCGAACTGCCAAGCCATGTCATCCCTGGACCGAAAACAAGCTTCCTAGGACCGGTTTCTGGCATTTCAGCCGTCTTCAGCAAGGATTGCTTGAATCCAGTGGCAAAGTGAGCAAGGGACTCACGTCTGAGCATACCCTGCCAACTTATGGCAAACAAAGCAAAAACCAAAGGAAATGATGGACGGAGTGTTGAACATTGCAAGCACTCACCCCCAGTCAACTGATCTGGGTTTAATCCATCACCATTCTTTAGCCCACTCTGCCACCTCAGTTCAGACACGGCCATATGCAAATCAGTCTGACCCTGTGCCTCATGGGAACAGTCCAGCCCGAACTGCCAAGCCATGTCTTCCCTGGACTGGAAACAAGCTTCCTAGGACCGGTTTCTGGCATTTCAGCCGTCTTCAGCCAGGCTTGCTTGAATCCAGTGGCAAAGTGAGCAAGGGACTCACGTCTGGGCATACCCTGCCAACTTATGGCGAACAAAGCAAAAACCAAAGGAAATGATGGACGGAGTGTTGAACATTGCAAGCACTCACCCCCAGTCAACTGATCTGGGTTTAATCCATCACCATTCTTTAGCCCACTCTGCCACCCCAGTTCAGACACGGCCATATGCAAATCAGTCTGACACTGTGCCTCATGGGAACAGTCCAGCCCGAACTGCCAAGCCATGTCTTCCCTGGACCGGAAACAAGCTGAAATGCCAGAAACCGGTCCTAGGAAGCTTGTTTCCGGTCCAGGAAAGGCATGGCTTGGCAGTTCGGGCTGGACTGTTCCCATGAGGCACAGGGTCAGACTGATTTGCATATGGCCATGTCTGAACTGGGGTGGCAGAGTGGGCTAAAGAACGGTGATGGATCAAACCCAGATCTGTTGACTGGGTGTGAGTGTTTGATTGATTCTTACGCTCCGTCCATCACCACCTCCTTTTGTACAGCTTTGTTTGCCATAAGTTGGCAGGGTATGCTCAGACGTGAGTCCCTTGCCTACTTTGCCACTAGATTCAAGCAAGCCTGGCTGAAGACGGCTGAAATGCCAAAAACCGGTCCTAGGAAGCTTATTTCCGGTCCAGGGAAGGCATGGCTTGGCAGTTTGGGCTGGACTGTTCCCATGAGGCACTGGGTCAGACTGATTTGCATATGGCCATGTCTGAACTGGGGTGGCAGAGTGGGCTAAAGAACGGTGATGAATCAAACCCAGATCTGTTGACTGGGTGTGAGTGTTTGATTGGTTCTTACGCTGCGTCCATCACCACCCCCTTTTGTACCGCTTTGTTCGCCATAAGTTGGCAGGGTATGCTCAGACGTGCGTCCCTTGCTCACTTTGCCACTGGATTCAAGCAAGCCTGGCTGAAGACGGATGAAACGCCAGAAACCGGTCCTAGGAAGCTTGTTTCCGGTCCAGGGAAGGCATGGCTTGGCAGTTTGGGCTTGACTGTTCCCATGAGGCACAGGGTCAGACTGATTTGCATATGGCCATGTCTCAACTGGGGTGGCAGAGTGGGCTAAAGAACGGTGATGCATCAAACCCAGATCTGTTGACTGGGTGTGAGTGTTTGATTGGTTCTTACGCTGCGTCCATCACCACCTCCTTTTGTACCGCTTTGTTTGCCATAAGTTGGCAGGGTATGCTCAGACGTGAGTCCATTGCTCACTTTGCCACTGGATTCAAGCAAGCCTGGCTGAAGACGGCTGAAATGCCAGAAACCGGTCCTAGGAAGTCCAGCCCGAACTGCCAAGCCATGTGATCCCTGGACCGAAAACAAGCTTCCTAGGACCGGTTTCTGGCATTTCAGCCGTCTTCAGCAAGGATTGCTTGAATCCAGTGGCAAAGTAAGCAAGGGACTCACGTCTGAGCATACCCTGCCAATTTTTGGCGAACAAAGCAAAAACCAAAGGAAATGAATGACGGAGTGTTGAACATTGCAAGCACTCACCCCCAGTCAACTGATCTGGGTTTAATCCATCACCATTCTTTAGCCCACTCTGCCACCCCAGTTCAGACACGGCCATATGCAAATCAGTCTGACCCTGTGCCTCATGGGAACAGTCTAGCCCAAACTGCCAAGCCATGTCTTCCCTGGACCGGAAACAAGCTGAAATGCCAGAAACCGGTCCTAGGAAGCTTGTTTCCGGTCCAGGGAAGGCATGGCTTGGCAGTTCGGGCTGGACTGTTCCCATGAGGCACAGGGTCAGACTGATTTGCATATGGCCATGTCTGAACTGGGGTGGCAGAGTGGGCTAAAGAACGGTGATGGATCAAACCCAGATCTGTTGACTGGGTGTGAGCGTTTGATTGGTTCTTACGCTCCGTCCATCACCACCCCCTTTTGTACCGCTTTGTTCGCCATAAGTTGGCAGGGTATGCTCAGACGTGAGTCCCTTGCTCACTTTGCCACTGGATTCAAGCAAGCCTGGCTGAAGACGGCTGAAATGCCAGAAACCGGTCCTAGGAAGCTTGTTTCCGGTCCAGGGAAGGCATGGCATGGCAGTTTGGGCTTGACTGTTCCCATGAGGCACAGGGTCAGACTGATTTGCATATGGCCATGTCTGAACTGGGGTGGCAGAGTGGGCTAAAGAACGGTGATGGATCAAACCCAGATCTGTTGACTGGGTGTGAGTGTTTGATTGGTTCTTACGCTCCGTCCATCACCACCTCCTTTTGTACCGCTTTGTTTGCCATAAGTTGGCAGGGTATGCTCAGACGTGAGTCCCTTGCTTACTTTGCCACTGGACTCAAGCAAGCCTGGCTGAAGACGGCTGAAATGCCAGAAATTGGTCCAATGAAGCTTATTTCCGGTCCAGGGAAGGCATGGCTTGGCAGTTTGGTCTGGACTGTTCCCATGAGGCACAGGGTCAGACTGATTTGCATATGGCCATGTCTGAACTGGAGTGGCACAGTGGGCTAAAGAACGGTGATGGATCAAACCCGGATCTGTTGCCTGGGTGTGAGTGTTTGATTGGTTCTTACGCTCCGTCCATCACCACCCCCTTTTGTACTGCTTTGTTCGCCATAAGTTGGCAGGGTATGCTCAGACGTGAGTCCCTTGCTCACTTTGCCACTGGATTCAAGCAAGCCTGGCTGAAGATGGCTGAAATGCCCGAAACCGGTCCTAGGAAGCTTGTTTACGGTCCAGGGAAGGCATGGCTTGGCAGTTTGGACTTGACTGTTCCCATGAGGCACAGGGTCAGACTGATTTGCATATGGCCATGTCTGAACTGGGGTGGCAGAGTGGGCTAAAGAACGGTGATGGATCAAACCCAGATCTGTTGACTGGGTGTGAGTGTTTGATTGGTTCTTACACTCCGTCCATCACCACCTCCTTTTGTACAGCTTTGTTTGCCATAAGTTGGCAGGGTATGCTTAGACGTGAGTCCCTTGCTCACTTTGCCACTGGATTCAAGCAAGCCTGGCTGAAGACGGCTGAAATGCCAGAAACCGGTCTTAGGAAGGTTGTTTCCGGTCCAGGGAAGGCATGGCTTGGCAGTTTGGGCTGGACTGTTCCCATGAGGCACAGGGTCAGACTGATTTGCATATGGCCATGTGTGAACTGGTGTGGCAGAGTGGGCTAAAGAATGGTGATGGATGAAACCCAGATCTGTTGACCGGGTGTGAGTGTTTGATTGGTTCTTACGCTCCGTCCATCACCACCCCCTTTTGTACCGCTCCTTGTACAATCCCTTCATGCGCGGCCGCCCTCTTGGTGCATGCAACATTGCAACATTGTTGATTGCGGGCCGTTGCCCGGCACTGCAACAGAGACACACGCATCAGTTGGGTTCCTGTCAAGCCCAGAAATGAACCTCGCCCAGAGCCCAGGGATAATTTTTCACACCCCTACGCTGGCCTGGTGTATGCCGGGCCAGCCCACTCGTCTTACGTATAAAGGGGGGGGGGCTGACGGTACGTGTCCCAGTTCTTCCCCACTGTCGGAGGTGACATGGCTGCGTCCGCCTGGCATATAACGAGACTCAATCATAAAGGGTCCATGACTTGCGTTGCACAGAGTTGGTGGCACCGGATACACTGCGGCCGGCACGGGCCTACCGCCACACGACGGTGACTTTCGGTGCACTGAGGTAGGGGTACCTTAAGTGCTGAACGGGTGTGCAGCCTGCGATGATGCGCTGTCCTGACGGGCTGGACTGGTAAGGATTTGTGTGCGCCCTGCTGGACCGCAGTGTAGGCCTGAGCCAGTGGGCAGCGCGAGCCTACCGCCACGTGGCATTGCCTTGCGGTTCACAGAGTTAGTGGCACCTAAAGAGCTGAGCAGGTGTACAGCCTGCGATGATGCCATGTGCACTGATATGATCTCTGCCATAGCAAAATCAAGACCCAGAATCACATGTGTGACCTGGTGGCCAGCGGTGCGGGGATGCATGATGTGGAGGCTGCCAAGGTCGCGGGCCCTGGAGCTTGCACCGGCAGGTGGTGAGCCCTCTTGGAGACACACCGGTGGCGGCAGGTGAGCAGTGAGGTCTGGGTGCGCAGGGGAAGGCAATCATCGCTGGGCGGCTGGAGGGTCTGGGGTGCAGCAGCCTGTGTACGCAGGGGCGGGCAAGCGATGACGGCGTGTACAATGTTATCTTCCATTCATAATTCTGGACTCTGTTTCTGATAGGGGACCTGGTGGACTGCAGTGTATACCGGCACGTGGTTGGAGACACACCGGTGGCAGCAGGTGAGCAGTGAGGCCTGGGTCCGCAGTGTCGGCACTCTCTCTCCCTCCCCCTCTCTTCCTTTCACTGTCTCTCTCTCTCTCTTCCTCTCTCTCCCTCTCTTTCTCTCTCTCTCCCTTTTTTCTCTCTTTCTCTCTCTCTCCCTCTCTTCCTTTCCCTCACTCTCTCTTTCTTCCTTTCTTTCTCTCTCTCTCTGTCCTTTGATGAGCACATGACACACCTTTTTGTCTTGAATTTTGTCTTGCAGGCTGTGACTTACAGATTTTCCAGAGAAGACCCGCCATGACTCTTCCAAATAGTTGTTTTGAGTTTAATTTGAATAAAATTATTTGTTTGGAAATTCAGAGATGAATGAACGATTCTCCTTTTTCTGACCACACATGAATGTTAATTGTTATAATTGTGCGACAGCAGGCAAATTGTTTTGTTCATGATTTCATAAAGTTAATGTGAAATATATTTGTCCGGGGGGGGGGGGAAGGGTGCCTGGGGTAGGGCCCCGGGGGCGACCTGGGGGGGAAGGGGGGGGGGGGTGGTGGCGGTTGGTGTTGTGGCCCACTTGGGTGTCCGAGCTGCATGATCAGTAGCACCATGATATCTGTTGTTCTTCTGGTGTGGCTTTGGGCTGGGCTCCCGTTTCTGGTGCAGGCTATCGTTCGACTTAATACCAGGAGAGAGCAGGTGTTAATTCCCCGCATCGCATGTTTTGTGATCTTATCGCAGATCTGGCTGGTCGTTGAGAATGTTGCGAAGTGGTGTTGTCGTGGCTTTTTGCACAGGAATGTCTACTCTGCATCTCATTAGCGTTAGTTGTCGGTGTCATCTGTGGCGATGTTTTTACGGCTGCTATCACAGGTAAACTGGCGCAATCGGCTGTTAGCACCAGCTTGTGAATAGGGCGATAAATCTATCGCCACTTTAGTTGCGTTAAAGTGCCGCTAACTCAGCGATAAGTCCTTGAGAATATGCCCCTCCGTGTGCAGAAATTATAATACCTTTTCTCTTAATCAATGGAACGACTGGTTGGATGGAAATTCACCACACTGACAACTGTTTGGCCATCTTATTAATTGAGCAAAGGCTGCCTTATATATTCTAGCACCTAACATGTCTTTCATCTAATGATTGTCGCTAACGTAAGCTATTGAATGCCAGATATTAATCCTTTGGAGATATGTTGAACCATTTCTGATCCCCACTCACTTAACTCAATCATACTGGCTCTTACTGTAAATGTGTATACTGGTCAAATAATAGTTCATACTAGTATTAACTTGTTTCTACTGGTTCTATACTGTTGAAATTAAATGCAATAACGTCTTATTAGTACAGCTTCATACCAGATCTGACATGTTTTGCACTTCACTTAGGACCATTCAGTACTGTAGCACAGTGCAGGCAGACTTCTATCAAGGCATTCTCAACATTCACCTAAATGCTACACCATTATCTAATTGCAAATGTTATTTGAGATCTACTTGGAATGTCAGTTAAGATGTTGTGTATACTCACAAGGGTGTGGATGCCCACAGGCACATTTTGACTCTCTAGTGCCCTCTGCAAGCCCCATTTACTGCCCCTGCTACTAGAATGACTCATTCATAGATATTTGAGCTTTGGCTTCTTGCACTGGATGTTTTGTGCTGCTATAAGCTAGACTTGAATGTAAGGTTAAACATTGCAAGCTGAATCAAATGTATTTCTCTTGATCTGCAATGAAGATCACAGTTGGTTTGAAAAGCAAAGATGATGAACAGTGACAACAGTCACAGAAATAACATAAATTAATAGTTCGCTTTAGTGAAAAATTGTCCAGCAACAACATATATGCACTAGAAAAAATATCCATTATTTCACTGTTGGTAATCATGAAGTTATTTCGTCTGTTTGGGAGCAATGTGTTAGATAAAAAATCAAGGGGACAGGGCGTGAAAATGATATGTGTGGCGTTTACGTTTTCTAACCTATGGCACAGTCAAACTTAAAGAATAGCTTAGACAAGCCGCCAGTTTTCTTCCGTACCTATAAACCATGGATTGTCTCCAGTCCCACTCATTCACAGGCTGAGAGTGTCTTAATGCATGTGGTACTTCCTGTCTGTGAATCGCCGCATGGACATTGTCCAAGCGTCAAAGTCTTGATAAGTGTTTGCGCAGTAAATATGTCGGCCAAATGCATCAGCCTGTAATACATGCCTGATACTCTTGGGAAGCAAAGAGCCCTTAAAACAAAATCTCTATGTTTGCATTAAAAGCCACAACTAGGCACGACAAGAGGTTGTAAAATGCACGGTTCATGCAATGTGTGCCACAGGACATACCGGTATAGCCCTAACCAGTGAAACTCCCCACTCCAATGCTCCCCGTTTTATGAAGTGCACAGGGTTAGGAGGAACAAACACTCAGGAGCGTGTGGACTCCGACCCAAACAGACTCTCCCTACGCCCAGCGAGCTGTGCACAGTTTTGGAGCAACGTCCTACATGCAGACGTCTACTGTCTATCTAACTTACTCTAGCTCTTTATTTCAAGCCAGACTTCCTGAAATCCAGGAAGAACCTCGTATTACTCTTGTTCCTATGGAATTTTGGTTTACATAGCAGTACAATTACTACTTCAGCACAGCAATGTTGGAGGCAAGGGGCACATCAGTAAAATAACTATGGCAAGGGCTATTTTAAGGCATGGCAAATAGAATGGTTTTCAGCTGATTGACATCTCGAAGAGTAGGAGCAGTTGGATGTTACAACCTTTAACCCCTTCGCTGCCAGGCCTTTTCCCCTCCTGTGCCACGCCCTTTTTTGGCTATTTGGGGTAGTGCGCGCTGAGGCCCCTGTAACTTTTTGACCACATAAGGTATCCACGCCAAATGTGCGTCCTTTTCTTCCAACATCATGGGGACTCTGAAGGTACTTAGGGTTTGTGGATTGCCCTGGAGGGGTCACAGAAATGAGCCAAAATACAGCAAAATGTAGTTTTTTGGGGGGAAAATGGGAAAAACGGGCTGCAAATGAAAGCATTTGGGTTTTTCCCTGCACATGTTATCAAAAAAGGGTTTGTGGGGCTGAAATCACCATTTATCCAGCTTTTAGGGGATATCAGACTTTTGTCAGAAACCCAACATTTTTTACACAGTTTTGGCATTTTTCTGGGACATAGCCTATTTTTGCTATTTTTTGTGCTTTCAACCTTAATGGTAGAAATGGGTACAAAAGCAACAATGGATCCTAGAAAGCTATACAATTTAGAGAAGTAGACAAAATTCTGAATTCAGCAAGGGGTAATTTGTGTAGATCCATCAAGGTTTCTTTATAGAAACTAACAGTTAAATATAGGATAAATTGAAAATTTGTTGAAAAAAAGCGCCTTTTGTGTCAACGTTTTCACCTGTAACTTCTTCTAATTTTGACAGCTCTTTGAAAGCAATATACCGTTACATCTGCTGGACATTACTGGTTGTGGGGATATATAGGACTTGTAGGTTCACCAAGAACCCGACGAACCCAGAGCCAAACACTGAGCAGCAACTTGCAATGGTTTTTAATTATGTACCGGGTATATAGTAATTATTCTGTAAAAATGTGTACATGGAAAAATCGGTATGAAAAACACCTATGTATTTCTGAAATGGGAACAAAATATAGAGTTTAGAAACAGTAGATATTCCCCCTAGGCCTACCCATGCAAGTGAGGTACCATTTTTCTCTGAAGACTTTGGGGAACGCAGGGTGGGTGGAATTTTGTGGACCCACGCAGATTCCAGAACTTTCCACCACAGAAATATGAGGAAAATGTGTTATTTTGGACACATTTTTAGGTTTGCAATGGATTCTGGGTAACAAAACCTGGTGAGAGCCAGTGAAGTCACCCCATCCAGGATTCCCCTCGGTGTCTAGTTTTAAAAAATGTACAGGTTTGCTAGGTTTGCCTACGTGCCAACTGCGCTAGGGCCCAAAATCCACAGGTATGCACATTGCTAAAAATAATTCGGAGCCCGGTGGGCTTTCTGCTGCCCTGGGGGGAATCGGGGAAGGGGGTTTCATACTGATATGCCCCTAAAGGGGCAGAAAGACTGTGGCTATTTTTTGTGGGGGTGGGGGCATTGGTATGACCATTTTGGGCAGCCCCCACCCCCACGCATAAAAAAAGCCTGCGTACTCGCTGGCGCCTAGTGGGCTTTCTGCCCCCCCCAGGGGGCAGATCAGGGGCCACTGCCACCATCTGCCCTCCCGGGGGGGGGGCAGAAAGACTGGTATTTCTCTGGGGGTGGGGTGGGGTATTGTCATGCCCATTTTGGGGAGCCCCTACACTAATAAAACAAAAAAATCCATGGTTTCTAGTGGGCATTCTGCGCCCCCAGGGGGGGCCATATTGGGGGCTACAGCTCCCATCTGCCTCCTGGGGGGCAGAAAGACTGTAATAATTGGGGGGTGGGGTGGGGGCATGGGCCTGCTCGTTTTGGGCAGCCCCCACCCCTATTTTTATTTTTTTTACAATTCCCTGGTGTCTAGTGGTCTTTTTGCCCCCCTGGGGGGGGCAGATTGGGGGCCAATACCCCATCTGCCCCCCAGGGGGGGGAGAAAGGCTATAATGGTGATGGGTGGGTGGGGGCATTGGCGTGCCCGTTTCAGGCATCCCCCACCCTAAAAAAAAAATGAAAAGAAATCCCTGGTGTATAGTGGGCTTTCTGCACCCCTGAAGGGGCAGATTAGGGGCCAATGCCGCATCTGCCCCCGGGGGGGGCAGAAAGACTGTGAAAATTGGGGGATGGGGTGGGGGCACCCACCCCTATTTTTATTTTTTTCAAAATTCCCTGGTGTCTAGTGGGCTTTTTGCCCCCCCCCCCGGGGGCAGATTGGGGGCTACTGCCCCCATCTGCCCCCCAGGGGGGCAAAAAGACTACATTGTGCCAAAATAATCAGGGGGGAGCAAAGGCCCTTGCCCAAGGGGCCGCTCCCCCCTCCCTGGTGTCTAGTGGGTGGATCCCTGCTTGGGGATAACCCTCCTGTGGCGATCCCCAAGCAGGGATCCACTGGAGATTCTCCCCTTTCCAACGATACCTCTCCCGTCTTTCTACGTGCTCAGGGGGCTGAGATAGCCCCCTGAGCACGTAGAAAGAGAAACAGAAATGAGCCTCTTGGCTCATTTCAGTTTCACTTTCAGTATAATGACGTCGGCGCAACGTGAGCGCCGATCGTCATTACACTGAAAGCAGGGGGGGGCCTCGGGAGCTGGGGAAGCTCTTCCCCAGCTCCCGAGGCTATTTTTAGTGAAAGGGAATCTCTCTGGTGCCCGCACCAGAGGGATTCCCCAGGGAATGCCTCATGACGAGCTGGACTCGTCATGGGCACAGCGCGACTGTGCTCCATGACGAGTCCAGCTCGTCATGGGCACAGAAGGGGTTAAAAGTAGTACATTTTGGCCTGAAACACAACAACTTTTATTGAAGCTTGTAAAGGAAACTACTTAAGGAAATAATGACAGCACACCAACACATTAAAAACAGAACACAACAGAGTACAGAGTCCAAAACAGCATTGCCACAAACCCACGGATATAGAACACAATAACAACAAAACATATCACCAGGACAGCAAAACAAAAAAAAACTGTTGTGTTGGTACTCGAGCCTCGCTCGAGTCTCCTTGGAGTGTTGTTGGTCAAGGATCGAGCGTGTGCTCGTGTCTGGGATGAATGTGAGATTCTAGAGCTGGGTGAGCAGGTGATGTGAGAAGCTGTTAGCCGGCGGCTGCGTCCGCACTTCCCTGCTGTGTTGGGGGTTTAAGCTGTGAATAAAGAAGTCACCACCTACTCTACGTATGGACTTTTAATTCAACATAACAATGGCAACGAGATGCTTAAACCCCATGAACCCACGCACGCTGCTAAGGCAGAAGAAAAATTTCTACCCTAAGTTTGTTTCGCCACAGCAGTAAAGGGAAAAAAGAAAGCAGCCTACATCTGCACTACCTACAGCGCATGTTCAACTTCCAAGATATTGCTTCCCACAGGGCAAGTTTTGTTTTGGGATTTACCTTGGTCAAGGCATTTCAAGGTGAAAAGTAAAGGGAAAGAAGAAAGCACCTGCAGCCTACTTCTTATTCTCTATTTACAGCGCGTGGACCCCAAACTCAAAAGTTTTATCACTACCGATGTGAGTGGAAGGGGCCTTGGTGCTGTCCTATCTCAATTGCAAAGTGATGGATCTGAGTGTGTGGTTGTGTTTGCGTCTAGAGCCCTTACGCCCACGGAAGAAAAATATTCTGTTATTGAGAGGGAGGCTCTTGGTTGCTTGTGGGGTCTTAAGCATTTCAGGCAATTTGTATGGGGAACTTGTGTCACGCTGCGCACTGACCACAAACCACTTACGAAAGTCCTCACATCACATGGTCAGAATAATGTTTCTCCCAGAATCTCCAGTTTCTCTGCACAACTTTTGGATTTTGTTTATGACGTTGTGTATGTGCCAGACATTGGCAATAGAATTGCTGACTTCTTGAGCAGGTGTCCCCTGCCCGTTTGTGAAGATACAGGTAATGATTGGGACCATTGGTTCGTAGCTAGCGTTTTTAGCAGTGAACTAGCAAGCATACCCCATGATGACTGGGTTAGTAATATTTCCCTTGATGAAGGGCTACGAGAGGTGAGCATATATGTCCACAAAGGTTGGCCTGAGAAATCTAGCTTACACAAAGTTCTTCTCCCATTTTGGGAGGTGAGGAACGAGATTTCCTTCGAAAACAATCTATTCCACAAGGGAGGCAAGTTAGTCCCACCAAAAACCTTTCGTGAAAAAATTATTAACCTGTGCCACGAAGGTCACTTGGGGATCGTTAAAACCAAGTGCAGTATTAAGCAATCATATTGGTGGCCTGGTGTTGACAGGGACATTGAAAGGGTTGTCCGTGACTGTTTCGAATGCACAAACTCTGATAAGAGCTTAACCACGTGCAAGCCCACTTTATATCCTATTGTGGCCCCCAACATGCCTTGGGAAAGGATTGGAGTAGACATATTTGGTCCTGTCAAAACTGAAGATAGTTCACAAAAATACATTTTTGTGGTGGTAGACCATTTCTCTAAATGGCCAGAGTACAAAATTGTAGAGAAAGCTGATACAGAAAATTTGTTGTAGTTCTTGGGAGAAGTTTTTGCAAGGAAAGGTCACCCTAAAGATTTAGTATCCGACAATGGTGGACAGTTTGTAGGGGAGAGTTTTAAAAAATTCATAAAAGACACTTGTATTGTACATAGGACAACGTCTATATATCACCCAGAAGGCAACCGAAGCGTTGAGTGCTTCAATAAAGTGATAAAAGGCATTATTGAACTTTCATACAGTACTGAGAAAGATTGGGAGGATGCACTGAAGAAAATGGTTTGTACTTACAGAATTACTAAGTGTCTATCTACTGTTCTATTAAAAGTGTCAAGCAATCTCTGGAAGCCAACGAAAGCGGCTTGGTTGGGAAACATGCAAGCGCTAGCAAAGGAAGGAGAGGTAATTTACAGGTTGGTGACATTGTCAAGGTCAAGCAAGGTAGACTTGTACGCAAAGGAGACAGCATGTATTCTGCTCCTCTCAAGGTAATTAGAGTCTTATGTAAACGCCAACAGAATTGCCTTATTCAAAGGGTGCATTGATGTGGAACGTGCCTTAAACAAACAGGCATGACTGGGTTGATGACGTTGATAACACCAATGTTACAAACCATCCCATCAACATTCCTTTTGAACCTTTGGTAAATACCAGAGGTAAGCAAAGTTCTGGGTATAGCACTCCTAGTATACAGGGTGCTGTTCCTGCGAGAAATGAAGTAGTAGTAGTTTCTCATACAAAACGTTTGTGCACTATACCTGAGAGATTTGATGACTATGTCACACACATTTACTGTTAATTTGTATATTCTAATCTTTGTACTGTGTTAGGTACTGTAACCTATCTTACTGACTAAATGCATCTGTAGCCTTTATTGTTCTACTTTCCACTAAGTGGTACTGGAGACGACTACTGTTGTCTTCTTCCCGCTCAATTTTTTTGTTGTTGGGTTTTTTTTTTTTTTGTTATTTGGAGGGAGGGTGTAGTGTTGTGTTGGTGCTCCAGACTTGCTCAAGTCACCTTGGAGTGTGGTTGGGTTAAGGCTCGAGCGTGTGCTTGTATCTGGGATGAATGAAAGATTCTAGAGCTGGGTGAGCAGATGATGTGAGAAGCTGTTAGCCAGCGGCTGCGGCTGCACTTCCCTGCTGTCTTGGGGGTTTAAGCTGTGAATAAAGAAGTCACCATCTATTCTACGTCTGGACTTATTATTCACCTTAACAAATACAACTAAAATACAGCAGTGTAAAAAACAATATCTCACTCTGACAATCCAGCATCAAAAAATAGAACAAAATTTAAGACAACAAAGATAATCAACACATGAGAACACACCAGAAAAGCAGCAAAACATAAAATCATGATACAAACACAAGACAAAAACATATAAATGTAGAACAAAAATAATAAAACAATGCAACGTACAAACATATCACACGACACACAAACAAAATCAACATCCATGGCAATACAACCAACACCCATCAATGTGTGTGCAGTTGCGTAGATGGCAAAAGAATGTTTCCTGGTTTTTTTTCTTTCTTACGTTTGTTTGTTTCCAGTCTAGCAGTGTCTTGCCTTTGTCTAGGTGCAAGAGCATGAGTATAACTATGTATTTTTGACTGTTGAGGACTGAGGCCAGGTTATGTTATGTTACAGTATTTGAATTTGCAGTGTGAGCATTTCACCTGAGGCTGGCATGGCGTCAAGGTTCATGTCATAGATACAGTTTTGGACTGGAGTTGTCTTGTGTAAATGTATGGTTTTGTTTAACTTGGACTCTTTATTCACCCTTTTCCCCACCCCAGTCTTTCCTCCAAATATCAAATCAAAGAAAACTCATTACATTCTCGGGGCAAGCCAAAGTGAACCCTAGTAGGAGCACTGTGTGCAGCCACAACCCACTACAAAAGGGCACATTAGCCTCTGGCCACTGCATCCCTTCCTCTCCACTATAGAAACCCACGTGTGGTCAACCTGTGTGCCAGAGTCTGCTGGTGCAAGGGAAGATGTCTTCCAGATTTAGCACTCTTTCCACATTTCACCAAAGGCCAATCCCTGCAACAAAAGATGATGGGTGCAGGCAAAAACTAAGCCCAGTTGATTGTGAGCTTCCATGTCCTTGTGCAATTTTAGTGATCTTATTCAAAATGGCAATGTGAAATTGAATATCATCATTGATAAAATCAATGTAGCTTTGTGGTGTCACCTATGACATCCTGTGTGAGGTCATGAATAATGCATCGTGTGAATTATGATCGCTTGGCTCAACATCTCCACTGATACTTCTTGAGTTTCCAGTGGCTTAGAAAGTGCTATTCGTGGCATGCTGGCCTGAACCATGAAATAGTGCATCACCTTTGATGGTCAGGCTTTGAAATGGTTCTCTTCAGTTGGAATCTGGTATTGAAGTTAGCAGAACACACATGTGTCCCCCTGGGCTGTTGCCTAGAACTTTCTATTTTTAACCTGTACATGGTGCCACTGAATCTAATATTAAAGGACACAGGAATATTCATGTACCACTAAAAAAATGAAACACAGATCTTCCTACAAACTTTCAAAGTTGATGACATTTTAATGCACAACACCTTCCTAAAACAACTTCAGACATTGATGTCGAGTAACATTCATATGCTCAGTCCCCAAGGAATTGAATTCCTCCTCTTCAAAGACTGTCACAAAAAAATTGGAGCGTTTGCTATTGACAATAGCTCCTCCCCCCTCCCCCCCACTGGAGATCTGTTCTCCATTTCCTTTGCCAAAGAAGCCCAAAAAAAGGAAAACATTCACAGTATCTCTTGGGCAGAAACAATCTTTCACTGGTGTCACGTCTACTGCTTGGAACTCCATACCTCTCCACATCAGAAATAATTAACACTCTGTTAACCTTCTGAAGACATCTACATTTCACCATTTACATATATTTCTAATCTAATCTCCTGCCCTCTATGAAAACACTTCACTCTATTTACTACAGTGATGACCAGTATTACTTCCCTTTTATTATATGTGAATATTTTTGAAGGGGCCTGGCAGCTGCATAGTGCTAATAGGCTGTGTGCTTCTTTATGTTTGCGCTTGTGTTCATGCTTTACAGTTCTAAAATGACTGTCGTCAACCTTGGTAAATTATGCATCATAAAACATGGACACATGGGATTCATCTTGTAATGCTTTTCATTTATGAAAAAATATTCTTTCAATAGGTCTTTCCATTTGTGTGCCAATGTGTGTGCATGGCTAATGATGCACCATCAGTCATCTTGAAGTATTCTTTTCAGAATGTAGAAGAAAGTTGGCTGCACTTTTGCGTAGGTGTCGTTACATTGAGGTGTTCATGTTGCACATTTTAAAAACTTTTTAACTAAGTCAAAACAAGCAAGCATTAGCAAAGTCAATTGTTCATCACCTGCCATTTAAAGGGTGAGACCTGTTGCTTTTCCCAGTACTAAGAGAGGTGGAGGGCAGGCTCCCACAGACACTTATTTTTACTGAATGAACTACACAGAGCTGTGGATGTTCTATATTATGTTTTTTTACACTCTGCATAGGAGGGCAGATGCCTACAATTTTTTAGACTTCCATGCACAAGTCAGCTACCTTATTCACTCCATAAAGACAGCAGAAAATAAGAAAATATAATTTATGATATATTTCCTCTTATAAAATATATATTTAAACAGCTCTCTGTTGCGCATTCCTCCATCCAAAAGCAGCATCAAGGTGTCACCAGACCATTGAGGCCGAAAAGCGTTTGTTAGCTATCGTGAAACACTGTGAAATAAAAAAAATTAACTTCATTCGACTTGAGTGTGCTCTACAAGCTTTGTGATGACAAAGTAACCTTTTGTGCGATATATAACTTGATCAAGTTAACTGTGTTAATGAAACGCGTCGGTTGTTCCTTCAATCTGGAGACCTTGCAAAATAAACTATTTGGGAAAGTTAATTGCTGCTAGTGCGGTTTCATGATCTGAGAGCATCGTTGTGAATATTGAAATAGTGGTGTGGCTCTGCCTCCGAAACACGCACCCAAAGTGAAGCGCCATGGTCTAAGCGACTTTTGAGCCAGAAAATGTGAATATATATATATAGATATTATCTACTGGCGGTCGCCAGTAGATAGTTATAGTTAGGACCGTGTTTCCGTAGGAAATCCGCAACATTCTATTTGGAATAACTTTGGCGCCGGTTGACGAATCCTCGCGAAATTTTCAAAATAGGTTGGGCGCTCCGCTCCTACCCTGAAAGTCTCGGGGCGATTCGTCAAGCGGGGGCTGAGAAAAAAGGGGGGTCCCAAAATGCGTTTTCCCCATGCAATTTTCCATAGGGACCTTTAGTCCAAGGTACAGCCCGAACGGCTGAACAGAATTACTTGAAATTTGGCAGAGAGGTAGTCCTCAGCTCAGGGATGTGCCTTTTGCATATATGGAGTCAATCTGTTCAGGAGTTCCTGAGAAAATTGCAGTTAAAAGCACATACATATCTATAGCCGCGCACCGTGCGCGCACCGTGCGAGCACCGTGCGCGCACCGTGCGAGCACCCTAACGTGCGCGAGCGTAATTCTGATTGGTGGTTACATGTTAGTCAACGTTCGAATCGGTTCGGTTCGGTTCAAAATCTTTATTCGATTCATACAATGAATCATAAAAGCGCAAAGTTAAAAAACATAATACACAATTAAGGTGATCCATCTGTAAAACAAAGATTACAATTCGAAAAATCCATCATACAGCATAAATACAAATCCGATGGCAAAGCACAGTTCTACAGCTAAATTATCCATAGCGTTTCCTAATCTGAAGTGAAACTCGTATAAAATTTAACATGGCACAGCAAGTATCAACAGAAGATAATGACAGCAAATAATCGTAGCCTTCTTTATAGGTACATGGTTGCCGCCCCTTCAGGATAGGCTTAATAAATCTAATCCTTGGTTCTTGATATAAGGAGCAAAACAGGACAACATGTATAGTACTTTGGCTAACTCTGTCATTACAGGGACAAGGGGGTAGCCGCTCACACCAACCCCCTTGTTTAGGAAAGGCAAAAAGAAAATGAAGGATATTTAGCCTAAACCTCGTGAGGTAAAACCGCCATTGGACATTAGTTGTAAAAGTTAGATAAAATTGGTGCTGTAACTTAGGTACATAACTAGTTGGGCCTCCCAGACAAGGTGAACCTAAAAATTTCCAGTAATTTGACTTAATTTGGGTTTTTATGTTTCCCTGGATATTTGCAGGATTTTCATAAACATGACCCAAGCCTATCTTGTTCAACATGTCACTGACGTATGACAACCAGGGGATCTTTTTTGCGTTATCCAGGCTCATGCAGTCTGAGAGAATTTCTCTCGAGAGCTGCAGATCGTCAGATAACCATATTTTGCCCCATAATAATAGGGGCGACAGACGAATAATGTCAGTCACTTTGGTCATTCCCATTTCATTATGACAGAAGCTATTTGATGAACCCGATGGAATCAGTAATACCCGTTTTAGGAATTTATTTTCCATCACTTGTATCACTGAGGGGTTTTCGGTCCCCCATACTCCTGCCCCGTAGGTGGCCACAGATAAACATTTAGATATATAAAGGGTTTTAAGGTGCGCAACAGGTTTTTGACCCAGCTTACCACAAAAACGAAAAAGACCTTCTATGGAGCGGGTAGCACTCTGGACTCGAGCCTTCATTAGTGGGGCCCAACTTAATTTACTATTGAAAAGATTTCCAAGGTAATTAAAATTTTCCACCTTTTCAATAGTAGAGTGATTCACCACAAATTTTCTTGGTTTTGTCCCTTTTGGACCACAGACCATTGCAAAGGATTTTCCAAAATTTACCTTCAGGTCAAGATCCAACATGAAGGTGTTAAAGGCATCTAGGCACACCTGCAAACTGTTTCCAGTGAGGGTCATTAAAACAGTGTCGTCTGCATATGAGAGTATAGGAATACTCCTACCGTTTATCTTTGGAAAATCACAACAGTGGTCCAACAAGTACTTCTCTAGTCCATTTGTGTATACTAGGAACAAGAAAGGCGCCAAAATGCAGCCTTGACGCACCCCCTCAGTTGAGGGAATAGGTTTTGTTGTTTCACCCCCAGGTCCGAATCTTATAGCCACGGACGTTGCTGCGTGTAGTCTGCGGAGAAGTGTCACCAGGGGTTCTTCGAAACCCATATCGTCCATCATCTGCCACAGCCTACTTCTACAAACAGTGTCAAAGGCACTTGACAAGTCCATGAAGGCAAGGTAAATTGCAGAACTCCTTGCCTTCATGTACTTGCCAATAATTAGCGCCAAATTCAGACACTGCTCAACTGTCCCCTTCCCACTTCTGAATCCATACTGGGAATTCACAATTAGACCAACAGAGTCAGCCCATGTTTCTAATCTGGCCAAAATGACCCTCCCCAATAATTTACATGATGCATCAATCAAGGATATAGGGCGATAGCATCGGGGGTCACACCTATCGCCCTTCTTAAAAATCGGCACCACCACTGCCTCCTTCCACGATACAGGGATACGACCAAGAACAACAGCCCTAAAAACATTCAGTAATAATGGTGCCCAAGCTTCAATATTATGTTTAAAAAAGTCCAAAGGGACAGCATCAGGGCCCGGGGCTTTTAATGATATGCCTTTCCTCAAAGCTTCTTCAACCTCTTCCAGTGTAAGTGAAGAGCTAAGAAGCGAAGCTGAAGATGGTACCACCAAATCCCCTACATCATCCAACAAATCCGAAAGTAATAATGCTTTGGGATTAAAAATTTTACCAAAGTGAGCTTCCCAAGATTCACCAGTAATCTGCGTCACTATACTTTCCTTGGTGTCACTTTTAAACAGGGGACGATTTACTACTTCCCAGAAGAGCCTACTATCTTTTAACTCAGAGGCCTTCTCTAGATCGTCCCAGGCACGATTTTTCAACTCCTGCTTCCTCTTTGTGATGGCCTCTTTATAAGCGCTTCTGGTCGATCTTATCAGTTCTTTATTTCTTGGTTTTTGTATAAGGGCCGCTTTTAAGGATTTATGTGAGGCGGAGCATGCGGAGTCAAACCATTTAAAACACCTTAAATTCTTTTTCCCCGCCGGTTTTTTAAGGTGCTCAGCCACGTGCCCACATAATTTTTCAAAACTCCCAATGACCTTGTCTGAGTCAGACGTCAGCGACAGGCATGATTCGATCTCAGTTTTACAAACATTCAGAATCTCTGCCTCAAGGCCTGCAGCATTTATTTTCCCCCACTTCATAGTGACTCCCTGATTTTTATTATATGTTATGGGTTGCTCCCAAACCAAATGTTTCCTACTAGCAGGAGCACACAAAGATAGCATTAAAGGGTTATGATCGCTTACAGCACTTACTATTACCTCAAGCCTATTAACATAATGGAGAAAGTTACTGGACACAAATACAAAATCGATAGTACTCATTGCACCTCTTGTTCCCTGAAAGGTTGGTATTGGCGATATGTTTGGGGCAGCCCAGGGCTCTACCATGCATAAATCATTTAGAACAATGATATTATTTAAAGCGTCCCCCTGGGGCGTGTGTTTAAAATGCATCAAGGGCTGTTCGTTTAGGTCATCGATGCCACAAACATTGGAGCCACCAAATTTGCACAATGTACAATTAAAATCGCCAACCCAAATAACTACTAATAAAGGTCGATCACTACGAGCCTTACATATTGCTTCCTCCAAACTCTGAATTGTAGATACATCATTTCTATCAAAAACATTATGGTACCAATTAATTAATAACAAAGGCTCCGGGAACAGATTTTCCAACAAGAGCAACTGGTACCAAGGAGTATCCACTATTTTTGAGGTTATCAAGTTCTTTAGTTTGATGGAGAGAGCTGTCATTATCCCACCCCTTGCCCTCCCAGCTGGTGATGGGACCGCCAGAACATTAAAAGATTGAAAACCATCAATTTCCCCACCCACTCTGCTCCATGTCTCCTGAAGGCACAGGATATCCTGACCACCCACATGCTCCAGCCAAGCTTCGTCCTCCATTCTACCCGCAAGACCTGCAATATTCCATGAGATTAGACACAGCCTAGGTTCCCCTAGGCTATCGTCCACAGACTTTTTTGGAGTTGCCAGGTCAGGCCCAGTAATTGGTGGGTTTAGCTCACAGGCTAAGTTACTGACAGTCTGAGTGTCCGAAAGCATATTAGGTTGTGCATTGTGGTCGAAAGCATCCACCACCTGGTTATCCTTCTGCCTTGTCCCCCCGTTTTCCCCCATGGCCAAATCTGTGGTAAATAGAATGCTTTCCCTTTTCTTGTCTAATGGTCAATCTAAACCCTCCATTCTCACCAGTGGGTCAAATCGGTTTCTTAATGGAATATTATTATTTGGCATCCACCCTAGGTATTCCTCCCCCTGAAATCTCCTTCTTGATTGGTCATAGGGGATTTGCCCAAAATTTTTGAAACTTGTTGGCCCCATGAGAGATCCATCACCCTGGTGCCACAAACCAGGATGATTTTGAGAGGGTCGAGATATAGTATTAATCTGTGTCCATCCAGAGTAACTATTACCCTGCAATCTCGACCCAGGGAAGCGAGGGTTAAGGGGAACATGATGCAGGTTGGGATAAAAATATTCAAGACCTATACAATGAATATCCCCCATTCTAGCAAACCTTGCTTTGTTACAGATTAAGTCCTTGACCCACCTGTCCCTAAAGTTAATTAGGATACAGTCCCCTTCTAGATCCTTCTTGCTTGGACCAACCCAAGGGACCCTTCGTACATTTAATATTTTTGTAACAGAGGCTGGGGGGAGTGGTCTATTGTTGTTGAGCCAAAATATAACTTTATTTAATAGGTCCTGATTTGATTCATGTTTATTTGGTGCGACCACCGGGACACCTGTCAGGATGGCCATAAAAGGTGCAGATTCGGGGGGTATATTCACACATATTAGTTTGCTTGGAGGTGCCATTTCATCCAGAACTAATGGGCCGCTCAGTGGAGTTAGTTTGACTTCAGATGAGGCTACTGGCTTAGATGTAATTAAGCTCGGTGCTGCTGCTATAGCCATAATCGACATTGATTGAGAGCCCCCGTCAGCCACCAATGCAGGTCTAATTGGGACTGATTGTACAGGGGTTCGCTGGGAATCAGCAGATGCAATAGGCTGGGGTAAATTACTTGGATTTTGAGTAAAGGTTTTGTGAGCCCCCTTCTTTATTTCGATACAATTCCCCAGGGCCTGAGGGAGTTTGCTATTATTAGCCAAAATTTCCAGCGAATGTGTGTTAACTGATATTAAATGCTCTAATTGGTCCAATTTTAGATTAACAATTTGTGTTCTCTCTATAAGGGGCGTCAAAAGACTTTTTACCAGCTTCTCAATATGTATTAACAAATCTTTGTTATTGTTGTTTTGGCAGCAATGAGTCAGATAACAGGGGTCTCCCATTCGTGTTACCCTTCCCTTCAAGTGACCTCCCCCTCTTTTACGTTTACTAATTTTTGTGGCTTCTTGAACAGGAGCCGAAACTTTGGGTTGTAAGGAAATGGGGCCCAACAAGGTCAAATTAGGGTGTTGGATCCCATCCCCAATATTACTCGATACAGAACAATCTTCTATTGGACCGTTCACTACATCGCCCATAGATATTTCTTGATTATCTGGAGTAACGGCTAGATTTGGGCTGGCTTCCAAGTCGTTTACTATGCTCTTTTCGGGAGTGACCACAGATGCAAACCGTCCCAGAGATGAACGTTTCCCCGTAACTAAATCCAGAGACAAACGCTTTTCAGTAAGAGCAATTTCTTTATCTAATATCCCCGTGGCACGGGTAATAAAATCATCTAGGGTTCCAGTGGCTTTAACACTACTTGACTTTACTGTGACCCGCCTACCCTTTCTTAGTGATGAGGACATCATAAGACTAAAAAGTAAGAAATAGTGTGTACAATTTAAAATATAAATTAGATAAAAATTTAAAACTTCAATTACACACTATAACTACATTAAATATCTCATCACATTCATAACTAAAACATACTATGAGTCCTCGAATCCCGAATGTAAGAGAAAGGGCCTGGCCCGTCCCTGTACGTCCTTGGACGGCCTTAGACGGCCCGCCCTTTGCCCGGGCTTAGCCCCGGGCGCTCCCGCGCGCTCCCGCGCAGCGGGGACAATATCCCGCAATAAACTGTAGCGTGGGCGGGGCAGGCAGGGAGAGCGACCCAGGTGTTGCGGGTCTAGACCTCACGCAGGGACTCCTGGTACACTGAGTCCCTGCGGGTCAGCTCGCAGTCCTGTGGTCCCGTTTACGCGCACACAATCGCGCCAGCTGCACCGCTGTTTATTCGTGAGAGGCACAGGAGGCAGGCAAGCCCAGCAGCAATCAGAGAAGCCCAGCAGGAGTCCAGAAGGCAAAGGCAGCGAAGCGGGACCCGCGAAGCGGGTCCGGCGAGGAGTAGCGGCAAAGAGGTATGTCCAGGAGCTCTCCGCTCGTGATTTTTAAAACAAATGGTGATCCCAACGATTTCCACCGGGGTATCTGCACTTAATAGCTGTAGTGAATATATATATATATATATATATATATATATATATTTTCAAAAAGTGGTGCGCACTCTGGTCAATTGCAATTTAAAGTAATTTAATTCAGTTCGTTGCAAAACACGATCTATGAACGCTCTGCTGACAAACGCGTTTCAGCCTCCTGGCCTTCGTCAATGTCAATAGTGTTCAATTACCATAATCTATTTAAGCATTTCATTGGTTGCCATGATCATAGAAAAATGGAAATAAAAAGCGGACTGCATATATACAAGTATTCAATGTGGGAAGTGTCGGCCATCTTAACACTATGTAATACCACTCAATTCATAAAGACAAATAACTTATGTAAATCAAAAATATATACATGTGATACAATTCACAATTAAGTAAACAGAGTTCTGTCTCACAGACTTTTAAATTCATGAAAACACTACGTCTGCTAGTCTTAAACATTTTTCAAAAAATAATAATGATAATCAAATACGCCCTGAATGGGTTGTCATTCCAAGCATGTGTACCTGTGTTAATACACAATTAGGTAAAAGATTCTGTATCTGCAGCTATTAAATTCATGAAAGCACAACGTATGTTAATCATAAACGTATTGCAAAGAAATAACGCCCTGAATGGGCTGTTGTTCATTCTACTAGTCTGAGTGGTTAATAGCCATGCTTCCCCATGATCAAAAAAGTTTCAAGGGAACAGCGGTAGGGTTTAAGTTGCTCTATCCAATAAAGGACCAGAGTTCCTCCTCCTGGTTCAGTCCCCCCGGGGTTCTGGTGCGTAGCTCCACTATGAGTTTCGCCTCAAGTTGTCTCAGTAACCTGACTCTGTCCCCTCCTCTTTCTCCCGCTAGGACCTGGTCTATACAAAAAAATGTCAGTGTGTCACTCCTAGCACCATGCACCCCAGCAAAGTGCCTCGCCACTGGGTACGTTTTATCTCTGTTTGTTATGGCTCTTTTGTGTTCCAGGATACGCTTCTTTGCTGGGTGTATGGTGCTGCCAATGTACTGCAGTCCACAAGGACAAACCAGGCAATATATGACAAAACTAGAGTTACAGTTAAGAAGTTTGTCAATAGATCTTTTAGCCTTTTGTTCCCCTTGGTCAAGGACCTGAGTTCATTCATCCTGGATACAACAGACTTCATCCGTCAGATACAGGGGATCTCCTGGGATGATGATTTATTGTTAATAACCCTTGATATAACTAGTTTATATACAAGCATCAGACATTCCCAGGGACTAGAAGCCCTTGAATTTTTCTTAAGAAGCCGAGCACTGAAGTTCCAGGAACATAACAAAATGCTAACACAAATTGTCTCATTTTGTCTGCATAACAATATTTTTTTATTTGCAGGAGAACTTTATTTGCAGACACAGGGTACCGCGATGGGCACGTGCTTCGCCCCCAGCTACGCGAACCTTTTCGTGGGCTGGTGGGAGAAGCACGTGGCCTGGGCGGGTGATAATGAGATTTGGCTTGATAAAATAGCCCTATGGACCAGGTACATCGATGACCTCTTCATAGTTTGGAGAGGCACACAAATAGAGGCAGGAGAGTATGTGAGGGCTTTGAATGTGAATGATTACAACCTCAAATTCACGAGTAACATCAGTGGAGAGGAGGTAGCCTTCTTAGATCTCCTGGTTTTTGTAGCAGACGACAAGCTGTGCACAAAATTGTACCGAAAGCCGACAGCGGGCAATACTGTCCTGCACTCTTGGAGCCAGCACCCACGGAATTTGATCAATAGCATTCCGTATGGGGAACTTTTAAGGCTCAAGAGGAACTGCTCCCGTTCTGAAGATTTCCAAGAGGCAGCCGATGAGTCTCTATTGAGATTTAAAGATAGAGGATACAAGAGCAAAGTGCTGCAGGAAGCGGTTGACAAGGCAGAAGGTAGAAACAGACAGGAGCTACTCACTAAGAAACAGGTCCCTGATAGCGTATTGGAAGAAGATCAATCCAAGGTCAGATTAATCATGACCTTCTCGGCAGAGGCTCATAAAATCAGGGGCCTTATACAGAAAAATTGGGGAATTCTCCAAACGGATGGGGTCTTGGGGAAATTGATTTCTCCAAATCCTGATATTACCTTCAGAAAGAGTTCCTCACTAAAAGATATTCTGGTGCGCAGCCACTTTGAGGAGAAACCGAGAACCAAACCAACCATAACTGGTTTTTTTCCTTGCATGAGTTGCAAGGCGTGCAAAAACTGCAAAAAGGTGAAAGACTATGCAGTGCCAGGCAAAAAGGCTAAAAGATCTATTGACAAACTTCTTAACTGTAACTCTAGTTTTGTCATATATAGCCTGGTTTGTCCTTGTGGACTGCAGTACATTGGCAGCACCATACACCCAGCAAAGAAGCGTATCCTGGAACACAAAAGAGCCATAACAAACAGAGATAAAACGTACCCAGTGGCGAGGCACTTTGCTGGGGTGCATGGTGCTAGGAGTGACACACTGACATTTTTTTGTATAGACCAGGTCCTAGCGGGAGAAAGAGGAGGGGACAGAGTCAGGTCACTGAGACAACTTGAGGCGAAACTCATAGTGGAGCTACGCACCAGAACCCCGGGGGGACTGAACCAGGAGGAGGAACTCTGGTCCTTTATTGGATAGAGCAACTTAAACCCTACCGCTGTTCCCTTGAAACTTTTTTGATCATGGGGAAGCATGGCTATTAACCACTCAGACTAGTAGAATGAACAACAGCCCATTCAGGGCGTTATTTCTTTGCAATACGTTTATGATTAACATACGTTGTGCTTTCATGAATTTAATAGCTGCAGATACAGAATCTTTTACCTAATTGTGTATTAACACAGGTACACATGCTTGGAATGACAACCCATTCAGGGCGTATTTGATTATCATTATTATTTTTTGAAAAATGTTTAAGACTAGCAGACGTAGTGTTTTCATGAATTTAAAAGTCTGTGAGACAGAACTCTGTTTACTTAATTGTGAATTGTATCACATGTATATATTTTTGATTTACATAAGTTATTTGTCTTTATGAATTGAGTGGTATTACATAGTGTTAAGATGGCCGACACTTCCCACATTGAATACTTGTATATATGCAGTCCGCTTTTTATTTCCATTTTTCTATGATCATGGCAACCAATGAAATGCTTAAATAGATTATGGTAATTGAACACTATTGACATTGACGAAGGCCAGGAGGCTGAAACGCGTTTGTCAGCAGAGCGTTCATAGATCGTGTTTTGCAACGAACTGAATTAAATTACTTTAAATTGCAATTGACCAGAGTGCGCAGCAATTTTTGAAAATTGTGGCTGAAAGTGATTCGCGAGTTCCGCCCTCGCGGCTGGTGCACCCGCTGTGCTGTGAGCAGGATAACTGACGGAGTACGTGGAATATATATATATATATATATATATATATATATATATATTCACTGAAAAAACCATAGGTTTCAGGCACGTTATAGTTAGGAATTAGCATTTAAAAAACCTTAGAAATTCACTTAAAAAAACATAGGTTTCACACATGTTATAGTTAGGTGGATATTTCACTCGTACAAAACCATTGAAATTCCCCCGTTATAGTTAGTTCAGCTAACTATAACTCGCGCGCCCGCAATGCACTGCTGATGACATCACATATTACATCACTCATGACATGGTCAGTGACATCACTCATGACACCACTGATGACATCTCAAATGACATCACTAATGACATCACTGATGACATCATCCTTGTGATAGAGTGGCAGACCTCCTCTCACCCTAATATAACCTTTGATACACACATTCAAAAATAGAAACTACAATGTTCAAAACAATGGACATACCAATACCAGTTACAACAACCTATTCAGTAATTCTAAGATCCACATACACATCCACTCATTCACCAACAGTCCTATACAGTCACTCATACATGTACTCACTCATCATATGTACTCATACACCTATACATCCTGTTACACAATGCCACTCATCCATAGAGTTACTCACACATATAGTCACTCATGCTAATAAAGAATCAAACATACATTTACTTGCATATACAGTTATACACACACCACCACACTTACTTCTACAGAAACTTACACATACTTAGTCTTTTAAACAATCACTTATAGAAACACATACTTATTCATACGGGGACGCTTTCAATCTCTCACTCTCACATATACTCACTTATATACACCAATAATCACATATATTAGTTTAAAACATATGTAGTTACTCATAAATACACTATTGAGACAGTCATTCACTCACTAACACACCCATACACACACTCATCCACCCATACAGTCCTGCACACATGCTGTGTTCAACACATACAAACAGTGAGTCACTCATTCATGCACCTATGCACTACGTAATACCCCCCACCGAACCATGCAGACACTCAGACTGATACTCTAAAAACCAACTAATAACCTATATAGACACCCATGTAGCTACTCACCAACCCATGCAGCCACTTATACACAAAGTGAGAGACTGATACAGATATTTACATATTTAAACATTACTCACTAAGCCATGTATTCACTATGATACACTTAATCAATTTTTCAAAAACAAATCATCCATTTAGACACTTATATACCCATTTATTCTTCCATCGACCTTGAGATATACATATATAAAACATATTTAATTTTCAGAAAAACACACATTCACTGGATGATGTCATCAGTGATGTCATCAGTGATATCATTTGAGATGTCATCAGTGATGGCATGAGTGATGTCACTGACCATGTCATGAGTGATGTAATATGTGACGTCACCAGCAGTGCATTGCGGGCGTGCGAGTTATAGTTAGCTGAACTAACTATAACGGGGGAATTTCAATGGTTTTGTACAAGTGAAAAGTCCAGCTAACTATAACACCCCTGAAACCTGTGGTTTTTTCAGTGAATAGATATATATATATATATATATATATATATTAACACCCTGATCGTCTTTCCACAAACAGGCACCAACACCGTGAAGAATTATGGCACAGACGGCGATTTATTTCAAATTCAGGTCAGACGCGTTTCGGCGGTAAAACCGCCTTGCTCACTGCATGAAATGTTCTGTCAGTGTCAGCCAAACAAATACCTCCACCATTTACCTGTGGTTGCCTAGACAACCAGTACATGTCATAGACATAAAAGTTTTTTCACCGTGACTTTGCAAAATACATTTGTGCGTGAACATATGTAATAACATACATTGGTAATTTAAACAATATATATTCGCATCTTTAGGCAAATTATTTCTTAAATAAAGATCGAGTTCGAAAGTCACTCTAATAATAGAAAAACACAAAAGT
The DNA here is from genome assembly GCF_964204655.1 of Triturus cristatus. Lineage (NCBI taxonomy): Eukaryota > Metazoa > Chordata > Amphibia > Caudata > Salamandridae > Triturus > Triturus cristatus. Next base: position 473,091,964 of record NC_140580.1, on the reverse strand, counting down.
GATTAGGAGTACCGCTCGAATAGAGGCGGAACATCCAGTCTCAGTGTGTCCCATGTAATGTGCTCTAAACCAATGTGGCTGTATTGGCGTACAGAGGAGGGAATGTGACATATGATTATCATACAACCATAAAGGCGAACTTAACCGGCCTGCACAGTCTACGCTAGTATGTACAGTCTCAGAATACGAGACCACAAATACATCGTAATGCAAAGTAAAGAAAGTGGGGACTGCCAGTTGGAGAATTTCCTTACATCCACATGAAGGGAACAGCGTAGATGACAAGTGCCACTACCTGTTAAAGATTAAAAGGAAAAGGGTGGGTTAAATATCACCATAAAGAGCCCCTAGTGCTAATCCAGGGGATAAGGAGTACATACAAAGCTAAGGGATTCTTCCGCCCAAGTGGGCAAAAAGAATAAATACGATCTGTATTGGCAGGCCAGAAATGAAAATGAATTACCTATTGCCCTCCTACTGTACTTGAACAAAGAATATACAGGAATAGAAGCACATGTATAGTGGGGTGGTATTTACAGGTAAATGTGAAATGTCATAAAAAATGGAAAAGATTTTTAAGGTTTAGAACAGTCATGCTCCGAGAAGAGGGTTCAAACGAAGAGGCCAATCTTCTCAAATAATGAATCAGAGATGGACATTAAGCGCTTCATCGGCATTCATCCCATGTGGGATTTTGGAGTTGAGGAGAATGATATATTTTGATTCCAATCTCCTCAATGCCAATTGCCTGTTACCTCCCCTAGGATTTTTAGGGACACTATCAATCACAAAATAGGAGAGGTCCTGGGTCTTGCCACCGTGGCACTGATTGATATGGCGTGCCACTGGGTATGATTGGTCATCATTCGCAATTGCTCTCAGGTGTTGCAAAATGCGAACGTGGACTTGGTGGATCGTACTGCCAACATACAGTTTTGGGCATGTGCATTGTAGCACGTACACGGCAAAGTCCGTTTTGCAGTTGAAGCTGCCACGGATAACGTATGGTGAATGTCTGAAAGGCATTATAACAGACTTGGTGTTATTGCCGTGTTTGCAAGCTTTGCATCTACTACACCTAACAAAGCCTCTAGGTGATTGTAGCCAAGTTTGACTTTTCGCTACAGAAGGTGCGCTGCGTACCAATTCCTGCCGCATGGATTTAGCTCTTCTGTAACTAATGGCCGGGGTTTTGGGGCATTTTGGTCCCAAAACCGGATCACTACGGACTGTCTGCCAATGTTTGTGCAGGATTTTTCTCAGTGTAGTGTGGTATGCATTAAATCCTGTGATCAATCTCGGGATGCCTGCCTCTTTGCTTGCACTCTGTTCTTGTTTCTTAAACAGAAGATCTTCCCGTGTCTTTAACTCACTTCTGTTTCTGGCTTTCTCTAGGGTTTCTGTTTTGTACCCTCTGCTCTATAGTCTACTAAACAATTCGTTAGTAGATTTCATAAGACCTTCTGTTGTACTGCAGTTACGTCTCATCCTGAGACATTCTGCATAAGGAATGCCCTCCATAACGCTGTTATGATGGAAACTATCTGCGTGAAGGATGGCATTCCCTGCGGTGTCTTTCCTATATGTTCTGGTCTGTAGACAATTGTTTTCAATGTATACTTCAATGTCAAGAAATTGGATGCAGTATTTACTGGTGTGACTAGTGAATGATAAGTTCAGACTGTTGTTATTCTATTCGTTAGCAAAGACTTTTGCACTTTCCTCAGTTCCCTGCCACAGTATGAATATATCATCGATGTAACATACATAGATGTTCACATTTTCAGTCATGGCAGTTTTGTGTCCCTTCATGAGTACTTGCTCCTCCCACCAGCCCATATGCAAATTAGCATAGCTGGGGGCGAAGCAAGTACCCATGGCCGTGCCCTGTAGTTGTTTGTAAAACAGTTTATCAAAAATAAACACATTATTGTCCAGGCACCATTCTGCCATACAGAGTAACATAAGGGAATGTTCTTGCATGTGTATCGGTCTTGTGTTTAGATAATGCATCAAAGCATTAAGGCCATCCTTATGTCTAATGCTCGTATATAACGAGTTCACGTCAAGGGTCATCAAAACATAGTCCTCCTTCCAGTTTACATCAAATATCTTGCTTAGGAAATCACCAGTGTCTTTGATGTGGGATGGTAATTCACAGACCAGTGGTTGTAAAAAGAAGTCGATAAAACGAGAAGTGTTTTCAAATAGGCTCCCAATAGCTGCAATGATTGGCCTGCCAGGTGGATTGATTGCGTTTTTATGAATCTTAGGAATTAGATACAGTTGCGGTGTTACTGGATAGTCTATTTTCAGATAGTCGAATTCCGATTTAGTGATTAAATTCACACTCTTCCATTCGTATAAGGTTTTATGATATTTTTCCTTAATGCCTACTATAACCGTCGGCGCTATCCTGCAATAGCAATCCTTGTCATTAAGCTGTTTCATTGCCTCCAGGTTATAGTCCTCTAGGGGCCACAGGACGACATTACCCAATTTGTCTGACCATCTGACTACTATATCTTGATGTTCCTTGATTTTACTCATAACTTTGTTGTAGTTCGTTCTGTTAGTATTGTGTGTCTTGGCGAATTCTTTATCACTTTTAAGCGCCAATGTTTTAAGATCTTTTATCACGTTCTCCGCAAAAATATCCAAACCATCCTTGGGCATCATCGGTGTAAATACGGATTTAGGTTTGAAAGGTGTGAGGATGGGGTTACGTATTTCTTGAAGGGCAATGATCGTATCTACATCTGTTGTTTCATGATTTTCTTTTTGCATAAGTAGAAGATCCCTTAACAGAGTTTCGTCCGTCATTGATTCTTGCGTGTGAGTTACATCGAAGACCATTTGTTGTGAGTCTTTGTTGCTACTATTCATAAAGTATTTTTGCAGCTTTAATTTTCTCACAAACTGAAAAAGGTCTATCCGTGTTTGTGAATAGTCAAAATTAGATTTTTCGCAGTATGATAAGCCAAGTGCAAGAGTTTTTTGTTCAATTTCAGTGAGATCCATCGTTGTTAGATTTATAACTGTGCTTTCGCTGTCTCTGCTTGCATGATAATTATCTTTGTCCATTATCTGCGCTTGTTTCTTCTGTATTGTTGTTTGTTTGATTTCTGTTGTGTTTCTGTGCCGCTTGCCCCAGCGCCTGTTTTTTCTCTTTCTACTCTTTGTTGTTCCTGGGATGTTTCTTTTTGTTTGTCCTGGCGTGTGGGCCGCGGGCGCAGGCTTGTCAGTCTTTCTATACGTAAAAAACCCAATTCCTGGATTACTGTCGGCAGTTTGCGTCTTAAAGCCATGTCACTCAGTTGTTCCGTTTCTGACTCCACTTCAGAGCTCAATTCAGACACACTAGGGTCTGTGTGTTGGTGTAGTGTTTCGGCAGTATTAGATAATTGTTGTCTTCGTATGTTTTCAAATTTTTTTGAGAAGGTAGACACTCTACCTTGCATATAATCATTCCTGTCTCTTTGGAATTTTATTGCCTTTCTTTCTTTGATCGAATCTTCATGTTTTGTTAGTCTAGTGTTCATTTCCCCCAATTTCTTTTTGATTTCTTCTTGATTTTCACAATTCTCAAGTTCTTTTAACAATGCCTCGATCTTAGCCAACATTACTTTGCGTATATATATATTCACAGAAAAAACCATAGGTTTCAGGCACGTTATAGTTAGGAATTAGCATTTAAAAAACCTCCGAAATTCACTGAAAAAACCATAGGTTTCAGGGGTGTTATAGTTAGCTGGACTTTTCACTTGTACAAAACCATTGAAATTCCCCCGTTATAGTTAGTTCAGCTAACTATAACTCGCGCGCCCGCAATGCACTGCTGATGACGTCACATATTACATCACTCATGACATGGTCAGTGACATCACTCATGCCATCACTGATGACATCTCAAATGACATCACTGATGACATCACTGATGACATTATCCAGTGAATGTGTGTTTTTCTGAAAATTAAATATGTTTTATATATGTATATCTCAAGGTCGATGGAAGAATAAATGGGAATATAAGTGTCTAAATGGATGATTTGTTTTTGAAAAATTGATTGTGTAACTGACTGATTAAGTGTATCATAGTGAATACATGGCTTAGTGAGTAATGTTTAAATATGTAAATATCTGTATCAGTCTCTCACTTTGTATATAAGTGGCTGCATGGGTTGGTGAGTAGCTACATGGGTGTCTATATAGGTTATTAGTTGTTTTTTTGAGTATCAGTCTGAGTGTCTGCATGGTTCGCTGGGGATTATTACATAGTGCATAGGTGCATGAATGAGTGACTCACTGTTTGTATGTGTTGAACACAGCATGTGTGCAGGACTGTATGGGTGGATGAGTGTGTGTATGGGTGTGTTAGTGAGTGAATGACTGTCTCAATAGTGTCTTTATGAGTAACTACATATGTTTTAAACTGGTATATGTGACTATTGGTGTATATCTGTGAGTATATGTGAGAGTGAGAGATTGAAAGAGTTCCTGTATGAATAAGTATGTGTTTCTATAAGTGATTGTTTAAAAGACTAAGTATGTGTAAGTTTCCGTAGAAGTAAGTGTGGTGGTGTGTGTATAACTGTATATGCAAGTAAATGTATGTTTGATTCTTTATTAGCATGAGTGACTATGTGTGTGAATAACTCTATGGATGAGTGGCATTGTGTAACAGGATGTATAGGTGTATGAGTACATATGATGAGTGAGTACATGTATGAGTGACTGTATAGGACTGTTGGTGAATGAGTGGATGTGTATGTGGATCTTAGAATTACTGAAGAGGTTGTTGTAACTGGTATTGGTATGTCCATTGTTTTGAAAATTTTAGTCTCTATTTTTGAATGTGTGTATCAAAGGTTATATTAGGGTGAGAGGAGGTCTGCCACTATCACAAGGATGATGTCATCAGTGATGTCATCAGTGATGTCATGAGTGATGTCACTGACCATGTCATGAGTGATGTAATATGGGGCGCGCGAGTTATAGTTAGCTGAACTAACTATAACGGGGGAATTTCAATGGTTTTGTACAAGTGAAAAGTCCAGCTAACTATAACACCCCTGAAACCTATGGTTTTTTCAGTGAATTTCTGAGGTTTTTTAAATGCTAATTCCTAACTAAAACGTGCCTGAAACCTATGGTTTTTTCTGTGAGTTTCAAAGGTTTTTTAAATGCTAATTTCTAACTATGCCTACAGAGATAGGACATGTGAAGAAACAAGCAAAAATGCACAGAAAGAAACAAAAGAAGTGCAGAAAGAAGCAACAGAAGTCCTCAAAGACGAAGAAAAGTGCAGGAAGAAGGATAACGTGCAGAAAGAACAAAAAGAAGTGCAGAAAGAAGCCTTGTTGCAAAATCATCCTGTACCCTCAACTTTTTCAGACGGATACTGGTGGTAACTGAGTCTGACTAACCAGTCCTAGAGCCAGTGCTATGTTAAAAGACACTTAGAATACAGTGAAAACATCTACATACACTAGGGAACATTATGCGTTGGGGTCCCCCTGTGATTAGCATGACCTCCTCTGTAAGCCCCTAGTATATAATAGGGCATGGGGATTAAAACTACCTCTTAAAACAGGCCACAGGGCGTTTTTGCACACGTTAACTCAGGCCCCGTCCCCTCCCTTCACCACTGTGTAAACACGCCCTGTGTCCGTTTTTAGTTGGGAGATTAAGTTCATTTGAATCCTGAGGGTCCCTAGGGTCTAACTAGCCCACTAGGTACCTCCAGTAAGTGCCACAGAGCTGCGTTGCAGAGAGGTGTAAAAAGTGGCACGGCCTGGACCACCTCTCTGCAATGCAGCTCAGTGGCGCTTACTGGAAGCACTTGGTGGGCTAGTTAGCCCCGAGGGGCCCTCAGTATTGAAGGGAAATTATATCCCCAATTTAAAACGTGCCATAGTGCGTGTTTGCACATGTCACCTCAGGCCCCGTCCCCTCCCTTCACCACTGTGTAAACGCGCCCTGTGGCTGTTCTAAGTTGAGAGATTAAGTCCCCTTGAATCCTAAGGCTCCCTAGGGTCAAACTAGACCACTAGGTACCTCCAGTAAGCGCCACAGAGCTGCGTTGCAGAGAGGTGTAAAAAGGGGCTAGGCCTCAGAACACCTGTCTGCAGCGCAGCTCCCTGGCGCATACTGGAGATGCCTGTTGGGGGCGCGTTTGCAGAGTGCTGCACGGAGGGGGCATGGCCTCCGGCACGATGCCAGTCTTTTATTTATTTTAAATTTTTAAGAAGGGGGGCTGTGTGGTTCCCCTTCTTATTCTAATGTATTGGCCCTGATGACCCCATTCCCCAGGGCCTGTCTCCTAATTATATTTTTTTGACCCCAATTTCCAGGGCCGGCCACTGTTTTTTATTATTTTTAAAAAATATATATTTATAGACACACCTAGGACATGCTGGACAAACCGTACGTACTTATCACCATGACGATTTGCGTGATATTCATTAAAAGGCGACTATGCATACAATGAATCCACGTGGAATGTATTTACACCACTAGTGAAGCTCTGACATGTCTGATGCCCTACCGTGCCTAATCCACATGCACACCAAGCCATTCAAAGGGGATTCGACAAAAATTCGACCAAAACTATGCAAGAAACCCCCCTCACGGTTAATAAAACACACATCCACTGCCGGATGTGTAATACTTTTTATTTTACTCTCTGGAAAGGGGACGAACATCACTTGAGAGTCACAGCGCGCTCCTGATAGAGCCCAATGCTGTGTTACACCCACCATTGCCTGCCGAGTGCCACACACCTCTGTGTTGTATTCCACTAGCTAGTGCATATGCTATGACACTCTCTAGCCCATGTGCACTGTAACACCACCCCGTGAATATGTCATGCCACACTTGTCTTCGCACGGGTTATATTGCCCCATCTAACGTGCCTTCCTCGATGCCTATGTTATAACGCACAGTGCTATGCCATACATATTACAATCTGGGATCCATATCTTTGTCACAGTGCATATGCAACGTTACACTCCCCAGCACATATTTTATATTACAACTTTAGAGACTAGTTAGGTTACACAACACTGCCCTGTGCATATTACACTCCAAGGCGCATATCGCATAGCACGCACTAGTGCCTGTGCTATCTCGCGCTCTCCAATGAATCTGTCATTGCGCACAATGTATTGCATATTATATTTCACGCCCGGTTCATCTTATATCACACTTTTTGGTGCATAGTTTATACCATACACTATATCTAGTTTTCATTTTCAATCGTGCTCTCAGGACTATGTTCTATATAACACTGTATTCACCTACCCTTTTCACAGGCATTACATTTTGCGATAGGGGGTGGAGGGTCAGGGGGTGTTTCTGCCAAGTGAGCCCGGAGTCACAGTCACAAACGTCCTCTTCTTCCTGAATAAAAGTGAGATTATGCTGCATACTTGTTCATATTTTAAGTAGTTCGCACAGACACAATGTTTTAAAAACAATAAAGTTCCTAATACCCGCCTTCTCCGAACAGTTAGCTTGCTGCCCCATCCCCCTCCTCCCTATCCTCTGTTGTGTGAATCCATGGACTAGCCTCCTCCCTCCTGCCATGCATGGTCTGATGTGCTGCCACTGCCCTCATTTTAGTATGATGTACCAGTCCACTCCTCCTGCCCTCCATTGCCCAATTCTATACCCCATCATTGACCTCCTGCTTAAACTCTGTGCTTAGCTTGCTGCCCCTATTCTCCTTCCCCCTGCCCTCCGATGTCTTTGTGCATGCCCCTGCTCCATCCTTTTTGCCCACCATGTTCCATGGACCTGCCACTCCTATCTACTCTGCGTGTTCTGTTGAGCTGCCACTCCCCTCCAACCTGCCTAGCATTGTCAGATGACTGTGACCTGTCCCTGCCACCTCCACCCTGCCTGTCCACATGCCATGCCCCTATCCTCTTCCTCCTGTCCTACATGGTCCATTGTACTGCCACACCCTTCTGCCCTCCCTGGTCTGTTGTGCTGCAACTGCTCCTCCTGCCTGCCCCGTGTGGTCTGTTGTGAGGACCCTTCCCCTAAATTTTCTTGTCTGTGCACAGGTCCTGACCCTCCCTTCTATCCTCCATCGTCCTTTGTTCATGCCCCTGCACCCTCCTTCTTGCCCATCATAACCATTGTGCTGCCACTAACCCTCCCACTTGCCATGCATGGTCTTCTGTACTGCCATGGCCCCTCCGACCTTCCCTGTGTGGTCAGTTAGCTGCCCCTGACCCCCTCCCACCTTCCCTCCATGGTCTGTATGCCATCACAGTCTCACTGTTGCTCTTCATGGTGTGTCTTGCTGCTAGTGCCCATCCTGCCTGACCTCCATGGCTATCTTGCTGCTCCTGCCCTGCCACCTTGCCCCCAGCCCTCTGTTTACATGTGCAGACCCCTACTCCCTCCCTCCTGGCTTGTCTGTTCCATTGTAATGCACCTGATCCGTCCCTCCTGCCCTTTATGGTCTGTTATGCTGCAGCTTTCTCTCCTGTCTGTCCATTACGGTCAGCTAGCTACCATTGCCTCTTGCCCCTCTGTTCTCTGTTGTCCATGTGCATGGTCCTGTCCCCTCCCTCTTGCTTTCTATGGATTGTTGTGCTGCACTCCCGTCCTGCATGCCCTGTGTGGTGTATTGTGCTGCTGCAAACCCTGATGCCTGCCCTGCAGGGTCAGTTTGGTGCACCTCTCCATGTCCCTCCTGTCCTCTGTTATCCAAGTCAATGTCCCTACCCCATTTCCTTCCATGATCCAATGTACCATACTTGTGAACATTTTGAACTTGGTAAGAGGGAGATTTTGAAAAAAAACTGGGGTATTGATTTTCCCCTTTGAGTTACATTGAAAAAGAGGAGATTGTAGAAAGGAGACAGATCAAATAAAGCCCATTTGAGCTTAAAAACATTGGACGTTTCCTGGCTGAATCGGGTCTGTTGGCATGTATGGTTGTTCTACCATTGCCTCTTCCTTCTGCCCACAATGGTCTATTACATTGCCACAGCCTCTCTTGCAAGTCCTGTATTGTTGGTTTGTTGCCCCTGCCCCCCTTTCCACTGCCCTCCATAGTCTGTTGTGCTTCCACGGCCCTTCCTGCCTGCTCAGTGTGGTTAAATTGTTGCCTTTGCACCCTCCTACCTGCCTTCAATTTTCAGATTCCGTGCCCCTGGCCTCTGCCTCTCAACAGTATCCTCATGAACAACTAGATTGCTAACATTCTATATTTATTACAAAAGTGTGGAACGCCTGACATCATCTTGATGTAATCAAAACTGTAATACCTAGAGCATTTCCTTTAGAAATTACATATATGAGAGGGTCTTATTGGCATCAAAATTATGGTTAGTGCTCTAAAAGACTAAAATAAGGACATATTTTCTGAGTTTTCAAATAGCGACAAAGCACTTTTAAATTATTTGTTATCTTTATGTTTTTTTATCCAGTTGACCACTTGATTAAATGTTGCACTTAGGGGAGAGGATGTGGTGTTACTTTCAGAACTGCAGACTTTGCAACTGGGGAACCAGGTTGAAGTTTCTGCTTCAGCTCGACATTCTGGGATTCTGATCAAATCACTTAGTCTCCCCATGTCTACAACCAAAATGAATTTGTTCTTGTGTGATGTAACCAATGCTCATGTAAAGCACTCCAATACCTGACAAGTCTGCACTATATAACACTGCAAAAACACAAAATAATAAGTGTTTTGCACACTTCTGTCATTGGGCTATATTTGGGCTACATCTGGGTGATTTTGGGCTACATTTGGGATCTTTTGTCTACGGTGGCCATCTTGGGAGATTTATTTGTTATGAAGTTTCCTAATTTCCTCATGTACTGCAGTCTCCTCAGTAGGAAATGCTTTCAGTTTTTTACTTTGATTCCATCATGAAGGTATTCAGATATGTCACACATTTGCCATAAATTCTGAAAGTTAGCACTCTAGTTGCTCATTAGATCACTGTAGTAAAACTACTGTTCACCATGGAAGTCTGCTCCTGTTATTAAAAGTGCATGTTTCAGTCTGCATGTCAGAATTTTTTAATGAAATAGAAGAGGATTTGAGAAGTCACTCAAAATGTGCCCTCATTTTCGTTCTTCAGCATTAATCATAATTTCTATGGCAAAATGACCCCCTCATTGTGTTCCTTTTTAAATTAAATGTTTTAAGTGTTACCAGTTTATTCCAATCAAGATGGCTTCAGGTGTGCCATACTTTTGTCATAATGATGAAGACAGTAAGCGCTCTAGTTGTTTTTAAGAACATTCTGGGACATTCTGTCATTGGGCTATACTTGGGCTACATCTGGGTGATATTTGGGCTACATTTGGGCTCTTTTGTCTCTGGTGGCCATCTTGGGAGACTTATTTGTTATGAAGTTTCCTAATTTCCTCATTTACTGCAGTCTCCTCAGTAGGAAATACTTTCAGTTTTTTACTTTGATTCCATCAAGAAGGCATTCAGATGTGTCACACATTTGCCATAAAATCAGAATGTTAGCACTCTTTTTGCTCATTAGATCACTGTAGTAAAGCTACTGCTCACCAGGGAAAACTGCTGCTGGTATTGAAAGTGCATGTTTCAGTCTGCATGTCAGAATTTTTTAATGAAATAGAAGAGGATTTGAGAAGTCACTCAAAATGTGCCCTAATTTTTCTTTCTGCAGCACTAATCATACTTTTTATGGAAAAATGAACCCCCTCATTTTGTTCCTTTTTAAATTAAATGTTTTAAGAGTTACCACTTTAATCCAAGCAAGATGGCTTCAGGTGTGCCATACGTTTATCATAAGTAGGACTGTTAGCGCTCTAGTAGTTCTTTGGAACACTCTGGGAAGCTGCAGTAGAACACAAAGGATTCAACTGACAGTCTCTGCCCTTGTTGGATGTACATGTTTTACTGAGAATGTCAGACTTCATTCTCACATGACTGAGAAAGATAATGTGAATTTACAGAAAATAAGCTCTCAGTTTAGCTTATAGATCACCTTCCAAACCTCTGTGGTAAAAGCATGAGAAAATATTTTTCTCTCAATCATGATATCCCAGCAGAAGGCTTTTTCACATGGTGAAATCACCTTAGAACATACCACAATTCCTAAAATGAGTATGGTACCATCAACAAATGATTTATAATGTAACTAAAGTCTTAAAACCTTCTATTAACTGCAATGCTTTTTAATGAGGTGCTATCATGTATATTGGTCCCAAGATGGCTGCCAACACTTCTTGGATGAAGTGCTGACAGCCAATCAGATCTCAGGATGAGATGTGTGGTTAGGCTCCGCCCACATATATATATGCTTTTAAATGCTATTTTCTCAGGAAATAGTGAACAGATTTACACCAGACCTGCAAAAGGCACTTCCTTGACCTTATGGCTACCTCTCTGCCAAATTTCACGTAATTCTGTTCAGCCGTTCGGGCTGTAGCTGCGACTAAAGGTCCTATGGAAAAATGCATGGGGAAAACGCGTTTTGGGACCCCCCCTTTTTCTCGGCCCCCACTTGACGAATCACCCCGAGACTTTCAGGGTAGGAGCTGAACGGAGCGCCCCATTAGTTTTGAAAATTTCGCGAGGATTCGTCAACCGGCGCCAAAGTTATTCAAAATAGAATTTTGAGATTTCCTATGGAAACTAGGTTGTAATTATAACTATCTACTGGCAACCGCCAGTAGATAATAGATAGATAGAGAGAGAGATATAGATATAAAGATAAAGATATATATATATTACCTACTGGCGGTCGCCAGTAGGTAGTTATAGTTAGGACTCTTCACGAAATTTTCGGGGTGATTTATCAAGCTGGGGCCGAGAAAAAAGAGGGGCCCCAAAACGTATTTTCCCCATGTTAATTTCCATTGGAATTTTGGAACATGCTACAGCTCAAACTGCTGAACGGAATCAAAACAAATTTGGCAAAAAGGTAGCTCTTGGTTCAGAAAGCACTCTTTTTTTTAAATGGTGTAAATCCGTTTGGTAGTTCCTAAGAAATATAAAAAATGAAATTATCGATATCTGAGCACCGAGAAGGGTTTGTGAATCCCCCCGAGCACAAACTTAATTCTGATTGGCTGCCAACACTCCAAATCAGAATGTTTTGGCAGCCATCTTGTGACTCGGTAACCGTGTCACAAGAAAACAGTAGAAAAAACAATAAAAAACAAGAAAAGGGTGCAAGGTGCAAACACTCTGACCCCATAGGCCTGCTCAGGGGGTCCCACAAAGACCCCAGGGACCAAAAAAAGCATTAAAAAAATAATTTCAGCTGAATTTGCGCTGGTTTTGCAATTCCGGCAGAAATTATTAAAAAACAAAGCGCGGTCTCCCACCCTTCGTTTGTTTCAAGCCCCCGGGTAGGCCAGGTCCCAGGGGAAATTCTAATTATGGTGTGGGGGCCCGTGGGGGCCCCCACTGCTCCAGGGTCTACCACCTTCCTAGGTCTTTTTGATAAAAAATGCCAGGAGTGGCTCTTGCCCCCCCACACTGCCCCAGGGACTGCCACCTCCCCAGGGCATTCCTAATTATGTGCAGGGGGCCTCGCAGGCCACCCCAAGCTCCGAGGACTGCCACCTCCCCGGGGCTTAAATTAACATATACATGTGTATGGGGGGCTCCTGCCCCTCCCCACACTGCCCCGGGGACCACCACCTCCATAGGGCAATTTTAAATAAAGGGCAGGGGTCCGTTGCGGACCCCTGGCCCTGGGGGCCACCACCTCTCCACGGCTTTAAAAATGCTGGGAGGGGGGTCGTGCACCCCCCTCCTGGAGCCCTCGATGGCCCTGCGGACCACCACCCCCAGGGCAGGGCTCCTAGAATGTCCCAGAGTGCCCACCCCCGGGACATTGCTGTTTGTTATGGCAGGGCGGGAGCACGGCTCCCGCCCTGCCATAGCAAACACTACTTTGCTTTGTTGAAGCGAGAGCAGGAAACATGCTCTCGCTTCAATGAAGCAAAGCAGAATTGCTTTTGGGCAAGGGGAGCTGCATGTTAGCAGCTCCCCTTGCCCAAAAGCAATGCCGGCTGGGACCGTGAGGGTATTGGGGGCTCCCCCGCGGTCTCCAAATTGAGGGCTGGCCCTCAGGGGAGGGGACCACGTGGCCCACCTCCTGGGAAAAATAATTAATTAATTTAAAAAAGGAAGGCCAGTTTGCTCCGAGGATGGGGTCCCCGGGGCCATAATTGGGCTGAGGTGGCCCCCCTCCCAAAATATTTTTTAACAAAAGAAGGCAGTCAAGGCCCCGGGGGATGAGGTCCCCAGGGCCATAATTGGCCTCAGGAGGGGGGCTACGCGGCCCCCCTCTAAAATAAAAAAAATGTAAAAGCTGTCCCGGACCCGGGGATGGGATCCCCAGGGCCAGAAGTGGCCCGGGGAAGGATGGCCATGTGTCCCCCCCCCCGAATATTTAATTATTTGGAGAAAAAAAAAGAAAACCCGGCATCTCGCAGAAGGCCCCGCCCCCTCCCTGCAACACTCTGCAAACGCACCCCCTGGTGCGTTCTAAGTTGGGGGATTAAGTCCCCTTCATTCCTGAGGGTCCTTGGGGGGCAACTAGCCCACCAGGTACCTCCAGTAAACCCTACACAGTGGGATTGCTGAGAGGTGGTCCGAGGCCGTGCCCCTTTTTACACCACTCTGCAAACGTGCCTCTTGGTGCACTGCTGGCGTGGCGATGAGGTCCTCTTGTGTCCTGAGGACCTCAGGACACAAGTGGACTTCATCCCCCGAGCAGCAGTGCGCCAGGAGGAATGTTTGCAGAGTGGTGTAAAAAGGGGGTGTGGCCTTTGAACACTCTCAGGAAACTGGCTGTATGGGGCTTACTTGAGGTAACAGGAGGGCTAGTTGGCCCCCAGGACCCTCATGAGGAAAGGGGACTTCATCCCTCAACCAGGAGGTGCGTTTGCAGAGTAGTGGAGAAAGGGGGCATGGCCTGTGTCCACCTCTCAGCAATCCCACTGTGTGGGACTTACTGGAGGTAAGAGGTTGGCTAGTTGGTCTCTAAAGACCCCCAGCAGCGAAAGAGACTTCAATCCCCATCCAAACGTGCCAGGGAGCGCGTTTGCAGAGTGGTGGGCAAAGGAGGCGTGGCCTGTTATGAGAATTTAGCAATCCTGCTGTGCCGTACTTACTGAATTTAATAGGAGGGGTAGTTGGCCACCACGGATGTCCTTGGGGCCAACTAACTCTCTTGTTACCTCCAGTAAGTCCCACACAGTAGGATTGCTAAGACGTCTTAGGAGGCCATGCCCCCATTTTTCCACCACCCTGCAAACGTGCCTCCTGGCAGACTACGGGATAGGGATGAAGTACACTTTACTCCTGAGGGACTTTGGGGGCCAAGAAGCACTCCTGGTACCTCCTGTAAGTTCTACACAGATGAATTCCTAAGCACTGGTCGGAGGCCCAGCACCCTTTCTGCACCACTCTGCAAATGCGACTACTAGTTAAATAAGCATTTGCAATGTAATAGGTTTCCCATTTGCGAGAGTTAGAGCTATTGGCGTTGTAAATGTAAAAGTTTTTTACTAATGTTTTTTGGTGCAGAGTGGATGTACGTTGTGTGTAGCGGAATTATGTGGTATGTTGTGCAGTGAAATTATGTGAATAAAAAGTATGTGGTATTTAGTGTAAAGGAATAATGTGAAGTGGGATTATGTGTTTTGGAGAGTAATTATGTGGTATTGTAGTCTGTTTTGTGGGGTGGTAACCAGAGGTTTAGTCTTCCTCATTTCCATAGAAGCTAAAGTATAAACTCAATGAGAAACAAAAAAAGAAGGAACCACTGAGGAGCACTTTTGGACCTAGTCGGAGGTATGAGCAGGGCACTGAAATTATGTCACTGTTTAGCTGCACCAATTGTCACATAATAAAACATTTTCCGCATTTGCCAAATAATCCATCATCTGCTGCCTAATCTGTAGATTTGAACAAAAAAAGGCTTGTTTTAAGCTCAAACAGCTCAAATGTTCCCAAATATGCAGCTTCACGTACAGAAGACCCTTTTGCAAAGCTGAAATGGTCACTTATTGCTAAAAGTGGGTGTTAAATTGGTACTAATGGTGTACAAACCTCTCTTCTTTCTGTGCCTCTCTTGCCCCTTCCTGCATTTCTCTTACATCTTTATGCACCTTTCTTCCTCTTTCTGTACCTCACTGTCTTCTTTCTGCACTTCACTTGCCTCTTTCTGCACTTGTCTTGTCCCTTTTTGCACCCCTCTTGCCTCTTTTTGCACCTCTGTTGGTTCTTTCTGCACCCCTTTTGTCCATTTCTGCAACTCTCTTGCCTCTTTCTGTAGTTCCCTTGCCTCCTTCTGCACCTCACTTGCCTCTTTCTGCACTTCTATTGTCTCTTTCTTCACCTCTCTTGCCTCTTTCTGAACCTCACTCTCTTCTTTTTGTACCCCTCTTCCCTCTTTCTGCACCTCTCTTGTCTCTCTCTCTGCACACCTGTTCCCTCTTTCTGCACCTCTTTTGCATGTTTCTGCAACTCTCTTGCCTCTTTCTGCAGTTCTCTTGCATCCTTCTGCACCTCACTTGCCTCTTTCTGCACTTCTATTGCCTCTTTCTGCACCTCTATTGCTTCTTTCTGCACCCCTGTTGTCTCTTTCTGCACTCGACTTACCTCTTTCTGCACCACTTTTGCTTTTTTCTTTACTTCTCTTGCTTTTTTCTGCATCTCTCTCGCTTCTTTCTGCATCCTTCTTCCCTTTTTTGCATCCCTCTTGCCTCTTTCTGCAGTTCTCTTGCCATTTCCTGCACCTCTTTTGCCTCTTTCTGTACCTCACTTGCTTCTTTCTGTACTTCTCTTGCTTCTTTCCACACCTCTGTTGCTTCTTTCAGCAATTCTCTTCCCTCTTTCTATTCTTCTCTTGCTTTTTTCTGCACCTCTCTTGCATCTTTCAGCGCTTCTTTGCCTCTTTCTGCACCTCACTTGCTTCTTTCTGTACCCCTGTTCCCTCTTTCTGCACCTTTCCTGCCCTTTTTGTACCTCTGTTGCTTCTTCCTGCACTTTTCTTGCTGTTTCTGCACTCTTTGCACCTCTTTCATCACCTGTTGGTTCTTTCTTCATGTCTCTTACTTCTTTCTGCAACCCTCATGCATCTATCTGTACTTGTCTTGCCTCTTTGTGCACCTCTCCTACCTTTTTCTGCACCCCTCTTGCCTCTTTTTGCACCTCTGTTGCTTCTTTCTGAACCTTACTTGCCTCTTACTGCCCTTCTCTTGCTTCTTTCTATACCTCTGTTGCTTCTTTCAACAATTCTCTTGCCTCCTTCTGTACCTCACTTGCCTATTGCACCTTTATTGATTATTTCTGCATCCCTGCTGTCTCTTTCTGCACCCCTGTTGTCTCTTTCTGAACTTGTCTTCCCTCTTTCTGCACCACTCTTGCTTCTTTCTGCACTGCTCTTGCTTCTTTCTGTACTTCTCTTGCTTCTTTATGCACCCTTATTCCCGTTTTGGCACCCCTCTTGCCTTTTTCTGCTGTTCTCTTGCCATTTTCTGCACCTTTCTTGCCTCTTTCTGCACCTCACTTGCCTGTTTCTGCACTTCTCTTGCTTCTTCCCACACCGCTGTTGCTTCTTTCATCAATTCTCTTCCCTCTTTCTGCACTTCTCTTGCTTCTTGCTGCATCTTTCTTTCCTTCTTTTGCACCCTTTTATTCTCTTTCTGCACCACTCTTGTGTCCTTCTGCACCCCTCTTCCCTCTTTCTGCACCTTTGCTGCCTGTTTCTGGACATCTCTTGCCTCTTTCTGTACCTCTGTTGCTTCTTTCTGCACTTCTCTTCCTTTTTTCTGCACCCCTCCTGCCTCTTTCTGTACTTGTCTTGCCTCTTTGTGCACCTCTCTTACCTTTGTCTGCACCACTCTTGCCTCTTTTTCCACCTCTGTTGGTTGTTTCTGCACTGCTCTTGCTTCTTTCTGCACCTCACTTGCCTCTTTCTGCACTTTTCTTCCTTCTTTCTACACCTCTGTTGCTTCTTTCAGCAGTTCTTTTGCCTCTTTCTGCACTTCTCTTGCGTTTTTCTGTACCTCTCTTGCATTTTTCCACCTCTGTTGGCTCTTTCGGCACCTCACTTGCTTCTTTTTATACCCTCTTTCCTATTTTTGCACCCCTTTTTTTCTCTTTCTGTACCTGTCTTGCATCGTTCTGCACCCCTGTTCCCTGTTTCATCACCTTTCCTGCCTGCTTCTGTACCTCTCTTGCCTCTTTCTATATCTCTGTTGCTTCTTTCTGCACTTCTCTTGCTCTTTCTGCACCCACCTCGCCTCTTTCAGCACCTGTTGCTTCTTTCTGCACTACTCTTCCGTCTTTCTGCACCCCTCTTGCCTCTTTCTGTACTTGTCTTGCCTCTTTGTGCACCTCTCCTATCTTTTCCTGCACCCCTCATGCCTCTTTTTGCACCTCTGTTAGTTCTTTCTGCACTGTTCTTGCTTCTTTCTGCACCTTACTTGCCTCTTTCTGCACTTCTCTTGCTTCTTTCTATAATTTTGTAGCTTCTTTAAGCAATTCTCTTGCCTCTTTCTCCACTACTTTTCCTTCTTTCTGCACCCCACTTGCCTCTTTCTGCACTTCTCTTGCTTGTTTCTGTACCTCTCTTGCGTCTTTCTGCACCTCTGTTGCCTTTTTCGGCACCTCACTTGCTTCTTTCTGCATCCCTCTTGCCTATTTTGCACCAATTTTTCTCTTGCTGCACCTGTCTTGCGTCTTTCTGCACCCCTGTTCCCTCTTTCTGCATATTTCCTGCCTATTTCTGTACCTCTCTTGCCTCTTTCTATACCACTGTTGCTTCTTTCTGTACTTCTGTTGTTCTTTCTGTACCCACCACGCCTCTTTCAGCACCTGTTGCTTCTTTCTGCACTTCTCTTCCTTCTTTCTGCACCCCTCCTGCCTCTTTCTGTACTTGTCTTGCCTCTTTGTGCACCTCTCCTACCTTTTTTTGCACCCCTCTTGCCTCTTTTTGTACCTCTGTTGGTTCTTTCTGCACTGCTCTTGCGTCTTTCTGCATCTTACTTGCCTCTTTTTGCACTTTTCTTGCTTCTTTCTATGCCTCTGTTGCTTCTTTCAGCAATTCTCTTCCCTCTTTCTGCACATTTCTTGCTTCTTGCTGCACCTTTTTGCATACTTTTGCACCCTTTTATTCTCTTTCTGCACCACTCTTGTGTCTTTCTGCACCCCTCTTCCCTCTTTCTGCACCTTTGCTGCCTGTTTCTGGACCTCTCTTGCCTCTTTTTGTACCTCTGTTGCTTCTTTCTGTACTTTTCTTGCTCTTTCTGTACGCTGTGCGCCTCCTTCAGCAGCTGTTGTTTCTTTCTGTACTTCTCTTCTTTCTTTCTGCACCCCTCCTGCCTCTTTCTGTACTTGTGTTGCCTCTTTGTGCACCTCTCTTACCTTTTTCTGCACCTCCGCTACCTCTTTCTAGACCCCTCTTGGCTCTTTCTGCACCTCTGTTGGTTGTTTCTGCACTGCTCTTGCTTCTTTCTGCACCTCACTTGCCTCTTTCTGCACTTCTCTTGCTTCTTTCTACACCTCTGTTGCTTCTTTCAGCAATTCTCTTCCATCTTTCTGCACTTCTCTTGCTTGTTTCTGCACCTCTCTTGCATCTTTCTGCACCTCTGTTGCCTCTTTCGGCACCTCACTTGCTTCTTTCTATACCCCTCTTGCCTATTTTTGTACCCCTTTTTTCTCTTTCTGTACCTGTCATGCGTCTTTCTGCACCCCTGTTCCCTCTTTCTACACCTTTGCTGCCTGTTTCTGTACCTCTCTTGCCTCTTTCTATATCTCTGTTGCTTCTTTCTGCACTTCTCTTGCTCTTTCTGCTCCCACCTCGCCTCTTTCAGCACCTGTTGCTTCTTTCTGCACTATTCTTCCTTTTTTCTGCACCCCTCCTGCCTCTTTCTGTACTTGTCTTGCCTCTTTGTGCACCTCTCCTACCTTTTCCTGCACCCCTCATGCCTCTTTTTGCACCTTTGTTAGTTCTTTCTGCACTGCTCTTGCTTCTTTCTGCAACTCACTTCCCTCTTTCTGCACTTCTCTTGCTTCTTTCTATAACTTTGTTGCTTCTTTCAGCAATTCTCTTGCCTCTTTCTCCACTTCTCTTCCTTCTTTCTGTACCCTTCCTGCCTCTTTCTGTACCTTTCGTGAATCTTTGTACACCTCTCCTACCTCTTGCTTCTTTTTGCACCCCTCTTGCCCATGTTGCACCCCTTTTTCTCTTGATGCACCTGTCTTGCGTCTTTCTGCACCCCTGTTTCCTGTTTCTGCATATTTCCTGCCTGTTTCTGTACCGCTCTTGCCTCTTCCTATACCTCTGTTGCTTCTTTCTGTACTTCTCTTGCTCTTTCTGTACCCACTTTGCCTCTTTCAGCACCTGTTGCTTCTTTCTGCACTTCTCTTCCTTCTTTCTGCACCCCTCCTGCCTCTTTCTGTACTTGTCTTGCCTCTTTGTGCACCTCTCCTACCTTTTTGTGCACCCCTCTTGCCTCTTTTTGTACCTCTGTTGGTTCTTTCTGCACTGCTCTTGCGTCTTTCTCCACCTTACTTGCCTCTTTTTGCACTTTTCTTGCTTCTTTCTATGCCTCTGTTGCTTCTTTCAGCAATTCTCTTGCCTCTTTCGCCACTTCTCTTCCTTCTTTCTGTACCCCTCCTGCCTCTTTCTGTACCTCTCTTGCCTCTTTTTGCACCCTTGTTCCCTCTTTCTATACCTTTCCCACCTGTTTCTGCACCTCTCTTGCTTCTTTCTGTACCTCTGCTGCTTCTTTCTGTACTTAGTTTGCCTCTTTCTGCACCCTTTGTGCCTCTTTCAGCACCTCAGTTGCTTCTTTCTGCACTTCTCTTCCTTATTTCTGCACCCCTCCTGCCTCTTTCTGTACCTCTCTTGCCAATTTTTACATCTCTCTAGCCTCCTTCTGCACCCCTCTTGCATCTTTTTGTACCTCTGTTGGTTGTTTCTGCACCCCTTTTGCCTGTTTCTACAACTCTCTTGCCTAATTCTGCAGTTCTCTTGCCTCCTTCTGCACTTCACTTCCCTCTTTCTGCACTTCTGTTGCCTCTTTTTGCACCTCTCTTGCTTCTTTCTGCACCACTGTTGTCTCTTTCTGCATATTTCCTGCCTATTTCTGTACCTCTCTTGCCTCTTTCTATACCTCTGTTGCTTCTTTCTGCACTTCTCTTGTTCTTTCTGTACCCAGCACGCCTCTTTCAGCACCTGTTGCTTCTTTATGCACTTCACTTCCTTCTTTCTGCACCCCTCCTGCCTCTTTCTGTACTTGTTTTGCCTCTTTGTGCACCTCTCCTACCTTTTTTTGCACCCCTCTTGCCTCTTTTTGTACCTCTGTTGGTTCTTTCTGCACTGCTCTTGCGTCTTTCTGGATCTTACTTGCCTCTTTGTGCACCTCTCTTACCTTTTTCTGCACCCCTCTTGCCTCTTCTTGCACCTCTGGTGGTTCTTTCTGCACTGCTCTTGCTTTTTTCTGCACCTTGCTTGCCTCTTTCTGTCCTTCTCTTCCTTCTTTCTATACATCTGTTGCTTCTTTCAACAATTCTTTTGCCTCTTTCTGCACTTCTCTTCCTTCTTTCTGTAGCACCCCTGCCTCTTTCTATACCTTTCTCGCCTTTTTCTGTACCTCATCTACCTCTTTCTAGACCCCTCTTGGCTCTTCCTGCACCTCTGTTGGTTGTTTCTGCGCTGCTCTTGCTTCTTTCTGCACCTCACTTGCCTCTTTCTGCACTTCTCTTGCTTCTTTCTACACCTCGTTTGCCTCTTTCGGCACCTCACTTGCTTCTTTCTATACCCCTCTTGCCTATTTTTGCACCCCTTATTTCTCTTTCTGTACCTGTCTTGCGTCTTTCTGCACCCCTGTTCCCTCTTTCTATACCTTTCCTGCCTGTTTCTGTACCTCTCTTGCCTCTTTCTATATCTCTGTTGCTTCTTTCTGCACTTCTCTTGCTCTTTCTGCACCCACCTCGCCTCTTTCAGCACCTGTTGCTTCTTTCTGCACTACTCTTCCTTTTTTCTGCACCCCTCTTGCCTCTTTCTGTACTTGTCTTGCCTCTTTGTGCACCTCTCCTACCTTTTCCTTCTCCCCTCATGAATCTTTTTGCACCTTTGTTAGTTCTTTCTGCACTGCTCTTGCTTCTTTCTGCACCTTACTTGCCTCTTTCTGCACTTCTCTTGCTTCTTTCTATAACTTTGTTGCTTCTTTCAGCAATTCTCTTGCCTCTTTCACCACTTCACTTCCTTCTTTCTGTACCCCTCCTGCCTCTTTCTGTACCTTTCGTGAATCTTTGTACACCTCTCCTACCTCTTGCTTCTTTTTGCACCCCTCTTGCCCATGTTGCTCCCCTTTTTCTCTTGCTGCACCTGTCTTGCGTCTTTCTGCATCCCTGTTCCCCTTTTCTGCATATTTACTGCCTGTTTCTGTACCTCTTTTGCCTCTTCCTATACCTCTGCTGCTTCTTTCTGTACTTCTCTTGCTCTTTCTGTATCCACGGTGCCTCTTTCAGCACCTGTTGCATCTTTCTGCACCTTACTTGCCTCTTTTTGCACTTCTCTTGCTTCTTTCTATGCCTCTGTTGCTTCTTTCAGCAATTCTCTTCCCTCTTTCTGCACATCTCTTGCTTCTTGCTGCACCTTTCTTGCCTACTTTTGCACCCTTTTATTCTCTTTCTGCACTACTCTTGTGTCTTTCTGCACCCCTCTTCCCTCTTTATGCACCTTTGCTGCCTGTTTCTGGACCTCTCTTGCCTCTTTCTGTACCTCTGTTGCTTCTTTCTGCACTTTTCTTGCTCTTTCTGTAACCTTTGTGCCTCTTTCAGCAGCTGTTGCTTCTTTCTGTACTTCTCTTCCTTCTTTCTGCACCCCTCCTGCCTCTTTCTGTACTTGTCTTGCCTCTTTGTGCACCTCTCTTACCTTTTTCTGCACCCCTCTTGCCTCTTCTTGCACCTCTGGTGGTTCTTTCTGCACTGCTCTTGCTTTTTTCTGCACCTTACTTGCCTCTTTCTGTCCTTCTCTTCCTTCTTTCTATACATCTGTTGCTTCTTTCAGAAATTCTCTTGCCTCTTTCTGCACTTCTCTTCCTTCTTTCTGTAGCACCCCTGCCTCTTTCTATACCTTTCTTGCCTCTTTCTGTATCTCGTCTACCTCTTTCTAGACCCCTCTTGGCTCTTCCTGCACCTCTGTTGGTTGTTTCTGCACTGCTCTTGCTTATTTCTGCAGCTCACTTGCCTCTTTCTGCACTTCTCTTGCTTCTTTCTACACCTCTTTTGCCTCTTTCGGCACCTCACTTGCTTCTTTCTATACCCCTCTTGCTTGTTTCTGCACCCCTTTTTTCTCTTTCTGTACCTGTCTTGTGTCTTTCTGCACCCCTGTTCCCTCTTTCTACACCTTTCCTGCCTGTTTCTGTACCTCTCTTGCCTCTTTCTATATCTCTGTTGCTTCTTTCTGTACTTCTCTTGCTCTTTCTGTACCCACCGCACCACTTTCAGCGCCTGTTGCTTCTTTCTGCACTTCTCTTCCTTCTTTCTGCCCCCCTCCTGCCTCTTTCTGTACTTGTCTTGCCTCTTTGTGCACCTCTCCTACCTTTTTCTGCACCCCTCTTGCCTTTTTTTGTACCTCTATTGGTTCTTTCTGCACTGCTCTTGCGTCTTTCTCCACCTTACTTGCCTCTTTTTGCACTTTTCTTGCTTCTTTCTATGCCTCTGTTGCTTCTTTCAGCAATTCTCTTGCCTCTTTCTCCACTTCTCTTCCTTCTTTCTGTACCCCTCCTGCCTCTTCCTGTACCTTTCTTGCCTCTTTGTGCACCTCTCCTACCTCTTTTTGCACCCTTTTTGTACCTCTGTTGGTTCTTTCTGCACTTCTCTTGTGTCTTTTTGCACCTCTGTTTCTTCTTTCTGCATCCCTCTTGCTTCTTTCTTCACATCTGTTGCTTCTTTCAGAAATTCTCTTGCCTCTTTCTACACCCCTCTTGCCTCTTTTCGCACCCTTGTTCCCCCTTTCTGTACCTTTCCTGCCTGTTTCTGCACCTCTCTTGCTTCTTTCTGTACCTCTGTTGCTTCTTTCTGCACTTGTCTTGCCTCTTTCTGCACCCTTCGTGCCTCTTTCAGCACCTCAGTTACTTCTTTCTGCACTTCTCTTCCTTATTTTTGCACCCCTCTGGCCTCTTTCTGTACCTCTTTTGCCAATTTGTGCATCTCTCCTATCTCTTTCTGCACCCCTCTTGCCTCTTTTTGCACCTCTGTTAGTTCTTTCTACACTGTTCTTGCTTCTTTCTGCACCTCTTTTGCAAATGTCTGCATCCCTCATGCTTCTTTCTGTACCCCCTTCCCTATTTCTCTACCTCTCTTGCTTCTTTCTGCACTTCTCTTGCTTCTTTCTGTACTGTTCTTGCTTCTTTCAGCATCTCTCTTGTAAATTTCTATATCCCTCTTACCTCTTTCTGCACCCCTCTTCCCTCTTTCTGTACCTTTCTTGCCTGTTTCTGCACCTCTCTTGCCTCTTTCAGCACCTCTGTTGCTTCTTTCTGCACTTCTCTTACCTCTTTCTGCACCCCTCTTGCCTCTTTCTGCACCTCTGTTGGTTCTTTCTGCAAAGCTCTTGCTTCTTTCTGTACCCCTCCTGCCTCTTTTTGCACTTCTCTTGCTCCTTTCTACACCTCTGTTTCTTCTTTCAGCAATTCTCTTGTTTCTTTCTGTACTTCTCATCCCCCTTTCTAAACCCCTCCTGCCTCTTTCTTCACCTCTGTTGCCTCTTTGTGCACCTCTCTTGCCTCTTTCCGCACTTCACTTGCTTCTTTCTGCACTCTCTTGCCTGTGTTGGCACCTCTGTAGCTCTTTCTGCACTTCTCTTGCCTCTTTCTACACCTCTGACTTAGAGGTAGTTTTAATCCCCCTGCCCTATTATGTACTAGGGCCTTACAGGGGAGGTCATGCCAATCACAGGGGTACCCCAACCCATAGTGTACCCTAGGGTATGTAGGTGTTTTTACTGTATTCTAAGTGTCTTTCAGGATAGCACTGGCTCAGGGCCTGGTTAGCCAGAGTCAGTTGCCACCAGTACCAGTCAGCAAAGGGGACACAGAATGACTTTGCAAAAAGGCCTCTTTCTGTACCTCTGTTGGTTCTTTCTGCATATCTCTTGTTTCTTTCTGCATCTTTCTTCCTCTTTCTGGAATTCTGTTGCCTCTTTCTGCATTTCTCTTGTTTCTTTCTGCACCTTTATTCCTCTTTCTGCACATGTCCTACATCTGTAGGCATAGTTAGAAATTAGCATTTAAAAAACCTTAGAAATTCACTGAAAAAACCATAGGTTTTAGGGATGTTATAGTTAGGAATTAGCATTTAAAAAACCTTAGAAATTCACGGAAAAAACACAGGTTTCAGGGACATTATACTTAGTTGGACATTTCACTTGTACAAAACCAGAGAAATTCAGCCATTATAGTTAGTTGAGCTAATTATAACTCGTGCCCCCGTAATGCACTGCTGATGACGTCACATATTGCATAATTCATGACATGGTAAGTGACATCAATGATGACATCACTGATGACATCGCAAATGACATTACTGATTACATCATCCACATGATAATCTGATGCACCTCCTCATACCCTAACATAAACTTTGATACACCCACTCTAAAATACAGGCTACCATTTTCAAAACCATAGACACACCAATACTAGTTACTACATACCCACTCACTGATTCCTAGGTCTTCACACACATCCACTCATTCACCCATACAGTCACTCATCAATACAGCCACTATTATATGCACTCATACACCCATATAGATACCAATATAGACACTCACACACCACCACACATCCATAGAGTTACTCACACACCTAGTCAGTCATGCAAAGAATCAATTACACTCCCATTTATTCACCTATACAGTTATACACACACCACCTCACTTATTCATACAGATACTAACACATACTTACTCTCTTATACAATCACTGATACAAGTACACACTCATCCATACAGCCACTCTCACAATCACTCACTCTCACATATAGTCATTTATATACTCTAACACACATATACTGCCTGTTACATATACAGTTACTCACCCATATACCACTGAGACATCCATTCACTCACCGACAAAGCCATAGACATACTCACTCACCCATACAGTCCCTCACAGATACACTCATGAACCCATACACCCAGTGAATCACCCACTCACACATCTATGCAGAGTCACACACCCTCCACCCACACACACAGACACTCAGGCACCCATACAGATATGCAGGCAACTAATCAATAACCCACATAGACACTCATGTACCTTCTCACCAACCCATGCAGCCAGTTACACACCAACTGACAGGCTGATACACGCATTTACACAGATTAGTCACCCACCCATACATTCACTAAGACATGGTTAATCACTCACTTATACAGTCAGTCACGCACCCACTAAATCATCCATACAGACACTCATAGACCCACTCATTCTTCTAATACACATTGGCGTAGATATATGTATATATATATATATTCACTGAAAAAACCATAAGTTTCAGGCACGTTATAGTTAGGAATTAGCATTTAAAAAACCTGAGAAACTCACTGAAAAAACCATAGGTTTCAGGGGCGTTATAGTTGGCTGAAAAGAAAAAGAAAAGAACAGAGACAGGAGGATTATTTGAAGAAACATCAACCACAAGTATTTAATGTAAAAGATAATGTGGCTAAAAGGAAAAAATCTTCTGGTAAGATCACAATGCAATTTATTAAAAAATGTTTGTAGGAGCAAACAGAATGTAGATATTGCTGGAACTACTCAGAATTCTTCAAGTAAGAAAAAAATTCAAAATAAGAGGAAAAGTAAAAAAGCAAATGGTCAGTCAAAGGAGATAAAGTATGGTAAAAGAAGGCAAAATCAGCATAAGGAATTACGCAAAAAAATATTTTACAAGAGAGTAGTGCATAATTTGCTGAAAGATGTGAAGAAAGAAGTACAAAGGAAACTGTTTATTTTAGTATTAAACAGAATTCGATCTCGAGATAAACCAATCCATGTATTGAAGGCCAAAAGTAGGAGGAAAAGAGTTATTAATTAAAATAAAATTGGGATTTTTTTTGGGAGAATGGAAACACAGTTCCAGTTCAGAGCGAAAAATTATTGTATGCAGTTGACACCAGTGGTAGAGGTTATGAGGTTAGCGACGGTTTTCCAATTGAGAAAGAGAAAATGGTTGAAAGAAATGCAGAAGAAGTGATAGCTGATGAAGTTTTAGGGAGACATGCTAAAAACCCTGTGTACACTTGGGATTGCAGTAGTGTTTGCAGTGTACGACAGGAATCTATTGAAAAATTATGTAGTTTTTTACGAGCCTATACTAAAAAAAGTTTAAAACAAAAGATTAAGCTGTTGCAAGGATTAGACCCTTGCAGAGTGAGAAAACATACTGGTTTGCAAGGTCATTCTCTGGCTTGTCTTTCTAGGAAAGTTTGTCAAAGTGTTTTTCACCATTTCAGAATGCTGGCAGTACATCATACTCAAATGCGGAAGTTAGTGAGAAGGTTGTATTATGCAAAAAGTCCAGCACTAAAGTTAAGTGAGTTGAACAGTGCTCTTTTGCGTGGGTCAGTATCAGATGTGAAGCAGGTCTGTGATGATATTGAGTTTTGTTACTTTGGTCCTCAGCAAGAGAGTGAAGAAACTGACACATTAGTAGAACAAAATGTTGAAGACAATGTACAACCCGTAATTACAGAAAAATTTGAGGATGAAATCACAAAGTTTAAGGTAATTTCAGGTGAAAGACCAAATGTTTCTTGTATTTGTTGTCGGCGAAGTCACTATAAAAATCAGACTAGGGGTGTCAATCTGTATTTGAAAAGTGAAATAGAAGATAATGATAAGTCGATGGAATTTGCAACTTATTTGTTGGTGGAGGATTGTTTTGATTTGGGATCTGTGCAGCGTATTTGCAAATATTGTTATAACAAATTAGATGAGAATAAAATGCCTGCTCGAGCTGTTCATAATAATCTAGAGTTGGTTGCTATTCCACCAGAGCTGATAGATTTAAATACGTATGAGTCTATTCTCATACAATGTGTTCACCCGTTTCAGGCTATTGTTCGTATGGAGCCCAAAACAGGTAAATTACCTCCATCGGAGTTGCAAAGAGGATTGGAAGGAAGAGTTGTGTATTTACCGTTAGATTTAAGGAAAAATATTGAAACTATTGGTGTAGACCATGCAGAAAATGAGCCACTAGTCATTCTAGTTAATGGTGTTCCTACTAATAATAAGAAAATTTGGCAAGAGTTAGTGGATGTTAGAAAAGTGCAAAAGGCATCATTGTATCTGTTAAAAAATAATGAGTACTATAGAAATGTGTTTGTAGGAGAAGAAGAAGAAATAGATTTAGCAGAAGATACTGAAACATTAAGTGGACAAATAGAAAAAGTGGACATGTCCAGATGTGAAGAAATCTATGAACATTACAGTGTACATCCACTTCATTCCAAAGAGGTGATGGGGAATACAATTGAGTTGTTACAAATGAAAAAAGCAACAGGAAGTCCCATGAGTGTATTGGAAGAGAGCTTGGAAGCTCGTTGTTTCCCACAGTTGTTTCCAACAGGAAAAGGTGGACGATATGATGAACGTCCTGTGCAGATTCCTGCATCTGAATATCGGACAACAAGATTATATGCAGAAGATCCAAGATTTCGACAATGTATCCCTTATATGTTTCACCTTCTGTTTGAAAGTGACTTATCTGGACTTTCATATGCAGTAAATCACATTTTAAAAACTGGAATGCATCTTCAAAATGTAACTGCAAAGGATTTTATGGATAAAGTGCATCAGAGAGATGATCATTTAGAATCTCAGTTGATTAATCTGATGGCATGTCAGCGTGGGACTAATGAATATTGGTACCGTCGACATGGAGAACTGAAATGTATGCTACGGAACTTGGGAACTCCTACCTGGTTTGTTACACTAAGCTGTGCTGAGTATGCTTGGGATGATTTGCTTGAATTTCTTCGAGAGGCAAATTCCAATATAAAAAATATTGAATACAAGACACCTGGAGAATTGTACTCTTTGGATCCTGTCAATGTATGCAGATATTTCAATCATAGGTTTGAAGCTATGATGTCTTTCATCTGCAATAAAAAGAATCCTCCTCTTGGAGAAGTTGTGGATTTCTTTTGGAGAAAGGAGTATCAAGCAAGAGGTGCTCCTCACATACATATGTTGTTATGGATCAAGGATGCCCCCAAATTTGGAACAGATTCAGATGAAACTGTTTTGTCTTTCATTGAAGATTATGCTAAATGTGCTCTTCCCAATAACAGAGAAGATAACAACTTAAAACAACAAGTGTTACGATCTCAAAGCCACAGGTGTGAAAAATACTGTCGACGAAAGTACAAGTCAAAGGATAAGTTCTATCCCAAATGTCGTTTTGCATTTCCACGTCCTGTATTATCCAAAGGAATAGTGAACAGTTTTATGTCAGCTATGTGACATACCATCACAAGAAAGTCTCCGAAAACCACCTACAACTTAAGAAGAAGTGAAGAATCGAAATACATAATTGACTACAATCCAGTTATTTTATCCATGTGGAACGCTAACATGGATATTCAGTATGTTGCGGACAATTCCATTGCTGTTGCTCGATATGTAACATCTTACATTACTAAATCAGAAAAGACTGAATTGAAAGAAATGTGGGAAGAGATTTCTCACAAGAAGACTCTAAGTAAGAAATTATACAGTTTCAGTTTGAAGATGTTATCGCATCGTGAAATTGGAGCATATGAATGTTCAGATCGGTTATCATCTGCAAGTCTATATTCTAAAAGTAGAAGAATCATTTGGATGAGTCTAGGTCTTGCAGGAATGCGAAATCGGGTACTGAAATCTGTTCAAGAAATTGAATATTTAGCAGAAAATGAACCAGAAAGTACAGATATTTTGAAAACAAATATGTTGGACACATACTACCCAAATAGAAGTCATCATCTTGAGAACATGTGTCTCTATGAAGTGCTGCAAAACTACACTTTTAAACGGAATACTACAGAGAACATCAACGATGGAAAATATGCAGTTATTGGTTCTGAAGGATGTCTGGTGAAACAAAGGAAAGGAAATTTAATTAATCACAGGAAACTGAGTTGCGACACTGCTGACATAAGGAAATTTTACTATTTAGCCATTTTGCAAATGTTCAAACCATGGCGTTCAGAACTGGAATTACTTGGAGATTTTCCCAGCTATGAAGATTCATTTAATGCTTCTAAAGATAGCATACAATGCAGTGCTTTCGCGAATTATGTCAAAAAGTTGAATGATGAAATTGATCAAGAAGCTACAATTGCAGCTGAGATTGCTAGAGACAGTTCTCAAGACAGTCAAAGTTCTGCTGCACTGAGTCAGGATCCACTAGGACAACCAATTGTTGAAAATGAAGCAGCGATTGCAATGAATGAGGTGGAAACAGCAATGTATCAAGCTCAAGAAGATTCAATACAGTTAGGAAACTTGGAAGAACAACTCAATGTTGAAGAGAAACAAATATATCAGCAAGTGAAAGAGCGGATTGACCATGGATTACTTCATGAAAAGAAAGGGTGCTCATGTACATCATTTCAACCTATCCGAATGTATGTGAGTGGTCAAGCTGGAACATGAAAAAGTTTCTTAATTAAAGTAATTACAAGTTATCTGCAAAAAACAACTGAGTCGCATTTGTCTTCTGCTGTCACTGCTCCAACTGGGTTGGCAGCACATAACATTAAAGGAATTACTTTACATTGTTTACTAATGCTGCCAGTAGAGCATGAGAACAAATTGGAATACCACAAGCTATCTGAAGAAGCTTGTTGTGAAGTTTCAAGAGTCCTGAAGAAAATGAAACTTCTCATTATTGATTAGGTGAGCATGGTCTCAAACTTGATGCTTGCCTTTGTGCATTTAAGAATGCAGCAAATTCTTAAAACAGAGTATGACGTGTTATTTGGAGGAAAACACGTCATAGTTTTTGGAGATCTACTGCAACTGACTCCGGTAAAAGGACAACCGGTATTTAAAACACTAGCCCATGAAGATACCAGAAAGTCTCTTGGCAGTGTTGGTAATGTGAACATTTGGACTCATTTTGAATACAAAGAACTGACAAGAAATATGCAACAGGCAAATGATGCTGAATATGGAAGTATTCTTCAAGATATAAGAATTGGAATTCTTTCAAAACAAGGCAAACAAGCTTTGGAGAGTCGATTACTTTGCAATGCCTTTCCAAATGAAAATGCAGTTCCTGCAAAAGTGTACGTGGAAATTGCTAAAAATAAATCAGTGATTTGCTTAATGCCAACACTGCGCGAGTGTTCCATATTCAATGAAGAACTATTGAAACTGGAAAATGAAGAAATTGTAAAAATGGAAGCCATCGATAAAATACAGCATGAAGGAATCACTATTATTTTGACGGGAAAGTTGAGATCAAATCTGGATTGAAGACACTATATGCGTGTGTAAACTGTCGGGTAATTTTAAGGCGTAATTTGGATGAAGAGAAAGGTTTAGTTAATGGTGCAATGGGTAAAGTGGTGGATTTTGTGAATTATCAGAAAAAAGAAGGAATTGAATTTTTAAAAATTAAATTTGATCAGATTGATGAAGTTAAAGAAATTGGTCGTTGTTCAGTTTGTTTTTTGCTTGTTAAAGATTTATATGTCCGTAAGAAACAATTTCCATTTTCTCTGGCATACGCAGTGACTATTCATAAATCTCAAGGATTAAGTGTAGACAGTGCATTGGTGAACATTGGATCTACCGTATTTAAAGAGGGTATGGCATATGTTGCTTTGTCACGAGTCAGAACATTATCTGGTTTGTTTTTGATTGATTTTGATGAGACGAAGGTTACTGCAGATGCAAACTGTGTAAAAGAGTATAATAGGTTAAGAAGGGTGTATGCTCCCAATTTAGGTCAATATCCTGTATTTGAAAAGCGTGTGGTTGGTCAAAAAAGAAGGTTAAAGAATATCTGTTCTGAAGGTGTCAAAAAGGGAAAAGAACAAGATAATGTTGTGATTGCAGGTAAAAAGAAATTGGACACTGTTGAAGAGATTGTTGGTTATCAGTTTGAAAATAGTTCAGGTGCCAACTGCTATGCTAATGTAGTGGTCAATGTTGTTTTTTATCTGGAAGGTTTGCGAGAACAAATTATGCAGAATCGGCAAAAAAGATTTTGTTCTCTGTTGAAAAATTGACAACAGATATAAGTAAAATACAGTCTGTTTCAGATGTTCGTAGTGTTTTGGATGTGTGTTCTGGTTCTACACAATTTTCACAAAATATCCAACAAGATGCTCTGGAATTCTTAATGTATATGCTTACCATTTTTGAAAATGAAGGTGTAGAAATAGAAAATATTTTTGGCCTTTCTTACAAATGGGAACATGATTGTGAAAATTGTATGTATGCATGTAGCACCAATGTAGACACTGAGAGATTTCTGAATTTAACATTACCAGACTGTAAATCAGTGTCGTTCAATAAATTAGTTAAAGGTGCAAATCAAAACATGGAGTGTAGGCAATGTAAATCAGAAATGTTATCCACATTATTCTTAACAAAATATGGAAAATACATAATTTTAAAGATGCAACGTTGTACAGCTGACGGAAGAAAATTGGATACTTTAATAAAGCAATTTGTAGCAGCACAACTATCAATATCAGGAAGGACTTTTGTAGCAATTGCTATAATTTTCCATGATGGTCCTTCCACCACATCTGGACATTGCACTGCCTATCTAAAATGTGACAAAGGCTGGTCACTTTGTAATGATTCTCAGTTGTTTTTTAAACAACGTTTGCCTAGGGAATTACAAAATTCCTACCTAATATTTTTAAAGTCAAAGTTTTAGGAAGATAATTCATTCTCTGAGGAATTTATTATTATAATTTAATAGGACTACCATTGGACAATTTACATAAAGAAGGAGTGCAAAAATACAATTTGGCCTCAAGGAAAGGTATATTTTTGAATCATGGACTTTTTGGTGGTCATTGATTCGGTGTATATTTTAAAGCGGCAATATTTACAGTTTTTATAAGTTAAAGTTATAAAATTCTGTTAGCCGTAAGCATTTCATATATGTGTGATTTGTATTTTCTGGTATTTTACTGAGAATAGCATGTTGTTGTTTTTTTAACAATCTCTCTGATTGTTTTCTTTTTGCCTGCTGTTAAGTGATGAGTACAATTGAAATCACTATTTCTAGTGAAATTCAATATATTCTGAGAACAGCAAAAAAGGCAAACAAATTACTTTGTGGAAATAAGCTGTGTTGTAAAAAATATATTATTACATGTTATAGTTTTTTTTTCTTTTCTTTCACAGATCCAAATTTTAAAATAAGCAATTTATATCAATTTAGATTGCAATGAAAATTTGGAAAAAATGTATACCATTTTTTATTGCTATTACTGTGAAGGTAAGTTTAACTAAGTCTCAATATGCAGACTGAGGGGGTCTGCAAGAAGCTACAAAGTTGAAACACGTTTCTAAAAACACTCTGTTTCTACCTTTGCAGTTTTAAAATCTGACCATAATCAGATATCATGTGACCTGCAAAAAAAGAGATTTGAGGGGTCCATAATATTTTCCATTGTACCTATTGAAGGACCGCAATCATTTCAATCATTCTTCTTTGAGCATCTTTGCAGACAAAACTCTGTGCCTACCTTCTATCAGTCGCAAGCAATTTTAAAAACAGAAATATTTCACCTTTTGTAACATAGTTATTGCGCAAGACAGTCTTTCATATTTACAAAGAGAGGAAAAGGCACTCTGTGCACTTTTTCTACTCCATGTAAATACAACGTCATCATACACACCACTTAGCGTTGAAAGGATGTTCTATAAGTGTTGTTGTGCATGATTGCACTGAATACTCATAGAACAAGACACATCCCTAGATTTATCAGAAATCATACATCTCGATATGTGTGTGAATGCTGCACCATTCTAAAATTGGTGTAGGAAAGCACAACAAGGAGAATTATTTTCATTTCTCCACATTTTACATCTTCAATGCATGCTAAAATGCTCAGCATACATTGAAGGAGAAAAATGCCTTTACTGATTGTTTTTGTGCAGGAAGGTGTGTCTTCCTGCACAAAAACAAACAGCACATGACACAGATATCCTTGCACTATGGTGCAAGGGTGCCTGTGTCACCACATGGCTGCAGTTTAAGCAGCCGTGCAGAGAGAAGCATAGATTTGCAACATATTTATGTACATATGTCGCATCCCTGTGCTTCGAAAGTACTACAGCACACTGCAATTAAAGAGGTTACTGTGTGATGCTGCAGCACTTCCTCATAGTTCTGCACTCATACATTCACCATACGCTACTAATGCATTTAT
This sequence comes from Triturus cristatus, assembly GCF_964204655.1. Taxonomy (NCBI): domain Eukaryota; kingdom Metazoa; phylum Chordata; class Amphibia; order Caudata; family Salamandridae; genus Triturus; species Triturus cristatus. The sequence continues at coordinate 473,058,518 of NC_140580.1, read as the reverse complement.
TCAGTCAATTACGTACTACACATACATTCATCTAAACTTTCACAGACAAACAAATATAGCTCTTTTTTTAAACCAGGAAAGTTAGTTCTTAGAAGAACTTTTTTTCTTCTTTTTTGTTTTTTAATTTTTTTGTACTTTTTGGAACAATTTTGTTATTTTTTTGTTTTTTTCAAAAGGAAAAAAGACAACAGGAGGAACAAAACAGTCAACTTCTGCAAAAAAAAAAAATAAACACAAGTTTAGCACTTGTGGTTTTGCTGCGCTCGGCAGATTAGTTCAATTGACTGCTCGCCGTAACATAGCAGTTTGTTGCATTTAATGCAACAAATTTTTAGTTTTCCAAATTCTGGACGTATGTCCGGGTGAGTGCTCGATGGTGATGCTGCAGAAGTGCTTGCCACTGCTGGCTGAGGCTGCTGTCGCAGTCTTCTGCATTCCTGCTTGGCCAGGTTCACGGGATGCAGAGTCTTCAGGTGTTTTAACATACTCGCAGTCCCACAAGAGTATTTTTTTGATGGATATCCTCTGGAAAGCACTCTTTGACATATTTTCCATGTCACTTTTGTAGAATTAGTTTTATTTTGTCCTTCTGGGAAGGTAAAAAATTTCCACACCATAGAGGTGTATCTTTCTGTGCGTGGAGGTTCCACACAAATTCCTCATCGGACGAATGGTCTGATTCTGATGGTGGCGGCTGCCATTGTCCATTTCAGCTGTGGAAATCTTCCCCAAAAAGTTTCTTCTAGTTCTAAGGTGTGAGATGTTCCTCCAAAGAAGCTCAAAGAAGAATGATTGAAATGGATGAGGTCTTTCAATAGTTAGAATAGGAAGTGTAATGAACCAATCAAATCTCTTTTTTTGCAGGTCACATGGGATCCGCGCACCGTGCACTTACGCAGCACGCACCCAGTGCGCATCTGCGAAATTGAATTTAAAAGGAATATAGGATTAGATGTAAAAATATATTACTTTCATGAGTTGTTTACAGTTTGTGTTCAATTAATATTCAGATGAAATACATATATATCTGTTTTTTTAAATGTTAAATATTTCGCCAGAACCGCGCACCCATCGCATCATACACGCATATGACGCATCGTGGAAGCACACACGTGCCGCGTTACGTACATCGTACGTGTCGCGTATAGGATTGGAGTCGCGTGCCGGTCGCATTGCAAACACGTACCCAACGCATACCGTGCACGGATGCTTTCGCGTAGGGATCGAGAACGGTGCGCATAGGGTGCGCGAATCCCAAAAAAATTAAAGTTTTGAAAATATAGTTTAAAAAATAGTTTAAAAAATATAAAAACAAATAATATTTTTTAATTTTTAAAAGAATTAATTGAAAAAATAAGTAAAAAAATTGTGATAAAATAGTATTTCAAAAAAACATAATTAATGAAATTGACACTGAAATTGAAAAATATAGAAATCCAATGAAAATCATTAAACATGATATATTTAGAGATAAGTTATAGATAGGAATTATCATTTCCAAACCTTACTGAAAAAACTATAGGTTTCATGCATGTTATAGTTAGGAATTGGCATTTAAAAAACCTTTGAAATACACTGAAAAAACCATAGGTTTCAGGGGCGGAAAAAAAAACCTTAGAAATTCACTGAAAAAACCACAGGTTTCAGGGGCGTTATAGTTACCTGGACATTTCCCTCATACAAAACCCTAGAAATTCTCCCGTTATAGTTAGTTCAGCTAACTATAACTCGCGCCCCCGCAATGCACTGCTGATGACGTCACATATTACATCACTCATGACATGGTCAGTGACATCACTGATGACATCACTGATGACATCTCAAATGACATCACTGATGAAATCACTGAAAACATCATCCTTGTGATAGAGTGGCAGACCTCCTCTCCACCTAATATAACCTTTGATACACACATTCAAAAATAGAAACTAAAATTTTCAAAACAATGGACATACCAATACCAGTTACAACAACCTATTCAGTAATTCTAAGATCCACATACACATCCACTCATTCACCAACAGTCCCTCATACATGTACTCACTCATCATATGTACTCATACCCCTATACATTCTGTTACACAACGCCACTCATCCATAGAGTTACTCACACACATAGTCACTCATGCTAATAAAGAATCAAACATCCATTTACTTGCATATACAGTTATACACACCACCACCACACTTACTTCTACAGAAACTTACACATACTTAGTCTTTTAAACAATCACTTATAGAAACACATACTTCTTCATACAGGAACTCTTCCAAACTCTCATTCTCACATATACTCACTTATATACACCAATAGTCACATATACTAGTTTAAAACATATGTTGTTACTCATAGACACACTATTGAGACAGTCATTCACTCACTAACACACCCATGCACACACTCATCCACCCATACAGTCCTGCACACATGCTGTCTTCAACACATACAAACAGTGAGTCACTCATTCATGCACCTATGCACTACGTAATACCCCCACCGAACCATACAGACACTCATACTGATACTCAAAAAACAAACTAATAACCTATATAGACACTCATGTAGCTACTCACCAACCCATGCAGCCACTCATACACAAAGTGAGAGACTGATACAGATATTTACATATTTAAACATTACTCACTAAGCCATGTATTCACTAAGATACGCTTAATCAGTCAGGTATACAATCAATTTTTCAAAAACAAATCATCCATTTAGACACTTATATACCCATTTATTCTTCCATCGACCTTGAGATATACATATATAAAACATATGTAATCTTCTGAAAAACACACATTCACTGGATGATGTCATCAGTGATGTCATCAGTGATGTCATTTGAGATGTCATCAATGATGTCATGAATGATGTCACTGACCATGTCATGAGTGATGTAATATGTGACGTCATCAGCAGTGCATTGCGGGCGCGCAAGTTATAGTTAGCTGAACTAACTATAACAGGGGAATTTCAATGTTTTTGTACGAGTGAAAAGTCCAGCTAACTATAACGCCCCTGAAACCTATGGTTTTTTCAGTGAATATATATATATATATATAACATTCTTAAACTTTTTAGAAACAGTAACTGGATGATGTAATCAGTGATGTCATTTGACATATCATCAGTGATGCCCCTGACCATGTAAAGAGTGATATATTATGTGACGTTATCTGCAGTGCATTGAGGGGCGCGAGTCATAGTTAGCTCAGCTAACTATAACAGCTGAATTTCTCTGGTATTGTTTGAGTGAAATGTCAGCCTAACTATACCGTTCCTGTAAACTGTGTTTTTTCCAGAGAATTTCTAAGGTTTTTTAAATGCTAATTTCTAACTATAACATCCCTGTGTTCTTTTCAGTGAATTTCCAAGGTTTTTTAACTAGCAGTCGGGGTTGCAGAGTGGTGGAGAAAGGGGGCTGGGCCTTAAACCAGCACTCAGGAATTCCCCATATGTCCACCATACTGCAAACATGCCTCCTAGTGCGCTCTTGGTTGGGGGATGAAGTCCCCTTTGCTCCTGGGGGTCCTTAGGGGCCAACAAGCCTAACTGTTACATCCAGTAAATGCCCCACAGTAGGATTGCTGTGAGGTGGTCGCAGGCAATGCCCCCTTTCTCCATCACTCTGCAAACGCGCCTCCTGGTGCACTCTTGGTTCAGGGAAGAATTCCCCTTGCCTTTTGAGGGACCCTAGGGGCCAACTAGCACTCCTGTTACCTCCAGTAAGCCCCACACAGCTGGATTGCTGAGAGGTGGTCAGAGGCCACACCCCCTTTTTAAACCACTCTGCAAACGTGGCTCCTGGCACACTGCTGCTTGGGGGATGAAGTCCACTTTAGTCCTGAAGTCCTCAGGACACAGGAGGACCTCATCGCCCCATGGAGACTTCATCCCCCAACCCAGAGTGCGCCAGGAGGCGCATTTGCAGTGTAGTGGTGAAAGGGGGCAGGGCTTCCAGTGAGTTGCCGGTTCGTCTTTTCTTTTATTTAGGAAAGTGGGCTGTGTAACCCCCTTCCTTTGGCACTTTTGACCCCAGGAGCTCATCCCCTGAGTTAGTACCTGTTCTTAAAGGGGAGGGGGGCAGTGTGACCATCCCTCCCCAGGCTGATTTTGGCCCTGGGGACCTCATCCCCCAAGGCCCAGCCGTTTTATATATATAATTTTTTAGGGAGGGGGGCCGAGTGGCCCCCCTTCCAGGCCATTTTCGGCCCCAGGGACCCCATCGCCCGGGGCATGGCCACTTCATTGGGGACCGCAGAGGAGCCTCAAGGCCCCGTGGTCCCTGCCAGCTCCCCGCCTCCTGCAGGAGCCGGCATTGCTTTTGGACAAAGGGAGCTGCTAACATGCCACTCCCTTTACCCAAAAGCAATTCTGGTTCACTTCAAGGAAGCATGGAAGCAGAGTTTGCTATAGCGAACAGCAATGTCTCGGAGATGGGCACCCTGGGACATTGCTGGAGCCGGCTCTAGGGAATGCCAGTCCCCAGAGAAATGGAGGGCTCTGGGAATTGGCAGCCCCTCCCATCATCTATGTATCCCCAGGAAGGTGGTGTTCCCGGGCGCCGGGGTCTGCAATGGACCCCCGCATTTATTTAATTGGTGCCCAAGGAGGTGGTGGTCCCTGGGCACACTTTACTTTTTAAAAATAGCCCCGGTGAGGTGGGCTTAACATAAACAAAGCGGGGGAGACCGCTCTATGTTTGTTTGGGTTTTTTTAGGCCAGATTTGCATACCCAGTGCAAGGGGGGTTGAGGTGTGTCCTGCCTTTCATGGGTGACTCATAGCCAGGCTAAATAGACCTGGCTGCATTTAGAGTAGCTGGAGGATTTATTGCTTGCACCTGAATGGACTGTGGCTGCCTCTGACAAAGCTGTTTTCACCTCCTGTGGTGAAGCTGCCTGAGTCAGGCTGAACTGATTTATGTGTGCCAGATGAACTTTGTTTGTGCCAACTTCAAATGGAAATGTGGTATAAATATTGGGGCCCTCACACCTGAACTTTACATTACTGCTGGACTAAGGAACCTGCCAGAAAGAAGGGCTGGCAGAGCTGTGAGGAAGACTACCACTTTGCTGTGTGCTTTGCTGGGTTGCCAGAAAGAAGCAGTTACCGGACTGACAAGCTGTTTGCCTTATCACGTAAATAACTTGAATGGCTAATTTCAAGTAAAGAATTATTTGAGGCTCCAACCGACAGGTGAAGACCTGGCTCTATGCTAGACAAGAAGAATCCACACAAACCGGCAGATTTCATCCATTGAAGCATCTGCCCTTGGCTGTCAAACAACAACCCCCTTTTCCAGTCCTGAGGACTACCCCTCTTGATGCTTTTACAATTGCGCCACATACAGGGTCGCAACGTCGACTTTCTGCATATGTCCGCACACTGCTCATGATCATAGTTTATACTTACCAATGGATCCTACAGCATATGTGACTAAATAATATGGACAAAACAAAATCCTCCCTTTCTCCCCAAGCTTAGTGTCACATGTCTATTTGTCTTGTACATAGTGTACTGTCAATCTCACCAATCACTATATGTCACTATTTTCACCACAGTCACCTATTCTTCACTACAATTGAATTTGTAAAGTGTGACAGCCCTAAACATTTTTTTATATTTAATTTTGAATACATTATTAAAAATTCATAATCTGGTGTGTGTTCTCTTCATTTATTGATATGTGTGTTATAAATAAGTCTCTACTCATTGAGGTTTTTAAGCAATTGAGAATCCCCAACGGAACCATTTGTTCTACTTAATATTGCTGAGTTGTCCTGCAGTTGCTGCTACTGTCCTAGGCAGGGAAAGGACTGGAGTATTCTTTCTGCATTCTAAGTATCTTCAAGGGCTTAATGTAGAGCTTGCCTCCTGTTGGAAGACTCAGGGAAATCAAAGACTTTGACATCTTTTCGGTAACGGCTACTGGAATGTTTCAGCTGCCACAGAGGAAAAAAGTAAACTGACGCCACCAGAAATGCTGCTGCCGGCTACGTGACCTGAAGGCATGCAGAGGCCACCACTGCACTTTGCACCGCAACCCTGGTCTCTTTGATGACGACGCCCACCCCCGCCACTGAGCCGCTGCTTGACCTATGGGCACCGGACTCTGTACCGCATCACTTCACACCACCGCCCTGGTATCCCTGATGATGTTATGACTCCATCACCGATGCTGCTGCCTGCACCATGACCTGTGGAGAACACAGAGCACCGTCCCACTTCACACCGTAGCCCTGGTCTCACCAATGATGACGCTCCAAGCTGACATCAACACAGTTGCCTGCACCCTGGTTTGGGGGCATGGCCCATAGGTTACTTGACACACCGCCCTGTCTCACACCGCATCCTTGACCCATCGATGCCCGGGCCATCATCTCTAGATTGTCAACCAATGCTACTGTCTGCATCGCAACCTGTGGGTCCTGCACATGGCATTGCCCCATCTTGCACTGCAGCCTTGGGTTTACCGATGACATCACTTCAGCAACAACGATGACGCTTCCTGCACCGTGACCTGTCAGCACCACAACGAGCACCGCTCCACTTCGCTGTGCAGCCCTGGTCTCACTGACGCCACTGAATGACTGTCAACTTTCTGCTGCCTGCACCACGACCTGAGGGCACCGTACATCGCACTGCTCTGTTCCACACTGCAGCCCAGAACACCTGCCGATGCCGGAACTCCTGACTTCAAAGTGAAGGAGTTCAACCTGCAATGCATGTGACTACAGCGGCCCAACAACTCCTGCACTGACTCCCGGAACCAACGCCTGCTGGCATTGCTCCTCCAGAGCGCACCACACGGTTCAATTCCCTGCATCTTCAAAGGTACTATATTACGGGTCTCCCCCACACCGTAGCAGGCCTGCAACACCACTGTCTGCCAGAATTGTTGGATTTGTTTGCTCACTACTCTGTGAGAGCCCCGTACAGAGCTACCAACTTCAAGGAACTGTATATAAAGCCTATTTTTGCATTATTCATATTTTGTTCACTGTATGTTGGATTTTTATCATTCTGGTCTTGTTTTATACAGATAAATATTGCATATTTTTCTAAAACTGGTGTTGTGTCCTTTTGTGATGTTTTTACTGTATTACTGTTTGTTATGTGCAAATGCTTTACCCATTGGCACTGAGATAAGCCTGACTGTTCGTGTCAAGCTACCAAGGGGGTTGTTGTATCCTAGCAATGTATCCTAGATACCTGTCAAGCATTCTTCCCATGGTTACCAGCATGTGAGGATTCTGGAGCTGGACCAGAAAGGGAGGAGACAGTTGTTGAGTCAGGACGTGTCTAGGGGTTGTACATTTTATCTTCAATAATGCTCCTGCTTGAAATACATTGTCTGTGCCTCTTAAAAGTGGCGACGAGGATGGGATGATATTCCATGAGGGCAGACTGGTTGTGTAACCTGCAGGTTGAAACCGCTAGATCATACATTTTTTGTCAGAAGGAGCCTCTCAACGCGCTGTTGACATTAAATATTCAAGGAAGTACTGGTGTACAAGGAGACCTTAATAACAAGGCTGACTGATCGCTATTGATAAGCATTACCACACAGAAGCAACCTAAAATTTAAGGTATTTGCGGAGTAAGCATCGATTCCCACAAGACTCGGGTAAGAGTTGTGAGTCCTGTCTTGGCTCAATGTACATTCTGGGTAAATACCGATCCCTGTGAGGTTTGACTGTGTTGGTGTGTAACTTCGCACTAGAATATGCCACGTTATTTTGCATGCCTTTAGTTCGCATGCCGTTACAACGTGATTGTTACAACGACCACATTGTTATTTCGCATACCGTTACAACGTATGTCGGAACAACGACTTGCGTTGTAAGGAGCGCTGGATGTTGGAATAGTATAATTTACTATTCGAACACCAGCCTTTGCAGACATAGGGAAGGAGTTGGATTTTAAATCCAACACCTTCCGCCCCCTAATGCAAGTCGTTGTTCCGACTTGCGCTATAACGGTACGCGAAATAACAACGCGGTCGTTGTAACAACCGCATTGTTATTGCATGCGAACTAAACGCTGCGTACTAAACAATGTTTACCTTCGCACTATGTTATAGAAAACGGCTTGGCCAAACGCAGTGTATCTTTGACTGTTGGAAATTTGGTGAACAATTCATGCTGAGAAATTTGAGAGCATTTGATTGGAGCGGAACCAATTGGATTATATTGGGTGTCTAGTTATTGACCACAGCTTAACCGAGATCAACCGACATACCGTTGAGATCAGAGATCGATTGCATAATTTGTAACTCTGTTTTGCTTTAAATTCTCTCACCGGTTATTACTTGCACCTGCATCTGCTTACGTTCGACGACCTCTTGTTGTTTTGCGTCATTATGGGAGACGCATAACCAGTCGTTCCACCCCCAATCTCAGGAATTCTACACGTCACAAGCGCGCTGTGCATTCTGGGAATCGCGCTGCGTTGTGACGTGCAACGTGATCGACGTTCATCTGGAATCAGCCAATGGTTGCCATGACAACCTAACACAAGGCTGCAACGCGATTGTATAAGCGGAACTGGCATATTGTCAAGGGTAACAGCAACATGATCGAAAAAAGTGGAACCAGCTCATTAAAAAAAAGAAAAGAGGAAACAGGAAACAAAGACCAAAACTGGCAACAGACTTAGATTAAACTACAATACAAGGAGACAGTATTCTTCAACACTGCGGCAAACTGTCACTACGTGGACTACGGTGACTACAATAATTTTGTTCTTTTTTTTTCCCTTCTTAGGTTTTCTGTTATTCAACGCCAGTGACTGTTAATATTGTGCTTATCATTATTTCATCATAATACTTAGTACATACCATTCTGGGGATACCTCCTAGGCACAAAAATATAAAATTATAACTAAGAAAAACCCATCAATATGGACATGTCATCGATCATAGCTCCGCCTAAATTTTTACAAAACCCTGGTGAACCCAGATTACCATGGGAAGACTGGATAGAGTCTTTCGAAATTTATTTAGAGGCTATTGGTGGAGAGGATTTTATAGCTTCCCAGAAGGTAGCATTACTTAAACACAATTTAGGAATAGAGGGCAGGAAGGTATTAAAAACCTTACCCGTTGGTACGGATAAAAACCAGGTAATTATAAGAGAGAAAACTAGCGAAAATGAGAATAAAGAAGAAAGTGAAGGTGAAAATGAAGGAAAAGGTGAGGAAGTAAGTCTACATTATGATTAGGTAGCTCACATTGATGAGTATGTTGAGGTAATTAACGCACTAGAAAAAAACTATGGTAAAAAGATTAGCATAGTAGTAGAAAGCATAAATATTTCTCGCGATCCCAACTACCTGGGGAGTCTGTCGAGCAATACATCTCTATATTGAGAACCCATGCTTCTACTTGTAAATTCAAAGATCTACATGAGGAGATCATAAGAGATCAATTCATAAATACGACAAACAATATTAAAATTCAAGAAAGATTACTAGATATGAAAGATCCTTCCCTGCAGAAAACTATTGTAGTGGCAAGGCGAGTCGAGAATACTTCTAAGTATGTCAATGAATTAAGCTCGGAGAAGACCAACACTGCTAAGGTGTGTGCTGTAGAGAAAATTCCATTAAAAAAGAAAGAAAGTAATGCAAAAACCACCACTCCCACTATTCCCAAAAACAACAGAGTGTGTTACAGGTGTGACTGTACAAGACACACCGCAGACTCTGACAAATGTTTTGCAGTTAAGGAGAAATGTTTTAAATGCAAAAGGATTGGCCACTTAGCATGTATGCGTAAGTGCGGATCCTTATCCACCTCGAAATGGAAGCGTCCTGTAAATGCCATTAGAGAAAACTCTAAGGATGACCATTCTGACAATGAAGGGGAAGTTGAAGTGTTGCAGGGATTTTGCTCATACACAGAACTATGTGCAAGAAACCAGGACCTCAGTGAATTGCAGTGTACCAAAAACTGACCTCAGTACCCAGAACCCCTATCCGACCAGCATCAGTGTCTCATTCGCTCTTCATACCATATACAAGCTACCAGTGATTAGACAACCCAGAACATGCGACTTTAGAGTACTCTCAGGAATGGCGGGAATCAGAAATACCTGTTCGTTATTATTCTCATATCAGTCCACAAGAGTAATCAGAGACACAGTAAAGTTTAAAATGTTTATTTTATAAACTACGTGTCCTAAGATGCAGTACCTTGGCTAACATAAGTAGACACATGATTAAAACTAAAACCATCAGCATTTTACACAAAAACCATAGAAAATGAAGGGAGAAATCATATTACAAATGATAGTGGAATACAACCAACCTCCCTTCGCTAGTAAGCTAGTATTATTAGACTAATAGAAGGTCTCTAGGTTTGAATGGGGAACCCCATACCGTAAATATCAGCTTAGGTGAATCAGATCACAGGATCAGCTTTGCTCTGTGCCTGGAAAAGTTCTTCTCCAGAATGTGGTTCTAATGCATGCAAACTGCAATATTAGAGGCTCTCGACTTTCAGATATTTGCACCTGTGTGCGTGTTATGGCTAGAGCGTGGGCCGATCAACCTGAATTCAAAAGCATACATTGTTTGTTGTTTCTGCACACAATGTTCAGACCAAGGTCACGGTGTACGTCTAGGGATGTGACCAACAGACAGTTCTCATGTGAAGAAAAAGCAGGCAAGCAGTTTTCATATAATAACATCTATCTGCAGTGTCGTGTGCAAAAGCAGCAAAAATGGCAAGATGGCGTTTCTCACTTCTTAGACGCTTATGCTAACATAGCAATGTGTGCATCTAAAACTCCGTCTCCACTACACCCTCCCTTGATCGGACCACGAACAAATAGGGGTACAATTGAGGAACGCAGAGTTCAAGTTCGACAGAGACAGAACCAAGAGCATGAATTGTAAATCCATATAAATGGGAGTGAAAGTTCGAAAAAAACGCATAAAAAATGAAGGGAAAAAAGAAAAAGGAAAAATTCGTAACATCCTGCAAAGGCTCAGTCGAGCCTAAATGTCGAATCAACAAAAAAAAAATAATGTGTAGTTCGTACAACGAAAATTTTACGACATCCAAGTTAATCCATCAACGTGTAAGCACAATAAGTTGCGACAGCCTCCAAGAGAAAGTCATTAGAATGTTCTGTAAAGGTTTCCGCCATCCAGTCTAACAAGGTAAACAAACATACATGTTCATCGATCACTGGAGCCTCTAGCACAATCAGAGGACAACTGGCATGTTCTTCAAGATAACTCCTCGCCAGGAAGTCATACGCTGCCATACAGATGTCCCAATTCCCTAGGACTCCATGTGCTGCTCCACAGGGCATAATCCTGATACCAGAACAGTCCAACTCATGAGCCACTAAGGGACTCATCAGTCGATCATAATCCAGGGCAGGAGTCACCGAGTTCGACAAGCACAAATCCAGAGCCCATTCGAAAGGACAATCTAGGCAATGAAAATAAGGTTGCACGCAAGTAAAGTAGGAAAACCGGAAGGACAATCCATAGGCTATGCTTAAGGTGGCCAAAGGTAATGTTCCATAATATTCAAGCATCCGGTTACGAAGATGTCTCTGGTCTCTTGTAGATTCTGTGATACAGCACAGTGATCATCTACGTCAAAGGGTGCGGCTGACACCGCCATGTCTAGACCATCAAGGTCCAGGACAAACATTTTTATGCCAAAGAGCATTTCGTATGGGGTCCGCCCACCCAGAGACCTTCTAGGGAGATTATTAAGTGCACATTGTACGTTATACAGATGGGCTAACCAATTCCTGCTAGTGCCTAAAACCCTAGCTGTCAGGGATTGCTTTAAGTCACGGTTAATTCGTTCCACAACACTATTGCCCTCAGGCCAGTATGGAGATGAAAATTTGACTTGGACCCCCAAAGATCTCATGGCTTCTTTGTACGCCTTAGAGGCGAACGCAGGGCCCTGATCAGAGTTTAGGGTACCACATGCAAAAATTCCCACAAAGACACGCAAATCCCTGATGACAGTTCGAGCATCGCAAAAACCAAAGGAAATGATGGACGGAGTGTTGAACAATGCAAGCACTCACCCCCAGTCAACTGATCTGGGTTTAATCCATCACCGTTCTTTAGCCCACTCTGCCACCCCAGTTCAGACATGGCCATATGCAAATCAGTCTGACCCTGTGCCTCATGGGAACAGTCCAGCCCGAACTGCCAAGCCATGTCTTCCCTGGACCGGAAACAAGCTTCCTAGGACCGGTTTCTGGCATTTCAGCCGTCTTCAGCCAGGCTTGCTTGAATCCAGTGGCAAAGTGAGCAAGGGACTCACGTCTGAGCATACCCTGCCAACTTATGGCAAACAAAGCAAAAACCAAAGGAAATGATGGACGGAGTGTTGAACAATGCAAGCACTCACCCCCAGTCAACTGATCTGGGTTTAATCCATCACCGTTCTTTAGCCCACTCTGCCACCCCAGTTCAGACATGGCCATATGCAAATCAGTCTGACCCTGTGCCTCATGGGAACAGTCCAGCCCGAACTGCCAAGCCATGTCTTCCCTGGACCGGAAACAAGCTTCCTAGGACCGGTTTCTGGCATTTCAGCCGTCTTCAGCCAGGCTTGCTTGAATCCAGTGGCAAAGTGAGCAAGGGACTCACGTCTGAGCATACCCTGCCAACTTATGGCGAACAAAGCAAAAACCAAAGGAAATGATGGACGGAGTGTTGAACAATGCAAGCACTCACCCCCAGTCAACTGATCTGGGTTTAATCCATCACCGTTCTTTAGCCCACTCTGCCACCCCAGTTCAGACATGGCCATATGCAAATCAGTCTGACCCTGTGCCTCATGGGAACAGTCCAGCCCGAACTGCCAAGCCATGTCTTCCCTGGACCGGAAACAAGCTTCCTAGGACCGGTTTCTGGCATTTCAGCCGTCTTCAGCCAGGCTTGCTTGAATCCAGTGGCAAAGTGAGCAAGGGACTCACGTCTGAGCATACCCTGCCAACTTATGGCGAACAAAGCAAAAACCAAAGGAAATGATGGACGGAGTGTTGAACAATGCAAGCACTCACCCCCAGTCAACTGATCTGGGTTTAATCCATCACCGTTCTTTAGCCCACTCTGCCACCCCAGTTCAGACATGGCCATATGCAAATCAGTCTGACCCTGTGCCTCATGGGAACAGTCCAGCCCGAACTGCCAAGCCATGTCTTCCCTGGACCGGAAACAAGCTTCCTAGGACCGGTTTCTGGCATTTCAGCCGTCTTCAGCCAGGCTTGCTTGAATCCAGTGGCAAAGTGAGCAAGGGACTCACGTCTGAGCATACCCTGCCAACTTATGGCGAACAAAGCAAAAACCAAAGGAAATGATGGACGGAGTGTTGAACAATGCAAGCACTCACCCCCAGTCAACTGATCTGGGTTTAATCCATCACCGTTCTTTAGCCCACTCTGCCACCCCAGTTCAGACATGGCCATATGCAAATCAGTCTGACCCTGTGCCTCATGGGAACAGTCCAGCCCGAACTGCCAAGCCATGTCTTCCCTGGACCGGAAACAAGCTTCCTAGGACCGGTTTCTGGCATTTCAGCCGTCTTCAGCCAGGCTTGCTTGAATCCAGTGGCAAAGTGAGCAAGGGACTCACGTCTGAGCATACCCTGCCAACTTATGGCGAACAAAGCAAAAACCAAAGGAAATGATGGACGGAGTGTTGAACAATGCAAGCACTCACCCCCAGTCAACTGATCTGGGTTTAATCCATCACCGTTCTTTAGCCCACTCTGCCACCCCAGTTCAGACATGGCCATATGCAAATCAGTCTGACCCTGTGCCTCATGGGAACAGTCCAGCCCGAACTGCCAAGCCATGTCTTCCCTGGACCGGAAACAAGCTTCCTAGGACCGGTTTCTGGCATTTCAGCCGTCTTCAGCCAGGCTTGCTTGAATCCAGTGGCAAAGTGAGCAAGGGACTCACGTCTGAGCATACCCTGCCAACTTATGGCGAACAAAGCAAAAACCAAAGGAAATGATGGACGGAGTGTTGAACAATGCAAGCACTCACCCCCAGTCAACTGATCTGGGTTTAATCCATCACCGTTCTTTAGCCCACTCTGCCACCCCAGTTCAGACATGGCCATATGCAAATCAGTCTGACCCTGTGCCTCATGGGAACAGTCCAGCCCGAACTGCCAAGCCATGTCTTCCCTGGACCGGAAACAAGCTTCCTAGGACCGGTTTCTGGCATTTCAGCCGTCTTCAGCCAGGCTTGCTTGAATCCAGTGGCAAAGTGAGCAAGGGACTCACGTCTGAGCATACCCTGCCAACTTATGGCGAACAAAGCAAAAACGAAAGGAAATGATGGACGGAGTGTTGAACATTGCAAGCACTCACCCCCAGTCAACTGATCTGGGTTTAATCCATCACCATTCTTTAGCCCACTCTGCCACCTCAGTTCAGACACTGCCATATGCAAATCAGTCTGACCCTGTGCCTCATGGGAACAGTCCAGCCCAAACTGCCAAGCCATGTCTTCCCTGGACTGGAAACAAGCTTCCTAGGACCGGTTTCTGGCATTTCAGCCGTCTTCAGCCAGGTTTGCTTGAATCCAGTGCCAAAGTGAGCAAGGGACTCACGTCTGAGCATACCCTGCCAACTTATGGCGAACAAAGCAAAAACCAAAGGAAATGATGGACGGAGTGTTGAACATTGCAAGCACTCACCCCCAGTCAACTGATCTGGGTTTAATCCATCACCATTCTTTAGCCCACTCTGCCACCCCAGTTCGACACGGCCATATGCAAATCAGTCTGACCCTGTGCCTCATGGGAACAGTCCAGCTCGAACTGCCAAGCCATGTCTTCCCTGGACCGGAAACAAGCTTCCTAGGACCGGTTTCTGGCATTTCAGCTGTCTTCAGCCAGGCTTGCTTGAATCCAGTGGCAAAGTGAGCAAGGGACTCACGTCTGAGCATACCCTGCCAACTTATGGCAAACAAAGCAAAAACCAAAGGAAATGATGGACGGAGTGTTGATCATTGCAAGCACTCACCCCCAGTCGACTGATCTGGGTTTAATACATCACCATTCTTTAGCCCACTCTGCCACCCCAGTTCAGACACGCCCATATGCAAATCAGTCTGACCCTGTGCCTCATGGGATCAGTCCAGCCCAAACTGCCAAGCCATGTCTTCCCTGGACCGGAAACAAGCTTCCTAGGACCGGTTTCTGGCATTTCAGCCGTCTTCAGCCAGGCTTGCTTGAATCCAGTGGCAAAGTGAGCAAGGGACTCACGTCTGAGCATACCCTGCCAACTTATGGCGAACAAAGCAAAAACTGTTCCCATTGGGCACAGGGTCAAGACTGATTTGCATATGGCTGGGTTCAAACTGGAATGGCATGGTGAGCAAAAAAACGATGGATTTAGGCCCAGATCTCTGTACTGGGGTGAATGTATGACATTGTTCTGCATTCTGTCCATCAATTGTTGTTTTTGCATTTGTCACCCCGAGTGGGAAGGGTATGCTCAGACGTGAGTCCCTTGCTCTCCATGCCACTGGAATCAGGCTATCCTGGCTGACGAGGGCTGAAAGCCCGAAACCGGTCCTAGGATGCTTGTTTCCAGTCCAGGGAGGACCTGGCTTGGCAGTTCGGGCTGAACTGTTCCCATTGGGCACAGGGTCAAGACTGATTTGCATATGGCTGGGTTCAAACTGGAATGGCATGGTGAGCAAAAAAACGATGGATTTAGGCCCAGATCTCTGTACTGGGGTGAATGTATGACATTGTTCTGCATTCTGTCCATCAATTGTTGTTTTTGCATTTGTCACCCCGAGTGGGAAGGGTATGCTCAGACGTGAGTCCCTTGCTCTCCATGCCACTGGAATCAGGCTATCCTGGCTGACGAGGGCTGAAAGCCCGAAACCGGTCCTAGGATGCTTGTTTCCAGTCCAGGGAGGACCTGGCTTGGCAGTTCGGGCTGAACTGTTCCCATTGGGCACAGGGTCAAGACTGATTTGCATATGGCTGGGTTCAAACTGGAATGGCATGGTGAGCAAAAAAACGATGGATTTAGGCCCAGATCTCTGTACTGGGGTGAATGTATGACATTGTTCTGCATTCTGTCCATCAATTGTTGTTTTTGCATTTGTCACCCCGAGTGGGAAGGGTATGCTCAGACGTGAGTCCCTTGCTCTCCATGCCACTGGAATCAGGCTATCCTGGCTGACGAGGGCTGAAAGCCCGAAACCGGTCCTAGGATGCTTGTTTCCAGTCCAGGGAGGACCTGGCTTGGCAGTTCGGGCTGAACTGTTCCCATTGGGCACAGGGTCAAGACTGATTTGCATATGGCTGGGTTCAAACTGGAATGGCATGGTGAGCAAAAAAACGATGGATTTAGGCCCAGATCTCTGTACTGGGGTGAATGTATGACATTGTTCTGCATTCTGTCCATCAATTGTTGTTTTTGCATTTGTCACCCCGAGTGGGAAGGGTATGCTCAGACGTGAGTCCCTTGCTCTCCATGCCACTGGAATCAGGCTATCCTGGCTGACGAGGGCTGAAAGCCCGAAACCGGTCCTAGGATGCTTGTTTCCAGTCCAGGGAGGACCTGGCTTGGCAGTTCGGGCTGAACTGTTCCCATTGGGCACAGGGTCAAGACTGATTTGCATATGGCTGGGTTCAAACTGGAATGGCATGGTGAGCAAAAAAACGATGGATTTAGGCCCAGATCTCTGTACTGGGGTGAATGTATGACATTGTTCTGCATTCTGTCCATCAATTGTTGTTTTTGCATTTGTCACCCCGAGTGGGAAGGGTATGCTCAGACGTGAGTCCCTTGCTCTCCATGCCACTGGAATCAGGCTATCCTGGCTGACGAGGGCTGAAAGCCCGAAACCGGTCCTAGGATGCTTGTTTCCAGTCCAGGGAGGACCTGGCTTGGCAGTTCGGGCTGAACTGTTCCCATTGGGCACAGGGTCAAGACTGATTTGCATATGGCTGGGTTCAAACTGGAATGGCATGGTGAGCAAAAAAACGATGGATTTAGGCCCAGATCTCTGTACTGGGGTGAATGTATGACATTGTTCTGCATTCTGTCCATCAATTGTTGTTTTTGCATTTGTCACCCCCGAGTGGGAAGGGTATGCTCAGACGTGAGTCCCTTGCTCTCCATGCCACTGGAATCAGGCTATCCTGGCTGACGAGGGCTGAAAGCCCGAAACCGGTCCTAGGATGCTTGTTTCCAGTCCAGGGAGGACCTGGCTTGGCAGTTCGGGCTGAACTGTTCCCATTGGGCACAGGGTCAAGACTGATTTGCATATGGCTGGGTTCAAACTGGAATGGCATGGTGAGCAAAAAAACGATGGATTTAGGCCCAGATCTCTGTACTGGGGTGAATGTATGACATTGTTCTGCATTCTGTCCATCAATTGTTGTTTTTGCATTTGTCACCCCGAGTGGGAAGGGTATGCTCAGACGTGAGTCCCTTGCTCTCCATGCCACTGGAATCAGGCTATCCTGGCTGACGAGGGCTGAAAGCCCGAAACCGGTCCTAGGATGCTTGTTTCCAGTCCAGGGAGGACCTGGCTTGGCAGTTCGGGCTGAACTGTTCCCATTGGGCACAGGGTCAAGACTGATTTGCATATGGCTGGGTTCAAACTGGAATGGCATGGTGAGCAAAAAAACGATGGATTTAGGCCCAGATCTCTGTACTGGGGTGAATGTATGACATTGTTCTGCATTCTGTCCATCAATTGTTGTTTTTGCATTTGTCACCCCGAGTGGGAAGGGTATGCTCAGACGTGAGTCCCTTGCTCTCCATGCCACTGGAATCAGGCTATCCTGGCTGACGAGGGCTGAAAGCCCGAAACCGGTCCTAGGATGCTTGTTTCCAGTCCAGGGAGGACCTGGCTTGGCAGTTCGGGCTGAACTGTTCCCATTGGGCACAGGGTCAAGACTGATTTGCATATGGCTGGGTTCAAACTGGAATGGCATGGTGAGCAAAAAAACGATGGATTTAGGCCCAGATCTCTGTACTGGGGTGAATGTATGACATTGTTCTGCATTCTGTCCATCAATTGTTGTTTTTGCATTTGTCACCCCGAGTGGGAAGGGTATGCTCAGACGTGAGTCCCTTGCTCTCCATGCCACTGGAATCAGGCTATCCTGGCTGACGAGGGCTGAAAGCCCGAAACCGGTCCTAGGATGCTTGTTTCCAGTCCAGGGAGGACCTGGCTTGGCAGTTCGGGCTGAACTGTTCCCATTGGGCACAGGGTCAAGACTGATTTGCATATGGCTGGGTTCAAACTGGAATGGCATGGTGAGCAAAAAAACGATGGATTTAGGCCCAGATCTCTGTACTGGGGTGAATGTATGACATTGTTCTGCATTCTGTCCATCAATTGTTGTTTTTGCATTTGTCACCCCGAGTGGGAAGGGTATGCTCAGACGTGAGTCCCTTGCTCTCCATGCCACTGGAATCAGGCTATCCTGGCTGACGAGGGCTGAAAGCCCGAAACCGGTCCTAGGATGCTTGTTTCCAGTCCAGGGAGGACCTGGCTTGGCAGTTCGGGCTGAACTGTTCCCATTGGGCACAGGGTCAAGACTGATTTGCATATGGCTGGGTTCAAACTGGAATGGCATGGTGAGCAAAAAAACGATGGATTTAGGCCCAGATCTCTGTACTGGGGTGAATGTATGACATTGTTCTGCATTCTGTCCATCAATTGTTGTTTTTGCATTTGTCACCCCGAGTGGGAAGGGTATGCTCAGACGTGAGTCCCTTGCTCTCCATGCCACTGGAATCAGGCTATCCTGGCTGACGAGGGCTGAAAGCCCGAAACCGGTCCTAGGATGCTTGTTTCCAGTCCAGGGAGGACCTGGCTTGGCAGTTCGGGCTGAACTGTTCCCATTGGGCACAGGGTCAAGACTGATTTGCATATGGCTGGGTTCAAACTGGAATGGCATGGTGAGCAAAAAAACGATGGATTTAGGCCCAGATCTCTGTACTGGGGTGAATGTATGACATTGTTCTGCATTCTGTCCATCAATTGTTGTTTTTGCATTTGTCACCCCGAGTGGGAAGGGTATGCTCAGACGTGAGTCCCTTGCTCTCCATGCCACTGGAATCAGGCTATCCTGGCTGACGAGGGCTGAAAGCCCGAAACCGGTCCTAGGATGCTTGTTTCCAGTCCAGGGAGGACCTGGCTTGGCAGTTCGGGCTGAACTGTTCCCATTGGGCACAGGGTCAAGACTGATTTGCATATGGCTGGGTTCAAACTGGAATGGCATAGTGAGCAAAAAAACGATGGATTTAGGCCCAGATCTCTGTACTGGGGTGAATGTATGACATTGTTCTGCATTCTGTCCATCAATTGTTGTTTTTGCATTTGTCACCCCGAGTGGGAAGGGTATGCTCAGACGTGAGTCCCTTGCTCTCCATGCCACTGGAATCAGGCTATCCTGGCTGACGAGGGCTGAAAGCCCGAAACCGGTCCTAGGATGCTTGTTTCCAGTCCAGGGAGGACCTGGCTTGGCAGTTCGGGCTGAACTGTTCCCATTGGGCACAGGGTCAAGACTGATTTGCATATGGCTGGGTTCAAACTGGAATGGCATGGTGAGCAAAAAAACGATGGATTTAGGCCCAGATCTCTGTACTGGGGTGAATGTATGACATTGTTCTGCATTCTGTCCATCAATTGTTGTTTTTGCATTTGTCACCCCGAGTGGGAAGGGTATGCTCAGACGTGAGTCCCTTGCTCTCCATGCCACTGGAATCAGGCTATCCTGGCTGACGAGGGCTGAAAGCCCGAAACCGGTCCTAGGATGCTTGTTTCCAGTCCAGGGAGGACCTGGCTTGGCAGTTCGGGCTGAACTGTTCCCATTGGGCACAGGGTCAAGACTGATTTGCATATGGCTGGGTTCAAACTGGAATGGCATGGTGAGCAAAAAAACGATGGATTTAGGCCCAGATCTCTGTACTGGGGTGAATGTATGACATTGTTCTGCATTCTGTCCATCAATTGTTGTTTTTGCATTTGTCACCCCGAGTGGGAAGGGTATGCTCAGACGTGAGTCCCTTGCTCTCCATGCCACTGGAATCAGGCTATCCTGGCTGACGAGGGCTGAAAGCCCGAAACCGGTCCTAGGATGCTTGTTTCCAGTCCAGGGAGGACCTGGCTTGGCAGTTCGGGCTGAACTGTTCCCATTGGGCACAGGGTCAAGACTGATTTGCATATGGCTGGGTTCAAACTGGAATGGCATGGTGAGCAAAAAAACGATGGATTTAGGCCCAGATCTCTGTACTGGGGTGAATGTATGACATTGTTCTGCATTCTGTCCATCAATTGTTGTTTTTGCATTTGTCACCCCGAGTGGGAAGGGTATGCTCAGACGTGAGTCCCTTGCTCTCCATGCCACTGGAATCAGGCTATCCTGGCTGACGAGGGCTGAAAGCCCGAAACCGGTCCTAGGATGCTTGTTTCCAGTCCAGGGAGGACCTGGCTTGGCAGTTCGGGCTGAACTGTTCCCATTGGGCACAGGGTCAAGACTGATTTGCATATGGCTGGGTTCAAACTGGAATGGCATGGTGAGCAAAAAAACGATGGATTTAGGCCCAGATCTCTGTACTGGGGTGAATGTATGACATTGTTCTGCATTCTGTCCATCAATTGTTGTTTTTGCATTTGTCACCCCGAGTGGGAAGGGTATGCTCAGACGTGAGTCCCTTGCTCTCCATGCCACTGGAATCAGGCTATCCTGGCTGACGAGGGCTGAAAGCCCGAAACCGGTCCTAGGATGCTTGTTTCCAGTCCAGGGAGGACCTGGCTTGGCAGTTCGGGCTGAACTGTTCCCATTGGGCACAGGGTCAAGACTGATTTGCATATGGCTGGGTTCAAACTGGAATGGCATGGTGAGCAAAAAAACGATGGATTTAGGCCCAGATCTCTGTACTGGGGTGAATGTATGACATTGTTCTGCATTCTGTCCATCAATTGTTGTTTTTGCATTTGTCACCCCGAGTGGGAAGGGTATGCTCAGACGTGAGTCCCTTGCTCTCCATGCCACTGGAATCAGGCTATCCTGGCTGACGAGGGCTGAAAGCCCGAAACCGGTCCTAGGATGCTTGTTTCCAGTCCAGGGAGGACCTGGCTTGGCAGTTCGGGCTGAACTGTTCCCATTGGGCACAGGGTCAAGACTGATTTGCATATGGCTGGGTTCAAACTGGAATGGCATGGTGAGCAAAAAAACGATGGATTTAGGCCCAGATCTCTGTACTGGGGTGAATGTATGACATTGTTCTGCATTCTGTCCATCAATTGTTGTTTTTGCATTTGTCACCCCGAGTGGGAAGGGTATGCTCAGACGTGAGTCCCTTGCTCTCCATGCCACTGGAATCAGGCTATCCTGGCTGACGAGGGCTGAAAGCCCGAAACCGGTCCTAGGATGCTTGTTTCCAGTCCAGGGAGGACCTGGCTTGGCAGTTCGGGCTGAACTGTTCCCATTGGGCACAGGGTCAAGACTGATTTGCATATGGCTGGGTTCAAACTGGAATGGCATGGTGAGCAAAAAAACGATGGATTTAGGCCCAGATCTCTGTACTGGGGTGAATGTATGACATTGTTCTGCATTCTGTCCATCAATTGTTGTTTTTGCATTTGTCACCCCGAGTGGGAAGGGTATGCTCAGACGTGAGTCCCTTGCTCTCCATGCCACTGGAATCAGGCTATCCTGGCTGACGAGGGCTGAAAGCCCGAAACCGGTCCTAGGATGCTTGTTTCCAGTCCAGGGAGGACCTGGCTTGGCAGTTCGGGCTGAACTGTTCCCATTGGGCACAGGGTCAAGACTGATTTGCATATGGCTGGGTTCAAACTGGAATGGCATGGTGAGCAAAAAAACGATGGATTTAGGCCCAGATCTCTGTACTGGGGTGAATGTATGACATTGTTCTGCATTCTGTCCATCAATTGTTGTTTTTGCATTTGTCACCCCCGAGTGGGAAGGGTATGCTCAGACGTGAGTCCCTTGCTCTCCATGCCACTGGAATCAGGCTATCCTGGCTGACGAGGGCTGAAAGCCCGAAACCGGTCCTAGGATGCTTGTTTCCAGTCCAGGGAGGACCTGGCTTGGCAGTTCGGGCTGAACTGTTCCCATTGGGCACAGGGTCAAGACTGATTTGCATATGGCTGGGTTCAAACTGGAATGGCATGGTGAGCAAAAAAACGATGGATTTAGGCCCAGATCTCTGTACTGGGGTGAATGTATGACATTGTTCTGCATTCTGTCCATCAATTGTTGTTTTTGCATTTGTCACCCCGAGTGGGAAGGGTATGCTCAGACGTGAGTCCCTTGCTCTCCATGCCACTGGAATCAGGCTATCCTGGCTGACGAGGGCTGAAAGCCCGAAACCGGTCCTAGGATGCTTGTTTCCAGTCCAGGGAGGACCTGGCTTGGCAGTTCGGGCTGAACTGTTCCCATTGGGCACAGGGTCAAGACTGATTTGCATATGGCTGGGTTCAAACTGGAATGGCATGGTGAGCAAAAAAACGATGGATTTAGGCCCAGATCTCTGTACTGGGGTGAATGTATGACATTGTTCTGCATTCTGTCCATCAATTGTTGTTTTTGCATTTGTCACCCCGAGTGGGAAGGGTATGCTCAGACGTGAGTCCCTTGCTCTCCATGCCACTGGAATCAGGCTATCCTGGCTGACGAGGGCTGAAAGCCCGAAACCGGTCCTAGGATGCTTGTTTCCAGTCCAGGGAGGACCTGGCTTGGCAGTTCGGGCTGAACTGTTCCCATTGGGCACAGGGTCAAGACTGATTTGCATATGGCTGGGTTCAAACTGGAATGGCATGGTGAGCAAAAAAACGATGGATTTAGGCCCAGATCTCTGTACTGGGGTGAATGTATGACATTGTTCTGCATTCTGTCCATCAATTGTTGTTTTTGCATTTGTCACCCCGAGTGGGAAGGGTATGCTCAGACGTGAGTCCCTTGCTCTCCATGCCACTGGAATCAGGCTATCCTGGCTGACGAGGGCTGAAAGCCCGAAACCGGTCCTAGGATGCTTGTTTCCAGTCCAGGGAGGACCTGGCTTGGCAGTTCGGGCTGAACTGTTCCCATTGGGCACAGGGTCAAGACTGATTTGCATATGGCTGGGTTCAAACTGGAATGGCATGGTGAGCAAAAAAACGATGGATTTAGGCCCAGATCTCTGTACTGGGGTGAATGTATGACATTGTTCTGCATTCTGTCCATCAATTGTTGTTTTTGCATTTGTCACCCCGAGTGGGAAGGGTATGCTCAGACGTGAGTCCCTTGCTCTCCATGCCACTGGAATCAGGCTATCCTGGCTGACGAGGGCTGAAAGCCCGAAACCGGTCCTAGGATGCTTGTTTCCCGTCCAGGGAGGACCTGGCTTGGCAGTTCGGGCTGAACTGTTCCCATTGGGCACAGGGTCAAGACTGATTTGCATATGGCTGGGTTCAAACTGGAATGGCATGGTGAGCAAAAAAACGATGGATTTAGGCCCAGATCTCTGTACTGGGGTGAATGTATGACATTGTTCTGCATTCTGTCCATCAATTGTTGTTTTTGCATTTGTCACCCCGAGTGGGAAGGGTATGCTCAGACGTGAGTCCCTTGCTCTCCATGCCACTGGAATCAGGCTATCCTGGCTGACGAGGGCTGAAAGCCCGAAACCGGTCCTAGGATGCTTGTTTCCAGTCCAGGGAGGACCTGGCTTGGCAGTTCGGGCTGAACTGTTCCCATTGGGCACAGGGTCAAGACTGATTTGCATATGGCTGGGTTCAAACTGGAATGGCATGGTGAGCAAAAAAACGATGGATTTAGGCCCAGATCTCTGTACTGGGGTGAATGTATGACATTGTTCTGCATTCTGTCCATCAATTGTTGTTTTTGCATTTGTCACCCCGAGTGGGAAGGGTATGCTCAGACGTGAGTCCCTTGCTCTCCATGCCACTGGAATCAGGCTATCCTGGCTGACGAGGGCTGAAAGCCCGAAACCGGTCCTAGGATGCTTGTTTCCAGTCCAGGGAGGACCTGGCTTGGCAGTTCGGGCTGAACTGTTCCCATTGGGCACAGGGTCAAGACTGATTTGCATATGGCTGGGTTCAAACTGGAATGGCATAGTGAGCAAAAAAACGATGGATTTAGGCCCAGATCTCTGTACTGGGGTGAATGTATGACATTGTTCTGCATTCTGTCCATCAATTGTTGTTTTTGCATTTGTCACCCCGAGTGGGAAGGGTATGCTCAGACGTGAGTCCCTTGCTCTCCATGCCACTGGAATCAGGCTATCCTGGCTGACGAGGGCTGAAAGCCCGAAACCGGTCCTAGGATGCTTGTTTCCAGTCCAGGGAGGACCTGGCTTGGCAGTTCGGGCTGAACTGTTCCCATTGGGCACAGGGTCAAGACTGATTTGCATATGGCTGGGTTCAAACTGGAATGGCATGGTGAGCAAAAAAACGATGGATTTAGGCCCAGATCTCTGTACTGGGGTGAATGTATGACATTGTTCTGCATTCTGTCCATCAATTGTTGTTTTTGCATTTGTCACCCCGAGTGGGAAGGGTATGCTCAGACGTGAGTCCCTTGCTCTCCATGCCACTGGAATCAGGCTATCCTGGCTGACGAGGGCTGAAAGCCCGAAACCGGTCCTAGGATGCTTGTTTCCAGTCCAGGGAGGACCTGGCTTGGCAGTTCGGGCTGAACTGTTCCCATTGGGCACAGGGTCAAGACTGATTTGCATATGGCTGGGTTCAAACTGGAATGGCATGGTGAGCAAAAAAACGATGGATTTAGGCCCAGATCTCTGTACTGGGGTGAATGTATGACATTGTTCTGCATTCTGTCCATCAATTGTTGTTTTTGCATTTGTCACCCCGAGTGGGAAGGGTATGCTCAGACGTGAGTCCCTTGCTCTCCATGCCACTGGAATCAGGCTATCCTGGCTGACGAGGGCTGAAAGCCCGAAACCGGTCCTAGGATGCTTGTTTCCAGTCCAGGGAGGACCTGGCTTGGCAGTTCGGGCTGAACTGTTCCCATTGGGCACAGGGTCAAGACTGATTTGCATATGGCTGGGTTCAAACTGGAATGGCATGGTGAGCAAAAAAACGATGGATTTAGGCCCAGATCTCTGTACTGGGGTGAATGTATGACATTGTTCTGCATTCTGTCCATCAATTGTTGTTTTTGCATTTGTCACCCCGAGTGGGAAGGGTATGCTCAGACGTGAGTCCCTTGCTCTCCATGCCACTGGAATCAGGCTATCCTGGCTGACGAGGGCTGAAAGCCCGAAACCGGTCCTAGGATGCTTGTTTCCAGTCCAGGGAGGACCTGGCTTGGCAGTTCGGGCTGAACTGTTCCCATTGGGCACAGGGTCAAGACTGATTTGCATATGGCTGGGTTCAAACTGGAATGGCATGGTGAGCAAAAAAACGATGGATTTAGGCCCAGATCTCTGTACTGGGGTGAATGTATGACATTGTTCTGCATTCTGTCCATCAATTGTTGTTTTTGCATTTGTCACCCCGAGTGGGAAGGGTATGCTCAGACGTGAGTCCCTTGCTCTCCATGCCACTGGAATCAGGCTATCCTGGCTGACGAGGGCTGAAAGCCCGAAACCGGTCCTAGGATGCTTGTTTCCAGTCCAGGGAGGACCTGGCTTGGCAGTTCGGGCTGAACTGTTCCCATTGGGCACAGGGTCAAGACTGATTTGCATATGGCTGGGTTCAAACTGGAATGGCATGGTGAGCAAAAAAACGATGGATTTAGGCCCAGATCTCTGTACTGGGGTGAATGTATGACATTGTTCTGCATTCTGTCCATCAATTGTTGTTTTTGCATTTGTCACCCCGAGTGGGAAGGGTATGCTCAGACGTGAGTCCCTTGCTCTCCATGCCACTGGAATCAGGCTATCCTGGCTGACGAGGGCTGAAAGCCCGAAACCGGTCCTAGGATGCTTGTTTCCAGTCCAGGGAGGACCTGGCTTGGCAGTTCGGGCTGAACTGTTCCCATTGGGCACAGGGTCAAGACTGATTTGCATATGGCTGGGTTCAAACTGGAATGGCATGGTGAGCAAAAAAACGATGGATTTAGGCCCAGATCTCTGTACTGGGGTGAATGTATGACATTGTTCTGCATTCTGTCCATCAATTGTTGTTTTTGCATTTGTCACCCCGAGTGGGAAGGGTATGCTCAGACGTGAGTCCCTTGCTCTCCATGCCACTGGAATCAGGCTATCCTGGCTGACGAGGGCTGAAAGCCCGAAACCGGTCCTAGGATGCTTGTTTCCAGTCCAGGGAGGACCTGGCTTGGCAGTTCGGGCTGAACTGTTCCCATTGGGCACAGGGTCAAGACTGATTTGCATATGGCTGGGTTCAAACTGGAATGGCATGGTGAGCAAAAAAACGATGGATTTAGGCCCAGATCTCTGTACTGGGGTGAATGTATGACATTGTTCTGCATTCTGTCCATCAATTGTTGTTTTTGCATTTGTCACCCCGAGTGGGAAGGGTATGCTCAGACGTGAGTCCCTTGCTCTCCATGCCACTGGAATCAGGCTATCCTGGCTGACGAGGGCTGAAAGCCCGAAACCGGTCCTAGGATGCTTGTTTCCAGTCCAGGGAGGACCTGGCTTGGCAGTTCGGGCTGAACTGTTCCCATTGGGCACAGGGTCAAGACTGATTTGCATATGGCTGGGTTCAAACTGGAATGGCATGGTGAGCAAAAAAACGATGGATTTAGGCCCAGATCTCTGTACTGGGGTGAATGTATGACATTGTTCTGCATTCTGTCCATCAATTGTTGTTTTTGCATTTGTCACCCCGAGTGGGAAGGGTATGCTCAGACGTGAGTCCCTTGCTCTCCATGCCACTGGAATCAGGCTATCCTGGCTGACGAGGGCTGAAAGCCCGAAACCGGTCCTAGGATGCTTGTTTCCAGTCCAGGGAGGACCTGGCTTGGCAGTTCGGGCTGAACTGTTCCCATTGGGCACAGGGTCAAGACTGATTTGCATATGGCTGGGTTCAAACTGGAATGGCATGGTGAGCAAAAAAACGATGGATTTAGGCCCAGATCTCTGTACTGGGGTGAATGTATGACATTGTTCTGCATTCTGTCCATCAATTGTTGTTTTTGCATTTGTCACCCCGAGTGGGAAGGGTATGCTCAGACGTGAGTCCCTTGCTCTCCATGCCACTGGAATCAGGCTATCCTGGCTGACGAGGGCTGAAAGCCCGAAACCGGTCCTAGGATGCTTGTTTCCAGTCCAGGGAGGACCTGGCTTGGCAGTTCGGGCTGAACTGTTCCCATTGGGCACAGGGTCAAGACTGATTTGCATATGGCTGGGTTCAAACTGGAATGGCATGGTGAGCAAAAAAACGATGGATTTAGGCCCAGATCTCTGTACTGGGGTGAATGTATGACATTGTTCTGCATTCTGTCCATCAATTGTTGTTTTTGCATTTGTCACCCCGAGTGGGAAGGGTATGCTCAGACGTGAGTCCCTTGCTCTCCATGCCACTGGAATCAGGCTATCCTGGCTGACGAGGGCTGAAAGCCCGAAACCGGTCCTAGGATGCTTGTTTCCAGTCCAGGGAGGACCTGGCTTGGCAGTTCGGGCTGAACTGTTCCCATTGGGCACAGGGTCAAGACTGATTTGCATATGGCTGGGTTCAAACTGGAATGGCATGGTGAGCAAACAAACGATGGATTTAGGCCCAGATCTCTGTACTGGGGTGAATGTATGACATTGTTCTGCATTCTGTCCATCAATTGTTGTTTTTGCATTTGTCACCCCGAGTGGGAAGGGTATGCTCAGACGTGAGTCCCTTGCTCTCCATGCCACTGGAATCAGGCTATCCTGGCTGACGAGGGCTGAAAGCCCGAAACCGGTCCTAGGATGCTTGTTTCCAGTCCAGGGAGGACCTGGCTTGGCAGTTCGGGCTGAACTGTTCCCATTGGGCACAGGGTCAAGACTGATTTGCATATGGCTGGGTTCAAACTGGAATGGCATGGTGAGCAAAAAAACGATGGATTTAGGCCCAGATCTCTGTACTGGGGTGAATGTATGACATTGTTCTGCAGTCTGTCCATCAATTGTTGTTTTTGCATTTGTCACCCCGAGTGGGAAGGGTATGCTCAGACGTGAGTCCCTTGCTCTCCATGCCACTGGAATCAGGCTATCCTGGCTGACGAGGGCTGAAAGCCCGAAACCGGTCCTAGGATGCTTGTTTCCAGTCCAGGGAGGACCTGGCTTGGCAGTTCGGGCTGAACTGTTCCCATTGGGCACAGGGTCAAGACTGATTTGCATATGGCTGGGTTCAAACTGGAATGGCATGGTGAGCAAAAAAACGATGGATTTAGGCCCAGATCTCTGTACTGGGGTGAATGTATGACATTGTTCTGCATTCTGTCCATCAATTGTTGTTTTTGCATTTGTCACCCCGAGTGGGAAGGGTATGCTCAGACGTGAGTCCCTTGCTCTCCATGCCACTGGAATCAGGCTATCCTGGCTGACGAGGGCTGAAAGCCCGAAACCGGTCCTAGGATGCTTGTTTCCAGTCCAGGGAGGACCTGGCTTGGCAGTTCGGGCTGAACTGTTCCCATTGGGCACAGGGTCAAGACTGATTTGCATATGGCTGGGTTCAAACTGGAATGGCATGGTGAGCAAAAAAACGATGGATTTAGGCCCAGATCTCTGTACTGGGGTGAATGTATGACATTGTTCTGCATTCTGTCCATCAATTGTTGTTTTTGCATTTGTCACCCCGAGTGGGAAGGGTATGCTCAGACGTGAGTCCCTTGCTCTCCATGCCACTGGAATCAGGCTATCCTGGCTGACGAGGGCTGAAAGCCCGAAACCGGTCCTAGGATGCTTGTTTCCAGTCCAGGGAGGACCTGGCTTGGCAGTTCGGGCTGAACTGTTCCCATTGGGCACAGGGTCAAGACTGATTTGCATATGGCTGGGTTCAAACTGGAATGGCATGGTGAGCAAAAAAACGATGGATTTAGGCCCAGATCTCTGTACTGGGGTGAATGTATGACATTGTTCTGCATTCTGTCCATCAATTGTTGTTTTTGCATTTGTCACCCCGAGTGGGAAGGGTATGCTCAGACGTGAGTCCCTTGCTCTCCATGCCACTGGAATCAGGCTATCCTGGCTGACGAGGGCTGAAAGCCCGAAACCGGTCCTAGGATGCTTGTTTCCAGTCCAGGGAGGACCTGGCTTGGCAGTTCGGGCTGAACTGTTCCCATTGGGCACAGGGTCAAGACTGATTTGCATATGGCTGGGTTCAAACTGGAATGGCATGGTGAGCAAAAAAACGATGGATTTAGGCCCAGATCTCTGTACTGGGGTGAATGTATGACATTGTTCTGCATTCTGTCCATCAATTGTTGTTTTTGCATTTGTCACCCCGAGTGGGAAGGGTATGCTCAGACGTGAGTCCCTTGCTCTCCATGCCACTGGAATCAGGCTATCCTGGCTGACGAGGGCTGAAAGCCCGAAACCGGTCCTAGGATGCTTGTTTCCAGTCCAGGGAGGACCTGGCTTGGCAGTTCGGGCTGAACTGTTCCCATTGGGCACAGGGTCAAGACTGATTTGCATATGGCTGGGTTCAAACTGGAATGGCATGGTGAGCAAAAAAACGATGGATTTAGGCCCAGATCTCTGTACTGGGGTGAATGTATGACATTGTTCTGCATTCTGTCCATCAATTGTTGTTTTTGCATTTGTCACCCCGAGTGGGAAGGGTATGCTCAGACGTGAGTCCCTTGCTCTCCATGCCACTGGAATCAGGCTATCCTGGCTGACGAGGGCTGAAAGCCCGAAACCGGTCGTAGGATGCTGGTTTCCAGTCCAGGGAGGACCTGGCTTGGCAGTTCGGGCTGAACTGTTCCCATTGGGCACAGGGTCAAGACTGATTTGCATATGGCTGGGTTCAAACTGGAATGGCATGGTGAGCAAAAAAACGATGGATTTAGGCCCAGATCTCTGTACTGGGGTGAATGTATGACATTGTTCTGCATTCTGTCCATCAATTGTTGTTTTTGCAGTTCGAGCATCAGCACTCCTTTGCGGCCACACCCAAAGAAAACGTGTGCACAAATCCACTGCAACTAAGATATACTTATATGCGGTATCAGAAGAGAAAGGACCACAGTGATCGAGATAAACACACCCAAGTGGTTTATTAGATATGTACAACTGAGTCTGTGGTGGGCGCGCATCAGTCGAAGGTTTAATCTGCTGGCAAATGTCACAATCAAGAACATAAGTGTGAGTCTGTTTATACAATCTGCACCACTAGTAACGCTGTTGTAAAAGAGTAACAGTAGCTGAAACGCCGGCATGGGCAGAGGCCATACCTTCGTGAGCCGCTGTTATCAAGGACAGTCTGCAGTCCGCGTTGGGAATCAATCTGTCACCAACGTTGTTAATTCTCACACGCGGGACTTTATCATGACTTAAATGATAAGAGTACCGAGAAGGGAAACCTCTAGGGTAATTACCTCCCTTCTCTGTTGCAGCAATAGCTGCCAAGATGTCATCATCGATCTTACTTTTGAATCTTGTAACTGCTGCTACTAGATATGTTGCCACTGCTGTTTTTGCTGCTTCATCAGCTAAGCTGTTGCCGACAGCGTGGACACCAACTCGCTGATGTCCAAGAGTGTGAATTACATTCACGAGAGGCAGATTCTGTTTACGTTCTGCCACTCGAACCCAAAGCATTTTATGCTTGATTGTGCTACCTTTGGAATCGCGACATTCATTCTGAGACCAAAAGAATAAATTGTCATTAAAAGATTGAACACAGTAAAACGAGTCACTCACTATAATAGTAGTAACTCGAGGATCAGCAAACTCCAGTGCAAGCACTAGAGCCCGTAGCTCTGCCAACTGGACGGTACAATCACCCAATGGCTGCGTATGCATGACATCAAACTTGAATTCACCATTCACGAAAGTACCCGTTACAATTGCGCAGGCGGCTGAATAAGCATGCTTCGATTCCGTCGCCGGTTGCGTCGCACCGTAAATGACACAATGGTAATCTTCAAGCGGGCGCAAAGACAGAGGAACTGGATGAACGAATTCATACTGCAAGTACTCCTGAGTCTGCAATGATGCATCAAAGATATAGGTGACATCTGGCGATGTCAAGGATGTTGCCCATTGTATCCAACGTGGATGCAAAGCTTTAGAATTAGGTACACTGGCTTTCGGCACTGCCTCTAGAGCAGCATATGGTGTAACAACCAACATGCGTTTCCCCTGCGACAGTGCTCGCTCTTTAAGAATCGCCATCTGCACTGCAGTCAAAACCTTTTCGACCGTGGAAAAGCGCATTTCAGCCGAAGTGTACAGGTGTGATTTGTAGGCAATGGGGACTGTGTCGCCCTCATTGAACGTCAAGTCCGTGAAACCCACTGCGTCAGGCACAATTCTTATCGGCAGGTTAGTGTTTTTATCACGTGTCAATAAGTATTTCGAAGCAAGAAGATCAGCCTGCAAAAATTGCAAGATAGATGAATGCTCTGGCAGCCAGCTCGATTTGAAAAAAGTAGGTTGTACCAAAGCATAAAGTGGCTTGATACGCTGGGCATAATCGGGAATGTATATACGCCCGAAATTCAGAAAACCCAGCAAAGACTGTAATTTTTCCACCGTTGTCGGAGCACGCAAACATGCGCACTTCTCCAAGAAGTGATGGGCTAAACCTCTACCTTCATTGTTGAGCTCGTAGCCCAAAAGCAACAATGTATACTCTGCAATGTGCGACTTCGCAAAGTTGAATTTGTAACCAAAGTCCGCAAACATAACAATGATGCGATCAACGCGACACAGATGCGGCCATACTTTGTCGTCTGTGAGATAGATATCGCCAACATACCAGTACGCATCAGGGTCTATGCTCTCTAACAGAGAAAAGATGCCAGGGCTGTTTTTATAGCCCATGGCTAATCTCTTAAACTGTTTTTGTTTGCCGCCAGAAGTGAACGCTGTCCACTGACTACTAATAGAGGACAGGTTATGGCTATAAAAGCCATTGGATATGTCAAGTGTGGTCTTAAACCTTTTTCTCACGAGACTCTCGATGAGGGCTGAACTGTGGGTATTCTGTACTGCACAAGTCCGACAATGAGAGTTCAAAGGCCGGTAATCCAAAACTAGGCGGTACGACCCATCAGGTTTAGTTACAGTGATTAAAGGATTATTCATTGGTGACACACGTTTCAATAACACCTTGATATTCCAATTGCTCAAGGATTTCTGCGACGTGAGATCTAGCTTTGCGGCGCATGGGATATTGGGGCTGCGGCTGGGGCATAGACCGTAAAGGAATCTCAATGCTTGGGGACAATTTATCCCACCCAACCTGAGTACGGTACAAAGCCGGAGCAAGCACCTGAGCCCACTCTTCGGCACACCTTTGAGCGTGCTCCTTTGGCACTGTGTGCGCAAAGGACGGGAGGATCACCTCCTCCCCTCTAGGAGCATCCAAAATGAAAGCTGGGGGCCAGTCTGCCTCCGCCAATAGAATATCATAGGTAGAGGTCAGATTATCCCCAAAAATCCCTTGGATCATACGTTGTATGTCACCTTCAATTAAGAGAACTATGTCATATAGTCTGTCAGGGGGAGCCACTCTAGTATCAGCAGTTTCTACAGTAATGAACGTGTCAGTTGCTGTCGCCTCCAGATATGGACGCAGTGCTTGCCGCACTACTGTAACCTCCGCTGCGCTGTTGAGGAGCGTTAGTGCCCATGTCAGGTTCCGAAGCTGCGTTCTCACTATCTGTGGCATATCTTGCTGTTAGCGCAGCAACTTTCTTCTTCTGAAACGGGGGACGTTGACGTGCAAACTCGTTCTGCTTGCCTTTACCATCAGGCTGACGGGGTTGCTCACGTCCTTGTTGGGCACCCCGGCTCTTGCCGCGTTCCCCGCCACCGGACTGCGAGGCCGATGTTTCCTGTGAAGAACGAGGAGAACGTTGTTCAGTAACCTGAAATCTATCAGGTGACCTAATACTAGTGCGATCACGCAAATCATATGTGCGTTCACCAGTCGCCTGTACCGGTGACGCAGGACGAGACCCCTGTTTCTGTTGCTGCTTTCCCTGTTTCTTTGTTCTCCAATTTTGTTTAGGGAAAGTTGGACGATCGTCTTTGACAGACGAACTCACCTTAGATTGCTGTTGTATGTCTGGAATGACAAAAGTAGGCTTAATCCCCAAACTACTGCAGCCAATAATTCTATAAGCCTCCGCAATAATTTTAGGCAACGCACGGGGCTTATCGAGTTCGTCAACGAGGGCTAAACCATTCGCCACTTGAAAGTGTACCGCATCTCCCTTGAGGTTACCAAGGACGAGAGTGGCAACTACGTCAAACACACCGACAAGCCTCATTCCCAATTCGACAGCCGTCTCCGGACCATGTTGATCTTGAACACGCTTGATGACGGCGGGAAGCACGGCCATAGATGGGGTGCCGAAGCACTTCGAGTAGACCGCTGCAAAAACCTTAACCCAGTTGTCACAATCGGACACCTCTGGGACTAAGTACTTCTGTAAACTAATGGTGAGTATCCTGTTTTTCTCCACAGGAGTAGAGTGTGGAAAAACTGCCTCCAGCTGGTCAAATTTCTCAGCAAGCCAATAAGGCAAATCTTCCTTATTCTGGGGGCGCTTGACCATTACCGAATTAACCATGACGGGACTAATGACAATCCCGGCCGGGCCAGCTGGCTGTCCCGCAACAACAGGTGCCCCCACCTGTATGTTACGTGAAACGTATTGCACTAAAGCCCTATATACTGTAATCAGGGCTGTATGGAGGACACGTAACTCATCCAACGTAGCCGTTAAATAACGAGGATGAGGTGTAAATCCGGCCAGTACCGGCCAAATGGCCCCTGGAATTGACAAATGGCCCATTCGAACGGGTGAAACCGTATGGGGAAGGGCGCCATTAAACCAAATTCGATGCTGCCAAGCTGAAATAGGAATTTCCTGTGTCCTATATGGCGTATAATTTGCTGGGATCCACGTGGGAGTATAAGAGTGAAACGTATTATCATCCGCATTCACCGCCGGCATTGTCACCCAAGAGTAAAACAACTCATAGGGATATGATGCATCGGCACTCACCTCAAAATAACAGCCATCCCATCGTCCGGCACTCCAAACTGCGTCAAATGACTCCGCAGAGGAGTGCGCCTATATGCAGCAATATCGACCGCCATAAGGACACAGAGAAGAATAACAATGTATATTACAGTAGCACCAGGGTTCAAAAATATAAAAACCTTTTTAATTGACAAGCTTGATTGACCCTATCGTACCAATAGGTAGGTTAAAACCGTCACTCCCGCTGTCCGGAAATAAGAGTGAGGGCGTCGTGGACTAATATAAGCACTACTACGGCGTCTCAAATCATAAGACCAAACGTTAGGTGCGCCATGTTGCAGGGATTCTGCTCATACACAGAACTATGCGCAGGAAACCAGGACCTCAGTGAATTGCGGTGTACCAAAAACTCACCTCAGTACCCAGAACCCCTATCCGACCAGCATCAGTGTCTCATTCGCTCTTCATACCATATAGAAGCTACCAATGATTAGACAACCCAGAACATGCGACTTTAGAGTACTCTCAGGAATGGTGGGAATCAGAAATACCTGTTCGTTATTATTCTCATATCAGTCCACAACAAGAGTAATCAGAGACACAGTAAAGTTTAAAATGTTTATTTTATAAACTACGTGTCCTAAGATGCAGTACCTTGGCTAACATAAGCAGACACATGATCAAAACTAAAACCATCAGCATTGTTACAATACCATAGAAAATGAAGGGAGAAATCATATTACAAATGATAGTGGAATACAACCACCCTCCCTTCGCTAGTAAGCTAGTATTAGTAGACTAATAGAAGGTCTCTAGGTTTGAATGGGGAACCCCATACCGTAAATATCAGCTTAGGTAAATCACATCACAGGATCAGCTTTGCTCTGTGCCTGGAAAAGTTCTTCTCCAGAATGTGTTTCTAATGCATGCAAACTGCAATATTAAAGGCTCTCGACTTTCAGATATTTGCAGCTGTGCGCGTGTTATGGCTAGAGCGTGGGCCGATCAACCTGAATTCACAAGTATACATTGTTTGTTGGCCCAGACTGTTTCTACACACAATGTTCAGACCAAGGTCGCGGTGTACGTCTAGGGATGTGAACAACAGACAGTTCTCATGTGAAGAAAAAGCAGGCAAGCAGTTTTCATATAATAACATCTATCTGCAGTGTTGTGTGCAAAAGCAGCAAAAATGGCAAGATGGCTTTTCTAACATCTAAGACGCTTATGCTAACAAACCAATGTGTGCATCTAAAACTCCGTCTCCACTACAGAAGTTATGGTTATATGTGACAATGTAATTAATTATGTATCTGAGTGCTATAACCCGCCTAAGTGTAATTTAGACATCAATGGGACCAAAATAACTGTTTGGGCAGACTCTTGCTCTCCTTATACTATCATTGGTAAGAATACATGGGAGAAGGTAGGAAGTCATCAGTTGAACCCACCAGATGTTGAACCAGTAGGGTACTGTGGCGTTAAGCTTTCTTTGTTAGGTTTTTTCAAATGTACATTGTCTCACAAGGGTAAGGTAGCTACTAGCAAGGTATATATGGTGGAAAAAGGGAGAACATTGCTGGGGTGATGAGAACAAAAGATGTTGGGTATCACATTGGACCCCAACCACCCCTAACAAGTTTTAGTCACTGAAGATACAGGAAAAAAATAAATGGAGCACTACTTTTCCAAAATTATTTGGGGAAACGTTAGGGTGTTTATAAAAGTTTGAACACCGCATTGTACTAAAGTTCAACAATATTCCGTGTGTGCATAAGGCGAGAAGTGTACCCTTTACCCTTAGAGAAAAATTAAAATTGGAGTTGCAAAGGTTATGCAATGAGCAGGTTATTGAGCCAAATGAATCATCGGAATGGCTTAGTCTAGTTGTTTTAGCACGCAAACCTGATGGCAACCTGCGCATGTGCATTGGTTTGAGAGACCTCAATTGCAACATTCTAGTTGACCGATATCCTTTGCCTCACATAAATGAAATGGTGTCCTCTGTAACCGATGCCACCAATTTTTCACTAATTGACCTGTCCAATGCATACCATCAGATCAAACTGCATCCCACTTCAAGGCATCTCATGTAATTAATTACACCTGAAGGAGCATTGCAGTTTATAAGAATGCCCTTGGGCCTGGCCTCCGCCTCAGCGGTTTTCCAAAGAGTAATGTGTAAAGTATTGGCAGCTTTACCCAAGGTGTTAGTTTTCCAAGACGATGTACTAGTGTGGAGGACTAATCGTGTTGAACATGACTCAATACTGACACAAACACTAGATAGGTTGCAAAACGCAGGCCTAACTGTGGGTATCAAGAAATGTAAGTTTGCGTTAAACAAATTGATTATCTAGGGCACACATTATCCAGAGCTGGGGTAAAACCCCAAAATAAGTTAATGGATGCTCTCACTAATGCACCTTCACCTCACAACAAGGAGCAATTACACTCAGTTTTAGGCATCGCGGAATTTTATTCCAAGTTTGTTCAGCATTTTGCTGACAAAGTCCACGTTCTGAGAACTCTAATGAAAAAAGGGGTCAAGTTCGAATGGACAGATGAATGTCAAAAAGTCTTCACTGCTACCAAAGAACAAATTGTCAAATCTGTTGCCTTGAAACCATTCAATCCTTCACATCATACCATAATTGTTGTGGATGCCAGTGTATATGGTCTAGGTGCAGTGCTCATGCAAAAGCATTTGGGACATGAATGAGTGGTAGCCTTTGCATCTCACACCCTCAAGGGTGTGGAGGCTACATACTCTGTCATTGAAAAAGAGGCACTTGCGTGCTGGTGGGGAGTGGACTACTTCAAAGCTTACATCTGGGGGACTCACTTTGAAATCAGATCTGACCACAAACCTCTCATAGGACTGTTCACCACCAGGGGAGCTGCAAAAACTACACCCAGGATCACCAAATAGCTGTACAGGCTCCAAGGGTAAGACTTCTCATTACAACATGTTTGGGGCATTCGCAATGTCAATGCCGATTGTCTTTCCCATTTACCTTTAGAAGGTGATGACGACGACATTGACTCCAATGATGATTGTGTGGTAGCAAGTGTATCTGAATCTTGTGAGGGTGCCATATCCATGAATGAGTGGAAAGATGCTGTAACTAAGGATTTCACTCTCAGGGAGCTTTTGAGCGAATTGTCCAATCCTTCTGGTCCCAGTTTTGTCCTCAAGAAAAAAATTGGAGAGTTTTGGACTGTATGGACAGAACTTTTGGTGGTAGATGGTGTGATGCACAGAAGTGGAAGACAGGTGGTTCTGGCTAGCTTGCAGTGTAGACTACTAAGGTTACTTTATGAAGGACACAATGGTATGTCCGGAATGAAGAGGAAGGCCAGAGAGACATTTCGGTGGCCAGGGATGGACAGGAATATAGAGGAGCCTGTACGTAGATGTTTGGAGTGCATGTGCAGTGACAAAACCCATCGGGTAGAAGAATCTTCTATTTCTTCCACTAATTTTCCTACCAGACCATGGGAAAAAGTGTTTATGGATATTTGTGGTCCATTTTCGGCCAAGGGCATTGTCAATAAGTATGCCTTAGTACTAATTGACTACCATTCCAAATGGCCGGAAGTGGCATTCACTGGAGATATTAAAGCTTCTAATGTTATTGAATTTTGCGATCAACTATTCCATAGAGAAGGGTGTTCGGACATGTTGATCACAAATAATGGACCCCAATTTATAGCAGAGGAGTTCAAAACATACCTTACCAAAATGGGCATTATTCACTGCAGTACCGCTGTCTATAATCCCAGGGAGAACGGTCTAGTTGAGAGATTCAACAGAGTATTGAAGGAGTGTGTCCAACTGTCTGAAGGGAGTGGTGGAGATTGCAAGGAGGTGGTGAGGAAAATGTTGTGGAGTTACCACACCACACTGCATTCAGGCACTAATGAGTCCCCATTCAAACTCCTCAAGGGCAGGCAACCAGGGACAAGAGTTCCTCCCGGGTGGATGTTCAAGGGCCATCCACGACCTGTGTGCAACACAAGTCTAGAATGTAGAGTCAAGAAGCACCAGGAGAAGTATGTGTGCAGGTACAATGACAGATTAAAAAGGGGCAAACGTGTATTTACAGTTGGAGTTTGGGTGAGGACCTAATGTGTAGGCATTAAAAAAAAGGTATGTCTAAATGGTCAGTGCCCAAACGCATAACCAAAGTGGTGGGTAACAGTGTCTGGCTAAGTGATGGCAAGGTGTGGAATATTCGAAGTGTCACTATGTGCAACGAAGTGGAACTACATGCTTGGTGGAAAAAAACGGGTGACAATCAAATGGTGAAAACCAGTGATGATGTAAGCGATGACAAACGTGTCAGGAAGGTTCCAAAATGGCACAGTGCCTATGTGACCCATTGATTACCTAATGTTATTCTTTATCAATATTTTCCGTGTCATACATAAGGTTAATCTACACCATTATTTTGCTAGTCATATGTATATATTATTTCCCATTAATCTTTACATCTTCTATTGTATTTATTATTATTAAAGGAAGGAGATGTGCTGTATCATAGCAATGCATCCTAGATACATGTCAAGCATTCTTCCCATGGTTACCAGCATGTGAGGATTCTGGAGCTGGATCCAAAAGGGAGGAGACAGATGCTGAGACAGGACGTGTCTAGGGGGTTGTACCGTTTATCTTCAATAAAGCTCCTGCTTGAAATACATTGTCTGTGCCTCTTAAAAGGAGTGAGCAGGGGTTATTTTAGATGTGTAATCCCCTTATCCTGACTAGAGTGGTGGATTCTGCCTGGCTTTGGTGCATATCCTGGCCAACCAGAAAACCTGCTTCTAACAATAGCCAATTGTGTTATTTAAAGGGATATAGAGATACATTGGGGTTGGGCAATGGACCAGGCAGGAGGATTTGTCTAGAACCCAGAGCTCGCTGTATAAAGTGAAAAACTGGGCATAGAGTGTGCCCGTCTCCTGCATCATCAACGTGGTGCTTACAGCAGAAGGCGAGACGCAGTGGTCCTGTGCATTAATAAAACTTACATTAATGAAGCTTTCAAAACTAAAAAATCAAAGAAAACGTTGTTTAAGGAGAGTTACTGTTTAGTACACAAATACTGTTTAGAACACCCATGCAACGCCCTTGGAACGCCTTCCTAGAACAGAGTTGATTTGCACTGCCTTGACTTACTCCTTATCCACGAGGCCATTTAAAACCATGCAGAGGGGTTTTGCGTGGCTTCATAAATATGATTTTGTGGTTTGCCTCACTGGAGCATCACAACAGGTGACACTATGGCAGCCCAAGAGGGTCATAACTATGCCCCTTTGTTTCAAATGTTCTTCTGACTCAGTTTAACACTTCGTCGTACCTTTTTCCTACTTTATTTGAAAATCTATGCAAAATATGAGATTGTTGGTTCCTCTGGCCCCCCAATCTCATAGTGATTGCTTGTATCCCAAACGTACCCCACTATACCAATTTTATTTTTAAGGGAACCTGTCCACACCAGAAAAAAAGACGTGGGTACCAATGGGGCCCAGAACCCGGAGGGGGCGACGGAGGCCCATTTCTTTGGGCTAGTTGTCGTTGCTATCGAATGACACCAGTCAACTGCTTGAAATTCAGCACACAAAAAAACTTGCAGCTGGAACTCCTTTACGCATTTTGGAAGAGGAAAATCATTTGAAAAAACTGAAGCAGCTTTGTCAAAGAGGGTTCTTTCCAGACGTGTAAATGCAGGGCTTAAGTCACGGAATGAAGCACCGCGCTTTTGATTACACACTCCCGCGCAAAGAGAAATGATAGGGGCAGCCCATGGTAATTTTCCCATTACCGCCACTTTTGATTAAAAAGGATAAAATATCTTTCGAAAATTCATCTAATCCACATAAGTACATCGCTAAGAAAAGAAACGCGGCCGGTTTCATAGCGGTCGGAATTCAGTATAGAGAGCGCCATAGCGTGTGTGAAACCCGGTGACGTTTTCTTCTTTTTGTTCGTAATTACGCATTGGATTCCTGCCCTGCTGATGAAACAAGCCATCAGAAGAAAGAATTCACAGAAGATATTTTAGGCATAATTTATGCCATCAAATGATAAGATTTCTTAAATGAGGAGGTGAAATTGCCCATTCCAATCACAAAGCGACTGGCACTGCTTGCGGCTTCTACGCTGGGCCGCCAGTGTTATTGCTTCCAGTAAAAGAGGCCGTGAAATGTCGGAAGGGCATATTGCTTTGATGTGTGTCATGTTGCATCAAACTGATGTGATCAAGGCTTTTTGCACACTTTTAGCACCCACAGTCCTGTGCTGACTGGAGTAGTATCTCAGGATGGGCTGCGCTTCCTCAAAGCAGAGTTGGGCCCCTGTTTCTATTTGGCTGCAGTGCCTAAAGTCAATTCATTAATTCACTGGGGCATATTTACAAGGAATTTTGCCTAGGACAGCCCAGCAAGTCATTTTGCTGCTCTGCCCAGTGTCTATTCGAAAGATCAAGAACACACTGTGGGCTTATTTATATAAGGCCTTTTCTCCGCCGGTGCGTCACTTTTAAAATAGGGAAAGGTGTTGCACCTGTGGCACAAGGGGTTAGTAAATAAGCCCCTGTATTGCACAATTAGCAGCCATGTGCCAAGGCAGGCATCCTTGCACCATTGGCTGTGTTGTTGACAGGATTGTATTTGTGCGGGAAGGGACACAAAAACAATAATTGGATGCGTTTTCCTCATTACATGTGAGCTGCAAAATGCAGCACACATGGAAAGAGGAAAATCGAGGAGAAATGTTTACATTTCTCCTCGTTACACGTGCTATAGGGAGGCGCACAGGGGCATATTAACAAGGGCTTTATCTCTGCTTTTTTGGCTTTAAAAGCCAAAAAAGCAGAGATAAAACTAGCACCCTATCAACAACAGGGTGCTAACATGCAAATTTGCATGTTAGCACCCTTTTACTCTACGCTTCCCCTTGCATCTCTAATGAGATGCAAAGGGGGCGTTCCAGGGTAAAATAATAGGAGAAATGTCGCTAAGCGACATTTCTCCTATTATCAAGAATATCGCTAACCCTGTTAGAGACAAAAAAAGCAGCGCTAACCGCGGTTAACGCTGCTTTTTTACGTCTGGTATTTTTCTGATTTAGCCATGATATCCTATGGAAGGAGGATATCATGGCTAAGTTTGTCTGTCCCTATCAACAAGCTAACGTGAGATTATCGCTGGGTTTCCAGCGATAATCTCACGTTAGGCAGTTAGCGTGAGGATTTTTATCGCTATTGAG
The DNA here is from genome assembly GCF_964204655.1 of Triturus cristatus. Lineage (NCBI taxonomy): Eukaryota > Metazoa > Chordata > Amphibia > Caudata > Salamandridae > Triturus > Triturus cristatus. The sequence goes on along the minus strand of NC_140580.1, from coordinate 473,017,108 downwards.
ATAAGCGTTGCTAATAGCACGCTATCTCAGCGATAAAAATCAACGCTAGCCGGCGATAATTATCCTAGCGCTAAGTGCGCTTAGCGATAATTATCGCCGCTTGTTGTTGATATGCCCCAAGGTTTTGCCGCTGCCTCATCTGTATAAGATATTGTAAATCTAGGGCAGCATCAAAGTCCACGGGTGTTGCGTGGGACAACCCACTGTAGCATCGATCGAACACCTCTTTTCAGCAGAGTAAGGCGATTCAGCGCCTCGCGCTGCTTTGCCTTACTCCATATCTAGAAGGCCAAGAAAGGCCATGCAGGGTGGCTTTGTAGATATTACTAAGCCCTGTGAGCCAAAAAACATGGGGGCTTATTTACAAGCCCCTTGCACCACTTTTGCGTCATTTTTAACATGGGAAAAGTGACATACGGGTGGCGCAAGGGGCTTGTAAATAAGCCCCCATGATGTTCTGGCAGCGCACAGGGCTTGTAAACATGCCCCGCATTTTCCTACTACATTGAGTTAGAGCAAGTATTACTTTAATAGCGCCCATCAGAAATATGTTGTGATCCATCACCTAGAAACTGCACACATCATGTGAGAATTAAACGTTTGTGGACATATCTGTTGCTACATCATTATGCTGTGTTAACAATAACACCAACAGAGAATAAAGAAGACGACAGGTGCTGGACACACGGAGTACGATGCATTTTCGCATTACTTTGACCTTACATTGCAAAAATGGAGTAAACTAACAGTGGCAGTGGAAATCGGAAGCAAAAAAGAGGAAATCATCCCGGAAAGACAGACGTTCACTGGAGGAGCTGGTAGTGTATTTCAGCGCCAGGCCTCCTAGAAGGAATGTTGGTGACTATTTTTATATGGGTTAAAAATGTAAAAAGACGAACTTGTCAGCGTTCAGGAAAGAGTGATAAGTCAACAGGATACATGTCTGTAGCAGTGGGGCCAGAGGCAGAGGCAAGTAGCCAATGGGACTGTTCATATCATGAGGCGCTTTGGAAAGGTTATGCCATTTGCAAATGTTTCCTGTTTATTTTATATTTGCCCAATGCCTCTCTTGTTATCACGCATGGACATCTTTGACCTAGTTTCCAAGTCCCCCCTGAAGGAAGCGAGGAAGGCTGTAGCCGGGATTTATTTATGGGCGAAGACAGGGACCAGAAATGGGGTTATAAAGAAAAGGCTGCATAGTGAGGAAGATGATCAGGTATACTCGCTGAAATTCCTATACAAAGACCCAGAGGAGACATATTTAGAAGAATCTGAGAGCTATTTATTTTAGATTTTCCGTAAAAGGAAATTAAATGATTATACATCTACTGTCCAGGGAGCCAGTCCGAATCTACTTGGTTTATGTAGGACCAAGGCTGTCGCTGGTCCCCAGTCACCACGGGGCAGATTTACAAGCCCCGTGTGCCACTTTTGCGCTGCCGTTGCCCCACTTCTGTGACGTTGTTATGTTATGTTACTGAAATTTTTCAAGTGCTCTGTTACCCTGGGGTGTCCTGGCGCTGTGTGCTACCTACCAAAAGAGGAAACTATGACAATTGGCTGAGATGGCCATTTAGGTAAATAGCCAAGTTTTTAATCCCTCCCTGAATGGAAGAAGCTCTGTTGCGTTCCTGAGATGTAAAGGAAGGCTGTTCCATGCCTTGGTGGCGCAGTAACGAAAACTCCTGCCACCCCAGCTAGTTTTATTATAGCGGGGGAGAATAGCGTGTTTAGTTTGCAAGGAGCGCAGGGCTCTCCCCGGAACATACAACTGTATTGAATGTTTCAGGAAATCGGGGCCTATGCCATTAAGGGCTTTAAAGACTATACACATGGCCTTAAACTGAATCCGTAGTTCCACAGGGAGCCAGTGAAGAGTTCTGAGTCCCGCCCTCACCAAGACAAACCTGGGTGTACCTGTAAGCATCCTGGCTGCCGCATTCTGCATGATCTGGAGTCTGGACAGATGTTTTTTCTGGATGTTAATGTAGAGACTGTTACAGTAATCCAGCCGTGACAGAATGAGCGCAGTGACTGCAGTTTTCAGGCTGTCTTCCGGGAGGAGGAATTTGATTTTACGGAGAATTCTAAGAATAAAAAAGCAGGATGAGACAACCCTGTTGACATGATCATCAAAAGCAAGTTTCGAGTCAATAATCACTCAGAGATTTTTCACCTTTTCCACCGAAACTGGAGGCCCGCCCATTGTATTTGGCCACCAGTCCGGTTTCCAAAGGTTGGCAGTGTTCCAGAATAATATGACCTCGGTTTTTTCTGCATTGAGTTTGAGGCAATTTGATGCCAACCAGGCTGCAATCGCCTGCATGCAGTTATGACATTTTGAGCCAGTCTCAGCCTCAGACCCTTTTTGGATTGACAACACAATTTGCGTGTCATCGGCGTAGGAGGTTAACTGGAATCCAAAGGATTTAATCAAGATTGCCAGCGGAGCAACATATATGTTAAATAATGTCAGGCTGAGCGAAGACCCTTGTGGAACTCCACAGGGGAGAGAGAAGGGCTTAGAGCTGTATCTACCGATGTCACAGTTTGTGTTCTGTTGGCCAGGAACGATTGCAGGAGGTCCCAAGCCTTACCTTGGACACCGACCGCTGATAGACGGTCCATCAAGACTTCGTGATGGACCATATCAAATGCGGCCGAGAGATCCAGCATGATAAGTATGGCAGCATCACCCTGATCTAAAGTCTCCCTGATCTCGTCTGTGGATTTTATTAATGCCAGTTCAGTGCTATGTTCCGCACGAAATCCAAACTGCGTGGTGTCTAATAGAGAGTTGGTCTGAAGGAACAAGCTGAGTTGGCCGTTCATAGCCCTCTCAATCATCTTACCCGGGAAGGGGAGACGAGAGATGGGTCTATAATTGCTCCGGTCCTTTGGGTCCAAGTTAGGTTTTTTGAGCAAGGGAAGAATAGAAGCTATTTTCCAGGAGCCCAGGAAATGACCAGTATTAAAAATGGAGCGAAACAGTGGGGTAAGAGCCTTCCCAATGATTTCTGGAACCAGTTTCAGTACCGAGACTGGACAAGGGTCCAGCAGGGAGCCTGATCGAATCTCAGATAGAAGTTTAGTAACTCCATGCTGATCCAAGGATGTAAAATGATCAAATATGGAGGAGGGCCCATTATGCTCAGAGAGCCCTATTGGCACTACCTCATTAGTAGCTGCGGGTGTAAACGTGAAGGAGGAAAAAATATTTTTAACCTTTTGTAAGAAGAAGGCAGCCAAAGACTCACATAGTTCTGAGTTGCTTCCAGTCTTGAGGCTAGGAGAAGTAGTTAGCAAAGAAATAGTTTTAAACAGCGCTTTGGATGAGGATCCACCAACTCTAATTTGTTCCCCAAAGTAGGTCTTTTTGGTTTCAGAAAGCAGTTTTTTAGAACTAGCAAGACCTACCTTGTAGGCCTCTCTACCAGACTTACTATACTCTCTCCTCCATGCTCTCTCCAGCTTTTTGCACTATAATTTGTGGGTTTTTAGGCTTTCAGAGTACCACAGGGCAGTTGACAGTGCCCGCTTAAGAATGCACCGTTTGCCTGGCACTAGTTTCTTGCAGGCAGAATCCACCCTATCTGTATAGATGGGCGTGGCTTCTTCTACGTTAGGCATTGGTGCGGGCATTGAGCCTTGTAGAAGATTTCCTAGAGCAAGATTATGAATGTTTTTTCAGGTCCTTGTGGTTATAGTTGCCTTAACCGGAGGTTTATGGTTGTTATGCAAGACTTGTTTAAATTCAAATAAAACCGCCGCGTGATCAGTCCAAGTGTGTGGTTTAGTATTAGTATAGACAAGATTGGGGTTATTAGAAAAGCTTCCATCCAGCGTATGACCTGAGGAGTGAATGGAGTCTAGCACTAACTGCTTAAGGTCACCCCCACTAAATATTTGCTGCAGTTTTATATTATCAGAGTCGTTCGGATCTTCCAGATAAGAATTGAAATCGCCCATGACTGTAAAATACTTGTTGCACAATCCTTCCTCCAAAAGTGATCATATGGAGTTTAAAAACGCACCCCAGGGCTCAGGGGGTCGATATAAAATAATAGTGTTAAGTGTGTCATGATCCGAAGTTTGAATATTAATTAACAGAGCCTCGCAAGTCTGATTGGAGGCTTTAGTAAAAGTGGGTTTGAGAGAGTCATGATAAATGACTGCCAGCCCTCCGCCTCTTTTGGAAAGTCTATCTTGGGTGAAGCAGAAGAAACCGGGGGAGTAGCTTTAACCAAATCGGGCCCTGAAGCTTCATCAGACCAGGATTCAGTTATAAAACCTAATTTAATGTTATGGTCTTCCATAAACAAAGCACATTCCACACTGTGCTTGATTAAAGACCTAGCATTGAGCAGAAGGCATTTAAGTGGCGCCTGAGTAGCTCGTATGGTCCTAGCATGAGATATATTACCACGAGGAATACTAAGATTCTCAGTGATGCCAGGCAGAGCAAAAGAGCACTTAGGGCAGCACTCGACCTGTGCCTCCAGGATTAAATTGGGAATAATCCTTGGGCAGCAGGCCTTAGCCCCCTCAGGATCCCAGCCCATAAGCTGCTCTCTGGAATATGCTTGAAAGTTTGATATTAAAGGACCAGGGGCAGAGGCCTGAGCACGGACGGGCGCAGATGGGCTTTCCTTTGGCGCGCCGATGGCACGCCCGCTGTGCACATCCGCTGCGCGGTCGCGTAAGCGTGCCAATTTATACCCCCAGGGAGAGAAGCTAGAATGCTAACCGCCAAGATGGCGGTGTCCTGTCTATGATTGCCCCCACAAGCAGCAAGTATCAACAAATGATCAGCGCGAGGCGCCGAAAACAGAGTGCCCAGTGCGCTCTTTGTGCAAAAATAGCAGATTAGCAGGAGTGTAAGTAAACAAAGTTAAAATCACAAGTAAAACAAATTCTTTTAAAATAATGCAAATAGTAAAAATTCACCAGCCTGGCGAGCGTTGAACGCAGCTTCGTCTCAGGCGTTAGCGCTGCGCGGTCGCGTCAGCGTGACGATTTATACCCCCAGGGAGAGAAGCTAGAATGCTAAGCGTCAAGATGGCTGTCTCCTGTCTATGATTCCCCCCACAAGCAGCAAGTATCAACAAATGATCAGCGTGAGGCGCCGAAAACAGAGTGCCCAGTGCGCTCTTTGTGCAGAAATAGCAGATTAGCAGGAGTGTAAGTAAACAAAGTTAAAATCCCTTGTAAAGCCCTGCGCCACATGAAACCTGCATCAGGTTTCATGTGGGCGTACCGGCATAGGGTGGGCGTTCAGGCGCAGGAATGCCTCGGAAAAGTGCCTGAATGAAATCTACAAGATTTCACTCAGTCACTTTTCCGACCACGCTGCGTCAAAACCTTGCGCCTGCTTGAAGCAGGCGTAAGGTGTGACACACCATGTGGAAGATAGGCCGGGTTGGCGCAGTGCTGGAGTAGCGTTGCACCCGTGACACAACTCCTGCACTGCGCCAACCTTACGCGGGCAGATGCGACATGCATCTGCCTATCCTTGCGCCATGGTGCGCCGCTTAGTAAATGCGGCGCATCCGTGGTGGCGCAATGATGGCATTGCATGTCGCACGTTTCTTGGCGTATCCCTGCTGATTTGTAGGTATGCATCTGGAAACGTAAATCTGCCCCCACATTTGTCTTCCACAGGGCCCCCTTCCAAAAGTAAAGAGAGATTTTGCCCGCTTAATATAAATGTTTCCTTTAATGCAGTACAGGACGAGAGCATGGCGTACCACACATGATTAGGATTGCGTGACGTTGCATTTTATTTTATTTTGGAACTTTGGAAACAGCAGGGCAGATTTAAAAACCCCTTGCGCCACTTTTAACATGCGAAAAGTGACGCAAAAGTGACGCAAGGGGCTTGTAAATCTGCCCCAGTCTGTGGAACATTTTGCGCAGAGTGCAGATTTTTTGGTTCAGGAAAAATGCTTGAAAAATGTAACTTTTGGAATAATTTCTTCTGCTTCTATCCTCATTCCGTGCAAAATATATATAATGCAGAAGATATGCTAAAACAGTTAAGACATCTGGGGGCTTACTTACAAGACCCTTGCGCCGCCCGAACGTCACTTTGACCCATGTTAAAAGTGAAGCACCGGCGGTGCAAGGGGCTTGTAAATAAAGCTCCCTGATCTTCCAAATTTTGTAAAAGACGCAATTTCAGACCTACCCAATGCTCACTGTGGAAAAAAATGTTACACAACATCTCTACGGGATGCCATGCTTTGACAACCAGAAACAACAGGAAAAATAAAAAACAGCGAATTATTAAAGGAGCCTGGAGGTGCAACAGAAATTTGTGACTACTTTTCATTCTCCAGGGTCCTTTGCAATGGAGACCTAAGGCAGCCCCTCCTTCTGTACACATTTCACCTGTGCTAGTGCAAAGCATAGTGTTCCCTTATTTAACTAGGGTCGTAGCCCACGAAAAACAGGGAGCACCTTGAGCCACGCACATGTGACAAACTTCAGGCACAAGACTCTTAGTGCAGATCTAACTGTGTGCCATCCATGACGTCGTACATCGTTCTTGCATCCACTGGACGCGCTGTTGGAGGGGTCATAGAAAGGTCCTAAGTTCACTCCAACTTCCATACAAGAGTGGAATCTTCTCCACCTAGAGTGGATCAGCAGATTGGATTGCCACTCCTTGATTCATTGCTGTTCACTCTACAGCTCATGCACTAACTCATAGAGTTAACACATGAGTTGGAGACATAACATTGTTTCGGTAAGTGGGCACTCAGCCCCACACTGTGTGGTTGCATCCAATGAACCCTCACACCAATGTAATTTAATGTTATGTTTCCGTTTCTGTAAAAAAAAACTTTAAAGTTCAAATGTTATGTTGTGGGATTACAAACCAGAGCAGGTAGATATGTGTTCAATCAAATGTGGATACAAATATTTAGAGCACTGATGTACACTGATAACTGGGGAATTTGTGTGCCCCTTTTTAGGTCGAGCCTGGGCAGCGTGCATGCGCTGCTCTGTGAGGCATGTAGTATTGAGTTAGGGATGTGAAGCTCCGCCCACTCTCCACCCATATTTTTAATTGGCTTGTGGCATTGTACTTTTTAAATGCTGCCTTCTGATTCCTTCATCGCCTTGTTAGTCCCTCCTTAGTGCCACCTTGTCTTCATTTGAAACCTCCCATGGCGACAGGCCCTTTTACTTGGGATGTTACATGGTACATCTTATTTAGTCTGCATGCACTATTTCCTTTCATGGGTTTTGCCCTACTGCAGGCAGGACGTGCTTTCCTTACATTCAGTGCACCATGCACGCTTTCTCTTTCCCGACTTTAGCATCATTTGGTCATCTGATCCTGCGCTTGTATTTAGTATTAATTGCTTTTCCTTCTCAGTACAGTGCTGATTGATTATATTGTTGCCTTAAATAGCAGTTCCCCACAGAAATTGTGGATCGTGTTATGTGGGCAGAATTCTCATAGCGTTCACAGTTTTTGTGCTCGGAATGGTGAATTACAATGAGAGCTGGTGTTTATACACTCACCTTGTTTTTTACTTTCACTTCTAACTTCGACCGCAACAAGTCTCTCCTCCACTTCTCTCCTAATCTTTCCCTAATATATTTACTGAGCAGCGGCGCTGAAATAACGCTCAGCCCCACCCCTCCCCCTCGCACTATGTACTGAAACCGAAGGAGCAGCAGAGGAGAGAGGCAGGTGGCAGCCGGGAGCACAAGATGCATTTGCAATGCAATAGGTCTCGCAAATGCGAAGCTTTGAACTATTGGCATTTTTGGATTTTGACACTGCTACCCTATTGATTTAATCGACTCACCAGGGAGTAAGGAGTGACCTGGAGGATCAAAGTATACCCGGTGAGTCAATCATATAAGCGCATAGACACAGCAATACATTAAAATTGAGTTCTGCACCCTCAAGTTAAGCGATCATCATTGAGAGGGGGAAGTGAGAGATTGGCCTCTCAAACGCTTTTGCATAACACTGCGAGGAGAGCATTAGGTCTCGTGGCTGGGAAGACATCCTGGCGGCGAAGAAGGAGGTCCGTGTCGGTACTGGTGCAGCTTGTGGCTTCCAGGGTCGATATAAGCAGAGCACAATACAAAAGAACGAAGTTTATCCAGTGGTCGAGTGGGGAAAAAAAAGTAGGGGAACTGTGGGCGGAGAATCAGAGGGCGGGCATAACCCGAGAATGGGGTCAGTGGGCGGAGTTAGAGGTGTGGCCAGGATTGGCAAAACATCCCAATCTTTAGTATTTGTTTGGCATTTCACTGACCAGTTACAGCTTATTATGTTTTGTAATTCAACCAATGGATACACATGATTATTTAACGATTAATATGAGTTATTGACATTAAAATAAATTCACAAAGTGGGATATGTTTCTAATCACAGAATGTCCCAAATATGCTTAAAAATGGAAGCACAAGCCATTTATTTCTGAGCCATGTATTTTCTGCCGTCAGCAATATACACAGCGACAATCAATTTTACTTGTGTAAATCACTGTATAGGAAATGTTACATAAGACAAAGGACTACAATATGTAGGAGTCACATGACAACCATATTAGTAGGCAGTATAGTTTAATAGTGATTGATCTGGAGAAACACAAACTCAGAATTTAAAACTTAATACCATGATTGGGGGTTCTCTTTAATAATCATTATTGATTTCTATCCAAATGAACACTTTTTGCAACATCGGGATAATCAAAGGCTTAGGGAAAAAACATAAATCTCTAGTTCACACCTTGCAGTTTGTATGCAGCTCTAAGATTTCATTTCATTTAAATCTTTATTTCGACGCATTAGCATCATAAAAGTTACAATAAAAAACATTTGTTATTCTAACAATTTAACATTTGCTAGCTCAGAAAAAAAAAAAAAAAGTAAGAGGGTCAATTAAGCTAACCTATTCATACATATCCATTGCATCCGAGTGCACAATGTCTAATTACATAATTCTTTATCAAACACATTTAGCCCGGGCGAAAATTTTACAAAGTTAAAAATACAGTTAACAATAAATATAATTTAAAAACTATTAAAATAGTATTAAATCACTAACCGCTAGGACATTTTTGTAAAAAGTTCATAAAAACAACAACAACATCCTCCTGGTTGGATAATTAAACATACGATTTGAATATTTGATTGTCATGGTCATTTTGGAGATATCTAGTGAACAATAGTTGCGCATTTTTATATATGTTTTCCCTTTTTATTATATATTTTTTTTATTTTTAAAAATGTAGGCCCAACTTTGTTCTAATAAAATTAGCAGCGAGAAGAAATCTACTAACTCCAAAAACTATCACCTGGCTAGTATCAGTTTTTACAATTCTACCAGCCTCCTTGTAGGATCCTGAACCAATTTTAAGACAAAGCGGCACTATCCACTTTTTCCTTGGTATTGCATAGCTGGAGCAAAATAGAAGTATATGTAGATCATCTTCCTTAGTACCATGAGTACATGAAATACAAAGATCACTTCCTGATTTCGCCCAGCTTTTTTCAAGCGCCTTCGTTCTAAGTGTACCATATCTAAATTTTAGGTACAAAGTTTTTGATAATGGCGGAGGAATCTCGTCTAAAAAGGGTTCGAAGGATGCTACATCCTTAAACAATAAAAAGTTTTCAGTTAGTGGTCCATGGATTCTTATATATACTGACTCGTAGCTCACATATGACCAAAAGGATAGTTTAACAATTTTCCTAGAGCACGAGTTCATAGCCTCAGGATCATTCCAAAAATGGGCTAATCCGATCATGCCTAACCAATTTCTAACATGCTTGAACCAATAAACTTTGTTACAACTATCGAGATCCATAACTTCTTTCAGGCCTTTCTTGTAGTCAAGTAATTCTGGAGTCGTCCACAGTCTAACCCACAGCAATAATGGTCTTAATATTGCATGTTGATCTGTTCGTTTCAAGTTTAGATCCAGAAGGAGGGGTGTCAATGGGGTATTAGTAGGTATTTTTATCAACCCCCTAAGGAACTTGTTCTCAAGGCTTTCAAATGTATTTCTACATGCGTGTCCCCATAGTTCTGCCCCATATAATACCGCTAGTTGAACTTTATACTTGAAAATCTCTAGGGCAGGGGTCACTGCCTTGTTCAAGCATTCTTTATGTCTCTTGAGAATTGGGAGACAGTTTTGTTTGAAGACTATCTTATTCTTTTCTAGCTGTGATCTCCATGCTAAAGAAGAGTCTATAGAGACACCTAAATAAATGAAATTCTGCACATAATCAAGCTTCTGTCCATTTAACATTAGATTTTTCTTAAAATTCCTATGTGGGCTCAGTGCCATATATTTCGTTTTTTTAGTATTAATTTCTAAGCCCTTCGAGGAACAATACGACTGAAACCTATTTAATAAATTTTGAAGGCCCCGTGGTGTTTGGGAAATGAGAATGGTGTCATCTGCGAACAGAAGGGACGAAACCCGTTCGCCCCCTAGTCTTGGTGAATCATTGTCACTGCACTCCATATAAGATGGAATATCATTCACAAACAGGGAGAATAAGGTCGGTGCCAGTACACACCCCTGGCGTACTCCTCTTTTTATTGGAATAGCTTTTGTAAGTTCCCCAGTAGGACCCCACCTAACCTTGGCATAATTATCCATGTGTAATCCAATAACCAATTTTAATAGGTCTAGTGGGAGTCCCTGAGATTTCAGTGATTCCCACAAAAGTTCTCGCGGTATAAGGTCAAATGCGGCCCGTAAATCTACAAATGCCACATACAAGTGGCCTTTGCGGAGGGTGACATACTTCCAATACAAACAACAGAGCCTTAGGACTTGATCAGTGGTTCCTGTTTTTACTCTGAACCCAGCTTGATATTTCGTTAAAATTAATTCTTCTTCCAACCATGTATTAATACGATTTAATATATGCCTAGCATAGATTTTTTGGGTAATGTCTAAAAGGCTTATAGGGCGATAGTTAGCAGGATTGCTTCTATCGCCCTTTTTAAAAATAGTAATAATTTCCGCTCCGTTCCATGTGTCCGGAATTGCTTCCCCAGCAGCAACAGTGTTGCACAAATGATTAAGGTATGGTACCCAGACATCTAATTCATGCTTGAATAGGTCACCTGGTACTTTGTCAAGCCCAGGAGCTTTCCCGTATTTGACAGAGTTGATAGCTAGTTCTGTTTCCTCTAGGTCAAAAACTATATGTGAGAGTTCGGCCTCTACGGGCAACAAAGCATGCTCTTCCTGCACTGCACTATCAGCCCCTTGAGCGGCATACAAGTTCGTAAAATGGTCTATCCAAGTTGCTTCATCAAGGAAAACCTCTCTTGAGCCTTTCTCCCTTTGGTTACCCTTGGCCACTGTTTCCCAAAATAACTTTTGATCCTTCATTTTAGCTGCCGTCAGCATACAGGACCATAATTCCTCGTCCCATAAACACTTTGCGTTGGCCAGGACCTTGTTGTATAATTTCCTACTTTCTTTAACTGCCTGAGAATTTTTGGTTTTAACCGAATCAATCAGAGCTGATTTTGCTGTTCGGCATTCTTTGTTAAACCATGGTTTACCTATAGGCTGTAAATTCACAGCACCCATTCCTTTTTTTGGTCTTTTAGTCATAAGTTCTAATAATTCTTTAAAGAACTCTTTATGTAATTTAAGAAATTGGCCAGGTTCACTTTTAGAGGGATTATAGGTATCAAATATATTAGTAAGGCAGTTATAAATATTTACCACTATGTCTTCTTGTTCCAGGATATATGCCCATTTAACAGACCGACGATTATTGCTTAATATAACATTATCTGGGGCTGGTTGATATCCTCCCTCTTTAGCTTCCAGCCCCATTATTAAGCTCTTTACAAAACTAATTTCGAGGGAATGGTGATCACTATCAGATCTTGCTTTGACCATCAGGTCTTTTGTATATGGCCACAAGTCCACGGAAACAATAACATAGTCAATTATACTTTGACAATTACGTCTCATAAAAGTAGGTGCCTTGGGACTATCAGATGGGAGACGCCCGTTACATGCCCTCAGTCCATGGCTTACCAGTACCCTTGTGATTTGAAAAGCTAGGGTAGTACCTACAACTGCCCCATTACTAGATAAGGATGGTATACCATTAACATTATCTTCATCCTCATACAAGTTATTCATTCCAGCAATGGGCTCAAAATTACAGTTCATGTCCCCACATATAATCGTGCTTGCTTCCGGGTCCAGAGTATCCAGTATTGACTCTAATTTGTCAATACATAGTGACTCCTTGTATGATGGGCATGGTCGATTATATACGTTAAAAAGATGGATCACCCGTTTATCAACGGTAACCATTTCCAGACCAAGTATATCTAAGGAATCAATTCTTAGTTGCTGGATGGCTATATTAATAGACACACTAACCCATATTATTAACCCTCCTGATGGACGGCCTCTTACTGATGGAACTGCGTCCAACTGATAAGTTCTATATCCAACTCTATGCATGGATTTCGTAGCCCATGTTTCTTGTAAAACACATATATCAAAGGAGTTTATGTAGAGGTTCCATTCGGGATCACTTATTTTTGAGCCCACTCCTGCGACATTCCATGAAACAATCTTGGCCATAGAGAGGCCTTGATTTAAGCTACAACTGATGGCCGATGAGGTTTTGCTTAGTCTCTTAGGTACTCCTGACCTGGTACTATTTTGTTCATTTGACTCTCGATGCTCTATTCGATCAACTTCAAGTATTGGTCCTGGGGCTTCCTTTAGTTTTTTTGTAGGTATGATATTCTCCCCCTGTGTACCAGTTGATAGCAATCGAGACAAGCCATTTAGTTGATCGGATGACTTATGTGGACTAGTAGCAGACGCGACAGAAATGACAGGAGAGACGGATGGACAGAGTGTAGATTTGTGTCCTTCCCCGTGTACTGGGAGTCAATCAATGGCCTCCAGTCCACTGAACCTGTTGTAACAGGGGATTAAGGGTTGAGCGAACTGTGGGCCCATCCATTCTCTACAATACTGCATGTTAGCGTGTTGAGGCCTCCCGGCCCTGCGTTGTATTATAGTCCAGCCATCGTCCCCCTCCCTTTCCCATCTGTTAGGATTTGGGTTCCTTAACAACTCGCACCCAATTCCACCCCTAACTTGATTTGTGTCCCTTGTCCAGCTCCATGCGTTGTCAGGGTATTCCGTTGGCATATAAAAATAAGCCAGGGGTCTTGCCACAATCAGTGAACCGTTTTTTCTAGGCACTCCCGAACAAATATGTCCTACTGACCGAGGGTCTTCAAATGATACAACCACACAGTCCCCTTGTATTCTTTTTCTATTATAGCCTACCCAGGGGACCCTCTCTACCATTAAGATATTACTTCTTATTGTAGGTGGTAATGGATGATTAATGTTTAGCCAATGTGACACTTTGTTTTTAAGCGCCTCGTACGGTTCTAGCGTTGATGGGCCTAATTCCGGGACCCCAGTTAAGATGACTACATAATCACATGCTTCAGGAGGTAGATTGATGTTCCTGCGCTTTTCTGTGTGCGTTTTGTCATCATTGTGTGTAGGTGTACTGCAAAGAGCCAGTTTTTTAACTGTTGTTCCACGTGTCATAATAGACTTTGCACTATTTTTACCTACATCAATAATGATAGAATTAGAATTGGGGACCTCAGGGGCTGAATTACTTCCTTTTTCCATGTCATTATCAAGTGTTTTTGACACCTGTACTTTACTAATAGGGGCTGGTACCTGAATTACCTTTTTTTGCTGGCTAGTGTAATCATCTTTTTTCACTTTCTTCAATTCTATAAGTTGTTTTTCTATCCCAGCTAATCTTGCTTCTATAGGAATGAGTAAGGTCTTAAGTATTTTTGTCAAGGTCGGTATAAGTAAATCTTCATTCCCTATACTTATACCTGTACTGTCAGCTGATAGATTAACTGAAAGAATGTCAGCTAGGGAGTTGTCTATAAAACTATCATCTACAATATTCATAGGTAGTGTTTTAGGGACAACCCCTCCTTTCCCAAGTTCGAGGCCCTGGCTTTCCCTTGTCGCTCTTACATTGGCTGTATTGTTTTCATTACACTTTCCTATCTTTACAGCTTTGGTAGTTTTGGTGGCGGGATATTTTTTATAGGATCGCTTAATTGTACTTTTTTTGGGGATAGCTCCCTCCCTTTTCCCTTTCCTTAAGATATTGTTGTTAGCTGTCTGGCTATCTAACTGTGGGGCTAGCGAGGTGCTTTCTATGGTTGCCAAACCCTGTGAATCAAGAACACTACAATCTTGAGAATCAGAATGTGCACTGGTAGTACCATGAACCTCTGCATTAATATGTAATGTGTTAGAATTAATTAAAGTGTTCTCAGGGGTTCGTACTGGGGTTCGAGCTGTAGCAATATGGCCCATAGAGGACCTTTTAGCTAAAGCAAGATCTTGAGAAACCCTTCTCTCCATAAGGACAATACCCTGGTCTATTAGTGTGTTTGTACGAACTATGAAATCATCTAATGTTCCAGTTAATTTTGAGCTACCTGCAACAGCTTTACTGCTTCTTGTTTCGCGTGAAGTCATATCAATATGATATAAGTAACAAAACACGAATAAATAAAAAATAGTAAGCCAATTTTTTGATTTTTTGAACTAATAGCTATGGCAATAATAATAATAATAGCAATGGAATCCCTTTTAAATGGATGAAAGTAGAACACCAATATCTATTATCTTCTAACAATTCTATCCACATCTAAATATAGCACTATTGTGTGACAGTCCTGGAATAAAGACTATTAACAATAATGTGCTTACGGTGTCCGATGTTTATAAGATGAAACGACCAAAGTCCCTGGCCCAGTCCAGTCTCCTCAGGCCTCTGAGGGCCTAAGAGGGCCCGCCCTTTGCCCGGGCTTAGCCCGTGCGCGGTCCCGCAACGCGGGGGGCAGGTTCAATTAAATAGCGCCTCCGGGCGCGCAAACAGCTCCGTTTCCGGTTTTGGCACGCTGGGGACCCTGGGTATTGTAGTCCCCTCTGGCGCTCCTCCCCACACAGCGGTCGCGATGGTGTGCGACGGCGGGAGAGAGGCGCGGGACGCAGCAGAGAAGCAGGACCCTCCACAGAACGCCAAGGACACAGGTAAGTGGCACCCTTCAGTAGCAGGAATCGGCGTTTTTAGCAGTCAGCACTCAGCCCCCGCTCTGCCGAGGGCAGGTTCAATTAAATAGCGCCTCCGGGCGCGCAAACAGCTCAGTTTCCGGTTTTGGCACGCTGGGGACCCTGGGTATTGTAGTCCCCTCTGGCACTCCTCCCCACACAGCGGTCGCGATGGTGTGCGACGGCGGGAGAGAGGCGCGGGACGCAGCAGAGAAGCAGGACCCTCCACGGAACGCCAAGGACACAGGTAAGCGGCACCCTTCAGTAGCAGGAATCGGCGTTTTTAGCAGTCAGCACTCAGCCCCCGCTCTGCCGAGGGCAGGTTCAATTAAATAGCGCCTCCGGGCGCGCAAACAGCTCCGTTTCCGGTTTTGGCACGCTGGGGACCCTGGGTATTGTAGTCCCCTCTGGCGCTCCTCCCCACACAGCGGTCGCGATGGTGTGCGGCGGCGGGAGAGAGGCGCGGGACGCAGCAGAGAAGCAGGACCCTCCACGGAACGCCAAGGACACAGGTAAGCGGCACCCTTCAGTAGCAGGAATCGGCGTTTTTAGCAGTCAGCACTCAGCCCCCGCTCTGCCGAGGGCAGGTTCAATTAAATAGCGCCTCCGGGCGCGCAAACAGCTCCGTTTCCGGTTTTGGCACGCTGGGGACCCTGGGAATTGTAGTCCCCTCTGGCGCTCCTCCCCACACAGCGGTCGCGATGGTGTGCGACGGCGGGAGAGAGGCGCGGGACGCAGCAGAGAAGCAGGACCCTCCACGGAACGCCAAGGACACAGGTAAGCGGCACCCTTCAGTAGCAGGAATCGGCGTTTTTAGCAGTCAGCACTCAGCCCCCCTCTAAGATGAAAGTTAATAGCTCTATGTTCTTTGTTAGGATTTTAACTTATAAACTGCAAGTAACAAAAGGATCTTACTGACAAAAGCAGTAACCCACTGACCTATTTACAATATGTGCACTTTGTGATGGGCATGGTACATTTTCTTTGCAGCAGGCACATTAACCCCCTGCGCTATCTTTCCCTGAGTCAAAACTTCCACTAGACAAAACTCCGATCTCTCTCTAAGAAGTTGTTTATTCGCCGGAGTTATCATGACATTTTTATTATTGCCGCAAATTGCTGTAGGCCAGGAAGGAGGCAGCAAGTGCTTTTAAAACCATAATTTACAACGCCCCCACTCAAAGTAAGCACCCGTTGCAGTCACACCGGTCGCACCACCCTTGAGCCAGCTCTTCTCAGGGGTCCTGTGACCTCAGTGACAGAGTCACTGTTGCTCTAGGGTCTGCTACTTCGTAGGCCTGCCCGCAAGACTGGAGATGAACTTCATTATGGATTGTGGTGGGCAAGCCTTCAAGGTGAACCCACACTTGCCACTGCTAGGGTCCACCTACTGGTGCTAAGACACCAGGTCTTTTCCGGTTTTGCAGGGCCTTCTAAGGTCTAGCATGGCAATGTGCTCCCTCAGGAGAGTGGTCTGGGGGACTGTTCATGAAGGCTCCTAGTTCTAAATTCGGCAGCTCTGCCCCCAGTGCTACATCCACTCCCTCACTGAACACCATACTGCCCCACTGAGAGAAATTCACACTGCCTTCAACTACAATCCAATTTGACCTGCTATAAACAACTGGATGCGACTCAATTCAAATTACGCACTCGGCAAGAGCAATATGCTGCCTAAAGGAAAAAGTAACAACATCCTGGAAAAAGCAAAAACTCATAGGGAATGAAAGATTAAATAAAGCATGTGAAATGTAAGCAGAAACAACATGGTGAACTTAACGCTTTTAGATTTATGCAGAAATCAACGAGTATTTTTTGCCTGAAAACTACTGGGTCCTTTCTTTGCCTGAAAACTACAGGGCCCAGAAAGGACCTATTTCAATGTCCACTGCTTATATGCTTACAAGACGTAAGCAGTATGGTTTAAAAAGACCACGGGGCATATTATCAAGGACGGCGTTAAAAATTATCGCCGGTTTAGCGGCAGAAAACTGCCGCTAAAGCGGTGATAATGGGCTTGATATTATGCCCTAGTAAATTCCAATAGAAGCCCAGGTTGTGATTCTGCTCCCAGGACATCTAAGTCTCAGTTAGTATCCCAAGTAAGACAAATCTTGCCTACATGTATGATGGGAGAAAATCAACAGGATTTGAGTACTCAAGGTGATAATACTGAGCGAAGGGGCGCCCTACTTACAGAAACTTTACTTCTCCAAATTTTGGGGGAGCTTAAAACGATGAAGACTTCTCAATATGAGGAAAACAAAGAAACAAAACAGCAATTAAATTTGATTAGTCACAACATGCAACATCTGTCTTAGAAGTGGAGCAGCGGGTATCATACTTAGAAGATGAAAGATTGCTACAGACAACTATCATGGTTAAGCTTCAATTTGAACCATCAGATTTACAGTCCAAAATAGATGATGCTGAAAATCGATCACGGAGATCAAATTTGCGATTTACAGGCATACCAGAAGGGAGAGAGAATGGACAAACAACGGCTAACCTTATCTCAGTTTTTGTCCATAAATATGTCTACCCGGAAGCAGAAACCCAGAAACTAAATCTCACCATCACACAAGCTCATCATGTTCACGCAGCCCACACCCCGATGTAAAATACCCACGAACGATACTAGTAAACTTTGGAGACTATCGTATCAAAGAACATATTCTCTCCAATGATATAAGAGACACAATATTTCAGATTCAGGGAGATTTTTCCTTTAACATATTCTCGGATTTGTCCTCATTTTCTGTGCGGTGCAGGAAGGAGTTTAAGAGACTCATTTGTAACTTTCAGCAAGTGGGTGCCATTGCTGGCATTGTCCAGCAATCAAACCTGAAAGTGATTTTTAGGGGATGGTCGCAAATGTTTTCAGCAAAATAATCAGTACCACAGGTTGTAATATTACCAGACCCCATTGGGATTACTATTATCAGCTTAGTAGGAAGGCTATTCGAGTAGCCAATTTTAAGCGTATAGCTTTTCTTTGTACATGGTTATTCAGAAAAATGTATCATGGTGCTGATGCAAGCTGTTTTAGATGTAAGTCACAGTTAGGGGATTGGCTTCCTTTGATATTTACCTGTCCTAGACCGAGAATTCTGAAATAATATCTTTAAGGAAATGAGCGATTGGGTAGGCCGAGTGATAGCACGGAGACACTGGGAGCTCTTTTCAGCACCCCCCCCCCCCTCGAGGTATTAATAATCTCCCCACTGAATCTAATCAGTTCTGTCTTATTGCTATGTTAGTTGCAAAATCTTTAATATTAGTGAATTGAAAGTTGAAAAAAGTACCTGCCATGATACAATGGTGGAACAAGATGTGTAAGGTTAAACATCATGAGAAATTATCTGTAAAACGAGTGCGGGCTATAAAGCGCTTTTGCAAAATTTGGTCAAGTTGGGAAAACCAAGACATGTGGTTTTATGATATTATGAACATTTTTCTGGCACAAATCAAGGCCAGAGACAATATATTGCATGGCTATTTAGGAAATTTATAGTGGGATAATCATATTTATAAGTAATGACGCTAAACGTAATAATTAATAATTGCTTATTAATTTTTCTATGATTATGTAATTATTAATCATGAACTATGAATATTTATGTATAGTGCTGCATTTTTTTCAGACAAATAAAAAAAAATTGCATGCCACAGTTACACAATACCGAGCAACTTCTTTGGTGCATCTCTTTCCAATAGTTACATAGTCATTTCCCCACTGTGGGCTACGCATTTAACAACTGCAATTTCTTGTGGCAACTGTTAAGCTTCCAACAATCTCATCATATATTCTCGATTCCGGACAGGAGATCCGTACAAAGTCATGAAACACCTTGCTGACCATAACTATCCAAAGGCAGGGACCACACCAAAGCCATGTTGACTGTCAGTAAATGTTGTCACCTTCAATTAGTCTGAAAGATAACAAGCTCTGGTAAAGTTGACTATTTCTGCTCCTGGCAAAATCCCCAACATTACTTAACATGCCTCAGGATTTAATCTAGTAGCTTAGTCTGCCAACAAATTGCATTCTGTTATATGTGCATACTGATCTCTGGGCACAACCCAAGAATGAAATGTGACACAAAACTTCCCATATCTCCCCTTTTAGGATTTTCTTGACCACTGTTCTGTTTAATCACCTGCAACAATCGTTCATAATAGGCATGAACTGATTCTTTAGCTTCCTGAGTCATCACATTGATCTTTAACTAATCAATATCTCTTGACGGAACATTTCCTTTAAAGAAAGTAATCAACTCATTATACTTTGTCATTACCGTAGGAGATGGTGCATGAGTACGTGGATACCTTGGGGGCTCTATAAGTGGCCACTGGATAGCTATCTTACACTCAGCCCATAAATCGCTCGGGACACCAATGTCAAAAAAGGTATTCAAATCTGTCCACAAAACCTTTGACATTTTCACAAATATGCCAACCTTGGTGTAGCATTGCACAGGATTCTCCGCAATTTAGGTTAAGTAGTTTGTGGATGTCTCAAGATCGCCTCAACTCCATAGCATACCCTCCACCTGGTATCTCCTTCATAGGGAAAGTTAGATTCTTATCTTTATCTGGGTTACTGGAGGAAGTTTGCCATGTACCTCTACGCTGTCTGTTTGCTTCATTTTCTTTCCCTGTTTTTTTGCCCATTTGCTCTCCAATCTGTCAAAAATTGCTCCATTTCTGAAAGCATTTAACTAATTCAGCAATGTGTAACTTCAATCATGGAGACAATTGCTCATGAGTTGTAGCTGCACCCCTAGTAATTTCTGAACTATATCAGCTAATTTTCTTGGTATTGATTCAGATGTGAGATGTCTAACCAGCCCCTAATGATTTCTTCCAATTTCACCTTTGATTATGGTATGTCTTAGGGTCTCATTCTTCCTTGACTCATGAATAATGACTCTCCCCTGTTTCTCTACAATCTAGAATCTCCTCAAACCATAGGGCCAAAATCTCATTATCGAATGGTCCTATTCCCCCTTGAATAACTGGAGTCATCAAAACAAGTTTTCTCCTTTACCTTAGTAACTGAATATTTTGCAGTGGGCTCCAAGCAACTATCTATGAATTTTGCAACATCAGGATAAACCACGTTGCTGCTACTCCACCTACAGCTCCTGGAACAAGAGGATTCAGGGCAATGGTTACTGATGTAGATACAACAGTAACTGCTCAAGTCTGCGTAGATAGGACTTGTGACATTTGTGCATGAACAGTTGCAATAGAAGCTGAAACTAAAGGGGCAATTATAGTAGTAGCTGTCTTAGTAGGTGCAGCTGCAATTGAAAGAGTTGAGAGTGGTCTCCCAATCTGTGCTACATCTGAATTGTGAAGATTGTGGTGTGTTATATTGTATGTCTGTGCAACCTTACCATGTAATACACTCACAAAACTGTCTTGAGTCCAGTCAGGCTAAATTGAAAAACCGATATCTCAACCCTGGGTAGCTGTGGGTTCGAGCAGCAAGGCTTAAACAAAGGAACTAGTATAAAGCATTTAGAAGTACCAAACAACATAATAAGAAAGTCACACAACATGAGAGAAATACAACATTAATTTATAAAAATAGACTATATCTTTATCAATTTTTAGACATGAAGATGAGCAAAATCCCCTGGAGGGTTCTGCAGATATATATTTTTAAGTAAAATGCAAATTTCAGTTTTTTAGTTTAAAGTGCAAACAAGCATTGGTAACCATGAAGTTTAGAAACTTTTGAAAAGTTTGAAAGATTTGTGTTCGGCTACTCCTGCCCTAGTGGGGTGACCTATTCTGGCAGGGAGAAGTCAGGGCGCCACAAAGGAGTATTTGGACAGTGACATGGTCACCAAAGCAGTCTCAAGTCCAGTTCCACACTTTACATAAAGACCACTAAAAATGCTATGATCCAAGCTGTAAGGATGGAGTTGAGAACTGTAGCCTGGCGTGTGCTGGCTGATGCCAGACCCTTGCACTTGTATGTGTCTCTTAAAGATGGGGCCCCATGCTGCAAATTGTAAGAGCAAATCTGAATGGAGATGATGACAACTTTCCCTGGGAAAAGGAATCAGTCTCAAGTTCAGTTCCACACTTTACATAAAGACCACTAAAAATGCTATGATCCAAGCTGTAAGGATGAAGTTGAGAACTGTAGCCTGGAGTGTGCTGGCTGATGCCAGACCCTTGCACTTGTATATGTCTCTTAAAGATGGGGACCCATGCGGCAAATTGTGGGAGCAAATCTGAATGGAGATGATGACAACTTTCCCTGGGAGAAGGAATCCAGTTACAATAATGCAAAATTGTTTGAATGTTCCAGAGAGGTGAATAGAAGAAGGGGAAGTGATTTCGATTAACCAGATAAAGAGTTCACTCAGGCAAAATGCCGTAGAAACTAGTTGGATAGAGGATTTGTATTAAAATCAAATTCAGAGCTCAGCCTTGCCTTTCTTAGTTTTACAGGAGAGCACAGACTTGTTACCATCCCTTTATAATATTCCAGATAAGCGCTTTCAGAATGAAGTCTTGCACTTGAGGGTGGGACTTGACCCTGGGTGGTGTATTAAAGGATTAACAACAGAGGTTGTTAAGAACAATAGCCAGAGCCACTGTAAGAGAGGGAGGAAATATTCAGAAGGCTATTTATTGTTGGATTATGTATTCTTCACTCAGGCTAGGAAAAAGATTATTTGGTGTGTGTTTAAACAATATGGGATTCAAACTAGGGATGCAGGGATAGAGCTGATTTATAGTCTAGATTCTGAGAGGTAGCTATCGCCGTACGTCAATATTTGTGTCAAACCATAAAGTCTCAACTGGCATTGTCTTCCGCATAGGGTTTAAGATTTAGGTCTGTATGGATGTTATTACAGGCGATATTAAGTAAATTAGTGGATCCCCAAATAGGAAGGTTGTAAAAAGCTGATATGCATATTGCACTTTAGAATCCTGATTGGAGAAAACGTAAGGTTTGATATTGGTTAAACGCACATTGCAGTTTAAAATGCTATCGGGGCAGAATTAATGTTTCTTATATTAATCATTTTTCTGTTATTTTTAGTGAAAGGTTATAAATATATGTGAGACTTGGAGTATAGTTTGTATTGGGTTGGGGTAGGGCAAATTTTAATGTTTATATGTTTGAAATTGCATAATCTACAAATAGTCGTGTAGAAGGATACAATCATGCACTGTTGTTTTAGAACACTAAAATTGTTTTCTTTTTTAATCTTTTTTCTCTTATGAATTAGAATTGTGTGTAATATTTCTGTAAGAATATATTTCTTGCAAATAAAATACTTTTGACTTGACTACATAAAGACCACCATAGACTTCAATGGAGTGGACCTGATGGAGGGGGCAATTATTTTTTAAGACAGAAATAGTAAAAATTAAATAACAAGAATTAGGAATTAAGAGGAATTCCCTTGGCCCAGGCTGCAGTAGAAGAGTAGGGTTACCATTCTTTAGAAAAAGATGGTGTAGGGCTAGGGATGCCTCACAAAGGCAGCTGCTGTAAATGAACTGAATTAATATAATCACAAACTAACAACACGTTTAGCTCACTTTGCACCATTGGAATCAAATGGGCAATATCCCAAGTCTACCTGCTGCTATATTCTAGTTAATGTCTGACTGTAGGCAAACCTCTGTAGATGTAGGATAGTAATTGCAATGACTCTAATAATTACTGTTTTAATACTCAATTCAGATCAAAGAATCTTTATTTGGCCAATCGTGGCAATACAAAACACATATCAATACAGTACACTATTACATAGCATTAAAATAATATGATAGCCCTTATTTCATACAGGTAAAACACTCAGCCATATATAGCAGCAGCTTATGAATCAGACTAGCAGCATACATAAAAAGTGCAAAGTGCATAAAGATATAAATACAGCATGATCAAAAACAATAAGTATCTAAAACCAAGGTGCTATTACATCAATTAAACCGACATTGTGACCCTTCCATTGTTTTCTGGGCTCGAATTGCTGGTTTGAGAAAAGTACTCACCATAAATCTGAAAATTGACGTGTTCAGTGATTACAACTTGTGAAAGGGCAATACACATCTACGGTGCCCTAAAGTTCTTAAAAGGCGTTTCAGAAAAGTCTTCGTGGGTAACTAAAATTGTTGCGCTAGAACATATGATGCAGTAGTGATTGCATAGAGATCCCATCGCAGGGACAAACCTGGGTAGTACCTCCCAAGGCATCAGTTGGCTTTCCGAAGCTCATGAGTTGCCATAATGTACCAGATCTAAATCAGAACGGGGGCAACCTTTCCCAATGTTTTAGTACTAGTTAAAGGTATAGAACAGGCTCTGGGCTAGAGAGAGTCTGATAATAATTCATCACAGTACTTTTTAGCCTTTTTTTCAGTACAAAATATCTGCTTTCTTTAAATTTATAGGAGATAAGAAGAACAGACAGGACAACTCCAACTCCTGGAGTGTTACAGAGATATATTTCAGCTAGGAAATAGAGCCCCAGTTATCAAAACAAAGACAATCTAAGATGATATCCCTGCAGAATTTCGCTTGAGGGTTCGTCCATATGTTGACCCAGAGTAACAAAGGTGTCAGTTGGACATTATCCTCAATATAGCGTTGGTTTAGCTCTGTGGGTAAAATATAGCTAGACGTGGCAGGGGGAAGCTGTAAAACCCTTCTACATATGCTATTTTCCTCAAGCTGAAGAGGGAAACATTTATAGAGTCCCCATATCCTCGCCCCGTACGTGCCAGCCAAAATCCATTGGGCATTGTAACATTTTTTAATTGGTGCAACCGTCCCCTTCCCCCTTCATTTAGTTAAATTAAGAATGGCTCAGGCTGGGACATGTGCTGGTCAGTTGTGACTGCCAAGAACCAGAGGAATTGATAGTGAGCTCAGATAACTGAAATACTTTACGCTATGCAAGGGCTATCCCATTATAATAATTCGATGAGTATCAATTCTACCTGGACCACAGGCCATGATATGGGATTTGCCATGGTTGGTGGCCAGGTTGAGGCAATGCAAAAAGTGGATGAAGGGGTCCACTAGTACACCCAGTGCTTTTGGGGTCCGAGCCAGTAGGTCCACATCGTCTGCTTATAAAGTTCAGGCACCAGAATATCAGCGACTCTAGGGGTATCGATATAAACGGTGGTGACAAAGGTCATTAATACATAAAATAAAAAGCATAGGGGCTAAAATACATCCTTGGCGCACACCGTGCTTGAGGCTGAATATCTGGGACATTTCACCTTCTGGGCTTAAACACACTTTTCCCACCAGGTCAGCGTGCAGATTATACAAAAAATTCACCAGAGATGCTTCGACGCCCATATCCAGAAGCCTCAGCCACAACTATTAAGAGAGCCAAACGTGGTTGAAAGGTCCGTAAAGGCCATATGAAGAGGACAGTGTTTGACTGAAATAAGTATATTAATTATTAGGCTCAGATTTAACCACTGTTCAGTCGTTCTGAATCCTGCATGGAACCCAAATTGAAATGTGGACAGGATATGCTGCTCCTGGGGGTATGCTGGTTGTAAATAACTGTACCAATAATTTTGACAATACTGTTTAGTAAAGAGATAAGCCTACAGCACTTTAGGGGCATTCGATCACCTTTTTTGAAAACTGGTACAATTGTTGCCAGTATCCAGGATTGAGGGGTGTGAGTATTTAGTGAGCCATTAAAAATGTTGGTACTCAAGAGACCCTGTACAGCCAATTCAACTTCTGACAAAGATATTATCATAGGGGGAGAATTGATTAATCTGCTATGTAATAGATCAGGTACCGCTTCATCTTCTTCTAGATGGTAAATGGCAGAGAAGTGAGCCATCCACTCAGAGCCAAGAATGTTACATTGTAGCAAAGAATTATCATAGCCATTTCGTGACCTGATTTTATTAACAGCATCCCAAAATATTTTACTATTGTTACTAGCCGCAGCTGTTTCCAGAATTTCCCAGTCAAGCTTATGGAGGGCCTCCTTTCTAGCTTTGAAAGCTAGCTTATATGTTTGACAAGCAAGCTGCACCTCAGATGGCGCTCTCAGAGAAACAGCTAAAGCTGATGATGGCACTCTCGGGGAGACAGCTAAAGCTCGTCGAACCAACGAGTGGCCCCCTTATCTGGACGCACAGGCTTGGAGAGAAAATGTTTAATGGTCTCAGCTACTGCATCATAGTGATCTAACATAACACACACACAGGCTTCTGAAACATTTGAAAAATAAATCCTGGACTGGGTTAGAATAGAGCCAAGGGCAATTGAAAGGTCTTTGAGGTGCCGTACCAATCTAAGCCAATCTCTAGAATGTTTGTGGGTATGACATTACTACTTGGTTCAAGCCTCCTCACGAGAAGCAATCCTTTGATAGATAATGCATCATGGTCCCCCATTCCGTTTGCCCGACCTCCCCTTTAAAGTAACGATTGATTATGTTACTGGTTAAAAAAATATGATCAATGGTGGATTTGTGGTTGTGACCCCTATAAGTTGGCAGAAGGTGCGTGTCTTCATTTAAATAATCAACTAAATCAATAAGGTTGTGTGAAGCCAAGTATTTTACCAACTGAATACCCGCTGCTTTCCCGGGCTTCCCTAGAGATCGACCCTCCGGGGCCCTCTCCCAGATATTTGTGCATTCAAATCTCCACACCAAATATATGGAGTCTGCCACTTGATGTTATCCTTTGAAGGTTTAAAATTGATTAGAAAATTAAACAACTGAGCGAAATGACTAAAAACAGAGTTAACAAAGTTGTCATTATAAATATTAATTAGATTAAAAGTAAAGTGAGAGGATCCATCCTGGACTTTTATAATTTTGAATGCTGGAAGCACAGAGACAATGGGTGTCAGGTCCACACAGAGATGAACAGAAACCCAAATTACAAGCCCACCTATAGCTCTACCACGAGGAGAGTGAGTTGCTTGACATGAATAACATGCGTAACCATCAAATAAAATAGGAGCGGTCACCCAGGTCTCCTGCAGACCCATAATATCAAATGCGCTAATGAAAGTCAGTCAGTCCAGGTTGTCTACTTTCCCTCTGAGCCATGCAACATTCCAATTTAAAAGAGAATAAGTGTGCACAGTGTTGTGGTCCACAATGGCTCCATCCTAAGGGGCAATAATCTGGCTGCTACCAGTGTAAATTGGCAGGTTTGCCACGGGTGGAAGTCAATCAGTGTCTGCAAGGGCGTCAAATCTGTTTGCTTCAGGGATTGTGAAAAGCGCAGTGAGGTAATTGTAGGATCTTTGGAAGGAGCGCCTGGTAACATTCCAAAGATGTGCGGATTGATTTTGCAAGGGGAAGGCAAGTGCCGAAAATTATCAACAGCTCTAGGTTGGTTAAAAGGAGGACCCATAGGGCTAAATCTGTTCAGATGACAGATAGTTGATGGTTTGTAGAAGAAGCTCAATGGGAACAAAGTAACATTGCTCCTTTGGGCGGTGAGCGAAAAAAAGCCAAACAATAAATTATTCACTAAAAACGGGAATCTAAGATTTATGCTGATGCAGTCACTAGTGGGGTACCTAGGGTCAGCCTATGCACACCTGTGCACCATTAATATATGTTTGGCATTAGCTAACGGGAACCCTTTGTGCCAAACTAAGTAGCCCAGAGTTTTAATGTATTATTCCTTATGAGCTTTAGACTGGTCCTAGCTCAAAGGAGGGGCCCCAATGAGCACAGCCAACTATGGACATGCGGCAAGTGGTAGATTGACTACGGTTTTGTCAAGCACCAACTCATGCCCTAGGGGGCCCTTAGCCAACTTGGGGGAAAAGAAAGTCACAGTAGGGTGCCCCAACCTAGTGACTGATGTAACTCTAGCATGAGTACCCTATTGAGCAGCCCCAATTGGCCTGGCTTTGGGTAGTTTTGACTGACATGTTACTCAGTGGGGAATTCCTGACTGGAGCTGAGCCCATGGGTGCCTCAGTGTTAGATACCAAGACAGGAGCCTCACTGTTGGACAAACTAGTGTTACTGCATCCTGGAACAGCTGGATGACTGGCGCCATCTTTACATGCTGGAGCTAGTGAGCGAGCCCACTCCAGGGCCGAAGCTATTTTGGATTCCAGGGCATCCACATGTAATAACTAGGGGGAAAATTCCAACTTAAGTCAGTTGTCAAGGTGATCAGAAAGCCTTCCAATTGAAAATATAAGCTGTCGCTAGCCACATGCTGAGGGGTCCACACCCCTGAAGGAGATATACAGTGGGGGAGAAGACAAGCCCTTTACTCATTGGTCTGAGAGGAAATTGACTGCAGAGCTGGATCGAGAATGATGTAATCTCAGTACTGTTTGTTAATCCCCGGTTTAGACTTTTTTGGTGGTGCTCCTACTTTTAAAGAAGAGTGGTTAGGCGACTTCAAGAGATTATGGCTTAATGACAGTGCACATGGGGAAATACCCGGTGCGCCCACACTTGAGGCAGGTAAGCAATCCACCAAACGGGGACTTGATTGACTGGGTCCAACACTACAACTCTGATTACCAGCGACACCAGCGCTTTTGGACAGCCTTTGCTCAGAGAGTGCAATCCCTCCACTCACAACGCTGATCGTCCCCTCCAGCATGTGATCAATGGAGGTAGTTTTAGCGAGTGGTGTAGTAGCTTCACCTGGACCAATGTCCTTCTTTTTCCCCATGATGGCTAGATCAATACACAGTAGTAAAATGGCGCAAATACAGGGCAAGAGACTCCGACGTCAAATCAACAACAAAGTCACAAAATCGATTCCATGAGCAATGTTGAAAATAAGAACCACTATAGCACGTCTACCTTTTGTCAACTTCTGGATTGGCAAGCCAAGGGACTAGGGCCAGACCAGCCTCTTCCTGTCAATGACGGATGAAGACAGGTCTGCCCTTGGCCTGGGATTTGCCCGGGCATGGCCAGTGTGTGTCCTGTGAAGCACGAGCCCATGACGCTCTTCATAGCGCAAAAGGGGTTGTGGCCACCTCTTCCTCTGGTCTCACGCTGGCACCTCCTGGCTTGACTTCTCCTGAGACACTGAGTCACCTGTAGCGGTGTGGTAGCAGAAAACAGAGCTCCCCGAGCAGCGGGAGCCTGTGATGTGCTTTGTAGCGCTAAGGAGGGTGTGGCCACCTCTCCCCCCCAATCTCGCAATGGTGCCTCCTGGTATGAGTATTTCTCCTGAGAGAAGTTCCCTTGGATCTACCTCTGCACCTATATCACCTTCTCATTCAATAGGTGATGAGAGAAAATTAAAAGCTTCATTGTGTATATGCTTCAGAGGGAGGTTTCACACCAAACGTTTATTCTATATTAGTTAAAGAATATACACATCCTTTAGATGCTGTTTTTGCACACTATCCTGCTACAGCTACCGAGGATGCAACTTACCAGCACATTTCACTTTCATACACATTTACCTGTATTATATTGTGTATATTTTACAGGCAGAATAGTTTTGAATATTATTTCTCCAAATATGAGTTTACCCTCTCAGAGGTTCCCCTCCCCAGTCTAATGAAATGAAAACAACGTGTTTCTTCTTTAGATTCTGTTAAGGGATATGAACACAATTTGACATGTTTAATGAATCCACTAGAAAAGAAATGTGTGCAAGCCTTAGAAGAAAGGAGAGCTTGTGTGTTTCATTTGAGAACAGAAACAGAAAAGGAAGGTGTTTTAAAGAATTTGTGGAAAAAGACGGAAGATGAGTACACAGGGAAAATGGTTTATCCTAGATTAAAATTAGACAAATTTTAATCTATGTTAAATATATTTTTATGTTTTTATAAGAAAATAAATAATATCAGAACTAGACACATGGGAATAAGTAGATGTGATCAGACATTTGAAGTTCTTGGAGTGCCTGTTCAAATATTGAGTGAAGAAGAATCAGTTATTCCTTAAATGTACTTTGTATGCGGAAATAATGCTTATTTCCAACTGCCTGCTGATTGGGAAGGTGCTTGTTATTTAGCTTTAATATTTCCTAACCTGTATCATGCAAATAGTATAGATGGTTTGATGATAAATCCATCTAACAGAACTAAACTTAGTACTAATGATGGAACACAATTAGTGGGAGATATTTTTGGTGCTGTTATTCCCACAGTAGCAGTAGCGGGCCGTGGAGGGAGTTCCATGGGGCGGTGAGGCAGGGCGGGGGAGGGGCAGGGTGGGGGGTAGTAAACACCGGAATATGCGATGCAGCTCAAGCAATGACATTTGTTTTATTTATTTAATTGTTTACTTACCTCCATTCATCCATATTCCGGTGTTTACTACGCCCCACCCTGCCCCGCCTCACCGCCCCACGGAACTCCCTCCACGCGCCACTCCTGCACAGTGGGTGTAGTCTTAAATGATGAGAAACTCAAATAGTTTTCTACAGTAGTGGCTAAATTAGGCACTGGTACATCCGGTGTTTTGTTTGCAGTAAACACAGAATTAGTAGCTATTAGGTCAATAGTTTGCAAGACCTATTAGCTTTCGACATATTATTAGAAGACCAAGGCGGAGCCTGTAAGATGTTGAAAGCACAACATCATTACCATCAGTCCAGACAAGAGCAGGTAGATAGAACAATTTGTGAAAAATATATCTCTTATTTTCACGATGAAGCATGTCACTATTAGTGAGTGAGGCGTCTTCTCCAATATCTTTGGATATTCCACCAGACCAAGTTTTTACAGGATATAATATCTGTCCAAGGACCACCCCAGATGTTAATTTGGGCTAAATAACTGTAGTTTCGCAAGGAAAACAGTAGTGAACAGTTGCCGTTAGTGATAATATAAAAATATATTTCTGACATAAAACCAGAATTAGAAAATGCAGAAGCAGCTAGCGTTTTAGGAACCTTAGGTAAAGGAGCTTCTGCTATAGTAGTTTGCTTGGAAACATTGGGAAAAGATTTTTAAGGGCTATATTAAAACCTATCCTGAATATTGGTATTTGCTAGATTTTATTGTTTTCTATATATCAGGGATTTAGACATTATTTAGTAAGAAAGAAAGAAAGAAAAATGCAAAGGAGAGAAGAAATAGAATTGAAAGACAGAAAGAGTAAAGTTTACAAAGACATGAAAGATATGCAAAACTCAAAGGGCAAGATGGGTGACATTAGAGAGTGGAGATCCTCTTTGAAGATTCATTTGTGTTAAAATGTGATGGGTGACTACCAGAGGGGGAAATTGATAGAGTGAAATTCCTCATTTCACTAATTAAACAGATATTAGTTAAGTGCAATTTATAACGTTAAATAAGATGAGCACATTTAACGCATCATTTGTAGAGGGTATTCACATTTTTAAAAAAAATCTTTTTATTGACAAAAAGAAACAAACATATAACAACGTAAAATAAAATGAAATAGTGCATAGGTACTATCACAGCATTGAATTCTCATTGCAGTCAAACATCTCTAACACTTCACAGAACATGCATTATAACATCTTGACCAGTGCGATTACGGAGTCATGTTCTCTTGCAATCGGCGATCGAGAAATGGCTCACATATCATTCCCCTCGATTTATTCCAACTACCCCAGATCTTGATCCACTTCTGCGGGCAACCCCTCCCTTCATAAACCATCCTTTCCCTCTGCATATCCGTTTCCCAATCGCGGAGTTTGGGTATCTAATCGCCCTTCCAAGTTCTGGCTATGTTACGTTTCGCCACAACATTCCCAAGGGAGACCCAGATCCTTTCCTTATCCGTCAGGTCCGTCGCTTGCCATAGGTTCAAAAGGCAAAGCCGGGGGTGGACTTCCATACTGTTCCCGCATATTTCCCACATTTTTGCAGTTACTTTCCCCCAATACTTCCCTACCCTTGGACATTCCCACCACTGGTGTAGGTAAGTTCCCACCTGCCCACATCCCCGGGGGCACTGCGGGGAGCCCAAAACACCCATCCTAGATAACGCAATGCTCATATAATAAACTCTGTGAAGGAGTTTAAGCTGGACCAATTTACCACAAGGAGACGCCAGCGCTTCTTGCCACTCTTCGTCATCCATATCTCCCATATCTCCCACATCCTCCACCCATTTGGAGTGGAGCTTCCCTAGAGCATCTGGTGAGTTATTTAAAATCTTCCTATATGTCAAGGAGATTACTTTCTCCTTCAAATAGTCATCTAGTAACCTATCTTCTAGGGGCGAGGCGGCGGGGAGGTCAGCGCCCATGGGAACGGCCTTATACAATGCTTCTGCATCTGCAGATATCGAATAGTTTCCCCCGGGTTAAGATCATGTTGATGTTGCAGATCACTAAATGGGACCACTCTGCCTTTTTCCCACACGTCACCTACCTTTTGAGAGCCCTTTGAGATTTCACTTATGAAACCCGGGGCTGTGAGTCAGGAGTCCCAGTCGAGCAGAGTCAAAGAGGGTGGTGGACAAGGTAATCTTATTTTTCCAGCCCAAGGTTGCGGTCGCAGAGTGCCACAGTGCAACAGTGGTCACAGTTGGGTGAATACCGGGGCATTCCACTGCCCTCCATACAGTGCTCGTGGTAAGAGCCATTTGTCATATTGTGCCTATCCATCCTGTAAGCTGGTTCATCAATAGGTCAATGCACCCAATGATTAGTAACCACTAGTTGTGAAGCCCAGTAGTAACTCCTGATTTCCGGAAGAGCTATCCCATTGTTGTACCAGCTCTTTGTGAGTTTAGTTAAGGAGATACAAGGGTTGCCAGCATTCCACAACAGGGTCCTAACCTCAGATTCTATGGTCTGAATGTATTTGGCCGGAACAGGGAAGGGCATATTTTGTAGTGCATAGACAAATCGAGGTAGCGCCATCATTTTATATAGAGCCGCTATGCCCAGTAGCGTGAGGGGCAACGATTTCCAATGTTGTACATCAGCTTGTAGACGGTGCAAAGGAGGGACTAAGTTATTGTCACAAAAGGCCGCCGGATCCGTCGTGGCATAGATTCCTAAGTAGCGGAAGCCCTCCGTGACTATTTTAGCAATGCAGTATGCGGGCAGTCTGATATCGCTCCCATAAAGAATGTAGACTGAGGACTTGTCCCAATATATTGTATAACCAGAGTACTTCTGCAATAGGGTGAATATATGAAGTATTCTATGGATGGAGTAATAGGGCCGGGCCAAATACAATAATATGTCATCTGCTTAAAGAGAAATTCTATCTTCCCATTCCGGCGTCCAATTCAATCCTCTGACGAAGGGGTCCCCCCTAATCTATATTGCCAATGGTTCAAGAACCAATGCAAATATCAAAGGTGAGAGTGGACATCCCTGCTGGGTCCCCCTATGCAGGGCGAAAGGCGCCGAGCTACTCCCATTGACCGTCACTCTTGCCAAGGGTTCCGAGTACAGAAGTCGCACGCAAGACAGAAATTTCAGGCCGAATCCATATCGTTCTAACACCTCAACGAGATAGGGCCATTCTATCAGACCAAATGCCATTTTTGCATCTAGTGACATAATTACAGCATCCTCTTGTATAGTCTGGGCTGTGCCCAGAACCCCATGAAGCCTCCGTAGATTGAGCGCCGTGTTCCTACCCGGCATAAACACCGACTGGTCGGGATGGATCAGTTTATGGAGCAGGGGCAACAATCGTGTGGCCAAAATATGCGCTAAGATTTTCACTACCAGATTTAATAACGATATTGATCGATACGACCCACATCGGTCTGGTGGTTTGCCCTGTTTATATATCACAACCACGTTCGCCAGCCTTTGTGCCTCAGGAAGGCAGCCGGTGACCACGCTCTCTTCATACATATCAATTAAATAAGGGGCAATAGTAGACACACTGAGTTAAAACAATTCTATTGGGAGAACACACGGACCCATAGCCTTACCAGACTGCAAGGCACCAACTGCTTTGGTAACCTCTTCTCTAGTCAAATCTAACTCGTGCTCCTCCACCTCTGTGTCGTTCAACACAGGGAGTCGTCTCTGGAACGCACATTCGCAGAGGAGTATACTACTTGGAAGTGTTCCGCAAAGGCTCTTGCTATACTTTTCCTACCCCTGAGGTGATCCCCATCCTCCGTAAGAATCTCCGAGACCCACCTAGAGGCCAGCTCCTACCAGTCAAGCCATGCCAGAAGCTTACTCACCTTATCACCTATTTCATAGACTCAACACTGCGTAGCTCTATAATAGGCCTTTCCCGCCTCTTCGGCAATATCTCTATACTCCTTCTGTTTGAGGAGCAGCTTATGTTTGAGTTCGGGGGATGTTGTAGTCACTCCTTCTCCAGCCGGGTTATTTCATTTTCTAGGGCAAGTAGCTGTTTCTGCTTTTCCTTCTTATGCCCCGCTACCATAGACACACCCTGCTCCCTGACAACGGTTTTATACGCCTCCCATAACATGGAGGCCGAAGCCACTGAGCCCACATTTTCTTTGAAGTAGTGTTCTGTCACGTCAATCAGTCCCTGACGAACCGCAGGGAGCCTCAAATACCAGGGATTAAGCCGCATTTCACCTCGGTGCTCCGAGGGACTTTCACTGTACGTGGCTATCAGCGGTGAGTGATCGGAGATCCCCCTAGGGAGGTGCCCCACTTCACTAAGCAGAGAAAGCTGGTCTGCTTTGTAAAATATATAATCAATACGGGACAAACTCCCATGAACTCCTGAATGAAAGGTGTACTGGAGGGAGGATGGATTCTGGGCTCTCCAGAGGTCCAGCAGACCCATTGCCTTCAGAAAATCTCCAAGCGTTCTTCCCGCCGGTTCATCCGGCTTCACTGGAAGTCTATCTCTCTCACCATTTAACGCGGCATTACAATCAACCCCAAGTAACAACTCTCCCTCCGGCAAATTGAGCAAATGTGTACCCTGGTCAGTCAGGGTCGGGAGGTGAAGTCAAGGAGGAATGTACAATGAATTGATGTTAAGTAACCGGCCCCCCCAGGTGCCCGTCAGCATCACTAATCTACCCTAAGTGGTCGCGTGTGATGGTCTGGACCTGAAAAGGGGATGACTTACGAAGAAGAATCCCTACCCCTCTAGAGCCCTTAGTATAGCCTGCATGAGCCACCAACTTGCACCCCCACCTATTCAAAGGGCAGTATGTGGATCCCTGTATATGCGTTTCCTGCAGCAGGACCACATCAGGGGCCTGCCTCTTGAAGTATTGAAGTACAATCCCTATATTAATTCTGTCCCCAAGCCTGTTAACGTTCCATGACAGCAGTTTAAGTCGGTCTGTGGGTAAAGGTTGTTTCAAGTTACTAGGCATCAAGGCAACACATTGGGGGGACTATGGCTCCGGATCAGAGCCTGGCATAATGATGTAGTGCCACTTCTTAACTAGGAAGGGATTTAGCGAACTGGTCAGATAAGTCTCATATCTTAGTGTCGGACATTCTATTTCCAAAATTAGTACCTGTCTTGCACTGATTAAAGAACAATATTGCAAAGAAAATTAAGCATGCAACAACAAAACAACAAACCCCTCGTAAACCACCCACCCCCTCCCCCCACCCTGCCTCCCTGCAATATGGACTCCAAACTGCCCACCCCCCAACTGTGCAGATTGTCTGTTTACCCAATCTCATAAAACTTATATAGAGGGAACATAGCCCCGCCCACCCCAGCCCAAGATCTTATGATACCCCAATTTATACTAGAAAGCCCTTGTAGGAAGGCCAGCAACCCCCCCGAGTCAAAAGCGAACTGCGTCTCTTAAGGAGGGACGATAAACTATAGCATAATAGCTGCAATAATTTTTCCCCGGGCCCAAAAGTCAACGAGGCACCCCCCTCCTCAGAACAAAGTAACTTGATAAAGTACAGCTGGAGTTCAGGGTCTCAGGCGGTGCAGAACAGCCTCCACTCACAGCCTCAGGAAATACCAGCCGATGAGGAGGCCGCACAACAGACAGTTAGATGAATGCCAAAGTGGCCCTAACTAAGGCCTGCCCTGGAATCAAGGTCTTCACGCCGATCTTCCTGCCCCTGCTCTCGCCGCCGTGAGTCCTGCTGCGAGGACCTACGTGCCTGCTGTTGATCAAATGAGTCCCATGTGGCCTCCTGAGTTGAGAAGAACCAGACTTTACCATCCACCGTAACTCTGAGCTTTGCTGGAAAGAGCATGGCATATATAATATTCTTCTCCTGGAGCGCCTTCTTAACTTTCAAAAAGGATCTTCTCATTTTCTGGACCTTGACCGTAAGGTCCGGGAAAAAGGTAATCGTGGAGTCTTCAAATTTCGTAGGGGGAGAGGAACGCACAGTTTGCATAATTACGTCTCTGTCACTGTCGTTGAATAATCTGGCTAGGAGAGGACGTGGAGTGGCGCCGGGTTTGAGGGGACCACCGGGCACCCTGTGGGCCCTTTCCACAGAGAAATATCAGGAGAGTGACTGGGCCACAGGTGATTCTGAATCAGATCTTCGACAAAGAGGTCCGCCGCCGGCCCCTTCGCCAGTTCCTGTACACCTAGGATGCAGTCATTATTCCTGCGTGCTCTCCCTTCTTGATCTTTAAGCCGGGCTTCCATCTCCTTTGTCGCGGCCTGTAATTTCTTTACCTCCCGCTCCAAAACTTTGGTTGAGGATTGTAACTCCGTTATAGAGTGTTCAGCAGTTTTCATCCTCTACCCCAACATGCCCAGATCGGCATGCATTAGGGTCACCTCTGAGATAACAGAGTCAATTTTAAGTTCCAAGGCCGTGCGGACCCCTTGTATGGCCTCCATGATGTCCTGGAGGGTAGAGGCACCCCCATCAGCCTGCTTTTTTGCACCCAGGTCTGCATTCTTTTCCTCCGGGATCTCTGCTTTGGATTGGGCATATTTATCCAGTTTAGTCTGGTGCGTCAGCCGAGATCCCTTGGCCATTGCCATTACACTGTTGTCAATGCGGGCTTTCTCTTGAGACCACCTCATTCCGAACCCAACCAGGCCTCGGCTAGCGTGGAGGATACCCATATTCCGAACCTGCTAGAATGGCGCCCCACTCAGCAACTTCTGCCCCCGCAATAATCCAATTGGCCTCTGCTATCTATGGGGAACAAACCAGGAGAGTAAGTCCACTCTGTGGGGAAGCTCCTGGGGGACCGCGATACTCCACAAGGCCAAGAGATAGAGACAGCTCCAGACCCAGGAAGTCAACCCCACACATTGGAGAAAGCCAAGCCGGGGCCCAGTCTCAGTTATGGGTGCCAAGCAGGGAAGCAACCGGACACAAACAGGGGAAACAGGCACCCAAATCAAGGATTATTTATTCAAGGCACTCCGTTGAAGGCACAGGTAGCTGTCTCCCCTATCTGCAGCAGACCACAGTCTTGTCTGAGCCAGCGCCTCCTCCACCTGAGATCCAAAATGTCCGCCACGTCCCACTGTGTGTGAAGCCCAGGAAAGAGGATAGAACAGTACCTTTCACCCGTGTCTATAGCAATCATGCCAGCGTCTCCTCCACAATCACGCCAGGTAGAGTCTGGAGTGGCGAGACGGCAGATATAATTCTTTAGAGGCCACTCCCGGAGATTGATGTTGCAGGCCCGGCAGCCACTTCTCACCAGCCGCTGCCCCCTTGGCTCCCCACAATACCCCCAAGACTACCTTGGAGGCCTAGGGGTGCCCTCTGCAACTGCACCGAACTCCGCTACTTAGTGATTGAACGGAGAACGCAGCCGGCGCCTCCCAGCAACTACGGCCCGACTGCACTTCCAGACTCTCTCCAGCTCCGATTATCTTAAGGTCCCAGCTACGCGGGCCTCTCGCCGCCGGCGCCACCTCAGGGCTGATTATGTGTCCCAAACGGACACTAGGTCACCGCTTGTCTCTCCGGACGGCTCACAGTCCCGGAGGAGACCAAACACAGCAAATCTGGGCTCTGAGCAGGATAATTGCCGGATGTATTTGGGTTTTAGGCCGGCAGAATACGGAGCTCTACTCGAGCGCCGCCATCGCAGTTGCCGGTCGGCCACTTCGACATAACCCCCGCAGCGCGGGAAGGCACGGAGCGACATCCCTCGCTCCAGCACCCCAACTGGGAGGTAGAACTAACCCCCGGGGAAGATATCCAAAGTCCCGCACTACCTCTCTGGCCCCGCCACATCATACCTAGGCGACCCCACCCGCACGGCACCAGGCCCGAGGCGCGCGGTGAGGGGAGCACTGCAGGAGACCAGACGAGACCCTGAGCCAATGGCAGGTCCCGGGTGCCGACCCCTGAACTCACTCCTGGTGGCATCAGGAAGATAAAGAGGGTGCTGTAACTGACACCCATCGGCGCTACAAATTGCAGGGGAGAGGTGCTGAAGGGCCCCCAGAGGAACCCCCCCTAACAAGAGGCATCCACCTGTGGCCCCAGACTATACAGCATGGCAAGGCGCCCTATGCCCCATTCTGCCAACCATGCAGCAGGACAGCCCCCCGCGGGGAGAGCCGGGGGCCCCACACTACTCCATCGACCCCACCGCACCATGTAAGGGCAGCCCCACTCGCACAGCGCTGGGCCCTGAGGCACACGGTGGGGAAGAACCACAGGAGGGCAGAGGAGTTTCTGGGCTGACGACTGGCCCCTGGGTGCCAATCCTCTAAATTACTCCAGTAGGCGCCTAGATAAGACGCAGAGTGCTGTGACCACCACACACCAGTGCTGTCAACTGCAAGAGGGTGGCATGCCGTGCCCCCTGAAAGGTCCCCCAACAAGAGACTCCCATCTGTGGCCCTGACCCACGTGGGTGGTGTCTGCATACGCACCTACGGCCCGCGGCTGACCCGAACGACCTGGAGGTAACCACCACATGCAACGCAATGCTTCCACCAACTCGTATGATAACTCGGGAACCATTGGCTATCTACCCTAAACCTCTGTACCGTATTGGGAGCCCCCCCCCCCCCCCGCCTGCCGGTGTCGGGCCGACCAGGTCACGGTTGCAGGCACAAGTTCCCACACAACACATACCCGGCAGGGTATAGGGGGACCCCCCCTGTCTGCTCGGCACCAGGCCTCGAGGTGTGTGGAAGGGGAAAGAAAACGTGGAATGCCACAGCTGATCCCCAACCGGTCCATCAGCCCATCGTGAAGTTCTTACACTCTTGAGACTGCCCCCATCAAAAGTTGGGCTGTGTGTACCCTGCTAGCAGCCTACAACGCACCTAGCCTTGCCTTAGCCATGGGACGACAGCGAGCAGCCACCATTGGGCCGCAGCCAGGCACTACCAGATGGTTCTCCCCAGAGACCGGTGCTTCCCAGTCGTCAGCAGAGCCCCCACCAGCAACATCAATGTCAGCCAAACTGGACCAGGTCCTGGCAGCCATAGAACATTCCAGGATCGCAATGGAGGATAGATTTGGGGCGCTGGTCACCGACCTGAACCTCTTACGTGATGATCACTGTAAAGTTGCAGACAAAGTCAAGCAAGGGGAGAAAGCCATATAGACTCTAGAACCCCAAATGAAGTCCCAACAAACCGCTGTAAGTGACCTACAAATGAGGATGAAGCAACTCGAAGACAGAACAGACGACTTAGAAGGGTGCTCCCGGAGAAGCAATATCTGCGTTCTCAACCTACAAGAGGGAGTGGAAGGACGGGACCCCATCACCTATGCTGAAACGTGGTTTAAAACCTTCACCCCGGCACCCGATCTGACTCCCTTCTTCTCGGTGGAGAGGGCACATCGAGTCCCAACCCACGTCTGGGCATACCCGTCCCACTCGGGGTGACAAATGCAAAAACAACAGTTGATGGACAGAATGCAGAACAATGTCATACATTCATCCCAGTACAGAAATCTGGGCCTAAATCCATCGTTTTTTTGCTCGCCATGCCATTACAGTTTGAACCCAGCCATATGCAAATCAGTCTTGACCCTGTGCCTCATGAGAACAGTCCAGCCCGATCTGCCAAGCCAGGTCCTCCCTGGACTGGAAACAAGCATCCTAGGACCGGTTTTGTGGTTTCACCCCTCTTCAGCCAGAATAGCTTGATTCCAGTGGCATGGAGAGCATGGGACCCACGTCTGGGCATACCCGTCCCACTCGGGGTGACAAATGCAAAAACAACAGTTGATGGACAGAATGCAGAACAATGTCATACATTCACCCCAGTATAGCGATCTGGGCCTAAATCCATCGTTTTTTGCTCACCATGCCATTCCAGTTTGAACCCAGCCATATGCAAATCAGTCTTGACCCTGTGCCTCATGGGAACAGTCCAGCCCGAACTGCCAAGCCAGGTCTTCCCTGGACTTGAAACAAGCATCCTGGGACCAGTTTCAGGGTTTCAACCCAGATCAGTTGACTGGGAGTGAGTGCTTGCAGTGTTCAACACTCCGTCCATCATCCCCTTTGGTTTTGCTTTATTCGCCCTAAGTTGGCAGGGTATGCCCAGACGTGGGTCCCTTGCTCACTTTGCCACTGGATTCAAGCTAGCCTGGCTGATGACGGATGATTAGCCAGAAACCGGTCCCAGGATGCTTGTTTCAGGTCCAGGGAAGACATGGCTTGGCGGTTTAGGCTGGACTGTTCCCATGAGGCGCAGGGTCAGACTGATTTGCAATTGGCCATGTCTGAACTGGGGTGGCGGAGTGAGCTAAAGAATGATGATGGATTAAACCCAGATCAGTTGACTGGGGGTGAGTGCTTGCAGTGTTCAACACTCCGTCCATCATCCCCTTTGGTTTTGCAGTGACCTTAACAAAGGCAGAAGATGCCAATCGGGCCACGGCAAAGCAAATAGCGGAGGCCAAGACAGCACACGAAGAGGCGCTGCAGGACCTGAGCAAATACAATTTCAAGGCGCACGAGATCAGATCTCACAAGGAGGGGAACAGAGCTGGGACTCTTTTAGCATGGCTGGCCTGCCGAGACACAGAGACCAAACCCATAACAGAACTGATCGATCGCACGGGAATCCCTCGACACTCCCAGGTAGAGATCCTCCATATTTTTTACGACTTCTATACAGAGGCCTACAGAGGCCCTACTCAAGACCATCCTCACCTAATCACTCACTTCCTGCGCCCCATGCCCATCCCGCGAATACCAGAA
Organism: Triturus cristatus; assembly: GCF_964204655.1. Taxonomy (NCBI): domain Eukaryota; kingdom Metazoa; phylum Chordata; class Amphibia; order Caudata; family Salamandridae; genus Triturus; species Triturus cristatus. The sequence goes on along the minus strand of NC_140580.1, from coordinate 472,976,950 downwards.
GAAGACAGGGACAACATTGATGAAAAGATAGGGTCTGCAAGCATCTCCTGCGCGATCCGAGCCCTTGCGCGAAACAAAGACCCTGGCATGGATGGCTTCCCACTAGAGTACTGTGGCACCTTCGCAAGTCAACTGGTCCCCCAAATCACAGGCATGTTTGAGGATGCACTGGAGAGAGGAAAACTGCCAGGCTCCCTCAGAGAGTCGTTATTAGTGGTATTTCTGAAGCCGGACCGTGACCCCAGACTCCCAGCCTCATATAGGCCTATAACATTACTAAACGCAGACTGCAAAATACTTAGGAAAATTCTAGCGGATCGGTATTCCCAGATCCTCCTTCCACTAATCCACCCCGATCAGAATGGATTTGTTCCTGGCCGCAACACATCTCAGAATTTACGTAGGCTCTTCCACATACAAGACAGGGCAGGTTCCCAGTTTCCACGAGCGGCTTGCCACATTCTAGACTTAGAAAAGGCCTTCGACACCCTCCTGTGGCCCTATCTATTTGCTGTCCTCAGATGGAACGGAGTAGGACCGACCCTGTTGGCATACACGCAGCTCCTTTACAATAATCTAACCACCAGATCCCGTCTAAGTAAATACATCTCAGCCCAGATTTCGGTGGGGAGAGGTACACGCCAAGGGTGTCCCCTCTCCCCGCTACTATTTGCCCTGGCAATAGAACCCCTGGCGATATGCGGCGCCAGGAGGGAGAGGCCTGGGGCATCCCGATAGCTGGCACAGTCCACAGTGTATCATTATACGCGGACGATCTGCTCATATATGTGTGTGACATCACGGTTGACCTGACCCCCATCTGGACAACTTTACAAGAGTTTGCGGAAGTCTTGGGCCTTAAGGTCAATTGGAGCAAATCCACGATCTACCCCCTGAGCCCACACCTAGCCCCCCGGGACATTTCCGTTGGGACCCAAGAGATTGCCTGGAGCCATGCAGCTCCTAGCAACGGAAATCACCGTTGAGCACTGGCAAGCATCCGAACGGCTGTGGAGTTCTGGAAAACGGTCCCCCTGGCCCCTATAGGACAAATAGCCCTGGCAAAAATGGTCATTGTCCCCCAGCTCCTATACCACTTCACCAACCTCCCAGTTATCCCACCCCGCCCCTTCTTCTGAGAACTAGACACTCTCCTCACCTCACTCGTTTGGGGAGCGGGCCGATACAGGGTAGCCCTATCCAAGCTACAGCTCCCAACAGATCAAGGAGGGCTAGGTGCTCCGATCTTTAAAGCCTAATTCCTAGCGGCGCAACTCCAGTGGCTCTCACACTGGACAGCGGAACGTCACATGGGTGAAACCAGCTCCGACACAGGGCAAATCACCGTACCAATTATCCGGCGCCTATTGCTACCTGGCACGAAACTCCAATGTACATACCCATTACAAGTATCGGGTGCTCATGCCTGCATGCTGCGTATAAACCGCATGGCCAGAGAGAAACCGCCCTACTCCCCATTACTCCCACTAGTGGGGTTCCTGCACCGTGAGGGTCACTACACGGCGAGAACACTGCAGGGCTAGACAGATAGTGCACTAACGGAATGGGAGTCCCTATTTGAGGGGGGCCAATTGCGACTGTAGGAACAACTAGTAGATAAATACAATCTCCCCCCCAGACAATTCCTCCTACACCGACGACTTCTGGCTAGTAGCCACCCAGTCTGGAACCCACAGGCAAGAGAACCACAGAGACATCCAGTCATACACACTATACTACACATGGGGGCGGGCAGACACCTCGTCACATGGCTCTATAAAGCAGTCCGAGAACTAACACTCAAACCACTGATCTCCCTGAGGCAAGCATGGGAGGAGAACCTTAATTGACCTCTACAGGTCTATTAAAGAGTGGGCACAAGCCCTGAAATACCCCAAAAAAGTCCCCAGAAACGCACGCTTCAAAAACATACAATTCAACGTTCTACACCGAGCATATTTAACACCACAGCGCTTACAACAAAACTACCCAGACACCCAGTTTGCATGTCCCAGATGCCGAGCCCCTATAGCGGACTTTCAACACATGTTCTGGAATTGTCCCACATTGCAACACTATTGGCAATACGTCCACGATACCCTCAGATCAATTGGTACCATCCCAGGGATCGACACATGGGAGACGTGCACAATGGAGGTGTTCCGGAGGCGAAAAATTGATAAAGTTCAACTACGCTTCGCGTCCCTTCTACTGCTCTTGGCAATGAGAGCCATAGCCATGCACTGGAGGAGGTTGAGGCTTGGGTGGGAGCCATTAAAAAATGGTGTGCGTCCGAAGAAGATGCGATCCGAGAGGAGGAAGCAAAGGGCACACATAAACACCATATATCGATGGAATGGGCGCAAATCCTGTACCAGGTTAACCAGCACACCACACGAGTAGAACTCACAGAGGCCTCCCATGCCCAACCGGCGCCTGTCGCACCAGCCCCACCAGTCAGCAGCTGTTCCGCATTAGGACGCTTGCCCATAGCGGACACTCCCCTAGGACCCGCTCCACAAAACACAGCGCATTAGCCCACAATATAAACTAGCTGAGTAAGTCTTCCCCCCGCACCGCATGTCAATAGAACTACAATGCACGCTGCCATGGAGGACCCACTGACCCCCTCCCGTCTGTTCTCATTCCCCCATCATTCCCCCTATTGATCCCACATCAATACCCCAGTTCAGCACCCAGGTTTAAGTCTGGATACAAATCAGTTACCTAACCAACACCAAAGAGGGACTGAGCACACGCCCACACATTAGAACAGTAAGCTCTAAGTACTCATGGTAACAAAGAGTAGACAAAGCCCCGTCACCAAGGCTCTGATGACCAAACAGAACTCAGAACACACAATTCTCACATAGAACATCGTCACCTATGCACAACGAAGGGACTATACTGACTCATTAACACAACTGTGAGAGACTGCAACTATAAATGTACATCAGACAAGCCTACAATACCTTTGTATACCTATGAATGTACCTCAAGATTGAAACCATTGCCGATATTTAACGGTATCGAATATGTTTAAAAATCAATTAAAAAAATAAAATAAGTAAATAAAATATGTAGGAACTAGTGTTTTGTTGAATTATAATAGCAGGTGTTCCTTATACTATTAGGAGCAGATCTTAGAGATGCTTGCTGACTTCGACCATACTAGCCTCTGCTAATCTCCACTGCCTATTGTTCTTCATCATGCTTACTCTCTCATCAGAAACCTTCATTTGGTATCCTGAAGTTGACACCTTACCTTATATTGCTCAATAAATTGCATTCTTGTCAAAACTTTCTTTAATTTAGATTCCGGAGTTTCCTTTATGGAGCACACTTGCTGCATATTCTGCATTGTATTTGTATTTATTACCAATTGCTATTTTACCTTATTCTGAGAATAATGACTTTTAGTTCATTTGAATCTGTAATAATGATTAATCAAATGTGAATACTTAATAAATTAATAGTATAGTCATTTGCCCGCCAAAGGCAGCTTCTCCTTTGAAGCTTGCCTTCTGGGCCAGCTACCTGTTTAGCTTCCTGCAAGGGGGAGGTAACACCTCCCTCTGTAGCAGGCCTCTATTGTTCCTGAGCCAGTCATTCACACTATTCCTCAGGAGGGCAGAAGGCTGTCTCGTGGTCAACAACTGTGAAAGTCCACTGGATAAACTGTGCAACAACTGTCTAAAAAATTCCTTTCCTTAAAAGTGATGTTAAAATCGACTTGGGAATGAAGTCGGGTTTACTGCCATGATTAATTTGATACCTCAAAGTACCTATTTTAGTAGTCCTGCTCAGAAGTTACTCAGGCTGAGAGGTCAGCCGCTAACTCTGTACTAGCCAATGAGGATACTATATTTTCCAAATCAAAAATGACAATTTGTGTGGTTTGCTGTTAGGGCATGCTATAGTATATGTCCTATACAGTTGGTTGAGCCTGGGCCAGAGAGATGCTTGTATGGAGAGTGGAATGCCAAGGAAACGGGTGGTGTGCTTGTGCCCCGACTGACCTGAAAAGGTTTGTGGTCTTTCTCTTGGGAGGGGTCTTGATGCCTTCCTGCCACTTCCCTGTTGCTGGAAAGTTGCTGACAGGTAGCGTCAGGCTCAGGTGAACTACTCCACTGTGGCCAGTGGTAGGCAGCACCAGTATGGCGTATGGTGTGTGGCTAGCGGCCGCTAGCTTGATGGAGGGGGGTGGAGGAGAAGAAAGGATGAGGACAAAGTCATGAGTGAGGGGAGGTTCTCACCTCTGTGGTTCTCTTCGCTCTTCTACCTGCTTTCCTGCCTTTCGCTTCCTTCCCCTGGGTCCTTCAGCTTTTGTTGTGCTGGTTACCAATTCACTGTTATAGCAGTCTGTCTATGATTGCTACCTGCCATTTACCATCTACAATATAGCTCGTCTGCACTCACACTGGGGTGCCTATGAGTGGTTGGAGTGTAAGCACCTGAGGCCAAAATTCTGGAAGTGCCGGTGTGCTGCTCCACCATGGTTTTTATTGTGGCATACCTTATTTGCTATGGTGTGGCCAGGTTCATAGGAAAACATTGGAACAATTTGTAGAGTGCTGTGAAAGTGAGTAGAAGGTTAATATTCTCTGCTATTTATTAACTGTTGCAGAAATTATGACGATAAGAAAGCTTTACTCAGGAAAACTGAAAACTCAACATGCTTGCAAAAAAAAGGTAAAAGTATATAACAACTGTTTGTAGTTGATCAGACATTTCATCCTGCACATTACCATTATGAAAGTAGCATTTAAACCCTTAGCCTTCAGAGTGAGTGTCTACAACCTTCACAACTAAGTCACATATGACTCTATACTGTTTATTTCCCAAAACATAACTATAACATTTGAACCAAACATTTTAATAGATTTACAGTTTGAAATCCTTTAATTGAAAAACTATTATATTGAGAATCTCTCTCTCTCTGTCTTCCATCCCAAAATTGGATAGAAGAAAGAGAGAGAGTGAGAGAGAGAGAGAGAGAATTGTTTTTCAGCCTTTGGTGATTGATGTACTTCAAATTATAATTTTTGGGGACAAAGTGAAAAGAAAAATGTATTTGCCAATAAAACAAAATAACAAGATCACCTTTCAGTATGTTACTTAAACATTTGAAGTCTACCAAACGTTAGAGCACACACGTGACAATGTAGACACCACGACTTGAAACCGTAACCTTCAGAGTGAGAGTCAAGGACATATTCACTAGCCCACAAATTACTTTTTACTTTTATCCTTCAAAACATATCTTTAATATTCAAAAATTTTGATATAGTGACATTTTGAATCCTAATTTTGAGAAACCATTGTATTGATAATCTTGCTCTCTGTTTTCCATCCAAGAATGGGATGGAAGACAGAGAGAGAGCAAAAGAGAGAAGAAATAGAAGAGATAGATTCAAAGAGAGAATGAGAGAGAGTGAGAGAGAGAGAGAGTGTGAGAGAGAGAGAGAGAGAGGGAGAGAGAGAAAGAAGTTTCCAGTTCTCAGAGAAGAGTTTTCTGGCCTTTCTTCTATACAGGAGTAAATCTATACATGAGTAAATCTAGAATCATCTAAATTAAAGTCCAAACTAAGAATCTCAAAATTCAGGGAACTGCAGAAAAATAGAAAAATCTAGGGAAGCCCAGGAAGTGAGAGAAATGAAGGATGTACAGGAAGGTGTCAGCATTTCAGAAGCTTGCACAGGAGTCTTCTTGGGTCAGCAAAACTTTGAGTATTTAGCCTAAGCCATACTTAGCAGGAATCAAAGGGAATAAGCATAGCGTTCTAAACATCTCAAAGTCCAAGGAAAAGTGTTCCCGCATCAGAAAGTGTAGACTCCAGTTATTCACACTAAAATCATTCAGGTAACACCCTTCTGTTCGCATCATCAGGGCTTCCATTGTCCTTCTCCATTCTCACGTTGAAAACTGAAAACATCAGTAAACTATGAACATGGGTATGACATTGTCCTTGCTCAACCAAACCCATGTGTTAAAATTGCTAAATAGGACTCTTCAGTTACGCTCTGGTTCTCCATGTTCTTTCATCGATGCCTTCTTCTCAGGCTTTCTCTCCTTAAAAATACAGTGTTGTATCTATTCTCAAACTAACGATGCTTGTGAACACCTGCAAGGGAAAAGTCATGTCAACAGAATTTGAAAACAGTATTTTATTGCAGAATGGAAAAGAGGCCTAGTAATGGCAAATTAAACTATTAAATCAATGGTGCATATTTAATATGCGTGTGCATATTTAAACACAAATTAATATAACTTTGGCCGTAAATTAAGTTCATATCCTATGTGGCATAAATAAACCTTTTAATAATCATGTGCAAGTATGGCTAAGAACTACATTTTATATGAAGTACGGACAACATTAGTGCACACAGTACATAAATCTATTATTGTTTCTAGAGTATTGCTTTCCACATATGTGAGGATGGTTTGTATTCAGTCACCTAAACAGTAAATCTTGTTTAATGAGCTAAGGCACACAATTATGTATGAATGCTCTAATTCTACAGTGAATGCACTTCAATAACAATGTCAACTGTCACATTCTTTATTAATGTCATTAGGCTACACAGGGATCTTGTGCTAAATGCACGTTTAGCTTATGCATTTGTGACGTATAAAGGTAGGGTCAAAATTACGCTGTACTTATCCCCCCCGATGGCAAATCAAGCCATCACATCTACGATAACAATGTTTTATCAGATGAACAAATTACAATCTGGTTGTTTTCATCATCTTCCTTATGGAATCCTCCAGAAATGTCATGCCATCATATCATGTTATCATAGAATTTGCTTTGTCTATCTTCTAGTCCTACATCTTCTCTATTTCTCTTCACACTCTTTTCTCTCCAATCCCTTCTTCACTTGCGCACATTTGTATCACTTATAAATTACAAACAAGAATAACCCACAAAGAGCAATTCTCACTAAATGTTTCAAGATGCTACCAACAATTCCACTCCCTAAATTTCCAAACCATCTGCCCATAGCAGAACATATTTTCCCTTTTGCTTCCTAAGCACCTGTTGCTTCTAACCCTTTCAAATCTTTCTTGGAGTCAGTAATGTTCTTAATGTGTTTCTTCAAGTCCTTACTGTTGTCTGCAGTGTAAGTACAACATTGATGAGCTTTCAACATCCAACAGACTATGCCCTCCTTCACGAGAAGGACATAAAATGCAAGTTGATTCTGCAAAACCGTAGATTGAATGACAACGATTTCAGTATCTATCATTTAAAATCCTCCAGCTGTACTAGTAGACAACTTATCAACTACAGTAGAAAGCTTTCTAACCCTATGTGAGTTAAGTATCACTCCTACAGATGGTATTACAGCACCAAAGATGTTTCCTGTAATTTCACTAGCATTGGCACCTCTCTATGTTCTCGAATGCTCTCTACCTATTGGATCATCAAGTTGTCCACAATGATACATTTTTGGAAAAACTATCCCTAAATAACATTTTCCATACCATCTCTTGGGCAACCTATAAAATGCATTCTTCCCACAAACATAATAAACCCCAGGAAAAACAGGATCTGCTCCATCTAAGTATAATACCAGAGTTCCACAAGCTTCAGCTGCATGGTCACATTGCAGTTTCCCACACAATGTATGTCTGTGGTGGAATTTCCAATAAATATGCATAATTTCCCTTTATATTGCCCATCTAAAGCTAATGTTGCTAAATTTCTCACTAACCTATGCTCACTTTCTAGTTTAGCCCAATGAGGTACCTTTGAATTATTTGCTGCTTAACCATTATATTTCTTCGTCTGTCTTCTACTGAATCTATGAATTTCTTTTCTATGCCTGTAAAGGAACAAACTAAAAATGTCTCTGTGCTTAAGCTGTGTCTAATGTCATGTTAGGTCTAAAGAAATGTCTCCTATTCTAAGTTCAGGAAATCTCTTCAAACACGGCTCTTTGCCCTGGCCTACAATTAATTAACTCTCACTGTGTGTGTCTAAGCATTTGTCTCCGCTCAGCGCCAAAAAACCGTTGGTAAACGCGCGCTTTATAAATTATTTTAACATAACATAACATAACATACCATTATCTCTGAGGTTTTAGTATCAGGCTAATGATTCGAAGGCTTCAATGTAGGAATGTCTGAAAATACTAAGTCATGATTCTAGTAGTAATATTGAAGATGACCCTTTCCATAAAATAGGCTCAGCAAGAAACTACAGGTAACTCCATATGTCATGGGGAGGTGATGGTATGTTATCCCCTCAGTAACGGATGCAGGTAATTGCACGCAAACATAGCAATCCCTAGCATCCATAGTGTTAACATACTCATAAAACTATTTAGAGTATGCATTTATTGAACAATCTCCTCTAGATGTATCCCAGTCTTCTAAGAGACTAAAGCCCTGGGCACCTTGGTTTTCTGATACTCTCAAATCCAAGAAATCTCGATACAAAAAGATAGAAAGGCAATGGCAAACCAAATATGGTAAGGATGAAAAAATATCATGCAGCTATTTGGACGGCTCAAAAACATTTATTGCCATGTCTATTTCTGAGGTGTACAATTCACCTCAGGAGTTGTTTAAGTTGGTAAGCACCTTTCTCTCCCACCCAGTACTAAAAATATTCTCACTCCATTGATGGAGCACCGCGAAGGTGTTTCAGATTTGTTTCACAACAAAATCCAAGCAATTTAGGATAAATTTCTGACACCTATTTGCACTTCTCAAAATGTTTCTTCCTTTAACTCTCCTGTTCACTTCTTGTCCTGTTCTGCCTCTATATCCCTTGAGTAATCCTCCAACGAACTTGTCAAATGCAAGTTGGGATTTCCACTCGAGACCTGACCCTTGGCCATTCTCAAACTGGCTGTCTCAGTGGTGAGTCCCAATCTGAACAGATTACTTAACGATTCCCTTGCCCAGGCAATCGTTCCCTCGGGTTGGAAACAGGCTCTTTAACTCCCTCTACTTAAGAAGCCTCAGCCGATCCTAAGAATCTGAGTAATTTTAGGCCCATTTTACTTTTCTCCACAATTGCAAAACTCTTGGAGAAAAATGTGAATAGGCAGCTCTCACATCCGCTCCATGACCCGCAATCAGGATTCCGTTCTGGTTACAGAACTGAGACCGCTCTTCTTCAGGTCCCTGAATATATCAAAATAAACCTTCATTTTTTTTTTGATAATCAAGTTTATTGTATTTAAGGAAAACAATAAATTCATTGGCAACAAATCAGACACAATAGACACGCACATTGCAGTCCTTAAGAATCACAGAGATCTATAAAAACAGTCCTGTGGTAGGGAGACCACCAACCCATCTATGGCCACATACAAGAGAGACATGACAACCTCAGGCCCACTGTAAATGAAACCATTTGCCCCAGATTCTGCCGAAGAGTTCAGGGCAACCCCTAGCTTTGAAAAGGGGCTCCTCTTGGGTACCGCACCAGTCCACCCCCCTTCTCCATCTCTGAACTGTGGGGGGTTTAACTTGGGACCAGAGTGCGCGATGTCTCGTTTCGCCACCGCCAATGCTGTTCCCAAAAAACGTTTATCAGCCCGGGATCCGTCAAGGCCATCAAACACCCCCAGGAGCAAGCACAACGGGTTATGGGGTACCTCCCACCCAAGGGCCTGCGTCAGCTCGAGCTCCACCCCTGTCCAGAATGACGCAAGGACCGGACATTGCCATACCATGTGATAGAAATCAGCTGGGGCCTGTTGGCAGCGCGTGCAGGATGGGGAGGGCTGCAAGCGAGCTCTGTACTAGCGCGCGGGGGTGAGGTATGCCGCATGGAGATAAAAGAGCTGGACTAGTTGCAGCTTGGAGGAGGTTGTCAGCATTTTGGGGGACCTAAGGGCGTCCCTCCAATCCGCCTCCTCCAGGGGGCCCAGCCACCCCTCCCAGTGAGCGCGAAGGTGGTTGAGGGTCGCGGACCGTTGTTTACTAGGGAGCGATAAATCCGCGACACCCCCCCTCTACCCAGGTTCCCCATCATCACTTGGGCCTCTAGGGGGCTGAATTCAGGGAAGGATGTGGGGGAGGGGATATGGACCTGAAGGGCATGTCTGAGTTGTAAATACTTGTAGAATTGGGAGGAGTAGAGGGAATGGCGGTGCTGTAGGTCTGCAAATGATCTGACATGGTCCCCCACCCAAACGTCTCCCAGGAGCGAAATCCCTATGAGTTCCCACCTGTGAAAGTCTTGGAGAGAGGAGACCTCTGCCAGCCACGTCCCATTCCACAGGGGCGTCTGCCTGGTCAGTTTCCGGTTCCACACTACATGTCTCAGCGCGGCACGCCAGGCCACAAACACCGCCCTGGTGACAGGGGGAAGATCCTGCGGCACTGGGCTCCCATACAGATAGGCTTGGAGCTGCGGAAACTCCAATGCCCGGAGTTCAAATCTGTACGCCGGGTCCGACCAGCCGCCCACGAACCAGTCGTGGATCACAATAAGCCATGTGGTCAGGTAGTAGAGGTGAAGACTAGTCACCCCCATGCCTCCATAGTACGGTGGTATGTGGCAGTGCGCCAGAGATATTCGCGGCCTCTTCCCTCCCATAGGAAGCGGGTAAGGACCCCGTCTAGCTCCCGGAACCAGCTCCCTGGGAGATACAAGGTAGCATTCTGTAATATGTATAAGAAGCGAGGGAGGACCATCACTTCTGCCAAGAGGATTGAGAGGAAAAGATTGCCAATTCTTGAGGTCCGCCTTTACCCTAGTAACTAAAGGTGTGATATTCAAGGCCCACTCAAGCTCCGGATGCAGAGCAATCCATACCCCCAGGCACTTAAAGGATTGCCTACGCAGGGGAATGGATGTTTGCCAGTCGAAGCACGCATGTGAGGGGTGCAAGGGGACCAGCGTGGATTTTGCCGAGTTGAGCCGGAGCCCTGAAACTTGCTCAAAGGCCTCGAGAGCCTCCAGACATCTCGGGCCAGAGCCCACAGGATCAGCCAGAAAAAGGAGAACGTCGTCCGCGTACAGGGCTATTTTGTCAATCTGGGCTGATCCCAGGTCCAACCCCGTATGAGGGGGTCTTGTCAGATGAGGCACGCCAGGGGTTCCATTGCCAGGGCAAATAGAAGCGGGGAGAGCGGACAGCCCTGTCGAGTGCCCCTCTGGATAGAGAAGGGCTCCATGGGCACGCCGTTGATGAGGACTCTAGCCCGAGGCGCAGAGTGCAGGACCCGGATGAGACGTTGGAACGCGGGTCCGAGACCCATCCTCTCCAACACATCTGCCAGATAATCCCAATCTACCGTATCAAAGGCTTTCTCGAAGTCTAGGAAGAGCAGGGCCAGATACGGGGTGAGACGTTGACGGTGTGCCAGAGCGAGGTGGAGGCGGCGTATGCAATGCCTAGTACCCCGGGCAGGCATAAAGCCGCATTGATCTGGGTGCACCAGAGTTTGCAAGTGGGGGCGCAGTCTTTGAGCTGCCACCGTGGCAAAGAGTTTGACCTCCATATTAATGAGGGAGATAGGGCGGTAGTCCGCGCAGGCAAGGGAGGGCGGCTGCGTCTTTGGAAATGACTACAATAGTGGCCACGTCTGTCTCCGGTGGGAAGGACCCCACCTCAATGACATGGTTGAACAGCTTCACCAAGTACGGAACCAAAGTGTCCCGGTAGGTCGCATAGTACACCTGGGGGTAACCGTCGGGCCTGGGCATTTTGCCAGACCGCAACAGTGAGATGGCCCCCTGTATCTCCTCTGCTGAGATGGGACGGTCGAGAGATTCAGAATCCGTCGGGGAAAGACGGGACAAGTGGGTCCCGGTGTCTGCCAATAGGGCCGCCAGGGAAGACTGGGGGGCTCGGGCAGTGTAAAGCTTCGCGTAGTAGTCGGCGAACGTGTGAGCAATGGCCAGGGAGGTGACGCAAGGAGCCCCCCCTCACCCCGGATCTCAGGAATGATACGGTTGGCCCTAAGATAGGACACTAAATTATGCAACAGTTTGCCATTTTTGTTGCCACAACCATACACGCGCGCGACCGAGGAGCGCCAGAGCATTTTTGCGGATTCCAGTGAGAGCTGACAGATCTCGTCTCGGATCAAAGTGAGCTGTCGAATGGAATCGGCATCATCATGGTCAGTTTGGGCGCCTTCCAGCCGTGCCGCCTGGACTCCCAGCCGAGCCAGCTGGGCAGATTGCTCCTTACGCTTCACGTAGACCAGACCTCTACCTCGTCCCGGATCAAAGTGAGCTGTCGAGTGGAATTGGCATCGTCATGGTCAGTTTGGGCGCCTTCCAGCCGCGCCGCCTGGGCTTCCAGCCGAGCCAGCTGGGCGGATTGCTGCTTACGCTTCACTTGGACCAGACCTCTACCCACCCCTCGTATCACAGCCTTGCCGGCCTCCCACAGGGTCCCCAGCGAGGAGACCGAGCCCACATTGCTGGAGAAGTAATGTTTCAATTCCTGCCCGAGGGATTCAACAAAGTTCGCATCCTGCAGGAACCAGGCATTCATCCGCCATACCGTGCGAGTGCCATTAAAGGGGGTACCGAGACAGAGGGAGACAGGGGAGTGATCGGAGATGCCCCTCGGTAAGATCGCGGCCCCGGACATCAACTGACAGTCTATGGCAGGTAATAGAAGCAGGTCGATACGAGAGTGCGTGTGGTGGGCTGCTAAGGTGTGCGTTTACTGTTCCTTACGGGGGTTCCACACTCTCCAGGCATCACAGAGGCCCAGGGCGTAAGACCAGTCAGATAGTCCCTTTGCAGAAGACTAACGGGAAACCGATGGGGCGCCTGTCGTGTCACACGAGGGCTGTAGGACCGCATTAAAATCACCCCCAACCACCGTCAGACCCCCCGGAAGGGAAGCGAAAACGGAAGTTAACTGACTAAGGGTAGAGACCAGGCTGGCGGGAGGAATGTAGATACACAAAATATTAAGGGGATGCCCCTCGATCCTGCCCGTCAGGGCCACATACCAGCCCTGTGAATCAGTTACGGACTGCGACAAGGTGAAGGGAAGTCCCTTCCGGAGCAGTATGGCCACCCCCCTGGAGCCCCGTGTGAAACCAGAGTGCCAAACCCTATCGAACCCGTATCTGGCGAGGAAGTTACATCGGGAGCCCAGGAGGTGCGTTTCTTGCAGGAGCAAGATGTCTGGGGTGTGCCGCTGGGCGCTGCGAAGAACCGCGGTACGTTTGATCCGGTCCAGTAGACCGCTAACGTTCCAGGAGAGGATGTGTAAGGTCCTATGTAGAGTAGGCGCCACCATGTTGAATAGTGTGTGGGAGGGAAAAAGGTTGCGCGGGCACCCCCAGGACCCAAGGGAGACTAGAATCTGTGTCTGAGGCCTTTGCGCAAGGGGCGCAGGGGCTGGTGGGTCTCCTGTCGTCGGCGAAGGCAGTTGTGCGTGGGTGTCTATCAATGAAAACAAGGAACAGCGGCCCGTGGGCGGCTAAAAACAACGAACATTTGGAAGACAACGGTCCTCCCCCCCCAATCCCCCAACTCCCCCCACCCTACACTTCTGAAAGTGAAGCATCTGTCGCCCTGGAAAGAAAAACAGTGCAAAACAACAACCTTGCAAACCGACTAGGGGCTAAGCTAAAACGGTTAGCGAAAGTAGAACATGGTGGATATGGACCCCCCTCCTTTTGTACGGATACAGATACACCATCCATTGCCAGTACACCCATGACCACCTACAGTAGGAGTTGCAAGAAAGTCCCGGGAGTGGATGAAGAAGTAAGATGTTCGTCGTATGGAAGCGGCGGGATAAGAGCACCCCCCCCACCAGTACAAGGGGAAGAAGGAGCAACGATAGCTGCCAGCGACCAGAGACCAAGTCAGAGAACTGGCCCCAACACCGGCAGCAATGTCAAGACCATATTGCCTCTGCCTGAGAGGTTGAAGGAGCGGTCATGCACCAGAGTTTAAGAGGCAATTTAGGAAGTGTTTGATGCCAGTGCCTGTCATGCTGCTTCATCGTCACCGGATCCGTGGAGCGCCGGGCTCCTGGAGAGGTCGGAGTCAGATACCGCTGGATGTAAAGCCTCCATGGAGCCCAGCCTACCACTCAAGTCCGGCAGTGGGGTAGGCGGGCCGGGGGAACCGGAGCCTCGAGTCGAAGCCCGGGAACAGGGGCACCCAGACGACACACCCGGCGATGGGGATGTCCCCACTCGACGATCGTGCTTCTTACGGGACCTGGTCCGGCGTCAGTTGGGAGCGGCCGTGAAGGGGCCCGATGCACGGGGGAGGAGGACGACCGAGCCAGGAGAGGCCGCTCTTCCGTGAGCCAGGTCCAGGCCACCTGAGGGGTATCAAAGAAGATCGTTTGGTTTTGAAAGAGGACCTTGAGCCGGGCCGGGAAGAGAAGGCCATAGCACAGACCCATGCTCCGGAGTTTCTGTTTTACCTCATCATAGGGTCACCTCTGAGCCTGCACCTCCCTGGTGTAATCCGGGAAGACCATGATTCGGGTGTTTTGAAACTGCAACGGGCCCCGTGCTCTGGCCGCCCCAGGATAGCGTCTCTGTCCCGGAAGTTGAGGACCCTAAGGATTATGGGACGGGCAGGGGCTCCTGGCGGGGGCCTGGGAGCCAGGGAGCGATGGGCCCGCTCGATGGCAAACCAGGGCGAAAGGGAGACCTTAGGCATCCATGAGTGCACCCAGGTTTCCACAAATGTGTCCACTCGACCCTGTTCCACTCCCTCAGGAAAGCCCACAAGGCGGAGGTTGTTGCGTCGTGACCTATTTTCGGCATCCTCAGCCCGGCGATGGAGCTCCGAGGTCTGGGTCTGAAGGCGTGTCACCTGGGTCTTAAGTTGGCCGATGTCGTCCTCTGCTGTAGAGAGACGTGCCTCCGAGAAACAAGCCATCGCGTTGCGCAGATCCTGACGAAGGAGAGCCATGTCGACCCGTACTTCTCCGATCTTATTTTCGACAGATGATTGCGATGCGCCTATCACTGCAGGATGGCGGTGAGGTTGCTCCCGGGGGCACCCGACTCGCTGGGTGCCACACCGCCAGGGTCCCTGTCCAACGTGGTGAATCGGTCCATTTTCGTTTGGGTTTGGGGGGCCGAAGCCTGCTGGGTGCGACTCTTGCCCATGGCCACGAGGGCCGGATCCTATCGACTCAGGCCTGGTGGGCAACCAGTCTGATAACGGAGGGAGGGGAGGAGGGGAGGGGGCACCAGGAACCCCTCCACCCTGCCACCTGACGTAGTGGCCATCCCCAACCCCCAACCCCACTCACCAGGACCCTACACAGTGCAGGCAGCAGCCCACGGTTGGTCTCCGCAGCCGCCAGCGCCCCCGGGAGCCAGAACAGGCCCCTGGCCGGACCCAGGGCCCGCCCTCCGCTATCCGCATCGGTAGCCGAAACAGCACACCTCCAGGCTTCCTGACCCCACCCGTGGCAGGCGGAAGGGGGGGAGGCTCTGCAAGCACCGGCCAAGGAACAGGTGTAGACGGCGTAGGAGTACGATATGTAGGCAACGAACCTCGAGTATATGGCAGCCCCATGCAGTGCACAGATGAGGCTGTAGCAGGTTGGGATGAACTGGCATTTCCACCTATTCAGGGTCCCCGCAACGTCCAGGTCAAGGGAGATATGTTGTGGCAAAGGCGCAATGGTCCGAATGTGGGTGCCCCGGGCAAGTCACTCGGAGAGGTCAATGGTACCCATTGCTGGTTAGGCTTAGACTGCAACCCAGGGTCACCACCTATTCAGCGAGCAGTTCCAAATTGCTGGGCGATACCTCTAGGGTCGGAGGCACACCTCCCAGCTGGCTGGTCAGGGGTCTTGGTGAAGGTCGGAGCTGCGTGGTGCTGCGTCCACGGTCCCGTTGACTGGACTCCAGCTGAGGTGGGCCCGGGGGAGCTGCGGGCCAAGTAGGTTGGATCCAAGGATGCCTGGGGTTACCCAGCGCACTGCACACCGCAGCGGATGCGGTCCCGGGGAGCCCACTCCGTGGGCAACTCAGACCCAGTAAGTGTTGTGGGTGTTGCGCCAAGTCATGAGGGGGGGACCCCAGGCCAGTTGAAGCCAGGCCGTGGGGTTCTCGGAAAACGGAGAGGTGGCCTGCAGATCTGTGGCAGTATCACCCCAGCCTCCAGGGTATGCAGGGAACAGCAGCACGGCCCGGGGTCCGAAATGGGAGTCTGGCCACCACAGTAGAGTGCGAGGACTGGGAGATGGCAGTGGTGCTTCAGGCGGGGCCCAGTTCAGCCCCAGCAGTGAGGTAAGCAGCGCCACAGAGCAGGCCCACCAATGGAGGTGCGGAAGGAATGCAAGGCCCCCCACCCGGCGCCCCCGCCGCACGAACATGCAGCCGATTCACCCTCGGCCGGCCCGCAGGTATGCTGGTGTCTTGGATGTAGTGCTCAATTAATAAATGCCCCGAAGGCCCCACCGGGGTGCTGAATCTGGTGTTTCAAATGCCGCCGGGTGGAGGTCCGGACACCACCACTGGCCCGGGGGTGTGTGTTGACGTTAGGAGGTGCAAGTAGTGTCGGCTCGCCGCTGCCCGAGATGGCAGCCGAGTATCCCCACCCCACTGCTGCCAACACTATCTCAATGCCCCCAGCTCACCTCTTGGCCTCAATTAGGGAGCCGCCGTATCTGCGGGTGTGCTGGAGACGAGCAGCATACAGGAGGCGGGAAGGAACGGCTGCCGGGTCTCCGACGCCCGTCTCCTGGATCGCAATGTTGAGGGGGGAGTGCCCACACATGCGGTACCCTGCTGCCCGATTTGGCAGCCGGTCCCTGTGCCTCAAAGCCACGATCCCTTCACCACAGACCTTGTAGCGAGCTGGAGCAGTGATCAGTGGGTGGGATCCACAACCCGGGCGATACTGTACAGTGCGGCAGTCTGGGTCACCCAGAACCGAGGATGGTACGACACCCTGCCGCACCCGCGGATCAGGCCTCAGGGGCCGCTGCGTCCATTGGTTGGATCGTTGGTGTTAACTTGCAGCCAGGGGCCCGGATTTACAGCTCCAGAGGCAGGTCGGATCCTGTGAGCCGGGAAGGAGAAGCCGCCATTTTGAGCCCAGAGCAGGGTGGAGGCCGCGGCTGAGACTCAGGCGTCTCCAGCAGTATTTCTGTAATCCCTCCGGCGGCCAGGCAGCACAAGTAGGAGCAGGAGCACTGGCGACAGGTAAGGGTGGTTGGATGAGTGCAGATGGCTGCGGATCTTGGAGCGGATGATAGAGGGGTCCGGAGCACTCTTACAGTGCGACCCCCATCTTAACGCTCCTAGCCACGCCCCTAGTAAACCTTCATTTAAACACCCCGGTCATGGTAATGCTTTTGGATCTTTCTGTGGTGTTTGATACATTCTCTCATGCCATTTGGCTTGAGGGGCAGGAAATGATCGGCATTAAAGACCAAGCCCTGCTATAATTTAAATCTATCTTTAGCAACCATACTCAGGCTGGTTTTCTTCCTCCTTTCACCTCTGCGGCAAAAACCCTGGATTGTAGTGTCCCACAGGGTTCAGCTCTTAGCCCTACTTTTTTTAAATATTTGTCTTTCACCTTTGGCTAAAATGGTTGAGTCCTGGGGATTGAGAGTTGTATCCTATGTGGATGATGACTCCATTTGGCCTTTCATGAAAATGTTCCTTCCTCTTTGAGCTCTTTTAAGTCTTTCCTTAAATCTGTTGTGGACTGGATGAATGCCAGCTTTTGAAAGACCAGCTCAGAAAAAATTGAAATCCTTTTTTTGGCGTTAATCCTTCCACTGATTCTACCCTTTGGTGGCCTTCAGAGATGGGCCCCCTCTTTCCCCTCCCCTGTGGTTAGAAACCTCAGGGTTAAATTGAAGTCCAAGCTCACATTTGAGCGTCAGATTAAAGCATTGTCTGCCTCTTGTTTTCTGGCTCTGAGGTCCTTGAGAAGAATGCTGCACCTCACTCCTATGGAACACCGAAAAACAATTGGTCATGCTTTAATCACTTCAAAACTGGACTATTCCAACATTCTGTACGTAGGGCTCCCAGCCTTTCTCATTTAGTGTCTTCAAACTATTCACAACACTGCTGCCTGACTGATTTCTAAAATCCTTAACTAGGTCCCAGCATCAACTTACCTACGCTGGCTTTACGGGCTTCCGGTTAATAGAAGAATCCTGTTTAAGGCCCTCACCCTTGCCTTCAGAATATTTAACCAAAACGGGCTTCTCTAACTCAGGCACCACTTCAAGTTGCCTTCGCAGGCCTGCTCACTGTGGTCCAAGAATCCTAAATTTTTTCAAATGCCTTGCATAGATAAGACCAGAAGAGGAGGCAGATCCATCACCTATCTGGCAGCCTTGCTGTGGAATGCACTTTCACTTGCTACGAGAAGCAGCTCTTCGGAAATTATACTTAGAAAGACGGTAAACCACTTCTGTTTGAATCTTCTATAAACATCTCCTAGCCATGTTTTTGATATATGATGTTGTGAGTTATCTTTTCAGTTAGCACCTGGACACCTTTGTGAGGTAGCTGTACTGTTCCTACATGTAAGTCTTTCTCCTCTTTGTCAATAGAAAATGGTGTTTGAGGGGCATTTGTAGATCTAAGCTCCTCTACAGAAGAAGGATGGGGCAGACTCAATATTGCAAGCAAAGCCATCAATACTAATGTCACAACTACAAATACTCCTTAACATAAGCATTTACATCTACCAGTATTCGATTAGGCTCCATTAATTCTATTATGTTAGACCATTTAAGCTGAAGATTTCACACAGTTTCTCTTCAATTTGTATTCACTTGCTCAAGTAGCAAAACAAAGTTCAAATGTCTTTTCAGCACAGTATATGCAAATGATCTTCGTGAGACTTCCTTAGCCCTACTCAGTGTTCTTCTAAGTGACTACATTGGGCTCTTTCAGCAGACTCGGCCCTTGGTACTCTTCTTAATAGTTCAGGCAAATCTATTAAGTTTCTGTCTAATAAATACTCAGTTCAAAATCCCATACAGGAGAAATTGACTCAGTCTATTTAGTGGCAATGCAATTGCAGAACTCAGTTCAGCCACAAAGTTCAGTTCAAGGAGGTTCCATTGAATGCAAATTGTTAAAACACAATGTCCAAAATGCTCTCTCCCAGTTATTGACAGCAAGATACGTCCATTTAGGTGAGGAGTACACCCAACAAGGTACTCTCGCTCTCTTTGATGTTCTTATTGGTGGCCCTTCCTCATCATTCTCACTAAGGCAGATCCTTCAGTATCTTCTTGGATAGTGTTTGGCACACGCACTTCAGACAAACTGTGTCACCCTACCTTCTGTCTTCTTGGTCACCGGTCTCCAGACACAACATTTGTTACTATTGTAATAGGCCCTTTGCCAGGGTCTGATTCTGGTGCAGTCAGCACCATAGGATGGGACCCTTCTGTTTGGACTTCAACTGTTGAGTCTCTCAGACCCCCTTCAGGCCAAATAATAGCTATCCCAGCTTCCTGCTGATCCCCCACAGCTTGACTAACCTGCTCCCTTTTTCATGCTGTAAACGCTGGTACTTCACGAACAGATGCTGTTATCTCATTGAGGGGACAAGGGACTCTGTGAGTATGTGTAGCGTGCACCCAGTTAGGAAGACCTCCGCACTTCACAGCTGTTATAGTGACCAAAATTATCTGGTACTGGCCTCTCCCCAAGGTTCCAAGCAGGACTTGCGCACGTGCTTCTTCACCATAACCCAGCCTACGGGACTGAGATCATGACACTGCTCCTGTTGAGGTGGGACTGTAGTCTCTCCAACCTGGTGAGACACAGAATGCACAACATCAGCTAGTCCTTTGCAGTAATCAACAATCATATAATCTGTAATATTCACAAGTGCATTTACAGGCACAGCTGGCAGTCCCAGAGCTTTGCCCATGATGATTTCATGGTGTCAGGATCCCTAACGTGAGTTCCAAAACGAAGCGCAAGGGATTAAGTTCAAGAGGCGCTTCGGTGTGGAATAAGCTTCAATGGTCGAGTTGGTGGCATGCCCGCAATTCCAAGATGGCCGCTAAGGCGCTGGGGTCTGCAGTCTAGTTGTTAGGAAATTCAGAGAGACTGTGTGACGCGCGCACGCCTGAAGTATTGCGCACTTCACTAAGACATTTCCTCAGAGAAGTCAGGTTCCGCGAGTGTTCCCAGTTTGAAGTGAATTCTTTTAGAGTAGAAGTTTTTCTTGAGAGCAACCCTTGGTGAACCATTCGTAGACAAGAATCCGATACTTACCGAAGAAGAAAGGAAGACGCTTGGAATCCGAGAAGGACTCACCTCGTCTCTTCAGAAAATGAGTGAAGACTTCAGCCGCGCCCTGAAAAAGAACAAGTAGAAAGCTAAGTGAATTATAGGAAGAATTTACAGGCACATTAATGTCAAATAATGTTTAGTGATGAAGAACCGCTAATAATAATTAAAGACTTACTGTTGTGAGCAGCGATAAGCGTGCAGAGTCCTGTAAGAGAAAAGGAGAACATTTATGAATATTGTGAAAAGGCCTAGAGAGATGAAAAGACAACAAACAGACTAAGAAAAGTAAACTAGAGAAGAAACGAGATAGACTCACCTGAGTTAACCCAACACAGTGATAAGCTGAGAAGAGAAAACACAGGAAGAGATTATCAAAAAGACGACAGCTTAGAATATAAAAGAAAAAGCAGAATAAAGAAAAAACTACGAGAGGAAAGAGAAAGCTACCACTAAATTAAAACTACTGGTAGGTTTTTAAAAAGAGAAGAAGCATAACACATAAAAGGTTGAAAAGGTTTGACTAATAGATACATGTTTTACAGATAAGTAGCAACAGCAATAACAAGAAAAGAAGAAGTCAGAGTCTGACAGGAAGAGCAGCACAGAGTTCAGGATTCTGGGTAGGTAGCGAACACAAGAGAAAAGAAAGGAAAAAGATATGATAGAGTAGAGAGGGAGAAATAATAAATTGTTGTGTGTTTAGTTACCTTTAGGAGTCTTCAGTAGCAGACCGAAAGCAGAAGAAGAATTCCAGATAGGAAGCCAGAAGGTCCAGAACCAGTCTCTTCTTATTGTTTATTATTTTATCCACTTTCCCCCTTCCCCCTCACTAATCAGTTGGCGCCAAAGCATATCATGGGGCCGAGTGGTTGGTAGGTGGAGTTGGGAAGCTAGCGACTTCTGTTCCTGTGCAAGACAACAGTAATCTGCGAGAAGCTGAAGGTGAGCTCTGATAGAGTGAAGTACCCACGTCCTAAATCTTGCACCCGAACAGAAAAGAAATGGTTGAAGGAATACATTTACAGACCTTAGGGTCGGTCCTAGAGGCGATACAAAAGGAACTGGTAGGAGTAAAAGAAGAGAATCAAAGCCTAAGGCAGGAGGTTCTGAATTCTAGGAAAGAGACGGCAGAGTTAGCACAGAGAATAAGGCAACCGTATTCAGCCGGAAGGGAGGGTCCCACCACATCTATGGGAGACACAAATAAGCTGGCAACACAAGTAATACATTCCTTATCGCCAGTGATACCATTGGCAGCGCCCGAGAGATTTAGTGGGGACCCACAAAAGGCGCAGGTGTTTATTACACAGTGCTCACTTCATTTCCTGTGTCGCCCTTCTATTTTTCCTGATGCGCAATCTAAGGTAGCTTTCATTTTGTCATATCTAAGTGGAGATGCCGCGGCATGGTCGATGCCGATAGTTTCGCGAGATGATCCATTATTGCAGAATTTTGATGAGTTCAAGAAAGAATTTCTGAGAATTTTTGACCGAAGACGGATTTCTCAAGCTGTAGATAACGAACTTTGGAGCTGAAGCAGGGAAATAGAGACTTAGTGGCTTATCTTGCTCAGTTCAACAAACTAGTAATGGAAACAGATTGGCCGGAGAACAAGAGGACAGCAATATTCTATCGAGGCCTGCGAGATGAACCAAAGGATGGTTTGGCTCAAATACCGAACCGTCCAACTGAAATTTCCGCCTTAATAGACCGGGTACTAGAACTGGATTTCCGGCAGGGAGAGCGAAGGGGAGAGAGAAGACGAGAATACAGAAGAACTGTTCCGCGTTTCGACAGAGCGAAAGCTGAAGCAGGAAGGGGCACAGAAGGAATCTCAGGATCTGAACCTATGCAAATAGGAACCATACGGGGGCCGCTTACTAAAGAAGAAAAGGAGAAAAGGCGAGTCAGCAATTTATGTATGTACTGTGGATCTAGTGGGCATTTTGTGCGGAATTGTCCAAAAAAGCCAAAGAGTTCATTTAAGCCGAAGGAAAACTCGCAGCACCACCTGTAGAAGGAGTTGTGCAGGTGGATGCGAATCTAAAATCAACTCCCCAGGAACATCGGTTGGCGAATACTTTACAGTCGTCTTCCCCCCATTTGATTCTATCTGTGACAATCCGGTTCAGACAAGAAACTATGAAAGGAGTAATGGTGATGGTGGACTCAGGAGCCACAGGTAATTTCTGCGATCTGAAATTCGCGGCAAAAATTGGGCTGCAAGCAATCGCCAAGGATAGAAGTGAACCAGTTAGAGCGATTGATGGTACCAATCTATTCTCAGGGCCTATCACAAGTCACACAGAATTAGTGGAGCTGATTCAAGAGAATGGGCATAGAGAAGCTTTACACTTTAATTTAATTGATGCCCCTCAATTTCAACTTATATTAGGGCTTCCATGGATCACGGAGCACAATCCTTCAATTAATTGGAATGACAGAACAATTGAAATGAACTCAGCATATTGCAGAGAGAACTGTTTTGGAGCTTTCAATGAAACAAGTAAACTGAACCCGGCTCACGCCTTATGCTCAGCAGAAGTTTCTGTGTGCGTAATAAAGACACAATCAATACCACCAGAATATCAAGATTTCGAGGACGTTTTCAACGAACAGGAAGCGGAGCAACTGCCGCCTCATCGTGTTTACGACTGCAAGATAGACCTAGAACCAGGGGCGAATTTGCCTTGCAGTCGAGTGTACGCCTTACCCGAACGAGAGAATCATCACCTGAGAGAATACATCGACAAGTACCTGGCCAATGGATTTATACGTTCATCCCAATCTCCAGTGTCCTCGCCACTATTTTTTGTGCCTAAGAAGGAGCAGGGAGAGTTGAGAACGTGTATTGACTATAGAGCCATCAACCGAATAACAAAGAAGAACAGGTATCCTCTTCCTCTGATTACCGTCTTATTGGACCAGATCAAAGGAGCACAGATATTCACGAAGTTGGATTTAAGAGGAGCGTATCACCTCATTCGAGTTAGAGAGGGAGACGAGTGGAAGACGGCCTTCAGGACTCGCTTGGGGCTATTTCAATCAATCAAAATAATCTTTATTTCGGTCATAGACCATAAAAGATAAGCAAACCACAAAGACATACAATTATACAAAAAGAAGAAAGGGTATTGCAGTTCATAAAAAGTAAGTACAATAAAGATTAGATTAATTGGCAGTTAATTCATTAAAACAGTAGATAAAAGATTAAAAGGTTAAAATATTATAAAAACAATGAGAAATAACATCAATGTGTGTTGAATTATTCCGGGGGATTGGACAATAAAAGGGAACTTCTCCTTCGCCACACAGCATACCAGAAACGTGATACCGAAAAAACTATAGGTAATGCAGTGTCTGTCTTCAGGATTCTGTAGGCAACTTTACAATGTGTAGTCCCCAAATTCCTACAGAGTTGAAGAAGCCAACGTTTTCTGATGGGTTTATATGTGGGGCAAAAAAGAGGACGTGTAAGTCGGTTTCACTAGAAGCTCCACAGGTTGGGCAGTCAGAAAGATTATTTATCGACCACTTTCCTGTGAATGCTCTCAGGGGCAATGTTCCATACCTGAATTGCATATATAATTTCCTAGAGGCATTAGGTTCCATCAGGTCTAAAACTGGCTCTATTTTGAAATCTTCTTTGGTATTGAAGAAGTCCATGGTCAGTGAGCCTAATTTGTTGTTGG
Source organism: Triturus cristatus (assembly GCF_964204655.1). Lineage (NCBI taxonomy): Eukaryota > Metazoa > Chordata > Amphibia > Caudata > Salamandridae > Triturus > Triturus cristatus. Next base: position 472,953,049 of record NC_140580.1, on the reverse strand, counting down.
TTAGCATTATGTTTTTGTTATTTAACCAAAAAGCATTTGCCAATTCAGCTCTAGAGAGTGTAGGGGCGTTTATTTCAGGATGATGCCATAGAGCAGGCAACCCTAATCTAATGAGCTCCCTTTTAATATAAGATAACCACGGTATATTATCTATACCACGGGGGATCAATAGCGATTTTAAATCGTTTTGGTAATCCACTAACTCTGGTGTTGCCCACAGCCTGCGCCAATACAATAGTGGCCTTAAAGCAATTTCGTCTTGGATAGACCTTACTCCCAGGTCCATTCTGAGTGGTATGAGGGGAGTGCTGGGTGGTAGGGACAATAACGACCTTAGGAACAGGTTCTCAGATCTGCCAATGTCTCCGGTTTGACAGTGCCCCCATAGTTCAACCCCATAGAGAGATGCAGCCCGTGCTTGTACTTTATATATCTCAATGATGGGTGCTATCGGTTTTGAGATGGAAGCTCTATATAATTTAAGGATCCCACCGCAAGTCTGCGTAAGTCGTAATTTAGCTTTTGCTAGCTGGGGACCCCATTCCATCCTATCCGAAAGAGTGACACCGAGATATTCAAAGACTGAAACCCTATCCAGAGTAACGCCATTGAGAGAAGGGTTAGGACCATTTTTTTTGGGCGGGTTGCATATCATGAATTTTGTTTTTGAGGAATTGACCTCAAGGCCTCTCTGGGAACAAAATTCAGAGAAACTATCGAGGGCACGTTGAATCCCCCTGGGGGATTTAGACACCAGAAGGGTATCATCAGCAAACATTAGTGCGACCACCTGCTCGTTGTTAAGTTTGGGGGCATCGATGTCCTTGACTCCCCTCAGGTGGGACACTAATGCATTAGTATAAAGAGAAAATAGGGTTGGGGCCAGGACGCATCCCTGTCTAACTCCACGGTTAACAGGGAACTTTGGGGTCAGATTGCCCCACTTGCCACACCGAACTTGGGCGAAATTATCATTATGGAGCCGTTTTATAATCCCCAAAAGGCAGTCAGGCATCCCCATCTCAGCCAGGACCGCCCACAAAGTTTGCCGAGGGACTAAGTCAAAAGCTGCTTTGAGATCGACGAAGATAAGGTAGAGGCTGCCACCCTCTACCCTCACGGTTTTCCAATAAAGAAGTTGTAATCGGAAAAGTTGGGGCTATTTGAATACCAGGTTATGCCCTATGGGTTGTGTAATGCACCTGCAGCGTTTCAACACTTTATAAATGATGTACTCAGTGAATTTATTGATCAATGTGCAATTGTGTATATTGACGACATACTGATTTATTCAAAGGATACGCAGGAGCATCAAACACAAGTTCGAGGAGTTTTACAAAAACTGCGAGAGAATAAATTATTTGTCAAGTTGGAGAAATGTGCCTTTGGAGTTCCACAGGTAGAATTTTTGGGCTTCGTGATTTCGCCAACAGGAATTCACATGGACAAACGGAAAATTCAAGCAGTACAAGAATGGAAGTCACCCACTAGTGTCAAGGAAGTCCAAGCGTTTATTGGGTTTGCAAATTTTTATCGGAGATTTATTGGAGAATTCTCATGACGAATACTACCTTTGACTCGACTACTGAAGAAAGGGGCACGATTCGAATGGTCGGAAGAAGCAGAGCAAGCCTTTAAGGATTTGAAGATTGAGTTCACCACGGCACCCGTTCTCCTTCATGCCGATCCGATGGAGCCCTTTTATGTTGAGACTGATGCCTCGGACCTAGCGATTGGAGGGGTTCTCTCTCAAAGGAATAAGGAAACTGGCCAATTACACCCGGTGGCTTATCGTTCTAGGAAGTTGACACCAGCTGAAATTAATTATACAATTACAGAAAAAGAGTTGTTGGCAATAAAAGACGCCTTCAAGGAGTAGAGACATTATCTAATGGGAGCCCACCATGTGGTAACAGTTTACACAGATCATCGTAACTTAAAATTCCTGAAGTCAGCCAGAACCTTGACACCTCGCCAACTTCGTTGGTCACTGTATTTTGCTGATTATGATTTCGTGATAACTTATCGGCCGGGTGCACAGAATGGAAAGGCGGATGCCTTGTCCAGGTTGGAAACCGGAGAAGAAAGAAGACCACAAAATGCTCAAGTGATAATTCTGGAAGCCAAGATTGTCGGCGCCGCAGACATACTGAACTTTAAAGAAAAAGTAAAGCAAGCTCTAACCCCAGAAGAAATGCAGAAGTGGGTGCAACTAGAGCCTGGGAGAGAAGTTCGAGATGAATTACCATTTAAAGAAGGTGCTTTGTATTTGCCGACTACTGCGTTGCAGGAACAAGCCCTACAGGAATGTCATGATCACTTGTTGGCTGGGCACAAGGGAGAGTTCAAGACAGCAGATTTAATCAAAAGAAAATATTGGTGGCCACTGATGAGTAACGACATTGAACAATATGTAAAGCCTTGTGAGATATGCGCTCAGGGAAAATCAGAACGGCATGCTCCCCAGGGGCTATTGCAACCTCTGCCCATTCCTCCTCATCCTTGGCATACAATTACCCTAGACTTAATTACAGACTTACCATCCTGTCATGGGACAAATACAATACTAGTAATAGTAGATGCATACACGAAGATGACACATTTCTTGGCCTTAAAAGGAATCCCTACAGCGAAACAGTTAGCAAGTCATTTTAGTACACAGATTGTCAGGTTACACGGAATACCCAAGGTCATAATATCTGACCGGGGCACCCAATTTGTCTCACATTTCTGGAAGGCCTTTATGAAAGGTTTAGGAGTAGAAACCCGTTTCTCCACCAGTTTCCATCCGGAGACGGATGGACAAACAGAAAGAGTGAACCAGGAATTGGAGCAATATTTACGGTTGCTCTCGCTGAAACAGGATGGAGAATGGCCGGACTACTTGTGGACAGCAGAATTCGCTCATAATAATGCGAAGAATGTGTCCACTGGGTATTCTCCGTTCTACTTAAACTATGGTAGACATCCAAATTCAGTAGTACAAGATGTGGAGCTCTCAGTCCCAGCAGTCAAGGATTTGGTGACTCATTTAAATTCAGTACATGAATTAGCATCAAAGAACCTTGAACAGGCTAAGGAGAAATATAAGAAGTACGCAGATAAGAAAAGAAAGATACCTCCTCCACTAGAAGTTGGAGATAAAGTCTGGTTGAATACAAAAAACAAAAAATTTACAACTAAAAGGGAACCGAAAATTCCAGCCACGATTTATTGGTCCTTACCCTATTGCAGAGCAGATTAATCCAGTGACTTATAAATTGACCCTGCCCTCCAAATTCAAGATACACCCTGTGTTTCATGTTTCCCTTTTGAAGAATGCAGTTCCTAATTTGAGAAAGGAATTAGTTCCAAAACCAATTCAGCTAGATACAGGAGTGGAGTTCGAGGTAAAAGAAATTCGGGACTCAAAATTAGTTAGAGGAAAACTGTATTATTCGGTAGATTGGAAAGGCTACGGTCCTGAGGAGCGCTCTTGGGAATTAGATTCAGATGTTCATGCTCCTAGACTAATAAGACTTTTCTATCAGCGCAATCCAACCAAGGCCAGAGTGGGAGGACCATCCTTGGTGGGGGGTACTGTCAGGATCCCTAACGTGAGTTCCAAAACGAAGCGCAAGGGATTAAGTTCAAGAGGCGCTTCGGTGTGGAATAAGCTTCAATGGTCGAGTTGGTGGCATGCCCGCAATTCCAAGATGGCCGCTAAGGCGCTGGGGTCTGCGGTCTAGTTGTTAGGAAATTCAGAGAGACTGTGTGACGCGCGCACGCCTGAAGTATTGCGCACTTCACTAAGACATTTCCTCAGAGAAGTCAGGTTCCGCGAGTGTTCCCAGTTTGAAGTGAATTCTTTTAGAGTACAAGTTTTTCTTGAGAGCAACCCTTGGTGAACCATTCGTAGACAAGAATCCGATACTTACCGAAGAAGAAAGGAAGACGCTTGGAATCCGAGAAGGACTACTTACGGGAGTCGAGTACGGAGTCACCTCGTCTCTTCAGAAAACGAGTGAAGACTTCAGCCGCACCCTGAAAAAGAACAAGTAGAAAGCTAAGTGAATTATAGGAAGAATTTACAGGCACATTAATGTCAAATAATGTTTAGTGATGAAGAACCGCTAATAATAATTAAAGACTTACTGTCGTGAGCAGCGATAAGCGTGCAGAGTCCTGTAAGAGAAAAGGAGAACGTTTATGAATATTGTGAAAAGGCCTAGAGAGATGAAAAGACAACAAACAGACCAAGAAAAGTAAACTAGAGAAGAAACGAGATAGACTCACCTGAGTTAACCCAACACAGTGATAAGCTGAGAAGAGAAAACACAGGAAGAGATTATCAAAAAGACGACAGCTTAGAATATAAAAGAAAAAGCAGAATAAAGAAAAAACTACGAGAGGAAAGAGAAAGCTACCACTAAATTAAAACTACTGGTAGGTTTTTAAAAAGAGAAAGAGTAGAAGCATAACACATAAAAGGTTGAAAAGGTTTGACTAATAGATACATGTTTTACAGATAAGTAGCAACAGCAATAACAAGAAAAGAAGAAGTCAGAGTCTGACAGGAAGAGCAGCACAGAGTTCAGGATTCTGGGTAGGTAGCGAACACAAGAGAAAAGAAAGGAAAAAGATACGATAGAGTAGAGAGGGAGAAATAATAAATTGTTGTGTGTTGAGTTACCTTTAGGAGTCTTCAGTAGCAGACCGAAAGCAGAAGAAGAATTCCAGATAGGAAACCAGAATGTCCAGAACCAGTCTCTTCTTATTGTTTATTATTTTATCCACTTTCCCCCTTCCCCCTCACTAATCAGTTGGCGCCAAAGCATATCTTGGGGCCGAGTGGTTGGTAGGTGGAGTTGGGAAGCTAGCGACTTCTGCTCCTGTGCAAGACAACAGTAATCTGCGAGAAGCTGAAGGTGAGCTCTGACACATGGCGAGACAATCCTGTTCTCTATCCGGAGTACTGCGTAGACTCATCAACACAAGAGGCAAAGCCTCATTCAGACATGTCTAGGAACACACTTTAGCCAATCTGGATTTCAAAGTGCTGTTGACATGTCTAGATAGGTTTTAAATCAGGGCCTGGGCTGAAGCACAGAAGCAAATCCAGTCCTGTAAAAGCCTCTGATATTGAAGAGCATACATAACATCAGGGTACACAATATGGCATGGAATAAAGGTTTGCATTGCAGAGGATGGCAGGTTCAAGGAGTCAGAAGCCGCTCAACAGTTACTTGCTTGGCACATCGCTTAAGAAAATCTATCTCCTCAATAGATTTTCAGTAAGGTGATGCGGTGTGAGCTGAGGATAATCTTTCAATATCATCACTGAACTAGTGCTCTTCAACTGTTCACTCTTCACCAGTCCTCGTTACCTGTTTCTCTCTAGATTGCAAAACCAGTCCAGGAGAATTTAGTATGCTCCATCAATTCTGAATGACTTACAGCAGTCACCAGAATAGCCTCAGCATACAAAAAGGATAAATGGAGACCTACCTGAGTGATTGGATCCTACCTTCCAATTGGCTGCGTTTCACCCAATTCAAATAGTTTTTTTATTATCAGACCAAACAGTTAGGATAGCTAACACCTACCTGGGGCGTTTTGCAGTTAATAAATGCTTCTGTTTGTCTGCATGGAAAGGAAACCAGAAATCCTTAAGCGCATCCAATTCCACTGAGGGACGCTGTTTGCCTGCAATTTTCTTGTCTGCAAATGCAGATTCCAGCAATGGGCAGTCAAACTCAGAAATCCAAGTGCACACACAAATACACACACATGCACACACACAAAATCCATGGCACACACACACCAGTGAGTGTACAAGTACAAAAGGAGGAGAGTTTGTTCAGTGCATTCCAATACTAATGATTTTGTGTCAGGCGTCTTATAGTTCATGGTCAGCGCATAGCAAGGAAAGTAAACATCAATTACCATTTGTTGTTGTCATATAGCCACAAAATCAATGACATTTTATCTGAATGAAACAGCAATTAAGCAACCAAGATTGTTAATACATGATCAGTTATCACTCAGTTTCACACAATACTGCACCCTCCATACTTTTACCAATAAAGTTGTTTACCAGTATTAAGGTGTGTGGTTCTTCGATCTTTTCTGGTCTTTCAGCACCAAGGAATAGCAATTGCGTGGAAGACAACCCTTCCCCCACCCTCTACATCGCCGTTGAGGTTTGTTAACATCAAGTTCCCACTAATTCTTAGAGACACATTCCCAGTGGTAATTCACATATCGGGATGCGCAATGAGAAATAAAGTCAATGAATATATTGTTGTCTCCAGACAAAGTACACAATATCAAAAAGCCCAAAACTTTTAAGACTAGGCAGTTTCAACAAGCTAACTCATACAACAACTTCAGGACAGTGTTAGTAGGCTGTTTTGAGAATTAGATTCCTCAGTAATTGAAACAAAGAAAATTGCATGTTAGGGCCATGTGTTGCTATGTTTCTCTGCAGCCTGGATGCTTGTTTCATATAGAAACTATGGCAGAGTTCTAGCAAGACACAGGTAGCAGGATGATGAGCAGTAGATTGAACAGTCAGGAGCAGGAAACACCAAGTCCCTTGCCCTTTACTAGAAAGATAAAATATTGAGCAGTGAAGGGTGGGGAGTGTCCCCTTTATACACCAGTTACTCCATGATGTCCACCATTCATTAAAACTACAAGGCCTCTTGCTATTTGGAGTCCCAGACTCTTGGGTGGGCATAAGCTGGAAATACCAAATAGCCTTGCACCCCAGCGAGTTTCAGGGCAACAATGCCACCAGAGCACCAAGACATGGGAGTCCCCACATACCTACCAGGGCTGTGAGGGCAAGTGGGGTCGTGAATGAGGGGCCATAGACAGTCATGACTGTAACTCTCCCACCACATCCAAGCCCATTTCCTTGTCATGGGTTTGCAGGATTGTGAGCATGAAGGCTTTAATTAAATGGTTGGCATGAGTCTCAGTAGCCCATTTTCAAATGTCCACAGTTTCAGACCCCCTTCTTGACACTAGATGCTATAACATCATGCACCACCAATGAAAATTAAGGATGCGGTTCTCTTCATATTCAAGACAGGGACAGTGCACCATTTCATAGCAAATCCACTGTTCTCAGTGTAGGTGCCAATGCACAACTGCACTGGAAGCAGCACATTAGGGAAAGGCTTTTCGAAACCTCCAGTCCACCTTTCACTGAGCAGGTGGCAGCCCAGCCTGCCTTCAAACAGAGGTAGACATCGTCTTGCACCTAAACCCCACAGAAGAGTCTAAAGATAACAACTCAAGTATGTCCTCCTGTTTTGCAAATCATCACACCTAAGGTACTTGAGTCTATGTAAGCCACGACCAACTTGTCTTGTATAAGCAAAAAAAATGCTTTCTGGGTCATAGACTGACTTTTGGCCAGGGCCCTCTGATAAGGCTCCCATACCTTCGGAGGTCATTAAGAATTTGGGAATCACTTTTAACAAGAGACCAAGGGGCATATTATCAAGAAACGGCGATAAAATTATTGCCGCTTTAGCGGCAGAAAACTGCAGCTAAAGCAGCGATAATGGGCTTGATAATATACCCTCGAGAATTCCCATAGAAGCCCATGTTCTGGTGTCAACATGAGCTTCTATTGGAATTCTCTGCGGCATATTATCAAGCCCATTATCGCCGCTTTAGCAGCAGTTTTCTGCCGCTAAAGCGGCGATATTTTAACGCCGTGCTTGATAATTTGCCCCTTAGCTTGGAACCACATGTCAATAAAACAGCACATACCTGTTTTGCCTCAATCTAAGCACTACCTAAGATTCTACCTCTGTGCCCTAACTTCTCAAGAGCACTGGTAGTTCTTAGTGTGATTTGGATTGCTGTAATGTCTTACTGCTTGGGACTCCAGACTATTTGATTAGTCAGCTTCAGAGGGTCGAAGCAGCAGCAGCCAGATTAGCACTGAACAAGCCAAGGAGGGCTTCAGTCTTGTTGGCAATGAAATATCTACACTGGCTACCACTTAAACAAAGAATACAGTTCAACTCCCTCTGCATTGTTTTTAAATTATTGCATGGCTTTGGTCCTGCCCCTCTGCAAAAGAGATTAACATTGTATGTCCCTGGGACAAGTCTGCGTTCTGCCTCTGCCAAGCTGGCATGTGTGGCCAGAGATGAAAAAACTAGACAGGGAGGACGGGCCTTTTCCTTTGAAGCAGCCCGACTCTGGAACCAACTCCCAGACACCTTGAGACTCTCTACTGATCTACTGCAATTCAGGAAGGGTCTTAAAACTTGGGTCTTCCCTAACAACATGTAATGTTGATTAGTATGGCTGAGATGTGCTTTAGAAATGTGATAAATAAAAATGATTAATAAAATAATAAAAAGATATTTGAGAGGTCGCCTCACTCATAACTTATCATGTCATGCTTCATCATAGGTGGCCTCTAACACTGGAGTAGGACAGCGCCACTCCAGTGGACTCAACCCAAAACAAAGGGTGGGAGTTACTGAATATTATTCTTCTGGACAAATTTATCAGTCCAGATACAAAATCAGAGATTAAAAATAACTAGGGCTATTCCCTAAGGGACTTCCTTTATTTAAGGGTACCCCTGTTATCGTTTAAAATCAAGATTGTAGTAACAAAATTGAAAATAATGATTCACCTAACCTTTCAAAATACCAACATGTTTTGACCTACGCTTGATGCAGTGAACTGGCCAAAAAAGTCCATTAGGTAACAAAAACTACATATCTATATTAAAAATGCATTACATGGAGATAAGTCATGAAAATGTTTCTTTTTTTTCATAACATAAAAACGTCCATTCTGACTCTAGCCTGTAAGATTAGACAAAACCCAGTATATGAATATGAGTTAAAGCAACAGTATCACAGAAACAGGCAAAATGCAGAAGCATCTGCTGGCCTTCCTTAATATAGAAGTTCCCCAGGGACATAAACAGAAGATCCACATGTCCGTTGTGCCCTCAGGATACTTTCTATAATGAGATCCCAGGTGTTCTGGAAATTGGAAGTAAATTGTGAATATCAGTCAGAGACAATGATGATTGGTAAGCTGAGTAAAAAACAATATTCTGTATCAATCTACTGAACAAAACTCGTGGCAGTGGGAATTCCCTTTTAAGGGATGAAGGGCCTCATGTAGGAAGCCAAATACCGGTCGGTAACGGCCGAAATTCGGTAAATATCCCGTTACCGACCGGTATTTAGGCATTTGCAATGTAGGGGGCTGATTTTCTGGATTCGGTATTTACCGAATCGGAAATTAAGAAATCGGTAAAATACCGATTCGGTAAATACCGAATCCAGAAATGCTATGTAGGGGGCACTCAAGTGAGTGCATCATTGGTGTCTGGATTCGTTATTTACCACCAACTACAAGTTGATGGTAAATGACGAATACCTTTCAAAAAGCATTTTCGTGCTATTTGAAAAGTGCAATGTGGCAGACATACATGCCCTTAGGGCATGTATGTGCGCCACATGTGCACACATGCACGAATCAGGGGTGCAACAGGGTGTCACTGTGACACCCTGCCACCCATGATAATGCCTCCCCTATTACCGATTCGGTATTTACCGAATCGGTAATGGTAACTGGCTTCCTATTTATTCCTATGGGCCTCCAGGCCCATAGGAATGAATGGGAAGGGATGCATTATTACCGATTCGGTAAATACCGATTCTTAAATACCGATATTTACCGAATCGGTAATAATTACCAATTGTTTACCTACATTACATTTACCGATTCATAAATACCGAATCGGTAAAATTCGGTATTTAAGAATCGGTAAATATAATTTACCTACATATGGCCCGAAATGTGTTAGTTTTGTAAGGAAGGACTATGGTCCTGCTTTGACCTACTGGCAGATTGGTGAGAACGTCTATTGAGACAGAGTCCTATGGCTGATTTGGTGTTAGTAGCAGACATAAAATTCCTCAGGGTTGTGGGTGACTCGGTTAGCTTAATGCAAAAATATCACAATCAGGTATATATGCTGCTACTGAGGTCATCATGTCACGCCATGAACAAAAACACAGTACAAGTACTTGCTTCTTTTATTTCCCATGGTTTCAGCCAAAATGGAGGTGTGACATTGATGTATGGCCTTGAACTTTAGGTGTGATATGGGTACATAAACTATGAGCCTTAGAATGGAAACCCTTGACAGACAGCACAACTGGGTTGGACTGTTGTTCAAGGTAGACATTCTCATGGACACAGGTTTATCTGAAGGCCTCAAAGAATGTAACCATGCCCACCTGTTGAGGGAAGTGGGCTTTTTAGACTCTGCATTAATAGTTTCATAAAATTAAGGAACATAGGCCTCATTGTTCATTACCACAGTTCAGAAAATATTTTCAAATTCTTGTTTAGCAAAGAAAAATGTCCAATGCAACTCTCTGGGGACAATTCACTAGCAAACTGCAAGAACCTTAAATTGCGGTGAGTAGTAAACACTGTGGAGGGGTTTATGGTCCCAGAAGGTAGATTTGCCGTTCCCTTAAATAAGTTCAGCTCTCTATGAGTTTCTCTTTTGCTATAGTGTACTTTTTTCAGGTGAAGATAGTTGTTGGATAAATATTACACAGGTATTGACTGGCCAGTCTGTTTGCGGTCCTGGGACAGGAAGGCCCTCATTATAGGGTTCTCAAGGATTGTTTGTCATAGAGTTAAAGGATGTAGTGTATAAGAGGAATTAACTGAGGTAGAATTTTTCATACGATAGGCTCATGTACCATTAGCAATCACTAGACAGTGACTATTAAAAGAAAGGCTTCTACCCATGAGACTCCAGAACATAATTGCACGTGTAAAAGCACAAAATAAGAATAACCTGCTGGCAGTGTCTGTCTATAGCAAGAATTGAGGCCTGGACATGCTCCTCAAGCATCAGACCATCTCAACAGCTATTTTTGCAGGGACATAAAGGTCAAGAAGGGGATCTGTGCGAAACAAAACAGCAGACCAGAGGGAACTGTTTCTTATGCTGGAGCTCTGATTGGAGCAAATGGTTGAACCTGCCTTTCATTGCTGTCTGTGACATGGTAACCTTGGAAGCTACCCCTTGCAGTTTAGAAAATGTATGCTGGACTAGGCATATGAGCAACCACAAAAGGCTATATTATACATTGTGCCCCGAGGGCACAATGGGCATGTGCACCCACTTTGTGCTCCCCCAGTGCAAAAGCATTTCAGAAGGGGTTGCAGACGGTAATACTGATAGCATAGCACTGGTGCACATGTAGCACCAGCACTATCATGAGAGGGTATGTCCACATTTTCATTGGGGCGTGGCCCGATGTAAATTAGGGAATCAATTTGCCTCTGCCACCGCACCTTTTTCTGCACGCAGGTGCAGAGGCAAACATGCCTTCAAGAGGCGCATTGAAAGTGCGTCACTGTGCACATCTTTAAGACAGCCCTCTGCAGGGGAAAAAGTAGGTCCCACCATGGACCGCCCGGACATCCCCCTTACAGGCGGGTGCAGTCATCGTTTGTACAGGGATCTCTCTCCACTCTTCAAAGTGCAGCCGGCATGCCACCTGCACTGTGAAACACAAAGCAGCTTTGAAGCTGCTTCTCCGTATTTCACTTAAACGCTCTTCCCCGAGGGCAGTGCGAGTTTGTGGCTGCCCTTGGGGCAGCACATTCTTTGTAATATGGCATACTGTCCCTGCTGGCACTACAGAGCGTCTTTAGAAAGGTGCAGCGTGGTGCAAACAGGCAAAGTGCACCATATGTAGAATACATTCCCTGGTGTACCCTGTAGCAAGGGTAGGGAAATCTGAGAATTCCACAGGGAATTCATGGCCTGGACCCCTAGGGAAGAAAGAGCTTATTGAAGCTGAGAGCAGGTAAGTGTTCCATCCTGAAAGTTAACTGACCTTGCCCTCCTAGCCTGTGTCACATAACGTAGTTTGCTGGCAATTGTTTTTACATTTTTGGTCCAATATTCAAATCTGTGGGTACTTTTGGTCTTGCACACAGACCTATATGCCCCATAGCTATGTGTGGTTTAGTTTACATTTCCTTCAAAAATGTAAATCTAAATTCTTTTTGATTTTTGTTGTTTTAGTTTTGTACTACTCATTAACTATTTTGTTTTTTCCTGAATTTAGGGGCTGAGTACGATGGCATAAGGACCGCCACTGCCAGCCATGTGGTCGCGAGCCTTGTGCTATCGGACCGTGATTTCCCCCCGCCATATTACGATGGCTGGGAATCTAGACTGTGACCGTGGCGGACACAAAGACCGTCCGCCATGGAACTGCCGCAGGCAATCATTACACTTGCCTGGCGGAGAGGTCTGCATCCATAAAATGGTGGCGGTGCCTAGCAGGCACCATCCCCCAAATTAATATGCTTTCTTCAGCCAGCCTTTCCATGGCAGCAAAACCGCCATGGAAAGGCTGGTGGGGATTGATTTTGGGGCTCGTTGCAGGCCCCCCTTGTGTTGGGGGAGGTGTGGGTGCAGTGGGGGGGAACCCATGGTACCCCCCTACATTTCACTGCACCAAGCGGGTGCTGCAGTCAACAGCACCCGCTGCAATGTAAAAGTGCTAAATGCGACCGCCATGGTGGCGGTCGCATCCTAATTGGGTGAGCGGGATCGCCGCATTTATTGCGGACGGTCCGGGTCACTACCACGATGGCGGACGGACCCCAGTCTGTCCGCCATCATAATCGGCACCTAAGTTGGGAATTTTACTGATTTTAATGCTGTTACGGTGCTAATAAAATGGTTTACTCCCTTTTCTCTGAAGAAAAGCCACTTACTTTGTCCAGCGCTACCAGGTTTTCTCCTAGGTATTTCGGGTATTTACCTGCCAATGCCCCGAATTACTAACTTTTTTTTATTTTTTTAAACTTTTATTCTTTTTACTTCTTGTATTCGAAAGAGCGACACTGAGTACATATAACATCATAGGTGATACATAAATGGCGTTGAGGTGGAACAGGTAATACATTTCGGGCAGAGCTGGCGAGAACAGCATTATAAAACCAGTGCAACATAGCATCCAGGGACATACCCACAGAAGTCATCCCATGGTGTACACATCACGGGGGGGACCGTCCTCTGACACACCACACAATAAGATCGCACCATGCCAGTCGGATTGGAGAACCACAGCCACAGCGCCCCCAGTACCACTCCTCAGCAGCAGCCCCGGGCAGCCACTCCCTCAAGCTCCTGAGGTCACCAGCCCGAGATCACCCAGCTGACAGCACGTCGTCCGTGGCAGTCGCCCCGGCAAGGAGATAGCATCGCAGCGGGGCCCAAATGTCCGTGGGCCTGGACGTTGGTGGCATAAGCTCAGAGTACGTACAAATCTGGTCCTGACAGTATACAAGATCCCGCATCCAGTCCTTAAATTTAGGGGCCCTGCCTCTGCCCCAACGGCACGCCACCCTTCTCTTAGCAAGCAAAAAAGCAAGCGCAATGAATTTGTGATGCGTCGCCTGTATAGGCTCTACATAGCCCAGTAGGGCCAGGAGGGGGGCGGGCACCAACATTGTGTTGATCATCTTTGAGAGCGCTTCAAACATCTGGCACCAATAGCGGTGCACTGCTGCACACGACCACGCTAGGTGGAGAAAGTCCGCACCAGGAGCCCGGCATCTTTCGCATCTATCATCCTCGCGGAACCGATAGCTGTGAAGTCTGGCCGGTGTGTAGTACAGTCTGTGAATGTATTTATAATGGATAATTCTGAGGCGGCTACTGGAGGAAACGCGGTCCGTCTGCATTAAGCAGAATTGCCACTGTTTATCCGTCAATGGGGCCTGCAACTCTCAGTCCCATTTCTCCCTGGCTGCCAACTGCGGCGCCGGTGTCGAGGAGTGCACCGATCGATATATTTTGGAAACGAGCTTGGCCGGAGTTTCATCACTCAGTATGCGGTGCAGCGGAGCCAAATGCGGGGGTTCCTGTGGGAAGCTGGGCGTGAGTGCCCTCAACCCCTGACGGAGGCGGAGGTATAGAAAAACATCGAGGGGAGTAGGCTGTATGCTGTCATACAAGTGTTCCATGGACCGGAACGTGCCATTGTGGTATAAGTCCCCCCACGTCTCCACATGTATAGTGTGAAGTAATTTCCGGAAACCCGTCTCCTGCAACAGGGGCATACTTGGGTGGTAAGTAAGAGGCAAGAGCGGCGCGTACACCAGGTCAAGCCCTAGAGTCGCAGCCAACTGATTCCACGCAGTCACCGTGCTAATCAACGTCGTGGGCGTCCTGTCTCTACCCTGCACTGGGATGTACAACGCGCCCTCTATAGGAATGGGGTGCGCCAGCCAGTGTTCGGCTGCAAGCTGCGGCATATATCTAGGCTGCCGCATCCAGAAGTAAGCGTAATGCGCCTGGGCTGCCTGATAATAGAGCTCAAAGTTGGGAATGCCAAATCCACCTCGAATTACTGACTTTGGTGGGTTTAAATCTTGTCTTACTTACCCCAGTTAGAAATCTATGATCTTAAATTTCTGTACTCTACATCCAGAATCCCATTTCATTAAACATACGATTTTTCCAGAGATGTGGAATCGTTCCCACTGACCATGATATATGAATACCTTTCAGGCACAAATTATTGACTGTAAAGAACGTAATCAATCAAATGACAAAAGCATATTGAATTTTACCCAAAACATGTGTATATGTTCTGAAGCGGTGATAAGCGATTCAAAGCATCAACCTGATAGCAACAAAAAGGTTGTCATAGCATCTTTTATTGCTCCTGCTGTTGTACCAAAGTGCAATAAAGTATGATTGCAAAGAACTGGAACAATATAGAGATATTGCTATGCTGTTGCTACTAATTAGAATGTACCACGCAACAATCAGCAGACATGGACCTTTTGCATGAAGTGGAAACATTTTATTTCATATTTCTAGTTCATTTGTCACAAAGAGACAATATTTTACTAGTAGTAATGTGGATTTCTAACAATTGTGTTTTGGAGTTCACATGTCTTTAAGAAAGCATTCCTGTTTTCACAAAAAGGTGCCAGTAACTTTAATATAGCATCAATTTGTTGTTCACTTCATTTATATTACTATTGCTGTTTTGTCACACACCGAACAACATTTTGCAACGGATTCTATCTCACAACTATAGTGTTCCATCATTATGAAATTGCATTGGCATAATTGGTGTAATTTGGGGAATTTTGTGTAACAAAATTAACGCAAAATTACCCAGATGATGTGTTTATGCCTCATTATGTAATTTCTGAGAGAAATGTTAACACAAGATGTACTGTGCTGTTAGTTCGAGTAATTTTTTTACATGACTGGCATTTCTGGTGGGTTTTTTTTACCGAAGCGGAAGGTTTTGAGTGTAAAACTACAAATCTGAGTGTGAGAGTTAGTGTTTTCAATGGGAGCGAAAGTTCCTTTAACATTGGCACTCAATAAACATTTCAGAAGGATATTTTTTACCAAAGCTGACAGTTCGGGTAATTTTTTAACGCAAAACTACAAATCGGAATACGAGTAACAGTATGTGGAACTCGAACAACCAAAAATCAACTTGAAATCTACTGTAAGGGAATCCGCTGTACTTCATGGTACATCAGCCTTGGAGCCGTACCTAGTATGGACTGACAGCACCTTGAACAGAATGTTACTAACCTGATTTAGGTGAGGCTTTGTGAGATGGTATCTTGTTTTCACTCTTGGTCAATTTGAATCAAGTAAAATACTGATATGTCCATGTGATATATCCTCCCCACAGAGTTTGCTGCACTTTACCTTCTTTTGTCAATTTTACTCAGATTTTACTAAAAGGTTCTTAATTCCAATAGTCAGGGAGCGGGGAATCAGAAGCTCCGTTGCAGCCCTGGCTTATTTGCAACAACCTGACTCCCCATCTAATTGTGTACACATCTGTTCTTTTTCAAAATGTGCCATCAACAGAAGGAAAACAATGTTGTTTTAACTGGATTGGATCTTTCTGCTGGGTGGCCTTAGTATTTAAATATTCAGTGGAAATATAGCGCCCACCACCTTCTTATGAACTGTTGATGTTGTGTAGGTTTCGTGAATTTTATCTATTTTATTTTTTTATATTGGCAAATGCAAACCGGAACTTGGGGAGCCCTTTGTTATTTGTCACTTGCACTTTATTTGCCATCACTTTATCTGGGAGAAGGAAGGACTCAACAAATGTTGACCCATTCATGATAAGTTACGTTGGTGGCCCCTAGAAGCCTTTTGTTTATTTGTCTGAATTTAAAATAGTGTCATGTATTTGCTGATGTTTTTATCTTCGTGTAATCAGTAGCGGCTCGCCGAGGGTGTGCTGCGGGGTGGTGAGGCGGGGCGGGAGAGGGGCAGGGTTGGGGTAGTAAACTCCTGGCATACGGAGGTACGGAGTTAAGTAAATAAATAAATAAATAAAACTATTTACATTGCGCAAGCTGCATCGCCGAGTTGGCGATGCAGCATGCACAATGTAAATAGTTTCATTTATTTGCTTATTTACTTAACTCCGTACCTCCGTATGCTGGAGTTTACAACCCCCACCCTGCCCCTCCCCTCCCCCACCCTACCGCCCCGTAGCACACCCTCGGTGAGCCGCTACCTCATGTAATGGTCTTGTGTGTGCATACTAATGATGTGATTTTGATGTACTTTGTAACTGAAATAAAGTTTGACTTGACTTACCTTGAAATTACATTTTCAAGTTGAATTTATACCCAAATGGATCATTCAGGTAATTTTTAAGTGTGAGGTGCATTTATGCATAATTACACAAACATTTGCATATTTTGCATATGTTTGTGGTCATTTTGCATAATTTTGCTACAGCAAATTATGGGATTTTCGCACACCCCTAAATATTCACCCTTCTGTGCTACAAAATCCTTTTGAAATTAGCTCAGGCCTTTAGAATGAGGCATTCCTTTGTGCCTCCAGCTTCTAATATTGGTCTCTGTTCTTCCCTTCATTCATTTGCTCACAGGTTTAGTCATTCCCACTTGTTTTTCCTCACTGAGGTCCTCAAATTTTGCTACAGAGTTCCAGGGGCTGCCGGCATAGGTAAGAGTGGCGATGTGTGAGTGCAAGGTAAGTGGTTTTATTTATTTTTTTAATTTAATTTTACCTATCCTGTTGTCTGCCGACTCCCCCCACCCCCCACTGTTACCTGTGCCGGCCGCGCCTGCATAGTTCCTTCAAATTTTATTTCAAATGTACGTTATTTAGATTTCTCCATATGAGAATTTAAAAGATGTACGTTAATGAAGGCAATTGCAGGAAACAGTGGGTGGCATGTTTATGTACCACTATTGGGGACAATGCAATCATAACATACTTTCAGTTCCTCTTAATTATCATTTGCATTAAGAGACCCTTTATAAAGTATTCAGTGGCCTAATTGTTCTCATCATTAGATCTTCCCAACACTGTATTAAATGGATTATTTGTGTGGACTAGCAGGTTGCAATGTAATGCAATATTCCTTTCATGCTGAGATGTTGACTTGAAAGGGAAAAAAAACAACAGTATCTCAATTATTTCTGAAAAAAAAAATAATAATTGAGAAATAATTAGTTTCCAAGTCTGCATTCCAAATGAGCACTTTTGTCATGTTTTCCATTTTTTTAAATTTCTCATAGACTAGCTGATGTAATTGTTGTATTTTTCCTTGTGTATTAGAATTGGAACCCTGCGGCAATTCTTCATTTTTTAAGATTTATTTCTAACTCTTTAGAATTAACATAGTGTGCACCTTAACTCTTTCTTTAAGTGCCTTCATGTTTTGCTGGTTTATTACATACAAAACTACACATATTTTCTCTGGGGATTTCTTTCCTGCCCAGACCAAGCTACATCAGATAAACCAAGGGGGAGCGTGGCTTTGCCGAGGCTAATGGCGGACGCGTGAGCCGAGAGCTCCGCATCAGCCTGTAATTAATCCTTCAGAATTGTACAGCCGGGGCCAATTTCCATATTCCTGGAACCCTCCGGGAGGCCAGAGTTATGAGAGGTACGCTTGGGCGAGGGTTGCAGACTACTGCTGACGGAGGCCGGGAACTGTGACCTGCAGTCTGAAGTGCGTAGCGACGGCCTTAGCAATGGTGGCAAAGACACGCATCGCGAAACCGTAGACCTGCCCAAGTCACAGAGTTGCATATTAAGCAGGTCAAATACTGCTCCCCCTGGAGGTCGACATGAAGGTGAGCTCTGAGAAGGTACAAGCAGCGGCGAGGACCCTTACGATCGGCTCCTGTGATGCCGGCACTGCAGCCGAGAGCGGGACCTGCCTGCGAGTGGGGTCTGCTAGGTGAGCCCCCCTCTCCTCTCCCCGTGCCTGGCCCCCCTGGCTCATGCTGCTAACGGTGGAGTTGAGAGGCCGTGTTCAGGACCCGGCCGGAGGGCGAATTATGGCTGCCTGAGGTGCGCGGTGAGGCCCAGTGCCGTGTGACTCGCTACCAGACCAGATCAGTGTATCCCGGCAAATTCGGTGCTGCCTCCCGGGCCCCTGATCGGAGTGATTGCCTAGGGGGGAGCAGAGCAGTGTTGGAGGCCTGGAGGAGTCTGTCTGACACGGCACCACAAGCACAACAGGTGTGGTTGTAGCAGCGAGCGGCAGCGGCCGGACCTGGGTCCTTTGGGTAGAGGTGATTCAACCCCTGGTGGGTGATTGGAACTTGGGTGTAGTGACGAGCAATTGCTGTTGGAAGATAGTGTGGGGCCCTCTGATTGTTGCCTACCCTCAATGACTTAGACGGACTGAGTGATGACCGCTGTGCCACGTGGCATGAGTGGTGGAGCCTCAGAAGGAATAGTGGTATCCCCCATGATCTGTACAGTCTCTCTGTTTTGCGGTGAGCTTATGCCTGTACCAGCCTGAGGGGTTACGGCGGGGCCCTCTCGATGGAGCCAAACATTTGAGGGAGGCTTTGGAGCCCGACTAGTGGGGCACTTGTGCGCTGTGAAGACCGACCTAGGTGGCGCTGGGCCGTGACTTGGATGCGACTGTGTGGAGCTTACACCGGTTTGGCCTAGTGCAACACTGTCAACATGGGCAAGATTAGGGGCCGTCAGACCGGGGCCCTCCAGGACCCAGAAGGGAGTGCCCAGGAGCAGTTGCAGACTGCCCCGGAAGACCCGGTGCAGCAACAACTTGCTAAGATCCTAGAAGCCATAGCGGACACAAAGGCTACCCTCCACCAGAATATCAGCACTGTTGCTGTTGGCCTTGGCCTGCTGCAAGAGGAACATAAGAAGTTATCAGAGAAGGTTAAAGGGACTGAACATAGCATAGCCAAACTGGCACCGGCCCAAAAGATACTGGAGCAGCAGATGGGCGCCCTTACGGACAGGGTGTTCTTCTTAGAAAGCAGGGCTGAAGATACAGAAGGGCGCAACCGGAGAAACAACGTCAGGGTCATAGGCCTTCCGGAGGGTCAGAAGGGAGCGATATGGTCTCTTTCTTGGAGAACTGGTTCAAGACTGTGGTAGCACCCGATGGTATGTCCACCTTTTATATGCTGGAGAGAGCTCATAGAGTACCTGCTAAACCGCTGGCCCCGGGGAGACCTCCGAGACCCATGGTGACCCGTCTGCTTCACTTCCGTAATAGGGACCTCCTTCTGCAAAGGGTGAGAGCTGGGGGCCCCTTCATGGTGGACAACAGCAAGGTCACCATTTTCCCGGATTACACGATGGAGGTGAAGAGGAAGCGGGCCTCCTACTTGGCGGACAAGAAAGCACTGAGAGAAGAGGGCCTCAAATACTACTTGATGTTTCCAGTTCGCCTGCGTGTTATCTTGGAAGGAAACACTCACTACTTTGATTCTCCCGGGGACACTTGGGATTGGTTGGAGGCCTATAAAGGTGAGACGCCACGGGCACGGGGCCCTGGGACTGCTGAACGTCCAACTGCGGACCCAGCGAAGTGATCCATCACAGACGGAAAAGGAGAGAGCTGAGGCTTTGCAATCAGTGGCGGCACTGGGGCAGAGTTGATGCCCTACCCTGGAAGAGGAGGCCAGCTCTTCCAGAGAGTCAGCAGACAATGATGCGGACACCTCCCATAGCGACAGAGTGAAGATGCCAGTGGCAACTCCTAATACAGCAGATGATATTATTTGAACTCATGTGGTGAGATGGGGCGGCTATGATGCTTGGAGGGGCTTTAGACTCTCAGTGACTGTTATAGGCCCCGGGCTAATTTGTTTCATTTAAGGCTGATGCACTATGGTTATTGGACACGCCTTGAAACAGCTGCACTCCCCTGTGCCTCTGTAACTGACAGAGGATTTTGTGTATTCTAATATGGTTTGGATGGGTACTTGTTTTACAGTAACTGTCCTGGGGATGGGGAGTTGGGGGTTTAATTTACTTAAAGGGTTTGTTGGGAACAGGCATATCACTAGGGATGATTTATTTGGAAAACTGTGTGACCTACAGTGCTGGGTACCTCAAGTGACTTAAAATGTATATCGTGGAATGTGCGGGAAATGCATTCAATCTTGGGGCACAATAAAATACATGCATATTTAGTTTGCAGGGGGTTCAGATTGCACTACTTCAGGAGACTCATATACAGGCGCAGAAAGGAGCGGGCTTACAGCGCCGCTGGCGAGGCCAAGTGTTTTATACTAACTACTCAGCATTCGACAGGGCATTACTGATTTGAGTGTGGGCAGGGGTGCCATTCAAATGCACGCATCAAATTACAGACCCAGAAGGCAGGTATGTGGTGGTCACTGGGACACTAGATAGCAAAGACATAGTTTTGGGAAACATATATGCTCCTAACACAGAGCAACCTGCCTTCTTGTCACAGCTTTCTGGGAAACTAGCGCCACCTCTCACAGGCTTGGTACTGATTGGGTTGGATTTTAATTGCATTTCTGATATTGTCCTAGATCGCTCTCACCCTCCGCTCCCTAAGGCACCCATTCATAAGATAGCGGAAGCCAGGCGCAATTGGCAGGAACAGTGGGGGTTGGTAGATTCTTGGAGGGCCCAACATCCTGGGAATCGGGACTATTCTTTTTTCTCTGCGCTGCATGAACTCCATGTTCATCTAGATGCGATTTTATGTTCACCGGATGTACACGCTGGAGTGCAAAGTAGTGACTACCTCTCCAGAACACTGTCAGATCATACTCCTCTCCTACTGCGAGTGCAGTGGTCTCGTACGAGGCCTAAAATACCTACACGGTGCCTATGTCCTGCAGTTTTAGAAGATCAAGTCTTTTGTGAAACAGTGGGTACCACCATAGCTCAGTATTTCCTAGAAAACGCTGGCACGGCGACGTCTTCCTCAGTAGAATGGAACGCTTTTAAAACAGTTATTAGGGGTCGCTGTATCTTGGATGTGGTGGGGGTGCACAAAGAACTCTTGCGGGAAGTGCAGGAGGCAGATCAGCACCTTAGAGAGGAAGAGCAAGACCGACCTGAGAGGCCAGACAAGCAAGAGGAGCTTCTGGAAGGAAAAGAGGCTGCAGCAGTACAAATAGAACGACTGCGCTGCTTTGACTACAAAAATACATCACACCTGCCCATGCAGAAAGGGATACATCAGGGGCTTTGTTGGCGTGGCTGGCTAACCCGGCTCGGAGGGGTTTTAGAACTCAAAGACCAGAATGAAGTGGCTAGTAACACTCAACAGGATATTAATGAGTTATTCCTTGCGTATTATGCAGACTTGTACAAAAGTAAAACGACCCTGATAGAGGACGACATGGATTGATTATTGCACGTAGTTGGCCTGCCACATCTAACTAGGGAACAGGCGGAGGTGCTGGGTTGCGATATTGTACTTGGGGAAGTGAGAGGTGCTATCAAACACATGGCTAGGAACAAGACAAAAGGGACAGATGGGTTACCGATTGGATTTTACCTTACGTACACTGAGCAGTTGGCCCCTAGATTAGTCATGCTATATAATGATGCAAAACAGTTGGGACAGCTCTCTGCAACGACTCGGAGGCTGTTATTATCCCGTTGCTGAAACCCGGGAAGCCGGCTTGGACAGAATCGCCTATCACCTGCTTTCTATGCTTAACACGGATTATAAAATACTGAGCCGTATTTTAGCCACTTGTCTTCTTCCCTATATGATGATGTAAGTACATAAAGATCAATCTGGGTTCATCCCGTCCAGAAATACGGCTATTAATGTTCGATGTTTATTGCGGATCCTAGAGGCTGATTCCTATTCAAAGGACATGGCCACTGTCTTTGCTGTGGACATTGAAAAAGCATTTGACAATCTTGAATGGCCCTACTTCTTCCAGGTGATGAATAAATTTGGTCTTGGGTATACATTCATAGCACGGATGGCCCTGCTATACAAAAACTCCACGGCGAGGGTTAGAATGGGTGGGCTGATATCCGACGTCTGTGAGGTACACCGTGGAACACGGCAGGGATGTCCACTTTCCCCCCTTCTACTTGCGTTGGCAGTGGAGACACTGGCGGTTAAGGCTAGGACAGGTCAATATTATCAAGGCCTACAGGTACATGGACAGATTCACCATATTGCCCTTTATGCAGACGACCTGTTAATGTTCCTGGCGAACTTCGGTGAAGCGCTCCGTGGAGTGAAGTATTTGCTCTGTGACCTTGGCAGGGTGGCGGAGCTTCGGGTAAATTGGAAAAAGTACTGTCTTTTCCCGGCCATTAGTGATAAAGATGGCCCACAAGAAACTGACGGGGTGAAATGGGAGTACAGATGTCTGACATATTTAGGGACACAAATATACCATACACAGGGAGACTTGTTGGAGGGCAACATAGGTAGGGCAATAAGGGGAATGAAGGGCAGCTTCGGTTTTTTGGGGGGCGCTCCCTCTGTCAGTAGCTGGACGAGTCGCTTTACTTAAAATGGTGACCCTCCCATGACTACTGTATTACTTCGGGACCATACGGGTTTGGATACCGGCACGATTCTTTGATCAACTTAAGACCAGGATCGTGGGCTTTCTATGGGGTACTGGAGAAGGAGGGTGGTGTTGAGAATCCTAATGAGATCGCGATCAGTGCCCGATTTTGAGACCTATTACCTGGCAGCTCAATTGCAGTGGCTCATGCAGATGGTTGCAGCTCGGCTCCGAGGAACGGGAGACGTGAAAGATAATGTCCCGGCACTCTGTGTTCTCTCCCAAATTGTCCTAAAATTGCCTGTTTGAGCCCAAGATCTCCCAGGGGATCTCAAAGTAGCGAGGCAGTGTTGGAATAGGAGTCTGAAACTAGCACGGACTGAGGTTCCATACGCGCCGGACATCCCTCTGGCCATGTGTGAGGCTCTACCTCATGGAGACACCTGGAGGGGACTGACGAGTTGGAAAGAGAAGGGTCTGCCCACTGTAGGGGACCTATATGAAGATGGCACTATGCTCCCCTTTCACGAATTTCACGACCACTGTGACTTGCTTAGGGGGGACTTCCTACTGCACTCCGTAAACATTGGAAAGGAGGCCTCATAGAACCGCAGCCATCATTGGGGTGTCAATACATAGTGACAGCGGCAGGAACTTTTAAAGCGGTCACATGCTTATATTGACGTATAACTCATGAAATGTTGACTCCACTACATGAGCTACGACTTAAATGGGAGGAAGATATGGGGGTGGAAATCCCGGAAAAGACTTGGGCCGATCTTGTGGAGAGGGCATGGAAGAGCTCCAGGAATGCCCAATTTCAATTAGTGCACTTTTACATATTGCATAGAGCCTATCTCACCCCAGCGAAAATTAATAAATACTTTGACACCCGCACAGCAGCATGTCCGCGCTGTAACCAAGAGGGAGCGGATTTTCGCCATATGTTTTGGGATTGCCCGCAAATAGAAAATTATTGGACTGACGTAGTGACTTCACTGACTGAGATCACAGATAGGGAGTTAGAGCCCGCTATAGGGCCCTGTCTGCTGCATTGGTTCCCCCACACGACTAAAAATAAGATTACTGGAAAATTCATAGACATGGGCATCTTGTTGGCTAAGGGAGAAACCACTATGCATTGGAAGGCACAGAGGGGCCCTACAATAACCAGATGGAAGAAGGAATTCATTAAATGGGCGCAGTGCAATGGAATAGTTAGGCTGCAATTGGGGGAAAGAGCGGGAAGTGACAAAGGGCTAGAAGCGGCAAAAGCATGGGAAACCTTGGTGATGCTCCTAAAGATTCCAGACAGTGATGATGATGGCACTCCCATGATTGCCGCCACTGAAGTGGCAGATTAGATAGTCTTCCCCCGTGCTCTGAGGTTCGTGGGGGCAGTATGTGTAGTATGCAGGGCAACCCCACCTCCATAGCGGAATAGTTCTTGAAGTATTATTCTTGGCACTTTCATGAAACAAAAGCGCAATAGACCCAACCCAGTCTCTAATGCTGACTGTAAGTGACATGCCTGGAGGGATGGATGGGTGGGGGGTAGTTTTGAGGTGTTAGAATTGGTTCACAGTCAGTGCCAGTACCGAACTGACCACCAACGACTGTAGCACATAGTGGGATTCCTGGGTGACAGGAGGAGGAGGGCAACCATATGTATGGGTTAGTTACTATAATTGTGTCATCCAGGATGACAATCTTGCTCATCTCATTGTATGTATTTTACTATGAACCTATTGAAGAATACATGTATTCAGACCTGTAAACTTCAATAAATTTTGTTTAAAAAAAAAATCAGATAAACTAAGGTTTTCCTAAAGATGAGTATTAGATCTGTTCTATTCCTAAATTAATTAATTGGCATGTCATCTCGAATGGAATGCCAGAATTTGAAATGTTTCTTGAGTACATTTGGGATCATGCTCACCATCTACAAAAAGAAGAAACAAATAACTCTTGTGGTTGTGAGTACACCGGACATCATACTTGTCAGACCTGGCATCCTTAGGGTGGTGTTCCCCCAAAATATTTGCCTTACTCCTCCATTTTTGCTGATCTCTTTTTTGGTGCCCATAGGACTCTGCACACTTTACCACTGCTAACCAGAGCTACAGTGTGTGTGCTCACTCCCTAAAACATGGTAACATTGGCTTACTGCTACTTGGCACATTTAATTTATTTGTAAGTCCATGGTAAAGTGGTACTACATGTACCCAGGACTTGTAAATTAAATGCAACTAGTGGAGCTACAGCACTGACTGTGCCACCCACTTAAGTAGCCCATTAAACCTGTCTCAGGCCTTCCATTGCAGCCTGTATGTGCAATTTAAACTGCCATTTCGACCTGGCAAAATAAACCATTTGCCTAAACCTTCCTTTTTAATAAACAGAAGTGGCCCCTAGGGTCGGCCCTAAATAGCCCAAAGGACAGTGCAGTGTATTAAAAAAGTTCGACATGTACTTTTTAACGTTTACATGTCCTGGTAGTGAAAAACCCTTAAATTAATTTTCACTACTGCAAGACCCACCTCTCTTATAGGACAACATTGGGTTCCCTTATTATATTCAATGAGGGGTAACTTTTGATTGGGAGCAAATAGGAATTTCATGTTTTGTGTGTATGAAATTCCAATCTGAACCCCTCTTCCATGGAATAGTCAAAACGCTGAAAATGGCACATTTAAAAAGTTGGCATTCTCTTGTTCTAACCATTTGGTGCCTTGCAGCCTGTTTCCTGGGTCACGACTAGGTGTAGCTGCCAGCTGATCTTTGATTATTGTTCCCAGACAGTGAGACAAAAGGGAACTAGGTGTTAGCAGCATGGGCCATCTCCGACTTGATGGGAGGGAGAAACTGTCACCTACCACACTTTCACACCACAAAGGCTCTTCCTGAGCACACTCAGGGACCTATTATGATGTCGACACTATCTCGGAAACGGACAGACTGACCTCCGGTCAGTTGTCCCGACCACCCTATTATGATGCAACCACACATAGTGCGGTAGCATTCCAACATTTCCCTATGGGAGCTGATGCTACGGTTGTAAACTGGCCGTAGGACATGCTCCCGTAGGGAAATGTGAGTAGGTGTTAATCCCTGCACCCCGTGGCAGGCACCTCAAGGTGCCTGACACAGGGTGCAAGGATTAACATGGGGGCAACATAGGAAAATGGGGGACCCCAAACATGCTTTTTGACAGGAATTCCATGTCTGAAAGGCCAGCATGGAAACCTTGTCGGAAACCGTGCATCGCAATCCAAACGGCGTAAACCCCATCCATTTGGATTACGGACTGGTTCCAACTGGCTGACAGGCTTTTTGAGCCCATTGGAAGCCAGCCAGACTGACTGGCCGGTTTCAATTCCGACTGGCTGAATCAAAATCAGCCGGTCGGAATTGAAACCAGCGATGTCGGTCATAAGGCCTCCGACCTCAGTATTAGGCATCGTAATAGGCCACTTTGTCTTTTGTGACCACAGGCAACCTGGGCCTGTGCACAGAGGCAGGAAATTCCAAATACCTCTGGGGATGAAAAACTCCAGAACCTTCTCCTACTTCAAAGTGGGTACCAGGTATAAATATTAGACCCTTAGATCGAACTCTTCAGTACACCTCTGAATCTGTGGAAGACACCAAAGTACTTCTGTGCTGCCAGATGGACTGCTACTCGGGTGCCCTGCTGCCTGAAAGAGAAGGACTCGACCTGCATCTTGAACCAAGGACCGCCAGAATGACTCCAAGGGCCAGTTGGTTGACCTCCTGATTACAGAGATATAGATTTTTAAGCAAAGTGTAAGCCTTGGCATTTAGCCCAAATAGCAAACAAGCATTGGTAACTGTAAATGAAATGAAATACCAACATTTGTAAAGCGCACAGCTACCTCCGTAGAGGTGTCCCGGTGCTGGGAGCCGTCAGGAAGATTCAGCGAGCTACTGCCCAGAGCCACATGGTGCGGGGCTAACCTGCCGCTGGCGTGGGGGATCAGAACCCCGTGGTCCGGAGTCAGGCAACCTGGCCGCTGTGCCACATCTCTTCCATGACCGTAAAGTTTACAAACTTTTGAAAACATTGAAAGAGATGTGTTTGACCACTCTGGCCCGAGTGGGGTGACCAAATCCAACAGGGAGAAGGTCAGGGGCCACTAAGGAGTATTTGGACAGTTACCTGGTCACCAAAGCTGTATCAAGTCCAGTTCCACACTTTACATTCAGACCACTATAGACTTCAATGGAGTGGTCCTGATGCTGAGGATTCAGGATAAGGAGAATGCTGAAAGATGCTCTGGGTGTTGTGCGGTCGACTGGGTTGTCCTTGCAGTTATTCCTCTGTCGACGGTTTAGGTGTAGCAATTTCTATTGTTTCTAAAGCTGGGACTCATTCACAAGACTCCTCAGGAGGGGTAAAGGCTGTCTGATGGGCAGCAACTGTGAGAGGCCACTGGGCAAACTGGGCAACAGAGTGGCAACTTTCTAAAAGTTCCCTTTCCTTAAACGTGACATTAAATTCGACTTGGGCATCAAGTCGGGTTCAATGCGATGACTAATATGATTCCTGGAAGTGCCCATTTTAATGGCCCCATTCAGAAGTTAACCAGGTTGAGAAGTCAGCTAGTAACTCTGGGGCATATTATCAAGCCAGGCGATAAAATTATCGCCGCTTTAGCAGCAGAAAACTGCCGCTAAAACGGCGATAAAGGGCTTGATAATATGCTCTATGGAATTCCAATTGAAACCCATGTTAGATGTAAAGGGCGTCTAACATGGGCTTCAATTGGAATTCCATAGAGCATATTATCAAGCTCATTATCGCCGTTTTAGCGGCAGTTTTCTGCCGCCAAAGCGGCGATAATTTTATCACCTGGCTTGATAATATGCCCCTCTGTGTTTGCCAAAGGGGCTACTACTGTTTGCACAGGAAAAATGTCAATTTGGAAGTTTTGCTGTTAAGAAATATTAGAAGTATATATGCCTACTTAATAATGTACAGCTGCCTGCCTTAGGGCTCCACAGGCAATCCTTGGGGGAGACTTACATATATTGATAAGGAACTTGGGTTCTTGCCATTGGTCAAATTGGGAAAGTCGAACCAGCAGTTTAAAACTGCTCTTCCAGGCTGCAGTGGCAGGATGGGAGCCATTTTGTACTTTGTCACAAGCAGGGTGGCACAACCAGTGCTGCATCCCTGGAAGGGACATTCTGTCTTACATGCCCTGGGTACCCTTGGTACCATACACTAGAGACTTATAAGTAAGTGAGCTTATGCAAATTGGATATAGTCAATTCAACATACATTTGTAAGGGGTTAGAACAAAGGCCCTGAGGTCGGGTTAACAGGCGTCATGCACTCTCAGAGTAAAAAAAAAACGGCTAGTAGTCCAAATGGGGGCAAAAGGTGGGGGGACATTCAAAAAGCCTGGTTCCTCACATATCAGCCCATAGAGGCATGGAGGAAAAGAAACTGGGCATATAAGAAATAAGAATGGCAAAGAGCTGGACATCAGAACCAAACAATTGGAGTCCAACATTATTAGGGGTAACATACCAGCAGTGTCTGAGGAGTACAAGAAGTTTACATACCTAAAGATCTAGTGCCAATCTATGTGGTAGGCGTTGACATAGAAAAGTAGGATTCTATGAGGTGGCCCTAAGATGCACAGGGTTCCAGAAGAGTTTTGGGGACATCACATTGGAAACACATGCCTACAGTGGGATGGTACACCTAGCTTACAGTGGAGGTGAGGCGACCAAAAGAAGTACATCCCAAGGAAAACCATCCTTGTCGCCAAGTTTTGAGTCATCCCATTGAAGTACCACATTAGATTTTGGGATAGTCAAAAGTGCAGAACCAGTTTTGAGTGTATTTTCTTGGTTATGCCAGCAAGGCATGAATGGCTGGGTTTGGGGCAGCAAAGCTGATGATTTTACTGGGTTGTTTAATCTAATATTAAGAGAGCAGATGTTCAATATCAGTTTTGCAGATCTGCACCAGCACCTAGTTGATAGTAAGCTCAGTGACCCGAGGGAGCTTGCTAAGGAGGATCACCTCTGGATCAGCAACAGAGTGTCCAAAAAGGCATCTGGATGGGATCATCCATCATACAAAAGAAGGGGGAGAAAAACTTAAAAATAAGGAGTTCTCTAAAGGCCTCCAAAATAATTCCCAAGGGATACATAGTAATCAGTCACAATCTAAACCAGAGAAGAAGGGGTTCTTTAACAAACAGACAGGCAGGTTAATCCACCAGTGTACTGAGTGTTCCAAATATGGACACTCTAAAGGAGACACCAAATGTCCCAAGGGGACACAGACATCCCCGCCCGTGGCCAGACATCTGGGTTGGCGAGTAAAGCCCTTGGGGAGAAGGTGGTCCCAGTCAGCTTGGGGGAGAGGATAGAGGTTGCCTTAGTGTCCCTAGGGCATAGAGATGGTGCCAAAAGCCTATGTGCCTTCAATTACTTCTAAGTGTAGACAGTGGGTCACAATCGACAGGCACAGGCTGGAGGCTCTGAGAGAAACAGGAGCCAGTATGACTACTGTGAAGTGTCATCTGGTATCCCCAGTCATCCCTACTACATATCACCAGATCATAGTCGCAGAAAACCATGAAAGTCTCTACCCTCTGGATCTGGGAGGGGAGTCTCAGGTTCTCTAAAAGTGGCTGTAAACCCTGCCATGTCTGTAGATTGAAGCTAGAGCACACTGTCTAGAAGGAAGGAAGTAGAGCTCCGGTCACACCTGGAGTTGTTAGGCTTGCCGAACTTGGTCTGTATAACCACAATTTCCATGGCTAACCAAGAGGAGCCTGGAGCCTAGAAGAATGACCCAGGTGGCTGCAAAAAAGAGGAAGGGTAAGCAGCATGGGAAACCAAGCCCCTGAAGTTACCACTGAACAGTTTGAAGGGGAACTTGAGGAAGCCACCCCAGAGCCTACAGAGGAGGACATTGCAGCTTTAGGAGACCTGCCTGAGCTTACTGGATGGCAAGGTGAAGGTGGGCCTATCAAGGAGGAATTCTGCAAGGCACAGGAAGAGTGCCCAACTCGAGAGGGCTTGAGGTAGGACACTGACCCCCAGGCAACAGGTGATACCCATGGAGATCACCTTATCTATTGAAAGAATGACATCCTGATTTCTTTTATCCGTGAGTGCGGGAACATGGCGGCCAGCTAATCGGCAGGTCGCGAGTCGTCCGCTCTCCCGCTCCCCCTGTTATGGTACCGGCTAAGTTAATTGTGGAAGTGCTTAACTAGCGGGTCTGGCTGAGGAGTTGATGCCGCCACATCCTGCTTTGGGGTTTTTGCTGCTCTGAGGGCTTGGTTCTCCGTGCGCTGTGCCTCCTCGGCTTCGGCTTTGGCTGTGTTGCTGTGCTGCGGGTTCGTCCGCCTGCTCTCTTCTCTGGTGGCTGTCCGAGACTGCTCCTTGTGGGGGGGGGGGGTTCTCCCCGACGTGTCCTGAGTTTCTTGCTTCGTTGCCCTGGAGTTTGGGTTTTCTCTCACCCGCGCTGTGTCCCGGGGTCGGACTCAGGCGGATTGGTTGTCTCTGCGGCTCGTGGACTTCCGCATCAGGGATTGATTGCTCCCGTCTGGAAGTCGCCTGCCTGGATCTCGCCTGTCCCCCGTATCGCTGGAGTCGGAGCGGGCGGATTCAGGGTTTTCGGGGGGACGGGTCTTCGGGGGTTTGAAGCCTCGGGATTGAAGCTGCTGCTGGGGGATTTTCTAGAAACTGCCCCATCGATCCTTGGCCTCCGAAGCTTCACCAGTGGTTTTAAGGGCTGCAGCGGACTGCAGCGGAGACAAGGGACCAACAGAGGGGGATCTGCAATCTCTCTTAGCCAGGTAAAAAAGTTTGGGTGTAACTCTTGAATGTGGGCAAGGTTGACATTTCCCCTCTTTAGGGCAGCAGGGGCATTAACACAGAGTAGACGTGCACAGTGCTATAATCGAACACAACTTACTAGCTGTCTCACTTTGGGAACGTTAGGTGTGTTATGTGTACCCCCTGAAAAGCTGTCCCAAATACACAGAGATAGAGGCAGAGGCAAGGCTCATTTTAGGAACTGCCTGTATGAGGTTCATTCTCCATACAAACACCGCAAGCCTTACACTATATTCTCTGACGTAGCTAAAGTAGGTAATGAGGATACTTACTACTACATGGAGGTAGATAAGCTACAGTCTGAACAACCCAAGCAGAATCCGGCTTTATCGGTAAGGAGAAGGCAACAGCCGAATAAAGGGGTAGACCCAAATATACTCAAACAGCCACCTAACACTGCCACTATTCAGGGACGGAGGTAAAAATTAAGATCACAGAACTTTCTTGGGATAGAACCCATTGTACAAAAGCCAGCGCAGGTAACACAGTGTATACAGCCTACGCAGCCGCCTATGCCCACGGAGGCCTCAATAAGTGGTCATAAGAGTAAGAAGCCGACCTCTAGGACAGGGAAACCTGCTCTCGTGAAGGGTAGGAAGAGAGAGAAAATCCAGCCCCTTACAAAAATAACGCCTTCTTTAAAGGCTTACTTTATGTCCAACCCACAAGGGAAAAGGGACTTGAGTAAGGGGGTTCCACTGGCAGACTCGGCTTTAGCTTCTAACCCTGCCGTCCCTATATCAAATAGATATTCCGTACTAGATAAGTCTAATGGTACATTCTCTGCTTCAATGGAAGATGGGTATGTAAATCGAGCTGACTTGGGGGATGTGAGGGTAGAAAATACAGAACCCAATTTGGAAGCCCAGAGGCAGAGTGTAGAAGGGGTCAAAGAGGTCGAGTTAAGCCCTGCTAGAGATTCAATACAAGAGATGCTAAGACAGATATCTGCAGAGATGAGCACACGATTCTCAACCTCGGAGGTTAACCAGAGGAAGATACAGGACACATTCACCAGTCTAGAAGAGAACTTAGATGCACTAACACAAAGGCTGGAGGCATTGGAAAACAAGGTGGAAGAACTTGGTCAGGAGGTCAAGGATAATGCCCACGAAGTGCTCAGTCTAAAAAAGAGAGAGCGGGATGTCGACGAGAGGCTGGAGAGACTTGAAAATGTATCTAGAAGAAATAATCTAAGAGTACTAGACTTAAAAGAAGGATTGCAAGGGGATAATCTGAGAGCATTTGTAATAGATATCCTTGTTAAAGCATTTCCCCAAATTGCCTCAGCATCAATATGGGAGAAAGAAATACAACGCATCCATAGAGACCCCTTCAGGCTAAACCCTGCAAGAAAGAAGCCCAGGAAGATCTTAATATGCATCCAATCCTACCCGCTAAAAGAGCAGTTATTAGGGGCAGCCCTTAAACTTAAATCCATTGAGGTTAATGACATCTCCTTTAAGATTAGGTCTGATATCTCTAAGGTAACGGAAGATAGGAGATGGGAATTAGGGAAACGGATGGATGCATTAAGAGAATTGGGGGCTCAGGTGCAGCTAAGATTTCCTGCTTTTCTGAAGGTTGTATGGACCAACAAGATGTTTAACTTCAGGCTCCCGGAAGAGGTAGACACATTTCTAGAACAGGCCAAAGCTGGAAATTAGTTGGTACCATATATATCTTTATATTTCACTTCTTCATTTTTTCTTTGTGGGAGACGGGAGAGCTACGACTCATATGGCAATGTTTATTGCCATGATTAGACAGGGAGGGTTCCCGGGGGGGGGGGGTGCACTAGTAAATAGGGGGAGGGGATGGTGTGGGGGGGTTACACACGTGTTGGTGGGGAGCATTGGGAAAAAATAAAAAAATAAACCTGATAAACCTTTTTGATATAGTAACTCTCAGTATCCTTAGCAGGGAAGGCAAACAGGACAAAGATAATGATGGGGGATAGACCTCTACAGGGATCAAGTCGGGACTTGGGTTTCTTATGTTGGAATGTTAATGGGTTGAGAATTAAGAGAAGACAGCGTCTGATCCTACAGTATTTAAAAAATAGTTCGGCCTCAATCTGTATGATCCAGGAAACCCACCTTTTACAATCAGAGTGTAAGGCATTATTCGGCAAGGAAAGATGGGTAGATAAAATTATTGCTTCAGACCAACAGTGCTGTTCGAAAGGGGCAGCTATTATATTGAAACAAAATTCGGGGATTGAATTTATCAGATCTCAGGCAGATATAATGGGGCGTTGGGTCATAGCTGAAATAAAATCTCAGATGTCCAAATATACTATAGTTAGTTACTATGGCCCAAATGAGGATGATATTGATCCACTACATAATCTTTGTTTTGCCCTGGCCGACTTTGACTCCCCACTTATATTGGGTGGAGATTTTAATGTCCTTATGGATAACCGACTGGACAGATCCACCTTTCGGAAACAGATTGCGGCTCCCCGTGTTAAAGCCTATATTAGGACTACTCTCAAAAATCTAAATTTATGTGATGTATGGCGGAAAAAAAATGGTGAGGCGAGAGAGTACTCCTTTTTTAGTAAAAAGAATCTACACTTCTCTAGGCTAGATTATATATTTATGGAGCGTTCAGAGGTAGATAAAGTCAGCCACATAGAGTATATGCCGATTCATATCTCTGATCATGGGGCAATAGCCTTCAATTTGGAGCTCCCTCATAAAACCCTTATGAGGAGATGGACTCTAAATAGGAGATTTTTACTGCAACCTTCCACCCCTGATCTTTTGAAATCTAAAACCGCCTGTTTCCTACAAGACAATCTAGGATCAACCTCCCTGCATAATGTTTGGGATACCTGTAAAGCTTGGCTAAGGGGAACTCTAAAGGGGGCGGTTGTGGGCTGGTAAAGGATGGAGAAGACTGAGTTAGCTGGCCTAGAGTCACAATTAAAAAAAATAGAAGCAAAGCTTAAGCACGGGAATACAAAGGTTGCAGAGAGAGAAGATTTAGCAAGGAGACTCGAGGAAGTTCAGTTGAACTTTAGGCTTAAGTCTGAGGAGATTATTCTTCAAAAATGGGAAGCTAGTAAGATGTCTGATTTTGAGCAGGGAGAGAACTGTGGTAAGCTCTTGGCAATAAAGAGCCGAATTGATAGATCCTACAATAACATCAGTAGGATAAAACACCAAGCACACATCACTGAGGATAAAGATGCGATAGAACAGTCTTTTGTTCAGTTCTTTCAAGAGCTATATAAAGAAGACTCCTATACAGCGGAAGAACACATAGATTTGTGGCTTAATGAGAAACTGCTCCCGAAAATATCCGAGGATAGTCAGATTTTTTTAAAGTCTAAAATAACTGGAAGTGAGATTCTGGCTGTTCTGGATAAATCTAAGAGGGGAAAAGCCCCCGGCCCAGACTCAATTCCAATTGCAGTCTACTCCATATTAAGAGATCAGATTATTCCAGTTTGGTTGGATTTATTTAATGATATTCTAGGTGGTCTTTCCCCCTTGCCAGACTCTTGGAATGGAGCACTCATATCTCTTATCTTGAAACCAGGGAAGGATCCGACTTTATGTCAGTCGTATAGGCCGATATCATTATTGAATACAGACTATAAAGTATTTGCAGGGATATTGAATAATCGCTTGTCAAAAATTATTGGCCCCATTATACATCAAGATCAGAAGGGTTTCATTCCAGGTCGGAAAATGTCAGAACTAGTGTATACGCTAATTGGGGCAGCTGATTTGGCAGTGGCACAGAATATGCCTTTTTCCATCATTACTGTGGACGCTGCCAAAGCTTTTGATCGTGTAAATTGGCATTTTCTAGATAGGGTCTTGAAGGTTTTTGGACTCGG
This sequence comes from Triturus cristatus, assembly GCF_964204655.1. Lineage (NCBI taxonomy): Eukaryota > Metazoa > Chordata > Amphibia > Caudata > Salamandridae > Triturus > Triturus cristatus. The sequence continues at coordinate 472,918,446 of NC_140580.1, read as the reverse complement.
GATGAGTTTAGGGATGTACTCAAAAAAATCTATAGGTCACCTTATGCCCAGATTCTAGTTAATGGATGTCCCTCACCAACTGTACAAATAAGTAGGGGAACTAAGCAGGGCTGTCCTTTGTCGCCTATTTTGTTTGACTTATATATTGAGCCCCTCGCCCAAAGTCTTCGCCATAACCAGAAGATAATCCCCTTTTCCATAAACGAATTTGAGAGGAAAGTTGCCCTTTATGCAGATGACCTGGTGCTAATGTCTCCTAATCTCACTACTGCGCTCCCTGAGCTTATGGCTGAAGCACAGGCGTTTGGGAAACTTTCAGGGTATGAAGTGAATGTAGATAAGACCGAGGTTATGGCATGGAATATCCCAGATCATGTGAGCAAGTCGGTCAAGGAGTTTAGATACTTAGGAATTACAATTACCCATGACTTGGGGAAACTCCCAAAAACAAATCTAGAAAGGGTGTCTAAGGAGGTCGATGTTTTGTTGAAAAGGTGGCAGAGTTTACCTCTCTCACATTATGGGAGGGTGAACCTAATAAAAATGTCCATACTGCCAAAATGTACCTATCTGTTTAATAATATCCCTTTAGCGTTTGCAAAAGCCGATCTGCTTAAAATTCAGGGAAAAATTTCATCTTTTATATGGGCTAGCAAGGGGGTCCATTTATCCTGGAAGAAATTAAGACGTAAATTGAAGCAAGGAGGTATGGGTCTACCTGATTTACAACTATACTGCTGGGCTTACCAGATAAAGAACTGTAGGATGCTACTGCTCTCCCCAGACAAATCACTAATTGGGAGTATGTTCTCCGCCATGTTAAACGGCATAGACTCATTCGGATTTATGTACAAATTTGGTTCTTTCAAATTCTTTAAAAAAGTGCGTTTGAAGACTCTACAAATGGCGGCAAAGCTATGGGCAAGCTGTTGTGACTGTCTTGGGCTTTCGTATTATAGTGAGTGGGCCCCTGTGTGGGGGTCTCCAGGAACACCGGAGTGCTTCCAAGATGCTTTAGCTCGTCCTCTGCTTGAGGCTAGTGTCACGTCCTGGAAGGATATTGTCTTAAATAATGAATGCTTCTCATGGGAGTATTGGAATTCTATCACTAAAGGCACTTTATCCAGGTTTAAATGCTATCAGATTGTTTCTTGGTGTAAGAATCAACCCTGGCCACCCTATGAGGAGTGTCAAATGGAAAATGAACTACAAGATGTGGCTCCCAGGAAAAAGGAAGTGGCTCTTTGGTACGGGCATCTTCTAACTGCAGCCAACAGGAAGATTGATAACCCAAGACGAGTCTGGGAAAACTACTTGCCACAGGAGGAGTTAGATAAATTATGGCAAGTATCAATAGATACTCTTTATTTGACTGTTAAATCTGCCCCACTCAGAAAGAACCATTTCTTTACAATCCATAGGCTGTATTGGTCACCCCTGAAAATTTCAGAAATGAGAGGCGGAGGAGAAGCAAGATGCATTAGGTGTGGCTCCCTGAATGCGGATGATGTTCATATATTTGCCTCCTGCCCTAAGTTACAGGAATACTGGGAAAACGTGGGTAAGAGTATTTCGAAGGTGCTTGGTTCAGATGTAGAGGTAAGCCCATCTCTTATACCTTTTGGGATAACCTTCGAACTTGGGGGGGAGGCAATATATGAATGTACTGCAATATAAGTTGGTGTTTTTTATGATCCTCCTGGCTAGGAGAGAGATTTGTAAACTTTGGCGTCAGGTGGCACCACCGTCTTGGAATGCCTGGTGGAATTCAGTTACTTATTTTAGATCTCTGGATCAAAGGGTGAATATCTATAGAGGTAGGCCTGCTACGGGGTTATTCTGGAGTCTGTTGGATGGAAATGTAATAGATAGTAGATTAGAGTAGGCTAAGGTTAAATACCAATGATTAAAAACCTCTTGATCAGCTCATGATGTCCACTGTGGGCGGTCCCCAAAAGAAGAAACAACAGCTGAGACTGAAACCATCAAGTCATCTGCACCAGTGGTGGACCAGGTCGAGAGGTTGCTATGGCTACTGAGGTTATATGAGGTAAAAAAATAAATAAAATGAAAGCATGACATCCTATACAATAAGCCTAAGTTTCCTGGACCTGGGACAGCCCGTGTGCTGGTGGTCCCCTCATAATATACCCTTGGCAGGATATCTGGGGCACGACAAGGCCTTTGCCAGGCTTGTCCCCTGCTTTTATTGGTCCCGAATGAAGACAGCCTCAGATGCATTCTGTAGGTAATGTCCCACCTGCCAGGCCAGTGGGGAAAAAAAGAAAAAGCTGAAGGACCCCCTTGCTCCTTTTCCTGTCCTTGGCACTCCCTTTGAAAGGGTGGGCATTGCCATTGTTGGTCCTTTGGAACCCAAGACAGCCTATGGCAACAGGTTCATTCTGGTCTTGGTGTCTCAGAACACATGGTACCCAGAGGCCAACGTTCTGAGGTTGATGACTGCACCTATGGATGCCAGGGTCCTGATGGGTTTTATTTTAACTGTGTGGGGTTCTCTAAGAAACTAGTGTCTGACACAGGTACTAACTTCATGTCAGTGTACATGAAGTTCGTTTGGGATGAGTGTCGGGTAACCTAGAGGTCTGAAGTTGGAAAAGAAGAGGAGAGTGAACTTCTCCCTGACCTTCTTCTACCCAGGAGCACAATGGGTCAATAAAAGATGTTAACCTCTCCCCTACTCTGATCCAGAACAGCAGAGGGACTTTCACCATACAGTAAGCCTGTAAAGAACAGAATTTACGGGTTGTCGGACAAGGTGAGAGCTAGCATCAAGGAGGAGGTCTTGTAGATGCTGGCACAAGGAGTGATTGAACTCTCCTCTAGTCCCTGGTCCAGCCAGAGGTGCTGGTAACCAAGGCTGCCCTACTCGGCACCCCTGCAGAACAAAGGTTCTGTGTGGACTATGAGGCATTCATTTTGATTACCAAGACTGTCGCTCACCCCATCCTTGAGCTGATGATCTCATATACAGACTGGGAGCTGCCAAATTCCTCAGTACTTTTGATCTCACATCCAGGTACTGGCAGATTGCTCTGACTGAAGGGCAAAGAAAGGTCTTCAATCTCAACCCCAGAGGGCCACTTCCAGTTCAGAGTGATGCCCTTTGGTTTAATGGATGCCCCTGACACCTTTCATAAGTTGGTGAACAGGGTCCTAGCTGGGAAGGAGGCATTCTGTACCATCTACCTAGTCAACATAGCTGTCTTCGGCTCCAGCTGGGAAGAGCACCTGTACCTCCTCCAGGAGGTGCTTCGGACCCTGCAGCAGACAGGCCTAAATATTAAGGCCACATGATGGGCGGGGGCAAGGTGCTACTCCTTGGGCCAAGATTAAAACTATCCTAGCTTGGCAACCCCCTAATACACAGACTGAGGTGAGGGCCTTCCTTGGCCTCACCGGATACTGCAGGAGGTTTGTGAAGGGATGCAGCACAATTGTTGCCCCAGGACAGAGGACTGTCAGAAAGCCTTTGACTCCCTCAAGAAAAGGCATGTGTACAGCACCGGTGCTCAAGGATCCTGACATCTCCAAGGAATTCATAGTGCAGACAGACTTAGGGGCTGTCTCAGCACAGTTAAATGAGGAGGGCCTAGACCAACCTGTAGCCTTCGTTAGTAGGAGGTTACTTTCCCTGGAACAAAGGTGAAGTGCTATTGAGAGGGAGTCCTTTGCTGTGGTCTGGGCACTGAAGATGCTGAGATCATACTTGGTTGGGACTTATTTCCGGGTTCAGAGAGACCACAGGCCTCTCAGATGGCCTACAGGGTGTGGACTTTATGGTGGAACACCGCCCCAGATCTGACCACGCAAATGCTGAGGGTTTCACCAGGTTCTTCAGACTTAGTGATGAGAACTCCCAGTAGGTTGGGTAGTTCTTCCCACTGTCAGCTGGGGGACACATGTTATAACTGTGAGCCTTAGGGTGGTCTTCCCCCAAGCTTTTTGACGTACTCCTCCATTTTTACTAATATAGTTTCTGATGACCTTAGGACTCTGTGCACTTTACCACTGTTAACTAGTGCTAAAGTGCATGTGTTCACTCCCTAGAACATGGTAACTTTCACTTACACCACCTTGCACATTAATTTACTTGTAAGTCCCTTGTAATGTGATACTACATGCAATCAGGGCATATAAATTAAATGCTACTTGTGGGGCTGTAGCGCTGATTGTGTCACCCACTTTAGCAGCCTTTTAAACCTGCCTCAGACCTGTCAGTGCAACCCATGTGTGCAATTCTAACTGCAATTTGAACCTGGCAAAATAAACCTTTTGCCTAAACCTTTCTTTTTAATACATGTATGTCACCCTAGTTTTCTTAATGTGCAATTAATATTTGCTAAAGTGTTTATTCGCAATTGAAGGTAAGATACCACCAATATTATGTATTATGCCAATTGCCGTTTTTAAAGTGTGTATTCTAAGATTCTTTTTAACTAATTAATTGATTTGTATTTTTTTTTACAATTTTAGTTGTCGCGATTATCTGTAGGGGATATATGGTCGCACTTCCAAGGTATGCATGGTGTGTAAGTGACTGGGATTGAATGGAATAGACTATTTAGGAGATATAGGACTACATTTTCTCCAAAGGAAACTGTTTTTGCGACTCTAGGTTTAGGCCCTAATAGCTCATAGGGCAGAGTGAAGTATTTAAAAAGTCGAACATGTACTTTTAACTTTTACATGTCCTGGTAATGAAAAACTCTTAAATACGTTTTTACTACTGCAACGTCTACCTCCCCATAGGATAACATTGGGTTCCCTTATTACATTTAAAACGTTGTAACTTTCAAGTGGGAGCAGATCCGAATGTCAAGTTTGGTTTGTATGAAATTGTAATTTAAAACCCTCTTTAATGGGAAGGTCACATTTTAAGTCCCAATTCTGCAAATGTCACTTTTAGAAAGTTGCCATTTTTTTGTCCCAACCATTTGGTGCCTACAGCCTGTATCCTAGGTCACATGACTAGGTGTAGCTGGCAGTTGGTCTTAGTGTATTTCTAATAGGTTACGACTCCTGGTTAGGAGGCGTCCCCCTGAGCACAGCGTGGGAACCTGTGTGGCGGGTATTGAAACAGTTAATCACACTCCAATTAAATTCAACCTTCTATTGGATGAATCAAAATCACATTTATTCATTTCCTTTGATACTCGATTAGTGTGAAGCAAACATTTCTCATGTCTTATCTGAAGATCATTCAAATTGTAAAGAATCCATCCCGATGCATTTCGGGCAGATAGATGCCCTTCGTCAGGGGTACAAATCTATAACAAATAATGAGCAATGATACAATGAGGAAACCACCCAACAACAATGTTGATGTAATTTAAAACAGTTACATGACCTTTAAGTAACGTGACTATAGCAGCGGGTGTCATGCTCGAAAAAACAAGAACTAAAAAACAAAAGGTGAAACAGTAGAAACAAACGCGAAAGCAGAATGTGATCGTTTATAATATTGTATCAATGAATGGTGATGACCGTGCACTCGTGATGGTATAATTCGGTTGTGAGCTGGCATTAAAATAGTGAAACAAATGTGGAGCACATAAAGGTTAAAATGCTCTAGGCACAGATGTAACGTGTCAAATAAATACCCGATGGGTAAACTCACGCCGCCATGTTTAGCGGATCTACCACTTGCAGTAGGTGTAAGACCTGGTGAAAGTGGTATTAACAAGAAATACGGCTACAATCATGGTGCCGAGATAGAAAGGAGAACCGGGTGCTCTAAACAAGCACTGCGTACTCACATCATAGATATGAGTGTTCTCGCTGTTCAGTTTAACTGAAATGAATGTACAAAACATGCTCAGTGTTCTCAAAATGCCAAGTTGGCGGTCGCTTTCAACCAATGTTAACTCAAAACAAACAGTATCAATAATCAGTACTTACGGCGTAGTATGGCGAGAACGCCACGATATACCTCATCCCTGGGATCGGGCCGGAAGCTCAGAACACAACTGATGGGCAATTATATGAAGATGGACTGCTACCCAGTTATGGGAACGGTCGCCATCTTTGAGTGGTTACGTTCCTGATATCAGACAAAGATAAAACTGAAAAACTGGAACAAAACTTAAAAACTGAGGTCGACCAGCCAGGTTGGTTATAAACATGGTATTTAGTCTTAACCAGTATCCAAGTGCAAGTCCAAACATGGACTAAATACATATCCCAAAGCTAAATCGTGGTAAGTGAAAACAGCCGCTTATGTTTACTAATGTCCCAAACGAAATGACACGTGACATTTAACAACACCTAAAAGTGGACGGTGTAGCTGAAATTGAACCATGACGTCCAGACACGCAATATGTCAGTCTTAATATTAATACGTGCAATGCAATACTATACTGTGTAACCATAACGGTTATACAATACAAACCGTAGGCATGTAGATGACAAAAACAAAAATCCAGTCAGGTACATGAACAGTAGAACCCAAGCATGAGTCAAATAGAAAATCAAAAAAATTGAACGCAAATCACTGGAAGTGAAATAAAAAAATATATAAAAATGGAAAAGTACAAGAGACCATAAATAGGAGTGAATGGAAAGTTGGTAAGGATAAGAAGAAAGAAAGTAGAACCAAAGGTCATAAATAGCATACAAATTCCATTCTGTCATTGAGTCCATTAGGCTTCAGTGAATTGAGAGTTCTGATAAAATAATTTTCCTTCTAAAGCAGTCGATTATTGTTATCTGTTCCCTCACGTTTTTTTAACGATTTCCAGAACCAGGAACTTCAGTTGGCTGATCTGATGTTGACGTTCCATGAAGTGGATGGCCACCACTGATTTTGTGTTCTTCGTGCGGATGCTACTCTTGTGCTCATGCATGTGTGTTTTCACTTTTCTTTCGGTCTTTCCCACATACACTAAGCCACAAGGGCATTTCAGAAGGTAAATTACATTGGACGTGTCACAAGTGGCAGTTACCCTAAGGTTGATTCTGGTCCCTTTCATAGGGTGCGTCATCCATGAACCTTTGATTACATTGTTACAATTGCTACAATTCTAACACTATGAGGTACCCTTGAAGACCGTCATACTGGTTTTCACCATGGGTTTTGTGAGAAGTTCCTTGAAGTTCTTACCTGTCCTGTATGCAAAAATGGGTTTGTTGACAAACAACCCTTTGAAATCTGGCTCCCTGGCTAGCACGGACCAGTGTTTGTTGATAGTGTTCTTAAAATGATGACTCATAGTCGAATATTTAGAAACGACTACCATTCCGGTTTTGTACTGGTTTATCTGTTGTCTTAAATAGGTCAATTCTTCTCTTGTCAGCACACTGAGATTTGGCTTGTTCCAGTATATTTGAAGGATAACTTCGTTCAGCGAACCTTGTCAACATATTATCAATTTGCTCAGCGCATATTGCAGGATTAGACACAATACGTTTAACTCGCAACAGTTGTGAGTATGGTAGATAGGTTCTTTAAGGATTTCTGATGAAAGCTATTGTAATGTAATATGTTGTTTTTGTCAGTCTGCTTGCGAAAGATGTTGGTTTCCAATTTAGCTGCAACTCTGGTTATTTGCACATCCAAAAATGTCATGGTGTCTTAGTGTTACGAAGACACCAACCTGAACTCCGGTTTGTTCCTTCCCCGATGTTGCCGTCCCCAACTCCCTCGAAAATCAGCCAGAAAGAGCAAGGTAGGTAAGTACTCACTATTCCCAACTGATTCCCAAGGGAAGGGGGGAATGGATGAGAAAGAGAGAGATAGACAAAACACTGTCTGCAGTCTGTTATTTTCAGAAGTGTCCAGGAGTTGGTCTCTCTGGAAACTGGGGGCTAGTCTGTGACCGGAGGTACTTGTCTGTGGTTAATGTTGTGGAAGATTTACCTGAACAAGTCAACACAAAGAATACGAATGTGTCCCCTGTAGATTCACTCAACTATAATCATAACAGAATTGCATTATAATTATTTACACATTAACATACCCTGGTGGCCTTCTGCTATAGTCTGTTAATCTATGTTTTAGTTTTCCACCATGATTCTTGACCTGACCTTTTGAAATGACATAAACAACATCACTTTGAAACTAGAGCTAAACCTTCTACGTTGTCATAATTATTCTTTGGTAAAAACTGAAACTCAATACCTTTTAACGCACCAGCCTCTGTCCGTAATGGGGGGTCTGAAATAAATAAAACACATATACAGTGTTACTTGTTACTTTTCAAGGTGGTTAGAGCTAAGTGTTCTTTCTTGGTTGTGTTATATTTAATAAAGTGCCTTGCCTGTAATACCTCACTTACATCCCTGGAGATCACTTGCTCAAAAGCAAGTATTTTATGAGACATAGGGTGAATGGAGGATTGAAATTAAAGTCACATTGAATTGCTCTTGATAGCAGTTTCTTCCAAAAAAATAATTTAGTAGGACCTTGCAGAAGAATTGGTGAAATTCAGTCTTGATGCTGAAAGACTTAAGCAGTAAGGTAGGCACAAACGAGGGACTTTTATCTAATACTGCCATTTCTTGTGTGGTTAAGGTATAGTTAGACAAATTAACAAGCATTGGCATAGCCAATAGGTCTCGCTTTTGGGACCTTATAAGTATTTAGTTATGCAGCACAATAGCCTGGGTGCAACAACATCAACTGTTGCATGGCTAAACACTTAGAAGGTCCCAAAGGCGAGACCTATTGGCTATGCGAATGCTTGTTTCGCATTTGTCACCCAGAGTGGGACAGGTATGCCCAGACTTGGGTCTCCATGCCACTGGAGTCAAGCTAGTCTAGCTGATATGGGGTGAAACCCCGAAACCGGTCCTAGGATGCTTGTTTCCAGTGCAGGGAGGACCTGGCCTGGCAGTTTGGGCTGGACTGTTCTCATGGGGACCAGGGTCAAGACTGATATGTATATGACTCTGTCTAAATTGGAATGGCATGGTGAGCAAATAAACGGTGGATTTAGGCTCAGATCTCTGTACAGGGGTGAATATATGACATTGTTCAGCATTCTGTCCATCAATTGTTTTTGCACTCATTTGCATGGAGCCACACCTCCTTCAGATCATGCTTGGCTACATGTGGGTTGGCACAATCTGTGCTACAAAAGGGGCCGCAAAAGCATTTGTAGCCCCTTCTTTAAAACCAAAGTGTCCCATATGCACAAAAAGCAGACACACGCCTGTTAAACCCCTGAAGCACATGTATAATATTGCCTTAGATGTTTATCAAGACTAACAGTAAATTTAACACACAACAAAAACCTGCTGAATTCTCAATACAAGGTTCTAAAAAATGTTTTGCTGAGAATTTAGGTAAGCAGCTACCTCTACAAAAGCTCTATTTCAGTCTCTGAAGAAAATTGAGCCCCACAGCACAGAGTAAGCCCACAAAATGTATTCCTAACTGGTACCATCCAAGGACACTTCTAGGATGGAACCAAACAAATCAAAAGTGGGATTCCAGCCACAGAACTGAAGCAAGAGGCATTAGTGAGTCCAGGATGTAGGGGACAACACTTAACTACTTTCCTCTATAGAGGCTTTTCTTTTGATGAAACGCTACTCGTAATACCTAGGGTTGTCGAACAATGCTAAAGCAGCTGTCCACTTTTGTAATAGAAAGCTAATGAGCTCATTTAGGGAAGGCATCATTCCAGCACTCATGAAGAAGTCTTGACTTACACTCTGTTCTGAAAAAATACCAGGCTTAGAAATTGAGATTCCTTCAAACTACCACCCCAGGTGGAGAGGATTGGCCTAACGGCTAGGGCGGTTGACCTTGAATCTGTGTAACTGTGTTCGAGTCTCGGCAATGACGCTGAACATCCTGTGAATCTGGGCAAATCACTTAATCTCCCCGTGCCAATCCCCGCCTCCCCCCCAAAAAAAGCATTTGCAATGCAATAGGTCTCCCATTTGCGAGAGTTTAATCTATTGGCATTGTAAATGACAATGCCTTTTATTAATGTTTTAAAAACCAACACGCAAATAAAAGGCATTGCCATTTACAATGCCAATAGCTCAGACCCTCACAACTGCGAGACCTATTGCACTGCAAATGCTTGTTTACAGTAGAAATGTTCAATAGAAGGGTCAAATTTTGAGTGCAATTGATGCAACAGCTTCACAGGAGACAGCTAATGATTTTTCTCCCACTTTCCAGGGTCCATTCATTCTTCCTTTTATTATTCCAACCTTATTTATTGTTTATCTAGTCCTCACCCACATGCTTGCTGAAGAATCAATTGAGGATTCTCCATCCTTTTCTCAAGAGGGGAAGCTGCACATAAATACATTCATGACCCCTTACACGAGTTACATAGAAAAATATGCTATTGAATACTTGAAATGGTGCAGTTCTCATCTTAAAAGAGGGTTTTTCAAAGAACATTAAACACATAGCCCTGACAGATTCTACCTTAGCCTTGTGAATAGACTCCCTGGCAGTTCAGCCCCCCAAGCTGTGCACGGGTATCACTATTCTCACAAGTGTACCTAAGCATTGTATCAAAATTGTAAACCGTTGTTAATGTTTATCAACTTTTCAAGGTTTTCCAACTGTAAACAGGTAGCAGTTTCCAAATCTAAAGGGGCAATTACAATGCCCAACTGTGACCAGGCAAGATTTCCAAGTTAGAAATTGCTAAAAGTGTTTCCCAACTGACGAGCATTAGTATTACCCAACTGCAAAGAGAGCAATGTTGCCCAACATCAACTGTGTGCCATTTCTCAATTATATTAAAGCACTAACATTTTACAACTAAAGGAGTCTTGTTTACCCAATGGGAGGCCTACATTTAATATTTCGCAGCTATTAATCAATCTCTATCAGCGAACAATATCCCAAGGAGGTTGACGAACACACATTCCATACTGTAACCAGGTAACACAATGTAACAAAAATGTAATAAGACAAGGAATGTTTATGACAAGTCTAACAAACATTGGCAAAGCCAATAGGTTTTGCCTATGCAAAATCTACTGGCTCTGTCAATGTTATTTTGCATCAACATGGCTTAAAGTAAAAAAATGTTTTAAAAAGCACTATGATGAGGTCAATGCTGGCTGCATCATAGCACTTTTCCCCCCCATTAAGTCATGGCCACGCTGCTGTGCAACATTTAACAGAGAAGGGGGCCTGCGGGGGTGAAGCAACGCGATAAACACATCGGAGAGCAGGAAGAGGTGCCTAAACACATTAGAGAGTGGGAGAATAAACAACAGCAGTGGGTGGATAAAAACAGTGGAGGGCAGTGAGGTGGTAGGGGAAACATGAGTGGGGTGAAGGGGGGGGGGAGAGGGGGACTGCGGTGAATCTTTATATTTCTTTGTAAAGCCGCATTTGTGTGACATGCTTAGACTGTGCTGAGTGTATTACCATAACTTGGTCTGTGCTGACATAGGTTAATTGGTATTGTGGCACACACTGCACTGCTATTGAAAGAAAGGAATCTCGGCCAGGAAAAGGAGCAAAACTACCTATATCCTGTCTCCGCAGTAAGAGCGCATCCCATGGTGCAGTGGTGTATGCATATCACATAGATGCAGCTTTACAAAGAAATATAAAGTTTTACGGCATCATTCTTGAAACAATGATCATAAAAAGTGCACAAGCAAACAGTATTTGTCAAAGCAAACCTCAAACTTCACACAAAAGCAGTCGGGCTTCCAGTGTCCTCCTCATCCTGAACGATTGGGGGGGAAGGGTCAATGGCACAGCGCAGGCAGGAGGAGAGCGGGGGTTGATTTTAAGGACAATGGAGGGTGAGTAGGTTTAAAAACAACAAAGAGCGTGAGGGGTGGGTTCAAAACAACAGCGAGGAAAGTGGTTGAAACGGGGGGTGCATGAAACAACGCTGAGCGGGAGGAGGGGGCGGTGGTTGAAACAACGGATACCCAGGGGGAGGAAGGGGGGGCGCGGTAAAAACAACGGATGAGCACAGCTGCAAAATAAACATGCACTCGCCAAAAGACCTAGTTTAGTAGCTCCAGGAATGAAGGAAGCGGACGAAGACTTCAACAAGCATTGGCTGTAAAAGTAACGTGGCAATCATAACAAGCATTGGCCGCACGCGCGCCTCGCGCTTGAAGTTTAAAAAAAAAAAAAAACAAGCCAGGCGGAGCGTGGCGCGCGTGCGCGCGCTTGGGGGCGGGGGAGCGGACCCTTTGAGGTGCTCCCAAAAGGCGGATTGCATGGCGGCACGATGCGCGTGATTGTGCGCGTGCTAGCCATGCAATCCGCGTTTTGGGAGCACTTTTGAAACCCGTATTCAATAGTCTCGCTTTGCAATCGCTTACGCGATAGCAAGGCGAGACATAAAAATTGATGATCTGGTGGTGTCTTGTCTTCCTGTCCTTACCATCTTTAAAACTGTCTCTGGGTTTTTTATTCCCCTGTGGGACTCACAGGCAAAATCTCCCCCTCTCCGTCATCTACCCCTGCCCTGAGCTCCCCACTGTCCCATACCTCTGTTCGTTCTGTTCCTGCTGCACCGTTATAAAGAAATCTGAAATTAATCCTCACTATTAGGAACTGGCGGATATGATGAGGACCTTGTACCTGGTTCCTCACTGCCTATATCAGAATCACTCAAAACTGATGATTCAGAAAAAGTAACTACTTTTCTTTGTATGGGACCTCTGCTAATTTACTACCCCTGGTTGTCTTGTTTATGATACTCATCAAAGAGGTATGCATATGATTTTTTGAGAGTCTATATTGATCCCCTCAAATCTCAAATAAATGAAACTAAAGAAATCTCAAATTCATGTTGTCTCACAAATTATGAAACATGGATTGGTTTACACAACTCAGAAAACACAGGTTTTGTTCTATATGTACAGGTGCCACTATACAATCAACACATGTTCAATTGAATGCAGAAAGATACTGAAAAAGTAATATTGATGATATGTGCAGAGAAAAAGGTCTAATTTGATGTATTAAATACGATTAATAAAACTTTGCAGCAAATCCTTAAATTTTTCTTTTTCTGTCTATTGTTATAAATAACATCCAAAAGAGAAAAGTTATTAAACATTTTGACATTTCAACCCCTCTAAAATGATTATTTATGAAAAACCAGGTCTTAGGACCTTTACAATGAAAAAAATTAAATAAAAAAAAATAAAACCACATGGCCTTCTATATGCCTTTCCCACATTCCTTTTTTCTGATGGTGGTAAAGATTAAGGTGATATTACTAACTATTTTCAGCCGATCCATCCATGGCTCACATCATTGATACAGCTGGTAGAGTGACCACCTCTAATTTTTCAAATGTCTCCCTCTCTTCTATTATTCCCGGATCGTCTTCATTAGTCAATGTGTTGTCTTCACAACATAGGGAGGAGGCAGAGAGGTGGGACTTAGAGGAAAAGAGTTGTTCTACAAGAGTAGCAATCTTTGTCCAATATTCCAGAAGGGCGACTTTCATGTCAATTAATTAAAGGCAGTGGTTTACCTATGAAACCTGGTCCCTCGTGCATGGAGATCAACTTTTTTTCCAATTTTATGCAATCCTCTTAAAATGTTTAGTTTGTTTGACAGATGAATTTCAAAATGATTTAGCTCTATCTTCTTTGAATGCTCAATGGGCATCTATTAATGTGTTTGGAGAGTAAAGGGCTCTTTTGATCTAACCATTACTTTGTTTACTCACTTCCATTTCCATGATCTTAGAACATAAATTCATTTTCTGCCTCAAGTAAGGGATTTACCCTTGTTTCTAAAATGCTTGCAGTGCTTTTGAACGTTTGGAGTCTACTTACATGCAATGGTTGTGAGTGAAAGTTGTTTTTTGTTAGCCATTACCTCAGGTAGATTATTAGGGAAGTAAGTTAAATTCTTTGATGAATTTTTTCTCCTTATATCACAATCATGCACAATAGAGTCATCCTTTATCATGGTCTTGGACTTGTCTCAAAAGTTTGACTCTTTTTCATCTGACTCAGGAAATAGTTCTTCCTGATATGTTTTCTAAAACACAAAAAGGGGAATTGCCTGTTCATTTTCTAAAATGGGTTACTATTTTCCAGTTTAATGGCCCTTGGTTTATCAAATCAGCAACAAGAAAAGTGGTGATCTCTCTACTTGATTTGAACTCATGACATGCTGAACCCGCACAGTAGAGATCACTTAACCTATGGAGTCTGTTTAATTAGCTATCCTTATGAAACCGGGAACAATACGTTAAGCGGGTGCAGTTGTTCAGCCAGAATCATTATTTTATTGAGGTGTTATGCCCTGTACACACATACTTTATAAGCACCATCACTAAATGCAGACACACAAACGAGTGAACATGCATATGAAAAGTAAAACAGGACATGAGGAGAACTAACAAACAAGCATTGGCAATGCAAATAGATCTGGTTTCTAACTGAATGACTCAGTCATTGGTGAGTTTTTACAAGCAACAACTCATCTGAGTCGCTCAATCACCCATCCACAATAAAAAAAACACAAATCAACAAGCATATGCAAGAGAAATTAAAGAAAGAAAATTAGGAAAAAGAAAATAAGCGATGGCTAAACATGACAGGTTTTTTTGCAAAAAAAAAGTAAAGTGAAAAAATGTAAACATTGCAGCAAGCGGCCAATTTGGAATGGTATTTTGCATGGTGTTTAGACAGAGTAATATCAATTTATCCTTAAAGAGCTACTGCCTTTAATATAGGCATTTCACAATAAATAGGGGTTTCTTCAATTTTTCATAACATTTCATATTAACCAGATCAAACCAATGGCAATGGGCATAGCTTTCCTCAATGCACCAATGAGGTGTTTATCATTGGCTCGGAACCATAACAAACTCAAGTGCACTCTATAAAACATAAGCTTTGCCACAAGGCAACCAACAGTTCTACTGTCATAAAATTACAGATATGCACAAAATTACAAATGGCAAAACACTATACACCACATTATTGTTTAGTGACTTTCTCCGTAACAACATTAGCATTTTGAATTAAAAAAAACACAGATGTTCACTAGTATAGTTAGCAGCACTAACTATAACTTGCCTTGCATTGCTTAAGACCTCTAATATGACTATACTAAGAACTTGTTCTATGACATCATTGATGACATCACTGATGACATATCAAATGACACAATTGATATCACTGATGCCATCACTGACGACATAATCCTAGCTTTATTTTCTCACATATTGCTATATAAATTGCTATGAGTTTACACATAGCATAGTTCACATTAACAAACAACCACAGATACATGGGAAACCCTCAATGAGTACAGTGTTCATTCTGTACACAACTATTCGGAGAAAGTCAAAATAGTGAATGCCAGTTCTAAAACAAGTGCCCTACTATGGACAGCTTTTATCTGTATCAAACCCTTGACACACACAAACCTACGTTAAGAAATGAGGTTGGTGTCAGCAGAGAACTGTAAACAGTGTTTCATCTATGGAGAGAATTAATTCTATACCACACTGTTTGCAAAAAGTGAAACTCTCATGAGAAATACACCACAGAGCTTTGAAATGATCTGCGAAGAACAGTGTACATTCTATTTAACAGTTGTAAAAAAACACTATTTGCTAAAAAATAACCAAGATCTGAAGGTGCTAGAGATCATACTACCTGTCCCCTTCATAATGTGGTGAAAACTTTACAGATAGCCCTTTGTCTGAAGTAAAACAATCACACATACATAGGTTAGTACCTGGTGCACACGCTCTTCCATGTTTAGTATAAATTATCATGCTGACACAGTTTTCTCCAATAACTCAAGGCTGCTTACAAAAGTTAGTATTTAATATATAGAATATTTCTCCTGTTGGAAACTTTTTGCGCAGAACCAAAACATTGTGTGGAGCATTATGAATACAAGTCAACTGTCACTTGCACACATGTTCAATACCGCTAGACTGCTATGGTACATTAGGAGCACCAACGTTTTGTAAACACTTAGACCCATTGGCTGCACCCAAGCTGCTCAAAATTATGTAGAATTAATATGGTAGTTACTAAGCTGTATGTAAACTGTACAACAAACTTGCACCCTCATTGGATGATGTCATCAGTGATGCCATCAATGATGACATTTGAGATGCCATAAGTGATGTCATCAATTATGTCATAGACCATGCCATGAGGGATGTCATATGTGTGGTCAAAAGCAGTGGATGGCTGGGGTGCAGGTATAGTTAGAGCTGCTAACTATAACTGGTGAATTTCTGCATTTTCTTGTTTTTCTAGTTAAAAATGTTAACGTTGTCACTGAGAAATTCACCTAATTATTACGTTACTTTATATTTTGTTTTTTTAGTGACTTTCTAAGGTTTATTCTTAAAACAAAATCAGATCTTTTTGCCACACCTATCTATTACATTACTTTCATTGAATTTCTCATTTTGTTTAACATAAAGGTAATACTTAATTACCATATGCTAAAGCAACCCCCTGCTTAGTTGTCAGATCGGTATCCTAAGGATCATATTGACACTGATGTGGTCCACCTCCTAATATCCCCAATGTCTGATAACAAGTAAACAGACATTAAAGGACATCAAGCGGGGGAAGGTAAAGAAGGGGACAGCGGGGAGGGAGACCTGAAAATACAAGGAAAAGCAATCAACCTTCTCTTCTGCTAAGCACCTAGGACTCTGACATACTAATCCATTGTTAATCATATCATTTCTGCCCTTAGTTATACCTGTAAAGAAATAAAAGGTGTGCTGCCTTATGCTCCAAGAGACGTCTGTAGGTAGAGGATCATCCACTGCTTGTATACTCATCTACTCAGACACAAAACAAGAACATCATAAAAACCATGAATAATATCACAGGTGATGAGACAGGTATGCCTATGTGAATCGCACATACCCTTTATAGCAGTAGGATGGCAGAACAGGGGCTGAGAGACTTGGCCACGTAGTTCTCCCTATTCCTAACCCCTGTGTGGAAAACAAATTCAGTACAACGAAAGCAACCAGAAAGTACTGTATCCTGTGAAAAGGATATTTCTGCAGCATTCAATAACACAGTTGTATTACTTCATACATTAATGGATCGAGGAATGCGGACCATAATCCCCCAATCAAGTAAGATGATGAATATCACCAATTTGCAGTAAACATATAGAAAATAAAAGAGAAATCAACAGTGGACTGTGGTATCCACCTCAATCCGGTAAACAGAGATGCATAATTCGATTCCTGAAATGAGTTTCCTCATCCCTTCACTCTGCATGAGTCAACCGCAATTGTAGCTCGCCAACACGAGTGAAAACGGGGGACGAGAAGGAGTAAAATCGCTATAGTTAAATACTTGATTGCAGCACTTTGCTTTCAAAACTCTGCATCGAGTACGGCAATAAGTCTAGGTGCGCTGCTTGCGCACGATGAACAAAGGAAATGTTCATGTTTTCCCCAAGGCACACTATCTCAGGACAATACACAAAGCTGGTACAAAGCACCCTTACCGAACCTTCGGTTATCACAGAAACTCCGGGACAGGCAAGATTAGTGGCCCCGGCTCTATTCTTCTGGTCCCTGAAATAACGGTGTCGTCATTGACGTGTGCGTCGACATCACACACCGCAAAGCCTGTTTGGAAGTGTAGTTTTCCCTCGATACCTCTCGCGCTCTCCCACGATGACTGTCAGTATTCGCGGTGCACACAGATATCAGCGCTGGTGCGCTTTGACATTAGTAGGGTGTGAAGAGGGACTGGTGTCTCCTTTCAGACCTCTCTCTCAGATGAAGGGTGTGCATAGTAGGGTGTGGGGAGGGACTGATCTCGGCCTATCAAACCTCTCGCTCAGATGATAGGTGTGCATAGTAGAGTGTGTGGGGGGACTGGCTTCTTTGCTGAGACTGCTCTCTATAATGATAGATGTGCATAGTAGGGTGTGGGAAGGGACTGGGCTCTCCTTTCAGACCTTATCTCAAATGATGGGTGTGCAGAGTAGGGTGTTTGGATGAGCCTTAACTCTACTTACAACTCTTCTCAAACCAATGAGCATAAATAGTAGAGTCTGATAAACACCATCGAAGGTTAGACTATTTCCTACAATAACAAGAGTATATAGCAGAGTATATACAGACATCACCTACTCCAGCCTACTTTTCCCAATTTCTCACAAGATTGTAACCTTGTATAGCTTCTTTACTTAATTTCCACAACACCTCCAATTTTTTCACAGTATACAGTGATGACAGGCATTAAAATTTCTAACATTCCGATTGCCAGCCAAACAGACTGCTCACGAAAGTCACAGAGGCCTCTCACTCTTGCAAGAGCATGAAGGCTCATGGGAAAAACTGGCCTCTTGACCAATCACAGGCCTCCATTTTTTATTTTGAGCTCTCGCATAATGCCGGCGGGACTATTGCAAGTCTAAATGCCGAAATATACAATTCTTTTTTTACCATTAATATCTCAAAACCTACAGAAGTGACTTACATCAAATCACAAAAAGCACAATATGTGGACCAAAATCTAGCTTCCTGCAGAATTTGGTTTAATTCTGTTGAGCAGTTTTTGCTTTAGCCTTGTCTAAATAAGTCTATGGAAAATGCATGGGTATTTTGCATTTTGGGACCCCCTTTTTACTCGGCCCCCACTGCACTGGTCACCCTGAAACGTTCTAGGAAAGAACTGAGGTGGAAGAACTTTAAAAAAACGTTTCATCAAGATTCATGAAATGGGGCCAAAGTTATTAGCAAACCAAAAAACACTCTATCTATGGAAATGCAGACCTACACTTATATGAACATGCATTATGCTGCATAATGATTTATGGGAAAGCAATAGGTAATGATTTAGGAGCCGTCAAAATGTTGTTTCAGTTATGCATGATCTCATACCAGGATCTGTGATTGAAGCATTTGTATATTATTATATTTCATTTCTATAATTGTAGGATAATTGTGAAATGTGAATTTGAACACAATGAGATAATCCCACAAGAGTGTTGTAGTCTATCTTCAATGTCTATACGAACAACCAACACTCTTTGTCTGTTCTTTATGTCTACTTTACGTGCACTTTAAATAGTGGATGTGTTCTTGTTCAATTTGGCTTGTGAAGAAGACCATTGTGGCCAAAACGCGTTGCCGTTGAATTTAATGCACTAATCTCTTGAAATACGACCTTGCTGTGCGAGTCCTTCTGTATATGAGATTGGAATACGGGAGTTTCTTCCATGAACAATCGGGTCCCGACACCTGCACCTCGCACCAACCCCGCATGGCGAATGTGATTAGCTGCGCCGGACGTTTTTTTTTGCAGTTCAAGTTGCTGAATCCCGCAGCCAGTCTGGAGCAACAGGGGAAACCGGAAGAAGTATCCCGAAGCTGAGCTGCAAACGGGTGAGTGCTGAGCAAGCTGCAATGCGCCAGATGGAGTTCACGGCTTGATTAACTGCTCCCACATTCTTCCGTCAGCTCGCCGTTATAGTGGGAAATGAGGATTTGGCAGGGGTTCCGCACCTAGTTTATCACGGCGGCCCAGCAAAGGTCTACATGGATTTTCAGCTTTTATCAGAATGAGCAAGGGGAAACAAACTGCAAACACGGCCGATGGAGCAGATCCAATTACGAAACGAGGAGGCAGACCGGAGGCGGCCCGCTCTTTATTTAGTGAAACTGAAGAGGAATATGTTGAAGATGATCGCCCGGTGGGGCAAACAACAGGGAATACAAGTAAAAATCTGAAACAAATGCTAGTACAAATGAAAGACTAAAGAGGAAAGAAATCAACAGGTGGTGGGAGGTCTCCTCATTTAACAATTACATCGAGGTAGGGAGAGTCCCCAGAGGATTACGCATCTTGATTACCCCGACATATCAAAACCTGCATCCTAAGCTACTAGAAAAATGGTCCATACTAATGGCAGCAATTTGCAAAAACATGCTAGGACTCCTCTCTAACTATGCAGGCATAGATCTAGAAACGACATGTAAAGAAATTGAAAAATTAGAGGAAGAACTGGATAAGCATCCTGCTCAAGAAGAAATAAAAGGTGCAATAAAACAGATGGGATCAAGACTTGATAAATATGAGGAGGAAATAAAGCAGAAGAAACTCCGGAAATTTCTCAGAGGTAAGCAGGATTAGGCAAATGTAAGGATCCTAACTTTTGGCAGAAAATATGACGGAGCCATCAGGCAATTCAAACAGATGGGAGCTCTGAGACAACAAGAACAAGCTACCTCGGAATCGGGCTCTGAGAGCTCTTCGGACCTGGAGGATCAATAGGTACTCTTGAGGAAGGATTCGTTATCCTTCACATCCCTGGAGGAATATCGTTTTTTTACAAATGAGCAAGACGTTGAGGCCAAAACCACCAGATGGAGGAAGAGGCGCAAACGCAAAAGGAGGAAAACCCAGAGGGGAGTACGCAAACACAAGAGACACAACGCCGCATGGGAAAACAACTCGGCAAACAAAAAAGAAAATAATGAGTGAGCAGAACCTAACAGTTGTGAACTTGTCCACACATGAACTAACTGAGGCAGAACAAGAAAGCCCCACAGCGAACTTTGATTTTTTATTACAGTAGAACTCGTATTGATGTCTTTTTGTATGTACGTAAATTGAAGTTAAAGAAAATGTTTCTGCAAAAGAACAAGAAAAACAACACATCTGGCAGGGGCGAGAATGCGGGAGCTTGTGATCAAACGTTTGACTGTTTATATTTGAAAGATATTGAAGGCCTGGCATGTCTTGCAGAGTTGAGAAAGATCTTTTAGAACAACTAGGTCTAGAGACAAGAGAGGCTGTAACTACTAAATTTAAACCCAAGTCCACCTTTAACCCTAACCTGCCACATGACAGCTTAGACACTTTTTATGAGGTCATAATACGTGATCTGATGAGAGTATGGAACAACACCAAAAACGAACACGCGCATAACCTTACCCTAGCGCAGAGACTAGCACTTTCCACACTTAATGAAGATCAGAGCTTTGTCATCAAGCCATCAGATAAAGGGGGAAATGTGGTCCTAAGGGATATTAACCAATACAGAGAAGAAGCAAATAGACAGCTCATCTCCTCAGGAAGTTATGTAAGATCTAGCAAGGAGGCATATGATGAGGCAACCAGGAGTTTCTACGCAGCATTGACAGAATGGAAACAGCAGGAACTTTTGAGGGATGAGAGTTCCGCTTCCTTTACATCAAAAACCCCACTGCACCATGTTTCTAGATGTTGCCGAAAATACACAAGAATTTACACAAACCCACCAGGCAGACCCATGGTATCAGCTAATGGCAGTCTCCTTGAGAATACGTCAGTGTTTTTGGACTCTTTTCTCTTTCCATACATTCTTATTGTTCCCTCATTTTGTAGGGATAGTACATAGTTCATTAACAAAATAGAAGGTATCCCATAGCAGGAGAACTTTTGGTTGGTTAGAATTTATGTTGTCTCTCTTTACCCCTGTATTGAGCACAGCCAGGGCATTGAAGCATGCAAACACATCTTTAGGGACAAATCGATCTTCCTGTATGAACATTCAATGATGCTAACTAACATGCTAACTTTTTGCCTGGAGAACAACACTTTTCTTTTTGAGGACAGGTGGTACAAGCATGTGATCGGAACAGCCATGGGAAGCTGCTTTGCGCCGAGCTACGCCTGTATGTTGATGGGATGGTGGGAGGAACAACTGATATGGGTAGAGAGGAATGAACCATTGATTGACCAGACACATTGTATTGTGGACGAGATTCATAGATGATATTGTCATGATATGGAGTGGTACCAAAACAGAACTAGAGAGTTTCTTTGAAATGATAGCAGATAATGAGATTAACCTCCACTTCACACAGAGATGTGACCAGAGTGAAATGGATTTTTTGGTTGTATGTGTGAGAGTTGAGCATGGGATGATCATAACCAATTTATTCAGGAAAGCTACATCAGGCAACAGCATATTACATGCAGACAGCCACCCCCCACCCAAACTTAAATGGAGTATCCCCTTTGGGAAACTCATTAGGGCAATGGGCAACTACAGCACATAACAGGCCTATGAGACAGAGAAGGAGAGGCTGATAAGGGGGTTCAGGAAGAGGGGCTCTCCCTAGAAGGTTTTGAGAGCAGCAGATGAGAAGGCGGCTAATCTGAAAAGATCAACCTTGCTTGTGAAGATACCCAAGGAAACCAGAGAGGAGAATAAAGTCAGAATGATCACCACTTTTAGTACAGAGGCAACATCTGTTCATAATACCCTCAACAAACACTGGCACATGGTTGGGAATGACCCTGTAATAGGTCCACATGTCAACCTGCACCTGTTGGTAAAATACAGGAAGGCCAGCTCCCTGATGGACATGTTAGTGAAAAACAACATGGGGGGCACTAAACAGCAAGGGTGGTTGCAACACCAGCAGGGCTTTTTTAAATGCGGTAAGTGCAAAGCGTGTAGTGGCAGTAGAAACAGGAAGATGTACCCATTACCAACAGGCAAAACAGGGGAAATTAAGAAATTCATGAATTGCAATACTGACTTTTGTGTAAACGTGATTATGTGTCCCTGTGAGAAAATCTATGTGGGGAGTACAATTTTCCCAATGAAAAAGAGGATATTGGAACATGCAAGAGCGATTAGAAATGGTGATCTAAGTTACTCCAAGGCGAGGCATTGGCTGAAATACTACAATCAGAATCATATCCGCCTTTCTTTCTTTAGTGTTGACAGGATTGCAGCAAGCCTCAGAGGGGGAGGCCGTGAGAGGCAACTGAGAATCCTGGAGTCCAGATACATCGTACTCCTTGATAGTAAGACTCCCTTTGGGATTAACGAAGATTAGAAACTCGTTGTCCACATTGGATAAGTAACTTAGCATGTTCCGAACCCTCTGCCTACTTCCGTTGTGATCTTTGCTTTCCCTGTGTGTGCTGGGTTGTGGTGAGGGTTCCCAGCCATAATCCAGTATTAGCAGTTTCAAAAAAGCTTCACGAAAGGCCTAGTCAACCTAAATTTATAGTAATTTTTCAATATTAGACGAATACTACTTATGTATTTGGCAGAGATCTCAGGGTCATATAACCGTGGATCGCAGATCTGTTTCCCCCTTGTGTTTTTATCTCCCCCTCCCATTCCTTGTGTTTATATATTTTTTGTACTATGTTCACTTTTTATTCCTTTTAAATCTTGTGATGTTGGTTGGTTCTATTCGTCTACCTATGTAGGTGGCTTAATTGATTTGTGATATCGTGGACCACTTGGCCTGACTAAGAGTTTCAACACTTACCCCTGCAGACTATCCTGAGATAATCATGCATTATGCTACATAATGATTTATGGGAAAGCATTTTCTACACCAAAAAAACACAGTCCATGGTTTAATATATGTGATGTGCCCTGTAAATAATAAAGTGGCCATGTGCTAAATGTAAAATGTTCTAACATATTCTGAGCACATTTCATATTTTCAGTCTTTAGCCACTTGAGATACAATGTTTCTGTAACATGCGGAATCCGGAATCGCCAGGGAAAGGAAACCTCTCCCTTCTTCCTTTCTCACCTCCACTTCATGTCATCACTGGCAATCGATCGTTATGCATGGAGAAAAGAGGGTCATGCCCCCCCAATAAACCACCAGAAAAGACTCTTCATAGTTGGGGGCCTCCAACACTGCAGGGCAGCCTCAGCTGATGGGGACGATATATATGCTAGTGGGTACAGGAATATCTGAGTGGATCTGTGAGTAGGTGAGTGAGTGTCTGAGTGGGTCTGTGAATGGGTGCATGATTCTCTGTGTGGGTCTGTGAGTGGGCGTGTGAGTATCTGAGTGGGTCTGTGAGTGGGTGCCTGAGTCTCTGAATGGGTCTATGAGTGGGTGTGGAAGTCTATGAATAGATTAGTGAGTGAGTGTGTGAGTCTCTCTGCATTGGTATGAGTAGGTATGTGAGTCTCTGAGTGGGTTTGTGAGAGGTTATTTGAGTCTCTGAATGGATATATGAGTGGGTGCATGAGTTTCTGAGTGGGTCTGTGAGTGTCTGAGTGGGTCTATGGGTGGGTGCATGAGTCTCTGAGTGAATCTGTTAGTGGGGGTGTGAGTCTCTGCATGGATATACATGAAGGTGCATGAGCAGTGGCAGCTACCACCAAGTTGCACGGGTGTGGCAGAGGTGGGGGTGGGGAGGATAGAAAAATAAATTTAAAATGACTTACCTTGCTCCCATTCTGCCGCCTCGCCTCCGTCATACTCTTCTGTTCCTGCTTGAAGCAGGAAGCACAAACAGGCTCCAAGCCGATCATAGCTCTGCAATGCAGTGTTGTGATTGGTCTGAGTGCTGTAGTTCGCTGATCAGACAGACATTTGGAGCCTGTGCATGTTCCTCACCAGGCTGTGCATTACAGCTTGGTAGGGAACATGCAAAGTGCGCATGGCTGTTTGGCTAGTCCAAGACGGCCAGCCAAGCAGTTATGAGCACTTAAGTGCCCACCACTCCTCCCCTTGCTGGCTGTGACACATCCAAGCACCGCCCTGTAAACTGGAAAAAATATATAATAGCATGGTGTTATCATCATTTCCTTTTTATTTTATCCACTGCTCAAATGCTCCCCCACTGTAGCAGAGGAGCCACTGCTGTGCACAAGGCTCTGAGTGGGTCTGTGAGTGGGTGCATGAGTGTCTGAGTGGGTCTGTGAGTGGGTGCATGAATGTCTGAGTGGTTCTATGAGTGGGTGCCTGAGTGACTGGGTGGGTCTCTCAGTGGGTGCATAGGTGCCTGAGTGGGTCTGTGAGTAGGTGCATGAGTGTCTGAGTAGGATATTGAGTGGGTTTGTGGGTTTCTGAGTGGGGCTGTTAGTGGGTGTGTGAGTGTGTGAGTGGGTCTGTGAGTGGCTGTGTGAGTCTCTGAATAGATATATGAGTGAGCACATGAGTGTCTGAGTGGGTCTGTGAGTGGGTGTGTGAGTGTCTGAGTGGGATACTGAGTTGGTGTCCGTGTGTCTGAGTGGGTCTGTTAGTGGGTATGTGAGTTTCTGAGTGGGTCTGTGAGTGGGTGCATGAGTCTCTGAGAAGGTCTGTGAGTGTCTGAGTGGGTCTGTGAGTAGGTACATGAATATCTGAGTGGGTCTGTGAATGGGTGTGTGAGTGCCTGAGTGGGCCTCTTAGTGGGAGCATGAGTGTCTTAGTGGCCTGTGACTATATGAGTTGGTCTGTGAGTGGGTGTATGAGTCTTGGAGTGGGTGTGTGTCACTGAGTGGGTCTGTGAGTGAGAGTATGAGTCTCAGAGTAGGTCTCTGAGTTAGTGCATGAATGTCTGAGTGGGTCTGTGAGTGACTGCATACGTCTTTGAGAGGGTCTGTGAGTGGGTGAGTGAGTGGCTAAATGGGTATGTGAGTGGGTGCATGAGTGTCTGACTGGGATACTGAGTGGATGCATGAGAATCTGAGTGGGTTTACTAGTGGGTGTGAGTGTCTGAGTGGGTTTCTGAATGGAAACATGAGTGAGTGCATGAGTCTCTGAGTGGGTCTGTGAGTGGGTGTGTGAGTGTCTGAGTGGGTCTGTGACTGGGTGTGTAAGTGTCTGAGTGGGTCTCACAGTGGGTGCATGAGTGTTTGAGAGGGTCTGTAAGTGTCTGAGCAAGTCTCTGAGTAGGTCTGTAAGTGGGTGTTCGAATGTCTGAGTAGGTCAGTGAGTGTGTGTATATGTGAGTCTCTGAGTGGATCAATGGGTGGATGTGTGAGTGTCTCATTGGGTCTGGGAGTGGTTTCATGAGCCCCTGAGTGGGTCTCTGAGTGGATACATCAGTGTCTGTTTGGGTCTGTGAGTGTCTGAGTGGGTCTGTCAGTGGGTACATGAGTCTCTGAATGGATCTGTTAGTGGGTGTATTAGTCTCTAAATAGGATTGGGGATGAGTATGTGATTCTCTGACTTGGTCTGTGAGTGGGTGCATGAGTGTCTGAGTAGGTTTGTGAAAGGCTGTTTGAGTGTTGAAATGGATATATGAGTGGGTGCATGAGTCTTTGAGTGGGTCTGTAAGTGGGTGCATGAGCCACTGAATGGGTCTGTGAGTCAGTGTGTGAGTGTCTGAATGTGCTTGTAAGTGTGTGAGTCTGTGAGTGGGTTTGTGAGTGGGTGTTTGAGTGTTTGAATGGGTACATGAGTCAGTGTGTGCGTGTCTGAGTGTGTCTGTAAGTAGGTGCATGAGTATCTGAATGGGTCTGTTAGTGGGTGTGTGAGTGTCTGAGTAGGTCTGTGAGTGCATGCATGTGTCTCTGAGTGGGTCTATGAGTGGGTACATGAGTGTCTGATTGGGTCTGTGAGTGGTTGCATGAGTGTCTAAGTAGGTCTGTGAGTGGGTCTGAGGGACGAAGTGGGTCTGTGCGTGGGTGCATGAGTCTTTGAATGGATATATGAGTGGGTGCATGAGTGTCTCTAGTGGGTCTACAAGTGAGTGTGATATTATTTTTATATTTTGTGGCAAAATCTGCTAATTCTGTGCAACATTACATGGGGACCATTCTGAGAATTGCAATGCAATTGTGAATATCACATGAGAGGAACAAAAACAGTTTTTTGACATTTTAAATGCTTAAGATGTTACACAAACACCCCTATATTCCAGCCATAGGGTCAGGGTACCTCTAACCTGATACTACTTTTGTTCTTCATTTTCAGCCCTTGTGATTGAAATAATAATAATAATAACACACTGCAATTTTTCTACCCACAGGGTTTCTCACACTGTATTTCAGCACAATCCTAGCATACCTTGGTAATTTTTAACTAAGCATGTTACAAAATATTTGTCAACAAGCTTTAACACAGTGTAATAACAACTGCCTTTAACATATTATTTTCACAGGACTTAAGTCAGGCCTATTGACTTTATAATAGAAAGATTAGCCTTGATGATTGGCTTGTTGCCATAAATAACTCGGGACTACTGTCTGGAGCATAAGTGTTATTACAAGGCAAAAAGTGCAACACAAGCACTCATCTTCAGAGGCAACACACGCCTTCTGTCTAAACAAAAGGTTGTACATAAGAAGATCAACGTGTGAGTAGCCTCTAAAGGCCAGATGTACGACCCATTTTAGCTTTCGCAAATGTAGAATTGGGCTGTTTGCGATTGGTAAATAGTCTTTTCACATGTACTAACCCTATTTCGTGAGTCAGTAACCTATTACTGACTTGCAAAATAGGGTTTTTGCGAGTTGGTATTAGGAATGGGTGTTTCAAGGGTGTCCCTTCCTAAAAGCAAGTCGCAGGGGCATGTATGAATGGTTTATGACCCGGAATGTGGTCACAAAACATTTGTGTTTTACCAACTCGTTGAAGGAGGTGGTAACCTATTCACAGACCCCTTGCTGTTTGTGTATGTGTGTGCCAAAAATTCTTAAGAACAGGCACGGACCACTGCCTTCTCTAAAAAATGAAAAGGAAACTTTTCATTTAGCTTTTTTGAAATTCAGCCCATTTTCCTTTAATGAAAACTGGCTGCATTTAAAAAAAAAACCAATGCTTTACTAGAAAAGCAATCACAGAAATGGCCTGCTGACCTCAGCAGGCCATCATCTCTGTGATTACAGGCCATTCCTAATGGGTCACAAATTTGCGACCTAGCTCATGAATATTGATGAGGTAGGTCATTTTTTACCCCATTGGGAATTGCTCAATGTAACTCACATTTTGCGAGTCCATAATTGAAAGTCATAAAAAAATCACAATTTTAAGACTCACAAAATGTAATGGTCGTTCATATTTCCCTAAGCGCCTCTCTAAACAATGCTGTTTATCCCCTACTATGCGTCTGACGCATAAGTGCTCAAGTGCATCGGACGGCTACCACGCGTCCGACGCCATGGCACAGGGAATCCCTCTGGTGCGGGCACCAGAGGAATTCTTTTTACACCCCAACAGCCTCGGGATTGAGGAAGAGCTTGCCCAACTCCCGAGCCACCCCCCCCCCTGGTTTCCCTGAAATGACGATCAGCTCGCATGTCACGCTGACATCGTTTCAGTGAAACTGAAACTGAAATGAGCATAGAGGCTCATTTTAGTTTCACTTTCCACGTGCTCAGGGGGCTATCTTAGGCCCCCTAGCACGTAGAAAGAGGGGAGAGGTATCATTGGAATGGGGAGAATCTCCCCTTTCCTAGTGGATCCCTGCTTGGGGATTGCCCCAGGCTCCCTAGTGGATCCCTGCTTGGGGATCGCCCCAGGAGGGTGATCCCCATGCAGGGATCCACCCACTAGACACCAGGGGGGGAGCGGCCCCTTGGGCAAGGGCCTTTGCTCCCCCCATAGTATTTTGGGCACAACAGTCTTTTTGCCTCCCCTGGGGTACAGATGGGGCAGTAGTCCCCAATCTACCCCCCTGGGGGGGGGGGGGCAGAAAGCCCACTAGATGCCATGGATTTTTGGGGGGCAGTTTTAATTACGGTGGGGGATGCCCAAAACGGACATGCCAATGTCCCCACCCCCTGCCAACATTACAGCCTTTCTGCCCCCCCTGGGAGGCAGATAGGGGCAGTAGCCCCTAATTTGCCCCACCCAGGGGGCACAAAGCCTACTAGATACCAGTGATTTTTTGGGGGCAATTTGAATTAGGGTAGAGGCTGCCTAAAATGAGCATTCCAATGCCCCCACCCCCTGCAACAATTACAGTCTTTCTGTCCCCCTGGGGGGCAGTTGGGAGCACTAGCCCCCAATCTGCCCCCCCGGGGGGGGCAGAAAGCCCACTAGAAACCAGGGATTTTTTTTTAAAAGTACAATTAGGGGTGGGGGCTGCCCAAAATTGTCATGCCAATGCCCCCACCCACCCGCAGAAATTACAGCTGTTCTGTGGGCAGATGGGAGCAGTAGCCCCCAATCTGCTCCCCCGGGGGCAGAAAGCCCACTAGAAGCCAGGGATTGTTTTTGGGCAAATACAATTAGGGGTAGGGGCTGCCCAAAATGGGGATGCCAATGCCCCCACCCACCTGCAAAAATCACAGCCTTTCTGCCCCCATGGGAGGCAGATGGGGGCAGTAGCCCTAATCTACCCCCTGTGGGGGTAATAAGCTAGAAACCAAGGTTTTTTTTAGCAAATATAATTAGGGGTGGGGGCTGCCCAAAATGGGCATGCCACATGCCAATGCCCCCACCCACCCTGTAAAAGTGACAGCCGTTCTGTCTCCCCTTGGGGGCAGATGGGGCAGTAGCCCCCAATCTACCCCCCCGTGGGGGGCAAAAAGCCCACTACACCATGGATTTTTGAATCAGGGGTGGGAGCTGCCCAAAACGGACATCCCAATGCCCTCACCTCCGCAAAAATTCCAGTCTTTCTTCCCCCTTGGTGGGCATATGGGGGAAGTAGCTCCCAATCTGCCCCCCCGGGGGGCATAAAGCCCTATAGAAACTAGGGATTTGGGGGGGGGGGATTTATGTAGGGATGGGGGCTGCCCAAAATGGGCATAACAATACCCCCCCCAGAGAAATTCCAGTCTTTCTGCCCCCCCGGGAGGGCAGATGGGGGCAGTGGCCTCCTAGGCACAGACTTTTCTGAAAACTAGAGAACCAAAGGGGTCCACGAAGGTAGGGCTTGCGTAGATCCCCCAAAGCTTTCCTACCCAGAATGCCCTGCAAACCTCAAATTTAGCTGAAAAAAAACACTTTTTTCTCAAATTTCTGTGTGTGAAAGTTCTGGAATCTAAGTGGATCCACAAATTTCCTACCACCCAGCGTTCCCCCAGGTCTCCAAATAAAAATGATACCTCACTCATGTGGGTGGGTCAAGTACCCAGGACAGGCAAGGGCCCAAAACGTATTGAGGAGACATCAAAATTACCTATCACAAAACAACCTGGTTTTACAAGAGGGGTCACCTTGGTTTTTGGCCCCGGGCTCAGCGGTCATCTTGGGAAATGGCCAAACTTACACATTTTTGAAAACTTGACACCCAGGGGAGTCCAGGGAGGTATGGCTTTCGTGGATCCCCCGACGTTTTCCTACCCAGTATGCCCTGCAAACCTCAAATTTAGCTGAAAAAAACACACTTTCCACATATTTTTGTGTGGAATCAGCATGCCGGCACAAATGTCCTACCCCGCAGCGTTCCCCTCAGTCTCCCGAGTAAAATGATACCTCACTTGTCTGGGTGGGGCAAGGGCCTGTGACTGGGAAGAGCCCAAAACAAAGAGATTAAGGGTATAGCACCGAGGATTCTAAGAGCTCCATTTTTGTTTTTAAATAAGTTTTTAGCCAATTCTGCATTGGTCACCCACACAAGTGAGGTATCATTTTACTTGGGACACTAAGGAGAACACTGTGAGGTAGGACATTTGTGCCGGCATGGTGATTCCACGCCAAAAATATGTGAAAATTTGGTTTTTTTCAGCTATATTTGAGGTTTGTAGGTCATTCTGGGTAGGGAAACGTTAGGGGATGTACGCCAGCCATAACTCATTGGACTGCCCAGGGTGTCTAGTTGTCAGAAATGTGTGGGTTTGGTAGGTTTCCCTAGATGGCGGTGAGCCCGGGGCCAAAAACTCATGGGACCCCCCTTTTAAAACCAGTTTTTTTGTGATAGGTAATTTTGATGTCATCTCAATAGGTTTTGGGCCCTTGCCTGTCGCAGGTACTTGTCCCACCCACACAAGTGAGGTGCAATTTTTCTCTGAAGGCTTTAGGTATGTGGGGTGGGTGGAATTTTGTGGATCCACACAGATTCCAGAACTTTCTACCACAGAAATGAGTGGAAAACATGTTTTTTTGGACAAATTTTGAGGTTTGCAAGGGATTCTGGATAACAGAACCTGGAGAGAGCCAGACAAGGCACCCCATCCAGGATTCCTCTGGGTGTCTAGTTTTAAAAAATGTATAGGTTTGCTAGGTTTCCCTTGGTGCCGGCAGAGCTAGATTTCAAAATCTACGACTAGGCACTTTGCAAAAAAAGGGGTCTGTTTTCACTGTGAAATGCGGTGAGTCCATTTTGCGTTTTGGGCCATTTCCTGTCACGGGCACTAGGCCTACCCACACAAGTGAGGTATAATTTTTCTTGGAAGTCTTGGGGGAATGCGGGGTGGGTGGAATTTTGTGGATCCACGCAGATTCCAGAACTTTCCACCACAGAAATGTTGTGAGTAAAATTTGGTTTTTTTATTACAAATTTTGAGGTTTGCAAGGGATTGTGGGTAACATAACCTGGTGAGAGCCAGACAAGTCACCCCATTCTGTATTTCCCTGGGTGTCTAGATTAAAAAATGTATAGGTTTGCTAGGTTTCCCTATGTGCTGCCAGAGCTACGGTTCAAAATCTACAGCTAGGCACTTTGCAAAAAAAGGATACATTTTCACTTTTCAGTTGTTACCTGTTGCGGGCACTATGCCTACCCTCACAAGTGAGGTACCATTTTTATCGGGAGACTTAGGGTAATACAAAATTGTAGAGCAACTGTTATTTCCTATTGACTTTTGATGCATTTCTGCCTTCCAAATGAAAGAAAATGTGTAAAAAAGTCACTTTGAAAAATGTCCTATAAATCTCGTGCTAGTATGGGCACTCACAATTTCGGAAATGTGCAAATATCTACTGTTTCTAAACTCTATATTTTGTTCTAATTTCAGAAATACATAGGTGTCTTTCATACCGGTTTTTCCATGTATATATTTTCCCAAATTAATTGCTATGTACCCGGGAAATAATAAAAAAACATTGCAAGATGCTGCTCAGTTATTGGCGCTGGGTTCGTCGGGTTCTTGGTGAACCTACAAGTCCTATATATACCCACAACCAGAAAGGTCCAGCAGATGTAACGGTATATTGCTTTCAAACAGCTGTCACAATTAGAAGAAGTTACAGGTGAAAACGTTGGCACAAATGGCTGGGTTTTTTTTTCCAACTAATTTTCAGTTTTCCCTATATTCAACTGTTAGTTTCTATAAAGAAACTTTGAAGGATCTACACAAATGACCAGTTGCTGAATTCAGATTTGTGTCTACTTTTCTAAAATGTATAGCTTGCATGGATACATTATTGCTTTCATACCCATTTATACCATTACCTGGAAGAGGGTTGAAAGCACAAAACTGGCTATATCCCAGTAAAATGCCAAAACTGTGTGAAAAAATGTTGGTTTTCTGACAAAGTCTACTTGTCCCTAAAAGCTGGGAAAATGGTGATTTCAGCCCTACAAACTCATTGTTGATACCATTTGCAGGGGAAAAAAACAGACACTTTCATTTGCAGCACTTTCTTACCATTTTTAAAAAAAAGTGAAAAGGTCTTAAAACACTGCAAGCTTTTTCACACAAGTTAAATAGTGTTGCAGGGAATTGGGAGAAGAACAGTATGGAAGGGGGTGGAACGCAGAAACGGGAGAGTGACAATATATGTTTTTGGCCCAGAAATTCAGATCTTTGTGGTATGTACAAAACCTATGCAGGTAAACCTACTTACACTTGCACACCAAAATATTTTGGCAAAAGTGTGTTTACAGTTTGGGAACGGGCATGCTTTCCACCTCATAATATACAAGGTATAGTGAAAGGGGTTTAATCAGAGATAAAAACAGCAAAGAGATATACTACAAATTGTGCATTGTTCTCGTGATCAATCAGGCAGGTGTTGGAGGAAAAGTATAAAATAATTTTCATGAAAGGGCATTTTTTGTTTATGAACATTCGAAAGTTTTTTATTCTAAGAAAAACTTTATATATTTCTACTTCTTTTTATTTATTATGTTTTGGGCAACATTGCCACATTTGAGATTGGCACTAACTCTGCCGAGACTAAGTAAAGCGATCAAGGGAAAAAGGGTTGCACTGGCAGATAGGGAAATCAGGCAGTGCCCGAAGACCTGCTTTGATAGGTCAATGTGTGGGCCAGTTCTTTGGCTGCTTGAGGACCTGTCTTATGGTCTGCTAGGCCTGTTTTTGCTGTTGATTTCCCTGGTATTAACCCCTTCGCTGCTAGGCCTTTTCCCCTCCTGTGCTAAGCCTTTTTTGGGCTATTTGGGGTAGTGCGCGCTTAGGCCCCTGTAACTTTTTGACCACATTAGGTATCCACGCCAGATTTGCGTCCTTTTCTTCCAACATCATGGGGATTCTAAAGGTACCCAGGGTTTGTGGATTCTCCTAGAGGGTTCCCAGAAATTAGTCAAAATACAGCAAAATTTTGGTTATTTTGTGAAAAATGGGGAAAAGTGGCTGCAAATGAAAGCGTCTGGGTTTTTCTCTGCAAATGATATCATAAAAGGGTTTGTGGGGCTGAAATCACAATTTCTTCAGCTTTTAGGGAATGACAGATTTTTGTCAGAAATCCAACATTTTTTACACAGTTTTGACATTTTTCTGGGACATACCCTATTTTTGCTATTTTTGTGCTTTGAACCTCCTTCCAGATAATGGTAAAAATGGGTAGAAAAGCAATAATGGATCCTGGAAAGCTATACATTTTTGAAAAGTAGACAAAATTCTGAATTCAGCAAGGGGTAATTTGTGTAGATCCATCAAGGTTTCTTTATAGAAACTAACAGGTAAATATAGGAAAAATTAAAAATTTGTTGAAAAAAGCAGCCTTTTGAGTCAACGGTTTCACCTGTAACTTCTTCGAATTATGACATCTCTTTGAAAGCAATGTACCGTTACATCCGGTGGACCTTCCTGGTTGTGGGGATATATAGGACTTGTAGGTTCACCAAGAGCCCAATGAACCCAGAGTAAAAAACTGAGCAGCATTTTGTAATGTTTTTTTTTTTTGTTCCGGGAATATAGCAATTATTGTGGGAAAATGTATACATGGAAAAATCGGTATGAAAAACACCTATGTATTTCTGAAATGGGAACAAATTACAGAGTTTAGAAACAGTGCATATTTGCACATTTTCGAAATTGGGAATACTCATACTTGCATGACAATTATTGGTCATTTTTCAAAATGACTATTTTTTACACAATGTCTTTCATTTGGAAGGGAGAAATGCATCAAAAATCAATAGGTAATAACAGTTGCTTTACAAAACTGAACTACCCTAAGTCTCCCGATAAAAATGGTACCTCACTTGTGTGGGTAGGCATAGTGCCCACGACAGGATGTGGCTCAAAACCTAAGGTGAACGCACCACATTTTCACACTGAAAATTTACACTTTTTTTGCGAAGAGTCTAGCTGTAGTTTTTGAACCCTAGCCCTGCCGGCACCTAGGGAAACCTAGCAAACCTATACATTTTTGAAAACTAGACACCCAGGGGAATCCAGGATGGGGTGACTTGACTGCCTCCCACCATGGTCTTTTACCCAGAATCCCTTGCAAACGTAAAAAAATGACAAAAAAAACACATTTTCCCCACATTTCTGGGATGGAAAGTTCTGGAATCTGCGTGGATCCACAAATTTCCACCCACCCCGCGTTCCCCAAAGTCCTACGAGAAAAATGGTACCTCACTTGTGCGGGTCGGCCTACTGCCCGAGACAGGAAACGGTGCAAAACGCAACGTGGTCACACCTCAATTTCGCAGTGAAAAATGACCCTTTTTTGGTAAAGTGACTAGCTGTAGTTTTTGAACCCTAGCCCTGCCGGCACCCAGGGAAACCTACCAAACCTATACATTTTTGAAAACTAGACACCCAGGGGAATCCAGGATGGGGTGACTTGACTGCCTCCCACCATGGTCTGTTACCCAGAATCCCTTGCAAACGTAAAAAAATGACAAAAAAACACACTTTTCCCATATTTCTGGGATGGAAAGTTCTGGAATCTGCGTGGATCCAAAAATTTCCACCCACCCCGCATTCCCCAAAGTCCTACGAGAAAAATGGTACCTCACTTGTGCGGGTCGGCCTAGTGCCCGCGACAGGAAACGGTGCAAAACGCAACGTGGTCACACCTCAATTTCGCAGTGAAAAATGACCCTTTTTTGGTAAAGTGACTAGCTGTAGTTTTTGAACCCTAGCCCTGCCGGCACCCAGGGAAACCTAGCAAACCTATACATTTTTGAAAACTAGACACCCAGGGGAATCCAGGATGGGGTGACTTGACTGCCTCCCACCATGGTCTGTTACCCAGAATCCCTTGCAAACGTAAAAAAATGACAAAAAAACACACTTTTCCCATATTTCTGGGATGGAAAGTTCTGGAATCTGCGTGGATCCAAAAATTTCCACCCACCCCGCATTCCCCAAAGTCCTACGAGAAAAATGGTACCTCACTTGTGCGGGTGGGCCTAGTGCCCGCGACAGGAAACGGCGCAAAACGCAACGTGGTCACACCTCAATTTTGCAGTGAAAAATGACCCTTTTTTGGCAAAGTGACTAGCTGTAGTTTTTGAACCCTAGCCCTGCCGGCACCTAGGGAAACCTAGCAAACCTATACATTTGTGAAAACTAGACACCCAGGGGAATCCAGGATGGGGTGACTTGAATGCCTCCCACCATGGTCTGTTACCCAGAATCCCTTGCAAACGTAAAAAAATGACAAAAAAAACACATTTTCCCCACATTTATGGGATGGAAAGTTCTGGAATCTGCGTGGATCCACAAATTTCCACCCACCCCGCATTCCCCAAAGTCCTATGAGAAAAATGGTACCTCACTTGTGTGGGTCGGCCTAGTGCCTGCGACAGGAAACGGCGCAAAACGCAACGTGGTCACACCTCAATTTTGCAGTGAAAAATGACCCTTTTTTGGCAAAGTGACTAGCTGTAGTTTTTGAACCCTAGCCCTGCCGGCACCTAGGGAGACCTAGCAAACCTATACATTTTTGAAAACTAGACACCCAGGGGAATCCAGGATGGGGTGACTTTACTGCCTCCCACCATGGTCTGTTACCCAGAATCCCTTGCAAACGTAAAAAAATGACAAAAAAAACACATTTGCCCCACATTTCTGGGATGGAAAGTTCTGGAATCTGCGTGGATCCACAAATTTCCACCCACCCCGCGTTCCCCAAAGTCCTACGAGAAAAATGGTACCTCACTTGTGCGGGTCGGCCTAGTGGCCGCGACACGAAACGGCGCAAAACGCAACGTGGTCACACCTCAATTTTGCAGTGAAAAATGACCCTTTTTTGGCAAAGTGACTAGCTGTAGTTTTTGAACCCTAGCTCTGCCGGCACCTAGGGAAACCTACCAAACCCACGCATTTCTGAAAACTAGACACCCGGCGACTTCCAGGGAGGTATGGCTTGCTTGGATCCCCCAACGTTTCCTTACCCAGAATCCCCTGCAAACCTCAATTTTTGCTGAAAAAATCACTTTTTTCACACATTTTGGGGTGGGAAAGTTGTGGCATCACCGGGCTCACACAAATTTACCACCACCCAGCATTCCCCCAGGTCTCCCGGGAAAAATGGGGCCTCACTTGTGTGGGAGGCCCAAGTACCCGCGGCAGGCAAGGGCCCAAAACGTAGTGAGGCGACATCAAAATGGCCTATTGCAAAACCACCTGGTTTTGCAAGGGGGGTCACTTTGGTTTTTGACCCGGTGCTCGGCGGCCATCTAGGGAAACCTACCAAACCCACACATTTCTGAAAACTAGACACCCGGCGGCTTCCAGGGAGGTATGGCTTGCGTGGATCCCCCAACGTTTCCTTACCCAGAATCCCCTGCATACCTCAATTTTTGCAGAAAAAATCACTTTTTTCACACATTTTGGGGTGGGAAAGTTGTGGCATCACCGGGCTCACACAAATTTACCACCACCCAGTGTTCCCCCAGGTCTCCCGGTAAAAATGGTGCCTCACTTGTGTGGGAGGCCCAAGTACCCGCGGCAGGCAAGGGCCCAAAACGTAGTGAGGTGACATCAAAATGGCCTATCGCAAAACCACCTGGTTTTGCAAGGGGGGTCACTTTGGTTTTTGGCCCGGTGCTCGGCGGCCATCTAGGGAAACCTACCAAACCCACGCATTTCTGAAAACTAGGCACACGGCGGCTTCCAGGGAGGTATGGCTTGCGTGGATCCCCCAACGTTTCCTTACCCAGAATCCCCTGCAAACCTCAAATTTTGCTGAAAAAATCACCTTTTTCACACTTTTTGGGGTGGGAAAGTTGTGGCATCACCGGGCTCACACAAATTTACCACCACCCAGCGTTCCCCCAGGTCTCCCGGTAAAATGGTGCCTCACTTGTGTGGGAGGCCCAAGTAGCCGCGACAGGCAAGGGCCCAAAATGTAGTGAGGCGACATCAAAATGGCCTATTGCAAAACCACCTGGTTTTGCAAGGGGGGTCACTTTGGTTTTTGACCCGGTGCTCGGCGGCCATCTAGGGAAACCTACCAAACCCATGCATTTCTGAAAACTAGACACCCGGTGGCTTCCAGGGAGGTATGGCTTGCGTGGATCCCCTAAAGTTTCCTTACCCAGAATCCCCTGCAAACCTCAATTTTTGCTGAAAAAATCACTTTTTTCACACATTTTGGGGTGGGAAAGTTGTGGCAGCACCGGGCTCACACAAATTTACCACCACCCAGCGT
This sequence comes from Triturus cristatus, assembly GCF_964204655.1. Lineage (NCBI taxonomy): Eukaryota > Metazoa > Chordata > Amphibia > Caudata > Salamandridae > Triturus > Triturus cristatus. Next base: position 472,881,064 of record NC_140580.1, on the reverse strand, counting down.
TCCCCTAGGACTCCCGGTAAAAATGGTGCCTCACTTGTGTGGGAGGCCCAAGTACCCGCGGCAGGCAAGGGCCCAAAACGTAGTGAGGCGACATCAAAATGGCCTATCGCAAAACCACCTGGTTTTGCAAGGGGGGTCACTTTGGTTTTTGGCCCGGTGCTCGGCGGCCATCTAGGGAAACCTACCAAACCCACGCATTTATGAAAACTAGACACCCGGCGGCTTCTAGGGAGGTATGGCTTGCGTGGATCCCCCAACGTTTCCTTACCCAGAATCCCCTGCAAACCTCAATTTTTGCTGAAAAAATCACTTTTTTCACACATTTTGGGGTGGGAAAGTTGTGGCATCACCGGGCTCACACAAATTTACCACCACCCAGCGTTGCCCAAGGTCTCCCGGTAAAAATGGTGCCTCACTTGTGTGGGAGGCCCAAGTACCCGCGGCAGGCAAGGGCCCAAAACGTAGTGAGGCGACATCAAAATGGCCTATCGCAAATCCACCTGGTTTTGCAAGGGGGGTCACTTTGGTTTTTGGCCCGGTGCTCGGCGGCCATCTAGGGAAACCTACCAAACCCACGCATTTCTGAAAACTAGACACCCGGCGGCTTCCAGGGAGGTATGGCTTGCGCAGATCCCCCAACGTTTCCTTACCCAGAATCCCCTGCAAACCTCAATTTTTGCTGAAAAAATCACTTTTTTCACACATTTTGGGGTGGGAAAGTTGTGGCATCACCGGGCTCACACAAATTTACCACCACCCAGCGTTCCCCCAGGTCTCCCGGTAAAAATGGTGCCTCACTTGTGTGGGAGGCCCAAGTACCCGCGGCAGGCAAGGGCCCAAAACGTAGTGAGGTGACATCAAAATGGCCTATCGCAAAACCACCTGGTTTTGCAAGGGGGGTCACTTTAGTTTTTGACCCGGTGCTCGGCGGCCATCTAGGGAAACCTACCAAACCCATGAATTTCTGAAAACTAGACACCCGGCGGCTTCCAGGGAGGTATGGCTTGCGTGGATCCCCCAACGTTTCCTTACCCAGAATCCCCTGCATACCTCAATTTTTGCTGAAAAAATCATTTTTTTCACACATTTTGGGGTGGGAAAGTTGTGGCATCACCGGGCTCACACAAATTTACCACCACCCAGCGTTCCCCCAGGTCTCCCGGTAAAAATGGTGCCTCACTTGTGTGGGAGGCCCAAGTACCCGCGGCAGGCAAGGGCCCAAAACGTAGTGAGGCGACATCAAAATGGCCTATCGCAAAACCACCTGGTTTTGCAAGGGGGGTCACTTTGGTTTTTGGCCCGGTGCTCGGCGGCCATCTAGGGAAACCTACCAAACCCACGCAATTCTGAAAACTAGACACCCGGCGGCTTCCAGGGAGGTATGGCTTGCGTTGGGGGATCCACGCAAGCCATACCTCCCTGGAAGCCGCCGGGTGTCTAGTTTTCAGAATTGTGTGGGTTTGGTAGGTTTCCCTAGATGGCCGCCGAGCACCGGGCCAAAAACCAAAGTGACCCCCCTTGCAAAACCAGGTGGTTTTGCGATAGGCCATTTTGATGTCGCCTCACTACGTTTTGGGCCCTTGCCTGCCGCGGGTACTTGGGCCTCCCACACAAGTGAGGCACCATTTTTACCGGGAGACCTGGGGGAACGCTGGGTGGGTGGTGGTAAATTTGTGTGAGCCCGGTGATGCCACAACTTACCCAGAATCCCCTGCAAACCTCAATTTTTGCTGAAAAAATCACTTTTTTCACACATTTTGGGGTGGGAAAGTTGTGGCATCACCGGGCTCACACAAATTTACACCACCCAGCGTTCCCCCAGGTCTCCCGGTAAAAATGGTGCCTCACTTGTGTGGGAGGCCCAAGTACCCGCGGCAGGCAAGGGCCCAAAACGTAGTGAGGCGACATCAAAATGGCCTATCGCAAAACTACCTGGTTTTGCAAGGGAGGTCACTTTGGTTTTTGGCCGGGTGCTCGGCGGCTATCTAGGGAAACCTACCAAACCCACGCATTTCTGAAAACTAGACACCCGGCGGCTTCCAGGGAGGTATGGCTTGCGTGGATCCCCCAACGTTTCCTTACCCAGAATCCCCTGCAAACCTCAATTTTTGCTGAAAAATCACTTTTTTCACACATTTTGGGATGAGAAAGTTGTGGCATCACCGGGCTCACACAAATTTACCACCACCCAGCGTTCCCCCAGGTCTCCCGGTAAAATGGTGCCTCACTTGTGTGGGAGGCCCAAGTACCCGCGACAGGCAAGGGCCCAAAACGTAGTGAGGCGACATCAAAATGGCCTATTGCAAAACCACCTGGTTTTGCAAGGGGGGTCACTTTGGTTTTTGACCCGGTGCTCGGCTGCCATCTAGGGAAACCTACCAAACCCATGCATTTCTGAAAACTAGACACCCGGTGGCTTCCATGGAGGTATGGCTTGCGTGGATCCCCCAACGTTTCCTTACCCAGAATCCCCTGCAAACCTCAATTTTTGCTGAAAAAATCACTTTTTTCACACATTTTGGGGTGGGAAAGTTGTGGCATCACCAGGCTCACACAAATTTACCACCACCCAGCGTTCCCCCAGGACTCCCGGTAAAAATGGTGCCTCACTTGTGTGGGAGGCCCAAGTACCCGCGGCAGGCAAGGGCCCAAAACGTAGTGAGGCGACATCAAAATGGCCTATCGCAAAACCACCTGGTTTTGCAAGGGGGGTCACTTTGGTTTTTGGCCCGGTTCTCGGCGGCCATCTAGGGAAACCTACCAAACCCATGCATTTATGAAAACTAGACACCCGGCGGCTTCCAGGGAGGTATGGCTTGCGTGGATCCCCCAACGTTTCCTTACCCAGAATCCCCTGCAAACCTCAATTTTTGCCCCCTGGGGGCAGAAAAGGACCGAAAGTGGACCGATCTGCCCCCAGGGGGGGCAGAAAAGTCTGAGCATAAATGTTTCCCCCTGGGAAGCGACCCTTGCCCGAGGGGTCGCTTCCCATATCAAAAAAACGACATCCCTGGTGTCTAGTGGGCTTTTCTGCCCCCCCCCTGGGGGCAGAAACGGACCGAAAGTGGACCGATCTGCCCGCAGGGGGGGCAGAAAAGTCTGTGCAATAATTATCCCCCAGGGAAGCGACCCTTGCCCAAGGGGTCGCTTCCCATATCAATATCAAGACATCCCTGGTGTCTAGTGGGCTTTTCTGCCCCCCCTGGGGGCAGAAACGGACCAAAAGTGGAACGATCTGCCCCCGGGGGCAGAAAAGTCTGTGCAAAAATTATCCCCCAGGGAAGCGACACTTGCCCAAGGGGTCGCTTCCCATATCAATATCAAGACATCCCTGGTGTCTAGTGGGCTTTTCTGCCCCCCCTGGGGGCAGAAACGGACCGAAAGTGGACCGATCTGCCCCCAGGGGGGGGCAAAAAAGTCTGTGCAAAAAATATCCCCCAGGGAAGCGACCCTTGCCCAAGGGGTCGCTTCCCAAATGACTAAATACACATCCCTGGGGTCTAGTGGGGCATCCCTGCTCCACGATCGCGACGCTGTGCGCGATCGTGGGACCGGAATGCCCAGCATTGAGACATCAGGGGAGAGGAAATACTCTTTCCTCTCCCCCGATGCCTCAAGGCCTTGGAATTCCACCCCTCCCGCCACACCGCAACAAAACACTCACCCTGCCCGATGGACGCGCTGGAAGAAATGAATTCCAGCGCGTCCAACGCTTCCTGATGACGCCGGTGCGCGCTGTGTGCGCTGACGTCATCAGGAAGCGTGGGGGGGCTCGGGGGTGGCAGCGGAAACTCTTCCGCTGCCATCCCCCTCTGTGGGGGCACGATCGATGCCCCAGGGGGGGAGCGCCAGCGCTTCCCCCAGGGGCTGTGCTCATGACGGAGCGGTTCCGTCATGAGCACAGCTCAACCGATGCTCATGACGGAACCGCTCCGTCATGAGCATCGAAGGGGTTAAAACAAACATTCCTGCAGCAAACACAAATACACTTATGCTTCTATACATTGCAAAACACTTATAAAGCATGTCTTTAGAAGTTCAAATCTGCCTTTAATTTGCAAACATGGGCAACATTTTTAGATATCTAATTCACTAATGGGAACCAATTTTATTTTGGTGCCCAAGCCTATTTACTGACTCGGTCTGACCATGTATACTGAAGTTAAATACAAAATCGTGAAATAACAAATAGAGGGACACATTTACAAGTCCCTATCACCACCAAAACACCACTTTTAGTGATGTTGTGATGGCGATATGAGCTTCGCCTAATTTACAATGCGGCGTTAAGCCACTTAACGTGGCTTAACTCTGCCTTGTAAATAAGGCCTCCTTTCAAGCTACACTTAGTGTGAAAGGGGTGGGCAATGGGTGAGGTGGTGGACGTTCCACCGCAACACCCAATGATGTTGACACTGCCCCTATTTACAAGAGCAGCGTAAATAGGAGGCAGCACCAAAGGTAAGATCAGGGAAAACCTGGTCTTAAAAAGAGGAGAAATGCTTCATTTCTCCTCATTTATGCTGTTTCCATGTGTGCTGCCTCGGGCAGCACACATAGAAACAGTAAAACGGCAATGATTGTTTATGTGCAGGAAAGTGACCCTTCCTGAACATAAACAATCATTTTTATGAAAAACTATTTTTCAACTTCTACGTGTGCTGTATTAAGCAGCACACGTAGAAGTTACAAAACAGCATTTCAAGATTGTTTGTGTGCAAGAAGGCAGACCTTCCTGCACATAAACAATCTTCCCCTCAACACATGCACCCTTGCACGCCTGTGTTGGTGCTAGGCAGCTAAATGTAGCACCAGTGCAGGGGGAAACGCAGGGCTGCATCATATTCTAGTAAATATAGTGCAGCCCTGCTTTTCTAAAGTGACGAAGAGCTTCACCACTTTCTTGTAAACATGCCCCAGAGTATACAAAGAAAAACAAAGTTATGAATGGCAAATAATTGTTATATGGAATCTACGAATCAAAGTTAACATTCTGTGATAAATTTAGAGATGGAAAGTAGTGGCATAACTAAACTTGAGGGGACACCCCAGCAAAGTACATGGATGGGCCCCCCACCCTCTGGACCCAGTCAGGAGCTCTCAGGTCCACCTGCGCACAGTGCCTGAGGGGGGCTCCAGGAGCTCGAGGACCTCTTGCTTCGCAGGGGCTGGGGGGGGGGCTATTATTAGAACCGCTGACAAACTCAAAAATATTTGTGCTGAAGAGGTCAAAGTCAAATATTAAAAACTCACAGTACCAATTATAGAAGTTGTCAATGCTAATCATGTGTCATTTTTGAACAGATGGGAATGAGGTGATGGGGGCAGCATATAAATCAAAAGGTGGTCAAAGCTGGACAAGGTTAGAACATGTGCCACTGGTGAAGCATGTTTCCGTCAATGATGGATGGCAACCTATGATGACAGCAAAGTTGATCGGTTAGAGCAAGTTAGTCAGTCTGTCCGGCAGGGAAATTAGTTTCAACATGTTAAGCTAGATATATAACCTCTGGGGCCCTATTATAAAAAAGTGCCACAGCATGCAGTGCCAGTTTTTCTTATGCCTCCCAGCACTTCAGTGTTACAGAAGAGGCCACACACACTTGTACAGACCATTTTGAAACTCAGATTATGCTTGTGCACATGTAGCACTAGTGTGACCTCAAGGAGGCATTCTCCATGCAAATTAGGAAACACTTTGACTCCGCGCAGACCAAATTACAAAATAACAAGCAACAGTGGTCTCTGGAAATTATTATATGTCACTTGCTAGATGATACTTAGGGCATGATTTAGGCACTGGCAGATGGCCTGGTGTGCATCAGGGTGACTGAGGTATTCTCCTCCTTCATACTGGCTAGATTGGGACCTACCAAGCTAGGAGATCAGAGTCAGCCCTGTGATGATTTCTGCACCTTCATAGGAGCTGCCACAAAGATAGCTCCTGTGATGTCACTGACAGTTTGATGCATGGCCCATGTGTTTCAGGCTGTCAAGCTTCAAGCGTTCTTCTTTTTCAGAAACAAACTCCCAGAGCAAGAGTTTGTTTCGGAAAAACAAACAATAATTGCCCCCCACCCCTGGGAGTGTCCTCACAGGCTGTGGGGGTAATTTTTTCTATTCATGATAAAATAGAATAGAAAAAATGTATAAAGCACATGGCTACCCGGAAGCATCCCAGCGCTGGTAACTGACACGGGGGGGGGAGGAGCTGCGGTGGCTTAAGGAAACAGCAGGTTCTTGAGCTGCCTTCGGAAAGTCAGAAGATCCGGAATTTTGCGGAGAGAGATGTAGAGGCAGGGAGTTCCACAGTTTGGAGGCATTATAGGAGAAAAGTCTCCCGCCACTCCTAGATTTCTTGATCCTAGGGATCTCGGTCAGGAACAGACCGTTGGAGCGAAGGTTCCGGTTGACTTTGTACGGCTTAATCATGGTGCGAATTACCAGAGGACCAAGTCCAAGACTTGCCCTGTGCACTATGCACAAGGCTTTGAATCTGACTCGTTCCTGAACTGGCAGCCAATGTAGGGAATGGAGGGCTGGTTTGGCTGAGAGTCGGTTGGTGGTTCCCATCAAGAGTCTTGCTCTGATGATAGCCAAGTTTTACCTTGAGAAAAGAAGGACATCAAGCCATGTGCACGAAATAGGGCAGTCTGATGCCTGACTCGGGCGGTCCCTCCTCTGTCAGGTCCTCAGTGTAAGTTTTCCCATGACGGGGCTAGTTAGGGCTCCACAGTTGGGAAACTGACGATCTGCCTGACTCCCAACTGAGCAGGCGAACCAAGGGTCTGGCGGACAGAATCCTGTCACTTTGTGATGGAATACCCTGTCCACCAAACTCTGGTTCTGTGTCTTAATTCATCAAGACAGATGTTAAGTATTAGAAAACGCAATGCAAGGTACTAGGAAAAGCAAAATATATTAACACGAGTCACTCAGCCCAACCTTGCCCTCCAGATACTGGGGAGCGAGTCATGAGATTGCTTAAATAAAACATAATGCCCTTTTGCCGATGTCATTCAGACGGACACATTAACTTTCTGTCATCACGTAAATTGATAATCCTGCACGCACCTATGCTTCAGTTTGGAGCTGTCAATTGCGATTTACACTCCCACAAGCATGTCAAAGATTCTGTTTATTTCGTCCCACAATTGCTAAAAGCATACTGGGAGCTCACAGAAAAGAGATTAACAATCTAAAATGCACATCACCTCCTATCAAATAATAAAACGGAATGTGCTTCCTAGCTATGGCACATATTATTTTTACATGCATACCCTGCTGCGTAAATATCATTAAAGTGTTTTCATTGGATTAATTATTAAATGACTACACAAAAAAATGAAAGCCAATTATTACTGCATCAGGCTAGGATTCATTAACGGCGAGACTCATGCACGAGCCACTTCAAGGGAAAATTGCATCGATTCTGTCTTTCATGTAGGAGACCCCTAGGGAATTGGAAGCAACTTTCATTTCTCAACCAATCAATTGAAGGTTATCAGGAAGTTAATTTTTCAGTAACATTTCGGTTCATGGTCTTAGATCTTCAAAGCAACTTAAAAAAATTAGACACTGTCTGAATACTTTCAACTGAGTTGAAACCGGAATGGATGCAAGTGCTGGCTTCCTTTGTGTACTCGTGCTATCTTTTAACAGTAGAATTAACCACTTGCTTCTTGCTGCACATTACACAGGACTTGTACAAAAGATAAAAACTAGGTACCAGTGCAGGGGCGGCTCCTTCATGTGGGCGGAGGAGCGTCGCCCCACTGCTTTCTCGCAGTGCGAGAAGCAGAAACATAAAATGGTATTTATAAATACCATTTTATGTTTCTGCTTCTCAAACTGCAAGAAGGGTTTGGTTGGGAGGGGGGGGGGGTCCTGCTCTAGGGCAGAGGAGGAGTGACTTGCTCACTCTGAGTTTGCTGACTGTTTGGTCTGCCCAACCAGTCATACGCACTCTGCCTTTTCTCTAGAAAATGGCCTCCCCATAGATGCCTGTGTGGGCAGCATCCCAACCAATAACAACGCTGCCATTGCAGCATTGTGATTGGCTTAGGGGAGGGGAGACAGGCTGCCTGGGCTGCTTCCTATGAGGAGCAGCGATGACCCGGGACCTGACCAAGCCGGCGAAGGTAAGTTACCTTTTTTTTAATTAACCCCCTTGCAACCCCCTCCCCGCGTGACCCCCCGGCCCCCATACCCATGAGGCATGCCAGCCGCGACTGTACCAGTGCTTCAAAAGACCATCACCACTAATGTAAATGCAATCCCCCACTGACGTTTTGCTTAAAAGCAGTGGGGTGCGAGGCATTAATCCGTGTTTCACTTGGCCTTAAACATGCTCTGCCATCTCCCAATATTTGGAAATGGACCAATACTCACCTATATGAGCGAATAAAGGGTCTAGAATAGACATGCTTTTTAGTGTTTCGACCATATGAAGCACTGCTTGTTTTCTTATGTTACTTTTGTATTAGAGAAACATAAAAGAATATTGCTGCTAGTTCGAGAATTATCGCTTCTTTCATATCCATGGTCTGTTTTGACTACTCTACCTACCATTGTTGTGTCTTCCTTCCCTGGAAAGGAACAGACATATAAAAGGCATCTATCAGGGGTTAACACATCAGGGACATATGAGCGCCACCCCCTTGTTCTGTACAATACAGGAAAAACATTGAAGGGTACAGAGAACATAAAAATCATATAATACTGGATCTGCATTCTGGATGCCTGGATCCCCAATTTTCATAAGGAGAAAGATCTACTAATTTTTTATTGCAGATGGGGATACCAAATGAGTCAGTCTAATTCACAGATTAAGGGGCCGATTCCGATCCGTTTAAAATTTTCCCCGTACGAATCGTAGCCGGATTTTTTTACGTACGAATCGTACAAGTCCCGTACAAACTGGCAAGTACTATTCGTATGTAAAAAACTCCATACGAATCGCTTTGGGAAAATTCCCCAACACGTCCTCGGGTCGGAAAAAGTGTCCGACACGTCCCCGGACAGTTTTACGTACGGATCGAGAAGCCGAAGTCCGAATGCGCAAGTACGATCCGTCCCGTCCGTCCGAATGCACAACCGTATGGTAAAAACACCATACGGAGCGAACCACTATAGCAACCATGGAGACGTCCACACATATGCCCGCATATGCGCCGGACCCCCAGCCACCCCCGTATGTACAGTGCGTACCCCCACCCCACCCATGTATGTACGGTGTGTACCCCCACCCCTCCCGTGTATGTATGGAGCGTACCCCCAGCGCGTAGAGCTGGGGGTACGCGCCGTACATACGGGGGTGGGGGTACGCACCGTACATACACGGGTGGGGTGGGGGTATGCGCCGTACATACACGGGTGGGGTGGGGGTACGCACCGTACATACGGGGGTGGGGGTACGCACCGTACATACACGGGTGGGGGTACGCGCCGTACATACGGGGGTGGAGGTACGCACCGTACATACACCGGTGGGGGTATGCGCCATACATACACGGGTGGGGTGGGGGTACGCACCGTACATACACGGGTTGGGTGGGGGTACGCACCGTACATACGGGGGTGGGGTGGGGGTACGCACCGGACATACACGGGTGGGTGGGGGTACGCACCGTACATACAGGGGTGGGGTGGGGGTATGCACCGTACATACACGGGTGGGGTGGGGGTACGCACCATACATACAAGGGTGGGGTGGGGGTACGCACTGTACATACACGGGTGGGGTGGGGGTACGCACCGTACATACAGGGGTGGCTAGGGTTTGGCGCGTCCGTCCGCGGGGGGGCTGGGGGTCCGGCGCGTACATCGGGGGGTGGCTGGGGGTCCGGCGCGTACTTACGGGGGGCTCTGGGGGGGTGTTCGGCGCATACCGGGCCCCCTTTTCCACACGCTTCGCGGCGTACTTGGCTTTTCCAGCACTTTTTGGGTGCCGTACAAATATTGCCGTCCGGAGTGCTGTCGGTACGAATCGTACTTGCTGGTACGTAAAAAGCTGCCAAACTACGTCCGCATGTCACGTATGCGCCGTCCCGGATCACATTTGTATGTATTTTTGTGTTGGTCGGTGTTTTGTACGATTCGTACGGAAATGGTGTTTCCGTACGAATCGTACTTTCATGTTTGTATGGTGTTTTTACCGGGTACGAGTCAGACGGAGAAAACGCTCTGACCGACGGTTCGTACCCGGTTTCTCCGGGATCGGAATCGGCCCCAAAGTCTGTAATGAAGAAAGACACAACGCGTGGATCTAATTATAAATTGTTGACTAAAAACAATAGGAGAAATGTGACTGCAGAAAATTCCCCAAGGGGTTCCATTTAAGTCAGAGTCAACCAGTATATCACTGATTTGAAAGTACTAAGAAATCCTCAACATCCAAAGTTTTAATTGTCTTTCAAATAGACAAAATATAACCATGTTGTTACTTTCCACAATTTACCCTGAAACACAAGGTGTGGCAACAGTATTATTAGGTAGGAACTATGTTTTGGTTTCCGCCATTAAAATGCAAAAATAAAATACAATTCCAGTGGTGCAGTTGTCTCCAATCAGTCATCTGAGCTACCAGTAACTCCCAGGCTCACAGTCTTGAGCTCATTTTTAGGTCTCGTGAGCCAAAGGCTCTAAGAGACATTTTATATCTGGGCTTTTTCAAAGTGCTGCCGTGGCCTAAAGCTACAGTGCACGCGAACGTGCACGCGCGCAGCGCCATGTGTCTTTCCTTCGTAGCGATCGTGATCACTTTCACTTTCGCGGGCTCCTCTGTTGCTGGCATTCCCCCTCCCTCACGCTCCGCCGGGCTTGTTTGTTTTCCTTTCACTGCCGTGTCACTTTCAGTGAAAGCCCCTCCCACTCCCTCCTCGTCAGCTTCATGTTTTTTTCCAGCGGCGGGCTTGTCTTGTGTTTTTTTACCCATTTCCCACGTCATTTGCCCCCGACTTGTTATTGTTTCTTCCTATGTCATTAGCCCACCACCCCTCGTCTTTGCTTGTTGCTTCTTTTAACATTGCACAGCAGCACTACACGCCTGAAGGAAGAAAAAAAAGCTTTGAAGCGGTCAACGCTGGCCTAGTCATAGTGCTTTCTTTTTTTTTTCAAGCAAGGTGTCACTTAATGAAATTTAAAGTGTTGTCACAACTACCACGCAAGGAGTGTGGCGAGCCGCCCACACAATTTTACAGTGATTGATGCTTAGAACTGGCTTGAACCACCTGGACTGCACTCTATTATGGAATTCGTCACTGCTGATCCTGGTTTATCACTGCTTCCGAGTTCGCGCTATTGAAAACTGTAAAGAACATATATTTAACTTTGGCACAGTGCACCAGTTGCTGATAACCGCCAGAGGAGTGGTGCATCTGAATACTGTAATCAAAATAGTTAATACTGCGGTAAGTATGATAGTGAACCTGGATCCGTTGTTGTGGGAAGCAAACATCCAGGGTGTAGCACTGGGCTCCACTTACTCCACGGTGCAGGGGGAGGGGCGCAGGCTTCTATTCCAGACTAGCCCTCCCTGCCCCCTGTCAGCTGCATTTACTTTAAAAATGTTGCACGGCTCTCGACCCATTTATTTATTAAAGACTGCTTGTGTGTGTGTGGGGAGGGGGGGACTCAGTGTACTTCTTAGGGTCCCCCTTGAGTTTCAACATGCCCCTGCCAGCATCGCGGGTCGTCCTCAGTTGGCTGACTGGACTGCATGATTTAGAAGACAAATTGCTTCCGGGCTGCGCAGATCCTTTTCTCAGATCACTGGTGCAGTTTTGTGTGGCATGCGCGTCTGCAGTGACCGGCAGGAAAATTAATATACAGAGTCGCCGCTGCAGACAGTACAAAAACAGTTATGCATCTTTGGGGGCAATCATTTCCACAGACTCCTCTAACAAAATTCACTTTACCGAGGTGAAGTGTTTCTAAGGGCCATACAAGAAACCTTAGCTTTCAAGTTTCCCAAAACATGCCATTCGAAAAAATAGTCCTTCGAGAAGGATGCAGCGTTGGTGCTGCTCCTGTTCATGTGCAAGAAGCTGTTGCTCAGCTCAAGTGGCAATGCAATAGCTAATGGCTGTCTGGTCATCAGAACAGAAACTCAATATTCACTGCCAAGACAGTTAGTAGCCTATGGGAAGTGACCAATTCCAGTTCTCTATTGCTTCAGAATGTTGAACTGTGCCCGCTCAAACCCCAGTTACAGCAATTAGCTGGGTGTAATGTGCATGTGTGATCCCAGCCAAATTCGCCCTTTCTGGCACTTGGTGTACCTCGAGACTTGCCTACATTGAACAGGATATAAGGTAGTCCTGCCATTTAGCAAAATTGAAAAATAGTTGCGATTGGCCAGAAAACTATTCACTCTTTCCTTCGCAAGCAGTGTGTAGTAATTGTATAGCTCTCCAATCCCTGGCGGCAGAGCACCCAGAATAATGTGCTGCCTGGCTAAACACTTAAGAGGTCCAAAGCTTAAAGCTAATGGCTATGCCAATGCTTGTTTGGGTTGGGTGCTTGTTTGGGTTGGGTTCGTTATTGTTCCTGTGGCATTCTATGCCAAATTATTTTGGCTTTATAAGAAAAATAAAGGACACTTGGAATGAATGGCTTTGCAGTTGGTTGAGCGGGTCATGCATGTGTCATTCTTCGAAGCTGGAGTTTTTTTATTTGGGAACTGTTCAGAAGAAAATCGGGTCTTCAGAAAGTTTCAGTGGGGTAATGCAATTCTTGACTATATCGGGGTTCATCAAGCCACTTTAATTTTGCTCTTCCTACTGCCATTAATTGCATCGAACCCTTTGTGCCCACGTTGAAAAGTAAGCTCTGGTTAAAATAACATGTTACAGACGCTCATTGAAGGCAAAATTAAAAGCTCTGAATAGCAGAGTACACATGAAACCCCAAATAAAGTTAAGAACATCACTGTATGACTCTGTAATGCCCATAGTTGTGTCCCTAAACTGTACGACAGAGTGGTCTTGTGATGTGCATCACTAGGTGCTCTCATGATGTTCGTCACCTTGTGTCCAACACTGAGCTTATGCACTTAAGCATTTGCTCTGCTGTTGCTCTTCACCCTGAATTCAGTGTGTGGGACTCTGTGTGTGCATTAATTCTTGTTTGTATGATGCTCTGATTCCACGGGCCTCTGAATAAGTGATTTTTAAAAAAAAGGGTGGCCAGCGGTGTGCATGTGCTATTGGTGTATATTTGGAGATATGTCACTTGCATGCCCTATACAAAACTCAAACGTGTTGGTTTTGGCGGTCTATACCAACATGGACAATATAGATCGCTTCACAAACATGCATGCATAGATTTCATTAACGCAAAGACTAGGTTAGGATTTTATTATATTTAGGAATCATCCTCTTTTGCTTCTATTCAATAAAACACTATAAAAAGCTAATGCTATGCTCTTGAGACTTCCTGCATTATGGCCCTTATTTTCAGCATTGGCCAAGCTGTATTTATTTACAAATCTCTCAGAACGCTAACCCATTGCTAAGAATCCAGGACTAAGTAATGTAACATATAGGGTGGCACAAAGATTACTCATGTGACATTGTTAAAAGGCCTGACACTTGGTAATGAAAGGTGGGCATCCCTCTACAAGTCTACAGTTATGTGTGTGGATGCATATATGAATTGCACTAATAACAAGCCTTTGCAATGCAATAGGTCTCACTTTTACTGGAGTTTGAGCTATTGGCATTGTAAATGACAATGCCTTTTATTTATGTTTTGGTTTTTAAAAACAGATAAATAAAAGGCATTGTCATTTAGAATGCCAAGAGCTTAAACTCGCGTAAATGCGAGACCTATTGCATTGCAAATGCTTGTTAAATAAGCACAGGTTCACATTTTTCTTTTAACATTAAGGGAAGGAAGCTTACTTTACATTATTATCATTATCAGGCTGTAGATAGCAGATACTGATAATGAGCAGTGTGCAGCCAGACTTATGGGACAGGCTGGGTCACAGAGGTGAAGAACTGGAGCACTGAAGTATTTAACTGTTAAATAGCTGTCCGTGTAGACTCAATATTGAAGTTTGACAACAAAATGAGGTTCTGAATGCTTTTAAATGGGAGAAAATTAAAATGAGAAGGTACCTTAATGATTATCTCTTCATTTAAATTGCCTCCCATTTCAAAGTATTGCTTTTAGAAGCAGCAGTCCTTTTGCTCACAGTAGCCAGTAGACACTGTGCCATATTAATAACTGAAAAATATTCTTTTTTTTTCAAATGGGAAACATTTAAAGTGAAGAAAACTTTTTCTATGAAACATTGCGTATTAATGTCTTTCTTCACTTTCAATTGAGCCAAATACCTCTTAATGTCTTATGTAGCATGTTTATCCACTTAAACATTCTCCCATTTAAACAAATGTACTTTTCTGTTATAAATATGATACCATGTCTACAGGCCACTGGGTGCAAGATGCTTGGTGATTGTAAATGTGACACCTGGAAATGGAAGAACATTTAAATGATGAGTTTTATGGAATCCACATAAACAGTTAACTCTTCAGTTTAATTTTCTCAATACAGTGCCATATTTATAAGTGAAAAATACAGCCATTATTTGAAGTTGTAGAAATTTAAAGTGCAGAAAAATGTTGCATACTCTGAATATTTTTACAGAACATTTCTCTGAACTTTAAATTTCTCCCATCTGTGTTTTACATGTAACGGTGTCACATATGACAAAAGGTATGTCCTGTGCCACAAGAACATATGGCACAGTCTCTCAGTCACCCATACACATATATCCCATTCATACGCACACATGTTTATACATCCCCAAAGACCACGCTTTCACTGACACACATGGTAGCCCTGTCATAGTGCCCCTAGTCAAAGTATTTTGTTCAAACCATAGCATCTGGCTCAATGGACATTAGCCTTAGAGCCAAATAAGCTGAGTGTGGGGGCGTCTGGTAACAAAGCGCGAGTTGCTTAGCCTTCAGTAGCTCACAGTGATTTTTATTGAACAGAAGTAGCTCTCACTACAGAAAAGGTTGGTGACCCCCAGGGCCGAACTGGACATAGCGGGCACTGGGCAATCCCCCGGTGGGCAGCACGGGTGGGGGCCGTTTTTGGGCCCCTGGGGGCCGTTTTTGTTACAGGGTCGTTTTTGCAACATAGCTGCAAAATCAGCCCTGTAACAAAATCGGCCGAAAATCAGCCCTGGCAAAGAGCTCGCCGGCACCATCAACCCCCGGGGGGGCCTGCTGAGCACTTTGCCAGGGCCGGTTTTGGTTCCCAGTCTGGCCCTGGCGACCCCTGCAGTGGTGTAACCAGCTTCTAATGCAATCAAGAAAAATTGGCCCTCTTAAACCCTTATTTGGCAATTACAAACAGTTACAATCTGGGTGCAGTGCGACCCTGGGACCCTTGAGGGACATGCCGCTGCATCTCCTGCACCACTGATAGATGTGCCCTTGCACAGTTCCTATTAAAACAACACGTTGTTTTTCATTACACCATTATCCCATAGAAAGCACCTTGTTACATATATGTGAGTGTGTGCACGCGCACACATACACCCACATATAACTGCTGTTTTGTGTGCTTTAATGTCTGTATATTTGGCAGTCTGTATATTTGTTAGACTTTGAAAATAGGTGACAGTATAAGTGTAGTCTGTCTGCATGCATTATATGATGACCAATCCTACTGGCTTTATCAGTAGTTGTGTTAAACTTGGGTACTAACTCATAAATCCTTCATTTTGCAGTAGGACCGTCAGTACCATAGTATTTGTGAATAAACTATGAAATACTGTTTCAATATCACCTATCAGTCTGCCAGAATAATCTTTATATTCTTTATCATAAGCTCGTTTTTGATGTAATATCTTGCAAAGGTTGTATTTTTATCTTTCCCCCTTTACTCTTCATGGGTTTTTATTTGATGTTCTGCTTCCGAGCCTTTTGAAGCATGCTCAACATGACGCTGCCTCAAAAGCATCAATAGTATCTAAAAATATAATAGGCAATTGCCTTTGCCTTGAGCTCCATAGGTCATTTAATTCAAGTTCCATAATGTACAATCGTCAAACATACTGTGGTTTCAAAAAATTGATTGTGAGCCTCTTATAAATCTCAAACAGAGGAAAACGCTGCAGTTGAGCCAATACAGAATGCATGACAGAGTGTCACAAAGGTGATTTCAAAAGTTAAAAAGTGACATTCAGTGCAATGCATGTGATGCCACACAAAACATTCTCATTGGCAGATACTGCTTAATCAAGACAGAAACATTATATAAGCCACAAATTACAGAAAACAGCTTTATATCTTTTCTAAGATGCTAATGTTTACAATGGGTTAAGAGTACAATACTCCTTGGCCCAAACTTGTGGAGTCTTTGCGCTGGGTTTGCATCACAGAAGTGACGTTAAACCAGCACAGATTTACTTACCGACGCAAATCATGATTTGCTTTGGAAAGCTGCCTAATGTAACACAGAGTAACGCTATGCATTACTTTGCGCTACTCTGTGTCAAAAAGGTGCCTCATGGATGGTATATGGGTGTTCCCATGCAAACACCCATAGGTTTTGATGCAAATCCCTATCTACTAAACAATTGTAGTCTGGGATTTTGGCCAAAATAATGTTCCTCCTCAAGGCAAGAGTAACAGTAGAGTATGTTTTAAAACGTTCCACATTTTTCCAATGTTGCACTAAAAAGACACACATGCAAAAAGGTAAAAGGATTGAAGTATAGGTGTTGTACTGGAAGGTAACCCTTCCATTTCTAAACCTATGCTTGATAGAGCTCACACACTCTTGCATTGTGATGCAAGAGTGTGTGCATTGAAGAATGCCAGCCCAAAGTGTGACAGTTCTTGAGTATGGGGGGATTTGTGTAAGGGTAGTGGCGCCCCTAGGGAAAGTACATCTTATCCAAATGCGCAATGTCTATGGCGCGGTGCTCGTAAGGTAGGGAGAACCACCCCTCTCCCTGTAATGTGGCCTAGACCACCCAGTTAAGACATCCAATTCCCCAGCACACGCTTAATGTCTTTCACATGGTAAATCATAGGTCAGCATCAACAAAAGTATTGATTCCTTTATTCTTCTTCTTTCATGGTAACACCACTCTCAGCCAACACTAGTTTCGTCACTATTCGGGTATCAAGTATCGCAACTTCTTCAGGGCTAAGAAATTGTATAAAATAAAAATAACTGAAGGATGATTGCACACCCAGCACGTTTTTAATACATAAGTAATGTACTGATCATTATGTATGCTGACATTAAATTTGCACATGGGTTTCCACGAAACTTGCACAATGGGATACTCTATTTAAAGAGTGGTTTGAAGATTGCACTAAAATCACCAGGGTGATTTTAGATATGCTGGGTATGCAATCATCCTAAACGGCTAAACATGGGAATAAAAAAATACGCAGGACCAAACACTTTTGCCCAATAACGGAACCAAAATAAACTCCAACGGTTCTGTTGGTTTCATTTATGTATCACCATGAGGTTAATTATGTGTTTTGTAAACATCAATACAATAAAGCCTTTCTCTATACCAACAATGACTTCTTGCATTTATTCTCCAAATAAATGGTTTGTAAATTACATTGGTGCAGGTGGCGCAGTGCTCTCTTAGGTGCAGCGATGAGAATAGTAAAATATGATAAATATAAACAGAAGGGATGTACACAATTGTTTTAATGATACACAGTTCAGTACACATTCTGATTTCTGTACTGAATCATATACACACACTGAACAATCCATAATCCAGTGTCGACGATTCGACCTACACCCTCATTCTGGTGGATCACCTCAGGACAAAATCTACTGTCTGGCACAACACCTCAAAGCTGTGTATATCCTTCACATGCTGAGGATGTCTAATTGTGATGCATCAAAATGGGCTCATCAAAATCAAATTAGTTGATCACAGAAACCCCAAACTAATCAGGATCATCCATGCTACCATTGTGTGACTAGTACATCAGCCTGCCATTGATTTCCAAGCAATAGAAACGCTGGAATACTCGTATAGAGAAATGATAAATATATTTTTCGGCGGTAGTGGCGCCCTACAAAGTCTATTGCAATAATGGCGAAGAAAAGGCACATGCCTGTTGACTTCTAGGAAATCATTTTGGGGCAAATTTACTAACTTTTTATGCAATGCAGTGCTACAACCAAAGTTTCGTTCCTACATTGGGTCAAAGGGAGAGAGTAGACGAAAGCAATATCTACTTAGATAGAGCAATATCTTTCTCTCTTCCAGTGCTGGTGCACTTTGAACTGCCATGTGTCAATGTATACACACTTGCATGATAGTGCAGGGACATGTGCGTGATAGCCAGTATAAGGTTTGTACTGGATTTGTACCCTGTACAGTGCAGCAACGTTTGAAAAGATTGAAGAAGTGAAAACAATTCTCCACATTACCACCAGCCTCAAAAAGCATTAATTTCTGGTGCAAAACCCCCATCTGTAAATGTTATTAGAGAGGCCTTTGTGTCAAAAACCATTGGTGGGTGCATGGGAATGACCATGTACCTCCCCTGGAACACCCCCTTGATGCAAAGCAACACAAAGCAGCACTAGTTGTACTTTGCATCACGTTAAGGATACTTTCCAGTGCAAACAAAGTTTTGCAGTGGAATGTTAATTCCAAATCAACAGTTTGCGCCACTTGTGTGATGGAAACCTGGTGCAAATTGTTTGAAAATCTTCCCCTTCCTTTGTAAGTGCTGGTTAGAAGTGCAGAATATTACTTACTTTGTGGAATGTGGTCAACAGTTTCAAAAGGTTTGATACTTCTGTCAGCGAATATGTGTTCCTTTGTGTCCTTTTGCAGGTAATTGACCTTTCTGTATGGTTCTGTTCCTGACTCCTTAAAAAGGTAGACATGCCAAATGCTATTTGAAAACACCAAAAGAAGAACTTTGGAAATCATCTTGCCCCGCAACTCCTAAATGTTTTTTGGATGTAAAGAAAGACTTTCAATCAGGATTTTCCCAGAGCATAGCACTGAAATCTCTTTGGTGAATCTGGTGGACGATACTTTTTTTAAAAAAAATATATGTATTAAGGTTTTAATTGTCATGCCACACATATAACATACATTGCAAAAAATATGTCCGTCATTACCGAACTGTCTGACCAGTTGTACCAATCATTATACATTCTGTTGACATATTACAACTCAAATCATAGGCCATGACTCTTTAAACAAAACCACCCCAAATAGCCCCCGTTCCCTCCCCATGAACCCTCATAAATTGCATGTAGCTAGTAAAAAGACACAACACACTCAGACAAAGGTCGGACTAGCAGCAACTCCTTTGCATATAAATATTGCGTATATGATCCAATGATTACGTCTTAGCCACCTCCCACACAGTTGATACATAAATGCAGGACCCCTTATCCTCCAACCCCGACCACATCTCCCTTACAATTCTGTCGCCTTAAAGATTTCCAGTATCGCATTCCACTCTAAGGAGATGGGCTTTTTGCGCATTCCCCGGTCTTCTTCCCTCTTAAGTTCTGCCCCCTCTGCTTTGCCCCATCTCACCACCTCGCCATGCCACTCCATCACCAACGGCGCCGTAGCAGTTTTCCAGCGTTTAGTAATTGCACGCTTGGCCAGTATTAGCGCTAAGTTAGCAAATCTGATCATGGGGTTGCCACTTTTGGCTTTCATACCCCACCCCAGTAGAGAACGTTCCACCAGTACACCTCGCCCTCCCGGCACCACCTCCCCGAGGACCTCGTGCACCTCCGCCCAGTAGTGCCGCAAGCGCGGGCACGTCCACAGCATATGGAGCAGGCCGGCACTAGGGTTCTTGCATCGTGGGCATGCGTCCGCAGCGGTCTGATACATTGCGTGCAGCCGGCGGGGGGTCAAGTAGGCACGATGTAAAATCATAAGTTGGATGAATATAAACTTCGCTTTACGGGACACCGTTCTGGGATAGTCTAGTATAGTATCCCATTCCTTAAACACCCTATTCAGGTCTGCTGACCACCTATCCTGGAGTGTCTGTAGGGACGTTCCTGCATGTGACCGAATACCCTGGTATAACCATCTAGTCAAATGGCGGCCATTCCCCAGTAAGTATTGCAAATGGACCAACGTGTGTGCCGGAGGTTCCTCACCTGAAGGAGCCCAAGTGGTTCTAATATATCGCGCTATGAGAGCGTGTAGCAGAAACAGAGTATTCGGCACCCCCCTCTCCTCTACAAACGTGTCGTGGTTCATCAGTGTGTGATCTGCAAACAACATACCAACAGTATCTACACCCTCCTCCGCCCATGTAGAGATGTGTCTCCGGG
This sequence comes from Triturus cristatus, assembly GCF_964204655.1. NCBI lineage: Eukaryota > Metazoa > Chordata > Amphibia > Caudata > Salamandridae > Triturus > Triturus cristatus. The sequence goes on along the minus strand of NC_140580.1, from coordinate 472,860,730 downwards.
AAACTGTTCCCAGGGGTGCAGTTATACCAAGTAATGGTATATTAGGTGCATATGGAATACATGTCTTCGTGTAAGCCAATGCTCTTTTCCAGTATGTTATTGCCACCTTCAGCAGCGGGGGAGCAGTTTGCGCGAGCACTCCACCGGGCAGCAGCAGCGCTTGCAGGCGGCCTCCATCCCATTCTCTCTGTGACATTTCTATTTCCTGGAGGTTGCGCCCCACTATCCAATATGATAACCACTGCAGCTGTCCCGCATAACAATATGCCTTAAAATCCGGTGCGCTCATGCCCCCGCCCCTGCTGGCCAGCTGCAGCTTGGCTAGGCCCACTCTGCGCCGACCCGGACCCCAGATCAGCTCCACCAACAACGTATCCAGCAACCTGAACACACTCATCGGAAGCACAAGGGGTAGGTTTATGAAGTAATAAAGTAACCGCGGGAGCATCACCATTTTGGCAATAGCCACTCTACCGGCAACCGAGAGGGGGAGAGACGTCCAGAACTTTATTTGACCTCTCAGTGAGTTTATCGCACGGATGCCATTGCCATCTATGACATCCCCTGGTTCCCTATACACGTTAATACCCAAATACTTAATCGTGGTCAGCGCCACCCGGAATGACCACTGCCCAAATTGTAGAGTGTCCCGCAGCAACCCCTCCGTAAAAGCGAAGGCATATGACTTAGTGTCATTGATAGCAAGCCCTGACAATGAGCGAAATTCGGAGGGGCGATGAGACACCCCCCAGATCCGCAAGATATAGGATAATATCGTCCGCATAGGCGGAGACAACATGCGTATCGTGGCCAATTGTAATACCCTTATGGAGCGCCAGTCTACGAACCTTCTCCAAAAGGGGTTCCAGAGCCAACACGAAAAGCAAGGGGGAGAGCGGACAGCCCTGTCTCGTACCTCTCGCCACTACATATTGTCGCGAAATATGTTGTCCCGTACGAGCTCTAGCAGTGGGGTTAGTGTATAAAAGGGAAACCCATTGTATGAACGCATCCGGTATCCCGAACCGCGGTAGAGTCCGGAACATGTAGTCCCATCGGAGAGAGCCAAAAGCCTGACGCATGTCTAAAGAAATACACCCCTGATGTTGAGGGTGCATTCTGGAGTGCGACATAAGGTGATGCAACCGCCGGATGTTATGGGCTGTACTACGGCCCGGTACGAACCCGCACTGATCCGTGTGAATCAGTCGGGGCATGTGGCCTTGGAGCCTATTAGCTAACAATTTACTTAAGATTTTATAGTCGGTGTTGAGTAATGAAAGGGGTCGGTAACTCGCAATATCCTTATTGTCTCTACCCGGTTTGGGCAAAGAGACCACCAGAGCTTGAAGTGTGGTAAGTGACAAAGAGCCACGTTCCAGAGACTCCTGATACATTTGGCGCAGATGCGGAACCAGCAATGGCATATAAGTCACATAAAACTCAGCCGGCAGGCCATCCAGTCCCGGAGTCTTATTCCTAGGAAGTGCCCGGATAGCCGTTCTGATCTCTGCCTCCGTCACCGGGCCCTCAAGCCCCTTCCTGATCTCATCTGTGACCTGCGGGAGGGGGAGTCCCTCGAAGAAGGAGTCAAACTCGCTCTGATCCAGCTCCGCTGGGCCGGCATATAACGTCTCATAATATGATTGAAAGGCCATGTTTATTTCTAGTGGTGTGGTTGCAAGAATACCCTCTTGTGTATTAATTTCAAGTATCGGAGCCGTCTGTGGGGCGTCGGGGACTATCCTGGCCAACAATGGTCCCGTCCTATCAGCCTCCGCATGCTGTTTTCGGGTGTATAAGGAGTAATCTAGCACTCGTAAGTCTTCCAGCAGTTCTGCGTATTGAATATTAGCGTCCTGCAGTTTCCCGTTCCCCGAAGCACCCCGTACAGTCTCCTGTTCTAACTCCCGTAGGCTATTCTCAACAGCTTTGAGCCAAGTAAGTACAGCAGCACGGGCCCCCACCTGTGTACTAATTGCAACTCCCCGCAGCACTGTTTTAAATGTGTCCCACTCAAGCTGCCGCGTGCTGGCAGTATGTGCATTCACCTCAAAATAACGTGTTATTGCTGTGGATAGCGCTTCCCTGAACACCGAGTCCTCTAGCAGAGTGGGCTGCAGTTTCCATGTCGGAACAGGGGTAGGCACCCTCCCCCATTTCACAACTACTTCCAGCGGGTTATGATCAGAAAGGGTTTTACCTAAATATGTAGTGTCCAACACATTAGCTACCAGGGACAGTGAACAAAAAATCCTGTCAATACGGGTGTGCAGGCCATGAGGTGGTGAATCGAAGGAGTACTCCTTAGCTGTTGGGTGTTTCATGCGCCACACATCACTCACTCCCCACCCATCCGCCCATCTACGCAGAGCCTCAGCCTGTTTCTTGCTTCCTGTATTGTGCAATGGCGGGTGGGACCTATCCAGATCTATATCAAGCACTGCATTGCAATCGCCACCCAACACCCACGGGTAAGAGTCCCACCCCGCCAATGCCGTGGATAACAGGTCCAGAAATCTATCCTGCTCCACATTTGGGGCATATATACTTCCCAATACCACACGACGCCTCTCCAGAGTACCCAACAGAAGCACATATCTGCCACTCACATCAATTCGCTGCTCTAACAATTTAAAGGGTGTGCCATTCCGGATCCAAATTGCGGCTCCCCTAGCAAATGCCGAGTATGAGGTATGGAACAACTGCCCCCTCCATTTCCCTTGCATTTAAATGGCCTCAGCCGTTGTGAGATGAGACTCTTGCAGGAGCGCAATATGCACCTTCCTGTGGTTAAGCTGCGCTAAAATTCTATGTCTTTTGTGTATGGAACCGAGCCCACGCACGTTCCAAGACGTAAACGTATATGTGCTAGAGTGTGCCATCCAATCCTATCTTACAAACAGAGACCTGTCTTGCCTTCTCTGCCCGTGGTGGAGTGTGTTGCGAACATGCAATATGGTTCATATCCAAACTTCCTAATACTAGGTTCCCCCAAAAAACGTTAGAGGACCAAACTAAGAACCAAAAACGATACCACAAGGCAGTCACCATAGGGGGAGCGGTAACCACCATGCTATTGCACACTGTAGCCCGCATGCAGTAACATTATGTACAGCGCTCCAACTCCTGCCCCATCAACTCAAAGTAATTTTAAAGAACAATACCCACCGGCAGCATTATGTACAGCGGAACACAATAAGTAGCAACTTATACGATACCATCTTTCGGAGGGACCACTATATTACATCAACATTCGTTCACTGTCTGTGGGGTAACCGATGGAAACAGCTCAAGACTATGCTCAGAGTCTTGGTGGACGATACTTTAAAAGTAATGAGAACTGACTTTTAAGGTAATTACAAAAACAGAAAGGTGATAGAAAAAATGTTTGAATTAATCTCTGCCACTGACAATCTCTCTGAGCCACATTCCATACCATTGTTTTATTTTTTGACCACTTTGCCATTCTAGACAGAGAACTACAATAGGAACGGACCAGCCTGAACGTTTAGACCAGGTCCCCTCCAGATGGTAACACAAGCAACCCTAGACCATTTGTGATCTACTTGGGTCTCATCAGTGAGATACAGATTCAATTCTATGACACAGTGAGCATGGGACCCACGTCTGGGCAAACCCATTGCACTTAGGGTAAATACTGCAAAAGCAAGAAGAAGATGAAAGAAATGCTCAAATTAATCTCACCCCCTAACAATTGCTCTCGGCCCCATCCCAACCCATCGTTTTCTGCCTACTGTTCCATTCTAGACAAAGACCCACCTTATACAAATCAGTCATGGTCCACCTCAAATAGGATCATTCCAGCCCAAACTTCTAGGCCAGGGCCCCTCCAGATGGTAATACAAGTAACGCCAGACAAGTTTCAACCTTTATAGGTCTTACCAGTGAGGTATAGCTTGAGTCCTATGGCTTAGAGGGCACAGGACCCACATCTAGGTATACTTGTTCCACTTAGTGGGCTTACAGCAAAAATAAAAAGGTGACAGAAGGAATGAAGGGGATATCATTTGACAGTTTGAAATAGATTGTTCCCATGAGGAGCTGAGGAGCACGGACAGTACAGATCTGCATAAGGCGGGCCATATTCTAGATTGGCACAATGGGCAAAAAATGATGGATTGGAATGCTACCCTGAGCGTTTGCTAGTGGTTAGGCTTTTTGCAAGCATTTCTCCCGTCACCTTTTATGTGACTGATTTAATTATATTAGTCATATCGTCTCCCTTTGGAACTATGGACTATACAATCTGCCTACTTACACCAAATTACAAGCTCGAAATTAAGAAACTGTACTGCATTGCTTTGGGTCCTGCCCTTCAAACAAGTGAAAATCGATGAACCACTCTTAAGACATGTCCCTGTCTCTTGCTGTGTCCACCATGGCTCGATATTAGTACCTTACTGTGCAGAATCTATGTCAAACCCCCAGATCTTTATTAACAGAACTGGATAGGTGCTTTCACAGTTGTGCTGATGATACCCAGCTGCATACATCTAAGTTACGACTAACTCCTAACACTCATGCCTGACTTCCTGCCAAACAAAAATACAGGAATGTCTTCGACACAGAAGTCTCACAATTGATGCAACCATTGCTTATAATTATTAAATATATAAAACCAGCTTCACATCAGAATGTGCTTTTGTAATAATGTTGCGGTTGTCTATTAAAATATTTTACCAGAAAAAAGAATTGCTACTGCTCTCACCAAACCCAGAGTTCCTTACAAATGAACAAATGCAATCCAATCAGCTGATAATCAACCTCAAATTTTGCAATGAGATAAGCCTCTAAGTGTCATGCTAGTCAAAAAACCTACATCTCGAGGCCCACATTAAAAATCTGGATATTGGAGGATTTTACCAACATAAACTATTGAGTAACTGTAAACTCTTGCAACAATCTGAAGAACTAAAAACAGCAGTACAATTACTATTTGAATACACATAGTTTATGGTAATACCATAGGCATCTAAAAGGAGCCTGGTGCCCAGGAAAGTATTTCCACATGCAGCTGCATGATTGGCCTCATCTTTCCATAAACATGAATACATCACACTTGTCCCTTTTTAAAGAGACTCCCACTTGGGGGTAAGATGAATTTGTAAAATTGTATCACAAACTTACAAGTCCTAAATACCTCTAAATCTTGCTCATATAAACTAAGGAGCATATTTACAAGGGCTTTATCTCGGCTTTTTTGGCTTAAAAAGCCAAAGAAGCGGAGATAAAACTATCACCCTATTTACAAGAGGGTGCTAACATGCATAACCGCATGTTAGCACCCTTTTTCCCAACGCCTCCCTTTGCATCTCTAATGAGATGCAAAGTGGGTGTCACTGGGCGCACCCCGGATGGACAACCTTGCAAATATCGCTGATGTTCACATCGCGATATTTACAAGGCTGCCCCAGCATTTTAGCACACGTTAGTTTTTGGAGAAAACAGCTGTTTTCTCCAAAAACTGACGTCTGCTAAAATGCAGACTTACCTATCCCCAACATTGTGGTGGATTATGCTGATACGACCCTGTGGGTCGTATCAGCAAGGTTATCGCCGTTTTTCAGGGAACATCGCTGGAAAACCAGCGATGTTCCCTGATGCTACCAGACAATTCCCCTACTACCTTGCACCACTCACAGCCTTTACGACTCAGTACAATAAACACGCCGGTTTTACCACTCATTTTTTTACAATGCATGCCTTTACCCGGTATGCATTTACCACGCATGCCTTTTACCATGCATGCCTTCACCATGCGTTTTTTGGTAAGTATATTGGTAAGTATATGTAAATATGGGCAGTTTTTTACGTATATATATTTACAAATTAAATTCATTATAGTTTTATATATATATATATATTCACTGAAAAAACCATAGGTTTCAGGGGTGTTATAGTTAGCTGCCCATTTCACTCATACAAAACCATAGAAATTCCTCCGTTATAGTTAGTTCTGCTAACTATAACTCACGCGCCCGCAATGCACTGCTAAAGATGTCACATATTGCATCATTCATGACATGGTCAGTGACATCACTGATGACATCTCAAATGACATCACTGATGACATCATCCACTGAATGTGGTTTAGTTTGAAATTTAAATATGTATTATATATATACCAATCTGTATTGAAGATTGAGTGGATATATAACTGTCTAGATGGAGGATTTAGTAGCTGTCTGACTGTCTTTTTAAGTGAGTAATTAAAAGTGTCTCACTTAATACATGGATTAGCAACTAAACTATGTGAATGTGTGCAGCACTGTCTCTGTTGTTGTATAACATGCTGCATCAGTTGGTCACTAACTACATGAGTGTGTATATTAGTTATTGATTAGTTGGGTGAGTATTTGTATGGGACACTGAGTTTGTATGTGGTTGGATGGGGTGTGTGTAACTCTATGCATAGATGTGTGAATGGTTGATAGACTAGGTGTATGGGTTTAAGAGTGCATGTGGAAACAGTTGTTTGGGGGACTGAGTGTATTTATTTGCGTGTTGGTGAGTGAATATATGTTTTAGTTGTACATCTTCAACAAAGTAAAAAAATAAAAGGCATTGTATGTGAGAGTTGGTGTATATAAATAAGTATGTGTAAGAGTCAGTGATTGTGAGAGTAACTATATGAATGAGTGTATAATTGTAATGATGCTTTTTTAACATATTAACGATGAGTTACTATGTGTTTGAATAAATGAGGTGTTGTTGGATAATTGTGTAAGTGAGTAAATTTAAGTGCGATACATTTTTTTCATGAGTGAGTAGGATGACTGCATAACCGACTAAGATGACTGCTGATGTGTCAATGTCTATATATGTGTATAAGTGCATTTGATAGTGTTCTATTAATTAATGACTGCATGTATAGATGATTCTGTTGTTGAATGGGTAGTTGTGTGTGTAGACATAGGAATCAGTGTGTGGGTATGTAGTAACTGGTATTGGTGTGTCAATGGTTTCAAATATGGTACTCTGTATTTTACTGTGAGTGATGAAAGGTTATACTAGTGTATGATGAGGTGTATCAGATTGTCAAGTGGATGATGTCATCAGTGATGTCATTTGAGATGTCACTGACCATGTCATGAATGATGCAATATGTGACATCATCAGCAGTGCATTGCGGGCGCATGAGTTATAGTTAGCAGAACTAACTATAACGGAGGAATTTCTATGGTTTTGTATGAGTGAAATGGGCAGCTAACTATTACACCCCTGAAACCTATGGTTTTTTCAGTGAATTTCAAAGGTTTTTTAAATGCTAACTTTTAAGTGTGATAGTTGTTATATCTATTTTTTTGAACTGATTTTCTACAGTTTTTTAACTGTTTATTTATAAATATTTTATTCATTAAATAACATTATATATTTTTCTGAAAATTGCAAAAAAAAAATATTTTTTTATTAAAACTGAAATATTGATTAATTTTCTTGTTTTCATTTTTTATTTTAATATATTTATATTATTTTCTTTAAAAAAGAAATCCAATTTTTTCGGAGTCGCGCACTCAAAGTGTACACATCACGGTGGGTGCGTGCATTCTAGCCGCCATTTTACAAAAGTCATGAAGGATCCGCGTATGGTGTGCGACGGCTGCGTGTTTTTCAGTTACATCATATACATTTAATATCATGTGATATGCGCGATTGGTATGCGACCAGTCTGTGACTCCTGCTCCCGCGCATATGCGACACATGCGCATTACAGTACGAGATGTTTGCGCGGTTGCGGGTCCCGCGTGACATCATATACGTGCTGGGGCGCGCTGGGTGCGCAACTCCCGCAAAAAAAAATTATGTTCCAAAATGATATGTATATGTCTTTAATATACATATTAAGGCAAGAGATTATGTAAGATATTCATCAAAATAATATATTTGTACTTATATTAAACTTATATTATTTTTTAATATATTTTCGCGAAGTCGGGTGCATGCATCGTGAGTGCAGAAAACCAGGTCAGCAGAGCTGCTGTAGAGCCAGAGAACCAGGTCAGCAGAGCTGCCGTAGAGCCAGAGAAACCAGGTCAGCAGAGATGCTTTAGAGGGAGAGAACCAGGTCAGCAGAGCTGCTTTAGAGCCAGAGAACCAGGCCAGCAGAGCTGCTTTAGAGCCAGAGAACGAGGTTAGCAGAGCTGCTTTAGAGGCAGAGAACCAGGTCAGCAGAGCTACTCTAGAGCCAGAGAACCAAATCAGCAGAGCTGCTTTAGAGCCATGGAACCAGGTCAGCAGTTCTGCTTTAGAGCCAGAGAACCAGGTCAGTAGAGCTGCTCTAGAGCCTAAGAACCAGGTCAACAGAGCTGCTCTAGAGCCAGAGAACCAGGTCTGCAGAGCTGCTGCAGAGCCAGTGAAACCAGGTCAGTAGAGCTGCTTTAGAGGGAGAGAACCAGGTCAGCAGAGCTGCTCTAGAGCCAGAGAACCATGTCAGCAGAACTGCTTCAGAGCCATAGAACTGGGTCAGCGAAGCTGCTTTAGAGCCAGAGAACCAGGTCAGCAGAGCTGTTGTAGAGTCAGAGAACTAGATCAGCAGAGCTGCTCTGTAGCATAAGAACTAGGTCAGCAGAGCTGCTCTAGAGCCAGAGAACCAGGTCAGCAGACCTGCTGTAGAGACAGAGAAACCAGGTCAGCAGAGCTGCTTTAGAGAGAGAGAACCAGGTCAGCAGAGCTGCTTTAGAGCCAGAGAACCAGGTCAGCAGAGCTGCTCTAGCTGACACTGACTGACTGACACTGACTGATTGACACCGACTGACACAGATTGACTGACACTGACACTGACTGACACTGATTGACTGACACTGACTGACTGACACTGACTGACTGACTGACACTGATTGACACTGACTCACACTGATTGACTGACACTGACTGACTGACGCTGATTGACTGACACTGAATGACACTGATTGTCAGAACTGCTTAAACGGCAGGGGGTCGATTCCCTCGGAGGCAGATGACTAGTCCCAATTCCTTCCTGCCAAAGCCAGCGACAGGTGAAGACAACTGTCACTGACTTCAGCCCGGGGGAAAGGGGAAGTGGAAGACAAAACAAGAGAGACTGCCTCTTGACTCAGGTCGCTCTCCTCACTTCTATGTTCAGAAAGAAAGTCACCTGCAAAAGAGAACACAACATAAACTTGCCCAAAGTTCTCAATTACCTCTCTTGCTCTCTCTCTTTCTATTTTATACCTATTTACCTGAGTCCCAGCTGAGGCTAGCTCCTCTCTATATGCCTTGTCTGGATTGTGTAATTATCTGACCGACTGGAAGGAAACTCCCAAGAACTTGAATGTCACCTTGCTTTTAGGAAGTTTCTCACATAGACAACATGTGTATCCCTTAAGGTTAAATAGAAGAATATACTGAGTTCCTCATAAGTAGTTCTCAATCAATTTGGAAGTCCAACCATAACTTAGTTCTTTTTGGTTCAGTTCTTGATAACCTCTAGAGCTCTAGGTTGAATGATTCCTTGTTACTGCTACTCTTAATCACCAACAGTCTCTTAGTCTGCAAACGTGGACTTTGAAAATCACTTGAACAATCTTACTTGCGAAATGGGGGCTCTTCTCTTCACAGAAGCAACTCCCCTTACCAAACTTCGACTCTTGCCTTTTCCCTCGACGGAGGTCAGAAGCTGCTCTGGTTTTCACCTTGTTTCTCTGGTAAAGAATTTCAGAAAAGGCTTGAGAAAACTAATATACATGCAAGAATTACAAGATAGCATTCGCTACTTCCCTACTGATAACTTTGAGTCGTCTTATAAGTTCTCTGAGGTACTTCAGTAGATTGACGAGAAGCGCTGAGGGAGAACGCTCCTGTCAACGGTTTTCAAATCGTTGAAGTGCGCCGCGCGATCTTCGCGCATGCGCATCAGTTCTTCCGAAGCGTCTCGAGGGCGTACTACTAGACCGCGCACCACCACTGAAAGTGGACACAGTCGAGTCTCGATCCCCTGCTAAGGGGTGCTTCAAATTGCCAATAACTGCACACAAGAAGGACCTCCAACCAGGACTAATTCTCCTCCAACGCGGATACTTGGCTGCCGGGATCTTTATGGAGACAAGTCCTTCCTTGTCATCATGATGCCTAGCATAAACGGGAGCGTTCCTGACAGTACTTCCCACCAAAAAGCGCTCCCCCAATCTAGGCTTTGCTGGATTGGCTTTATGAAATTCACGAATCAATCTTGGAGCATGAAGGCTGGTGTGAGGCTCCCATGATCTTTCCTCTGGACCAAAGTTCTTCCAGTCAATCAGATAACACAATTTGCCCTTCCTAAACATGGAGTCTAAAATTTTGTGTACCTCAAACTCCTCTTCTCCATCTATCAAAACTGGTTTAGTAGGTGCCTGACGTCTCAAATTAGGTGGACTCTTTTTTAGCAGGGATACATGAAACGTTGGATGGACCTTGAGATGGGAAGGCAAATGGATTCTGACTGTCACTGGATTTAACATCTTGTCTACTTGGAAAGGACCAATAAAGCGAGGCTGAAACTTTCGATTTTCTTTTAACCTGAGGTTCCTAGTGGATAGCCACACTTTATCTCCTGGGCTAAAAACTGGACTGATTCTCCTTTTCTTATCTGCCTGAGTTTTAAAAGAAGTCTTAGCCTTGGTTAGATTTTCTTTTACTTGAGCTAAAGAATTTTGAACTTCTTTTACATATACCTCTACTGCAGGGACTGGACTTTCTTCCTTATCTAATATTAAACTAGGATGTCTACCATAGTTTAGAAAGAATGGTGAATTTCCCGTGGAAGAATGCTTGGCATTGTTATAGGCGAACTCTGCTGCCCACACCAACTCTGACCACTCTGCCCCTTGATCTAAGAGATAAAGCCGGAGGTACTGTTCTAGGTCTTGATTCACCCTTTCTGTCTGCCCATCTGTTTCCGGGTGAAAACTAGTGGAATAGCGGGCATCTATTCCTAACCTCTTAGTGAAGGCCTTCCAAAAATGGGAAACAAATTGCGAGCCTCGATCGGAAATCAAAACTTTTGGAATCCCATGTAACCTCACTACATGTTGGGAAAACAACTGAGCTAAACTTGGAGCATTGGGAATTTTCTTAAGTGGGACAAAATGAGCCATCTTTGAAAAGGTATCTACCATTACAAGGATGGTATTAAATCCTTGACTTGGAGGGAGATCTACAATCAGATCCATAGAAACCGTATGCCAAGGATGTGGTGGAGTGGACAATGGCATTAACAACCCTTGCGGGGCCTTACGGTCTGATTTCCCTTTTAAACATCTTTCACAAGTGGACACAAACTGTCGTATCTGCGGTCTCATCCCTGGCCACCAAAAATTTCTTTCCACCAATTCAACTGTCTTGCAAATTCCTTTATGACCCGCTAACAGATTGTCATGGCAGGACTTCAGGGCCTTTTCCTGGAGAGCCTTTGTTGGAAGGAAAAGACGATTTTCATAGTAAGGTAATTCATTCTTTAGTTCTCTACCTTCTTCCTCCAAGGCCCATTGATTCATTTCTGTTTTAGTCATCGATCTCTTAATCTCAGTTGAAAAATCTGAAGGGTTTGTGGCTGATATAATTTTCTCCTCCGGGATAATAAATTGAGACTCTTGGATCTTTTCTTGGGAATTGGAGTCGATTCTGGAGAGTGCATCTGCTTTAGCATTACTGGCCCCTGGCCGGAAAGTGATCACAAAATTGAAGTCCGCAAAAAATAAGGACCATCGCAATTGCCTGGAAGTCAGAGTGCGAGCAGACTTTAAAAATTGCAAGTTTCGATGGTCAGTGAACACTGTGACTTTGTGCTTAGCTCCCATCAAGTAATGTCGCCACTCGATAAAAGCGCATTTCACTGCCAACAACTCCTTGTCGGCAATGGAATAATTACACTCTGGTGGAGTCAACTTTCTGGAGAAATAGGCTACTGGGTGAAGTTGTCCGGTGTCTGCATGGCGTTGAGAGAGAATTCCCCCAATGGCGACATCCGAAGCATCTGCTTCTACATAGAATGGATCTTCCGTCTTGGGATGCAGTAAAACTGGAGACTGAGTAAAAGATTTCTTTAAAAATTGAAAAGCCTCTTCAGCTTCTTTTCCCCAGACAAACTTCACTCCTTTCTTCAAGAGACAAGTGATGGGGGTTACCACGCGGGAAAAATTTGGGATGAATCTTCAATAGAAATTGGAGAATCCCAAAAAACTTTGAATCTCTTTGACATTCGTTGGAGATGGCCACTCTTGCACTGCCTTCACCTTGGTGGTATCCATACTGACGCCTTGAGGGGTGAGCACAAAACCCAAAAACTCAACCCTTTCAACATGGAACGCACACTTCTCCAATTTTACGTAAAGGTGATTTTCAAACAGCCTGGTGAGAATGGCTCGCACATGTTGCACATGCTCATCCTTGTTTTGTGAAAAAATCAAAATGTCATCGATGTACACCACCGCCACTCGGTCCAAAAATTCTCCGAGGATATCATTTACAAAATGCTGAAAGGCTGCGGGAGCGTTGCACAACCCATATGGCATTACTTGATATTCGAACAATCCATAACGGGTGCGAAACGCTGTCTTCCACTCATCGCCAGCTGCCACTCTAATCAGATGATATGCCCCTCTTAAATCCAATTTAGTGTACACCTTGGCATCTTTTACTTGATCCAGTAACACTGAGATCAAAGGAAGAGGGTAACGGTTTTTTACAGTCTCTTGATTCAAGGCTCTGTAATCCACACATGCTCGAAGATCTCCATCTTTCTTGGGGATAAAAAATAGGGGAGAGGAAACTGGGGACTGGGAGGGGCGTATGAATCCATTTGCTAGATATTGATCTAGATAAGATTTCAAAAATTGATTCTCAGTTTCGGTAAGGGCATATATACGACTGCACGGGAGCACTGCCCCAGGCTCTAGTTCAATCTTGCAGTCATATGGGCGATGAGGGGGGAGTCTTTCGGCCTCTTTTTTGTCAAATACTGATGATAGATCCTTGTACTCAAATGGAATTTCTTTGGTTTCCACTGAACAAATTTGAACTGGATGGTGGACCAGACCTAGAACTGGCGATTCTTCTTTAGATTGGATCTGATCATTGAAACAATTTTCCTTACAGAAGGGGGAGTCCATGACAACTGTTCTCTTACTCCAATTTATGCTTGGATTGTGCTCTGTCAGCCACGGAAGTCCTAAAATTAATTGAAACTGAGGAGCATCAATTAGATTGAACGTCATGTACTCCGAATGACCATTTAGTCCATTTAATCGAACTAATTCAGTTTCGTGGGTGATAGGTCCTGAAGATAGATTTGTACCATCCACAGCCCTCACTGCCTCCAGAATTTCTTTTTTGACAAACTTGATTCCTTGCTGGCGGGCATAATTGATGTCACAAAAATTTCCGGTAGCCCCTGAATCTAACATCACTGAGACCTTCTTTATTTCCAATCCTCGAAAACTTATGGTAAAGGAGACTACCAAATGGGGAGCGGCAGACTGTAAAGTGTTCACAACTTGCTGAGGTTCTTGAGCTGACTTAGTAATTGCTTCCACCCGCGCAGCTCCTTCTACGGGTGAAGCTTGTCTTTTCCCTGCTGAGAAACCTTTGGTCTTTTTGGACACTCTTTTACAAAATGCCCTGCTGATCCACAATATAAACAGAGTTGTGCACTTCGTCGACGCTCTTTTTCTTCTTTAGTCAGGGGCCCTCTGACGGATCCAATTTGCATTGGTTCTTCGGTGGAAGCCCCGTCTGAAGTCTTGTGAGTTTCCGTCTTAACTCGGTCAAAGCGAGGAGGAAAAGGTCGAAAGTCTTTTTTCTTTTCACTACGTCGCTCACTCAGTCTGTGATCGAGCTGTAGCACCAAATCAATCAGTTCTGAAATTTCTGTGGGTCTTCGAGGAATTTGGGCGAGCGCATCTTTTAGTTCATCCTTCAATCCTCTATAAAATATGGCTGCTCTTTTTTCTTCAGGCCAATTGGTCTCTACAATCAATTTATTAAACTGCGCCAGATATCCTACAAGGTCTCGAGATCCTTGCTTGAGTTCTAACAACTCATTATCCGTGGCTTGGGATGCAGAGCGTCGATCGAAAATCCTTGAAAATTCTTTTTTGAAACCTTCAAAATCATACAAAACTGGATCATTCCGGGTGACCAGAGACATAGACCAGGCAGCTGCATCGCCATTCAGATACGACAGGATAAAGGCCACTTTAGATTGATCTTCAGCAAAGATCACTGGGCGACATAAAAAGTGCAACGAGCACTGGGTCAAAAATATTTGCGCCTTAAGAGGATCTCCACCAAATCTTTCTGGGGGCGCCAAAGGAATGATTGGCGAGATTGCGTGAATGACTTGAGTGGAAATGTCTGCAGAGGAGGGGTAACTTGACGTAGGGAGGGAACCCTTAAGAACTGACCCTGAAGCCACCAACTCATCTAATTTCTGCCTTGTTTGCATGGATTCATGACTAGACCTCTTAACTTCCTCCCTCAGGGATTTGTTATCGTCTAGGGCACTATTTAATTGTTCCTGCATATTGGTCAAAATGCTAGTCAAGGATTTTAAATCTATACCCTCAGCCATACTGCCCAGGAGGGAATCTGCAATCCTCAATTAAGAGGTAGGCACTTCAATCTGTCAGAACTGCTTAAACGGCAGGGGGTCGATTCCCTCGGAGGCAGATGACTAGTCCCAATTCCTTCCTGCCAAAGCCAGCGACAGGTGAAGACAACTGTCACTGACTTCAGCCCGGGGGAAAGGGGAAGTGGAAGACAAAACAAGAGAGACTGCCTCTTGACTCAGGTCGCTCTCCTCACTTCTATGTTCAGAAAGAAAGTCACCTGCAAAAGAGAACACAACATAAACTTGCCCAAAGTTCTCAATTACCTCTCTTGCTCTCTCTCTTTCTATTTTATACCTATTTACCTGAGTCCCAGCTGAGGCTAGCTCCTCTCTATATGCCTTGTCTGGATTGTGTAATTATCTGACCGACTGGAAGGAAACTCCCAAGAACTTGAATGTCACCTTGCTTTTAGGAAGTTTCTCACATAGACAACATGTGTATCCCTTAAGGTTAAATAGAAGAATATACTGAGTTCCTCATAAGTAGTTCTCAATCAATTTGGAAGTCCAACCATAACTTAGTTCTTTTTGGTTCAGTTCTTGATAACCTCTAGAGCTCTAGGTTGAATGATTCCTTGTTACTGCTACTCTTAATCACCAACAGTCTCTTAGTCTGCAAACGTGGACTTTGAAAATCACTTGAACAATCTTACTTGCGAAATGGGGGCTCTTCTCTTCACAGAAGCAACTCCCCTTACCAAACTTCGACTCTTGCCTTTTCCCTCGACGGAGGTCAGAAGCTGCTCTGGTTTTCACCTTGTTTCTCTGGTAAAGAATTTCAGAAAAGGCTTGAGAAAACTAATATACATGCAAGAATTACAAGATAGCATTCGCTACTTCCCTACTGATAACTTTGAGTCGTCTTATAAGTTCTCTGAGGTACTTCAGTAGATTGACGAGAAGCGCTGAGGGAGAACGCTCCTGTCAACGGTTTTCAAATCGTTGAAGTGCGCCGCGCGATCTTCGCGCATGCGCATCAGTTCTTCCGAAGCGTCTCGAGGGCGTACTACTAGACCGCGCACCACCACTGAAAGTGGACACAGTCGAGTCTCGATCCCCTGCTAAGGGGTGCTTCAAATTGCCAATAACTGCACACAAGAAGGACCTCCAACCAGGACTAATTCTCCTCCAACGCGGATACTTGGCTGCCGGGATCTTTATGGAGACATGTCCTTCCTTGTCATCATGATGCCTAGCATAAACGGGAGCGTTCCTGACACTGATTGACTGACACTGACTGACTGACTGACACTGACTGACTGACACTGACTGACTACTCTCTACAACTCCACTACTGACTCTCTACTACTCTCTACTACTCTCTCTCTACTACTCACTCTCTACTACTCTCTACTGCTCACTATCTACTACTCTACTACTCTCTACTACTCACTCTACTACTCACTACTACTCTACTACTGACTCTCTACTACTCTCTACTACTCTCTCTCTACTACTCACTCTCTACTACTCACTCTCTACTACTCTCTACCACTTACTCTCTACTACTCTACTACTCTCTACTACTCACTCTACTACTCACTCTCAACTACTCACTCTCTACTACTCTACTACTCACTCTCTACTACTCACTCGCTACTACTCTCTACTACTCACTCTCTACTACTCACTCTCTACTACTCACGCTCTACTACTCTCTACTACTCACGGTCTACTACTACTCTCTCTACTACTCACTCTCTACTACTCTCTACTATTCACTCTCTACTACTCACTCTCTACTACTCACTCTACTACTTTCTACTACTCTCTACCACTCACTCTCTACTACTCTACTACTCACTCTCTAGTACTCACTCGCTACTACTCTCTACAACTCACTCTCTACTACACTCTCTACTACTGTCTCTCTCTACTACTCTCTACTACTACTCTCTACAATTCACTCTCTACTGCTCACTCTCCACTACTCTCTACTACTCACTCTACTACTCTCTGCTGCTCTCTACCACTCACTCTCTGCTACTCTACTACTCTCTCTCTACTACTCACTCTCTACTACTCTCTCTCTACTACTCTCTACTACTCACTCTCTACTACTCACTCTACTACTCTCTACTACTCACTCTCTACTACTCACTCTCTACTATTCACTCTCTACTACTCACTCTCTACTACTCGCTCTCTTCTACTCACTCTCCACTACTCACTCTCTACTACTCGCTCTCTACTACTCTCTACGCTACTCACTCTCTACTACTCACTCTCTACTAATCTACTACTCTCTACTACTCGCTCTACTACTCACTCTCTACTATTCTCTACTACTCACTCTACTACTCTCTCCTACTCTCTACCACTCACTCACTACTACTCTACTACTCACTCTCTACTAATCTCTCTCTACTACTCACTCTCTACTACTCACTCTACTACTCTCTACTACTCACTCTCTACTACTCTCTACTACTCACTCTGTACTACTCACTCTCTACTACTCACTCTCTACTGCTCACTCTCCACTACTCATTCTCTACTACTCGCTCTAAACTACTCTCTAGTACTCACTCTCCTTCTCACTCTCTACTACTCTCTCTCTACTATTCACTCTCTACTACTCTCTACTACTCACTCTCTACTACACACTCTCTACTACTTGCTCTCTGCTACTCTCTACTACTCACTCTCTACTACTCCACTACTCTCTACTACTCACTCTCTACTACTCACTCTCTACTACTCTACTACTCTCTACTACTCTCTCTCTACTACTCTCTCTCTACTACTGACTCTCTACTGACTCTCTACTACTCTCTACTACTTACTCTCTACTACTCTCTCTCTACTACTCTCTACTACTCACTCTCTACTACTCTCTACTACTCACTCTCTACTACTCTCTACTACTCACTCTGCTACTCACTCTCTACTACTATCTAATACTCTCTCTCTGCTACTCACTCTCTACTACTCTCTACTACTCACTCTCTACTACTATCTACTACTCTCTACTACTCTCTACTACTCACTCTACTACTCACTCTCTACTACTCTCTACTACTCACTCTCTACTACTCTCTCTCTCCTACTCACTCTCTACTACTCACTCTCTACTACTCTCTACTACTTACTCTCTACTACTCTACTACTCTCTACTACTCACTCTACTACTCACTCTCAACTACTCACTCTCTACTACTCTACTACTCACTCTCTACTACTCACTCGCTACTACTCACTCTCTACTACTCACTCTCTACTACTCTCTACTACTCACGGTCTACTACTACTCTCTCTACTACTCACTCTCTACTACTCTCTACTATTCACTCTCTACTACTCACTCTCTACTACTCACTCTACTACTTTCTACTACTCTCTACCACTCACTCTCTACTACTCTACTACTCACTCTCTACTACTCTCTACTACTCACTCGCTACTACTCTCTACAACTCACTCTCTACTACACTCTCTACTACTGTCTCTCTCTACTACTCTCTACTACTACTCTCTACTACTCACTCTCTACTACACACTCTCTACTACTTGCTCTCTGCTACTCACTCTCTGCTACTCTCTACTACTCACTCTCTACTACTCCACTACTCTCTACTACTCACTCTCTACTACTCACTCTCTACTACTCTACTACTCTCTACTACTCTCTCTCTACTACTCTCTCTCTACT
Source organism: Triturus cristatus (assembly GCF_964204655.1). Taxonomy (NCBI): domain Eukaryota; kingdom Metazoa; phylum Chordata; class Amphibia; order Caudata; family Salamandridae; genus Triturus; species Triturus cristatus. The sequence goes on along the minus strand of NC_140580.1, from coordinate 472,842,446 downwards.
ACTGACTCTCTACTGACTCTCTACTACTCTCTACTACTTACTCTCTACTACTCTCTCTCTACTACTCTCTACTACTCACTCTCTACTACTCTCTACTACTCACTCTCTACTACTCTCTCTCTACTACTCTCTACTACTCACTCTGCTACTCACTCTCTACTACTCTCTAATGCTCTCTCTCTGCTACTCACTCTCTACTACTCTCTACTACTCACTCTCTACTACTATCTACTACTCTCTACTACTCTCTACTACTCACTCTACTACTCAGTCTCTACTACTCTCTACTACTCACTCTCTACTACTCTCTCTCTCCTACTCACTCTCTACTACTCACTCTCTACTACTCTCTACTACTTACTCTCTACTACTCTACTACTCTCTACTACGCACTCTACTACTCACTCTCAACTACTCACTCTCTACTACTCTACTACTCACTCTCTACTACTCACTCGCTACTACTCACTCTCTACTACTCACTCTCTACTACTCTCTACTACTCACGGTCTACTACTACTCTCTCTACTACTCACTCTCTACTACTCTCTACTATTCACTCTCTACTACTCACTCTCTACTACTCACTCTACTACTTTCTACTACTCTCTACCACTCACTCTCTACTACTCTACTACTCACTCTCTACTACTCTCTACTACTCACTCGCTACTACTCTCTGCAACTCACTCTCTACTACACTCTCTACTACTGTCTCTCTCTACTACTCTCTACTACTACTCTCTACAATTCACTCTCTACTGCTCACTCTCCACTACTCTCTACTACTCACTCTACTAATCTACTACTCTCTACTACTCGCTCTACTACTCACTCTCTACTATTCTCTACTACTCACTCTACTACTCTCTCCTACTCTCTACCACTCACTCACTACTACTCTACTACTCACTCTCTACTAATCTCTCTCTACTACTCACTCTCTACTACTCACTCTACTACTCTCTACTACTCACTCTCTACTACTCTCTACTACTCACTCTGTACTACTCACTCTCTACTACTCACTCTCTACTGCTCACTCTCCACTACTCATTCTCTACTACTCGCTCTAAACTACTCTCTAGTACTCACTCTCCTTCTCACTCTCTACTACTCTCTCTCTACTATTCACTCTCTACTACTCTCTACTACTCACTCTCTACTACACACTCTCTACTACTTGCTCTCTGCTACTCACGCTCTGCTACTCTCTACTACTCACTCTCTACTACTCCACTACTCTCTACTACTCACTCTCTACTACTTACTCTCTACTACTCTACTACTCTCTACTACTCTCTCTCTACTACTCTCTCTCTACTACTGACTCTCTACTGACTCTCTACTACTCTCTACTACTTACTCTCTACTACTCTCTCTCTACTACTCTCTACTACTCACTCTCTACTACTCTCTACTACTCACTCTCTACTACTCTCTACTACTCACTCTGCTACTCACTCTCTACTACTATCTAATACTCTCTCTCTGCTACTCACTCTCTACTACTCGCTCTCTTCTACTCACTCTCCACTACTCACTCTCTACTACTCGCTCTCTACTACTCTCTACGCTACTCACTCTCTACTACTCACTCTCTACTAATCTACTACTCTCTACTACTCGCTCTACTACTCACTCTCTACTATTCTCTACTACTCACTCTACTACTCTCTCCTACTCTCTACCACTCACTCACTACTACTCTACTACTCACTCTCTACTAATCTCTCTCTACTACTCACTCTCTACTACTCACTCTACTACTCTCTACTACTCACTCTCTACTACTCTCTACTACTCACTCTGTACTACTCACTCTCTACTACTCACTCTCTACTGCTCACTCTCCACTACTCATTCTCTACTACTCGCTCTAAACTACTCTCTAGTACTCACTCTCCTTCTCACTCTCTACTACTCTCTCTCTACTATTCACTCTCTACTACTCTCTACTACTCACTCTCTACTACACACTCTCTACTACTTGCTCTCTGCTACTCACGCTCTGCTACTCTCTACTACTCACTCTCTACTACTCCACTACTCTCTACTACTCACTCTCTACTACTCACTCTCTACTACTCTACTACTCTCTACTACTCTCTCTCTACTACTGACTCTCTACTGACTCTCTACTACTCTCTACTACTTACTCTCTACTACTCTCTCTCTACTACTCTCTACTACTCACTCTCTACTACTCTCTACTACTCACTCTCTACTACTCTCTACTACTCACTCTGCTACTCACTCTCTACTACTATCTAATACTCTCTCTCTGCTACTCACTCTCTACTACTCTCTACTACTCACTCTCTACTACTATCTACTACTCTCTACTACTCTCTACTACTCACTCTACTACTCACTCTCTACTACTCTCTACTACTCACTCTCTACTACTCTCTCTCTCCTACTCACTCTCTACTACTCACTCTCTACTACTCTCTACTACTTACTCTCTACTACTCTACTACTCTCTACTACTCACTCTACTACTCACTCTCAACTACTCACTCTCTACTACTCTACTACTCACTCTCTACTACTCACTCGCTACTACTCACTCTCTACTACTCACTCTCTACTACTCTCTACTACTCACGGTCTACTACTACTCTCTCTACTACTCACTCTCTACTACTCTCTACTATTCACTCTCTACTACTCACTCTCTACTACTCACTCTACTACTTTCTACTACTCTCTACCACTCACTCTCTACTACTCTACTACTCACTCTCTACTACTCTCTACTACTCACTCGCTACTACTCTCTACAACTCACTCTCTACTACACTCTCTACTACTGTCTCTCTCTACTACTCTCTACTACTACTCTCTACTACTCACTCTCTACTACACACTCTCTACTACTTGCTCTCTGCTACTCACTCTCTGCTACTCTCTACTACTCACTCTCTACTACTCCACTACTCTCTACTACTCACTCTCTACTACTCACTCTCTACTACTCTACTACTCTCTACTACTCTCTCTCTACTACTCTCTCTCTACTACTGACTCTCTACTGACTCTCTACTACTCTCTACTACTTACTCTCTACTACTCTCTCTCTACTACTCTCTACTACTCACTCTCTACTACTCTCTACTACTCACTCTCTACTACTCTCTCTCTACTACTCTCTACTACTCACTCTGCTACTCACTCTCTACTACTCTCTAATGCTCTCTCTCTGCTACTCACTCTCTACTACTCTCTACTACTCACTCTCTACTACTATCTACTACTCTCTACTACTCTCTACTACTCACTCTACTACTCAGTCTCTACTACTCTCTACTACTCACTCTCTACTACTCTCTCTCTCCTACTCACTCTCTACTACTCACTCTCTACTACTCTCTACTACTTACTCTCTACTACTCTACTACTCTCTACTACTCACTCTACTACTCACTCTCAACTACTCACTCTCTACTACTCTACTACTCACTCTCTACTACTCACTCGCTACTACTCACTCTCTACTACTCACTCTCTACTACTCTCTACTACTCACGGTCTACTACTACTCTCTCTACTACTCACTCTCTACTACTCTCTACTATTCACTCTCTACTACTCACTCTCTACTACTCACTCTACTACTTTCTACTACTCTCTACCACTCACTCTCTACTACTCTACTACTCACTCTCTACTACTCTCTACTACTCACTCGCTACTACTCTCTACAACTCACTCTCTACTACACTCTCTACTACTGTCTCTCTCTACTACTCTCTACTACTACTCTCTACAATTCACTCTCTACTGCTCACTCTCCACTACTCTCTACTACTCACTCTACTGCTCTCTGCTGCTCTCTACCACTCACTCTCTACTACTCTACTACTCTCTCTCTACTACTCACTCTCTACTACTCTCTCTCTACTACTCTCTACTACTCACTCTCTACTACTCACTCTACTACTCTCTACTACTCACTCTCTACTACTCACTCTCTACCATTCACTCTCTACTACTCACTCTCTACTACTCGCTCTCTTCTACTCACTCTCCACTACTCACTCTCTACTACTCGCTCTCTACTACTCTCTACTACTCACTCTCTACTACTCACTCTCTACTACTCACTCTCTACTACTCTCTACGCTACTCACTCTCTACTACTCACTCTCTACTACTCTACTACTCTCTACTACTCGCTCTACTACTCACTCTCTACTATTCTCTACTACTCACTCTACTACTCTCTCCTACTCTCTACCACTCACTCTCTACTACTCTACTACTCACTCTCTACTAATCTCTCTCTACTACTCACTCTCTACTACTCACTCTACTACTCTCTACTACTCACTCTCTACTACTCTCTATTACTCACTCTGTACTACTCACTCTCTACTACTCACTCTCTACTACTCTCTACTGCTCACTCTCCACTACTCATTCTCTACTACTCGCTCTAAACTACTCTCTAGTACTCACTCTCCTTCTCACTCTCTACTACTCTCTCTCTACTACTCACTCTCTACTACTCTCTACTACTCACTCTCTAATACTCACTCTCTACTACTCACTCTCTACTACTCACTCTACTACTCTCTACTACTCACTATCTGATACTTTCTCTACTACTCTCTACTACTGTCTACTACTCACTCTCTACTGCTCGCTCTCTACTCTCTACCTCTCTACACCTGTCTCTCTACTACTCTACCTCTCTACCTCTACACCTCTACCTCTCTACCTCTACACCTCTACCTAAACACCTCTAGCTCTCTGTACATGCACACAAATGCACATATATATATGCATATATATGCATATGCATTTATATATATGTATGTGTATATATATATATATACATATATAAACATATAAATATAATCTGCATATCTATATAAATATAAATGCATGCAAACATTTACATCATATATGCATACATATGCATGGTATGTACATGAAAGTTTGAAAAACTCCAATACAAGCAAAGCTAAAAAGCCACCTACTTACAAACAGAATTGCTTTAACTTAAACAAGGGCGAGACCTATTGCATTTTCAATGCGTGTTTACTTTGATTCCATCAAGAAGGCATTCAGATGTGTCACACATTTTCCATAAATTCTGAATGGCAGCACTCTAGTTGCTCATTAGATCACTGTAGTAAGGCTACTGCTCACCTGGGAAGTCTGCTGCTGGTATTGAAAGTGCATATTTCAGTCTGCATGTCAGAATTCTTTTAATGAAATAGAAGAGGATTTGAGAAGTCTCTCAAAATGTGCCCTAATTTTTCTTTCTGCAGCACTAATCATACATTCTATGGCAAAATGAACCCCCTCATTTCGTTCCTTTTTAAATTAAATGTTTTAAGAGTTACCACTTTATTCCAATCAAGATGGCTTCAGGTGTGCCATACGTTTATCATAAGTAGGAGTGTTAGCGCTCTAGTTGTTCTTTGGAACACTCTGGGAAGCTGCAGTAGAACACAAAGGAATCAACTGACAGTCTCTGCCCTTGTTGGATGTACATGTTTTACTGAGAATGTCAGACTTCATTCTCACATGACTAAGAAAGATAATGTGAATTTACAGAAAATATGCTCTCAGTTTAGCTTATAGATCACCTTCCAAACCTCTGTGGGAAAAGCATGTGAAAATAGTTTTCTCTCAAACATGATTCATGATATCCCAGCAGAAGGCTTTTTCACATGGTAAAATCACCTTAGAACATACCACAATTCCTAAAATGAGTATGGAACCATCAACAAATGATTTATAATGTAACTAAAGTCTTAAAACCTTCTATTAACTGCAATGCTTTTTAATGAGGTGCTATCATGTATATTGGTCCCAAGATGGCTGCCAACACTTCTTGGATGAAGTGCTGACAGCCAATCAGATCTCACGCTGAGATGTGTGGTTAGGCTCCACCCAGATATATATGTGATTTTACTTTTGAATTTCTCAGGAACTACTGAACGGATTTACACCATTTAAGCAAAAGGTACGACTCTGAACCAAGGTCTTCCTTTCTGCCAAATTTGGTGTAATTCCGTTCAGCAGTTCGGGCTGTAGCTGCGTCAACAGGTCCTATGGGAAATTGCATGGGGAAAAAGCGTTTTGGGACCCCCTTTTTTCTCAGCCCCTGCTTGACGAATCACCACGAAACTTTCAGGATAGGAGCGGACCGGAGCTGGCCAAAAGTTTGGAAAATTATGCGAAGATTCGTCAACCGGCGCCAGACTTATTGGGAATAGAATGTTGCGGATTTCCTATGGAAAATAGGTCCTAACTATAACTACCTACTGGCGAACGCCAGTAGGTAATATATATATATATATCTATATATATATATATCTATATATATATTCACTGAAAAAAACATAGGTTTCACACACGTTATAGTTAGGAATTAGCATTTAAAAAACCTTGCAAATTCACTGAAAAAACCATAGGTTTCACACATGTTATAGTTAGCGGAAATTTTACTGATAAAAAACCAATGAAATTCCCCCGTTATAGTTAGTGCAGGCAACTATAACTCACGCGACCGCAATCCTCTGCTGATGCTAATACTGTATTTAGACACTTATTTGCCCATGTCTTCATCCATACATTTTTAGCTATACATATATTACAAATATTTTTTTTTCATAAAGACACATATGTCATCAGCAGAAGATTGCGGTCACGTGAGTTATAGTTGCCTGCACTAACTATAACGGGGGAAATTCATTGGTTTTTTATCAGCAAAATTTCCGCTAACTATAACATGTGTGAAACCTATGGTTTTTTCAGTGAATTTGCAAGGTTTTTTAAATGCTAATTCCTAACTATAACGTGTGTGAAACCTATGGTTTTTTCAGTGAATTTGTACGGTTTTTTAAATGCTAAGTTACTTTACGCCATTCGTGGCGTGCGCGCCCACTTAACGCAGTTCGTTCCGTGCGCGCACGGTGCGCTTCGCGCACCGTGCGCGCACAGTGAGCACGCGGTGCGCTTCGCGCACCACGCGCCCACTTTACGCAGTTAGTGCCGTGCACGCACGGTGGGCACGCGGTGCGCTACGCGCACCGCGTGCCCACGTTACGCTAGATTGGCCATGTACGCACGATGCGCTTCGCGCACCGTGCGCACATGGAGGACATATGATGTACTTCGTTTTGAAAGGTAATATTGTAATTTTTCGTATATTTTAAAAGCCATGCACAAATGGTGCCCTTCGGGCACCATTTGCACACGGGGTGGAGAGAGTGTGGATAATTTTTTTTATTATTTTTTTTTTTTAATATTTTAGTTTATCTCATGTGTAATAAGCCATGCACAATTGGTGCCCTTTGGGCACCAATTGCACACGGGGTAGAGAGAGAGTGGATAATTTTTTTTTTTTTAAATTTTTTACCGTACGCGTACGGTAAGCGTAATCGGCGAAATTACCGAAAAAATTAAAATTCCGTTTTTGGCCTTGGGGGATCTTTGGGGACTCCCTCAACATGGCTATGTGTGTGGGAGCTGTCTAAACAGCCCCTTTACATGTTTTTGGGCTTTATATTTTAAAAATCACTCTCAGATATATATATTGATTTAAAGGCTATTTTCTCAGAATCTACTGAACAGATTTACACCAAACCTACAAAAGGCACTTCCTTGACCTGAGGACTACCTCTCTGCCAAATTTCTAGTAATTCTGTTCAGCCGTTCGGGCTGTAGCCCTGTCTAAAGGTCCTATGGAAAAATGCATGGGAAAAACGTGTTTTGGGACCCCCCTTTTATCTCAGCCCCCGCTTGGCGAATCCCCCCGAGACTTTCAGGGTAGGAGCGGAGCGTAGCGCCCCACCTATTTTGAAAAATTCGCGAGGATTCGTCGACCGGCGCCAAAGTTATTCAAAATAGAATGTTGCGGATTTCCTATGGAAACGTGGTCCTAACTATAACTACCTACTGGCGACCGCCAGTAGGTAATATATATATATATATATATATATATATCATATGCAAACTAATTAAAAGCAACAAAACAAACTTTTAGGAGCAGGATGCAAGGGGTAATGGGTGGGGAAGTGTATTAATACTCAGGTTTCAACTTTGAATCCTGAGTATTACATTTAAAATACTTTCAATAATAAATACATTATTTTTAATAGCACTGTTTAAAAATATCAAAATAAAGATTTAGGAGCGGGATGCAAAGGTTATAGGGGTAATGGGTAGGGAAGTCTATTAATACTCAGGTATCAACTGTGATAATTGAGTATTATATTTGTAATTCATTTAATATTAATTTTTAAATAATTATTATAATTTATTTTAAAAATATCACAAAAACGTTTTGGGAGCGGGTTGTTAGGGATATAGTGGTAATGGGTATGAAAGTGTATTTATGCTAAGGTATCAACTGTGATACTTGAGTTGTAAATTTGTAATCCACTTAGGTGCCGATTACTATGCGGCCCGTAAAATCTTTGACCTTCGGTCAGAGCTAACAAGGTTTCATCATAATGAGTCGCGCAGTTTATTTTTATGACTGCCTCATTATGATGGAGGTGGTCAGAAAGTAAACCGGCTGGTCATTCCGCTGGTTTTCGACTGGCTCGGAAAGCCCGTCAGCCAGTCTGAGGCCGGCCAGTAATCTCAATGGTGAGCCTTTCTGTCCTTGAGATTACAGTGCACTGTTTCCAACATGGTTTCCATTCTGGCCTGTCCGACATGGAAACCATGTCAGAAAGCGTGTTTGGGGCCCCCAGCAGGACCCCGTTTGGTACACAGCCTCCGGTTGGAGGCCAAGGGGGCACCTATGCCACGGGGTGCAGGGATGAACTTCAACTCCCTTTTCTCAATGGGAGCTTGTGTTATGACAAGTTTACTACCCTAACATGAGGTCCCATTGAAAAAATGGAGCATGCGACTAAACAGTGTTCAGTCACATTGTAATTGACCAGTCGGGACCACCCAACGTCGGTACATTGAAAAAAGGCCCTTAATATTAATTTAAATAATTTTAAACTGATGATTGCACATTATTTGAAAAATATCACAATACAGTTTTAGGAGCCTGGATGCTATGGCTATAGGGGTATTGGGTGAAGAAGTGTATTAATACTCAGGTATCAACTGAGACACCTGGGTATTCATCCCCCAACAAGCAGTGCGCCAGGAGGCACGTTTGCAGAGAAAGGAGGTGTGGCCTCCAAAAACATTTCAAAAGGAACTATTGATGGACAGAATGCACAACAAATCAAAACATTCACCCCCAGTCAAGAGATCTGGGTTAAATCCATCATTCTTTTGCTCACCATGCCACCCCAGTTTAGGCCTGACCATATGTAAATCAGTCTTGACCCTGTGCCTCATGGGAACAGTCCAGCCCGAACTGCCAAGCCAGGTCCTCCCTGGACCGGAAACAAGCATCCTAGGACCGGTTTCGGGGTTTCACCACTCTTCAGCCAAGATAGCTTGATTCCAGTGGCATGGAGAGCACGGAACTCACATCTGAGCATACCTGCCCCACATTTCAGCAATCCCACTGTGTGGGACCTACTTGAGGTAGCAGGAGGGCATGTTATCCCCCAAGAACCCTTTGCAGCTAAGGTGACTTCAAGCCCCAACCAGCAGTGCACCAGGAGGCGCGTTTGCAGAGTGGTGCAGAAAGGGGGTGGGGCATTCGGCGACTTGCCGTTCATTTTTTTGTTATTTTTTGTTATATTTTAGAGGAGGGGGGCATTTGGCCCCCCTCCCTGGGCCAACTGATATATCAATTACCATGACATGGTCATGTCCTGAGTGATGTAATATGTGAGGTAATAAGCAGTGCATTGCAGCGGCATAAGTTATAGTTAGCTCAGGTAACTATAACTGATGAATTTCACTGGTTTTGTATAAGTGAAATTCGAGCCTAACTATAACGGCCCTGTAACCTTTGGTTTTTTTTGTGAATTTGTGAGGCTTTTTAAATTCTATTTCCAAATTATAATGCCCCTGTAACCTTTGGTTTTTAAGTGACTTTCTATGATTTTTAAAATTATATTTCCTAACTGTAATATTCCTGTAACCGTTGTTTTTTTAAGTGAATTTATACATTTTTTTTTACCTAGTAGTCATGTTTGCAAAGTGGTGGAGAAAAGGGGCGTGGCCTCCGAACACCTCTCAGCAATTTTGCTGTTTGGAACTTACTGTAGGTAACAGGAGGGCTTGTTGGCTTTCAAGGACACTCTAGAGCCAAGGGGACTTCATCCTCCAACCAGAATAGAGTCAGGAGCTGCATTTGCAGAGTGGTGGTAAAAGGGGGCAGGGCTTCTGGTGACCTGCTGGTGTCTTTAAAAATAAAAGAAATTATTATTATGGTAGGGGGGCCATGTGGCCCCACTGTTCCCCCTACCCTGTGCTGATTTTGGCCATGGGGACCCCAACCCCGGGACCAGACCTTTTTACTGAATGGGGGAGGGGGACCGCACGGCCCTGCTCCCCTGACCAATTTTGGCCCAGGGGACCCCATCCCCCTGGGCCTGGCCTCTTTTTCCTATTTCATTTTTTGATTATTAAAGTGTGGGGTGCCCAGTGGCTCCTCTCCCGAGCTGATTTTGGCCCCGGGTACCCCATCCCCCAGATCCCAGCATTTATCATTCTTTTTAAATAAAAAACAAGGTGAGGGGGGATGTGTGGCCCCTCTCCCAGGCCGATTTTGGCCCCAGGGACCCCTTTCTCAGGGCCCGGTCTATAGTGTGGGTACCCTGGTCCCACCCAGGAAACCCGATTTCTAGAGCTGGGGACCGCAGGGGTAGCCTCAAGGCCCCTGTGGTCCCTGCCAGCTCCCCACCTCTTGCAGGAGCCGGCATTGCTTTGACAGCGAGGGAGCTGCTGACAAACTGCTAACTTGCAGCTCCCTTTCAGCCAAACTGATTGTGCTCGCTTTCAGCAAGCAAGGGCATTTTAAATGCTCTTGCTTGCTGAAACAGATCACAGTTTGCTATGGTTTGGCGGGAGCGGTAAAACTCCCACCAAGCCATAGCAAACAGCTACCTCCCAAGGGTGGGCACCTCGGAAGGTAGTAGGATCCCGCCCTGGGGGGTGGTGGTATCCAGGGCCATCTATGGCTCCAGGAGGGCTGCCGCACGGCTCCCCTCCATTGTAGGTCACAGCCCTGGAGAGGTGGTGGCCCCCGGGCCTGTGAGGGGTCGTGCAGCCCCCACTTTTATTCTTACCATTTGCCATGGGGAGGTGGTGGTCCCCTGGAGTCGGGGGGGGGGCTGGAGCCCCCTGCATTATTATTACATTTAGCCCCAGGTAGGTGGCGGTCCCCGGGTCTGTTGGGGATTGCCCAGGGCAATCCTCGCATAAATTATTGACATTGCCCCGAGGATATGGTGGTCACCGAATCTTTAGGTTTCTTTGGAGCGGGGCTCTGCATTCTACAATGCTACCTCTGTCGCCCTGTGGCCCCCTCCTACATATTTTTGACATGCCCCTAGCACCTGGCCCACCCAGGGGTCGATTAGAAATGAAGGGCAGTACATTTTTGGTGCGATTCACGGATCTAGCACGACTCCCGCAAAAGTTGTTTTAAAAGAAATGCTTTTGGCCCTGCTGCCCCCGAGCAGGGGGAGGAGGGCAGAGCCGCAAAGCAGGAATTAAAGCCGTCCCAGCAAAGGTGCTGGGACCACGCTGCGGCCACGGTGGCTGGGGTGCCGGGGGTGGGTGAAGAAGAGTACAGGGCTCATTCTCTGTGCGAGGGATGGTGAAGCCTGTGGGGACTGTGGGAAGGCTCTGGGAGAAGCTGCTGCCCCACGCGTTTGTGGGCAGTTGTACTTGTTGACATCCTGAAGTGGGGGACCCAAGGAGGTTCCCCCACCATAATTGGCAGGGCAGCAACATTTTACCTCGGCACGGACCCCCGGTCAGCCACAGGAGAGATGACCCTCCATTTTGGCAGCTGCCTTTGGTTATTCAGTAGCGGGCAGCCAAGAGCTACCAAGTGAGGTCTCCCTCACCTGCTACAGATGCAAACCACCTCCTGTGGGGTGCACTTACCTTGGGGGCATTTCTCTTGTTGGATTCCTTTCACAGGGGAATCCTTGACGGATGCCCCCCCCTCCTTTTCAGGGAATAGGGAACTTTCAGAGCAAGTACCATATTGTCCCTGATAGGAGAGCAGGGGACCCGGCACTCTGTCAGGAATCTAAAATTACTGTATTCCCGACTGTAGGTGAGCAGCCAGCCCAGGAGCCTATGAGGGGAGAGACAGTTACTACATAACGTGTCGTCGGATCGCAGGTGCCGCGCCTAGTGTTGTAGTAACCCCTTGTAAGGGGTGTGCTGGTGATCCTCATATTTCCTGCCATGCTTATGATTCCTGTGCCATATCTTGCGGTTTTTGCCTTGATCTGAATATGTAGGTGGTGTTAAATTGCCAGGGTTTTGCACCACGGGTACATTATTTATGTGATGGTGGTATGTACAATGTCAGAAATGATCTTGCTATGATGTGTGTACTCTACAGGTATTTACTGTAGTGCACTGCTTGGATTGTTATGACAATGGCCCAATTGGCCAAGTGATTTATATGATTCTGAGTGACGTCAGAATAAGTGCCTAGTGGCACAATGATTTATGTGATTGTGGTCTAATGTGTTTCATGTGCAATACAAAGGATATTTTTATATAGCCTTGCGTGGTGTCTCTTTTTGTGGTGTGCCTAGTGTGTCACTGGTGTGTGAATGTGTTGTGCAAACGCTTAACACATTGCCTCTGGGATAAGCCTCACTTGTGAGAAAGTGGCTCTGTATATACTGTTCCCAAATAGGTTCAGGGTGTACAGAGTCCACAGTCCCCAGAGGTTTGGCAGAGGCTAAAGTTAGATATAACCTTACTCTCTAAAGTGGTAGCTTGGTCGAGCAGTAAGGCAGTATCAGAGGACAGTGTAAAGCATTTGTTGCACACACTCAGCCAGCAAATGGTCTCACACACTCAATAACTGAACTCTAGGCCAATGGTTTATATATAAAAAATATATGCTTGTTTTATTTTAGAACCAACCATAGGTATTAAAATATACTTTCTCAGAACGAGATGCTTTATATAAATACTTTTGCAATACGCAATTGACTTTTGTAGAAAGTTACAAGTGGTTGCAATAGGCAACACAATTCTAAACACAATAATGCATTGAGTTCAATGGAAGTTTCAAGTTATTTGCCACAGATTACTTTTAGGATTACTTTTGGAATTCCAGGACTGGATCCTAGATTCAGTCCTGGGTCAGTTCTTGGAATCAAGTGATAAAAGTCGAATCAATTACTGTGATGATTTTTAGACAATATTTTGCTATTTTAAAAGTTGACACTTGGTAAATATTTTGTAGAAAACAGTCAATGATTCCCTATGGCAGAAAATTCAAGTTGCAGGTATAGTATGTTCTCGTTACTTTTGTAATCCAGTACTGGTTGCCTATACTCAGTACTGGGACCTTTATCCAAAACAGGTAAGTAATTACGTTTTCAGATATTATACGATTTTTAAAGAATATTTAAAGATTGCAGAAATTGACACTTAGATGAAATTTCACAGAAAAACAGTCAATGATTTCCTATGGGAGAAAATTGGGTTACTGGTAAGTACGGTTGTAAGTATCTTTCAGAGTCAGTGCTGGGTACCAAGATCCAGCACAGGGAGCTCACCTAAGAGCAGGTGAGTATTTTCGTTTTCGTTACTCGGCTGATTTTTGGTGAATGCGCATGCGCAGACGCCCGCGCATGCGCATTTCTCGGGAGAAATGCGTATGCGCGGGCGCCCGCGCATGCACATTTGTGAGGAAGAAGATATGCAGGAAGCAGAAAGATGGAGCCCCGGGATGCGGCAGCTCAGGTAAGTCATTTTTCTTTATCTAATGATTTTAATCATTGTAAAATGAGGGCGGGAGGGAGGCGGGCAGGGGCGTAGTGGGGCTACGCAAAGTGTGCGGGTGGGTGTAGATTTGCCCCCACTCCGTATTGCTTCACGTAGCCTCACTACGTCCACTACGCCCAGGGTTACTCTCAGCACCATATACTCTTAAATGGCAGCACTGCTCTTACAGTGGACCTGGGTACTGTAGGGGCACAGGGCTCCTGCTCCTGTGCCCACACCATTGGCATAGGGCACCCAGCTAGAGGGGTTGCTGAAGTATGCCATGGCAGTGTAGGTGATGGGCATTGTACAAAGGGATGTGTGCCATGTCGACTCTTTGTTTTGTCTTGCGCCCAGACACCCAGCCTGCAAGGGCAGTGTGTGTGTGTGTAAGGGTACAGAGCCTCTAAGGGTGGCACAATGAGTGCTGCAGCCCTTAGAGCCCTTCCCTGGTCACAAGGCCCTGGGTACCTAGGGTACCATTTACCAGGGGCTGACATGTGGCCAGGGCTTGCCAATTTGGGTTTTGGGTTTTTAGGGAAGGAACATAGGCCCTGGGCACTTGATTGGCAGGAGTCCAGGGTACACTCAGTCAAAGTACATTCAGCAATCCAGCAAAAAGTGGGGGCATACCATGCAAGAAAGATGGCACTTTCTCACATTACTGTTCTGCCAAGCTACAAAGGGGGTGAGCAGGGGTTATCTTCAGTGTGTAACTCCCTTACCCTGACTAGGAAGAAGGGCCCCTACTTGGACAGGATAACAACCTGCCAACTATAGACTCTCATTTCTAACAATGTCCATCCAGAATTGTACCAGTAGTGGCATTTTCATTGTGGAAATCAGGAAAAATTCAATTTTGGGTGGGTTTTAAATGATGGGAAGTCATCCAGTCTTGAATTGTATTTAGTATGTTGGCAAGGTTCAATATGTAATTTGGACAGGAGACCTTTATAGTTGGGTGTTATCAACATGCTGATGATAAAAGATCCCAGATTTTCTTAATAAAACTCAAAGGGTTTTGATATAAATGCTGAATAAGGTAGGGGCTAGGATAGATCCCTGTAGCACGTCTTGAGCTAAGGCCATTCATGTTGAGAAGTAAGCATCAATTTTTAACCTCTGCTACCTTCTTATGAGGTATGATTCAAACCATTTAAGAACCATGCCATTAATGCCCATCTGATTTTTGGACATGTCTAGAAGCACAGTCTAAGGCCAATGATAGGTCAAGAGCAATCAGGAAGCCAGGATGCTTGAATCAAGTATGCGAAGTGCATTATCAATCACTTGGAGCAATGATGTTTTAGTGCTACAGCCTTGATTGCAATCCGATCGGAGAGGTTGTTGCATTGGATGTGCAGAGCAAGACATTCTACTACACATCTTCTGATGATTTTTGCACAGAAAGGTAGGTTGGAGACAGAATGAAATTTGTTAAGGTCATTTGGGCCAGCATAGATTTTTTTGGAGAGATGGTGTTACTTGCCCGATCTTGATGCACTCAGGAAACCTTATTTTGCCGAGTGAGAGATTCACAAATTTAGTTCAGTAATGGACCATGTGTGTATAAAGGTATTTGTCAATGTTACCAGAATTGGGTCCACAAAGTGGTTTGATAGTTAGGCCTTCATAATGGTTTTCACTTACCCCAGTTATATCAAAGAGCTATCAGTTCTTTTTGGGTTTGCACATAGTGAGTGGGTTGAGGTGTTCATCCCAACACATTAGAAATTCTACTCAAGAACTATGCTAATTATTCTGCTTTTGTGGGTGGGTCATCAAATCAGATAGCTTGTTAGAAGTTTTGACCAGGTTAAAAAGTTCTTTATGTTGGTTCTTGACTGAATCGATGACAGATCTAAAAAGAGACAATTTTGTACTGAAAATGTTCCTCTTGCATAGCGATTTTGTCTTTCAGCAGCATGCAAGGTGAAAGGCGATTGTCTTTATTTCTTCTCTGATATTGTCAGGGCCTTTCTTTCCTTAAAGAAAGATTTCTTGTAACAGGGAACCAAAGGTTTAGGTATTTTCTTCTTGCTCTGGAGTGGAGCTGGCTTATTAAGCTCATCCGAGAGGCATTCAACTTATTGGGCAATCGAGTCACGGATGTCTGTGACGAGGCTGATGGGTGGTAGTAACTTCTGTGCCGTGTTGATAATTTTGTTGATGCCTATGTTCTTGTCATTGTAAAACCAGGCCACTGCCCTTTTTAGTTGAGCTAGAGTTACGGAGAGCACAAGTCACAGAACAAAGGGAATAAGATACTCGTCTGAGCAGTCTACCAGTGTGGCCAGTATGGACTCTTTCACTGAGAGCAGGGCTCCTTTGGAGGTTATTGTCTAGTGTTTATCACTTTGTGTGTGTTGGCCGTAGGATGTGTTGTATCAGACCATTTCCAAAAAGGAACAAAGCAAAGGGAAGTCGCTGAGTAATCTGTGATTTCCCAATGAAGATGACATTTTCTAGAAAAAAAAACACTTTGTCACTTTGCACTTTGATTGGTTAGTTTCATGAACCATGAAGTCCTTGATTAAAATTGCATTAGCACCTTGGACCCTATTACACATAGGGCGTACTTCCCTGTTTGTACCACCGTACACCTTAAAACAGGTGCGCCGGGTACAAGCAGGGAAGCCCCCGCTATTACATTTAATGGACTGCCCCCATGGCAGCCGCAAACTCACGCTCCCTCCAGGGCAGCATATTCAAATGAAAAACGCAGCACATTTGAAGCAGCCACTCTGTGTTTCACTGTGCAAGTGGCAATCCATCTGCACTTTTACGAGGGCAGAGAGATCCCCTAGCAGGCAGGTGCAGTGAAGGACTGCACCTGCCTGCAAGTGGAACCCCTTTCCCACCTCCAGAGGGCTGCCATCAGGGGGCGCACTGACAGTGCGCCACCTTTTAGGTGGCAAACTGTCAGTGTGCCTCCTGACATCTTCTTTGCCTCTGCGCCTGTGTTTATAATACACACTGGCACAGAGGCAAAGGAATTCCCTCATTTGCATGAGACCAAATACCAACACACATGAGGGTGTTGGCATTGGATCAATTTATAGAAAGATTCCGCTCTTAGGAGTCCAGCGTACCACAGAACAACTGTTGCCTGTGTTGCCGGAATTCACCATAAAACACTTGTTACGGTTTCAAAGCGACTCTTTTTCAGATCAACATCACACAATTGCCCTCTGGTCACCCCTAACACCTCCTGTGATGGAGACCAAATATGGAACAAGCATCAAACACACCTGAAAGATTTCAGCAGTAAATCCCATATGGTCCCAGGATGCAATATCTAAAGAAATGAGTCAAATGCACACACTCATAAACACAAATAAATGTACAGCAGAGGACCTGCATTCAGCCCAAGGACATGATGCCAGAGCAGCGGGTCAGTTGCATTCATCAGATAAAGCCCAAATAATGCATCCAAGATAACGCACATGGCTCACCAAGCCCCCTGGACCACCTCAGAATGGGACCTGCAGTTGGTTTTTATTGCCCCTTCTATCAGAGTGGTGCCAAGCATCTGAACACGCAATTTATGACCCACTGTATCAGTATTTCCTGCCCAAAGGGGGAACGCGCTTCATTTTATTGCACCCACTGTACACTTTAAAGCATGCAATGTGATGAAATTGAAATCCAGAACACAACTGTAAGAGATGCGCCTTCTATTCCAGGCTGTTATTGTTTAATTAAACTTAAACTGCTCCTGATCGCCAAGCCTCGCTGTTCTCCTTTCTGATAATCAGAACCTGCATCAACAAGGGAACACCCTCTGGTGATATCGCTGGTGCTATATGTGCGCCAGTGCTATCTGTATTACAGAAAGAACCACACAGGAGTCTGTGGCCCTTTCTGTAATACCGAAGTGCCCCAGGGGTGTGCAAAGCAAGCGCACATGTCTGTTGCGCCCGCGGGGCACTTACCATAATTGGGCCCTTGGTAGTTGATGGCAGGCATTTAATCTGAAAAGGGAAGTGTGTTGTATGTGTAGTTACATAGTCAGGCATTGAAAAGAGGAAAACAAGCAATTGGGTATCTGTCTGCATTGTAAGAAGACCCTGAAGATGGCTGCATTCCCCCCCAACTTTCTCTACACGGTCACTCCCGATAATGGAATAGTTCAGAGTAAGCAGAAAATCCATTATGTTGAGGTGTGTATCATTAACAGAGGCTCCTGTAACAACTAGAAGGTCAAGGTGATAGTGTGAAATTGTGTCCACAATGTCTTGCTTCTGCTTCATAGCTGATCTACAGTTAAGGGGACAAGGGGTTTAGTCATAATAGGAATAAAGTTAGCCAGAGCCTTCTTTGAGCGCCATTGATTTTTAAACCAAAATGGCGAAATCAATCAATCAATCAATCAATCACGTCATTTGTATAGCGCACTACTCACCCGGGAGGGTCTCAAGGCGCTGGGAGAGGGGAAAGTTACTGCTCGAACAGCCAGGTCTTGAGCTGCTTCCTGAAGGCGAGATGGTCTTGGGTTCGCCGAAGGTGGGTGGGGAGGGAGTTCCACGTCTTGGCTGCCAGGTAGGAGAAGGATCCTCCTCCGGCGGTGGCTCTGCGGATGCGTGGTACAGTGGCGAGTGCGTGGCCGGTCGATCGTAGCTGGCGGGTGGGCGTGTAGAAGGTCATGCGGTCGTTGAGGTAGTTGGGGCACAGGTCGTGCAGAGCCTTGTGATCGTGGGTGAGGAGTCTGAACGTGATCCTCTTGCTGACGGGGAGCCAGTGCAGGTCTCTCAGGTGTCCGGTGATGTGGCTGTGTCGGGGGATGTCGAGGATGAGTCGGGCGGAGGCGTTCTGGATGCGTTGGAGTCTTTTTTGGAGTTTTGCTGTGGTCACGGCGTAGAGGGTGTTCCCGTAGTCCAGTTGGCTGGTGACGAGTGCCTGGGTGACGGTCTTCCTGGTTTCCGTGGGGATCCATCTGAAGATCTTGCGGAGCATGCGCAGGGTGTTGTAGCACGAGAATGAGACGGCGTTGACTTGTCTGGTCATTGACAGGGAGGAGTCCAGGATGAAGCCCAGGTTGCGTGCGTGGTCCGTCGGTTTGGGAGCGGTGCCCAGGGCCGGGGGCCACCAGGAGTCGTCCCAGGCGGAGGGTGATGATCCCAGGATGAGGAAATAGCTTGTATTCTATATTAATTTGGGTTTTCAAGATCAGTGGAGTGGAGGAGGCTAAGGATATAGAGGTGTTGTAAGTTGCAAGTAAGTTGTCAATATCAGCCTGAAAGAGACAGGGTAGGAGTCTCTTCAGACTAGGTAGGCGATTGATCATTGGTCTTCAGTGCCACTAATGATCGGACCTCCTCTGAATAAAGGCAAGTCTTTGCTTCCAATAGAACACTTTAGAACTGGCATACAGGCTTTGGTCAGGAGGCACTTACTTGCTGACAGAAGTGCTGGAAATATCACTTCGCTGAAAATATCCCACATGCAACAGCCTACCTGATCTTGGGTCTTGAGATGATTAACGGGATCAGAAGCTCTATCAAAGGACTCCACTCGCTTCCCTATTCAGCTTTCATTACGTACAAGAGGTGCAGCATCATTTACAAAGCACTACAGGCAAACTCCTCACATGACCTGGTGTGCAAGATCAAAATCTGTTGGGGCAACCAAATTTCACAAAGCAAACACATTGTAAGATGGGAAATCAAGAGAAACTGTCAACCAGACAAGAAGTCCTATTTGCCTTTGCCTCAAACTTTTCAAGGTCCGTCATTATTCTTTTGCAAGTAAATGAAGATCCTTGCCCAGCATCTCCCTCCACCCTTTTATGTCCCCAGAGACCCTCTCAGCTATCAAAACCTCCTTGAATCCTCTTCTCCTATGTACCCCATCTCTGCTACCACATAAAACTTGTAATCCCATATTTTTCACAAAGCACTCACTTGGCTTGTAGCTATGTACAGATTCCAAACAGGAGAGTAAATATAAATAGTTAAATACAGTTCATAAGGGTCAACAGGTACACATTTAAATGACAGTTTCATAAGAGTACATTAAACGTTGTGAAAACATGAATTTGAATTTGTAAATTAATTTAGCAAAACCTATAATTATTCAAGCATGGCATCAATTAGTTTGTGGGTAAAGTGTCGCACAGGTGCAGGATATCAAGTTCGTGGGTATTCAAAATTTTGCAGTCAGTTCTCCATCCTAAAAATAGTTCCCAATGTACTTTTCTGAAAGGCAGGAGAAATCCATTTTTAGAACTGAAAGGAGGAGAGAACCGCCCCAAAACTGGTGACTCTGAATGTCAAGGGGTTTCTCCACAGGGCAAACTATTTCCCTAATACAATCAAAAACATTTGTCAGAAATCAATTTACTGCTGAGTTACATTTATGCATTTGGAAATACCAACTTACTACATTTCCAAATTTTGAAAATGTTTGAACATGTAACTACACCTGTAAAACAGTATCAGTTGTAGTTTCCTTTGGACAGTCCTGATTTTTTTGTGAATTCAAAAAAGTTGCACATTTTCTTTAAATGTATGAGCAACTCTCCAGGAGCAGATATCTGACTTTTGTGCAAAACAGGCCGTAAAAGAAATTCTGTGCTATTAATTAGGGGATGGAAAGTTTTACATAAAGTACACAGTATTATCACATTTTTAAGGATTTCAGAGTAGTGTAGAAATTCCAAGGTGCCCAAAAGCGCTATACAGAAGACATTGTTTTATTGCAGAATCTGAAAGTGAAGTGCCGACCATAGAGCAGTATGGCTTTAGAATATGGTTTTAATTACGCACAAACCTTGTTTTCTTGGCTCATAACAACCCCCCACCCCCTCTTCCGCTTGCTTTATTTCCCACAGAAAGAGTCACTGTTGCTGCCTCCTTAGAATTAATTTGTAATACATGGTACTCTAAGCACTGGGAACTGTACACATATTTGCAAGTCATCACTCATGCAGAAATATGATTAATTTTAGATTACTATGAATGAGTTAACCTTTGTCACTGTATTGTTTACACCCAGTCTATATTACAGTCTTTGAGTATTGCTTGTAAACTCTTGCCAAATTACTTTATGGTAAATTGCTAACACATTGATAAAGGGACAACTTTTCTTGAACTCCAGAGAAGCATTGCCACTCAAGACCTTTCCATGTTCTGGACGTGAAAGAAATACATTGAAATTCACCATCTGGGCCTTAAATAGTTTCCCAAGACTCTGGGAGCCCTTGATGGATTTCCCTGCCATTGCTCTTCTGCTAAGACAAGCGCACAGATAAAGCAGAAAGAACCAGCAAACATATTAAAATGGTTTGTTAACCTAACGCTCTATTGTGACTGCTCATGCAATGCTAATGTGTTTACAAGAAGGGTGGAAGAGGCAGCTGAATCATTTGAACTAACTTGGTGTCAGGCTTAAATGAATGATTTTATTATGTTTGCATTTATTTAGCACTAGATTGTCCCTTTCTGGGTTGTTGTCAGGCTATAACATTCTTTTTTCAGCAGTGGATGGACGACACCATAGAATGTTGTTGACCTTTGGTATATACCATAGTTATCTAATATGCAAGGAACAAATTGCGTCACTGCCGGAAAAATGTACAGTTGTAATATATACAAAAGCTTAAAATATCCAGGGAATAAATGACTGCTGTCCATTTAGCATTAGTGGAAATGTATCAGAGCCCACTTACTCATCTGGTTTAAATACTTCCGGTAATGAGATGAATCCAATATTTCATCAAGTGTCATCAAGTTTAATGGGATGCGTACAAGCCAAACATAACTTTATGCTCTGTGTAGTGTACCAATAAGACGCTCACGGATTCACCATTGCTCTTGGTTGAGGGTCTCTCTGGTTCAGCAGCACTTGAAGATGGGCACTAGAACTCGAGAAACATAGGACTTCCTCAAACATGGGGTGTGCAGTCTGCTGGGTGGTCACCGGTAAGTGTCAAAAGCACTATCATAGTTAGGGTGACATGCACCATTAAAGCAGAATGAAGGAAAGGTAAAAATAAATGTTTACAATGGCACATCATTTTTTCTCTTTGTGTCACTTAAGCAGGAATATTGCAACATTGTATGAGACAACCCACCTAAATTACAGGTCAGGTGTACAGGACCCTTGACTGTTCAGCAGGGGGAAGAGAAGTCGCTGTCTTGCTGGGGGCTATAGTGGACCGACCACAAAGCTAAACATTATATTGCCTATAATTAATACAGGTTTGTGTGAGGAATCCTGGAATTACCATTTGTTGTTGGGGCTCAAGCAAAATTCTTCCCACTCAGAAGATGAAAGCATTCGAGCAGAAACAACACAGCATTGAGATCAATGATATAAAATTCCAAACCAACTTACTAAAACATTTAAAAAACATAATTGTTAAAACAACGCCAAAACGGCAAAATCAGTCCAGTGACCAGCACCTATAAATTAATGTTACAATAACCCCAACTGAAAACATTGGGACTAAAATCGAAGGAAGGTAGTTAAGCACTATCAAATGTGGCAACGGAGGTCAGTCTTGAATGAAAACGATTACTAGTAAGTTGCTCAGCTGCACAAAGGCTGGAAGGATGGGTGCCAAGTCACTTACCTGTTCAGCTGAAGCAGTCTTTCTTCTGTGAAATGAAGCAGTGTGCGCCTGAGTTTTGAAAGTTGTGGAAACGTGCAGGAAGGGTTTTCCAAGATCCCCAACTCCTCCACAGCTTCTGCAGACATCCCACACATAAAAGCAACAAGGATGGATGCCCACTAGAGCCGTTGCTGCTGTTCAGCATCCTACAAACTCTTCAGGGCAAAGTCCAGCTGGACAACAGCACTTCCACCCCAACTCAACTGTATCTTCAAGGAGGAAATGTGTGAAGCAGCAGGACAATCCACGTAGTTCATCCTTCCAGGCGTCAGCACGAATAACGTGCCCCAAAACAGAACAACAAGTCTACTCCTCACGGATCCTGGGGGCGACTCAGGGTATTGGTACAATAATTCTGGGAAGAGAGGCCAGTGCAGGTTAACCCCTTGAGTGGGGGCCGTCCGACGTCACGGTGGGCGTGTGCGGAGGACGGCTCTTGGCCGTCCGAACCCCGCCCACTCATTAATTTACCCGCACCGCGGGGGAATTTGCACAGTGCGCAAGGGGTTAAGAGATACAAATAAAGAACAGGGGTATTTTTCATTAACCATCCCTAAAGGAATGAACATTAAAGTTGGCCTATCTTTTTGCTTTCAAAGATTCCTTGTAAGTTTTCTTCGGCTGACTACTTTATTGTATTACCTAGCAGTGGTTGATATGAAAGTCAGATTTTATCTTGGCTACATTTCTGCTCTGTACCTTGCCCCCATTTCATCACTTCTTTCATTTTGAAGTAAAAGATATCCTAGAAAACATTATTCTGACATTGTGGCAGGGAGTATTAAACATGGGAGATCTAGAAGTGCTCTAGGCCCACATATGGACAGCTCCTTCTCAAGGGCCTTCCACTTCAAAGAGACACCTGTCCACTTTCTGGTCATTGATCTGTTGACCGACTCCGGGTGAAAGGCATCAGAGTGGCTGAAAAGAGGGCGGCATCAAAGGCAGTGGCTGCAAAACTTAAATGGATTGGGGAGGGAAGACGGGGGATTAGGGAAATAATTATAATTTTAAGAAAACGACCTGTTCCATTGCTGCCAGCCACCTCAGTGCTCCTTTTCTCTCCTGATGGTATTCAAGCAATCCCTGGGACATCAGCACAGGCTCCCCACCCAATCCCGGTGCTGCTCTCAATAGCATGAGGGTAGTGTCAGGATTGGTCAGAGCAGCTTGGTTTGCTGCTCAGATTGTGCCTGGGAGTCTGTACTGTTTCTCCAACCCGACTGTGCAAAATAGATGGATTGGAGAAACCTAAGTGCACATGATGGTTTGGCCGGCCTAACCCTCATGCCAGCCTAAGACGGCCGGCCAAACCATCATGCGCACTTACAGTGTGCACTTCTCATCCGCCACTGGCTGTGACGGCAGCAAAGCCCCACCCCGCCCAGACTTGGCTGGCTCTAGAGGGAAATGTGAAAAAAGAAAACCATAATAAAACCGCTCTCAGTGGGGGGTGCGATGCTCTTCTGCCACAGCGGAAGAGCTGCTGCAGATCGAAGGGCTTTCTGCAGGGGATCAGGACTGCAGAATGTAAGGCCAGTGACAGGACACCCTGCTTGTTTTTGTGAAAGATACTTTCTCTGCCTTTTCCCACTTTTTCTCTCATCAGGATCCTTATACAGACAGAGGAGCTTCTTATGCCTAGAGCTCTT
Organism: Triturus cristatus; assembly: GCF_964204655.1. Classification (NCBI taxonomy): domain Eukaryota; kingdom Metazoa; phylum Chordata; class Amphibia; order Caudata; family Salamandridae; genus Triturus; species Triturus cristatus. The sequence continues at coordinate 472,818,323 of NC_140580.1, read as the reverse complement.
GGTTCAGCAGGAAGCAGAGGGTTCTGGAGAAACTGACAAAGGTTCCTGGGCAAAATGAACAAATCAGATACTCCCAGTTCATAATACCAAAATGGGAATCTTTTAAAGAAATAGACCAAACAAGAGGAAGCGACTATCCCGCCCCCGGCTGCTGCACTGCTAGGTGAGGAATCACTCCTCTAGAGATAAACTCGATTATAAACCAGGTGCTCCAAAGTGATCAACAGTAATCCAAAGGTATCTGAATACCAATATTCCGTGTTTCCAGACTCATGATATCAATCCGGAGGCAGCGATGTGCAAAATGAATGTTTTATTATGCATTTTCAAATGTCTACTGCTGCATTACGCTTAGAACATAGACACGTGCTTTTAACATTCCTTCAAACTGGCTCTTGTGTAACAACCCAATGCATTTTGAACCGAAAAGCGGCATCATTGGTTTCATTTGGGTTTGTTTTATTGTTTGACTGTTTTTCTATTATTTATGTGGATGGGTTTGGATTCAGTTGGGGTTACGGGGTCTGGTTCACAGGTGCAATGCGCTATGGGAAAGTGAGGCATTAGCTACGTTTTTCAAGAGGACAGCAGACACGGTAGATCACGCGGTGTGCTCCAATTAGGGAGAAAGTGGGAAAACGTGTGCGCGAAGAGGGTTTAAAACAACGGCCTCAATAGGGGGGAAGTCGATGACTCCCTGAAAGTGGAAAGTGAGACGCATACGCGTAACTGTTAGTTGCAGGGCAAACAAGGTAAATGCACAGAGTGTTTTTTTTTTTTCATGGATGTGTTAGTCAAAGGGTGGGAAAAACGCTGTTTTATATTCTTTTTGGCTATTGCTTGTGCAATTATATTTTTCATCATGAGGGAAGAGGGATGGAGGTGGTTATTTAATTGGGTCACCCAGTTGTTTTGCTTAGTATTATTCAAGTTGTACATGCTCAGTCCGGTTGTTCATGCAGTTCTTTCTGTTTTATTTGTTTCAGTACCCCTGACGAAGAACCTAATCGGTTCGAAATGCATTGGGTTGTTACACAAGAGCCAGTTTGAAGGAATGTTAAAAGCACGTGTCTATGTTCTAACACGGAATATTGGTATTTAGATACCTTTGGATTACTGCTGATCACTTTGGAGCACCTGGTTTATAATCGAGTTTATCTCTAGAGGAGTGATTCCTCACCTAGCAGTGCAGCAGCCGGGGGCGGGATAGTCGCTTCCTCTTGTTTGGTCAATTACACTAATGCTGTGGAGGGACGGTCACAGCATGCTGCTTGCACGCCCGTATTCGAAAATCAACTTAAAACTTGAACTGAAATTCATTAGAAGGGAAGGTGTGCACACGCAACTTGTCATGGATTTAATCTTTTAAAGAAAACATATTGAGGCATTGGTATGACAAATGTAATGTTTTCAATAGATTAGACTTGTGCAGTGCAGTGCAACGTTACAAAGCTGTCACCAGGACTTGGGGGCATATTATCAAGCCAGGCGATAAAATGATCACCGCTTTAGCGGCAGAAAACTGCTGCTAAAACGGAGATAATGGGCTTGATATTATGCTCTATGGAATTCCAATTGAAGCCCATGTTAGATGTGCAGGACATCTAACCTGAGTTTTTATTGCCTGTCTTGATAATATGCCCCCAGGTTCCTAGGCCAAAGATGCCAGTTCTGTCAGTTGAAACTGAGCTGTCATTAGCCTTGCTGTAAGACACTTTCAGTTTAATTGCTATTTAAACATCCAAGTTTAGTACAACTCACACATTTCACTTAGGAATAGTATGTTCCAGGGCCTCCGTGCTTCAAGGCACATTTTACTTGATGTCTTCGCCAATGTAAGAGAAGGTGTCTCACCTTTCAATATGGTTCTAATCTGACATGTTTTCCAGGCCCTTGGTGATGTTTTTAAAACCCCACATCTCTCATGGGCCATTTTGCGCGTATACGACTTAAACAAGCAATTCAACTCTGCGAATACCTAAAGGTCAAGCAAAGTATTGATATTTGCCATTCATATGTATCCCATGTTTTAGCCTTCCAGGGGCTTAAGTCCAGATATGCCTATCATCCAGTCCATGAAATGAAAGAAAGTTGAAGAGAAGGGTGGATTCTAGCAATTTACATCCTGGCAAGAGAATGGAGAGGAAAGCAGGAAGTCAAAAACAAGCACTGCTTCGAAGTAATGCTAAGCATAATGTTTTTTAAAGTATTCTCAGTTAGTCACAAATTCATAAAATGTACACTAACTGATGAAAAATGTAATATTCACATGTGTACTAATTCCAGCAATGTGCCCAAAACAACGATTAGACATATCAGTCACATAAGTGTACCTTCATGTGTGCAGAAAGAGTTGTGCAAACCAACTTTTGAAAAGGCACACATTCTTCGTGATACTCCCTCTACTGTATTAGTTAGCCCCCATTACAAGGGGTGAACGGATACCACATTTTCATTCATCTACAAGTGCTAATACCAGGGGGGCTAACACTCCTGGGTTGCAGCAATACCTGTCCACACAAGATTGCTCCTGACAAATGGGGAATAACAAGCCAGAATATGTGCCCTGAATAGCATATGATATTTTCATGTGTAGGCTATCCTCAGTAGATTTAGACGAGATTAAGCAAGAGAAATATACAGGTGGAAAATTCAAGAGCTGCAGTTTTCCTGCAGAACTTGTATATACCAATGAAGCCAGCAACTCCTGTTAACGACAGCATCAGGAATTAGTGACCACCTGTAATCAGCACAGCTAAGAAGCATATGGCTATCGTTTCTGCTTCCTGTTTCCTAGTTGTGCTTTCCTCACTTTCTGCAGTAACTTGTGCAGTTACCAAGTTGGTTTATGCACTGATGACAGCTGGATTTTGTTCAGAACAGCTGCTTTCCGAGCCTGTGTGCATTGTTTACAAAAAAAACCCTGGTCTCAAAGACAAGCATGAGAACTGCATGCTGTGAAAGGACCAGCCTTGAAGAGCAGTGTTGCATAGATGTACCCCTATGAATTTGTGTGCATAAGCCATACTGAGATGCTTCTATGTGCCACATGGATGAAGGGGCAAACGGCTGCCTATGGCTGCAGCACTTTTTGCCTCTATAAAGAAGTAAAAAATATCAATAAAACAGGAAAGACCCATAATCTGGATTTCATCAACTGCAGCCACATTAATTTATAACATTGTTTAATTAATAGAAAAAAACAAAATCCCTGAGTATATGAGGAATGCTGTATTGTGGGACAAAGGAGTCAGGGCCCGATTACGACTTTGGCGGTGCTGCACCATTTTTGAACCTGCACACCATGCCAAAGCCGCGCAAAGACCGCCCACCTGATTACAAGTTGAACTCATGCAGACGGACAGTCCTTTTGCCATTCCCACACTGGTGCCCTGAAAAAGGGCACCGCAATCAGAACAAGTTTTCCAGCACGGCATAGAGTGTGAAGTCCATGCCGTGCTGGAACTGGGTGTGCAAGCAGACGGGGGTACATGTTGTGCCCTCCTGAATGCATCCCCATGGCGGGGCTCATGGGGGCCCTGTTAGGCCCCCTTTGTTTCCCCACTGCAAGCCTTTTTGTGGCAGGCTCACTGCCATGAAAAGGCTGCAGGTGGAGGAACTTGAAATATGCTTGGAGGGACTGCGCCAGTCCCGCTCAGCATATTGTATTAACCCTCCTCCTAGTCACCGTCAGGGACAAGCAGTTTCCTGGCACAGCTGGCGGTCCACCGCCAGAACAATGCAGAAAGTCGTAATCCGTCAGTCGGACTACCACCACCATGAGTCTGGTAGCCCATGGACCTACAGACTCGTAATAAGCCCCTCAGAAATGATCTCTTTCAGCCCAACACACTCACTTACAACAAGCCTGACTTTGTACAGCTCAATGCTGGTATGCAGAGGAGTTTATTTACAACATATAACCACATATTTTAAAATTGTGCTAATTCACATGCCTGCATAATCTCTTGTGCACAGGTGGGTTTTGCACGATACACAATTTTTCCCTTGCACATTCAAAAATCTCGCCTCTGGCTTGAACCTCAAATTTGGGAGAGAATTGGGCCCAGAATATAAACGAAACCCCATAGAATATGAGCAAAGAGAACAATGGGTTACACCCTGTTAGATAACCAGATTTTATTATCATCTTTATGGACTGAGTTAAAGAGACAGATGTTGTAAATACCGTTGTATTCTCTGTTGAAGTTGAATTCATGATATGCATAGCATTTCCACATTTCCCTCACTCCCTGAAGAAAACAATACAGCAACACTTTTCAAGTACATTATTGTTGATGCCATATGAAAATTAAACATCTCTTTTGTCTGGGACAATCACCTATGCCTCTTTTGGTGATTTGTTTTGGGATGTGTTCTACAAAATACCTTACAACACAAGGTTAGGGGTCCCGGGGGGGGGTGGAACGCCCGACAGCAAGGATGAAGGGATACGTCCTCCCAGTAATATGCTCAATAACACAAGAGTATCCCCTCGGGAGCCGGAGTGGCTCCTTCAGAAAAAGCAGAGATGGGGAATCGAAAGTACGCCTGGTGGCAGTACACCCACTATTGTGGGTGGGAAGGAAAAGAGACCCTTTTCTTTATACAAACCCCATCCACTTTTACAGTGGCATGCTTCATCATCGGGTTCACCCTAACTCCTAAAGGTCACAGTGGGCTCAACCATATTCCAGGGAGCACTTACGAAGATTCGGTGTATGTGGGCATAACTTTAAAGATATCAAATCAAATCAAATCAAGGAACATTTATTAAGCGCACACATCACCTGAAGGTCTCATGGCGCTGGCGGACAGCTCCCCAGTGATCAGCCAAATGAGACAAAGCTAGTGGTCAAACAGCCAGGTTTTTAGGTTTCGGCGGAACCGATAATGATCAGAAATAGTGCGTACCTCTGGAGGCAATTTATTCCAAAGAGTAGAGGCAAGAAAAGAGAAGGCCCGACCCCCATTCCTGACAGTACGAATTCTGAGAGGGATGAGAAGAAATTTATTACAGGATCTCAGAGGCCTACTTGGCTGGTACCAACTAAGTTTTGTTTTCCAGTATCCTGGACCCCTACCATACATGTTTTTATGTGTTAGGCATAGGATCTTAAAACATATTCTCTTTTTCACAGGTAGCCAGTGGAGACATCTGAGGCTAGGCGCTGAAGAGGTTTTAGATGGAAGGTTTAACACCAGCCTGGCCGCTGTGTTTTGCAAGACTTGAAGTCTAGAAAGGAGGTCCGCATTTATTTCTGACAGCAGAGCGTTACCGTAATCCATACGGCTAACAATTAGTCCCTGTACGAGAGGTTTCCTAGAGTCTAGCGGGATCCACTTAAATATCTTACGCAGATTGCGCATAATTCCAAAACAGGTGCCAATTATGTGGTTAACCTGTTTTTTCATTGATAACTGATTATCAATTTGGATTCCCAGATTCTTCACTGTCTGCTTAGGGGGAGGACAGGCGCCTAGATTTGGGGGCCACCAATCATCAGACCAATGCTCATGGGCCTTACCAAAGAGAACAATCTCGGTTTTACTTCCATTCAATTGTAGGTGGTTGGCATTCATCCATTCATCGATATGGAGCATACAATTCTTAAAACGAGACTTTGTCTCGATGGGGTCAGGACCAAGGGTGATGAGAATCTGAATATCATCTGCATACGACACTACATCAAAGCCGTATGTTCTGATTACTGTGGCTAGGGGAGTAATATAAAGATTGAATAGTGTAGGGCTTAGGATTGAGCCTTGAGGCACACCCATCCTCACAGCCCTGCTACAAGAGACCAGATCGCCAATCTGTACTGCTGAGACTCGGTCCCTTGAATAGCTTTTGAGCCACTCTAGGGCTTGCCCCCTGACACCAATATCCCAGAGCCGTTGTTCTAAAATGCTATGGGATATGGTGTCGAAAGCTGCAGATAAATCCAACAGGATAAGAATGGATGACTGCCCTTTATCCAGTGCAATTCAAATGTTATCAGTGACTTCTACCAGTGCGGTTTCAGTGCTATGTGCTGCCCTGAAACTGGACTGTGAAGGGTCTAATAGGCCATAATTGAGTAACCCAAGCACACGCAGAATTTCAGTTTACAAGGTTAATAAGTAAATTATACATGAAACATAATGAGTCAATCTTTGTTTCTTTCTTGTGTTTTCCTTCTCTTTAATACTCTCGTTCTTACAGTAGTTCCCAAGCCAACACGTGATTCGTCGCCTTCGTAAGATCGTACACGCGACTTGTTCAAACACGTGTTTCGTCGCCTTCGTAAGATCGTACATGCGACTTGTTCACGGCTAGGTAAAAATTGATATAATATTTCGACATTAATCCATTGATGTTATAAGTGTCGCAAACATTTGTTATCATTAGCTAACAAATGTGCTCCCAAGTGCTCTACAAGTAAATAAACCTAGATTCCCATGCATATACACACTCCCGAAAATACACAAAAACCTGCCCTTTCCACCTGGCAGGCTCATTATTTCAGGGATAGAGGGCCCCACCGAAAGAATGTCTGAATATGTCGACATCTTTCTGAAGCCACTAGTGTCCAACCTTCCATCATTCATACGCGACACCAAACATATTCTGGGGCTCATATCCGACATCACTTGGGGACCTGACTTGACACTAGTAACACTTGATGTCATTGCTCTCTATACAAGTATTAGGAGAGATTGTGGACTAAGAGCGATCAGGAATATTTTAAGCATGAGATCAGCCAGCACGTGGGAACACACAGAGATGCTAATTACCATGATAGAACTGATCCTTGATAACAATGTCTTTCTATTCAAAGATAAATGGTACTGCCAAAAACAAGGAGTTGCCATGGGCTCCAGATTCTCTCCTTCGTACGCCAACCTTATTATGGGATGGCTTGAGGAGGAGTGGGTCTGGGGGCCCACAAGGCTCGAAATGGACGGAGTTTATTCTCTTTTGGGGCAGATATATTGATGACTGCCTCATGATCTGGACAGGAGACAACGAAAGACTGATTGAATTTGTAGAACATCTCTATAACAATACTTGGAACATCAGATTCACATATGAGTATAGTAAGGACAAAATAACATTTCTTGACACAGAATTGTACACAAAAGACAACCAGTTACATAGCAGACTGTTTCGTAAGGATACAGCTTGCAATGCGATATTACATGCATCAAGCGCACATCCCATGCACCAGATTAATGCCATTCCTTATGGGGAGTTTGTGAGAGCTAGACGCAATTGCAGTCTAGAATCTGACTTCAAAAATTGTACTGAAGAAATGACCAAACATTTCAAATCAAGGGGTTACAACACACACATCCTAAAGAAAGCTGAATCTAGGATTAGTAGGATCAAGAGAGAAACCACCTTAAAAGATACAACTAGTAAAAAGAAAAACGACAACACAATTAGATTCATTACAAATTTTAACAACCTTTCTAATGTTTTAGTCAAAAGTCTGAACAGGCACTGGCATATTCTGAAAAAGGACGAGACCATGATGGGGGTTATTAACAACAAACCTGAGATAACTTACAGGAGAGGGACTTGTCTCAGACGTCTCCTAAGCCCCAGCTACCCTACACCTACAACCAACAGGAATTGGCTATCAACACACATGATAGGTTTCCACAGATGTGGACACTGTTCAGCCTGCAAATGGGCGGACAGTAAGAAATTTGACTTCACAGGTCCAAATAAAAAACGCTACAAAATCAATACAAATATCAACTGCAACACTAATTTTGTAGTATACACCATCGAATGTAGATGCACCAAGAAATATGTGGGAAGCACGATCCATCCATTACGTGTAAGAATAGGGGAACACATGAGGGCGGTGAAACAGGGCGATCTCAGATATCCGATTGCAACACACATCTTGGAATGCCATTCACCGGGTCATCACAGGGACTTTACATTCTATGGAATAGAGCAGACCATGAGAAACCCGAGAGGTGGTAATAGAGAACTCACGCTTCGCAGAAACGAAGCACTTTGGATTCTGAAACTACGAACAACTGAGATTGGGATGAATGTCGATGATGAGATGCATTATTTCCTAGGCAAATGAGAATAAGGAATTGTGCGTAACCATGTTTATATGTTATCTCCTTTCATGATAAAATACATACAAACCATGAATGGCAGAACAAAAAATGTATCTAACAAAATTTCCTTCCCAAAAATTATTCATTATGCTGTTTTAAGATGTCTGTCACCCTTACACAATAGTCACTGATGACAATATTTGAAAACTCTGCTCTAGACTACACATAGACTGGTATGTGTAGTCTCTATATATCATGAGTTACCGTTATAGCAATAGATTATTCTTTTTTTTCTTTTTTTGGCAGTACGTTTATTTTTTATTGAAGATCCACATGATGATTAATGAATAATCATAAGAGTACCCGATATCTCTGCATATACTTTGCTCGCTACTAATATGGTGCAACCACGAACAAAAATAGGCTTGTATGTCCCACTTGCTTTTACATTGTGTTCACAGGGGTTTGAAATAAAGTTATCCCTTTTTTTGTTTTTTCTCCATGTCGTCTTCGTAGACTGGACCCCGTTCCAATATGGCTGCCTTCGAGCCCGAACGGTTATACTGAAGACATACATGTATCTATTGGCGATCGTGACGTTTACTAACGTTTGTTGCACCGCTTTACTTCACGTGACTTATCCCTCTAATGAGGGTGATATAAGAAGTGAATACTAGGTACAGACGAATACCGTTTTATTTACTAATATTGTTAACTTAATTTATGGGGGATTTTTACATATCAGTCTAACCTGTACAAACATTATACGTCCCAAACTCTTATCATATCGGAGTTCTTCTCTATATATACCGGAGACCTTAGACTCCACTCATATATGGCGCCTTTCATTGTGGTTTTGTTGGATACGTTCGCGTGACTTATCCCCGATCACGTGACACCGTGATACCAACAAAATCACATAGCAACGCTTATGCCAGCATTCGTATTTGAAACCAGGCGCGAGGAGGAAGCAGTTACCCCCCAGCTACGATTTACACACCCAGAGGTAAAGAATTACAATCTAAACCGAGCTGTACAAGACGAGAGTAGTGTCAGAATAGCTTGTAACGAATAAAGTACTTTTATTTACTTTGGTCGATGTATTCGAGATTTTACTAAAGCAAAGACACTATTTTTGTCTTTTTCATAAATAGATTGGGATCGAATATTTTAGAAACAGATATCGGCCTAAAATTGAAGTGCAACCCTTACTAGGGCCCGCCCCTCACGCCACATGACAGTGTGACCTGGAATTATCGTCACACTCGATGTACGTATTACACCAAGGTTTGACTTAACGTACTGTCATTTATTGACAACCCTGATTCTAACTGTTAATCCTGCACATATATTTATTCAGTATTGTGTCCTTTTTTTCTCCTTCTTATATACCTTTGCAGAACACAATATAAAGACAGTGTTGAGGTTAGTGACTCTGCACAACTGAATTCTTTCAATGTATCAAATAGTGTAAAAGATCTCTTTCCTCTACTTACTAGTTTATTTCTTAGATTTTCACTTTCTGGTTGCCACTGGGAGTTCGGTTGTTAGAGACTATACATACCGAATGAAATGAGTGAACACATCACGTATAAATTACCTCCTTCCACATAATCAATCATTTCACGTGCACTGTTCACCTGCCAAAAAATTATGCTCATTTGGATTTATATCATCACAAAGGATAAGGTTACAACCAATTTTATTTGACGATCTGTACACCTAGCATGAATGTATTACGAAATCATGTGATATGACCACACTAAGTAGCACAATGCGTCTCCACCTACCCTGGGAGCACATTTGTTAGCTAATGATAACAAATGTTTGCAACACTTATAACATCAATGGATTAATGTCGAAATATTATATCAATTTTTACCTAGCCGTGAACAAGTCGCATGTACGATCTTACGAAGGCGACGAAACACGTGTTTGAACAAGTCGCATGTACGATCTTACGAAGGCGACGAAACACGTGTTGGCTTGGGAACTACTGTAAGAACGAGAGTATTAAAGAGAAGGAAAACACAAGAAAGAAACAAAGATTGACTCATTATGTTTCATGTATCATTTACTTATTAACCTTGTAAACTGAAATTCTGCGTGTGCTTGGGTTACTCAATTATGATTTTTTGTTGCTTCTGCCACAATAACTAAGGGAGGCTGGTGGTTCTCTCCAACCCTTGAGCACCGTAACTAATCTAAACCCCACAGATACCAGGTGAACCTACCATAAGCGCCTATTATCTATTAACAATACCACTGTCCAGTACAAAAACTCTAATAGGCCATAGCTCTCAAGATGGTCTATGAGCTGCCTATTGACCAGAGACTCGAGTACCTTCCCAAAATATGGGAGCAGCGAGATAGGGCGATAATTAGTTAAAAGTTTGGGGTCTGCAGTGGGCTTTTTCAAAATTGGTCTAACTCTGGCTTGGAATCACTGATGTTGAGAGTGACCAATTAAGTAATGTGGTGATGTTGTCCAATAGCACGGGAAGAATTTTAGACAAGAAATGGGGTGGTACAGGATTGACTGGCGAGCCTGATTTAATTTTTCCCAAAGCGTTGGCCACTTCCTCAGGACTATATTGAGAGAAAACCTCTAAGAGGGGAAAAGGGTCTTCAGGGGGGGAGTAATGTTTTTCCAGTAAATTTGAATATTGTTGCTCATGAAAAGAATTATGAATGATGGCAATTTTAGTTTCAAAGAATTCGGAAAGGGAATCTGCCCATTCCTGTGAGACAGGAATTTCTGGCTGACCCGGGGTCTTAGTAAATTCCTTTACGATGTTATAGAGTTCTTTATTAGCATTGGCCGCTTTTTCAATTCGGTTTAGGAGAAAATTTGTTTTAGTTTGCGTAATGGTGTCCATGTAGCTACGATGGATATTTTTAAAGATTTCCCGATCCATTTGGGCTTTGCTTTTTCTCCATTTACGTTCTGCAGTACTGCACGAGACCTTTAATGTTTTTAATTGTTCTGTGAACCAAGGAGCGATTCTGGATTTTACATTGACCTTGGTAAGGGGAGCGATATGATTTAGTGTAGTTGCTATTTGTCCCTCGAAATGAGAGACTGCCTGATCAATACTCTCCTCTTTACATAACGGGGGGAGATTGAAATGGGCTGCAAAAGAGGTGGGGGTGACTTTCCGCCATGATCTCCTCCACATTGTCTTACTCTTCATCTCATTTTGACTAGTTCAGAGGGGAATTGTGAACTTCAGTAAGTCATGGTCTGTCCATAATAACGGAAAGGGAGGTTCTACTATGACATTGATGGCATTTGAAAATAAGAGATCAAGCGTATGGCCAGCAGCATGGGTGGGGGCGGTCACCATTTGGGTTAATCCCAGAGTACTCATGGTGGTGATCAACTGATTTGTATCTGAGTCTGAAAGAATCTCGCCGTGGTAATTAAAATCACCTATTAAAAGAAAAACATCTGCAGCCAGAACATGAGGGGCAATAGCTTCAAATAGTTTATGAACAAAATCATGTTTTGGACCCGGAGGTCTATATATTAAGGCTCCTCTCATGGGGCCTTGTTGAGCAGAGCCCTTTAGGCTGAAGATGTCAAGTTCAAATTTATCTGTACCCAAGGATTCTAGGGAAATGATTTCCATGCCCATAGTGGTTGCTATAAGTAACCCACCCCCTCTTTACCCCTTCCTGTCCAATCGATTTATGTTGTAAGTGGGTGGAAATGCAACAACTACATCCGCGGAGGAATGATCATGTAGCCATGTCTCTGTTATAAAACAGATGTCTGGCTTTTCCATATCCAGAAGGTCCCAGAGCTCTACCGCGTGTTTAGGGATTGAGCGAGCATTCAAATAGATTGCCTTTAATGGATTTATGAGTACGGTTTTGTCTGATTTAGACTGTGTTCTAGGTGAGTCCCATAAAATTCCTCACCCACTCCAAAGATATCCTTTATTAGATGGGTGGGAGGGAAGGTTAAAAATATACATCTAGGGCTATAAGGATGTAATGGTCCTATGACCCTAAGGCACCAATATGTTTCAGCCCTGTCCTATCGGCCTGTGCAAGATCCTGGGCTTTCGTCAGGGTGCGTAGCAATGAAGGCACTCCCCCGAGGACGTGATTGACGTGCGCATGCAATTTTCATGTGAGAAATTATAGAAAGGCATATACTTGCCGTACCTTATTTGGGAATTACCTGTAAAGAAAAATGGTACAACTGTACATGCTGTAAATTTGCTGTAAAGCCAGGTTAAGCGTTCCATTGCAGTGACTCAACTCAGTGCAGTCTTCAAGCAGAATTCTGCTTTCTGTGATTGATCTCATCAAGGCCTGTATACCTAGGGTTGCGCCCTATTTGGTGAGCCCAGTGTTTAAACGTAGTCATACGCATACTCACTCTTGTATTTTCAAATCATAGTTCAGTGGTAAGGCAAAGTACGTGAGTAATACACACATGTGTCCAAACACACTAAATCATTGACCAAATTCTAAGCCCCAAACGAGGTCTATTCGCATTCACACCATCAGACAGTCTATCTCGTGTAGGTATTTTTTAATAAAATTGATATTTACAATATAATTCATGGGGTGAAAGAACCACTCACCCAGTTTGAATGAGGCAGGTGCTCCCACGGGGGCATGAGAGGGAGGCCTGGTAGTCACACTCTACATCTAAGGATGGAGAAAGAAGAAATGCCAGAGCTTGTTAGGAAATTAATGTTTTTTTTAGTGTTCTTCAAAAAAAGATCACCAAGTTGGTGGAGGAAGCGAGTGAAAAAGGCTGGCTAACCAAAAAAGAAAAAGAATTCCTGATCACTAATGACCCAAGAACTCCGCACTTCTACACCATCCTGAAAATCCATAAAGGAAGGATGCCACCACCAGGAAGACCAATAGTTTCCAGAATTGGTTCCATTTTAGAACCATTATCCCATTACACGGATTGGTTTTTAAGACCATTGGTAACAGAGGCCAAATCCTATGTCAAAGATACTTCACACCTCTTGACTATCCTGCAAGAAATGGAATATGACCCCACAAGTGAAACATCGCTCTGCCTCGATGTCGAGGCATTATACTCGAGTATCGCACAGGAAGAGAGTCTACGAGTAATTTATGACTTCCTACATGAACAAGATTGGAGATGGAGAGCCCCTGTTAACTGGATCATGGAGCTAGCTAGACTCGCACAGACAGAGAACTTCTTCTGTTTCGAGAACAAGATCTACCACCAACTCCACAGGACTTCGATAGGCACCACCTATGCCCCCAGCATAGTCTGTATATACATGAGCTGGTTCGAAGATCAAAACATCTGGACCAACAATCCCTTCAGTGACCAATTACGCCTTTGGCGAAGATATATCGATGCCGTCTTGGTAATCTGGTGCAATAGCGACACCACAAGCGAATCCTTCAACAGATGGCTTAATGAAAGAAATCCATACTTACGTTTTACTATGACCTGCAACAACAGACAGGTGTCCTTCCTTGATGTGAACATCGCTGCAGAAAGTGGGAGTCTGTACACTTCACTCTATACTAAACCAACAGACCAATATAGTCTGCTGCATTTTGGCAGTGCACACCCAATGGCACTGAGGGAAAACCTACCTGCAGGCCAATTCCTACGCATCAGACATAACTGCTCAAAGATAGGTGATTTCAAAAGGGAGGCAGAAACTCACACAAAAAACTACAGGAACGTGCATCCCTGGATCACATTATTTGTAAAGCGAAAAAATGTGTACGCAACATCCCCAGAGAGGCACTGCTGGAAAAAAAAAACCTGAACCAAAAGCTTTGATATGTGTGACTACATACAACTCAGCATCCAACATGATCAAACGCACCATCAATAAACATTGGCGCATTCTGACCTCTAACCAGCTCACATTTGAAAAAACATTGTATTCAGTCAAAAGGAACAGGAAAAGGAAAGCCTTATGCCTAGGACCAAGAGGACATATTCCATAGCCAGTAAATGATATTCACAAACAAGAATACACAACTCTAAATGGAAATTCTATCTCTGTGGGAAAGCCAGGTGGCTGGGAGGAGGGAATTTTAGAATGGAGGTTGTTAGAATATATTTGTGTGGATTTTTGTAAAGAAATGAAGCACATATTATATGACTGTATATGTATTACAGCAGGTAATACCAACTGTACTTAATAAGAACCTGTTAGAACGGAAGATAGCATACTTAAGTGCTCATATGCATAGAGTCATATTGTTCAATTTAATACATCAAATTATAAAAATTCTATGTATATCTACTGACGAATTATTGCAATTAATATATCACAGGAAATATAATAAAATCAAAAAAAATGTGTTTAAAGAAAAAAAAAACAGAAGTATCAGAGACAGATTGGTACATAGTAACAGCACCGTAAAAATGACAAACCACCAGAGTACACTACGGGAATTACCCCTGGTCACAGGACATTTTCCTTGTGGGAATTGCTCAATCTGTCCCTTCACATCCCACACGAACACCATTGATCTTGCAATAGACACACTGTGGTAACAACGAGTACATACCAACTGTAACAGTAATAAAGTTATCTATGTGATTACCTGCCCTTGCGATCTAAAATACATTGGTATGACCACCAAAAAATAAAGAAAAGAGGGTTTCTCAAAATGAATAACAGCAGGATGGCCGCAAATATCAAGGAAAAGAAATAACCACCCAAAAGGGGGAACAAATTGCCACCTGCCAAAGATTTATGTACCACGGAAATATCTCGCTATAATTTAACAGATTCAACCCGGCCTGGCATGGATCGAGAGTTCAATGAATACATTTAATCATGCTGTTGGTCCTTTTGTATTTTATAGGATCATTGAAATGTCATAATAAAAATATAATATATAATAAATAGTTAATAAAGTAATAAATGTGCCAAAGACATATCACAAAATAGTTCTTTTTTTATATACCTTTTTCTTTTTTCTTCTTTTTTAATCTTATTATGCCACTTAACTAGTTTCTCTTTCACCCCCCAACATTCAAACCCAGTCACTCACTCTTCAAACAGCAAAGTCACTCACCCCACTATATTCAAACCATCAAAAGTGAAAATTCATATGTACATCAATATGGACAACCGGAATGAGAAAAGAAATGACACATATAACTGTTATAAGTTCACATACAGGGTTGTATTTCCATCAAAAGTCAGACTAGAGGTCACATGTATCTTTTATCCCAATGTAGTTAGCTTGTGATACACAAACCACTATTGTGGGTGTTAGCACTTTACATGTAGGTGCTGGCGGGGCTCCACCCAGAAGTGGCACCTCTCTCCATTCCCAATCGGGGAGCCGGCACATCTCAGCACTAATATTTAAGCCGGGAATCAGATCTCACTCGCTCACCGCAAGCAGGGGAGCTGAGCTGCAAACAGGTTCGGAGGCGGGATGGGACCTTTGGCGAAGTAAGTCGGGCTGGATTTTTCTCGACAATGGGGCACCCGCTGCACGCATTTGCATTGCGGAGTATGCCTCCGTGCCGACAACACACAAAAAACATTAATTTCCTAACAAGCTCTGGCATTTCTTCTTTCTCCATCCCTCAAGGTAGAGTGTGACTACAAGGCCTCCCTCCCTTGCCCCCATTCAAATTGGGTGTGTGGTTCTATCACCCCATGTATTATATTGTAAATATTTATTTTGTTAAAAAATACCTTCAGAAGATAGACTGTCTGATGGTGTGTATGCGAATAGACCTCGTTTGAGGCTTAGAATTGGGTGAATGATTTAGTGTGTTTGGACACACTTTTGTGTTACTCACGTACCTTGCCTTACCACTGAACTACAATTTGAAAATACAAGAGTGAGTATGCGTATGAGAACGTTTAAACACTGGGATCAACAAATAGGGCGCAATCCTAGGTATACAGGCCTTGATGAGATCAATCACAAAAGGCACTCTTCTGCTTGGGGACTGCACTGAGATGAGTCACTGCAAAGGTACGCTTAACCTGGCTTTACAGCATATTTATAGCGTGTACAGTTGTACTATTTTTCTTTACAGATAATTCCCAAATAGGCTGCAGCAAGTATATGCCTTTCTATAATTTCTCACATGCAAATTGCATGCGCACGTCAATCACGTCCTCGGGGGAGTCCCTTCATCGCAACCCACCCTAACGAAAGCGCAGGACCTTGCACAGGCCGATAGGACAGGGCTGAAACATGTTGGTGCCTTAGGGTCATAGGACCTTTACATCCTTATAGTCCTATATGTATAATTTTTAACCTTCCCTCCCAACCCACTAATAAAGGATTTCTTTGGAGTGGGTGGGCATATTTATCTTTAAAGTTACGCCCCCATACACCCAATCTTCGTCAGTGCTCCCTGGAATATAGTTGAGCCCACCGTGACCTTTAGGAGCTAGGGTGAACCCGATGATGAATCATGCCACTATTAGAGTGGGTGAGGGTTGTATAAAGAAAAGGGTCTCTTTCCCTTCCCACCCACAATAGTGGGTGTGCTGCCACCTGGCGTACTTTCGATTCCCCATCTCTACTGCCTCTGAAGGAGCCACTCCGGCTCCCGAGGGGATACTCTTGTGCTATGAAATACCTCCACATCACATCACATTAAGGAGTTCTGTACAGTTCCCACAAAGTTACCCTGATAATCATAACTGGGACACGTACTGACCAATTTCGTAATTTTCTCATTATACTGAAACGGGAATCCATTAAAGGAAGAAGCCTGCTGGAGAGAACACGGATTCCTCCGAGACACTCTGTAATTTAAGAGATTAATTCTAATCACAGAACTGCAGGACAAGTAGGCCGATGTTTCAGTTCCAGGCGCGCACTTTTTCTTTCTCTATTGTACCAACGGTGGATTTGCCTGGAGGGCGCAGCAAAATGTGTCAGTTCAGCAGAGACCGCGAGGAGTACAGTTTGGAAAAGAGGCGGTAATCTCTTTCGCCTCAGATGGCAGGCTTAAGGGCTGCAGAAAACTAAACCCAAATACAGACAAAGTATTCTCACTTTTTTTTTTATTGTAAGCCTCTGTGGTTAAAAAGGCCGCTGTACATTTCACTGGCTCAAATGGTGTGTTGTTTGTGAACTGTTTAATGGACTGGCAATTTCAGGATGTTCGTTTCTCCACAGCTGTTCCCATACCTAAAATGGAAATTGTGGGCATGATACCGCTAAATATGTGTGCACGAATGTGCTGCCATACAACTGAGGGCTGCTCAGGTTGTTTCCAAACAGAAAAGACAGAACTAGCCTTTGCTCAGATAGCGGCCGTTCCTTTTATTGCAAAATATTACACCCACCCGCTGCTTGTTTGTCATGCCGCTTCCAAACTGTTCGAGTCCTTAGTGCCGAGCCTTCTGATGAATATCCGTTGGCAGCCTACAAAAACAGAGCTGAAATACACTCTTCTTTGGGCCAGGTCGAAGGAACAGTGTTGCATGACGTGTGCACACAGTTCCATGCCCTTCTCTCTACGTCAGCGCTCTGGGATGGGGCCCAGTTCAGTTTGCTAAAGGCCAAACCTGAGAAAGGGTGTCTTTAAATCATGCAAAAGAACTCTTAGGGTCAATTAAAAATCTCACTTCATCATAGTCTGTACTTCTTAATATCAAAGTTCCCAACCCACACGCTACACCCGTCTCTCTTGGAATCCCATGTTTCACTCCTGATCACAGCCCCTTAGGAGGCAAACCTGAGCAATTTATGCGCCTGCAGATGGGCATAGAAGAGACCTGTGTGCTGGTTGTGAATAAAATCACATTGTTTACAAACATATTTTAACGCTAAAACCGCAAGTTGAAGCATGAGCAGTAGGCTGCAGAGCCATGTGCGCGATTCACCAAAATGCCAAGGGTAGCAGTCTCAGGGGCGGCTCCTGCGCTATGGCGGAGGTTTGTTGCTCCACTGCTGAAATGCAGCAGTCAGAAGAAAAATAAAATGACAATAAGCCGATTTTATTGCCATTTTCTTTTGAACTGCACTTCACCGAGTCGAGGGTGGAGCGGGCCAGGCCACAGCGTCACACGGCAGGAGGAGGAGGAGTGGTAGGCACTAAAAGTGAGCATGTAGGTTTGGCCGGCTGTCCATGGCTGCTCAAACCAACATGCGCACTTGGATATCTCAAGGCTAATATCCTAATGCTCAGGGGCACAGACTTCCAGACCCTGCTAGAGCGTGAAACTGGCCTGCTCCTCCCAATCCCAGCATTCTCTCATGCTGGGAAAAGCACTGGGATTGGCTGGGGTCTGGGAGCCTGTGCCCAGGAGAATTGTTGTGCTGGGACAGGAGCAGAGGAGCAGCGTGGTGCAGGAGCAGAAGATCGCAGCGGCCGGCAGGAACAGTGAGTTTATATTTTTATTAATTTTTTACCCCGCCCCCCCAACTCGGACTGGCAGTAGCCACCCCTGGTGGCAGAAATGACATCAAATGCCCTTTGACCTTAATGATATCACAGAAAGTGACATCATATGACCCCTGACCCAGAATTATTTCCAGGACGGCATGTCACATGACCCCAACATCACACTCACACTCTCTTACACCCCTTCACACTCATTCTTATTCAATCTCACTCACTCACTTGCATTTGCTCTTAGTCTCACTCAATACTCACTCATAATTACTGACACCCATAGCCTAGCTTACTAACTCTTTGCATTTGGTGTGCATCACTTTTGTGATGCAAACCCAGTGCAAAGTTTTAGGGTGCGATTTACAATTCAACATAAATCCCTATTTGCGATGGCTAATATCCCAAAGCAATGCAATATTGCGCTATGCACTGCTTTTCATTATTTTTGGCAAAATGGGCATTCCATGGATGGTGCTCTGGGGCTCCCATATAACCACCTATGGGTTTTGAAGCAAATCCCTAACTATGAAGATTGGTAGAGAGGAATTTGCACCAAAATCTTTTGCCTGCTCGAGACAGGCCTACCAAGGAAAAATGAAAACATTTCCACTCATTTCTACAACATTGCCTGTGTGCTGTATTATAAAGCACACATACAAAGTGAGAAAAGCCTTAAATCATGTTTTTTATACTGAAATATACCCCTACCAGGACAACACCTGTGCTTCGCTGAATGCACACACCCTTGTACTATCGGACAAGCATGTGTGTATTGGTTTGTGGCTGGTAAAACTGCACCAGCACACAGGGAGAGAAACATGCACCATGCACCATATCTTAGGAGATATGGTGCATTTTTTCTGTCCCTTTGTGGCAAGGCAGCACAGCATCTTTGGTGCAGTGTTTCCTTGCGTTAAAGAACAGTACATTTGGGGCCTAATTTCACACAGTCTCAATCACTGTCTCTCACTGACTCTCTTTCACTTTCAAACACACATGCTCATACATGCAGACACATGTTCACACATACACATGCTCTTATCTCACTTAAACACACTCTCATCTGCAAGCATGCACTCAACATATATTGACAAATATTTTTACTTACTACAGCTGCAAACAAAGGTCCTGTGCTAGCTTAGTGTTCTCCATGTTTTATTACACTAATCGTGACTAATAAAATATCATTCACTATTAGTATAAAGTGAAAATTGCTGAGAATATGGATAATAAAATATTATTAAGGCTCCCTGTTTCCTGTTTTTACTGATTTTTACAGATAAATACAGACAGAAAAACATTTATTTTCTTGTCTGTATTTATTTTTAAATGTGGATAAAAACGAAAATTGGGTGTTTTTTCAGTGATTCTAAATACACTTTGCCATGACTGCCAGGCCACTAACTGTGTGGATTGATAGGTAAGGGCGTTAAAAAAGAAAGGAATTTTAGTAAAGAGGCTTAAACAGCAGTAGATATACACAAGGCTGATACTGAAATGTGCATATTTTCTTATAAGTGCATGGATTTATCTTCTGTGGGTGTTCACATCACTGAAACCTGGCAGGCAGTCAAGCATGACTGCATATTTACTGGTTAAATAAACGTGGAAATATACCAGTTTCAGCTTTATTTTTTTCAAAAAACCCATAACAAATATGGATAAATACAGATAAAGTTGACAAAAAATAAATATGGATAAATACAGATGGATATGTCAAAAACATAAATACCATAAAACCGGGAGCCCTAACTATTATTCACTATTAGTATAAAGTGAAACATGCTGAACATATTGAATGTGGAGCCACCCCTGTGTTCTTGGCACTGAGTTTTCCACATCTGAGGTCACAGCTGCGACCCTGGCAACCCCTAAATGATGTCCAAGTGCACAGCTCAGAAGCAGTTGTCGCCTGTCTATTTTTAAATTTGCTGTGCTGTTCTAGCTGCAGCATATGGTCTGCCTCACAGGAGTCTTTTTCAATTTTTAGTGCTGTTTGCATACAGCACAAGCTTGGCGCAGTGGCAATTTACACGAGCACCAAATTACATTTCACAAGGTCATTTTTTTTGTATGAGAGATTAAGTGATTTGCCCAGAATCACAAGATGCTGAACCAAAGCTGGGACTCACAGCTGGCTACCAAGTCCCAAATTCGGCAGCGCTGCTAGTTGAGCCACATCTCCCAGTGTTCAGAGTCAGAATAAGTGCAATGCACAATGGTATTTTGTTAACAGCAAGCAAAGATCATTTTACATCTGTGTGCAGGCTCTGAAATTTTCTCAGACTGAAATTCCATTTATCATCTACATCCTCGGTGTGACAGGCAGGCAGATGTTAGGCTTTCTCTTTAGATCATGGTCACCTAAATTCCATTGCAAATTTTTGAACGTAGGCATCCTCCGCCCATGTTTTTATAATTCAAATCAAAATGCTTCTGTGTAACCTGTCTATGCTTGGAAGAGAAAGTCTCCTGCATGTTGTACACTTGTGTAGCCTGACCTGAGCACCTGACTACATCTATCTGGTATCCTGGTTTATGATTTTTGGCCCTAGCCTCACACTCATCTATTGTGTGTGCAGAGGCCTAGGCCTATCCATTGACATAAGGTGCTGGGTCTGTCACGTGACCTCAAGAGCTGCAGTCAGCATACCCTCA
Organism: Triturus cristatus; assembly: GCF_964204655.1. Taxonomy (NCBI): domain Eukaryota; kingdom Metazoa; phylum Chordata; class Amphibia; order Caudata; family Salamandridae; genus Triturus; species Triturus cristatus. The sequence continues at coordinate 472,797,241 of NC_140580.1, read as the reverse complement.
TTACACAGACAGTGGACAAAAGCCCCAGGGAGGAGCTTAGTACATATTCCAGTGGTGGCAGTGTACCGTGTTTTGTAAATCCATAGTTGTGACCAGACCTTTTTAACTGTGTCAATGAAGTGGAGCCCTACTGATCCTCTTGTATAAAGTTCTGTTACTATGGGGCCGATTCCGATGTCGCTAAAATGACCGTCCCAATGCTATCCGTAGGCTTACCTCACGACCGACTTGTATCCTGAGCCAGAAAATCCAAAGTACGATGCGAATAAGTGTGCGATTTCCGACCGCCACGTCCACTCATAATCCAGTAACATTTTACAAACGACCAGACTCGGTCAGCATGTAAATCGAGTCTTCCGGAGGCTCGTCACAAGCTGATTCCTGATACGCAAGTACGATGCGTAATCCATACGCGACTTCCAGGGCGCAGCGTCCAGCACGTCAGAGTATTCAGACGATGACGTAATGAATCTCCGACTCGCGCCAAAACACGATCCACGGGGACGAGAGGGAGCTGCCATGTATCCGATCGCGCATGTGATCCCAATACTCTACATCTACGGTCGACTCAACCGTAACCGACGCGGTCATCAGAGACGGTAAGTCAGACAGCTACCACACACCAAAACGTCACGAGCATGCAAAAGGCAACAGCACCAGATGGGGGTGGATGCCTATCACCCCCAGCATTCTCCACCCCATAGGGGGGTGGATGCCCATCACCATCAGCATTCTCCACCCCATAGAGGGGCGGATGCCTATCACTCCCAGCAGATTCCAACTATAGGGGGGTGGATGCCCATCACTCCCACCATTCTCCACCCCATAGGGGGGTGGATGCCCATCACCATCAGCATTCTCCACCCCATAGAGGGGCGGATGCCTATCACTCCCAGCAGATTCTAACCATAGCAGTGTGGATGCCTATCACTCCCATGCAATCCCCAACCCCATAGGGGGGTGGATGCCCATCACTCCCAGCATTCTCCACACCATAGGGCGATGAATGCCTTTCACTCCCATGCAATCTCCACCACATAGGGGGGTGGATGCCTATCTCTCCCAGCAGATTCCAACCATAGGGGGGTGGATGCCCATCACTCCCAGCACATTCCAACCACAGGGGGTGGATGCCTATCACTCCCAGCAAATTCTAACCATAGGGGGTTGATGCCTATCACTCCCATGCAATCCCCACCCCATAGGGGGCTGGATGCCCATCACTCCCAGCGTATCCTAACCATAGGGGTGTGGATGCCTATCACTCCCATGCAATCCCCACCCCATAGGGGGTGGATGCCTATCACTCCCAGCAAATTCTAACCATAGGGGGTTGATGCCTATCACTCCCATGCAATCCCCACCCCATGGGGGGTGGATGCCTATCACTCCCATGCAATCCCCACCCCATAGTGGGGCGGATGCCTATCACTCCCAGCAGATTCTAACCATAGGGGGTTGATGCCTATCACTCCCATGCAATCCACACCCCATAGGGGGCTGGATGCCCATCACTCCCAGCATATCCTAACCATAGGGGTGTGGATGCCTATCACTATCAGCAGATTCTAACCATAGGGGGGTGGATACCTATCACTCATAGCATTCTCCACCCCATAGGGGGGTGGATGCTTCTCACTCACAGCAGATTCTCACCATAGGGGGGTGGATGCCTATCACTCCCAGCAGATTCTAACCATAGGGGTGTGGATGCCTATCACTATCAGCAGATTCTAACCATAGGGGGTGGATGCCCATCACTCCCAGAATTCTCCATCCCATAGGGGTGTGGATGCCTATCACTCCCAGCAGATTCTAACCATAGGGGGTGGATGCCTATCACCCCCATGCAATCTCCACCCCATAAGGGGTGGAGGGAGAACACTCCCCCACTGCAGATCTGCCAAAATAGAGTTGATGTGTGTAAACTGATACCACAATGTAGACATTGAGATCAATATTTGATAAACACCCATCACTGTAGTGACAAATAGGTGAGTGTGGGGTCAATCCCCCAGCATCATCAAGCACATAGGTGGAATGGGGTATAACCCCCCTCACTGTAGTGACAAAGAGGTGAGTGTGGGGTCCAATCCCCCGCATCATCAAGCACATAGGTGGAATGGGGTATAACCCCCCCACTATAGTCACAAAGAGGTGAGTGTGGGGTTCAATCCCCCAGCATCATCAAGCACATAGGTGGAATGGGGTATAACCCCCCCTCACTGTAGTCACAAAGAGGTGAGTGTGGGCTTCAATCCCCCAGCATTATCAAGCACATTGGACATTTCAGAGGAGCAGCACCAGAGCAGAAGCAGTGGTGCCAGTGTGGCTGCTAGCTGCACACCTTGCGGTAGACCTCGCCACCAAGTAGTGCAGCCTCGCCCCATTTTTTCTGAGGTGGAGGTGTCTTCACTTATTTTTTATGTGCAGCGCCACCTCCTCTCCGTGCTGCAGCACGCCAGGGAGAGTGTACACTCTGCAGGAGCGTCGGCTGCTGTGGTCGAGAGCGCGGTAATGAGTGTGCCGGAGCACTCTGGTCTAGCGCACTATGCAGCAGCTGACGAACCGCTGGGCCAATGTCATTGATTGAGAACAGGACCTGCTCAACCTGCTGGACATTGAGGTTGCAGGGTTTGGTGAGTAATTATTTATTTGTTTTGTTCTACAATGCGAATAGCAAGCTGCTCACACTCAGAGGTAAGTTAATTTCACGTTTCGAATGTTATGTGATCTAGTTTGACCAGCCAGGTGCTCAGCGCTACCTACTCATACTCGACAGCGCTCGCTTGGGCTGATTATTTAAGAAGTCATGCTGAATCCTCCGTCCTGTCACTAAGATAGTGGTAGTAGCAATATCAGTGAGTTAGCATTCTCTCTGCCTTTCTTTCTGTCACTCATACAGTCCCAATCTCCCAGTGATATGTAGTATGCATCTATGCATTGAAAAGGGAGACTGATTTGTCAAATGAAAGGGGGTTGAGAAGCAAAGATCATGTGTTGCAATGCGTTAGTAGCTCCAAATGTAGTTTAGGTTTAGGAAATTAGGAATAGGTCAACTTAATACTAGTACTATAGGCGATCTGATTTTGAAAAGTACAATGTTAATTTTACCTCTCCCCATTTAGAATAATTTTGCCTTGTTTATTTGTTTATACTTTCCCCTTTTTTTAATCTCCTTTTCTATCTTATGTTTGTTAAATTCTTGGTATCCTTGCATTATCCTTTTTTCTATATTTCATGTTTCTGCAGTTGACTTCTTCCTGTCTGTACTAGTCTGTAGCTTTCCTCTGCTTTGTTAGTAAGCTTTCCCTCTCCCGTTATATATCGTGTGAACTGGAGCTGTAAGACTAAGAGAACAGATTTTAGGTACTCTACTGTGAAGCCTGCAGGCCCAAGTAAGATATTGTTCTCTCTGCATGTTTGTTGAGAAGGCTTTCTTTTTCTTGCTCATGCTCAAACTGTAAAATGAGAGAGTGGCCATGGTCATAGTGGAACGCCAATGTTGTGTTGTGCTATCATTCATTTTATACCAGCTGTTTCCATGACAGTGCAGCAGGGCAGTAATGTAGTATGAGGTCCCATTGCATTTGCCAACCAAGATCATATGTCCTTCATTGACCAATTTATTCCACATCTTCATTGCGCTTCAATGGCTCAGAGTCATTATAGCTCTGCCCCTCCATTACAAAACGTTTTTGGTTGGCTTGACTTCCTGGCTTTTCTAACATTGTCAACCAGCTACCAAAGTGATTTTTTCAATAGAAGATACTGTTTATCGAACTGATGTATTGCGGTTATATTTTATTAAAAATAAATAATAGGAGAGACAAATCTGGCATCTAAAATGGGTAATGTTTTTCTAGCTGCACAGACCTTCAGTGCTGGGGTCAGCGTCAGTGCGCCAGACGAGGCAGCATGGGTGGTTGGAGGGGGAGTACCAGCAGTGCAGGGACGGGAGGTGGTAAGTCACATTGCTTCCTTATAGATATGTATCCCACCCATCATCATTCCTCACCTCCCTGCCCACAGCATTTTGCCACCCATGAACTATTGCAGCATGGTTCAATTCGACACAGCAGTGTTATCTGGGCAATGTGCGTCTGCTTCAGTTAATGCAGCATTTACACATTTTTCTGGCCAAGTGATTTATGTACATATATTTCATGGCTTCCATAATGGATATTCAAATTTTTCCCTTTCGACATTCGCCAACTACAGTGACTAACTCAGCAAAAGCTTAGCACATGATGATCAGTGAGTAAAGTGGGACTAAGTGCCTGATTTCGAGTTTTGTGGATGGGATACTCTGTGACAAACATGCCAAATACAATCTATATCCTGTACCTATCCCTGTACTGCCGTGCATCATTTTTCCCACCTCCTACTTATGGCAGACAGGATAGCCACATTTTATACGTGACGTGTGTGATGCAGTATCATTATTATACATCTGCCTCTTTGGAGTCAGGTTAGAATTGAAAGGCCTTTGGAGAAGAGCAGGGCCATTTGAATTAAAGTAAGATACTTGTCCATTACAGCTGCCCCAGCTACAGACTGCAGAGAGTAGCAAAATACCCAATAAGCTACCATGACGTCATTAATTTAGCACAAGAATATTTGAACTGCATAGTGCATAATGCCTTACTCAATAAATAGAGGTAATTTTGTTTTTCTTTTTACACACAAAGGGCCTGATTATGAATATCAGTGGGACCGCCAATGACAGGCCTTTTCTAGGGCTGCAGCAAAAGCTGCAATGGAAAACAGCAATTTTTCGAGAGCCTGCATTGCAGTCGCAGTGTAATCAGGCAGGTGAAACCACTGACATGTAGTCGGTCGGACACCTGCCCGATAAGATGGCAGTTGCACGCTCAGCTGACCGTCATCGTGATGAGGCCCTAATGGTCAGATGTATCTAAGGGTTTTGCCCATTCTGTGTCTATTGAGAAATGTGTTGATACATATGACCTTAAGTGTCTGTTTAGTTTTGTACTAGGAAATTCTTTAAAAGAAATAAAATCACTTTGCTTTTTTAAAATCTGTGTTCTGGCTTAATTCTTTGCAGCCAGTCAGTGCTTTTATGTGAGGAATGTGTGGAAAAAAATTGCCCTGTGACTCCTAATCACATCAAATTCCAATGGCCCCAGGGGATTAGCAATATACTGCCACTGTGCCACTATATAATTTTAAATTAGTGTTTGCACAGAGCATTGTTTATAATTAGTCTTGTTTTCTTGATATAGCTACTCCTGCTGGTGCACCACCGCCACTTGCTCAACTGGAGATAGCAGTCCAGCTGCTGCGGCGGAGGATGGAGGGCATCCAGGCAGAATACTGTCAGCTGGTGGCTATGAAGGAGGAGCAAGCTGAGGCAGCATCTGCCACTGCCCTGGGCCCCAGTTCATCCAGCCAGCACCTCTAACCCGACCACAACATCGCCAAGCCTTGAACAGGAAATGGGAATACTATGGAACCACATTGATGATGCCCTCTTCTGAAGCACTTTTTTATTTTTTGTTTTGGTGGGAGGGACTTTTATTGTGGGTGGAGAGGGTGAGAATTGGGAAGGGACCGAGACTTTGGAGTTTGGACTAGTTTTCTTTGGACATTTATTTGGACTTTGGTTGGGGCAGGGTGATTTGTTTGGGTAGAAGGGTGGGCCTGTTGTCGGTGGAGAGGGTGGGTTTTATTTCAATTGTTGAACTTGAAAATAAGAAAAGGGAATGGGAGCGCTGCATGTTTTTTTAATCTGCTTATCAAAGTGTATGACAGTTAGTTATAGTTAGGTATTCCCTTATCCTACTGTCCTCTGCAACTATATTGGCCATTAGGAGGGTATGCTGCCATTGACTATATTGCTTACAACAACCTAGATAAATAAGAACTTACCGCAGTAGAAGTTACTTACTTACTATCTAAACTAGTTCACTTCACTCTATAGTTCTCTTACCTGAATAGATGAAGCGATGGCTGCTACCTCTATCAATCTTCCAAAACCTTACTTCAGGGTTTTCCAAGATGCATTCTTAATGGTGGTGGTAGTAGTAGCAGGCTAGAGCACTAACAGGGATGGCATCACATGTGAGGTCCCATTCCCACTTAGGTGAACTCCAACCGTGGGATTAATCAAAAGGATTATCCATCACAGGCAGCTAGATTGAAAGAAAACACAGAGCTAGTGGTTATATTTATATCATAACTTTACAAAGACCACAACCCTGACTGCCACCATGAATAAACAAAGAGGACCTCATATTATAACAGAAGACTAGCAATAGTAACTTTTTCTGAGCAATGGGGAGATAGTATTTAATTAAAACTAAACCCATGAAATCTTTGAGTCAGGAAAAGTGGACTCAGAGCCAGGAGTGGGCAAGGTCAAGTGTTTATGCACAGTTGTGGCTGTTCCCGCGAATCAGTAGTGGGGCGAGGAGGAGGAGAAGGGGAGAGACAATAAAAATTGGAAAAAACACCTATGCAACCTTTCTTCTGTCCTCTTCCTGGCCTCTTTTGGAACAGGAAGCAGCATAGGCTCCCCTAAGCCAATCCCAACGCTGCAATGCAGCATTGTGATTGGTAAGCATCCAGGCTCCCCTAAACCAATGACAATGCTGCAATGCTGCATTGTTATTGGTCTGAGTGCGGTGGTTCAATGCTCAGATGGGGAATTGAAGCCTGGGCATGCTCTCCACCTAGGCTGTAATGCAGCCTGAGTGAAGAACATGCAAAGTGCGCATGGATGTTTGGTCAGCCCCAGAGGGCCGGCCAAACATTCATGCGCACTTAGGAGGGTGCCACCACTCCTCCCCTCTGCACAGCCGAGCATTGCCCCTCAAAAATGATAATAACATCTTGTTATTATAATTTTATTTTAAGGAACATGGCGGCCGCGATGTAAACGGTCGCAGATCGCTGGGGGAGGAGATGTGAGATAAGAGAGTCTGAGCCCCCTCGCACTCCCTTTTTTTTTACTCGAATTATGGTTTGTACTATGTACAGAGCACAGCAAGATGACTATAACCTCAAAATTCTCTCTACTTACCAGAATCGGGGCATTTGATGGTACTTACTCGGCTAACCGGCAAGGGTGTCCCCGGCCTCAGAGACGCGGGGATTATGCCGACGTGGCTGAAGGCAGCGGGATCGCTGCAGCGGCTCAGAGCAGCGCGTGCACAGAGTGGAAGAGGCAGCCAAAGCCTGCTTGCATCGTATGTGGTGTTTCTGAGCCACCAGAGAGTGGGCTCAATTCGGATTCACTGCAAAGCAGGGCCACAGCTGGATGGCAACATTAGAAGGTGTTTGAGGGAGAACCTTGCAAAACGCCTTTCACCCCTATGGAGACGGAGAGTTTGATGTCTGCAGGGAAGAGAGGTGAGAAGAAAGGTGAGACCTCTGGTGTATACTCAGACCAGATTTTGAGGTACACGCTCCGCACCCGAGCCCTTGGAGTGGTGGAAAGTTCAACGGGGGTAAGTCATAACTTCAGTTTACTAGTGGCCTCTGGGGATACTTTGGCTGGTAAAGCTCCTCCTAAAGCTACAAAAGTAGGAAAAGTTGCCAGGCATCAGGGGAAGAGCCCCCGGGGCAGGTGGGAAAAAGATCTCCCCCTTGTAAGCTAAAATCACTCCTTCATTAAAAGCATACTATAAAGTGTTGACACACGTAATGGCATCAGGAGATAATGGAGGTGGAGGTGGTGTGAGTGGGGGGGGGTGCAGAAGCAAATGAGTGAACAAGAGGTCAGCCTTATGGAGCCTGTTAAGCCTGCCAAGGTTGTAACTAACCCAGGAGAGGAGAAACAAGGGGGCCAAGAAATACAGGAAGAAACACAAGAAGATGGGGTAGCTGAGATGGGGATCCTAGAAACAACTCAGAATAGGTTTAGTATTCTTCAAGAGAATGAGACTGTGGAGATTGCGGAGACGGAACAGGCAAGTGGGGGCAGAGACCCCATGGTACAAATAAAAAACTTGTTAGCCCCTTCAAGGCCCCTCAGTGGTACCTCAGCCGCTCTTAGAAAACCCAGATATCACATTGGCTTCTATTCTTATGGATCTTAAGAGAGAGGTCAGAGACCGGTTTGAGATATCAGAGGCGAACCATGTGGATATACAAGCTTCATGTACGGTCCTTGCACAAAAGTTGGATGATGTCGCCATTCGAACAGGGAAGCTTGAGGAGGAAGCAAGCACTTTACGGAAAGACATTTCAAACAACACAAAAGGAGTCGAGGCCTTGACTAAAGAAAATGCTAGCCTCAGGGAAGATTTGGAAAGATTAGAAAATCACTCCCGGAGAAACAACCTGAGGATCCTGAACATTCCGGAGGCGGAGGAGGGGTCACATCTTAAGGCATTTGTGATCAAATTATTACTGGAGACAGCCCTGAAAGACAGATCAGATATTGACTTGGATCGAGAGATACAGAGGGTCCCTAGAGATCCACTCAAGAGAAATCCACAGCGTCAGAAACCGAGGAAAATTCTGATTCCTTTTCTTTCATACTCGGTCAAGGAAGCTATTCTGATAGCTGCACTGAGGAACGGTCCCTATTTATTGTGGAGCCTTAAGTTCACTATTAGATCAGATTTATGTCACACAACTGATCAGAAACAATGGGATCTGGGCAAAAGAATGGGGGAATTTAATAATTAGGGGCTAAGGCTCAACTAAAATTTCCAGCTATGCTCCGAATCATGTGGAATAATCAAATACGTAATATACGGACCATAGAGAAGGCAGATAGCCAGATTGAATCCATAAGGAAAGAGGGGCGCCCCTGAGTAGATGAGTCTGTCAACTTAAGAAGCAAAGAGAGCGAAAATCAAATACCAAATTCTAACAAATACCCCAAAATGATGGAAAAAACAAAAAGGAGAGGAAAACACATTAAGGATATATAACATTATTTAGACACATAATTAATAATATTATCACTGCAGGGTGGCGGGAGGCTCAAGTATAGTTATAGCTAGGGCTCCTCCCTTTGGCGGTTCAATAGGCTTTATGCCTGATAGTTTGGGAAGTGTTCCTATGGGGGGGAATAAGGGTACACTGGGTGAGGAGCAGCGGGAAAAAATAAAAAAATAAGTACTCATTAGACATATTAGATATACTATACACTTTATCTTGGCTCATTTTTAATATAAAGAACCAGAGATCCCCGAGTCCAAGCGGCTGGGACATACTAAAATAAATGGCAGGGAGAGATAATAAAGTTAGAATTGCAATGTGGAATGTAAATGGATTAAGGTAAAAAAAACAGACAAAGGTTGGTAATGAAGTACTTAGAAGAATCTAAAGTGTGTATCATACAAGAAACCCACTTAACGGCATGTGAGAGCAGGGGATTATATTCCAAACAAAGATGGATAGGGAGCCACGTAGCATCAGATCAATCAGAATACTCTAAAGGTGTTGCAATAATCGTCAGGAAGGGGTCAGGTGTAGAAATTATCACTTCTAACACTGATAATTCAGGTAGATGGGCCACGGCCATTCTTAAATATCTGGATTCTGAGTTGGTGTGCGCTGGTTTCTACGGCCCGAATACGGACGATCCCCAGTATATAGTGGATATGCAATTAAGATTAGCAGGGGCAACATCACCCATAATAATAGGTGGTGATTTTGATACTCTTCTTTTCCCAATATTAGATAGATCCACAAGTAGGAGGGGGGTTCAGGCCCAAGCACCAAAAACAAGGCAGGCCTTTAAACACATGTTAAATGAGTTGGGTATGGTGGATTCTTGGAGGCATCTAATGAAAGGTAAAAAGCCTATACTTTCATAGCGAGAAGTATCATCATTTTTTACGTCTGGACTATATATTAGTAGACAGAGAGTGAGCTGGGAAAATAAAAGAGGTGCATATATTTCCAGGACACATTTCGGATCATAATATGGTCAGTATCACACTGGGGAGATCAGTGTTAGGAACAATGTTAGATGGACACTGAAGAGAGCCATACTATAGGATTTAGGCGTGGCTGCCCTTTTGAAGGAAAAAACTGTAGAATTTTTCCGGATTAATGCTCACTCAGCACCAATTGGTGTTATTTGGGACACTTTCAAGGCCTATACTCGAGGGGTTCTGCAAAGTCAGGTCTCATATAAGAATAAAGTGGAGCGAGCTGACTGAAAAAAGTTGGAGGAGGAGATTGGGTCATTAGAAGGAAGGGTGCAGCAGGACACACAGTATATTGAGGAGATGGTAAAAAAGTTGGATGAAGCCAGATTTAATAATAGAATTAGATTAGAAATAAAGAGCAGAGAAAAGTGGGAGACAAGCCATATGCAACATTTGAGTATGGCGAAAAAGCCGGAGCACTATTAGCCTGGAAGGCGAGGGCAGATAGATCGAGAAACCACATTGGAGAGTTGTTCATTAATCCCAAGGGGAATATTACCAATAATGAGGAGGAAATTCAGGAAAGTATGGTAAAACTCTTCTCAGAATTGTATGCAGAGTCAGAGAGGCCGGATGAAGAGGTCTTAAAGGGCTGGTTAAACAACATTGGTCTCCTGGCTTTTAACAACAGAAGGGAGGAACAGGGTCAACGCCCCAATCACGGAAGAGGAAATAAGAGAACAACTTAAACACATGAAGAACAGTAAAGCGGCAGGCCCTGATTCAGTACCAGTTGAGGTTTATAAGTTGATAATAGAGGAGATAGTATCGGAAATGGTGACTCTCTTTAATTCTGTATATAAGGAGGGAGGTCGGTTTCCATATTCGTGGAACGAGGCCATAATTACGTTAATTTTAAAACCTGCTAAAGATCCGAGATATGCCGATTCATATCGACCAATCTTCTTATTAAATGTGGATCTTAACATTTATACAAGCATACTGGCAGGGAGACTGGCTAGGGTGATTCCTCAGTTGATACATACTGACCAGAAAGGGTTTGTCCCCAAGAGACAAATAAAAGAGCTTACGCTCTCATTAATAGGGACTATAGACCTAGCGGTCGCGAGATCGATCCCGTTCGCGGTGATCACTATTGATGCCGCCAAGGCTTTCGATCGTGTCAGCTGGTTATTTCTTTGGGCAGTTCTAGGAACAATGGGTTTCAGTACCAATTTTATCCAGGCAGTACAAAAACTATACGAGCAGCCCATGGCCAACATTCTGTTAAATGGTGCATTGACAGGGAGTTTTAAAATTAATAGGGGGACGAGACAGGGGTGTCTTTGATATGTATATGGAGATGCAGATGAGCAGATCATCCCTATCCACCAGCTTCCAATGCATGGCAAAATTGCATTATATGCAGATGATTTGGTAGTTTACACTTCCGATCCAGCACAAACATTGACTAGGATAGAACAATTGACAACTGAATCCGGTGCGCTTTCCGGGTATTTAGCCAATATCTCAAAAACGGAAGTAATGTGCTGGAACATGGTAGGATGGGGCGGCAAAGTTTGTTCAGAGATCAACTATCTGGGGATAACAATTGTAGATAAAATCGATGAGATCCCTTCTCGTAACTTGAAGCGAGTGATGAAGGAGGTAGATAGACAACTAGCCAGGTGAAAGAACTTACCCCTGTCAATATATGGGAGGGTTAATTTAATAAAAATCTCTGTTCTCACAAAATTAACCTACCTTTTTAACTGCATACCACTCAGTTTCCCTAAAGATGAAATTAACAAAATACAAGGGAAGATATCTAATTTTATTTGGGCATCCCGGTGGGTACGGCTCTCCTCGAAAAAACTTAAAAGTTGTCTTAAGAAGGGGGCAGGGGTAGCACCACCAGACCTTAGATTGTATTGTATGGCCTTTCAATTTAAGAACTTTCACATGTTGGCGGGGGAGCCTGTGAACACCACATGGGGTCTAATACTGGGTGAAATGACTAAAGAAGTGGGAGGAGCCTATTTATATAAATATGGAGCCCAACATTTTTTCAAAAAAGTAAGGTTAAAGGTGTTGAAAGCAGCCTTAAGTCTCTGGCTTGTAGTGAGACGGACCTTAAAGATTGGCTACTTCTCCGATTTTGTTCCAATCTGGGAATCCCCGGGTATGCCAGAATGCCTGGAAGATGCCCTGAGCCTGCCTTTAAAGCAGGCAGGGATAACAAAATAGGGAGATCTGATAACAAAAGGTGGATTGGTTCCTTGGGAGGCCCTGAACATTAAGACAGGTAACAGGCTTTCCAGGTTTAAGTACCTGCAGCTTATTTCATGGGCTCTGGCTGCAGTGGAGGAAGTTAGAGGCAATTGGGAATTTGAGGCCTCGCTCCAGGATTCAAGTCAGAAAGCTAAAGAAGTAGCAATATGGTACGGATAATTTTTGGAGGCAGAGGAAGTGAAAATGAAGGATTCAAAAGGTCTGGATAGATATATTGCAGGAGGGTAGTGTACAATCTTTGTGGATAGACTCCGTGAAACTACTTTGGTGCCAATTACGATCCTGTAAAAACCGGGTACGAGCCGTCGGACGGAGCATATTCTCCGTCCGACGCGTACCCGGTCGTAACAATATACAAACATGGAAGTACGATTCGCACGGAAATACTATTTCCCTACGAATCGTACAAAACCCCGACCGACGAAAATAAACATACAAATGTGATCCGGGAAAGCGCCGACGTGACGTCGGGACGCACGCAGCCTGCCATTCACGAACCAGGAAGTACGATTCGCACCGACGTCATCCCGCACGGACAATATTTTCCGGCAGCCAAAAACTGCCGGGAAATCAGGACGACGCAAACAAGGAGTACCTGCACGTGACGGACAGACATGGACCCGAACCTACGTGTCATCCCGGCCCTCATAGCAGTCAACCTCCTCTACAGGTTATGACGCAGACGCCGCAGAAGGTCAGAAGAACAAAGGGAGGGGGGGAAGGGGGGGGCAGGAGCAGGGGCAGGCCACAAAACCCCCACCAAAGTCACACAGCACACATGCCCTGGACATACCTGACCCCCAGGCCCTGGTCACTACGAGGGGGTGGGGGCGTGTCCAGCAAAGCCAGCGTCCGCCACAACGGAAGTGGTTGACGAAGCAAACCGGCAACACAACAATACAGGTACGTCCCGTACCCACGCCTTAAGAGCGTGGGTACGAGTCGGGACGGCTGTACCCACGTTGCAACGGCCTGGGTACGGCCCGCACAAGCATTCCATAGCGTGGGTACGGATATGTACGGACCGTACCCCCACCCCCGTATGCATGGAGCGTACCCCCCACCCCAACAGTGTAAGTACGACCCGTACCCTCACCCGCGTATGCATGGAGCGTACCTCCACCCCAACCGTGTATGTACGACCCGTACCCTCACCCGCGTACATATGGAGCGTACCCCCCACCCCAACAGTGTAAGTACGACCCGTACCCTCACCCGCATACGTATGGAGCGTACCCCCCACCCCAACAGTGTAAGTACGACCCGTACCCTCACCCGCGTACGTACGGAGCGTACCCCCATGCCAACAGTGTACGTACAGACCGTACCCCCACCCCGTATGCATGGAGCGTACCCCCACCCCAACTGTGTATGTACGACCCGTACCCTCACCCGCGTATGCATGGAGCGTACCTCCACCCCAACCGTGTATGTACGACCCGTACCCTCACCCGCGTACGTATGGAGCGTACCCCCCACCCCAACAGTGTAAGTACGACCCGTACCCTCACCCGCGTACGTATGGAGCGTACCCCCATGCCAACAGTGTACGTACGGACCGTACCCCCACCTCGTATGCAGGGAGCGAACACACACCCGAGTATGTTCTAAGCGTACATCTCCTGAAATAGGAGGGTTGGGTGCAGAGTCCTCCCAGCAGTGCCCAGTCATAAGAGGGGTGTGTGCAGAGTCCTCCCAGCAGTGCCCAGACACAGGAGGGGTGGGTGCAGAGTCCTCCCAGCAGTGCCCAGACACAGGAGGGGTGGGTGCAGAGTCCTCCCAGCAGTGCCCAGGCACAGGAGGGGTGGGTGCAGAGTCCTCCCAGCAGTGCCCAGACACAGGAGGGGTGTGTGCAGAGTCCTCCCAGCAGTGCCCAGACACAGGAGGGGTGGGTGCCTAACACTCCCAGCAGTGCCCAGACACAGGAGGGGTGTGTGCAGAGTCCTCCCAGCAGTGCCCAGACACAGGAGGGGTGGGTGCCTAACACTCCCAGCAGTGCCCAGACACAGGAGGGGTGTGTGCAGAGTCCTACCAGCAGTGCCCAGACACAGGAGGGGTGGGTGCAGAGTCCTCCCAGCAGTGCCCAGACACAGGAGGGGTGTGTGCAGAGTCCTCCCTGCAGTGCCCAGACACAGGAGGGGTGGGTGCAGAGTCCTCCCAGCAGTGCCCAGACACAGGAGGGGTGTGTGCAGAGTCCTCCCAGCAGTGCCCAGACACAGGAGGGGTGGGTGCCTAACACTCCCAGCAGTGCCCAGACACAGGAGGGGTGTGTGCAGAGTCCTCCCAGCAGTGCCCAGACACAGGAGGGGTGGGTGCCTAACACTCCCAGCAGTGCCCAGACACAGGAGGGGTGTGTGCAGAGTCCTCCCAGCAGTGCCCAGACACAGGAGTGGTGTGTGCAGAGTCCTCCCAGCAGTGCCCAGACACAGGAGGGGTGGGTGCCTAACACTCCCAGCAGTGCCCAGACACAGGAGGGGTGTGTGCAGAGTACTCCCAGCAGTGCCCAGACACAGGAGGGGTGGGTGCCTATCACTCCCAGCAGTGCCCAGACACAGGAGGGGTGTGTGCAGAGTCCTCCCAGCAGTGCCCAGACACAGGAGGGGTGTGTGCAGAGTCCTCCCAGCAGTGCCCAGACACAGGAGGGGTGGGTGCCTAACACTCCCAGCAGTGCCCAGACACAGGAGGGGTGTGTGCAGAGTCCTCCCAGCAGTGCCCAGACACAGGAGGGGTGGGTGCCTAACACTCCCAGCAGTGCCCAGACACAGGAGGGGTGTGTGCAGAGTCCTCCCAGCAGTGCCCAGACACAGGAGGGGTGGGTGCCTAACACTCCCAGCAGTGCCCAGACACAGGATGGGTGTGTGCAGAGTCCTCCCAGCAGTGCCCAGACACAGGAGGGGTGGGTGCCTAACGCTCCCAGCAGTGCCCAGACACAGGAGGGGTGTGTGCAGAGTCCTCCCAGCAGTGCCCAGACACAGGAGGGGTGGGTGCAGAGTCCTCCCAGCAGTGCCCAGACACAGGAGGGGTGGGTGCAGAGTCCTCCCAGCAGTGCCCAGACACAGGAGGGGTGTGTGCAGAGTCCTCCCAGCAGTGCCCAGACACAGGAGGGGTGGGTGCCTAACACTCACAGCAGTGCCCAGTCACAGGAGGGGTGTGTGCAGAGGCCTCCCAGCAGTGCCCAGACACAGGAGGGGTGGGTGCAGAGTCCTCCCAGCAGTGCCCAGACACAGGAGGGGTGTGTGCCTAACACTCCCAGGAGTGCCCAGACACAGGAGGGGTGTGTGCAGAGCCCTCCCAGCAATGCCCAGACACAGGAGGGGTGGGTGCCTAACACTCCCAGCAGTGCCCAGACACAGGAGGGGTGTGTGCAGAGTCCTCCCAGCAGTGCCCAGACACAGGAGGGGTGGGTGCCTAACACTCACAGCAGTGCCCCTGCAAAGAAAAGGGTGGAGTACCCACAGATCCAATGCCCACAAATGTCAGTCAGGTGCACAAAGATCCTGCAGTACATGTACCACATGTGTGCGAGGCTGGGAGTATACACATGCATAGCGCCGAAAAGGAAACATGTCCACATGAAGTCATGACAACAGTCTACATACACAAGTACAGTGACCACCAAGGACGCCACGAATGATGCAGGTGGAGACATCGCTCAGCATGCATGGCCCAAGTCTAACGAGTCCGTCACACACCCAGCCAATGTAGACACAGCTCAGCACCACATATTGGAAAGACCCTGCAGGGAAGATGTCAGGTTACACAGAAGAAGGAACACACCTTGGGACGATGTCACCACGCAGTAACTGCTTACATGAACAAAGTTATGTAGCCAACAGCTTGTGATGGCACACAGATACCAGGATCCACCCTATGACCAGCACAAGACTACAATTCCCACACACCCAACACATAATCACCACCCAAAATAATGGGGAAGGTCCACCAACAGCAATACCTGACAGACAGTAGTGTACTAAGGAAAAAGAAATTGCTTTATTCAGCATCCAAAAATCTGTTTGTCCCTTGAAAGTTCAAAATGTACAATGCCCATAGGGCAATCCAAAGTTCAAATCCAGGTGGGGGACACAGTGGGATGCGTGTCCCCTAGCTTGCCTGCACAGTCAGACTCTTTCGTCTTCCAGAGGGGGGAGGGCATCATGTGGGGGGGAAGGACCAGGCACCGCAGGGACATGAGGGCGAAGGGTAGACGTCGTGGGTGCAGGGATGGAGGACTCCACCACAGGGGGTGGGGCAGGGCCAAAGGCGGAGGCCAGGATGGCGCTGCACACCTTAGCAAGGTCCTCCAGCGACTCCCCTGCACCCGAAGGAACCACAGGCCCCAAGGAGGGGGGGGGTCGGAGGGATGGGTTGCAGCGCCACTGGGGGAGGGTGTGGACAGGGGGGGACTCAACCACCCTGACCGGGGACTCCCTTGACCGCTTGCAGGGTGGTGTCACTGTGGGGCTCAGGGACAGAGCGGCCATGAAGGAGTCTTTGCCGGATATGTGGCCAGGAGAGCTGAGGGGAGGGGATTTGGAGGGAGTGGATTTGGTGGAATGCGGACTCCCACTCTGGCTGCGTGTCTTACGTTTGCCCCCCGACCCAGTGGGTGTGCCTACCTTACCCTGTGTGTGCGTGCCAGGAGGTGTGCGTTTGACCTTCCCTGCTGGTGTGGTGCCTGTGTCTGTTGTAGTGGGTGCATGCTGACGTCTGGGTGTGCGTGGGACAGGCATGGGAGTGGGAAGTGTGGATGGGTCAGGGGTAGGGGGTTGGACGTAGCGCTGCAGGAGACCCACTGCTGCAGTCAGTGTCGAGTCAATGGACCTCAGCAAGTTGCTTTGGTCAGCCTGCGATGAGAAAATGCCCTCCAAGTATGCCTCCATGTTGTTCAGCACTTGGCTGTGGCCATGGAGGACATTAAGCATCGCAGCCTGACCAACCTGCAACTGCCGCTGGATGTCCACAGACTCGGCATTGGCGGCAGCAGTGGAGACAGGGGCAGGGGGTGCGGTGCCTGGCAGGAAGGAGACATGTGGTGACTGGGCACGCTGGGAAGGGACACGAGCAAGTGGGAGGCGGCTGATGGCAATGGAGGGGGCGGGGAGAGATGTTGTGCCGCTGTCAGCTGCTGGTGCAGCCTCTGCCCACTCGGAGAGATCATCCTCGGACCCGTCAGCTTCATATTCTGTCGTGCCAGTGGACAGGTCCTCGGCCTCACTCTCCTCCGCCTCAGTTCCACTCGATGTGCCAGCCACGATGTCACCGCTGGCACTGGTGCTCGGTCCCTCCGCTCCGTCTGTGCTCATGTCTCCCTCCGTGTCCCCCGACGATGCTGTGGGCAAGGTGAAGAGACAGCAATTAATCATACACCTGTATACATATGTCACATGAGTCCAATCTACATAGGTTACAGTGCATTGCCTGAAAAGAAAGATGAGTAACATCTACAAAACAAGGTACAGATGTAGGGCATGCAACACACAGTTGGTTGACCCACCATGCCACTGAAAAACTATGGAGAGCATGACACAATAGCAAATGACATGAAATGGATTTTGACAGAGGAGCCAGGCCCTGGGGACAATCCAGCACTGCATCTGCACCACACAGCGTTGCCGAAAATAGGGATGAGCAGGGACCATATCCATGAACTTGAGGCACATGCTGCATAGGTAATACTGAAAACATGCCCACCATGACTGGCTCACTGCACCTTGAGTGTATGTCCAGACAAACATCACACACTGGCCAGACCTAGCAAGGAGATATCAGGTTTTGACATGTAGGCTTTGCCCGAGCCAAGCACCCCCTACATGAGACAATTTGTTGAGACACAGGAAGCACTTACATCTCTTAGTCTGGGTGAAATACACATGGGCTGGATAAATGCAAGATTGGACACGAAATACCCAAGGTGCGCCTGTCCAAATAATCATGTACAAATGGTCATCATCAGATGATTGTAACAAGACACACAGGCACTGGCCACCGTGAGTATGAACAAGGAAAATCAGGTCAGGCTGTACAGTGGACACTTGTACTACATTTGACGTCAATATACATGGTGCCAGGGGACAAAGGCACAGAGCACAACCTATGCTGTAGACACTGAGAGTGTCCACATTTTGTGATGACACACATGACACCTAGGAAAATATGCCCCAGGGGACAGTAGTGGCCACACAACTCCATGGTCCTGAATGGGAATGACTGCAACACATGCCACCATCCCTGCACTATGCGTATCGCACACTCATGCACATCATGTCACAGGCCACAACATAGGACATGCGTGCTGTAAGGCATGACACTTGAGAGACTAACTCCCATGTCTGGACTCAGCATCAGTGCCAACTGACATGGAACCCACAAGTACTGAACTGGACAGGGCACAGGCAAGGTCCCAAAACCTGTTACACACCACCCCCACACATGATGCTACAGGCATTGTTCACGTGGATAAAGTGCCAGCCTACATAACCTTGTGAAGGAGTGACTACACACAGACCAGGGAACACATTGCAAGGAGGGGAAGGGAGGCAGGAGAGCACCGCTATACTGTGGGTAACAGGATCTGCACAGCACCTTTAAACCCTGGCAGTGTATCCATGCAACTGTGCACTTACAAATGCTGGTGACACACAACAAACACACATGTACCTACCCCCTTCCTGCTGCTGCTTCTCCTGTAAGTGCCTCTCCAAGTCTGGAAATACCACCGCCAGCACACGCTTGTGGATGTGGGTCAGACGGCGGCGCCTGCGGTTCTTATGGGTCTCAGGTGAGTCCCCCAGCAGGACCCGTGCGATCCTCTGCGTCCAGCACCGGATATTCTGCCAGGGTTTCCTCACCTGGGCCAGGCGCCGCTTGCGACTCTCCGTCCTCCTCACGGCACTGACGGCGTTCATCCAGATCTGCTTCTTAGCAGAGGCGCCTACCTGTGAGGATGAACAAGTGACACTACATCAATACACCTGGCACATGTCACAGAGACACATATTAGAACAAATTTGCTGTTTACAACAAGGCATAGTATGCATCCAACGCATTGCACCTTTGTCATAGGGACATGATCCTCTGGGGAAGGGCAAAAGCAGTACGTGCCATTGAAAGTACACAGGTGGAATGAGGGCAACGACACAATCAATGATCCAGGCTCACACTGTGCATCACAAGCTACACCAGGATTATGTGCAGCACCTCTAAGCAGTCACATGCCACATGCCACAGGCCACTGATGCTACCTCAGCAGAGTACACAGACACACAGGCACAGGACATTCACCTGCCATTGCCAAATGCAGCGACAAACCTCACTCTGCACATGTGCCACTAGACGGGGGGGGCTCACAGGTGTGGGGCTGGCTCTGCACGTCAGACACACAGCACTGCTCCCTGCTCACATCAGATGGGCAGGGTATATCCATCCTTCATGCAGCCCGGGTGCTACACTCCACATATGCACCCACCCACATGACAGGGCACTTACACACACACCGATGTCCAGGGTACGAACACATCATGTGGACACTCTCAGCACAGGTACACAGAACTAACACACATCTGTGGGTACAGTCACCTGTCACACTGGGCTGACCACATAATCAAATGAGGACTGTAGAGGCTACATTCCCAGGAGGACAAGACAGGCAGAATGTGGCATGCACCATGCAGTGATTGTCACAGTAAACACAATGCAAGTGAGGACGGCAGACATGCATCACAGCATGCTCTGGCTGGGAGACATCAGGCATTCCCCCCCCCTGGGACCCCCCCTACAGTACATAGCATGTGTGTCACACCTGGACACAATGCCAGAAGTCACAGTCACAAAAAAGGGACACAGTCTGTGCTAGTAGACTCTGCACTCACCTGATACCCTGGTCGCCCATACAGCAGGGGGTACTGTGGGAGGATCACATCCAGCAATGCCAGGTTCTCCTCCAGGGTGAAAGGCTGTGCCCTCTCCACAGACCTTGACATGGTTCCAGGGAATCAGGAGCAGCAGCTGGGTCGTAGAATCCAAAGATGTGCAGGCAAGTGCTCCCTCATGGGACCTGGCTGCCTTATATCTGCCTTGCTGGCCTGTTTCATGCACAGGAGTACAGAGTGATTGGTCACTAACATTTGCATCCTATGTTTCCTCCAATCCCTTCAAACCTAGCACAGTCAGTGGGTTCTTATTGTGTTTTTTTCTTGAGCATGATGTCAACTCCAGAACCACATTGCAACAAAGTAGATTCATTCAAACTGACTTCTGCTGTGCACCTGCAGAAAAAAATTCAAACTTTAAACTTGGTTTCGATGACAACCAGCATGCATGTAGGCCTTTATACTTGTCCCTCATGTGTCCCCTATGTAATTTGGAGTTTCACACACAGGTACGGTGCGTACCGGGGCCCTAGGGCACCCCAAATGCATAGCAACGGCCCGTACAGGCGTGTGTACGGTCCGTATCACTATGGGTACGCATACGCGAGCACACCCATAGTGATACGTACTGTACACACGCCTGTACGCTCACTATCACAATGGGTGTGCTCGCGTATGCGTACCCATAGTGATACGGACCGTACACACACCTGTACGCTCACTATCACAATGGGTGTGCTTGCGTATGCGTACCCATAGTGATACGGACTGTACACGCGTGCGTACGCTCACTATCACTATGGGTACGCATACGGCAGCACTCCCATGGTGATAGGGAACGTACACACGCCCTCAGAGCGAATGTACGGTGCCTTTCACACATCACAGTGGTGACAGGCAGCACACAGGAAGGAATAGAGCTGACATACTTGTCCATGGATGGACATCAAGGCATTGTCTGGGCAGTACTACATGTGTGGGGCACAGGTGTGAAAGGCTGTGATGTGGCACATTACTCCTGAGTCGAGAAGGCAACAGATGTATGATGAGATGTGTACAGATGTTATGTGTGACGGTGCAATGTGTGCCAGGCATGCCCTTAACTCCTTTGACATGTGTGCATGTCGTACTGCACACTTGGGATGAGCGTCACTGGCATGGCACAGTCAACAACACACGCAAGTGTCCCCTGATGCCCGCTACAGGGGTTACCACACCAGACATGTGACTACCCACGGTGCACGATGTGTCTATGTCATGTATGTGTGGTGTGTTCCCATTAGCTTGATGTTGGTGCTCCCTCAAAAGCATCAGCTGTTGCAGCAACCAACATGTGTCTGTGTGTAGATGGACATGGCACACTGTTACGCACACAAGGCCACATGTGGTATCGGATGTGAGGTGCGTATGTATGCATGGGACACGGAGTAGCGTAACAAGGACATGTCTGCATCCTCTCAATGTATGTGTGGTGAGTCATTACATGTACACCTTATTGGCAAGGTGTGTGGGCTGTCCTAGTGTAATGTCATGTGACCTGTGGCTCTAGTGTTCCGCTACCTGTCTCTGAAATCGACATCCTACTTCTGCTGATGTGTTGATGTATGTCACTCCTGTGTTGCGTCTGGCTGTTCACTTACACTGGGACACAGCTAATCCCATGCCATGGCATGTGGAGGTTCACAATCTCCGTGTGTAGCTGGGTCTTGGTAGGAGTGTCACCTGGCAGCCATACGTGTCCAGGGCATGTGGCACATACCTGACTCCGTATGTAGCATATGTGTATTGACAGATTAACATGTGCTCAGTACAAATAAATTGTTGTTGTAGTGCACTCACTCTTCCTTGTCACTTCCAAATTACTGCAGAGCGCTGCCTCTTCCCCGACCAATTCCGGACTTGGCTGACATGCGGGAGAATGACTGTATACGGTGCTACCGCTTCCCCCAACCGTTGATTGAGGAGTTGACGGCAAGGCTGGCACCACACCTGCAACCGCTGCACAGGTATCCTACGGCACTGACACCCAAGCTGAAGGTAATGGCAGCCCTACATTTTCTTGCCACGGGTACCTTTTAATATACCATAGCTCATGTTGGTGGCATGTCCCAGAGCATGTTCAGCCGTGTGCTGCATGATTTCTTAGAGGCCATGTTGCTTCACCTGGATGAGTTCATCCATTTCCCAACTCCTGAACTGTTGACTGGGGTCAAGCGTGGATTCTATGCCCTGGGAGGGATGCCCCATGTCATTGGGTCCATAGATGGGACACATGTGGCTTTGGTACCACCACAGGCACAGGAGGTAGCGTATAGGAATCGCAAACACTACCACTCCATCAATGCCCTTGTGGTGTGTCTGTCCAACATGGTGATTTCACATGTCTGTGCTCGTTTTCCAGGATCAGCACACGATGCCTACATCATGAGGCGTAGCAGGGTGCCTGAAATGATGACGCAGCTGCGCAATGAACAAGCATGTGTTGTTGGTGGGTACACTCTGTCTGTCCTGTATATTGCGTAAACTTCTAGCACAACCGCTTCTCCTGCCCTACTTATGTCAATGTGGTTTCCATGTAGGGGACGCTGGCTATCCCAACATGCCATGGCTGATCACACATCTCCACAACCCCATCACGCCGGCCCAGCTCCGCTACAACACCGCCCATGGCCGGACAAGGCGAGTGATAGAGAGGACATTTGGCCTCCTGAAGAGCCAACTCAGATGCCTCCACAAGACCGACGGCGCCCTCCCATATGCCCCGGCGAAGGTCTGCAAAATCTTCATGGTCTGCTGCATGCTGCACAACATGGCAGTTGAGAAAGCTGTGCCACTCATCCTGGATCAAGATGATCAGGACCATCCACCCGTGGAGGACGAAGGGCTTGGCAATGGGGCTAGTGATGTGGAGGATGTGGTTCCGTAAGAGGACATCCGGAGTCGGCTCATACGCGACTTCTTTGCTTAGTGGTGAGTACCAGTGTCTGTGTGGCATGTGTTGTGATGTGTGTGTCCATCTGCATGTATGCCACGTGAGTCAGAGGTGTGTGTGGATGTGTCACTGGAGTGATGGTGCCAGTGATGAGTGTATTTCCCCAGTCATAATTGTGACCTAGCATGTTGTCATCCTTACATGTGTCGAGTACATGCACATGCAAGTGACTGTGCTTTTTGTGGCTGACTTCTTGTGTGTCTCTCATCCCCAGGTACTTGCGCATGCCGTCTGCTGGTTGCATTGTTGTGGCACTGCTATTCCTCATGGACACGTCATCGTGTGCTGACTCAGCGTTACACGCACGGACAAGTTTGGAAGTCTCCTTAGGGTAAGGGATGCATCAGGGGTGTATTGGGTGTGGCAGTTGTTTACGATGTGTGCACACTGCCCCTGTCGATGTTTGGTTCCTCTGCAGACATGTCGCATCACCATGGGACACATGACATGTAGCTGGTTACACCTGAATAGATGGTCAGACTTGTTGACAGTCATCTGTGATGGGATAGTGGATTGTGATGATGGCATCAATGTGTGTAACACTGCCCTCGGACACATACGGTTTGCATTGGCTTGACATGGTGTGGGACTTCCACATAAGAGGATCGATGGTGTATGGCAGCCTCTCCGTGAGCAGCAGGGGGTGTTTAGCTGTTACCCGACACTTGTGTGCCAGTTCCATGGCTATCACGCATTTGTGCTGCAGAAGGGGGGTTCCAGTGTTGGACCCACATGTTACTCCACATGACCTGTGTATGTGTACTCCGAGTTGCCTCTGCATTCCGGAATACATGACTAATAAAGGTGTCCCTATGCCTCCAAGGTGCCTCTTCTCAGTCAATGCTGGTGTGTTGCCACGGTGCATACGGCATGTCTGGCATGGTTTTCCGTGATAGTGGCTATGTGTCTATGTGTAGAGTAGCAAGATGCAAGCTGTGTGTGTGGGATTAGACTGTGTATTTGCATGATGTCCATGACTGTGTGGGTATTGTGACATGTGCCACCCCATGCATCCAACGTTGGCCAGGCCACCATTCTCTGCATCCACCTGACTCAAGCTTGCAGGACATGGTTCTGCCACCTGTCCACACATACCTGGGTGCCCCCAGGACACTCCACATGATCCCTGACCTCTGCGCATGGCTGTCGCTGTACTCAATATGTCTGTCGGCACGGTTGTGCGGCCACCCCCTCAGCTGGTTGGGCCCATCACGGGTGTGTATGGTGCTCCATGTCTGTGTTGCCTAATACATTGTGACCCATGTGTGTCCTGTGCCAGACTCAGGCCCCAGGGTGTGGATGGTTGAAGTCATATGAGAACTCAGGCATGGTTAGACTTTACAAGACACATGTAAGGTAATAATGCAAAATGTAGGCATCATCTCTTTATCGAGTAACTTTTTATTTTTGTTGGGGTACGGGGGGGGGGGGTGTGACATGAGGGGATTTCCGGGTGTGTGGAATCCAAAGTTCACTAGGGGAGTTGGTGTCCTTGCCATTGGAAATCCTCAGAGTCCATGCCACAGTCTTTGTCAACATTGGTCAGACAGTGACCAGCAAGTCCATGTGGCAGAGAATGTCTTTTGCTGATGTGCTGCTGTTGGTCCAGTGGGCCAGGTGCCAGGCCAGGTGTCCTGGGAGATGGTGCTGTTGCGCCGACCCTCACGGTCTTTTCCGTGGATGACCCGCCCTCCTGCGGGAACCCTCAGAAGCAGGCCGTGACGATGTTTGGGATGCTCCGTCGGATGTATCCTCCTCCTCCTGATCCCTCCCTGTGGGTGGTGATGTTCTACGCCTGGTGGCACAGGGAGGATTGCCCATGTTGTCGGCTATCCGACGGAGTGTACTGTGAATTCCCGTGAACACCGTCACGAGCTCAGCCTGTCTGTCCTCCATCCGCCCTTGGTGTCGCAGTAGACAGGCATGTTGCTCCGCATGTTGCTGGGCCTGCTGGGTCTTGATCTCCTCGAGGATGGACACAACCTGGGCCATGCCCGTGGTGTCCTGCCGGTATGTGTCCAGGATGTTTCTGACATGGGAATATACCGGTTGCGCAGCCAACTGGTCAGGCTCGCGCCTCCGCCGTCCTCCACTCCCACCATCCATGCCCACTTGCACCTGGCCTGCCCTTGTGGGCACATCGGGTCTCCGGGACCCCTGAGGGGTGGCATTAGCGTTGTCGCCTGGCTCCTCCTGGGTGCCCGGTACACCGTGTCCCTCCTGGTGAGTCTGGCTGCATTGTGGTGGTGGGGCAGGGATCCTGGGTGTCTCCTGGGATGTGGCAGGAGTGGGGGTGGTGGTTGGCCCAGTTGTACCTGACGCAGGTGCTGCAGGTGGTTGGACACCAGACGGCCCAGGTTGGTTGGGGTCGTCCACAGAGTGGTGAGAGTCGTCGCTGCCGGTGGGTCCGTCATCCCGCAGATCCAGGTCCTGTGAGTCCTGTTGGGGGGTGATCGACGACGTTGACCTGTGTGTGAGATAGACAATGTTAATTTTGTTCCATGCAACATCCATGTTTCATTCGTTTCTAAGTTGGCACATTTCCTCTGGGAATTTGGATATGTCTTTCATTCCACTCACAGTGCACTTGTGCATGGGTATGTCCCTTGGCCACAGCTTTTGAGACTTTACCTATGTGTGGCACAGTCGAACTTGCTGCGTCAATTGTGACTGCAGTCAGCAATGGAGTGGGCAGGTGTGGCGAGCCATGCATTGGCACCTTCCGTGTTGCACTGTACGTGGGCACATGGAGTTGTTCCACACACTTATATAATGCAGGTAGCTGGCGTTGTGCTCGTTCACAGGTTGAGACATGGCCCTGTGTTTTGCCATGGAGAAGAGAGGGGGATTCAGGCACTGGCCACCCTTGTCTACATGCACGCAGTCCACCTGCTGACGAGCAGACATTCCCACACCCCACAAGGCTGAATTGGTCTCCCTGTGTGTCCCTTTCTCACTCCCTCTCTGTCCCCCTCTCCCTCCCTCCCTGTGTCAGCCTCCTCCCTCTGTCCGTCTCCCTGTGTCTCCCTCCCTCTCTCTCCCCCTCTCCCTCCCTCTGTGTGTCACCCTCTGTCACCTCAGCCCAGCTTCCTAGGCACACACTTTTTGCAGATCTTTGAATGGCCCTTGGCTTGTTCATGTGAGTTTGTTTCTGATCTCCAGGCACCCATTGGGTGTAGTGTCTGTCCCTGCGCTGCTGCTGTGGTGGTGTGTGCTGCCACTCTTTCACAGTGTTGGCTGTTCATTAGCTGCTGTCATGTGCA
This sequence comes from Triturus cristatus, assembly GCF_964204655.1. Lineage (NCBI taxonomy): Eukaryota > Metazoa > Chordata > Amphibia > Caudata > Salamandridae > Triturus > Triturus cristatus. The sequence continues at coordinate 472,770,969 of NC_140580.1, read as the reverse complement.
AAAACGTGCCTTCACCCACATGTCTTAATGCAAGGCGTCCGCCATTTGCTGGCAAGTCTTTCCTGTGTGGGGACACACTGTTTGTCTGGCTGTGACCTAGGCCATATGGGCAGAGGGCATTGTTGTCTGCTTCTGAGTTGCACTATGTGATTTTTGGGGCCCACACTCCCGCCATCCGGCTTACCGTGTCTTGTGTTGGTGTTTTCTGTGGCCTGTGACTTGGCATTGTCCAGCTGGGTGCATGGGGCATGGTGGCGCTAGTGGCATGTGCGTGTTCATGGAGTGTGGTTGAGTCATGCGATAGCTTGGGGTGATTGCGTGACTGATTGTGAGTTTGGTTGTGGATGACGTTCCCTCCATGTGAGGTGAGTTGTTTGTGTACTCACCCGGGTCTCGGAGTCCTTCTAATCCGTCCACTGCCACCACCGGCAGTATGGCCATCACCCTCTCCTCCCAGGGATGGTATTGTACGCGTCTGCGGGGCGGCCCTCCTCCAGTGATGTTGGCCTGGTTGTGGTCGTCGGTCATTTTGGCTCGGACCCTCCTCCGCAGATCGTACCACCTGGCTTGGCATTCATGCCTGGTCCTTCTGGTGGACGCAACAGCATTCACAGCATCGACAATCCTCTGCCACATGGCTGTTTTTTCGGAAATGCTGGTCTGTCTGACCAATGTTCCAAAGAGGTGTGGCTCGACTCTGAGGATTTCGTCGACAAGGACCTCCAACTCTTGGCTAGTGAACTTTGGATTCTTGTTAGTGGGCATGGTGAGGGGTGTGGGTGTGGATGGTTGTGGGGGGTGTGGGTGTGGATGGTTGTGGGTGTGTAGGTGTGGTTGTGCAGGTGTGTGTGTGAATGTGATGAGGGGGTGTTTGTGAAGGTGGGTGTGTGAAGGTGTGCAAGTGTAAGGTGTAGTAAAGGTTCAAGTATGGTGCTGTAGGTTGTCTGTGGGGTCTGGCAGCAGTGAGTCTGTTGCAAAGGCTCATGGTTTGTGTCTGTGGGCCCTTTTTATTGGTCCATTGGTGGGTGTGGCTGTGTTTGAACTTTGGGTGGGTGTGTTATAAGGAGTGGTTGTGTTTTGGGCCTCTGTTTGGGATTTTGGCAGTTGCAGGTCAGTGAATGTGTTGTATTTGTGCTTGTTGGACATGTTTTGTGGCTTTGTGCCATTCGAATAGTGTATTCTTGTGTTGTTGTGCTTTGTCCTGGTTGTGTACGTGCGTTTTTAGCGTGTGTACGGTGTGTACTTCGGCAATTTTGTTGTACAGTGCTGTCCTTGTGTCTGGCTTGGTACGACTCGTACATGCGCGATGTTGTGTGAAGGTGCTGGTGTAGGGGCGCGCTCCGTACTTAGAATGTTGGGGTGGGGGTACGCTCCATCCATACGCGGGTGAGGGTACGGGTCGTACATACACGGTTGGGGTGGGGGTACGGTCCGTACATACACGGTTGGGGTGGGGGTACGCTCCATACGTATGCGGGTGAGGGTACGGGTCGTACATACACGGTTGGGGTGGGGGTACGCTCCATGCATACGCGGGTGAGGGTACGGGTCGTACATACACGGTTGGGGTGGGGGTACGCTCCATATGTACGTGGGTGAGGATACGGGTCGTACATACACGGTTGGGGTGGGGGTACGGTCCGTACATACACGGTTGGGGTGGGGGTACGCTCCATACGTATGCGGGTGAGGGTACGGGTCGTACATACACGGTTGGGGTGGGGGTACACTCCATGCATACGCGGGTGAGGGTACGGGTCATACATACACGGTTGGGGTGGGGGTACGGTCCGTACATCCACGGTTGGGGTGGGGGTACGCTCCATACGTACGCGGGTGAGGGTACGGGTCGTACATACACGGTTGGGGTGGGGGTACGCTCCATACGTACGCGGGTGAGGGTACGGGTCGTACATACACGGTTGGGGTGGGGGTACGCTCCATACATACGCGGATGAGGGTACGGGTCGTACATACACGGTTGGGGTGGGGGTACGGTCCGTACATACACGGTTGGGGTGGGGGTACGCTCCATACATACACGGGTGAGGGTACGGCTCATACATACACGGTTGGGGTGGGGGTACGGTCCGTACATCCACGGTTGGGGTGGGGGTACGCTCCATACGTACGCGGGTGAGGGTACGGGTCGTACATACACGGTTGGGGTGGGGGTATGCTCCATACGTACGCGGGTGAGGGTACGGGTCATACATACATGGTTGGGGTGGGGGTACGCTCCATACATACGCGGGTGAGGGTACGGGTCGTACATACACGGTGGGGGTGGGGGTACGCTCCATACGTACGCGGGTGAGGGTACGGGTCATACATACACGGTTGGGGTGGGGTTACGGTCCGTACATCCACGGTTGGGGTGGGGGTACACTCCATATGTACGCGGGTGAGGGTACGGGTCGTACATACATGGTTGGGGTGGGGGTACGCTCCATACGTACGCGGGTGAGGGTACGGGTCGTACATACACGGTTGGGGTGGGGGTACGCTCCATACATATGCGGGTGGGGGTACGGGCTGTACGTACGGGGGTGTACATACACGGGTGGGGGTACGTCTCGTACATACACGGGTGTACATACACGGGTGTACATTCACGGGTGGGGGTACGTCTCGTACATACGCGGGTGTACATACACGGGTGGGGATTCAACTCGTACATAGGAGGGCTGGGGGGGGTGTTGGGCACGTATGCGGGCACATGTCTCCATGGTTGCTATGGGAGTTTGGTGCGGACGGTGTTTTTTCCATCCGGTTGTAACATCGGACGCACGGGATGGATCGTACTAGCGCGGTCGGACTTCACTTTTCACATTTGTACGGTAAATCGTCCGAGGATGTGTCGGACACATTTTCCGACCCGAGGACGTGTTGGGAATTATTCCCAATGCGATTCGTATGGACTTTTTCCCATGCGAATCGTACTTGGCAGTTTGTACGGCACTTGTACGATTCGTACGGTAAAAAGACCGGATACGAGTCGTACGGGGAATTTTTTTACAGGATCGTAATCGGCACCTTTATGTCACAGTAACACCAGCAAATTTTAAACACCACCCTCCATAGGTTGTATTGGACACCACAAAGACTATCCAAGTTTGTGTTACAGGCTGTTCCAAGATGCAAAGGATGTAACTACCTAAAGGCTAACGATCTACACGTCTTTTTTACATGTCCAGAGCTAAAAGAAATTTGGAGGTCTGTAGAAAATATCATAAGGGCCATTGTAGGAGAAAATATAACTTTAACCGAAACATTGGGGCTCCTCGGGGTGGATTATGTCTCCCAACAGGCTCTAAATTACAAGCAACGGGGTTTATTATTTTATTTGCTACTCTTGGCCAGGCGGGAGATTTGTAAACACTGGATGGATCTCCAATCTCTGAATCCATTCACCTGGCTAAATGTGGTTAAATGGACATGCAGCCTAGATACTAAAGGGATCCCACGAACGTCTGCAGAAGTGTTGGAGGACTTCTTGAAATGGTCCGGTTGATAAGTGTGTAGATGGGTCATGGATACGGATAACTAGTCCAATGATTACATCAAGCCATGGATTGGGGCGGTTTGGAGGCTTTCAGCCCTACCCCCTTGTGTAATAGACCGGTGCCGTGGTAGGTGCTGTCCGAAACTGCTTGGACCACAGATGGATCGAGGGTGTTTACAACCGGCCCAGAGTGCAGTAGCCATGGTGTAATGAGGACTAAAAAAATCAAAATAAAAAATAAATAACAAATATTTTCCCTTTTTAGCCGTGTAGAAAGATAGTGAGGCGATGCCTCTCTACCTTACCGGAGGAGCCGCCCTTGTTTATGCAACATAAGGCCTGAATGATGATGTTGATGAATGAAATTATATATCTAAAATATGGATCCATTTTATTCAAGTGGGGCTGGTGTTGGATATTTCTCAGCTAATAGAAGATTCCACTGTGAGTTGGGTCACTTTCACCACAAGTGTGTGATCCATTTATGGTGTAAATTAAGTCACGCCTCAATAAATCACACAGCCCGGGGGAAGAGGGTTAGGGGTTTGATGAATGGATGGGAAATGGCAATTGGGGAAAGGTGTGACAAAGACAAACACTACACAGCAACAATATTCATTAGGGTGATGAGCAGCACATTATCATCAATCTGTTGTGAAAAGGAAATGTAGGTATGACACAGCTCAGTTAAACGCATTGCAAACAGTCCTTCAGCCCCAGAGAGCAAGGTTATACCTAAATGTTCTTTTTATCTAGGCTTGAAAATACAAATAATGGAGGAGTGAACCAGCACAATTCTAAAAATGATGATGTTAAAAGAAAAATGATACTGTATATAAATGCCAAATTGGACGGTGCCTCTGCATTCTTCTCAGAATGTCTGTCTTGTGTGCCTGGTTGAGCCAGTCTGGTAAGGTAAGCAGGAATAATATTGAACTTTCGCCTTTTGTGCAGGACAAGAGAAGGCCTGCGGATTGTAAGCCAGAAATGATATTGTAGAGTCAAGGAGGAGGACAGAAGGAAAGCTTCATGAGAAATGTACCAAGACTCAGAGGCATAGGCTGCTGCAATCATTCATTTTATGACTCAACTGCAATTGATTAGATGAGAAGTGAGAGCAATTTACAACTAATCATGGACAACTGTCATCATAACATTTTAGCTGAGTATGTGCATCATGTGATGATGATGTAGCTTCACAAGTCTGTCCCCAGTACCAAGCAACAGTTCCCCCCAACCACAATCACATAAGAGGAGTTTCACATTGGATCCAGCACACATACTCAACAGCATTTCCCAAATAAGCACACCTCTCTCCAGTCCACAGAGCTGAGTAGGCCTCAGAGTCATCATCATGTTAGTTTCCCTTTGAAGTGGATAACTTCCTTCTTCTGTCTGTTGAGGTAGTCTTGCCCTGAGTCTTTCCATCCCTCTCCTGACTCCGAGTAACGAATAAGTCCAACTCCATCTCAACCCGAGCGAGATAGACTTGTAGTGCACTGTTGTTGAAGAACAAAAAGAGAAGCAGAGTTTGAGTATTTTGTGTAGATTTGTTTTTGTTAACTAAAGTGGCTAGTCTGGTCTCTGAAGAACCAGAAAAAAGGAGTGGCTCCTGCAAGTAAATCTCGCTAAGTGTGAAAGGGCCAATCACCTTCAGGAAAAATGATCACTCATCAAGCCCCAAATATTGCAAATCATTGAACTCAAGTTTATAAATTAGTTGAACAGCCTTCCTCACTGTCTGCCATCACATTCAATAATATATCACTCATTGGTGCAATAGTTACTTGTTCCAATCCAAGCACGTTGGCACACAATTGTACCTCCTCTGTGTTGCAAGCAAGCAACGCATTGGAATTTGGCAGTCTTGTAAATCAAATGATCTTTACTGGGGCAGCCCTGCTAATGGATGAAAAAAAGAAGGATAGGCAGAGAACAGAGGCAGGCATTGTCTCTGATGTACTTTAGGGGAATGGGAAGACTTCTTCACTGCACACTGGTACAACTCCAATTCTGTCATACATGTGCCCTTAAAAAGGTGGGGCTACATAAGTCAGACACAAACAAAATATATAATGTTCCCCTAGCTATATACATTTGTTTTTTCAAAGCAATTGATTCTATTGATTATTGCAGTGCACGTATTTTACTCAATGCTTCCATAAATACTGAAACTGCATGTTGTGTATTTCTTGTATATCTCTTTGGGTATACAAGAGTAACCAAATGAAAAGGTTCTAGAGTTGTTTCCATAATCTCTTTGGGGAATCAGGGTTGTCATGTTCTGAATTTGCACAATCCATTTGTTACCTTATCAGCTGAGGGGTACAGGTGGTGCACTGTGAACTAGCAGGACTAAGGCCAACATATCCGAATGGTGTGCGTGGAGTCAGTCTCGCACAGCTCTGATGTTTATGTTGTCCAACAAAGGCCCAGTTTTTACTGAGATAGTATAAGCCGTGAAACAGCAGCAGACAATGAGAGTGATCCCTCCACCTCAAAAGTCAAATGAAAAGTGACCAGAAGATGGACAAAGCACTGGGAGGAGCCTGCTGGACAGGAACAGGAAGTTGGAGTCTCTAGGGCACTTCATTCTTGTTGAAAAAAAAGATGTAATTAAGAAAAGGCTTATCACACTAAAAACCAACCTGAACAGTCCGTTGGAGTGGAATATTAACTCACAAACATCTTATCAAGTAGATTTAGCTGCTTCTTGAGTATATAATCTGCTCGAGGAGCATCCGCAGGCACTCGTACTCGGCAACATCACAAAAAGGGTGCCGGAAGGTGCCTTGGTGACTGGAAGCCGCACTAGGGACCAGCAAACCACGCATGTGCTCGGTAGCAGCCGGCAAGTGTCTTTGCGCCTGCAAGCTTGTGCCAAAACAATTCTTGCACGTACCGACAAAATATTATTTCGCCTTGCACCAGATGGCAGAATTTAGAAGGAGCTCTGCGTTACACCCGTAGCATGGAGTTTCCGAATTTCGCCAACTTCACGAGCAGAATTATATTTCCACCCAGCCCTAAATAAAAGTCATAATGAGCAAAGAATATCAGGATCGTCCCACACATAATAATAATAATAGTAGAATGATTTTAGAGGTAATTGTAGATGATGAAATGGCAGGAAAGGCAATGGTGTTGTATATGTAATCATGCTGAAGTAATGCTAATAAACATAATTACAGGGAAAGTAACAGTATGCAATCATGAAATAAAGCAGATAACAAGGAGATGCGGTACAAAAGATAGTGTGTTACTGCCAAAAATCTTGCAGTGAATGACACAGGTGAGAAGACACCCTATAGCATGCTATTGAAAAAATCAGAAGGCCTGGGAGGTGGTCACAAAACAACATAATAAACCTTTACAGCTCGAACTTCTAAGATACATCTAGGTTGCAAGTATAAGAATACAGTGAGCAGATTGTAGCAGGCAAATTGAGAGAAAAGATATATAGGAATTAGATCTTGGTAATCCTCGAGGAATCAGGGAAATTTGCTTCAGGTGATGAAGCTATGAAGTGTGTATTTCAGAAATATTATCTAAAATGATGTATTGTAGAAGAAGAAGCAGATGAGGTAGACATGGAACCGTCTAAAAGACAAGCAGGTGTCAAAATAATTAGTGAAGAGGAATTGCGACTAATTGAGGTACGAGTGACACTGCAGCAGTTCCTAGAAGCAGAAAGGACCACTGGAGAAGATTGCAATATTCCAATCTTTATGTTATTTTGCTAATTGAACCTGTAAAGCCTAGACTCACACAACTATAGGCATACAACTTAAAGAACTGAAGACTGACAAAAAATGTGTCTAATACTGTCCTATCTCCCTGATCAATTCTGATGCTAACATATATTTCTAGATCTCTCTGACGCTGTTTGTAAGAATGAGGTGTAAATTGGATTCTCCATGCCAACATAGCTTTTTAGTAAGCACGACCTCACATATGAACAATGCGTATTACTCAATAAAATGCAAGCCACTGGCAGATGTTTTTCTTGATGATAATTCTGGATGCAGAAAAGGCTTTTGATGCGGTGTTGTGGCAATTCCTCTGGTGCATGATGAGCTGTATGGGATTAGGAATTGAGTACACACAATACAATACAATCTGCATTTATAGAGCGCGGGCTGCTCCTGAAGAAGCATCCCGGTGCTAGTAGCATGACAACCCCAAAAGTGGGTTAAAAGCCTCGGGCATCGGCCTAAGACTTTCCGGGAGATCATCTCCGATGGTGCAAAATGGAGAGCAGCCGGAAGCGAGTTCAGGTTTTTGCAAGGATCTCCTACCACGCCTAGCCCTATGAATCCTTGGACTGTGCAGGAGCTGCAATAAATTGGACCTCAGGGATCTACCCTGACAGTAGGCCTTAAATCAGAATCCCTAATATAGGGGGTCCTTATGATCCAATGCTCTGTAGGCGAATGTTAGAGCCTTAAATTTAATATGTCTGATTACCGGCAGCGAATGCAAATGGCGAAAATGAGCAGAAGCCAAGTGTTTTATTCCTGTGGGATTGAGCATGTCCCAACGCTAATTGGCAAGTTATGTAAGAGTTTCAGGATAATGCAAGAAACCTATGTCGTGAATTTGAAGTCCTACTTTCAGGACATGGTAATGGGGACTAAAAAGCTCTCCAATATATTTTTTCTTTTTACAATGCAGTCCGCCTCATCTATAAAGGTTGCATCAACAGCGATGTTTTCAAAACATCAGTGGTGCCAGCGTCCCACATCATAGCAAGAGTATGTCCCAATTATAGTTGGGACATTCTCAATCCCACAGGAATAAAATGCTTTAGGGTAAAGGTGGAGGGAAATTTAGCCATGGCAATAACTGCATAAGTATAACGTGAATCTGAGTAGGATTAAGTTCATGCCCCAAATACCTATGGGAGTAACAGATTTAAAAGGTGAATACTGCTTTTTCGTTTAGAGGGATATTAGCATTATTGCTGTCCTGAAGAAGGTGGTTCCACAATCATTTTCCACCGAAACAAGTCGATGCCCCCTCCCCCTGTTTTGTCTTGTTTAGTTCAAGGAACTACTGAGTATATGTGTTACAATGTTTACATGCTTATTTTTTAGTGATTCATTCAAATTAACAAAATCGCATAGACAAAGTTGTAGGTCTTGATTATTGTCTCTCTTAATAACGCCTTGATGATAACGTGCAAATTCCGGGATAAATTGAGATTGTTTTTAGGATGTGTTTAAATGATGTGTATTTTTTATATAATTGTATTATTGTCTTATGCATTATTAAACAGATTTTTATAATTGCCTTTTGGGTCTCCTCTTAGATTGATATTATGAAATGTGTAAATGCAAAAACTGTATAGTGTGAGACGTCTGATTTCTCCAAGAAAATTTCTTTAATGATACACTAACTGTTTATTCTTTGCCACGCAATTGCGGTGTGATTTGCCACCGGCGTGAGGATTGTGTGGCGTCTCCGTGAGCTTTTCTTGCTCAATCCCCACGAGCTACAGATACAAGCATGCAAACGATGCACGGAGGCAGCCATCTTGGAGTGCTGCTACAATTTATGTGCAGACTCCATATTCTAGTCCTCGTTTGGTTTTGCCATATCAGGAATACCGGCATATCAGTGATACACACACTAGTGTTTTGCTATCTAGGATTCTTCCATATTTATGTACGCTGTTCATTTACCAGCGGTTGGCAGTTTGCAAAGCTTAAGTTATCGCTTCAGTGATGTGCACACTGTGATTATGCACACTGCAGAGAGTGAAGACAACATATTTGAGGTATTGGTTCAGAGTGTCTTTTCGTTCCTGTGACATGCAAACCTTCCACAATTGTTGTCTTCCTTCACACATTTACCAGACATATTTTGTGTCTCTGATATACAAGAACAGTGTGGTTTTCTAGTGTTTTATGACATACAATGTATATTGTGTGTTTTACTATTGGTATGGCTAACTCGCAGTTGTGCAATCAACCTGCCATATTTCTACAGGTTCTATGTAAACTTGCGTTAATTTGGTAGAAATGGTTCAAGACTTTTGTAAATTATTTTCTGATGATTGAAGGCAATGGGTTTTTTGCGGACAGAAAAAGGCGTTTTTATTTAGTTTTTTGGGTACAACAGCTACCAAGATTTTTGAGAATTTACCTTTTGTACCTACTCCAAGAGGTCAAGGAGATGGTTGGAATGTTTTTAAAGAAGCAGTGGCAACATTGGAAAAGCAATTTGTAGACAAACCTAATGTGATGATTGAAAGGTATAGTTTTCATAAAAGGAAACAATTTCCAGAGGAATCTGTAGAAGAGTATTTGGCTGCGCTAAGAGTATAAGCGGCAAATTGTGAATTTGGGGTGAATGTTGATAACTATTTTATAGATCAATTTGTCTTCAATTGTGAGTCAAAGAAAATTCAAGAAAGACTTAGCATGTTGCATTCCAACATTAGCTGAGGAGCTGGATTTAGCTAAAGGTATAGAGAGATCTATCTAGTCAGCCAAATTGTTAACATCAGAGGAAGCAAATGTTTTGTCTCCTGTTTGTTTGATTCAGTCAGTAAAGAAACCTATTAAGTCAAGTTGAGTTAAAGGAATTAAACCGACTTGTTATAGGTGAGGCTCACTAATGCATCTTGCAAATAGTGCAGAGTCTCCTGCAATAAGGAGGAAATGTAATAAGTGTAATAAGTATGGGCATTTCTAAAGTGTTTGTAGAAGTGTAAAGCCGGCACCTGGTATGTCTGTGAAAACTATTACTGATGTAAATGACAATTTAGAACATTTTGTTCTCACATTGTATGATCCATTTGTATGTTTTGATGTAAATACCATTGGTGTGACTTTCAAAGCACCTTTGCGAGAGATACACATTGGGAAGGTTGGTTTAGAAGTTATGGCCGATTACGGATCTCCAATCATCTTGTTTTGTAAATCTCTTTTAAAGAGAAATGGTGTGATGTCAAGTTAAAGAAAATAGATGTCCAAAGCATTTTGGAATTTTGAAATAAACATGCTGGCCTATTTTGAGGAAAATCTTGAGTTTAAGGAACAGATTTTTTTCACTAAGGTTTAGGTGGCTGAATGGCAGTCAGCGGAGCCCCCATGATTGACTGCTAGATGTCTGGGTCGTAACTCCCGCCCCCCAAATTACATCACACGCCATTCACGCAGAAGGCAGCACAGCGGCTGCTTGCCGGCTGCAACTTTGGGAAAGCTGCTCCCGGCATGAAAATTTGGCAGCGTTCTGGCATTTTGGGTTCTGCAAAGCTCCGTTGGCCGTCAGAGACCATGTATCAGAAAGCGGTCTTTGTGCCATCTATCTGTGAAACGGCAGCTGAGGATGGAGGCAAGTGCACCACTGGGGCTATTGCTGAGCTTGGTTGAGGTGCTGAGAAGTGTTGGGGAGCAGAAGTGCTGTGGTGCAGAAGCTGCGGGGTGGTTTTGGCTACTGGGAGCACGGGGCTGACCAATGGATCCAAGGTAGGTAGGCACAGCACTCGAAGAGTCGCAGGGTGGGCTCAACATACAAGTCTGAAGGCAACTCATGAGTCCCAATGTAATATGGCAACAGCACCTGAAACAGGCAGGGAATATTCCAGCTACCCCTATCATACCAAAACAGCGCAAAAAGGGGTCTCAGAGCCGCTTGGCAGAATGGAGAGAGAAGAGGATACTGGCGAGTACTAATCTGTCACCAGTGTCAAGGGAATTGCGACCCATGGATATGATTGCGTCTGCCCAATCGCTGTGTTCAACAGGAGAGGATACTTTCATAGAGGAGGCCGTAACTGAAGCTGCAGTTGATCCATTTCAGATGCAATCTCCATCGATAATCAGTCAGCCCAGTTTTCCGCTTCCTGATGCATCATCTATAATGTCCTTTGATCCAACAGGGAGATCAAAAGAGTATCCTTTGTTTCAAAAACTGACCTCCAAAGTAAGCCTAGCTCAGATTGGACCAAGTTCACAAGAGCTACTTAACCTAGAACAGATTCAGGTAGTGACCATAACCTGACCCATGATTGTCAGCAAAGTCAATAGGAATTCCGGGGGCAGCGAATTCTTCTGGAAAAGTAATCGAGGGTCAAGTATTGGTGCAGGACAAGCACCAAGATTTGCATCAGAGAGTGTCTATAGGGGTGGAGGTCAATACTCAAAAATCCTCCCTGGGAGCAAATAATCTAGATCTGCCTATAGACACTGTGCCTGGGTCATTACAACCACTGCTGGTGGCAATCTTAGTGGAGATTCATGGTTTGAAAAGTACAGCAAGCATTGCACAGTGAAACAGTTCATCAAAGAATATCTAAAACTGAGGAGAGTTTGGTACAGTGACCTAAACATCTTCAGGAGGCTGAGCAGAGAATATCTGACCTCAAGGATAGATTCCAAAGATATGATAAGAACATTCTCCCTGAAAACAATAAACTGCGTCAGTTGGAAAGTAAAGTGGAGATGATGGAGAATCATGAAAGACGCAGTAACTTAAGAATTATTGGTATTCTGGAAGGAAGTGAGAGGCAAAGGGAGATTCAGAGTGTTCCTTAGTTGATGAACCTTCTCATTAAGAAATGTATACTGCCAACAGCACCAATGATTTATCCATCAAGAGAGAACACAGGGTTCCGGCTTAGCGATCAGCAGATGCCAAGTATCCTCGGACGAATTTCTCAGATTTCCATATCAAATAGCAGATTCTGTCCATGGCAATCCGACAAAAGTCCTTTGCTATTTTGATAACATAGTATTTTCCCAATGTGTACCTCTCGCAAAGGTGCTTTGAAAGTCACACCAATGGTATTTACATCAAAACATGCAAACGGATCATACAATGTGAGAATTAAATGTTCTAAATTGTCATTTACATCAGTTTGTGTTTAAGTTTCTATCCGGTGGTTTATGTTCTCAAAAGTAATTTGTAATGTTCAGTGAATCTGCACTGCAAATTACTAGGCATATGGCAAACAGGATGGTTGGTGTGGGATGCTGGTATCATTTATTAAATCAGAAGGCCAATGAAAAAATCACTATAGGATGGCTTCAAAAATGTCATACTGAAACAGGATGTAAATTTAATCTGAAGGAGTGGCAGCAATTTAGTGAGAGGGGATACAGAGCAATGCGAGGAGCTAATTTTAAAAGGATGACTATTTTATCTAGATGGATGGCATAATATACAACTTTAGATTATATCAAATGTTTCCAGCAATGTGTAACCAATGTTTTAGATGTAAAAGACAAGGAGAAGGGGGCTAGGTGCATCTACTTTTTGAGTATAATAATTTCCAGCAATTTCGGAAAGATGTTTTTGCAACTATCAGTCACTGTATGTCTTTTGCAATTGTTCCGTCTTTTACGCTGGTTTTGTTTGGTTCTTCAGGGGAGGTAAAATATTTTTAAAAATATCAGCAGTATTTTACAGTGGCAAGGTCACTAATTTCACAGAACTGGAGAACAATTATACAACCGACGATTGGACAGTGGGTCAACAAGATGTTGACGACTTGTAAATTTGGGGAGGCCTATGCAAAACAGGTGGGTGCTACTGTAAGATTTATGACAACATGGCCATGTTTCTACTCATACTCTATAAATTAATTCACCCTATTGCAATTGGACTGCATCGGTTTATGTAATTCAACACTTTAGTAATCAGTTTGATGCTAACTGTATTTGCACTTTAATAATCTGTATGCTGCTAGTTGTGAATACGTTTTGCAATTATTGCAATTGGAGAGTATTGGTTTATGTAATTTCATTCTTGTACATTAGTAATCAGTATGCTAGCTGTGTTTGCACTTTAATAATTTGTATGCTGCTAGTTGTGACTAAGTTTTCATGTTGGCAATGTTTAGTAGTGTATTTTGGTGGGAAAAATGGGTTTATACCGGAAGGATATGGTATAATGTAATTGCCCTTGCTCATTGAAAAATTTCTTTTATATCAGTAACACGCTGTGGTTTAGTAACCCAGGTTTTTAGGCATTTCTGTCTTGATAATGTGTTTTCAATATGCTGTATTCTTGACTAGTGCTAATACGACATGTATTAATCTTCTCCGCTTTATTTTATTTTTTCTGTACCATTGCTCTTAGTTTTGCTCTAATAAAAAATAAAAATGAAAAAAAGATTTATGTTGCTAAAAATGGGAACATTGGTTAACAGCGGAAGCATTTGGGGCAGGCCAGGAGACTTGTTATGTCCCGGCAGTCAGTTGGTTTCACCGTAGGAGTATTGTTTTTACCCATCAAGAGGTGCTTTGATCAAATAGAAGACCATTAGCCACAGCTCCAGTGGCGGTGTGCAAAAGAAGTCCTAAGAAGGAAATGAGCGAAGGTTGATTCAATCTCGTGCTTAGTTTGCCCCTACTTCACATTATAACTCAAGGAAAGAATAAATTGAGGGAGGACACACATGCCATACCTCCACTGTTTGTATTGTGTGGTTTGGAGGTGAATAGCAATTGCATCAGAGGTAGAAACAGTACTCCTATTGGTTGTTGGTATTTTTCACAATGGATTTCTATGGAGAGACACTGATTTATTACGTTAAGCCTGAAGAAGGTGGAGGATCATATTGTACCACCGAAACACGTCGCTTTGTGTCATTTGAGCACCCAAGCATCCCCAGGGGTCATTAAGAAAAAGGACAATATGAAATAGTGTTGACCTTGAACTATTCGGTTGTAAGACTTGGGGGCCGATTCCGATCCGGGTCGGAAGGGCACCGAACGCGATCCGGCCGGAAAAACTACGAGCCGTACGCATGTTTTCTGGCTGACTCGTACAGCTGTACGAGCGAGCCAGTACAATGCGAGCTACATGAAGTTCATCGACCGAGTTGTTTCCGGTTCCAAACCGCTCCGTGCGTCTCAGTCGTAAGCTAACCGTGGCGTGCAATGGATGTGATTCACACCCGAGCCAGAACGATGCAAGCGTCGGACAGCCTGTACGAGCCGGAGTGTCCGGCTCGCAAAAGCTCCCGGAGTCGGACTTCCGGGGTCCGCATCGGACCCTCCGACACCCGCAGCCGTACGTCTCGCACACAGGGTTAGACCTATGGGTCTACCCAACACAGGCATGTACGGTGCAGATGGCACAGACGCATTCCCACTGTAGGAGGTGCACTTGTTCGAGACGTACCCATTCAGTCAATGGGAGCGCATGTACACGTCGTACAACTGGCTCCCATTGACTTCTATGGGAGTCCGACCGAACCGAGTCCGACAGCATACGTGTGCATCGTACTCGCTCGGTCGGACTGTAGGGGTCCGGCTAGGTCGGAAAACACTCCGGATCCGACTCGGTCGGAGTGCTTTCCGACCCGGATCGGAATCGGCCCCTTGGTGTGCCAATTTAAAAAGATTTGGTCTTATGTCTTCAATAATCATTACAGTCTTGTAGATTGTATTTTGAATAATTTTAATTCATTTTGAACATTTGATGTACATTGATGATGTGTTTTTTATGAATTTATTGTTTATATATTTTGAATTTCAAGAAAAATTATATATAATAAAACAAAAAATGCTTTATATTATGCTTTTTGGTTTCGCATGAATGCTGATGATTTGAATGGTGTATGCA
Organism: Triturus cristatus; assembly: GCF_964204655.1. Lineage (NCBI taxonomy): Eukaryota > Metazoa > Chordata > Amphibia > Caudata > Salamandridae > Triturus > Triturus cristatus. The sequence continues at coordinate 472,755,884 of NC_140580.1, read as the reverse complement.
TGATAACTGGGAGTACCTGTATGTATAAATAGGAGCCCAAAGGGATCTTGTTTTTGACAGAAGTGGCTAAAAATGGGAAGTACATTGTAGGGTGGTATGCTCTAGGAAAGTTGGGGATTATTTTGTGTCCAGGAACAGACTGTCCAATTAAGTTGAGGGACCTAGCTGTGAATAGTGTGGAGGTGCATATGTCAAATGTGGAGAGAAATATTGAGAAACATAGTGCTGTGTTTCAGGATAAGGTTGGGGAGGTGAAGGGATTCACTCATTGCATTAAACTCAAGACGGGTGCCATACCTGTCCAGCATAAGGTGCGCATTGTACCACTAGGTGTTCACCAGAAGTTAAAATGTCATCTTGATGCCTTGTGTGATGATGGTATTATTGACCCCATGGAAAGCTCAGAATGGGTTTCTGCCATCTTTATCGCTCTTAAAAAAAATAAGGATTTAAGATTATGTGTGGACTTGAGGTCTTTAAACAAGAATATTGTCATTGACACCTACCCTTTGCCTAAGATACAGGAATTGTTGGCAGCTGTCAATGGTGCAAAGTATTTTCCTGTAATTGACCTCAAACTCAGCATATCACCAGGTGATGTTGGATGATACTATCAGAGACCTTACATCTTTTGTGACTCCTTTTGGTGTTTACAGGTTTTTGAGAATGCCGTTTGGACTGGTCTCAGTGGGCAGTAAATTTCAAAAGTTGATTGAGGCTTTGTTTCGAGGATTAAAAGGTATCCAAGCCTTCCAGGATAATATACTCATCTTTGCAGAGATCTGTGAAGAACATGATACATTACTGGATTCTGTGCTCAGCAAGTTGGAAACCAGAAGCCATACAGTGTAAGTTGTTAATGAAGGAAATTGATTATTTGGGACACAGGATTTCAAGTGAAGGCATATTTCCAAAAGCTGATTTTGTTAGTGCATTAGACAATGAGAGAATCCTTATGACAAAGATTCCCTTTGCTCTTTTTTAGGCTTGGGGGAGTATTATGCCAGATTTGTATAGGGATATGCCCTTGTGGTAGAACCATTGAGACAACTTTTTAAAAAAGGAGCATCTTTTGTATGGACCCCAAAAACATGATAAGTCTTTTAATCAAGTGAAAAAATCTTATTTTGCAAGCACCTGGGCTTAACACCTTTGATCCCAATGGAAATTAATTTGTTACGGTTCGTGCCAGCTTTATTGGTTTGGAGGCTGTATTCAGTCAGTTTGTGGATGGGAAGAAAAGAGTTTTCTTTTTTATTTCAAAGGCAGTCAGAGGAGCTGAACAGTTCTATAGCACTATTGAAAATAAGCACTTGCTTGTGTATGGGCAGTGAAGAAATGTAAGAATTGTTTGTGGGGTAGAGCTTTTGTATTGGTTACTGACCATAAACCTCTTGTGTACATGATGGATGGAGTAAGATCTGGTAAAGCATCCTCTAGACTGATTAGACTAATTGGGATACTACAAGAATTCAATTTTGAAATAATACATATTTCAGGTGGTTAGAATGTCACTGCTGCATGTTTATCCAGATTACCACCCAAAGAAATTATGGAAGATGCTGTTCTTGATAAGCATGAATGGGTGGTCGCCATGGTGGATGTGCTAGATATATGTAGTGTTATCATATCAGAAGATGAATGGCTCAATATGTCTGACAAAGATGAGTAATTGACTAAAGTTAAACAGTATGTTGTGAATGGATGGCCACCCAGTAGGAATCTTGATTTGCGATTAGAAAGCTATGAACAGGTCTTCAGTAAGTTAGGTATTGAAAACAATATTTTGCTCAGGCATGATTTATTTATTCCATCTGCTGGTCTTGGGACAAAACTCATCGGTTTAACTCAGTTAGGACATCCAGAGGTGTCTTATACTAAGAAATTGCTCAGACAAAACTATTGGTGGCCAGGGATGGATGCCATGGGAGAAGGTTTCCATTGATTTCTCGGGACCCTATGACAGTCTGGGTAAACAGAATAGATTTTTAATTATTGTGATTGACAACTTTCTAAAGTGGATATACCATGTGTTTGTGGAACACCCTAATACTGAGAAAGTTTTTACATTTTTTAAAGTATTTTTCAAAAGTGCTAATGTCAGACAATGGGTTACAGTTTGTTTCATCTAAAATGTTGATGCTTCTCCAAAAATGTGACATTCATCCTGAGAAAGGACCTTTATATTTCCCAAAAGCAGATAGTCAAGTGGAGAGGGCAAATAGATTAATTAAGGAGGGTATTCAAACAGCTCTAGAAAATAAATTAGCTGTGTTTAATTTTTTGAAGGAAAAATTGTAAGGTTACCATGTTTCTCCACAATCTGAAACCGGAGTATCTCATTATTTTTGATGATGGGAAGACAATGCATGACATATGTAACACCTAGTTTTGAAAGGTCTACTAAAAAAACAGTCTTAAGGAGGAAATTGCAAAGGCAAGAAAAAATCGAAGAAAGGCACAGATTAAAGGCACGCTATATTCTGATGTTAATCATAGAGCCAAACCATAACTTGTTGCAGTTGGTGATTGGGAGCACAATGTCAAACCCGCTCTGCAATGTAAAGGTGCAGCTTAAATTTCCAATCCTGTTCAGAGTGACTGTTACTGCAGTATTATTGAGGAACATGAGTTGGCAAGGGCAGGAAAAATAATTGAGCAAGAGAATGATGACATGGGAGACAACTTGTTGTGGAGTGGGAACACTGAGAAATCTGAGCAACTTACAGTACTGCAGTATCAGTAGAGAAGGTTAATCCTCTGGGTGAAATTATTTCCGAATGTGTTCCTCAGAGTTCCAGGTTATCCATGTCTAATTTATCCGAGTATGTGGGGGATGATGATTTTGTGAGCCCTTTTTTTGTCATACATTCTTGAGCACTGTATTTATTGTTTTACTGAGCATTTTGTTTTGCCAATTTCATTTATTCCATGAGTATTATTATTCTTAATTGAGGTTTTTTTTTTCTTCTCTGTTTATTGTTGTACCTTTCGGTAGGAAAAAAAGGGTGACGTGGTGTGGGGAATATTTTATACATTGCAATGTTGCAGAATGTGGGTGATGTCATTATTTATGTCACTTGTGGAACAGGGCTATGTCATGGGGTATGTCACTTAGAATGTGGTTAGAGGAGCGGTTAGATCTGGCGTGGATGGACATGCTGCGCTGCCTCACCAGTGGGCTATTGTACTGGCACATAAATAAATCTTGTTTATTTATTCTTTTCCCAACTTAATTGCCTTTTTACATGCATTTTGCCTTTTGTTTTACCTGATATTTGGTGGATCATGAAAGCTTGCAGGCCACTACAGACTAAAACATGGATCTGGGATGGCTCTTCTAATTACCCTCTGTGAGCTACAGACTACTAGGGATGAGAGGAGGTAGCAAAAATATTTCTATTGGATATGTCTGCCATCTTTGACAGGAATGACCATGGAATTCCGGTCAGCTATCTCAGGACAGTGGATATTGCTAACTCTGATTAAGCTCCTTCTTAAAGGGCCAGATGCATGTGATGTTTCTTCCCACTTTTCATTTTGCCCATCAACATGTAACCTGTGGAGTACCAGAAGTGTCAACACTTTTCCCAGTTTGCTTCAATCCATATGTTTATTCATCAGGGTGATCGCCCAACTGTATGCTTTCTGTGCAGTCTTGTATGTGGATGACATACAGCTTTTGTTGAAATTTAGTCACTCTTATGACATATCCATTGACCAATTGAGAGAATGTGTCAATGGCATTCAGAACTGGATGATTCAGAACATTCTAAAACTCATCAGTGAGAAGATCTCTATATATGTTCTGAACAGATCAGTCTCATTGAACAAGCAGGCTGTGGCCAAACTCCTTAGAATCTTTACATGCTTCTGTCCCTATGTAATGTTTAAAAAAAACAGCCTTTTATCTGTGACCACAAACCTTTGTGCAGTGTTGATGTGCAGGATTAAGAACTATGCTTCTTGTAGCTCCAACTTCAACAGAAGATCCTTCCTTTTTGGCCAGGTGGCGAACATTCAACAATGATTGGGGCCACCATCTTCTTGTGTCTGGTCTATGAGAATAGCCTAAACCTTGAGCTCTCAAATGTTTAGCAGTCAAATACTGATACCTCCAGTAAGTACCACACAGCGCGATTGCTTAAAGTCCTTCAGAGGCCTTGCCCCCTTTCTCCACCACTCTTCAAATGCACCTCCTGGTGCACTGATGGTGGGGGATGAAGTCCCCTTTGCTTCACAGGGTCCTTGGGGGCCAACAGGCCATCATGTTACCTCCGCTAAGTTACACACAGCAGGATTGCTGAAAGGACTTTGGAGGCCATGCCCCCTTTTTTCATCCCTCTGAAAAATTGCCTCCTGGCACACTACTGGTTGGGGGATTAAGTCCACTTTACTGCTGAGGGTCCTTGGGGGCCAATTGCCCCTCCTGCTACCTCCAGTAAGTTCCACACAGCTGGATTTCTAAGAGGTTGTTGGAGGACACACTCCTCTTATCCACCACTCTGCAAACGTGTCTCCTGCTGCTCAACTTGTTGGGGGAAGAAGTCCACTTTAGTCCTAAACCCCACAGGAGGCAAGGGGACTTCATCCCCCAACCAGCAGCGCACCAGGAGGAGCATTTGCAAAGTGGTGGAGAAAGGGGGCATGGCCTCCATAGACCTATGAGCAATCCCACTGTGTGGGACTGACTGGAGGTAACAAGAGGTCTTGTTGGCCCCCATGGACCTTAATCAGCCAAGGGGACTTTATCCCCCAACCAGCCACATGCCAGGAGGCGCGATTGCAGAGTATTGCAGAAAGGGGGCGGGGTCTACAGTGTCATGCTGGTAGCTTTTTATTTATTCACTTTTTAAATTATAATGGAGGTGTGGCCCCCAACCCTGGGCCGTATTTGGCCCCGGGCACCCCATCCCCCGGGGCCTGGCATTTTTAGAATGGGAGGGAAGCCGCAACCCCCCCTCCCCCCCCCCCCCATTCCCCGGGGTCCGGCATTTCTCTTTTTTTATAAAAAAAAAAAGTTTAATTAAAGGAAGGGGGCTGCATGGCTCCCCCTTTCCTTGGCTGCTTTTGGCCCCAGGTACTCCATCCACGGGGCCTGCCCTTTATTTATTGGATTAAACATTTTTATAAAACAAGGGAAGGGGCAGTGCAGCCACTCTCTAGGCCAATTTTGTCCCTGGCGACCCCATCCCAAGGGACCAGGCCACAATATTGAGAGCCCTGGTCCCACCCAGGGTGCCCAGTTATTCATGTTGGGGACCGCAGGGACCAGCATTGCTTTTGGACTGAGGGAGCTGCTGAACATGCATCTCCCTCTGTCCAAAAGCAATTCTGCTCCGCTCCGTGCAATCAAGAGCATTTTTCTGCTCTCGCTTGCACGAAGTGGAGCACAGTTTGCTATGGTTTGGCAGGAGTGGACAGCTACGTCCCGAGGGTGGACACCTCACGAGGTAGCAGGAGCTGGCCTCTGGGGGTGGCAGTTCACAGGGCCATGTTTGGCTCATCCAGGGAGCCATACAGCCCCCTGCATCATTTGTTTTAGCCCAAGGAGGCTGGGGGTCCGCGATGGACCCTCTTCATTATTCCATTGTAGCCCGGGGAGGCGGTGGTTCCCAGGGAATGGGGAGCTGCATGCCCCCATACAGTTTAATGATAACCCCAGGGAGGTAGCAGTCCCCTCAGCTGCAGGAGGACTGCACAGGTCCCCCGCATTATTTTACACATACCCCGGGGAGCTGGCGGTCCCAAGGGCTGCAAACAGACATAATAAGAAGTGCCCCAGGGAGGTGGCGGTCCCTGGGGCATTCATAAGCCCTAGGTGGGGGCCCCATATGCCCCCTCCTATTTTTGCTATAAGCCCCCTGGTCCTGGCCCACCCAGGGGTTATTTAAAAGCAAGCACGGGAGCCCGCGCTTGATTTTTAAAATATTTTCTGCTGCAAATTCGCAAATATCGTGATTTCACAGCAATTTAAAAAAGAAAATGCTTTTGTGGCCTGTTGGGGTCCCTCTGGGACACCTGGGCCAACTTTATGGGGTCAGGGTATGCCTACCCTGCCCCTTCTTCTTTTTTTGTTTTTTATTTTTATGTGGGGACTTGGTGAAGCTGAGTCCCAAGATGGCTGCCAGCACTTCCTGGCTGAAATGTTGGCAGCCAATCAGAGACGTGCACTTCCCTGCACAAGCTCGTCTTTTTTCGCAAAGGCTTCACGACCACAGATCACTATCTATTTCTTCTTAAACTTCTCAAAAACTACTGAACGGATTTGCACCAAATAACAAAGAGCACAATCTGCATAACAACATCTACCTTTCTACCAAATGTGGTGTAATTCCGGTCAGTTGTTCGGACTGAAGGTTCGACAATGCGTTCTGATGAGAATCAAAATGGAAAATGCATTTTTTTAACCCCCTTTTTCTCAGCCCCAACTTAATGGATCACCCCGAAACTTCCCATGCAAAACAGAATTACTTTGACACTTTTTGGGCAAATTTCATGAAGATTCGTCAAAATGCGCCAAAGATATAGGCAAGTCAAAAAATGCTTTTCCTATAGAAACTAGGTCCTAACTATAACTACCTACTGGCGACCTATATACACATATATGTGATATTTATTTTTTTTACATAAAATTCTTATTGAAAGCTTATGGCTGCAACGTTTAGAATGAGTTTTTTTCCCTTTTGTTTTTGTGGCATATGCTTGCAATAAAGGAAAAATTGACGATAGCGCCAGCTTGCAGAGAACGGACCTTTTGGCTTTGCTAATGCTTGACTAATTATGTCCCCAAACTGATAGAGTTGATCTGGAGAATCTGGATATACATTTCAGGAGTCATTAATGCAGAGAAAGCAATGAAGAAAGTTAGGAGCAGACAGCTTTCTTTTATAGCTGTTTTGTAATACCACTGAGTAAAGAAATCACGCTGTGAAAACAACAGAACACAATTAAGCGAATGGGTGAGAGGTTGAGCATCATGCAGACAAATTATTGGGCTGCGGAAGCTGTATTGGGTGACATTCTGGGGCACCACAGAGTTAAATAAATTGTGCTGATGGTTTCCGAGAATAGGTTTGTAACATGCAGAGAAAGAGAAAATGGAAAGTAAGATTAAACAATGAAAAGCCAATTAACAGAGCAAAAGGCAAAAAAATACTGTTCTAAAATAAAACCGTGATCATTTTCAGCGGATAAAGAATAGAATAGAATATCGATTTGGAAGGAGACGAGGCACTGGTATCCCACAGGCAACAGAGGCAGAATAGAATGAATGTGAAAGCTTGTAATTTTAAAAAACTGCTATAAATACAATTTAAGAATAGAAGGAGTTGATCAGTTCCCCATAATCTGTGGAAACACGACAGTAACCTTGACTTTTATGAGAAATGTGTATTTATCCATATGCTAATGCATTTTAATTTTGCTGTATTTCCAGAAATACCCTTACAAAATGCAACAATAAAATATTCTGGGTTTTACGATCCCTGCATCACAATTTATTGCTGTCTCTCCTATTGCTCTACTAACCGTGATATATATAATTTAATGGATAATACAATATAATAATATAGAACAGTATAGTACACAGCAATCCATAGCCAAACAATACAGCTATATAGGTGTTGTCAAATAAAGTACCCTTTCCGTAAACTGCAGCAAAAAGACTTTCTCACAATAGTTTTGAAATATCAAGGTTTTCAGCTCTTTTTTAAATGTTTCTTATCCTATCACAGAGCTGTCCTAATCTTAGTTGGGATGGAGTTTGAAGTTCCACTTCCAATCCTACGATGGATTTATTTAGAGGTTTTTTCTTCTTAAATACTAACATTTAAAGAGGAATATTGTGCCTGCTCTGAATGAGGCATTGTATGCCTGAGATGGGAAGTTTCTAAGCATAAAAATATATCTTCATTTGTGACGTTAACATCATGGATGTTGCATGCCAGTTCTGATAGAGTGAAGATTCACGCAATTTGGCACGTGTGGTGATAGGTACAATAAAGAGGTGAGTAAATTGACTTGCACATCAAGCAACTGGATAACATCAACGACAAACAACATATCCTCAAGGTAAACATACATAGGGATGTATAGATACTGTTCTAAATTCCACATATTGACCTCGGCAATATGGTGGTAATTGATATTGTGGAGAACATTTAAGTGTAGAATATTAAAACTTCATTACTGTGCTTGAGTCTGTTGTTATCTCATGCCTTTATCATCAGTATTACTATGTACCACATAATTGTATACATTATGCAACTGTCGGATGTTGGAGTTTGAATCTTATTCTTCTCCCTCCCTCCTGTTGCTGTTCATTATAAAAACCAATAAAGTTTATTGAACAAAAAAAGTAATTACTGTGGCAGAGCACCTGATATTGCAGATACTGTAGGTGCTTGTGGGATGGTGTTTCTTTAAACATATTAGAAAGAGGCTTCCATAGGCTCCATGCACCTCCATAGTTTGCTGTTGCACCTCTTAAAGTACAAGAGAGGTTTCTAGGCAGGAATGTTTTTTTCCCTGTCTTATACATAGGCGTCATAGAGGGTGCATAGAGAACTGCCCAATGAACTGTGCATTACCGCACTAAAATGCAAACACCCACCGGGGAGTTACAATCAAACTGAAAAGCAAAGGGAAAACACTCCAGTACTCATTTATAGGACCACTCACTGTCACTACTTCCCATCCTGCACGCCAATTCTTTGGCCTTTTCAACTCATATTCTGTCTTTTTACCTACAGTGCTTTATCAGTCATTGTCACCAAACCACTCTCCCACTACCTCAGTAACTAGAATGTTTTAGTTGCTAGGGATACAATGAGGGTGTTTGAAGCGTTGTTCTTACTGAAAGATCTCACCTCATCAGCTGGACATGAATAAAGCCAATGGTAAGGAATACCTGTTCCAGTCACCCTTGGATAGTTTATGATGCCTTCCAAAAAGAAGCTGAAGATCGGGCTTTTCAATTGACAAACCTACCATAGGCTGGGCTAGACATATACCTGCTCAGTGCGAGGATACCCTAATGTGTGATAGTGCGCTTTACAAATACACATGACATAACTGTCAGACTCCGTTCAGAGGGCCGCGGTGCAAGCAGAAGCTTCTGGCCCCAACTGTGGTTGTTGAAGCCTTTTACTTCTGATGATCCGGGACCCCACCTGCTTTGGATCCTAAGCAACCGGGCCAGGTGCCCCTTCAGCACTTGTCTCTCACTGATAGTGTAGGTCGAGCAGTAAAGACTTCTTGGCAGAAGGTAGACCCAGAGGGCTGAACACAGTCTCACATCTCAAAATACTTTCAGCAGCGGCAATAAATGATTGTCCAGCAAGGGGGAGACTTGGTGCCAGCACTTCTATTCGCTGACGACACCATATTAATATCACAAACACCAAGAGGTTTGCAATGCCTAATTGACTCCTTTCATACTTAGTGTAAGATGAAAGGCCTAGAAATAAACACTGGCAAAACGAAGTATATGGCCATAAACCCTCATAAATCTTTAAAAAAAAACATAGCATTGAACAGCCAAAAGCTAGAGTATGTGCAGAGTTTTAGCTATTTGGGTATATCTTTGGATACAAAGCTATCTTGGAAATCACAAATGGAAAAAAGCAAGATAGCGCTGCTCCAAAACTCTCTGACCATAATGAAAAAGTATAGGAGCAGTATTTCTAAAGCAATCTCCCCAGCTCTGGAGGTGTTCAAATATAAAGCCCAAACAGCTGCACTGTATGGTGCTGAAATATGGGGGCCTTACTGCAAAAAGAACTTCGAAGCGGGGGAAAACAAATTCTATAGAATGCTCTTAAGTCTCCCCGTACGAGCACCATTAATTCCAATAACCTTGGATTTGAATGTTAAACGTACTGACCACTATGCACTGTTAAGACCCCTTTTATTTTGGGTAAGAATTTGGTCAACTTCAGAACTGTTACACTATAAGGCAGGCCTAGAGGAGATTATGAAGTTAGATCAGAATAGAAGTATTCTCTGGCTTAGACATGTTTTTCTATGGTTTAGGAAGTTGGGCCTGTCCCACTTTTGGGACGACAGAACTTTATTGTCTTTGGCCTCAAAGAAATTGATAAAATCTACCTTTTGGGCCTACATCCTAAATAGTGTGTTATATGGCCTTCCTAATGGACCTTTAATGACTAGGTTCCTTTTGTTTTAGGACGCACCAAATTTCGAGGCTTTGCTTGGTGAGGTGTGTCCTCCATGGGTAAAAACCTTATATATGAAGTTCAGATATGGTATATTATATATAAATGCAATTACATCACGATGGGCAATCAACCATGATGGAACAGACAATGATTTGTGTTCGCTATGCCCAGATAAGGCTAAGGAAGATGATTTGCATGTACTATTCTTTTATCCTGGGGAACAACCTTTACAACGCAACTGTTACAACGCACTACACTTACAACGCATTTTTTACAACGCAAAATCCATTACAACGCACTACACTTACAATGCATGACACTACAACGCATTTTTAAAAACTACCTTTACAACGCATTCCATTACAACGCCTACCATTACAACGCATAATATTACACTACACTATCCAACACTTACTCTACTGTTGCACCCCCTGGAGTTAGAATAGTAATTTTTACCCCTATACTATCCAACACTTACCCTACTGTTGCACCCCCTGGAGTTAGAATAGTCATTTTTACCCCTATACTATCCAACACTTACCCTAATGTTGCACCCCCTGGAGTTAGAATAGTAATTTTTACCCCTATACTATCCAACACTTACCCTACTGTTGCACCCCCTGGAGTTAGAATAGTAATTTTTACCCCTATACTATCCAACACTTACCCTACTGTTGCACCCCCTGGAGTTAGAATAGTAATTTTTACCCCTATACTATCCAACACTTACCCTACTGTTGCACCCCCTGGAGTTAGAATAGTAATTTTTACCCCTATACTATCCAACACTTACCCTACTGTTGCACCCCCTGGAGTTAGAATAGTAATTTTTACCCCTATACTATCCAACACTTACCCTACTGTTGCACCCCCTGGAGTTAGAATAGTAATTTTTACCCCTATACTATCCAACACTTACCCTACTGTTGCACCCCCTGGAGTTAGTATAGCAATTTTTACCCGTATACTATCCAACACTTACCCTACTGTTGCACCCCCTGGAGTTAGAATAGCAATTTTTACCCCTATACTATCCAACACTTACCCTACTGTTGCACCCCCTGGAGTTAGAATAGTAATTTTTACCCCTATACTATCCAACACGTACCCTACTGTTGCACCCCCTGGAGTTAGAATAGTAATTTTTACCCCTATACTATCCAACATTTACCCTACTGTTGCACCCCCTGGAGTTAGAAAAGTAGTTTTTACCCCTATACTATCTAATACTTACCTTAAATGCAATTTAATATTATGCGTTGTAATGGTATGCGTTGTAAAGGTAGTTTTTAAAAATGCGTTGTAGTGTCATGCGTTGTAAGTGTAGTGCGTTGTAATGGATTATGCGTTGTAAAAAATGCGTTGTAAGTGAATGCGTTGCAAAAAAAAAGTGTGCGTTGTAACGTCATACATCCTTTTATCCTGTATATGTCAAGCCCAGGAAGAAATGGATCAAACCAATTTGTATAAACATGGGAATCAGATCCTGTAAAGAGGCAGAAAGAATATAAAAGACTGACACAGCACAAAAAATAGTATTTAGTGTAAGTACATTTTTACTAGCTGTAAGTTTTCTAAGGGCCAAAGCAGGACTGAAGTTGTGATGAACATGTTTTAGCATTTCCATAGTAACTTTCAATGAAATCAGCCTGTGTATGTAGATACAAATGTAATAAGGGACTTTTGGTTACACATTATATTAATCTGAAACTTTTACTATTATTGTTTTTTATTAAATGCCGTAGGAATGGAAGCATAAACAAAGGAATGATGAAGTAGGGGTTTTTATCAGTGTTATCTTCACTTTTATATCGATGCCTATTTCAATATAATTATATATGTATTTATGTTCTTTGTTATAGTGGCGATAGGTCAAACATAAGCCAGTCCCCTTGTTTTATTTGTAATGATATTGCTGCAATATTTGTACATGGAAACTGTATGTGTTCAAATGTATCTTTTAAGGTTCAAAAGAACCGAAATAAAGATTTTTGATGATGATGATTGTCCAGCAACAGCAATAATTCTTTTCACAGAAAAGGGAGTATTTATATATGAACTCAAAGTAAAATACTACATTCATTAAAAAAATACAGATTAGGGCTCTAGCATTTCACTGGTGGGTCCCTAAATTCCACTCCACTCCCCTCTCCTATCAATAATGGTTATTCCCCATTCAGTATAGGCAACACTCAGGTCAAGCCCCACTACTATTCCAAGTCTCAGGAGTCTCAATCCCACTTTTTAGTTAATTTAGAAATGTTCCAGCAGCAAAGTACTTTCTGGCAGGCAAAATCCCCAGGGGCTGTCTGGCCTAACAATCAGTCTTACCCGCACCAGCAGGATCTGAGAGAACTTTGGGGCATATTATCAAGACAGGCGATAAAATTATCGCCGCTTTAGTGGCAGGAAACTGCCGCTAAAACGGCGATAATGGGCTTGATAATATGCTATATGGAATTCCTATTGAAGCCCATGTTAGATGTGAAGGACATCTAACCTGAGCTTCAATTGTCGCAAGGAAGGACAGATACGTCAGTATAACTGACGTATCTGTCGGCACAAAAAGTGGCGCATTGCTGGAGTTGTGTCGGAAGCCTGACGCAACTCCAGCAATGTTCCTTTCACATGGGGTAAGCCCCATGTGAAAGGGCCTGCATCACCCTCACGCCTGCCATGAGGCAGGCGTAAGGTTTTGACGCATTGGCGTCCTAGTAGTGGCGCAGCGAAATCTCATAGATTTCACTGCGCCACTCCTACGACCCTTTCTTGCGGGGGTACGCCCACCCTGTATTCATTATACCAGGCGCAGGTATAATGTAGCGCAGGGGTTTACGAAGTGACTCAGCTACCTAGATGCGTCACTTCGTAAATATGGCACGACATGGCGCATGTTTTACGCCACTGGTACGTCACAAAAATTAACGCATCGGTGGCGCAAAAGTGACGCAGGAGCTCATAAATGAGCCTCTTCATATATCTGGTTATCACCAAATTCACAACTATGCCAAAAATAAAAGTAAACAATCAAAGCTATAGTGTCAGTTAACACATACACCTACCTCAAACGAGACAAAAAGCATACCAATCTTTCATATTCAAAGTACCTGAACTGTTAAAACCTCTGGTCACACTTTAAAACAACACACTACACCAAGCATATACATTAAACACCCATTGCAACACACTAATGATGATACTACTGAAACAGAACACAGACTTCGATCTGTGACAGAATCCCGAAGGTTTTAGCGTGAAGGTACCTGCACCCAAGAACGCTATGAAGCCATGCTAACGCCAATGCAAAGCCATGACAATTCGATTAAAATAATATACAATAACATAAAATAGAATTTTGAAACAAGCTTTGACAGTCAACTAGCCGCATAGTATATGGTTGTAGAAGTCATATAAGGTAGAGGGAGCTAGATGGACATTTTTTAAGGTAGCTGTGATCCATAGTTGAGAGGAAGAACCCGTTCAACAATTTGTATTTTTTTATGTCCCTTCTAATGTGTGTCACTACACATGCGTATTACAATGTTGATTAGTTAGAAGATGAGAACATTTCTTGTTTCTTGTGAAGATTAGCAATGGACCACGCTGTGCTAGCAGATACCTTTAACTTAATTGATGCAGCATGGAGGAGCACAACAATATAAAGCTCACTTTATAACTTCCCTGAATGGAAATGTTAGCATATTTCATTGAGTATTTTGAGTAGAATGTAGTGTGTTTGTTTTCTTTAGGCAGTTTTGAGGAAGGATTGTTCAGGGACCAGTATGGGATCCTTATGAGTCAGATTTAGGTGCAGGAATCTCGGTGGCCAGAATCAACATTTTTAGCTAGTATACCCCAGCAAAACCTGGCTGTTAAATGTTATTTGGAGGGGTAAATAAGTTGCTGACTTGGCTTTACCAGTCACAAACCACATATGACCCACTATTCTGTGTCTGAATAATAGGTAATTTCCAAACCCATTGACACCCTGCTCTGAGCAAGTGGTAAATAGGATCCGGACATTGCTGTGGGCCATTATTACATTACGGGCGATCTCCTGCCATGCACGGCCTTTAGATGTACATTGAGTAGGGTTGGCCACAGACTATGCCGCCAGGTCTTGTACCCAGCCCCCGTGTGCACCACCCAACCTTGCACAGCCTTTGGTTGGGAGAAGGGCCTGGCTTGTGGCCACACATGTTTATTTGTATTTTTTAGCCACTTCTCCGGATCTGCAAATCCACCACAAAACTCCAGGGGACCTGCTGAGAGCTTCAGAGGATCTGTGGATCCAGAGAATGGTGAAACATTTTTTTTTTTCGTTTGGAACAGAGTGACCCTCTTCCCTCCCACACGTTGCCCAGGCGGTAAGGATATCCCTACCCTGCTCCCTTCTATTCTCTCTCTAAAAAAATTCCAGGACTCAAGTACTGTGTCCCCAAGCCCATAAATTGTGGCCACAACATTTTCCACTGGATGCGGACAACTAATGGGATCCTTCCTCAGGCTTGCAGGTCCTCAGATCCATCACGAATAGTCATGGTCAACCAGTCAGAGCGCAGCTGGATCCAAAGATCCTCAGCGATGCATCCATGAATAGTCAACAGCATGAAATATCTATAGTTTTCTAAATGTTTCTGAGACTATTGAATGGAATTAAATCAAATCACAAAAAGCATGCTTTTAGGACCAAGATCTTGCTTTATGCCAAATGTGGTGTAATTCCCTTCCGGCGTTTTGGCTTTAGATGTGTCTCATTTTTGATGAAAAAATGGGCAAAATGTGTTTTGAAACCTTTTCCTCAGTGTCTGTTTGATGGATCACTCTGAAACTTACCAGGAAGGAGCCGATAGTGGAAGAACAATTTTTTGGGGGAAAGTTTTGTGAATTGTCATCAAACGGCACTAAAGTTATTAGCAAACACAATCAATCTATCTATCTATCTATCTATCTATCTATCTATCTATCTATCTATCTATCTATCTATCTATCTATCTATCTATCTATCTATCTATCTATCTATCTATCTATCTATCTATCTATCTATCCATCTATCTATCTATCTATCTATCTATCTATCTATCTATCTATCTATCTATCTATCTATCTATCTATCTATCTATCTATCTATCTATCTATCTATCTATCTATCTATCTCTCTATCTCAGTGGTCTATTTGTCTGTCTATCTATCTATCTATCTATCTATCTATCTATCTATCTATCTATCTATCTATCTATCTATCTATCTATCTATCTATCTATCTATCTATCTATCTATCTATCTATCTATCTATCTATCTATCTATCTATCTATATCTATCTATCTATCTATCTATCTATCTATCTATCTATCTATCTATCTATCTATCTATCTATCTATCTATCTATCTATCTATCTATCTATCTATCTCAGTGGTTGCAACTGTGTAGCTATAGTTAGGTCAGCATTTCAATGTATTTTTTGTCTTGGTTGACAGATTGTGCTTTTTCTAATTCGGTGTAAAGTTTTTGAGAAATTAAGGTAAAAAAATAATGGCATATCTGCACAGTTGGGTCCGAGGGGTCCGAGGGACCCTCGTGAGAGTCCCTTGGAGCCAATTAAAAAAAATATAGTGTTCTTATAAGCACAGGGAGCTGTTTTCCCTTGGGCCAATTTGCAAGTGCTCTGATTGGCTGCCAGCAACATGAGAAAAATGCTGCTGGCAGCAACTACAGGCTCAGGGACTTGGTTCCCTGTCCTGAAGTTAAAAAAAATAATATAAGGGACTGGGTAGGTATATTCTGTCTCCCTAATCCCTGTGAGGGGGACCCAGAGGGACATTCCAGGAACAAAATTCTTAAAAATCAGTAATTTTGTGCCATTATCCCACGGAATTTCTGTGGGATTGTGGAAAAAAATGGTGGTTCATCATTATTTTAATAATTTGGGGAGGAGGAATGAGTGGGTCCCCTCCCTAAGCCATTGTAGGTTCTGAGGACACCATCCCTGGAACAAAACTAAGTTTAAAGAGAGGAGTGCCATACAGCCCCCTACCTGGGCCTCTAGAGGCCCTGATGAATTTGGGCCCCAGGCATGGAGTCCCTGGGTCTAATAAGGCTGTCTGAGAGGGGGGCCCAAATGCTCCTCTCCCCTTAAAATTTGCCCCCAGTAGGACGGGGTCCCAGGTGCCTTAAAAGGTTCAGGGTGGGAGGCCCATGGTCCCCTCCCATTTTTTATTGCTTTTGGCCCTGAGTTCCCTGGGTCCCAATAGGTCTTGGGGATGGGGGTTGCATGGTCTGCCTACCCTTTAAAAAAAAAATTACCCTGGGAATGGGGGTTCCCACAGCCCGAAGGCCAACTGTACACTGCCCCATCCTGAGGGGTGTTTGGCTGCCTGCAGGGTGTTTGGCGACAGGGCCCGGCCACGGGCCGCGGCCAAACCCCTTTCATGTATGACCAAATGCTGTGCATGGCAGGGTGTTGACTTTACATATGGTAACAAAATGTGACTTCATATTAAAAAAAACTAGAAATTCACTGAAAACAACAAAAGTTAAAGTGACATTATAGTTAAGGATTGTTATAATATTTTACTTTACATTAAAAAACATAGAAATTCACTAAAAAAACAAAGGTTAAATTGACATTACAGTTAGGTGGATATGTCACTGCCAACATAACCTTTGAACTAAAGAAAACCCAGATATTCAGCATTTATACTTAGCAGAGCCACCTATAACTTGTGCCCCAGCCATACACAGCTTACAGTCTCACATATTACATCACTGATGACATGTTCTATGGCATCATTTATGACATCACTGATGACATCTCAAATGACATAATTGACGACATCAGTGATGACATCATCCAAGCTTTTTTTGTACACATTACTCTATAAACTAATATGGGATTAGAAGTCTGAAAGTAAGTACAAAATAGCTCAGAATAATAGGAAGCATCATTAATGCCATCACAGATACAATTCCCTTACAGATGTATGGTAAATCCTCCATTACGCTATTGTTCAATATGTATACAGCTGTTCAAAGAATGCAGAGTTCCTCAAGATACTCAACGTCTTCCAGAATTATTTCCCTATTACTGACAGCTTTTATCTGTATCAAACCCCTCTCAGTCACCAAACCAACATTGACAAATTAAGTTGATATGAGTAGAACAGTGGGTACTGAAACAGTATTTACTCTATAGCGAGGGTTTACATAGAACCGCACTGTTTGCAGACAGTAAAACTATCATGAAAAAAACCTCACAGAGTATTAAAAATGTTTCTACTAAGAACAGTAAACACACAATGCAAAACTTGTCAAAAAGACACTATTCACTGAAAATAAACAAGGTCTGAAGGTGCTAAAGATCATAATACCTGCAGCGTTCATACTGGGGAGAAAACTTTACAGATAGCCCATCTTCTGAAGCAAAAAAGCACAGGATTTTATGTTTTGTAGAAATTGTCATGCTGAAACAATTCTGTCTAATAACTCAAGGCTGCTTACATACTTAGAGGCTTTTTTACAAGCCCATTGTGTCGCTGGTGCGTCACGTTTTTGGATGTCCCAGTGGCACAGTGTGCCCGCCCATAATTACAAGGCCAGGTAAAGCCTCCCAGCGTGGCTTGTCATGGGTTTGCAAATATGGCCTCCTTTCATGCGTTGCTCTGCGTCAAAGGCGCGTTCCATGGGTGTTGCAGTGGGTGTTCCCTCTCAACATGCATAGAATATGACACAGTCCCAGAGTTACAAGGTTTCGTAAACCTGGGAATGCATCAGATACCTAAGCCTCCCACGGGAGGCGTGAGGAGGGGCAATGAGGAGAAATACCTTTATTTCTCCTTGGTTTTCTTCTTTCTGTGTGTGCTGCATTCTGCAACCCACATAGAAAGAGGAATACACCTCTTGTGATTGCTTTTGTGCTGGAAGGTCTCCCTTCCTGCACAAAAGAATCTGCCCTACACCATAGACACCCTTGCACCATGAGGTTGCCTGCTTTGGCGCATGGCAGTCCTTTGCGTGCCAGCACAGGGGAAAAGGACAGGAATTGTAGATACAGTGCATTCCTGTCCCTTTCTTTTGACTCACAGCAGAGCAGCAGGAATGCTTGCTGAGCTGATGTGCGTTAAAATATTGTTAATGAGGCCCTCAGCATCTACTACATAGAATCTTTTCCCTTTTATAAATGTTTACATCTAAGCAAAAAAATGTGTGTGGAACATATTGGACACAAGTCGTCATCTGTCATCTGCACACAGAGTTACTTTTCAATAGAAAGATTTATAACATGTTCAATACCTCTACACACCTATGATGCATTAGGTGTGGATGCAGTTTGTAAACACTCAGACACATTAGCTGGACACAGGCTGTAGAATATTAGGAAGAAAAGTAATAGGGTAGTTACCCGCCACTCTGTAAACTATTAAACAAACTAACAGACTAATTTAATGATATTAATTAGTGATGTCATAGAACATGTCATGAGGGATGTATTATGTAAAGTCATAAGCAGTGCATGGTGGGGCCACAAGCTATAGTTAGCTCTGCCAACTATAACTGGTGAATATCTGTGGTATTTTAAGTTAAAAACATTAATGTTGTGACTGACAGCTTCACCTAACTATAACGTCACTTTTACCTTTGCTTTTTCAGTGAATAAATATAGATATGGATATAGATATATTACCTAGTGGCAGTCGTACTAGTCATAGATAGGACCAAGTTAGCACATTAACCCCTTCAGCGCGGCGTGGATTACCGCGCCGAGCTGAAGGGTTCGTGCGCGGGCGGGGCTGTGATGGAGCGGTTCCGTCATCCGCACAGCGCGACCGACGCGCATGACGGTACCGCTCCATCACAAGCATGGAAGGGGTTAATAGAATGTTTTGGTTTGGCAATAACTTTGATGCTGTTTAATGAATCTTCATGAAACTTTCCAAAATGAAAGTTCATCCACCTCAGCTCCTTCCTTGAAAGTTTCAGAGTCAACGAAGGGCCGAGAAAAAATGTGGGTCCCAAAATTCAATTTCCACATGCAAATTCTATGGGGATTTTTAACATTACTACAGCCCAAACATCTGAACGGAAACCCACCTAATTTGCCAGAAATATAGATCTTTACCCAGAAAATGTGCT
This sequence comes from Triturus cristatus, assembly GCF_964204655.1. NCBI lineage: Eukaryota > Metazoa > Chordata > Amphibia > Caudata > Salamandridae > Triturus > Triturus cristatus. Next base: position 472,736,572 of record NC_140580.1, on the reverse strand, counting down.
TTCTTTGATTTAATGTAAATTCGTTCAGCAGTTTCTGAAAAATTAGGGTTCAAAATGTATGTATAGCTGGACAGTTTGGTTCTCGAGGCTCTCGTAGGAGACCTGCGAGCATGCAACCTTAAATAATAGGGCAATCTGATTGGCCCAAAGTAAAAACGTTCCCGTAGCCCGTCTTGTTCCTGGGGGAGCAATAAGCTGCAGCAAGCCCACAGGAATATGTGCTCCGATTGGCTGCTTGCAAATTGTGCAGAAATATTACGGCCACCATTCCCATTTCAAGACATGAAGACTCAGTCTCTGTGTCCTGAAAATGAAAATAAAGGTATAAGGGGAAGGATATAGGTACATTTTTGGGGGGTTGCTGCGATTCCCCAGGACTCTTGTGGGAGTCAACGGGACCCCCTGTATTAGAAGTGGGCTTATGGATGCCGGAGTATGCACCCTGTACAAGCAGGAACCACCACTCTAGTCAGGGTAAAATAGATACACACTAAAAGATGACCTGTGTTCACTCGCTGGTAACTTCGCATAGAGCAGTCAGGCTTATCTAAAGAGGCAATTTGTAAAGTATTTGTGTAACACACGCATACAATAACACTATGAAAACACCACAAAATACTCCACACAGGGTTAGGAAAATAGATTATATTTTTATGAGTAAAACAAGACCAAAATGACAAAAAAATAAGTAGAACCTGAGCTATGAAGCTTTAAAGAATAAACAAAAAGGTAGTGCTCAGAAGTAAATAACGCTTAGGGGTTATTTGAGATCGTGCTGGACCTGGGTAAAAAGTTCAGGCCGACCGCAAAGGAAGGCAGACCTAATACAAGACTCACACAGGTCCAGCTGAAACATTGGATGGAGCAAGCGGCTATGTCGAAGACTCGTGTCGGTTCCGATGCACGCAGGCAATGAAGGCTTCATTGACGAACCCCTTTACGATGCAGGCACTGGGTCAACATCGAGCAGCGCTGTCCATCAACGGCGAGCCACACAGTCCGTCAAAGTGATGTCGGCAATCAGCTCCTGCGTCGAAGGGCAATGCGTTGGTTCTGATAGGCACTAAGTAGTCAGTGTGTTGACTTTGATGGTTCTGTACAGCAGAAGTAACTTTTTAAGGGTCCAGGACTGGATTCGCATCACTTGGCAGGGCAGGACTCACTGACGACAGAGTCCAGGTGCTGTTGCAGGGTTGAAGGGTGTCTTTGATGGCCCTGAAACTTCCGAACGGTGAGCAATCCAGCAAGCCCTTGGTTCACTCTGGGTTCAAGTGAGATTAGTCCAGTCCTTGTCCTCAGCGTGGCACAGATCAGTAGGCAGCAGGGCAACACAGTAAAGCAGAAAATCAGTTCTTACAAAGCAACAGTCAAGCAGAGTGGCACATCTTGGAGCACTGCAGTCTTTACTATATCCAGTCTTGCCTTTGAAGTGGGGGGGATTTTAAAGCAGGCCCTTGAAGTGCATAGGTCCCTCTTTCATTCCAGCCCTGTCTCCAGACTATCAGTATGGGGTAATCAGCCCTTTGTGTGGTAAACAGGAGACTGCCTTTTGAGTTGTAAGTGTCAGTTCCCTCTCTCAGAATGCAGATGAATGCAGATGAGTTCTCTGTCACACCCACCCTTCCTGTGGTTGTGGCTGTCTAGAGGGAATGAACAAAGAGTAGCTGTCACCCACCCCAGACGTGTATTGGAGATAGGCTGCAAGGCACACAGAGCAGTGAGAGCAGAGACATGTCTACTTTAAAAGTGGCATTTCTAAATCAGTAATATTAAATCCAAGAAGAGGATGTATCATTCCTATTTCAAAGTTATGGAACTCAATGCATCTACTCCTTTCTAATCAGGAATTCCAGCTTAAATGTGTATTAAGGAATTCCCAATACTAGACTGTGAGAGAAGTCAACCTCACAGTAGTGGAAAATGAATGTGGGTGTTTGTCTCTACGTTACACAGCACCCTACCCTTAGAGCTACCTGGGGCCTACCTTATCGATGATTTATGTGTAATAAAAGGGGAGTCTAAGGCTTAGTAAGTGATTTCAAATGTCAAGTCTAAGTGGCAGTGAACTGCACACACAGGCCTTGAAATGGCAGGCATGAGAGAGGTTTGAAAGGCTACATGTGTGGGTGGAACAACCAGTCCTGGAGGCACACTAGTCGCAGTTAGATTACAGGCCCTGTGTATGTGGCATACCACTTGACAATGGACTTATAAGTAAACAAAATATGCAAATTTTGCATACACCAATGTTAATATGTTTAGGGGAGAAGCACATACACTTTAGCATTGGTTAGTAGTAATAAAATGCTCAAAGTCCTAGGGCCAAATATACAGCACAAAGAGGAGGTAAGCAGGAAAACGTTTGTGGGGACGACCACCCTATGGATGACAGATCTAACACCCTGCTCCAGTGAGAGTCCCATGGGAATGCAGGGGCAGTGTTGGCTCTTGGGAGAGTCCAGCGAGATCCAAAAATCTTTTATATAAAGGGGGGCATGAGTGCCTGTGCCAAAGGCTGTGTGTAGTGGGTGGATGGCTGCCCGCACGGGGTTGGCTGCCGACAGGGTGTTGGGTGCAGGGTATCGTCACAGGGCTGGCCCTATGGCCAACCACACACCTCCAGAGGCCATGCGTGGAGGGTGACTTGGCATAGTTAGCATGGCATTAAAATATTACTTTATGTTAAATAAAACCTACAAATTCACTGATAAAAAATTCAAAAGTTAAAGTGGTTTTATAGTTAGGTGTGGCGATAATATCTTACCTTGCATAAAAAACCTCAGAAGTTGTCCAAAAAACCCAAAGGTTAAAGGGATTGTATAATTAGATGAAAATGTCAGCTATAGTTAGTTCAGGTGATTATAACTCACACCTTCACCATGCACAGCTTATGACCTCACATATTGCATTATTCAAAACATCGTCTATGACATCATTGATAACATTACTAATGACATCTGAAATAGCATATTTCATGAGAACACCATGCATTGCGGGGACACACCGTATTTTGGCCATGTCTCTGCCTTGAACATGGGTAGCATGTTAACCGACACCAGTGCTCTTTAAACAAAACAGCTATGCCCAATATATATTATTTTCCCCATGTCTGCATAGGATTGCAATCCCAAATAAAAAAGAAATAGTATACCACACTAATTGTGTAAATTGCTTTTCAGTTGATTGAGCATTTATAATTTTATGAGGATATAGTGAGACAGGTTATGTTTCTTAATATCAATAACCTTTTCTGAATTGAACCATTGAGTGATCTTTATAAAGCCCAATTGGGTATTACTATGTTACTTACAGGATCATATTCAGGGCAAGGTTTTTCATGCTGAATTAAAACCGCACTTTTCTTTGGGTGCACCAACCATTAATCACTGGGTTTGGGGTAATTATTCACACTTCTTTTAGAGGATAAGGTTTGTTACCTTCACATATATGTAAATCATTGGTGTATTATTCCTATTTCAACTGATTGAGAATGTTTTTGCTAGAAATGCTTTTTTCATTTAAGATTAAAATACTATGAAGATATGGAAAAATCAATATGTATTTGGCAGTGCTATTTCGTGTCATTAACATTAAGTAACTGTTTCTGTTATGTAAATAATGCCTCACAACACCATTCAAAGATGGCGGAAGCATACCCTTTGGGAGTACCAGGATCATTGAAACAATTGTTTATGTTACAAATTACATTTGTTATAAATACACTGGAGTCTGTTAACCTACTACCTGTGATCAAAGCCGAGATTCAGCTGAAACACATCAGGTTTTCTGCTGATTAAATATTGTCTTGCACTGCAGCTCTGGAGACATAAGAGTGTGTGTGTGTTTCTCAGCGTGTAATGCCTGTGTGTGCGTGCATGCATGTGTGTGAAAAAACAAAGGCTAAAGAGATGTTATAGTTAGGTAGGGTATTCTCTTAAGTTAAAAAAATCATAAAAAATGCAAAGGTTAACATGAATTTATAGTTTGGTAGGGTAATAGGACCTTAGCTTATGTTAAAAAAAACTATAATTTGACTGTAAAAAATAATGGTTGAAGTGACATTGTAGTCAAGTGTTGAAATGAGATGAAAACTAATAATAAACAACTAAAAAACCATTTAAATTCACCAGTTATAGTTTACAGAGCTAACCTATAAATTGGGACCCCTCAATTATTACATCAATCATCACATGTCAAATGACATCATTTATGATGACATCTAAAATTATCTCATTGCTAAAATCACTGATTACATCATACATTTATTCTGACAGCATCCTATTGGGTTAGTGGACCTGAAGGAATACAATCTGGTACCTGTATGGACAGTTTTTCAACACCAATTATGTGATGATAGACATAATCTTTAAATACATGCTAGACACACAGGATATCTGTCAAGGTCTTCACATTTGGTCGATGTTATCCCCTTATTACAGGTATTCATCAAGCCCACAAACAAACTTTCTTCACAGACATTAATGGGGTGTCCGCTTTTCAATTTTCTAGCAGCCTAAATCATTGAGCTGATATTTTATTCACCTTAAGGGTATCACCCTCGAAAAGACTTCACATGGTCCATAATTTTAAGTAACGAGGTTGACAAATACCCATTTGCCCAACAAGATTTGCACTTTGCGCTCTCGTGCCCTCTACCAGGGGGCCAAATTGTGGGACAGTCCACTGTTATAATAAGCTTCTGGACCCTCCTCGTTATGCAAATACTGACTTCCAGCCATTTGGACTCTACTTGGAAATGGCCATCCATCCATGCCGGGTTTTGTGGAAGCCAGCCTGCTCATGCATAAAGCCAACCTGCTCATGCTTGAAACTCCATTACCTAGAATTCCCTGCTCACTGCTTCATCTCCACCCCTGCAGGCCAAGGATGGGTGGAGGAATTCAGCTCACCTGTGGATGGCTGCTGCTAGCCTGCTCACACCTGATGCATGTGATTACTGCAAGCTCTTTTAAGCCCCAGCTCTCTTCAGTCCAGTGTTGGTCATTGTAGCTCTGTACCGGTGAGACCGACCCTTCTTTCCAGTGCTTCCTGAGCTTTTGCTGTCCTTGTTTCCAGTGTTTCCTGAGCTGCAGCAGTATTCCTTGTTCCTGAATTAGCACTGCCTGCAGTGCTACCTTGACTCCTGAGCTTTAGCTCAATTCTAGTTCCTTCTCCAGCACTGCGTTCAGTGCTACTTTGTTGATTTCTGAACCAGCACTATTCTAGTATACCCTTGTAGCCTCCCCTTCTTTATATCCTTTTCCAGTCCCTGCCTTTCTTCCCATTTCCTTGGTTCTAGTTCCTAGTTTGCTATCTTTCTATTACTACTGCTTCGCTTCTAATGCCTTGTATGTTTGTTACTTGCTTTCTGCCAAGTGTGCCCAGTGATTTCCTTAGTTTCCTGTTAAGCACTCCTCCTTGCTAGCTCCTTGTCTATTGTGCTTATATTTGTGTGTTCCTGCTTGATCGCCAAGATCTGTGGGCACTGCTGACAAACTAGGTGGTGTTTTTTGTTCACTGTGAATATTGTCTTTGAGTTACATTTTTAACATCACCATAGGTATCAGCTTCACAGACCCTGCCTTTGCATGCATATCCTACATGTGGGTATTTGCAGTCAGTATCTGTAACTGCAATTGTGGCTGAGGAACTTACTGAGCTTCAGTCTTACCGTGTGGAGCTCCTGAGTGCTTTACCCTGCATTCCCTTTATTGTTAATGTAGTTTTATATAAGTGTCTTGCACATCCGTCCTGGGTGTAGTTATTCTGAATGCTAAATTGCCTAATTAGTGCTTGTTCTGTCTGAGTCTTAGCCATCTTGTTCCTTAGTGCAGGCTTTCCCTTTGGATCACTTTTCTCCTCTAACTTCCTATGTGATCCTGGGCAGTGCTCTACCCCTCTTTCTGCTTACGTTTTCTACCCAGATGCCAGTCTTTGCTCAAGTCCCTGACTGTGTCCCAGACAGTCCTGGACAGGTTCTGATGGATGTATGACGTTACAACGCATGCTATTACAACGCATACCTTTACAACGCATTTTTTACACCGCAAGTACTACTACAACGCATTACTTTACAACGAATACTCTTACAACGCAAAACCTATTAAAATACTGAAAAGTGCTGTTACAACGAAATCTATTACAACGCATACCATTACAACGCGATTTTTTTTTTTTAATTAAATTAAAAGTACAATAAAATCTGGCACGGGATGCAGGGAAATTAGGGGTTTTAGGGTGGGGAAGTGTATTAAAATGTGGAGAACAACTGAGCGTAAATCTACTGAAATGCTTAACCAAATTAGTACTCGAGTATTAAAATTAATACTCGAGTATTAAAATTAATACTCATAATCCCCAAATAAATTCCGTTTTCACACATTTCAAAGATTAACAAAAAGAACGATAGTTAAAACAACAGTACTAAAAAATGTTTTATCAGGAATAAATCGGAAAGTAAGTAAACAGAGTAAAACACACATAAACATAGGCGCCATTTTAACCATCTCACTTGTAAAACTTGTCCTACCACAGTTTCTATGTAAACAATACCAAAAGACATGTTCCAAAATGGATGCCAAAACGGAGCAAATGAATGAAAACAATATTTTTTAAAAAGCATTTTTAAATTATCAGTTTTCCACAGTAAAACAAAGCATTTAAAAAAACACAACGAACGCAGTTTTTAAAAAAATTAATAGTGACACAGAGTAAAACTTATAAATACAAGGAAGACACCATTTTGCACTCAGTTGATTATCAACTAGCAGAGAGACCAGACGTGAAAAGCTGACCCTCTGTCACCTCCACTGCGACCTCCTCAGAGAGAGCACGGATTTCATTCGTAAAAGCATTACAATAGAGCAACTACTAGTAAGTCATTATAATAATTTTAAACGTTGGTTTTGAGGAAAATATATTTTCTTAACCCAAAAAAAAATTAAATTAAATTCTTAATAATAACTTTTAAAATGTACTGTTTCTAATTTATTATCACTAAAAATACACACCAACTTAAAACAAGTATTTTATTTTCCAAAAACAGAAACTCGGAATATATTGATATTCAACAACAGGTGTACCTAATTGAGCATCACCACCACGTAAACGACTGACATATAAAATTGTGAAGGTAAATGTAATTTATTTGTAATGGTTTTAATTGTAAAACATATTTTTAAAAATTACCTAAAGTGATGTATGGCAATGGTGTTTTGTTTTTAAACCTCAATCTCACTACATCATAAACGAAAAAATAGCATGATGCAGGAGTAACAATTACTAATAAGACTAGAGTTGAGTACTACATCTGAAAAAGCGATTCATATTACTAGGGCAACTATTTCTATTCAAAGTCCTCGAATATTCTGCATTATAGTAATTTAGTGATAGTATCGGATTAACCTTTTTTTTTCTTCCGAAAAATGCATTAAATGTGTAATATGTTTTCTTTCACCAATTGTTACTCATACTCCTTTGTCATATATCAAATTGTTGTTAAAATTTATTTTTTTAACAACCAACGTTGGCTAAGGAACATTAATTTATTCAAGTTTTTTTTTCCACAGAGTACATCTGTACCAAAAAAAAAGTTTACCCTGCTGCAAGCATTAGCTTAAAGGCACGAAAACAAGCAATAACAGAAAAAGGTATGTTACCTTTTGAGTATTATTTTTAATATACATTTTTAAACCTTCTTTTTGCAATTATTACTCCTCTAACGTACCAAATTAGTTAAATAATGGATAGTTTACAGTAACAATATACTATTTCTTCTCCAGGAAGGTGCAACATTAGGGAGATTTTTTTATAGTGTAGGGGTACATATCTCTATTTCAACTACAGGAAGGTGCATTGGTTAGTACAGTGTCATGTAGTATTAGTTATATTGTATGTCATTATTAATTTAAATATACTCAGATTTTAAATTTCAAACCAACGTTAATTTTTTTATTATCCTCTTTTTTTTCAAAAGACAGCAATTTGATTCCTTACAGAAAGATTCTTTCCACCACAAACGTTAAATCTAGAACCAACAGACCAAATCATCCTCCGAAGCCTTATCCAGAAAAGCAAGTTCTACAAAACAAGGTATTGATTTTCATGATGGTTTCTTAACCTTCAATATATTAGACTTGCTATCTCATTGCTAATGTTGAAAAAAAAACCAATTTAATTATGGTTACATTTGCAGAATTCAGAATTTTATTTCATGACTAAAGGATGGTGTAGCATTAGGGAAAGTGTTCTCTACTGCAACTTATTACAAATATACAAGTTTTCCAAAATTATTGTAAAATCGCATTTCTCAACATCGTTCAGTTTTCTCATTCTTTTCTTTTTTCACTTTTTCAGACATTTATTTTTCCATTCCAAATCCAATCACCTCATAAGTGTCTACTGCTGCCTACACGCCATTCCCAATTTAGAAAAGTCAGCAAGAAAAGCAAATTCGAATTAAAAAGGTAATTTTATCCAACATTCTAAGGTGCACCAGTTCTAAATATGTACCATGCTGTAGGGGTAACAATTACTATTCTAACTCCAGGAAGGTGCATCAGTAGGGAAAGTGTTGGATGGTGTTGGGGTGCAATTTACTATTCTAACTCCAGGAAGGTGCAGCAGTAGGGAAAGTGTTGGATGGTGTAGGTGTGCAATTTACTATTCTAACTCCAGGAAGGTGCATCAGTAGGGAAAGTGTTGGATGATGTAGAGGTGCAATTTACTATTCTAACTCCAGGAAGGTGCAGCAGTAGGGAAAGTGTTGGATGGTGTTGGGGTGCAATTTACTATTCTAACTCCAGGAAGGTGCAGCAGTAGGGAAAGTGTTGGATGGTGTAGGGGTGCAATTTAGTATTCTAACTCCAGGAAGGTGCAGCAGTAGGGAAAGTGTTGGATGGTGTTGGGGTGCAATTTACTATTCTAACTCCAGGAAGGTGCAGCAGTAGGGAAAGTGTTGGATGATGTAGAGGTGCAATTTACTATTCTAACTCCAGGAAGGTGCATCAGTAGGGAAAGTGTTGGATGATGTAGGGGTGCAATTTACTATTCTAACTCCAGGAAGGTGCAGCAGTAGGGAAAGTGTTGGATGGTGTTGGGGTGCAATTTACTATTCTAACTCCAGGAAGGTGCAGCAGTAGGGAAAGTGTTGGATGGTGTAGGTGTGCAATTTACTATTCTAACTCCAGGAAGGTGCATCAGTAGGGAAAGTGTTGGATGATGTAGGGGTGCAATTTAGTATTCTAACTCCAGGAAGGTGCATCAGTAGGGAAAGTGTTGGATGATGTAGGGGTGCAATTTACTATTCTAACTCCAGGAAGGTGCATCAGTATAGAATGTGTTTGATGGTGTAGGGGTGCAATTTACTATTCTAACTCCAGGAAGGTGCAGCAGTAGGGAAAGTGTTGGATGGTGTTGGGGTGCAATTTACTATTCTAACTCCAGGAAGGTGCATCAGTAGGGAAAGTGTTGGATGATGTAGGGGTGCAATTTACTATTGTAACTCCAGGAAGGTGCATCAGTATAGAATGTGTTTGATGGTGTAGGGGTGCAATTTACTATTCTAACTCCAGGAAGGTGCAGCAGTAGGGAAAGTGTTGGATGGTGTAGGGGTGCAATTTACTATTCTAACTCCAGGAAGGTGCATCAGTAGGGAATGTGTTGGCTGGTGTTGGGGTGCAATTTACTATTCTAACTCCAGGAAGGTGCATCAGTAGGGAAAGTGTTGGATGGTGTAGGGGTGCAATTTACTATTCCAACTCCAGGTAGGTGCAACAGTAGGGAAAGTGTTGGAGGGTGTAGGGGTGCAATTTACTATTCTAACTCCAGGAAGGTGCAGCAGTAGGGAATGTTTAGGATGGTGTAAATGTTATGTTTTAGGTAAATCATAAATTTATTCAGGCTAATTTTTGTGTCTTTTCTCCTCTTTTCAGATAATGTCTAGCCTGGGAGCTGCCAACTTTATTAAATCCAGGAAGGGCAAAAATTTGTTAAACCATGGTGGATACATATATAGTAAGGAAAGAATAAGTTTAACTAGAAATCATTGGAGGTGTGTGCAATACTACACTACCCATTGCAGTGGCAGAGCGGTTACTGTTGATAATTTGGTTGTGAAAACCACAGAACATAACCACTCTGCCTCTGCAATGGATGTAGAAATTAGAGAAACAATAAACGAGATGAAAGCTATTGCAAGCACCTCCAATGATTCCACAGGATCAATTTTAAGAGAGGTTGCACAGCATGTCCCCAGTCATGTTGCTAGTAACATGCCTATAATACCTAATTTGAGAAGAATTATTCAGAGACAAAAGCAGGCAAGTAACATTCAATTATCTACACCACATACTTTCTCTGACATTAGAATTCCTCATGATCTTTCTATTTCTTTTTCTGATGAACCTTTCCTTCTGCATGACAACGAAAACCCTCAGAAACGTATTTTAATTTTTAGTACCCCACGTAACCTTGCTAAGTTAGAAACTAGTGAAATTTGGATGATGGATGGGACGTTTAAAAGTACACCCCACCCTTTCACTCAAATTTACACTATACATGCTAAAATTAACAATAGTGTAATTCCCTTAGTTTATAGTTTGCTACCTGATAAGACTTCTGCAACATACACTGAACTTTTATCAGTGATTAAAAGTAAAACATCTTCAAGTCCTCGAAAAATAATGATTGATTTTGAATTGAGTATGATCAATGTGATCACTAAAACGTACACGGATACCCAAATTCAGGGATGTTTTTTCCATTTTTCGCAGGCATTTTGGCGTAAATTACAGAAAACATCCCTAGTTGCAGAATATTCTCGGGATAGCAAACTACAATTTGAACTAAAAAAATTAACTGCACTTTGTTTTGTTCCTCCCGATAGTGTGGACGAGTACTACACTGCAATTATAGAATCTGTTTATTATACGAGTAACGAAGAAAAATTGGCACCCATTCTAAATTATTTTGAGGACACATGGATTGGACACCTAAGCAGATCGGGTCGCAGGAGGAAGCCACGATTCCATGTGGAGTGGTGGAACTGCTACACGAGTTGTTTAGAGGGAGAAGCAAAAACAAACAATGCCATTGAGGGATGGCATAACTCCTTCAACCATACAATTGGTAAACCACATCCTAACTTCTACTCATTTTTGGAAACTTTGAAGAAGGAGCAAAGTTTCCAAGAAATGAGAATAGCCCAAACACTCGCAGGTAGTCTAAACCCACGAGTAACAGTCAAAACAAGGGAAATGTCTGAGAGACTATTGGCAATTCTACAACAATTTTCGTTGTGTGTGGCTATAGACTACCTGGAAAATCTTTCTAACATTCTTTCTTTTTAAAATAATGTAATTACTTACTTTCCTGCTTTGCTTTAAATTTTACTAATTTTCAAATTACAATTGGCATACCAAGGTATTTTCTAAAAAGTTTTTCAAACAAACAAGTCGGGTTATTTTTTTTTTAAACAAATCTTCATTTCAAGCAAAAACTACCAATGTCTACAAATTTACTGTCCCATAGTATTTGAACTATTGTTCGACATCGGAACTCCATTAATTAAATTACCGAAAAAATCCAATTTAATTACCTTCAAAACTAATCTCCAAAAATGAAACATATGTAAAATCTACAATTCAAACCATATTCCGAAATGCACTTTGCAGCTTAATCATCATTTTTATAACAATCGTTATTTTTCAAAATTTGAAAGTACGCAACTTTTTTGCAGTTCGAAATGAAGATCGACATTACTTTTGTTACTTCCTAAATAAACAAATCAACTTTCTGAACAGTAACTTTTAATTTTTTAACAGTTACATACTTTTTTAAACAAAATAAATAAATTTTAGCGACCCGACATAGGCATACATTAATGACATTAATGTGGACATGTTTAAAAACAATTAAGTAATCAATTAGTTTTCCCGCAACCTCCCCTTATTCTTTCCTCACTATATATGTATCCCTTTTAAAGGTTTATTCTACAATTACAAATGAAAATATATCCTACCTGGCCGCAGATCAGCTTCCTGCTGCTTCCTCCTCCGATGCTCTGCAAAATGGCGTATTACGTCGACGCTCACGTCATTACGTCATCGCGTGCATCTAAATTTAAAGCGGACTACTTTATTTAACTAACCTGTAAATAAATGTTTATAAATGTTAATAAAATATTTATATTTTGTTTCAAAAATGTTACTTACATTGCAAAATTCATTAAAAATATGGTTTATTTTTTCATGATTTTTCAATAAATAAAAAATGTGAAAACAAAAATTGTTTCCTGTCATTATTTTTAAAATAGTTATTTAACTTTCAAATTTATAACTAATTAAATGTAAATTCACTAAATATGTTCCTTACCTCGACTCTATTGTCTTTTCCTTTCAAAACTTTCTCTTTCTTCACTTTCTGATCCTTCTTTTCTTGTTCCGCGGGTTGTATATTCTGATGCTGCCAAAATAAATAAAGGACAAAGACACTCATAGACTTCAATGGAAAAGCATGGGAATTATTTTAAAAAAGTAAGTAATTATTTTTTTTTTTTGTTTTAAACTATTACTCTTTTTTAAATGCATTTTTTATTACTCTTTTAATATTTCAAATATTATTATATTTTTAATTATTTTTAATAAATTTATCTAATTTTTATAATAAATAATCCAAAAGTACTCTTCCTTTTTTTAAAAACAATGTTCTCTATTTTTTGTACTTATAAATACTTTAGTATTTACATATCTTATTTCTTAAATTTTTGATAGATACTGTAGTATTAATATTTTTAAAAAGTACTCACAAACTTTAAATAAATTAAATTTAAAATATGCTGTTTCTTATTTTGAAAAAACCAATGAACTAAATTAATTTAAGAAATACACTTTAATATTTAAAAAAAACTCAACTATTAAAATTTATTTACTCACTCTTATTTTTTAGAAAAAATATATTAAATACTCTTTCAATTTAGAATAATTCTCAATTATTTATTTATCTTTAAAAATACTCACTATTCACTGTAATATGTATCAAATTAAATATAAAAACAATCATTCCATTTTCAGAAATACTCAAGTATTAATTTAACTATCCAACAAAACATTCCTAGTAAAGAAAATACTCAAGTATTAAGTATCAAGAATTAATATTTAAATACTCGAGTATTAATTTAACTATCCAACAAAACATTCCTACTAGACAAAATACTCAAGTATTAATATTAAAATACTCAAGTATTAATTAAACTATCCAACAAAACATTTCTACTAGACAAAATACTAAAGTATTAATATTTTGATAAACAACTCACTTTATTTCAAATACAATTTTTTTTATAACAAATAATTATACGATATATATTTATTTTAATTAAAATACCAATATTAAAAAATGCGTTGTAATAGTATATGCGTTGTAAAAGTACTTACCATATAACATCTTGCGTTGTAAATGCATGCGTTGTAAATGCATGCGTTGTAATGGCATTTTCAAATAATGCGTTGTAAAGGTATATGCGTTGTAAAAGTACTTACCATATAATAGCATGCGTTGTAAAAGCATGCGTTGTAAAAGTTTTTGCGTTGTAAAAAATGCGTTGTAATAGCATAGCGTTGTAAAAGTTGCGTTGTAAAGGTGGTTCCCCGGTTCTGACACTTGCCAGTGGAAAGACACCTCTGTCAACCCTTTGGACAATCCTCGTTAGTTGGGTAAAATCCACGACACATTCTTGAGGTGAGTCCACTGACCTAAAACCTTAGAACCATGTTTACAACATCTACAACATCCATGTGAGATAAACCACCTCTAAGTGGGATACCCCCATGTCTAGTTTATACAATAATCAGCAACGCATAAACCTTTCCTGTGAAGTTCTGAAAATAAACATTTGCGCCTTCTGAACATCCATGTTGTTAGAATTGGGGGTCTCTAGTTGGCACAGGTAGGTACTTGTGACAAAAAGGGACCCTCGCCTCTAGTCAGGGTAAAGGGGTACACTCCTAAAACAGCCTCTGCTCACCCCCTTGGTAGCTTGGCACGAGCATACAGGCTTATCTCAGAGGCAGTGTGTAAAGCATTTGTGAACACATACAATAATCAAGTGTCAACACTACAGATGGACACCACACCAGTTTTATATAAAAAATAAGTACTCTTTATATAGATTTACCACAAGACCATAAACGACAAAAATCCACAATACTGTTAATTTAAAATGGTAGTATTTAGCTTAGTTCTCTTTAGTTCTTAAATGCGACACTTTAAGTCAATGTACCTTTAGACGCTACACGCAGGGCAACAAAAGTGTTACAACGATGTTGATGCGATGAAAGTTTGGTGCAAAGAAATAAAGATGTGAAGATCTTCCTGATGCAGCATGCTTCTCCGATGTTGCGGGAGATCTTGGCTCGATGCGTCAGGCATTGCGAGACGCTTCTCTCGATGCGGTGCAATACGACAGCTACAGCGGCGACATCCAAGATTCGATGGCAGCAGCAGCGAAGGCAACACGCTTCTTCCTCTTGAGTCGCTCTTCCAGCTCCTTGCGACACACAGTCCATCAGAAGGCCCAAAACAGCAGCAGGCACTTCCAAAGAACACTTGGGGAGCTGGTAGTTGAAGTCTGTTGTCCCTGAGACTGCAGCAGGAGGCAAGCTCTTCTCTCAAGTCCTTGGAGATCCTTACAAGTTGAAATGAGCACACAAAGTCTCTTCTCCTTCCTTTGGCATTCAGGCAAACCACTGCAGGCCAATCCCCCAAGCAGCACTTCAGCTTAGGGATAGTCTCTCCTCAGTTTCTTCAGGTTCCGCTTCTCAGTAAAGGTTTCTTCTTGTGCCAAAAGTGATCTAAATTCTTGGGATCAGGGTCCCACTACTTATACCCCAAAATCCTTTGTCCTCTGAGGGCAGAGGGGCCTCTGCCTAGTCCAAACCAGTTCTGGTCAGTCCAGGAGCACTTTGTTTACAAGACTCCTTCTTTCCTTTCAGAGTGCAGGGCAGAGACATCAGACGCACCACAGGAGGTGGAGCCAGCATTGTGGATGGAAGGCACAGCCCTATTCAGGTCCCTGGTCCAACTCCTCCCTCCCATCTAGCTGCAGATCTCTCTATTCACCACTGGGCTACCTCACCCTGTCTCCTGGATTTCGCCAGCCCTGTCACTCAAAACTCCAGACAAGCAATACACAACCTAGCAGAGGCAGGCTTGGACAGTTAAGCAAGAAAATACCTACTTTCTAAAAGTGGTATTTTCAAACGCAGAATGTTAAAACCAATTTCACTAAAAGATGTATTTTATCATTCTGAGTTCAGGCATACTAAATTCGAATTTCTACCATGTTCCCTGAGTCAGTTAAGATTATAAATTGTAATAATCTAAACTGCCCATTCTGGCCTATGGAGAACAGGTAGCCTTGCAATAGTGAAAAACGAAAATGGCTGTAATTCACTATTAGAACATGCCACACACACCAGGGCATGTCCTACCATATCCTTACAATGCACCCTGCCCTTGGGCCTACCATAGGGGTGTCTGATATGAAGAAAAGGGAAGGCTTAGGGACTGGCAAGTGGGTGCACTTGCCCAGTCAGCATGACAGTACCAGACTGTACGCAGGCTCTGCAATGGCAGGCCTTAGACACACTTTTACTGGCTGCTTCTGTGGGTGGCACAACCAGTGCTGCAAGCCCACCAGTGCACTGTACTAGGGTCTGACAGGTAAACCAAACCAACCAATCACGGAATCACAAATTCATACATCAATTTACAATAGGGAGCACTTGCACTGTGGCACTGGACAGCAGTGGCACAGTGCCTTGAGCATCTAACACCAGCAAAAACACATGAGGCAACAGAAAAAATGGAAGGGAGACCCACGCCAAGGTGCCAGGTCTAACACATGTTATATAGAAATAGTCCATAGCACTGTATTATAACCGGCACATGTCCAGATATACACTGGTCGATAAACTATTGTCAACAGAAGCTTTGGACTTACAGGTTTTTTGCAATAGGCTTTGGCATTAAGGAGTATTCTACTTTGAAACACTACTCTGCTACCAACAACACGTGTGCTCACACTTTACCTTGTTTAACATGGAGTATTAATTGCACCCCAAACTTTAGTGATTTGAAAGCGGGGTAACATTTAATGTTCAATATGCACATCCATACTTGCCTCAAAGACTTACGTTTTTTCCATGCTATGCACACATTCACAGAGTAATTTTATGCAGTATATGACTATGATGTTCTCATTGATTTCATCAGTAATGATGCATTTGAGATGTCATCAGTAATGTCATCCATGATGATATTTGACATGTCACATCTAATGTACTATGTGAGATCAAAAACCATGTATTTTGGGGCCCAAGTTATGATTTGCTCAGTAAACAATAAGTGGTACATTTCAGTGCTATTTGGTTTTTAAACAATAGTTTTTGTGTTCAGTGAATCAATTAATCAATAAATCAACATTAATAATATTAAGATAAATATTTTAACATCTTTGTATAATTTCACTTTAACCTATATTTTTTCAGTGAATTTCTATTTTTTTTTTAAAGTAAGCGCAACACATATTACCATACCTAACTATAAAGTCAATTTAACCTTTGTTTTTTTTTCATTTAATATATGTGTGGTGCGTGCATGTATGTGGTATGTGTATGTGTGTGTGCTTGTGTGTATACATACATGTGTTTTAGTAGAAGAGCAGTTGTTAGCTCTATGTAGTGCATGATTTAATCCAAGCAGGCAGACTTTGAGAATGTTTACAATTGTTTTGACCACTTTAGAAATGTAGTAACTATAGAAATGTATTTTGTGAATTGCACTTGTTTTTTGTATTGGCCTATTCCTCCCAAACCCCTCTTAAAATTTTTATAAACCATAAGTCATTTTCTAGTAGGTTCCCCTCTTCCTCACAACATTTAGTGCCAAAACAAATGCCAACTTGTGCAGAGAGCTCCTCCACCGTACTGAGATCTCTGCACAGAAAAGACAGAGGTAGAGGTGCAGGTCTACTTTTGAAGGTTAGTGAATTGCAGTTTATATCATGTGAGTAGTACTACTGTAGTACTAATTTACGTATACAAAATGCAGTATGGGAATCAGGCCCTTTGTAGTTATTACAGTTATGATCCAATTCAAGAAAACACTGAAATATGGGAGCTATACAAAGCAAAGCAACCATAACGCCCCTGTAGGTACTGCTTATGATGCCAAAGATGATATCACAGATGAAGTTATTGATGAGATTACGTAAACGTTACATAGGATATCAGCACCGCCTCGTACATGACACAACTGGAACTGCTATAGGGCACTGTCTCTGAGCATGCTGCCTGACCAAAACCCAGGTGCTATACTTAGAAACAATTTTCAAGGGGTCGTGGGTTTTGAATCAACAACACTATAATGCCCTTTCAACATTAGTCAACATGTAGGCAATTCACAAACCTGAGGTAAAAGTTAATTAGATCATGCTATAAATTATTATAGGTAGTCTACGAAGTACTTCTAATTGAATATTACTTAAACTAATACTTTAAGAGGCTTAACATCCAGACTCGCTCACAGGGCAAAATGACAACCTTTTTATTTCAATCCTATCAGCTGTGTTGTTACCATTCCAGATATAGCTAATATCTCTGCTCCGAGGCAACTTTACCACATGTAATCTGAAGGGTGAATGGCTAGGTGCAAGAATGCAGGATAAGTATGACATATGTGGCCCCAAGTCATAAAACATTTGTTCCTCAAAGAGATTGCACAACAAAAAGAAACACTTGTAATATCTTGCAAGCCTATTTAATGTTCCAGATTTGTACTGATCTGTTAGTGTGTTACTTTCCTCATCATACAAAAGCAATGATAAAAACCCCTAATCCAAAATAAAAATGGAATATCCCAACATATATATCTAGTTCCAAAACATGTAAGAAAACTCTAGTGCATAACCTCCCTGAAGTGATACTTTCTCTTCCCCAGAGTAGTAACTTAATTCAGAAATGCATAGCCCCTGCATTTGGTCCTTCATCGTGGGATTAACCCAAAGGGTCAGGCTGCCACCCTTCACACCAGAGACCAAGAATTTGATATGCAGAGTCCCACAGGGATTGTCCCTCAGCCAGTTGTGGACAGCATGACTCGTGGGTGGGGGACACGCGGGGAGGGGGGTTTAATTAAAAAACAATTTAAACTTACCTTCGTCTCCAGTCCCACGTCACGTCTTCTCTCTCTGTGCATTACAGGAAGCAGGCAGCCTCCCTTTCCTCCCTTAAGCCAATCACAACGCTGCAATGGCAGCGCTGTGATTGGCTGGGACACCGACCCCACAGGCATCTATGGGAGGCCAGAGTATGCATGACTGGTTTGGTCGGCCCCGGGGCCAACCAAACAGTCAGCGCCCACAACAGTGGGTGGGCCACTCCTCCCCTGCCTGCAGCAGGAACGCCCACTCGCCCGCCCCCAAACAAACCTTGCCTTCTGCTTTCTCGCTGTGCATTTAAAATACCATTTTATGTTTCTGCTTTTCGCACTGTGAGAAAGCAGTGAGGCGATGCACCTCCGCCCATGTGGAGGAGCCACCCCTGCCCTCGGCCCTCCCTTTTCAACATGTACATTGACACTGCTCACTAACATCATCCAATCACAAATATTCACCATCATCTTCTACACCAATAACACCTAACTAATCCTCTAATTGATGGACAAGACAGCCACAACAACAGAACCAACTTTATCAAAAATACATGACCATTGCAGCAGACTGGACGAGAACCAACTGCCTGCATATCAACTAAGAGAAGACAAAAGTACAGGTCTTCAGCAATAATTCCTCCCCATGGGACTCCACCTGGTGGCCGTCGAAGCTAGGCCCAACACCCACACACACAGACCATGCAAGAAATCTAGGGATAATCCTAGGCGACAAGCTCAACATGACGGCTCAAGTAAATGCAGTGTGCATCTCCTTCTTCCACATTCTACACATGCTACAAAAGATATGCAAATGGTTGCTTCACAACACCACACAGACCATCATGCAAGTAGTCATCAAAAGCAGGCTAGACTACGGCAACACTCTCTATGCCAGAATCTCTAACAACTCCTTCACAGAATCTATAACATCACTGCAAGACTCATAGTTGACCTGCCATGTTATACCCTCATCACGCCGCACCTAAAGAAGCTTCATTGGCTCCTCCTTCACAAGCGCACCCAATTCAAACTTCTCACACACATGTACAAAGATTTCACAACACAGGCCCAGAATATCTGAACAGCTGCATACACTTTCACCAACCCACCAGACACCAATGCTATGCCTCTTTCTCACTCGCACACGTTCTCTGCATCCACAAGAGCAAAACTGGAAGTCGCTCATTTTCCTACATCGTTCCCAAGACATGAAACGACCTCCCTCAAAACATCAGAGCTTCCTCCTCACTTCTGGAGTTCCACAAGAAGCTGAAGATCTGGCTCTTCGTATATGCACCTTGGTGAGGACAACCTACATACCTGCCCAAGTGGTTGGATACCCTCTTGGGGGATTAGTGAGCTATACAAATCAATATAATAGAGCATAACTGTGAATAAGATGCTATAGAGAGAGAGAGGAGATCAGGAGAGAGTGAGAAAGATAAGCCTTGTATTGGAGTATTTTAAAAGTTCATTAACCTCTGCTCACTGGTTAAAAAAACTGCCAGTTTATGTGTGACAAATCCATTCACATACAGAGGAAATGAAACCTCAGTTCCTAGACCCATACTTAACATGTGCCTGAATTGAGGCTGCAGAAAACCAAGATCAGAGCTTTGTGTGCAGGGTTCAATATGCAGGGAGTAGGAAGCTTTGGTAGATGTCGTTGCCAATCAAGGACCTCTAAAAAGACTTAGGGAGTAATTTAGTGTTTGACACATGAGTACTGTAAGTAATTAGGTGAGTGGTTGAGGGTGGAGAAACCCTACTTAAGCAGGAACCACAATCCTTGTCAGGGTAAAGTCACAAACAACCCCCTATTTAACCTATGATCAGATCTCTGGTAGCTTGGCGCAGAGCAGCCAAAATTACCTTAGAGGCAATGTTCAAAGTATTTATGCAGCACTAAAATAAGTAATTAAGTGAAAATGAACCACAAAAAAATCTCACACCAGTGTAGAAACATAGAGTAGAACGTAATAAATAATTTGACACCAAAATGACAATAATCCAATTAGTAGAATCGGAGATATGCATTGTTAAAGATTTCAGTGAAAATACACAAAAAAGCAGAAAGCGCCACTCGCTGCTTTCTGGTCGTGCAAGTCACAAGCTCAGGCCGACCGTGATTGAGTGTGTGTCTAATACAGGGACCAGGGTAGTCCTGCTAAAAGTGTTACCTCAAAATCCAGCTTAACTAGTTCTATTCATGGTGGAAGGGGCCATGAGGAGCACGGAGAGTGTTGCGGATGGTTGTCAATGTAGTGCAAAGAGCAGGCTGGGTATTGTGGATGGTCATCACTGTAGTTCTTGTCCTTGCCAGAGCTTCACGTTCGTGGTCACACTGAGCTGTTGATGCTGTGTCGCGCAGTGCAAAGTGCAGACTTCACGCTGCTGGGCATAATTTGCAGTTGATATAGCGTGAAGATTTGGGTTCGCCAGCACTTCGTGTTGATTGGTGGCGTGGGCGCAAAAATCTTGGAGCGAATTGGCCAGTTCACGAAAACTCAAAAACGTCAGAGGAGCTCAGCTGAGGTCCAGGACCAGGTCAAGGGTCCAGGACCTGAGTGCCACCACTTGAGGATCAGAAACTCACTAGAGCAGAGGCCAGCAGGGCTTACGCAGGTTCAGTTGCAGGTCCAGGTAGCAGATTAGCTGGGTAGTTGCAGGGAGCCTCCGGAGCAGGGGTCACCAACCTTTTCACTACTGAGAGCTACTTTTGTTCAACAAAAATCATCCTAAACTACCAAAATTATCAGTGCTGTACCCTCCAGACAAGAGTACATTAGTGGCCACCCTAGGCAAGATTGCCAGCCATGATTATCTCAGTGCATGATTGCTAGCAAAAATTGTTTAAAAAAAGGCCTAGTCAGTTTGGAATACCTTTACAAGAGTAATACATAACAGCAATCCCAGCTTTGATAAATATATTTTTAAATTATGGGTTTTGAAAATACACCCATTTTCTCCTTAAATATTCACTTTTCAATTTGGGTATACACATATTAATTCAGCTAAGTAAAAGCTTTTAATTTTATTATACTGGGCTGCACACAGGAGAGCTACTCACAGGTAGCTGGAGAGCTACCAGTATCTCACGAGCTACTCGTTAGAGAAGCCTGCTCTAGAGCTTATTATGTACCTGTAGCTCTGAACAGGAGGCCAGCTGGGTGACCCTTGGAGTCACTTATGCCTGGGATGAAAGGTGCAGTTCCATTCCTCCAATTCAACAAGCAGGGCAGCATGTAACAGAGCAGCAGAGTAGCAGGGCAGTGGAGTAGCAGTGCTTCTGGCAGTAAAGCAGCACAACAGTCCTTCTTTTGCAGTATTATAGGTCAAAGAGTATACTGAAAAGTTGGTGTCTCAGGTCCAACATTTATACCTGGTGCCTTCTTTAAATTGGGAAAAACTTCTAGATGATTCCCTTTGAAGTTCTCATGTTCCTTGCCTCCCCTTCCCTGGCTCCAGACTAACGACAGGGGGTATACAATCCTTTGTGTGAAGGCAGGACACAGCCTATTCGGGTGTAAGTGAGGTTGTGCCTACCTCTGCCCTCCCAACCTGGAGTGATTTCCCATACAGGCACTCATAAGCTCTCTATTGTGTGTGGCTATCACAAAAATCAAGTTTCAACTACTCTCAGTCATGTGACCCAGAGACAGGCTGCAGGCACTTAATGGCTAAGGTAGGAAAAAGCCAACTTTCAAATATTGGCATTTCCAAACTTGAAAATCCGATTTGTCCATAAAAGATGATTTTTAATTACAATTCCAAAGAAACCAAACTTGAACTGTTTAGCTTTCCCATTTAGAAGTTACAGCTTACTAAATGTAATAAGGTAACTCAAATGTTATCATATGAAAGGAGCAGGCCTTTAAGCAGTGGAAAATAAATTCAAGAGTTTTTCACTACCAGGACAGGTAAAACTTAAAATGACATGGTCTACTTATAAAATAAACTGAAACCTGCTCTCTGGGCTTTTCAGGGCCCACCCAAGAGGTGACTTATATGTACTAAAAAGGAAGGTTTAAACCTGGCAAAAGGTTTATTTTGCCAGGTCAAATTTCAGTTTAAAACTTAACACACAGGCTGCAATTGCAGGCCAGAGATAGGGTTGCAAGGCTACTTAAATGGGTGGCACCACAAGTGCTGCAGGCCCACTAGAAGCATTTCATTTACAGGGCCTGGGTACCACACAGTACCACTTTCCTGGGGACATATGAGTAAATTAAACATGCCAATTTGGGAAAAAGGCAATATTACCATGTTGTAAGGAGTAATCAGATGCCCTTTAGCACTGGTTAGCAGTGCTAAAGTACAAAGAGTCTTAAGGATAACAAAAACGAGATCAGATAAAATATGGAGGAGTATGGCAAAATGTTTGGGAAAGACCACCCCTATATAACCATATATTTTTAACAAATGAGATACACTGAAATATGAATAAGAGAAAAAAGGCAATGCAGAGTATTGAGTTCTTTTGAACTGTCGCATTCTGGACTACTAGAAATGTAGTAATTGTAAGATGTGTGGAAACGCTTTCATTATGAAGCAACGTGACATCTGATTGCAACAGTAAAAACAAATTCAGAGGATGCTTACTGAGTGCTTGCCCCTTTTTTGAGGTTACATGAAAAACACAAAAGTCCTCATCAGTCAGTTTGATTTTTTCTCTCATACCTTTATTGTTGTACTGGGCTAGTCAGGATGGTCCATCTCATAGTTTAGGATTTTGCATACAAAAATAAAGAGCACATGCAAGCATCCTTCCTAGACTTAACACATACTCTATCTGATTACGGTTCCTTGTTTATAGGGCCCACTTCACCTTCAAGAGAACGACGACCCACCACCACCAGCAACAGGCCGCCCGCAGAAGCTGGAACAAGATCACAGCAGACCAGCTCGCCACCTCCCTGAGCCAGCACCCTCCTGCCAGCTCAGCGAACCCCAGCCAGGCCGCCGACAACCTCACGAAGTGGATCAGCAACTGCGCGGACGAGCTCGCCCCGCTGAGGACCCCGCCCAGCAGACCCGGCAGCAAGAAAGCCCCGTGGTTCACCGACGAACTCAAGAGCTCCAAGAAGAACTGCCGAGCCCTCGAGAAAGTCTGGAGAAGGGAACCTACACCGGACAACAGGACCACCCTCAAGCGGGCCACTCGGAAGCACCACCAGCTGATCCGCGCCGCCAAGAAAACTGCATTCAAGGACCGGCTGGACAACAACGCACACAACAGCAAGGAACTCTTCAACATCGTGAAAGAGCTATCCAACCCCAGCGCAGGAAACAACGACATCACCCCATCGCAAGACCTCTGCAACTCCCTCGCTTCATACTTCCACAACAAGATCGCGGACATACACAACAGCTTCAACAACCAACCAACGCACACCATGACCGAACAACCACCCCCCACCACCACCCTCCACGCCTGGACCCCAATCAGCACCGAAGACACCATCCGCACGATGAACTCCATCCACTCCGGATCACCAACCGACCCCTGCCCTCACCACGTCTTCAACAAGGCCGACGCTGTCATCGCACCCCACCTGCGAGACATCATCAACACATCCTTCAACACCGCCACCTTCCCTGAGAGCTGGAAGCACGCCGAACTCAGCACTCTACTCAAAAAACCAACAGCAGACCCCACCGAACTCAAGAACTACCGCCCCATCTCGCTCCTCCCGTTTCCAGCCAAAGTCATCGAGAAGACCGTCAACAAGCAGATGGCCGCCTTCCTCGAGACGAATGGATCCCTCGACCCCTCACAGTCCGGCTTCCGAGCCAATCACAGCACCGAGACCGCCCTCATCGCCGCCACCGATGACATCCGAGCCCTGATGGACAACGGAGAAACAGCGGCCCTCATCCTCCTAGACCTCTCCGCGGCATTCGACACTGTCTGCCACCGCACCCTAGTACAGCGCCTCAGCAACATCGGAATCCAGGACAAGGCGCTGGAATGGATCATCTCCTTCCTCGACGAAAGAACTCAGAGAGTCCGCCTACCACCGTACAAGTCAGAGGCCTCCGAAGTCATCTGCGGCGTCCCTCAAGGATCCTCTCTGAGCCCCACCCTCTTCAACGTCTACATGAGCCCCCTCGCGGCCATCGCACGCCAACACACCCTCAGCATAATCTCCTACGCCGACGACACCCAGCTGATCCTCTCCCTGACCAACGACCCCGCCACCGCCAGAGCCAACCTACACGAAGGGATGAAAGAGGTAGCCGAGTGGATGACGACCAGCCGCCTGAAACTGAACTCTGACAAGACGGAGGTCCTCATCCTGGGCTCTTCACCCTCCGCCTGGGACGACTCCTGGTGGCCTCCCGCCCTGGGCACCGCACCCAAACCGACAGACCATGCACGCAACCTGGGCTTCATCCTGGACTCCTCCCTCTCCATGACCAGGCAAGTCAACAACGTCTCCTCGGCGTGCTTCAACATCCTACGCATGCTACGGAAGATCTTCTGGTGGATCCCCACCGAGACCAGGAAGACCGTCACCCAGGCCCTCGTCACCAGCCGACTGGACTACGGCAACGCCCTCTACGCCGGGACCACCGCCAAGCTCCAGAAGAGACTCCAGCGGATCCAGAACGCCTCAGCCAGACTCATCCTCGACATCCCACGAACCAGCCACATCTCCGGACATCTGAGAGACCTTCACTGGCTCCCCGTCAACAAAAGAATCACCTTCCGCCTCCTCACCCACGCACACAAAGCCCTACACGACCAAGGCCCGAGCTACCTCAACAGCCGGATCAACTTCTACGCTCCCAAACGCCACCTCCGATCAGCCAACCACGCCCTCGCCGCCGTCCCCCGCATCCGAAGAGCGACTACAGGAGGAAGGTCCTTCTCCTACCTGGCCGCCAAGACCTGGAACTCCCTCCCGGCCGACCTGCGCCTGACCCAAGACCACCTCTCCTTCAGGAAGAAGCTGAAGACCTGGCTGTTCGAGCAGTAGCGGCACCCCCCTCCCCCAGCGCCTTGAGACCCTATGGGTATGTAGCGCGCTCTATAAGTGTCACTGATTGATTGATTGAGGGCTTTTTTTCTTCAACCCAGTACCTTATTAACTTTGTTCTAATCCCTTGACTCTGCACTCTTCCATTCGCCTGCATGCCCCTCTGGTTCTCTGTAATTTGATAGTGATATTAATGTTTCCTCTGTACTCCACCTCAGCTCTTCGGCTTCTTTCGCCAGCATTTTCTTTGAGGCTGCAAGTGAATAAATGCATTTACATCAGGAACTCCTCCGGCATTACAAAAACCATCCTGCTGCTCTTCAGCTAAAAGGGATTGCTGGAAGGTTTTCTTGGTGCCCTCTACCTGCAGATAGGACAGCCATGCCCATGGGAAGGATCATCTCTAAAGTCCTTTCTCTGCCTTTCCATGTGAGGGAAAGTGTGTATCTCCAGACATAAACGAGGGTGAGTAAAGTTATGGGCCCTTAGCTTGCAAATATAAGGGAGGGTCTGTTCAACAGACAAATCTGAGAAACCTTAACCTTAACCATCATGGTTGCTCATTTTTGTGTATTGTGATTCATATTTTAAGAAGACAGTTACCAAATTCTCAGCGTGCATGCGTGTAGGAAAATGTATTTTTTTGCAGGACCTCCCCCTTTTTGGCATACTGATACTTCTCTTTTTATTTAAATTTTATGCACTGGTACTGTGCTAACCAGGTCCTGGTGCATAAGCTTTGACCCCTAAAACATATTGAATTAGCTTTAATCTTAACTGGCATACTGAATTTACCTATAACTCCCTAGAATTATGCCACTAAGAGTAACCAGGACTTCTAAATTGAATGTCACTAATGGACTGCAGCACCCATTGTGCCTCCCACTACAGCGACAGTGCAAACATGAATGCAGGCCAACCATTGTAGCCTCTGTAAAGTTTTCAAACTGCAAATTCAACCTGTCAAAAATAACCCTTTTTGACAGGCTTAAACACTCCATATAAATATTTATAAGAAGACCCTAAGTAAACCTTTTTGCCCATAAGGCAGGGAGCATTGTATTTAAAAGTAGCACATGTAAAGGTTTAATGTTAAAGATGCCCCTACAAAGACAAGACTCAAAAAACTGTTTTTAATGAAGCACGGTTAGCTGTTCCATAGTAAAGAATTTGGATATGATATTATATTCAATAGTATTATCTCTACTTAGGAAATAACTACTACATTCATTCTTGGACTTTGTAAAGCCAAATTTACTGGTAAAGTTGGATTTGTAATAAATATTTTACAAAGGGGACTTTTTGAAAGTCACCTATTCCTAAAAGCCTCTAAAAGCCCAAGTGCATGAGATTTCAACCGTCACCCAGGAGCTTATTAGTCCCGTTAATGGGATGTGAACTTGCTCCCAAAGCAGAGACAAAGGCCTTGGGTGCGAGGTGGCGTTCTCTTCCTCTGGCAATAAATGAATCTTTTGGTTGGCTAAAAGCTTTGGTGCAGTTTGACAAATCTTTATTTAACGTTCCAAGAAAAACCTCATCTATCTCATCTCCTTCCTTGAAAGTTTCTGGGAGATCCGTCAGGTGGGGGCCGAGAAAAAGGAGGGGTCCCAAAAAGGGTTTTCCCTGCACAATTATTCATAGGAAATTTAGACACAACTCCAGCCAAAATGAGCTTTATATAGCGCGAACTAGACCTGAAGATATCGGGTATCAGAACGCTTTACAAAGCACCAGTTTCGTTACATGAGGACACATTCATTTTTGTTAGGCACAGGGAGATTTAGTGATTTGCCCAGAATCACAGGATGTTGAGCGTCGGTACCTAGACTCGAACCCGGTTTCCCAGCTTCGACATCGACCGCTCTAGCCGTAAGGCTGGATTTTAGAGGCTAAAGCATGGGTTTTGTGTTCTGGTATGAATCTGTTCAGTAGTTTTTGAGTATTTTAAGTTCAAAATGTATAGCTATTCCACACTGTTGAGGATCCACTGAACTATCGGTCAGATCTAAAGATAAGATATGATTGGCTGCAACCACATCAAAAAAGATGTAGGGGCAGCCATTTTAGGACATGGGGACTTAGTCCTCTGTCCTGGAAAAAGGTTTAAAATAAATAGGAAACAGGGTAGGCATACCCTGACCCCTTACACATGGTTGGGCAAAAAGCATAAAATCTTTTTAGCTGTACTGCAGATTCATCAAAGAGCTGTGGATCTGTGGTGCTGTCAAAATGAGGTGGGCTCTTTAGAATTTTAAGCCCTATGGGATGGGCCAGGCCCGGGGTGTCAGTTTCTTGAAATTTTAATGTAAGGGGCCATGCGTCCCCACCCCATCACCCTTTTTCCAGGCCCCTGGGACACCATCCCTAGAGCCAATTAATTTATTATGGGGAAGAGGGCATGTGGCACCCTCTTCAAGCTTCTGTAAGGCCCCGGGGACACCATTTACTAGATCAAATTATTCTTTTTGGCAGAGGGGACATGCTGTCTCCCTCCGCAAACCTCAAGAAGGCCCCCAGAGCTCAAAGAGAGCAGTGTCCCAGGGGCCCACCCCAGGACACTGTGGTTTCCAGCTCAGAAGAGTTCAGCCTGGGAATACAAACTGAATTTCCTTCCCACATTCTCCTGGACAAGAACCCAACTTTGCTCCCACCCAAGTAAGGAGCCGATTGAAAAGCTGCTCTCTCCTGGATGGGAGCAAAGTGACAGAGCAGGCTCCTGATGCATCCAGGATGGGCATGTGGTGGGTGCCCCAGATAAGCACTGGGGCACCCAAGGTAAAATAATGGTCAGCTGCTGCCAGCACACAGTATGAGGGTTGACTGAGGAGCTTTAAGGGGCTGTGAAGATCTTGGGTCACCCTCTGTGACCGCAAAGTTAATATAAACTGTGGGTGTCCCATTAGGCTAGATATCCATGAAAAAGCAGATGTTGACAATTGTATAGTTAGGTTTTGTAATAATATAAAAATGTATGTTTAAAAACAAAAACACCTGAAAATCACCAGTGATTTTATATATAAGTCTGCTCCCAGTGGGCAGGAACTTTATAAAATGCCCCACCAGCTGGAAGCAGACATTTATCCTGATTCCTGTTCTGCACTGATGTGGGCAGGGAACCAGAGCAAGATATTGCTCCCACCCGAAAGGTATGAGCATAAAAAGCTGCTACCTCTGTGAATGAGCAATGCTGGCTCCCATAACATGTGGAGAGCCAACTGGGGCCGCTGGGACCCTCGGGTCTCCAGTACAGCCCCCAACATGTTATTTGTGGGTATCCCAGGTGGGCACAGGGCACTCATCTATTTTAAACCTAAATGGGGTCCACAGGCCATGATACAAACAGGGAGCAGGGCCACGCAGCCTCCCCTCACCTTTAAAATAAAAAACAGTGTTCTGCCATTTTCCATGCTGATGGACAGCTCGTCTAACCGAAGGGGCCTGAGAGTATTAGTTATTACCAACAATTTTAATGGGACGTTCTTGATGTAGAGGAATAAGAGGACATCTCCTGCAAACAAAGAGGCACTTACTTCATATATTTAAGAGGAAGTACTCTTGTTTGCTGGAGATTCAACTTTTAGTCCGTAGTCTCATCTTCTCTTTGTGGGATTCAGTTTGTCACTGATTTCTGCATAAACATGAACAAGGAACAATCACATTGCCATAATTACATGTACACAAGGTCACTGGAGACATTACCTCATGGTCCTTTACACAGGTGTAGTATAGAATATGCACTAGACATCCGCCCAACGAGGTAGCACTTATTAATTAACCAGTAGAAAGTGCTCAAACTGGGTAAACATTTTGTGCAAATCTGTGGACTCTTCTTGGGTAAATACACAGGCGAGGTTGCATTTTGGCCATGATGCTCTTTTCAAAGAAATTAAACCTCAACGCTGAGCACTTACAAATATAAATATAGCAGATGCCCTAGTTGAAGGTCCACTTTTACAAAGGAGAAATCATTCTAACTTTTTGTGCTTGGCCACGTCAAAGCAAGCGTGTTTTCTCTACAATTCCACTTTGAAAAACGATCTAAAAACCTTCATGGAGATGAATGCATCATTGATTTATACACCTGAATAGCCTGTGTCCTGTCTACACACAAAGACCTGCATACCCCCAGTAGTGAGTTCTGGAACCAGCCCAGGAAGGGAGGACCGCTGTGCACTACAAAGGCATGTCTTTGAAGTTTCAACCACTTCAAAGGCACCACTGGGTATAAGAACTGGACCTCAGATACCACCAAGACAGTACACTTCTGGACCTGTGGATACTCTGCCAGGAAGAAGGACTGCCATGCTGCTGAAGGATTGCGAAACTGCTGGATCGCTACTCTGCTGGACTCCTGCTTTGCTGTGCTGACCTGCTGCCCTGCTGCCCTTCTGCCTGGGGGAGAAGGACTGGACTTGCATTACCTGACTCCAGAACCCAGACTGACTTCAAGGGCTAGTTGGCTGGCCTCCTGATCTGAAGCCTCAGGAACACAACAGGTTTCCAACCCCTGGACTGTACCATCTGTGAGTCTAAGCTGCCAAGTGGTGCCTCTCCAGTCCTGGACTCTTGGAAGTGTGCCTAAAGTGCTTGCCAGCGACACATCACTTCATTGAATGGCAGATCTCTGAGCAGAACCAACACATCGCAAGTGCTGCGTGGATTGTACCCAACGCAAAAGACTTGCATTGCGGCTGCAACTCGCAACTTGGGACTGACGCATCGCCTTCGGAACCGCCGCTGCGCAATGCTTTCCCAAAGCAAGCTCCACCTATCCCTCCTCGATGGCATCCTCAAGAGGACATCGAAACTTTGCATCGCAGCTTCATCGCTTATCAGAACCCACGCATCACCTCATCTGCGCCTCAAATCCTCAACACCGGACTTTGCAGCGCAAGCCCCACTGACAGGATCTTCTGTGTCCACGCATTAGAACCTTGCACCACAGCCTCACCGCATCTTTGACACAGATCCACGCAACGCTCCGCAACCAAGATTTAGGGTACTTTGTTCAGCTGGCCTAACTGGGTCCCTGTAGCCAGCCCATGCTCCACTGAGGTAGGCCTGAACTTGTGACTTTGTCCCGGTCTGGCGCGACCACATATCCCCCAAGAGTGCTTTGTGTGTTTTGGTACTATTTTTCACTATAAACTTTAAAAATCAATATTTCTCTAGGCATATTTATTAAAGTCTACTTCTAAACCTTGTGTGGGAACTTTTTGTGTGGTTTTTCACAGTTTTACTGTTTGAAGTGTTGCAAAAATACTTTACACAATTCCTCTAAGTTTAGCTCTGTGCTAAGCTATCAGAGGGGTGAGCACAGGTTAATTTAGGGTTTGCCTGCTTCTTACTCTGACTAGTAATGTGAATGCTCCTTGACCAGGGCTCATACCCCAGTCAACCAACAATCCAATTTCTAGCATCTACCAAACGAAGAAGCACTGACTTCATATAATTAAGAGAAAGCACCCTTGTTTGGTGTAGATTTAACTGTTTTTCTGTATTCTCATCGTCTTGTCTATACGAGGATTCATTTTGTCACTGATTTCTGTATGAAGACACTGAAAAAACAATCACATTTCCAAAATTACAAGTACACAAGCATACTGGATACATTACCTCATGGTCCTTTATGCTGTAGTGTGGAATATGCACTAGATAAAACCAAAGGTTAAAGCAACATTATAGTTAGGTGAGATAAAAAGTTCTGTGTTTGTTGTGAAAAAAAAACTTTAGAAATTGACTGAAAAAAACAAAGGTTAAAGTAACGTTATAGTAAGATGTGATAAAAAGATCTGTTTTTGCTTAACGCGGCCTTAGCAATTCACTGAAAATACAAAGGTTAAAGTGACATTATAGTTAGGTGAATATGTCAGTGACAACATTAATATTTTGAACCGAAAAAACACAGAAGTTCACCAGTTATAGTTAGCAGAGCTAAGTAAAACTTGTGCCCCCACCATGCACTGTTTTTTTACTTCACATAATACATCACACGACATGTTCTCTGACGTCATTTATGATATCATTGATAACATCTCAAGTGAAATTATTGAGGACATCACTCATGATATCACTCATGACATAATCCATTGAATGTGTTCATTTGTTTTACAGTTACATAGTGGTGACTACCATATTACGTTTCTACCTAATTTTGTATAGCATATGTCCAGCAAATGGGTTTAAGTGTTCCCTCCTACTGCATCATAGGTGTGTAGAGGTACTGAACACATTATAAAACTTTGCATTGAAGATTAACTCTGTGTGCAGATTACCGTTGATGACTTGTTTCCAGCATGTTCCTGTTAGAAATGGGGTTCTCTATATGGCAGGTTCTTACCCTGTACAAGTAGGGACGCTTCTTCCTAGTCAGAGTAAGGGGGATACACTTCAAAAATAACCCCTGCTCACCCCCTTGGTAGCTTGGTATGAGCAGTCAGGCTTATTCAGAAGCAGTGTGTAAAGCATTTGCACATAACCAACAGTAATACAGTAAAAACACTACAAAAGGACACTACGCCAGTTTTAGAAAAATATCCAATATTTTATCTGTGCAAACAGGACCAAAAATGATCAAAATCCACCATACAGTTCTTAGAAATATCAATAAGCAACAATATACTCAAACTAGAGTGCCTTGAAGTCGATAGCTCCGTCTGGGGCGATCACGGCGTCGAGAACAACAAATCCAAACAGTTCTGGCTGACTGCTGCATCGTGGGCCAGCTACAGTGTCAGAAAGACCTGAAAGCAGTACCTTTAGAAATGCAGGGTGTCGGTGGCCTCTCGATGAGCCTCAAGGAACTGGTTCTGGGGGTCCGTGCAGGAATCGTCGGGTCCTTGAAGTCACATGCATTGCAGACCGAAGTCATGTGGTTGAAGTCAGGGACATCGGTGGGCGGGGGATGCGGTGCGCAGTGCATCGGTGCAGCTTGCGGTGACCTCAAGTCGTGGTGCAGGCAGCAGCTTGGTGACGGTTGTCCAGTGGCATCAGGGAGACCAGGGCTGCAGTGCGAAGTGGTGTGGTGCTTGTCACGGTGCTGGCAGGTCACGGTGCAAGCAGTAGCATCGTCGTTGCTGTAGCGCTTTTGTTAGCTGACGAACTGGAGTTGATGGTGCTGGCATCGGTAGGCCAAGGCTGTAGTGTGGGATGGGGTGGTGCATTGTGTAACCTATGAACGGTGCCCTCAAACCACAGTTCAAGCAGTAGTGTTGATGTAGGAGTAGAGCAGTGTCGTTGGGGATACCAGGGCGGCAGCGTGAAGTAAGGTGGTGCAAAGTGCGGTGTCCACAGGTCGCAGTGCAAGTGGTGTTGTCGGTGAGACCTGCGTTGGGGGGCGAAGTTTGGTGGTGCCCTCTGTGGTGCCCTCTGCAGTGCCTTCAGAACACAGAGGCTGCGGCATTGATGGCGTCCAGTTACTTTTTCTTCAGTTGTAGCACAAAACACACAGTTCCCAGTGCTGGCAGCAGATGAACTTGAAGTCTTTGCTGTTCCTGAGACTTCTTGAACAGGGGGCAAGCTCTACCTCAAGCCTTTGGAGAAACTCAAATTGCAGAAAGTTCAGTCCAGTCCTTTCTCTGCCCAAGACAGAAGCAGCCACTGAAGACCAACAAGCAAAGCACACAGCAAAGTGGTAGTTTCTCCTCACAGCTTCTCCAGCTCTTCTTCTTGGCAGGTTCCTTGATCCAAAAGAGTTCTAAAGTCCTGGAGTCAGGACCCCAATATTTATACCACATTTTTCTTTGTCCTCTTTCTGGCAAGGGTCTCTGAGCCTAGTCCATACCAGTTCTGCCCTCTCTGGCCCAGATTCACATCAGGAGATGGAGACACTGCCTATTCAGGTGCTAGTGAAAATGCCTCCCACCACTCTGCAGACCAGCTCTAATATGAGTCACCCAGGAAAGGCAGGACACACCTAAGCCCCCCTTGTGACTGTCTACAGTCGATGCACATCCACAGTCCCTGTCACTTCAAAACCAGACGTCAATACAGAAACCAGCAGAGGTACACAGAATAGTTAAACAAGAAAATTACTACTTACCGGAGGTAAAGATTTGAAGCAAATAAACGCTCTGCAACCTAAACAACAGAAAACGAATCCCTGTATGCAACCGCAGGTTAGTGAGTCGTGAGATTGCATCGCAATACCCGAGGCTGTCACTAAAGACTCTTGCAAAATACATTAAAAAAAACAGATGGTCGGCAACACAAGCAATGTGGCACTTCTGTTAATGAAAAGACGACTATAGCAGAATTTACCCAGTCCTAGCCCTGAAGAAAATTCCGAAAAATTTACTGGGATTTGAAACACGTCAGCTCGCAATGCCATAGGGCAAACAAGTGCATAAAATAGAGAAAGCCTCACAGGGGATTATTTCTAAATATGTAAACCCGTGGGCTAGAACACTATTTCCCTTTGGTCAGCAAACCCTGAATGTTTTTTTAATATGATTATGAACCCAGAGGAGGGTTGCTTAGTGAATTTTAGTGGTTGAATATCTGCATTTTTTATTACCTGTGTATTCATTGTCATGTGTAAATTATTTCTTTGATTATTTTTATTCTTTGTATTAGTTTGTTGTATATATCAATGTAAACAAGTGAAACGGCATTAAAAACTGTCAGCTAGATTATTTGTCTCATGTATATTACTGGTCCATTCTAGCTGTGTGTTTCAGGGCCAACCCCTTTGTGTACAAATACTTTCAAAAAGTGGCATTTTCAAGCTCACAATTTAAAACCATCTCCCTAAAAAGATGTGTTATTAAATTCTGAGTTCTGAGAGCCTAAACTCCATTTCCTATCTTGTCCAAATGGAAAGTTATACTTGTAAGACGGTACAAAGCAACTCCCATGGTAGCCTAAGGGACAGATACCCTTGCAATAGTTAAAAATGAAATTGGTAGTATTTCACTTTCAGGATATGTGACACACACCAGGACATGTCCTACCTTTCACATAAACTGTGCCCTGCCCAGGTGGGTACCTGTAAGCAGACTTGAGTTATTAGACAGAATCCTCTCAGCATGGCAATTCATACATAACATACTTACATGCACATGTGTTTGGTTTGCTTTGGAAGATGGTCTAGCTGTAAAGTTTTCACCACAATATGAAGGCTGCAGGTAGTATTACAGCACCGTCAGACCTTGACTGTTTTAAGCGAATAGTGTCTTTTTTGACCAGTGTTGCATAGAGTGTACACGGTTCTTAG
Organism: Triturus cristatus; assembly: GCF_964204655.1. NCBI lineage: Eukaryota > Metazoa > Chordata > Amphibia > Caudata > Salamandridae > Triturus > Triturus cristatus. Next base: position 472,702,165 of record NC_140580.1, on the reverse strand, counting down.
TAGATACTTTTTACTACTCTGTGGTGGACTTCTCTTGAGAGATTAATTGTCTGCAAACAGTCTGGTATAAAGAAAACTCTCTCAATAGAGTAAACACTGCTTACAGTACTCACATTTCTGCCTTTGTCAACTTCTTTCTCACTATAGGTTCAGTGACTGTGAGGGGTATGATACAGAAAAAAACTGTCCATAGTAGGGTGTTAATTTTAGAACAAATGTTTAGCATCTTGAGCTTTCTCTGAACGCTTGTATACATATTGAACACCATGTGCTATAGGGGTTTCACATATATCTGTGGTTGATTATAACGTTACACAGGCTACCTTGAAGCGTATGGTACAGGGTCAATGTTGCACATAATATAAGGTTGCTACACCTAAAGGAGCTGTGTCTGTAATGGCATTATTGATGCTTCATATGGGTACTTAATTTTAAGGCCTCTGATGACTTTCTAGTTTATAGAGTAAGGTTGGATGATGTCATCAGTGATATCATCAATGATGTAATTTGAGATGTCATCATTGATGTCATAAATGATGTCATTAGTGATTTAATTTGAGCTCACAAGCAGCGCACGGCATAGGCGCAAGATATATTTATCTCTGCTAACTATAACCGTTGAATTTCTGTGTTTTTTTATTCGAAACCTTAATGTTGTCACTGACATATTCACCTAACTATAAAGGCTGGAACGGACATGGAGGCAGGTCTATAACCCTGTTTTGAAATGGCATTACCAGGTAGCCACCAAAAATTACCATAGAGCCATTCAGAAGAAAAGGGCGGCCTACTTTGCCGACGATAGCCGAAATAGCAGTAATCCTGCTAAAGCGTCTTTTCAATACTTAAAGATCTAAAATCTGCAGGGCCACCTAAGGAGCCTCTGATTTCGTCTGACCAGCAATGTGAGGATCTGACCCCCTTCTTCATTATGAAGGTTGAGAACATATATAGGACCTTCCCTCACACCACGATTAGATCAGGCCATATTCACAGGCCTTATGCTACCCCCACACTCTCCATCTTTCCACCGATCTCTCAAGATGAGATGCTTATGTTATGCAGGAAGGTAAATTAGGGTCCCCTGCAGATCCTCTGAAACCAAAGCACTTCCTCAAATCCCTGCCTCTGCTCCTCGCGCCTTTTTGTCAGCTGATTAATATGTTCCTGTCCATGGCGGTTGTCCCCAGGGCTTGGAAACGGGCCACAGTGACCCCCCTTTGAGATAGACACACATTGGACACCTCTAAACCGGAAAACTTTTGCCCTATCTCTCTCCTGCTGTGGGTGTCCAGGATCACCGAGGCCTACATCAACTCCATTTTGACAAACTTCTTAGAAAATAACAACACGCTTGACTCTTCTCAGAATGGTTTCCGTCCGGGTCACAGCACCGAGACTGCCCTCCTAGCTGTAACCGAACACCTGAGGGTGGCCTTAGATGCTGGGCAAACATCGGCGCTGATACTTTTAGATCTTAGCGCTGCGTTCGACACGGTGTCTCATCGGACTCTCTTGCAACTTCTGGAGGAGGCTGGCATCGAGGGTCAAGCCCTAGGCTGGTTCGCCTCTTTTCTTTCCGAAAAAACCTTCCAGGTGTCAGACTTCCCTTTCGCCTACCTGACGCACACTATTATACAAGGGGTTCCATAGGGCTCAATGCTGAGCCCAACGCTTTTCAACCTGTATATCCAACCTCTAGCAGCGGTAGCCAGGAGTAGAGGTCTAACTGTGGTATCATACGCTGACAATACCCAGCTGGTAGTGGCACTCTCTGACGACTCCACGCAGGATGCATTTAAGTTCAGGAGCGATCTAACAGCCATCGCAGAGTGGATGACTGCCAACTGCCTCCAGCTAAATGCGAGCAAATCAGAGATCTTGCTAGTGGGGAGAGACACTGAGCTGTGCAGTGAGAGCTGGTGGCCTTTGACGCTGGATTGCGCACCCGCCCCTCGACAAGTGGTCAAAAACCTGGAGTTTGGGTTGATTCTGCCCTCAACTTTCAGGCCTAAACTAAAAAAGTAGCTCGGACCTGTATTGGTCTCTTGCGCGGCCTCAAACCTCTGCTGGGCTTCTTTGACCCCACAGCTCACCAAGTCATCATCCAGGCCTCCATTCTATCTAGGCTGGATTGCGCCAGCTCACTTTACCTGGGGGCTAATAAGGCTGAAATCATACATCCGCAAAGGGCTCAAAATGCGGCTGCCACAACCCTACTTGGCCTCCCAAGAACCTGCTCCATGACCAACGCCATCCACAGACTTCATTGGTTAGCAGTGGCGAAACGCATTGAATTTAAGTCTCTCTGCATTGCTCACAAAATCATAAATCTCTCAGCTATCCTGGCGAACCTGATATCACCCTACATACCCTCTTGCCAACTTTGTTCCATGGGCCAGCATCTGGTGGTTGTTCTTCGGGTGAGGAAAGAGCAAGCAGGAGGACGCTCTTTCCGTGTCCTGGCTGCAAAACTCTGGAACTCTCTCCCAGTTCACATCTATTGCATCAATAACCTCGCTGCATTTCGTAAAGCCATTAAAACTCATCTTTTCCCTATGTTATAGGCATTGCTGTTCTCTGTCAGTTCCCTCCAAACATCTGCTACAGTCAGCACTGGGACGCCCCTTTGCTGGGGCAGCTGTGCGCTTTACAAAACTCATAACATAACGTCACTTTAACCTTTGATTTTTCAGTGAAAAATATAAATAAATAAATATATATCCACAGACAATTTTTGTTGTTGTTTTGGGAATAACTTTGGCTGCATTTAATGAATCTTCACGAAAATTCAAAACGAGTACGCCAATGACTTCGGCTGCTGTCTTGAAAGTTGTGGGGTGATCCATCAAGCAGAGGCCAACAAAAAGGGGCAGGGACCAAAATGAATTTTCCCCATGCAATTTCCTAAAGGGATTTTAAAAACGTCTACAGACCAGCCCACAGAATTGAATTACACCAAATTTGTCAGAAAGCTAGTTCTTGGTCCAGAAAGAGTTTTTTGTAATCTGGTGCAAATCTGTTCAGTAATTTCAGAGGAAAAATGTATATAAATATCTAGGGATGCGCACCCTGCACAGATCCAACAGATCTCAAAATGAGATCTGATTGGCTGCCGACACTTCAAACGGGAAGAGTTGCCCGCCATCTTGGCACTTGGGACTCAGCCCGAGTCCCAAACAAACCACAATAAACTCAAAAGGGGGAAGAGTAAGAATACCCTAGACCTGGTGGTGTGGTCCCAAAAGGACCACGCTGCGGGCAAACTCTTTTCTTTGTGGATTTGCAAAAGATCTGTGAATCTGCAGCAAAAGAAATAATATTGGGGTCAACCAAGCATGTTTTATAATTGTTCCCCCGGTGGGCCAGGTCGTGGGGGAATATGGTATTATAATTAATTAATTCATTATAATTCAAAGGAGAGGGGACCATGTGTCTCTTTCCATCTCTGCGTGGATGGCACTGGGCTAATCCTATGCTTTAAGACCTTCATAGAAAAGCAGACATTTGAGGTGAGCAAAATCAGAGTGTTGCTCGTGTTGTAGGGTGCTCTATACAGGAACTGCTCTCCACTTAAACTTGGGAACTACCCAGAGTTCTCTGCTCCTTTTGTGCATAATTTATGTGGCACTCTATGTGCGTGTGTGTGTGTACATATAGATAGATAGATAGATAGATAGATAGATAGATAGATAGATAGATAGATAGATAGATAGATAGATAGATAGATAGATAGATAGATAGATAGATAGATAGATAGATAGATAGATAGATAGATAGATAGATAGATAGATAGATAGATAGATAGATAGATAGATAGATAGATATTGCACCACAACCCACTTGGGATTATCAGCATTAAATAAGGAAAGTACACAGCGACCCACTGGAGGAATAAAATTGCACTTCAAAGACCCGCGGGCCACGGGGGTGGCCACGCCCACATGGGCAGGTGAAAATGTTTGAAACGGAGTCCAATTGAATCACTGTGATCTCTCCTTTGCAGAAAGCCCACTGCCCTTGAGGAAGTGTTTATCACGAAACGCGTTGGGCGGACAGGACGCTTATTTCTGTGAGGCACTGCTGTTGCAGATTAAACATTGTTTTCCAGCAATAAATTATTGCGGATTTAAACTTACCTGTGTTGGGCCTTCTCTCAGTAGGCAACTTGATGATTTGATGTTTTGCGGCCCCGTCTGAGCCGCGAGAGGTGCCCCGCTGTACTTGGTACAGTCCCGCCGCAGCGCCAATTGACGTTGTGGCGCAAAGGACAGGTATGCCATTGGAGGAATGTATGAGCATGACAAACGCCGGCATTGCACCACAACCCACTTGGGATTATCAGCATTAAAATAAGGAAAGTACACACCGACTCACTGGAGGAATAAAATTGCACTTCAAAGACCAGCGGGCCACGGGGGTGGCCACGCCCACATGGGCAGGTGAAAATGTTTGAAACAGAGTGCAATTGAATCGCTGTGATCTCTTCTTTGCAGAAAGCCCACTGCCCTTGGGGAAGTGTTTATCATGAAACGCGTTGGGCGGACAGGACACTTATTTCTGTGAGGCACTGCTGTTGCAGATTGAACATTGTTTTCCTGCAATAAATTATGGCGGATTTAAACTTACCTGTGTTGGGCCGTCTCTCAGCAGGCAACTTGATGATTTGCTGTTTTGCTGCCCCGTCTGAGCCGCGAGAGGTGCCCGCTGTACTTGGTACAGTCCCGCCGCAGCGCCAATCGACGTTGTGGCGCAAAGGACAGGTATGCCATTGGAGGAATGTATGGGCATGACAAACGCCGGCATTGCACCACAACCCACTTGGGATTATCAGCATTAAAATAAGGAAATTACACGGCGACTCACTGGAGGAATAAAATTGCACTTCAAAAACCAGCGGGCCACGGGGGTGGCCACGCCCACATGGGCAGGTGAAAATGTTTGAAACAGAGTGCAATTGAATCACTGTGAACTCTTCTTTGCAGAAAGCCCACTGCCCTCGAGGAAGTGTTTATCACGAAACACGTTGGGCGGACAGGACACTTATTTCTGTGAGGCACTGCTATTGCAGATTGAACATTGTTTTCCTGCAATAAATTATGGCGGATTTAAACTTACCTGTGTTGGGCCTTCTCACTTCGCGGGGTGGTCATACCCTGAATTAAAAGGCTTGCCACCTTGGTCTGTTTTTGAGTGCTCTCAATCGAGGGGAAACGGCAAAAGGAGCACACATATATATATATATATATATATATATATATATATATATATATATATATTATCTACTGGCGGTCGCCAGTAGATAGTTATAGTTAGGACCGTGTTTCCATAGGAAGTCCGCAACATTCTATTTGGAATAACTTTGGCGCCGGTTGACGAATCCTCGCGAAATTTTCAAAATAGGTGGGGCGCTCCGCTCCTACCCTGAAAATCTCGGGGGGATTCGCCAAGCGGGGGCTGAGAAAAAAGGGGGGTCCCAAAACGTGTTTTCCCCATGCAATTTTCCATAGGGACCTTTAGTCCAAGGTACAGCCCGAACGGTTGAACAGAATTACTTGAAATTTGGCAAAGAGGTAGTCCTCAGCTCAGGGATGTGCCTTTTGCATATATGGAGTCAATCTGTTCAGTAGTTCCTGAGAAAATCAAAAGTAAAATCATATATATATCTGGGCGGAGCCTAACCACACATCTTATCCTGAGATCTGATTGGCTGTCAGCACTTCATCCAAGAAGTGTTGGCAGTCATCTTGGGACCAATATACATGATAGCACCTCATTAAAAAGCATTGCAGTTAATAGAAGGTTTTAAGACTTTAGTTACATTATAAATCATTTGTTGATGGTACCATACTCATTTAAGGAATTGTGGTGTGTTCTAAGGTGATTTTACCATGTGAAAAAGCCTTCTGCTGTGATATCATGAACCATGTTTTAGAGAAAACTATTTTCTCATGCTTTTCCCACAGAGGTTTGGAAGGTGATCTATAAGCTAAACTGAGAGCATATTTTCTGTAAATTCACATTATCTTTCTCAGTCATGTGAGAATGAAGTCTGACATTCTCAGTAAAACATGTACATCCAACAAGGGCAGAGACTGTCAGTTGATTCCTTTGTGTTCTACTGCAGCTTCCCAGAGTGTTCTAAAGTACAACTAGAGCGCTAACAGTCTTACTTATGACAAAAGTATGGCACACCTGAAGCCATCTTGATTGGAATAAAGTGGTAACACTTACTTAAAACATTTAATTTACAAAGGAACAAAATGAGAGGGTTCATTTTGCCATATAAATTATGATTAGTGCTGCAGAAAGAAAAACACATTTTGACTTCTGAAATCCTCTTTTATTTCATAAAAAAATTCTGACATGCAGACTGAAACATGCACTTTCAATACCAGCAGCAGATTTGCCTGGTGAGCAGTAGCTTTACTACAGTGATCTAATGAGCAACTAGAGTGCTAACATTCAGAATTTATGGAAAATGTGTGACACATCTGAATGCCTTCTTGATGGAATCAAAGTAAAAAACTGAAAGTATTTCCTACTGAGGAGACTGCAGAAAATGAGGAAATTAGGAAACTTCATAACAAATAAATCTCCCAAGATGGCCACCAGAGACAAAAGAGCCCAAATGTAGCCCAAATGTAGCCCAAATATCACCCAGATGTAGCCCAAATGTAGCCCAATGACAGAACGTCCCAGAGTGTTCTTAAGATGAACTAGAGCGCTTACTGTCTTACTTATGACAAAAGTATGGCATACCTGAAGCCATCTTGATTGGAATAAACTGGTAACACTTAAAACGTTTAATTTAAAAAGGAACACAATGAGGGGGTTCATTTTGCCATAGAAATTATGATTAGTGCTGAAGAAAGAAAAATTAGGGCATATTTTGAGTGACTTCTCAAATCCTCTTCTATTTCATTAAAAAATTCTGATATGCAGACTGAAACATGCACTTCTAATACTAGCAGCAGACTTCCGTGGTGAGCAGTAGCTTTACTACAGTGATCTAATGAGCAACTAGAGTGCTAACATTCAGAATTTATGGTAAATGTGTGACATATCTGAATACCTTCTTGATGGAATCAAAGTAAAAAACTGAAAGCATTTCCTACTGAGGAGACTGCAGTAAATGAGGAAATTAGGAAACTTCATAACAAATAAATCTCCTAAAATTGCCACCAGAGACAAAAGAGCCCAAATGTAGCCCAAATGTAGCCCAAATATCACCCAAATGTAGCCCAAATGTAGCCCAATGACAGAAGTGTGCAAAACACTTATTTTTTGTGTATTTGCAGTTTTATATAGTGCAAACTTGTCAGGTATTGGAGTGCTTTACATGAGCATTGGTTACATCACACAAGATCAAATTCATTTTGGTTGTAGACATGGGGAGATTAAGTGATTTGACCAGAATCACAGAATGTTGTGCTGAAGCAGAAACTCCAACCTGGTTCCCCAGTTGCAAAGTCTGCAGCTCTGGAAGTAACACCACACCCTCTCCCCTTGGATGCAACATTTAATCAAGTGGTCAACTGGATAAAAAAACTAAGATTACAAATAATTTAAAAGTTCTTTGTCGCTATTTGAAAACTCAGAAAATATGTCCTCATTTTAGTTTTTTAGAGCACTAACAATAATTTTGATGCAAATAAGACCATCTCATATATGTAATTTCTAAAGGAAATGCTCTAGGCATTACAGTTTTGATTACATCAAGATGACGTCAGGCGTTCCACACGTTTGTAATAAATATAGAATGTTAGCAATCTAGTTGTTCATTGGGATACTGTTGAGAGGCAGAGGCCAGGGGCACGGACTCTGAAAATTGAAGGCAGGTAGGAGAGTGCAGAGGCAACAATTTGACCACACTAGGCAGGCAGGAAGGACAGTGGCAGCACAACAGACTATGGAGGGCAGTGGAAAGGGGGGCAGGGGCTACAAACCAACAATACAGGACTGGCAAGAGAGGCTGTGGTGATGTAACAGACCATTGTGGGCAGAAGGAAGAGGCAGTGGTCATACAACCATACATGCCAACAGACCCGTTTCAGCCATGAAACGTCCAATGTTTTTAAGCTCAAATGGGCTTTACTTGATCTGGTTCCTGTCTACAATCTTCTCTTTTTCAATGTAACTCAAAGGGGAAAATCAATACCCCAGATTTATTTCAAAATCTCCATCTTACCAAGTTCAAAATGTTCGCAAGTATGGTACATTGGATCATGGTAGGCAGGAGGAATTGGGGTAGGTACATGGACTCGGATAACAGAGGACAGCAGGGACATTGAGAGGTGCACCAAACTGACCCTACAGGGCAGGCATCAGGGTTTGCAGCAGCACAATACACCACACAGGGCATGCGGGACGGGAGTGCAGCACAACAATCCATAGAAAGCAATAGGGAGGGGACAGGACCATGCACATGGACAACAGACAACAGAGGGGAAAGAGGCAATGGTAGCTAGCTGACCATAATGGACAGACAGGAGAGAAATCTGCAGCATAACAGACCATAAAGGGTAGGAGGGACGGATCAGGGGCATTACAATGGAACCGACAAGCCAGGAAGGAGGGAATAGAGGTCTGCACATGGAAACAGAGGGCTGGGGGCAAGGGGGCAGGGCAGGAGCAGCAAGATGACCATGGAGGTCAGGCAGGATGGGCACTAGAAACAAGACACACCATGGAGAGCAACAGTGAGACTGATGGCATACACACAGACCATGGAGGGAAGGTGGGAGGGGGTCAGGAGCAGCTAGCTGACCACACAGGGAAGGTGGGAGGGGCCATGGCAGCACAGAAAACCATGCATGGCAAGCGGGAGGGTTAGTGGCAGCACAATGGCTATGATGGGCAAGAAGGAGGGTGCAGGGGCATGCACAAAGGACCATGGTGGATAGAAGGGAGGGTCAGGACCTGGCCACAGACAAGAGAGTTCAGGGGAAGGGGCCTCACAACAGACCGCGCGGGGCAGGAAGGAGGAGCAGTTGCACCACAACAGACCAGGGAGGGCAGAAGGGTGTGGCAGTAAAATGGACCATGAAGGACAGGAGGAAGGGGATAGGGGCATGGCATGTGGACAGGCAGGGTGGACGTGGCAGGGACAGGTTACAGTCATCTGACAATGCTAGGCAGGTGGGCGGGGAGTGGCAGCTCAACAGAACACTCAGAGTAGATAGGAGTGGCAGGTCCATGGAGCATGGTGGTCAAAAAGGATGGAGCAGGGGCATGCACAAAGACATCGGAGGGCAGGGGGAAGGAGAATAGGGGCAGCAAGCTAAGCACAGAGGCTAAGCAGGAGGTCAATGATTGCCCATAGAATTGGGCAATGGAGGGCAGGAGGAGTGGACTGGTACATCATGCTAAATGGAGGGCAGTGGCAGCACATCAGACCATGCATGGCAGGAGGGAGGAGGCTAGTCCATGGATTCAGACAACAGAGGATAGGGAGGAGGTGGATGGGGCAGCAAGCTAACTGTTCATAGAAGGTGGGTATTAGGAACTTTATTGTTTTTAAAATGTGTGTCTGTGCGAACTACTTAAAATATGAACAAGTATGCAGCATAATCTCACTTTTATTCAGGAAGAAGAGGACGTTTGGGACTGTGACTCCGGGCTCACTTGGCAGAAACATCCCCTGACCTTCCACCCCCCATCGCAAAATGTAATGCCCGTGAAAAGGGTAGGTGGACGCAGTGTTATATAGAACATAGTCCTGAGAGCACGATTGAAAATATAGTATATGGTATAAACTATGCACCAAAAAGTGTGATATAAGGTGAACCGGGGCGTGAAATATAATATGCAATACATTGTGCGCAATGACAGATTCATTGGAGAGCGCGGGATAGCACAGGCACTAGCGCTTGCTATGTGATATGCGCCTTGGAGTGAAATATGCACAGGGCAGTGTTGTGTAACCTAAGTAGTCTCTAAAGTTGTAATATAAAATATGTGCTGGGTAGTGTAACATTGCATATGCACTGTGACAAAGATATGGATCCCAGATTGTAATAAGTATGGCATAGCGCTGTGCTTTATAACATAGGCATCGAGGAAGGCACGTTAGATGGGGCAATATAACCTGTGCGAAGGCAAGTGTGGCATGACATATTCACGGAGTGGTGTTACAGTGCACATGGGCTAGAGAGTGTCATAGCATAAGCACTAGATGGTGGAATACAACACAGAGGTGTGTGGCACTCGGCAGGCAATGGTGGGTGTAACACAGCATTGGGCTCAGCCAGGAGCACGCTGTGACTCTCAAGTGAGGTTTGTCTCCTTTCCAGAGAGTAAAATAAAAAGTATTACACATCCGGCGGTGGATGTGTGTTTTATTAACCGTGAGGGGGTTTCTTGCATAGTTTGGTCGAATTTTTGTTGAATCCCCTTTGAATGGCTTGGTGTGCATGTGTATTAAATGTACCCGTCAATAGCTACCCATGTTTGTATAAATAAATGACAAGGGTGTCTACTTGGAGAGTACCCACCAGCGGGGGCGCCGGGATTAGGCACGGTAGGGTGTCAGACATGTCAGAGCTTCACTAGTGGTGTGAATACATTCTACGTGGATTAATTGTATGCATAGTCGCCTTTTAATGAATATCACGCAAATCGTCATGGTGATAGGTACATACGGTTTGTCCAGCAACACAGCCCCCCTCCTAAAGAATAAAAAAAAAAGAAGGCCATGACCCGGGGGTTGGGGTCCCCGGGGCCGATTAAGGCCTTGGGAGGGCCAAATTAATGTTTTTTCAACAAAAGAAATTAGGGATGGTGTCCCCAGGGCTAATAAATTAGAAAAAGATTGGGGGCCACACAGCCCTCCTTCTTAAAAATAAATAAATAAAAGACCGGCATCGTGCCGGAGGCCATGCCCCCTTCTTGCAGCACTCTGCAAACGCGCCCCCTGGCCAGTTGTAAGTTGAGGAATTAATTCCCCTTCAATACTGAGGGTCCCTGAGGGCCAACTAGCCCAACAAGTATCTCCAGTATGCGCCAGGGAGCTGCGTTGCAGACAGGTGTTCTGAGGCCACGCCACTTTTTACACCTCCATGCAACGCAGCTCTGTGGCGCTTACTGGAGGTACCTAGTGGGCTAGTTTGACCCTAGGGACCCTTAGGATTCAAGGGGACTTAATCTCTCAACTCAGAACGGCCACAGGGCGCGTTTACACAGTGGTGAAGGGAGGGGACGGGGCCTGAGGTGACGTGTGCAAACACGCCCCGTGGCACGTTTTTAAGTTGGGAAAATAATTCCCTTTCAATGCTGAGGGACCCTGGGGTCCAACTAGCCCACCAGGTGCTTCCAGTAAGCACCACTGCTCTGCGTTGCAGAGAGGTGGTGCAGGCCGTGCCACTTTTTACACCTCTCTGCAACACAGCTCTGTGGCGCTTACTGGAGGTACCTAGTGGTCTAGTTGGACACTAGGGACCCTCAGGATTCAAGGGGACTTAATCTCCCAACTTAAAATGGCTACAGGGTGTGTTTACACAGTAGGGAAGGGAGGGGACGGTGCATGAGGTGACGTGTTCAAACACGCCCTGTGGTGCGTTTTAAGAGGTAGTTTTTATCCCCTGCCCTATTATATACTAGGGGCTTACAGAGGATGTCATGCTAATCACAGGGGGACCCCAACGCATAGTGAGCCCTAGTGTATGTAGGTGTTTTCACTGTATTCTGAGTGCCTTTTAACATAGCACTGGCTCTAGGACTGCTTAGGCAGACTCAGTTACCACCAGTATCCATCTGAAAAAGTTGAGGGTACAGGATGATTTTGCAACAAGGCTTCTTTCTGCTCTTCTGTTTGTTCTTTCTGCACGTTATATTTCTTCCTGCACTTTTCTTCGTCTTTGAGGACTTCTGTTGCTTCTTTCTGCATTTCTTTTTTTTCTTTCTGTGCGTTTTTCCTTCTTTCTTCACATGTCCTATCTCTGTAGGCATAGTTAGAAATTAGCATTTAAAAAACCTTTGAAATTCACTAAAAAAACCATAGGTTTCAGGCACGTTATAGCTAGGAATTAGCATTTAAAAAACCTTAGAAATTCACTGAAAAAACCATAGGTTTCAGGGGCGATATAGTTAGCTGGACTTTTCACTCGCACAAAACCATAGAAATTCCCCCATTATAGTTAGTTCAGCTAACTATAACTCGCGCGCCCGCAATGCACTGCTGATGACGTCACATATTACATCACTCATGACATGGTCAGTGACATCACTCATGACATCACTTTTTTTTTTTTTTTTTTTTTTTAGGAGCTGCAACTTTATTTATTATTTGACTTTTGGTACGCTAGGCAATGCAAGTATTAATGATGGTAATCAGTTTACATTTTTAAACAAAAAATACATTTACAAAGTACAAAATTCAGCCAAAATGGTGATTTTATGAAAAGCCTTTTTTTTTTTTTTTAACAGAAAGTCTCCATTATTTATCTTCATCGCATTCTTTTTTTTTTTTATTTTATTTTGAATTTTTAATTTACAATAATACACAACATGACAAGCATACTATGCACCGCACAGTAAAGTAAAAAAAAAGAGAACAGAGAAGAAAACAGACTAGAAAAACAGATCATCAGCCTTCAAACCAGTCCTTGAAAGGGGCCCAGGTTCTAGCCCCGAACTCCCGCCTTTTCCTCCCCCTTAACAAAAAAACCGCTGACTTCAAATTATATAGTGCTAACATCCTAGCTCTCCAATTAAAGAAAGTTGGAGCTTCCGAGCTAATCCACTGTGATGTAATGCATAGCCGAATCATTGCCATTGCAAGAAAAAGAAAAGCAGCCGTGTATCTAGAGCCCCCAATGGATCTGTTACCATCACAACCCATTATCACAAGTTCAGGGGAAACTTTAAACTGAATCTTTAACATCACATTAATAAATTGCTCAATCTCATGCATAAATATCCCCAATTTAGGACATAGATAAAACATATGCACTACATCCGCAGCCTGAAATCCACATCTAGCACATCTATCACCCTTCTGCCCCCCCCATTTTGCAATCTTAGCACGTGTATAGTATAGGTCGAACATCGCCATATAACATTGTGTTTGTAAGCTGCCTGAAACTGAAATCCGACTTACTAACTATAATGTGAGCCTAGTATCAACCCCTGTCTTGCCAAATTTCCCATCCCACTTCAAATCCTGCGAATCCAAGTCGTCTGGTAGACAGGATAAGAAATACTGATAGATCACGCCTATTCTGACTTTCTTACGAGCCATTTCTATTATAGTTATATTGCCTCATTCCGGGGTTTTTCAAGAAAACTTCTAATCTGAAGATACTTAAAAAAATCATGAGTATATAAATTAAACTTCTCCTTAAGAACAGAAAAGGTAGATATTTCCCCACCCGAGCACAAATCCCCAATCACCTGTAATCCATGTAACTGCCATCTTAAAGTAACTTGATCCTGGAAAATTGATGGCAACGTTCCAGCCGCGGAAAAGGGGGTATATGAATTAATATTTGCAATCATACACCTACGGCGAATCTTCCGCCAAATCATAAATGCCGCATAGATCACTTTAAATCTTGTCTTTTTGAAGTAACTAGGTTCTAGTATCTTTACTAAGATACCTTTAGCGGCGTCCCCCAGACCTATTTCATAGATAGTGGGCCTATTTGCTAAGGGGACATCTGCCCTACCCCCTACTAGAAGAATTCCAAAATGTTGCAGCATAGCTGACCAATAATACATTAGCAAATTTGGGACCGCCCACCCACCACGGGCTCTTGGAAGGCACATCAATTTAGCTGCTCTCCGTGCCCGACGATAGCCCCAAAGAAATCTTGAGCCAGCCCTCTCGGCGCTACTTAAAGACGCTAAAGAAAATTCTAACGGAATAGTTCTAAACAAATATAATAGTTTCGGCAGGACTAACATTTTGAGAATATTGCAGCGACCATATAAGGAGAGATGCAAGTGATCCAATCTACCAAGTTTCATGTTAATAGATTTGACCACTGGGAGCATATTGATATCAGGGATGTCTGATACAGAAGCAGAGATTTTCACCCCAAGATAAGTTGCTTCCGTAGTAATGGGAATGTCTGAGGGACACATAAAAGCAGAATGGAGAATCTGTGTCTTTTCGACATTGAGTTTATAACCTGAGATTAAACCAAATTGATCTGCCAAATTTATGATAGTTGTGAAAGCTATGGAAGCATCTCTAGTTAAGATGACAATGTCGTCAGCATATGCCAACGTCTTATAATCTGTACCGTTAACAGTAACTGGCAAGATTGTTGAGTCTTCCTGAATTTTCATAAGATACGGATCAATATACAGAGCAAAAAGCAACGGCGAACACGGACAGCCTTGCCTTGTTCCCCTCCCGATGTTAAATAAAGAAGTTTCCAGCCCGGAGATACGAATTGATGCATGTGGGGAAATATACAATGCTTGCACTGCCTGTATAAATTCGGAGCAAAACCCCTTCCAACGGAGCACTGCCCAGAGAAACCCCCAGGAGACCCTATCGAACGCCTTCTCGGCGTCCAATAGGATCACCCCGAGGGGAGACTCAGTGGCCTGTGCCCAGTCTAACAGTGCGATAACCCGCTTAACATGGTCAGATGTGTCCCTGCCAGGAATAAAGCCATGTTGCCGAAGAAACACTAAGGGGGTAATTACCGCAGCAAGCCTAGTCGCTATAATTTTTTAGTAGATTTTGCTGTCCGTATTAATTAATGAAATAGGACGATAAGATGACGGATTCTGGGCCGGTTTATCTTTCTTTTGAAAAAGTACAATAGTTGTTTGCCTCCAAGATGCTGGTATGATCCCCCTCTGAGCTTCCCTTAAAACTATTAATAAGTCCTGTTGTATTACTTGAGCAAAAGTCTTATAGAATTCTAACGGAATAGCATCCGGCCCAGAGGCCTTACCATTAGCCAGCGATTTGATAGCCAATTCGACCTCCTCCCAAGCAATGGGGGCTGAGAGAATTTCATTCTGGACAGTTGTGATTCTAGTGGTATCCAAATCCTGCAAGAAATCTTCAATCATAGAGTCATGACATCACTGATGACATCATCCTTGTGATAGAGTGGCAGATCTCCTCTCCCCCTAATATAATCTTTCATACACACATTCAAAAATAGAAATTAAAATTTTCAAAACAATGGACATACCAATACCAGTTACAACAACCTATTCAGTAATTGTAAGATCCACATACACATCCACTCATTCACCAACAGTCCTATACAGTCACTCATACATGCACTCACTCATCATATGTATTCATACACCTATACATTCTGTTACATAACGCCACTCATCCATAAAGTTACTCACACACGTAGTCACTCATGATAATAAAGAATCAAACATCCGTTTACCTGCATATTCAGTTATACACACACCACCACACTTACTTCTACAGAAACTTACACATACTTAGTCTTTTAAACAATCACTTATAGAAACACATACTTATTCATACAGGAACTCTTTCAATCTCTAACTCTCACATATACTCACTTATATACACCAATAGTCACATATACTAGTTTAAAACATATGTAGTTACTCATAGAGACACTATTGAGACAGTCATTCACTCACTAACACACCCATGCACACACTCATCCACCCTTACAGTCCTGCACACATGCTGTCTTCAACACATACAAACAGTGAGTCACTCATTCATGCACCTATGCACTACGTAATACCCCCCACCGAACCATACAGACATCAGACACTCATACTGATACTCAAAAAATCAACTAATAACCTATATAGACACTCATGTAGCTACTCACCAACCCATGCAGCCACTGTTTTTTTCAGTGAATATATATATATATATATATATATTCACTGAAAAAACCATAGGTTTCACACACGTTATAGTTAGGAATTAGCATTTAAAAAACCTTAGAAATTCAGTGAAAAAACCATAGGTTTCACACATGTTATAGTTAGCTGGACATTTTACTCGTAAAAAACCAATGAAATTGCCCCGTTATAGTTAGTTCAGCTAACTATAACTCACGCGCCCGCAATGCACTGCTGATGACGTCACATATTACATCACTCATGACATGGTCAGTGACATCACTCATGACATCACTGATGACATCTCAAATGACATCACTGATGACCTCACTGATGACATCATCCAGTGAATGTGTGTTTTTCTGAAAATTAAATATGTTTTATATATGTATATCTCAAGGTCGATGGAAGAATAAATGGGTATATAAGTGTCTAAATGGATGATTTGTTTTTAAAAAATTGATTGTGTAACTGACTGATTAAGTGTATCTCTCACTTTGTGTATAAGTGGCTGCATGGGTTGGTGAGTAGCTACATGGGTGTCTATATAGGTTAGTAGTTGTTTTTTTGAGTATCAGTCTGAGTGCCTGTATGGTTCGGTGGGGGGTATTACGTAGTGCATAGGTGCATGAATGAGTGACTCACTGTTTGTATGTGTTGAAGACAGCATGGGTGCAGGACTGTATGGGTGGATGAGTGTGTGTATGGGTGTGTTAGTGAGTGAATGACTGTCCCAATAGTGTCTTCAGGAGTAACTACATATGTTTTAAACTAGTATATGTGACTATTGGTGTATATATGTGAGTATATGTGAGAGGGAGAGAT
This sequence comes from Triturus cristatus, assembly GCF_964204655.1. Taxonomy (NCBI): domain Eukaryota; kingdom Metazoa; phylum Chordata; class Amphibia; order Caudata; family Salamandridae; genus Triturus; species Triturus cristatus. The sequence goes on along the minus strand of NC_140580.1, from coordinate 472,685,530 downwards.
TGAAAGAGTTCCTGTATGAATAAGTATGTGTTTCTATAAGTGATTGTTTAAAAAACTAAGTATGTGTAAGTTTCCGTAGAAGTAAGTGTGGTGGTGTGTGTATAACTGTATATGCAGGTGAATGTATGTTTGATTCTTTATTAGCATGAGTGACTATGTGTGTGAGTAACTCTATGGATGAGTGGCATTATGTAACAGGATGTATAGGTGTATGAGTACATATGATGAGTGAGTACATGTATGAGTGACTGTATAGGACTGTTGGTGAATGAGTGGATGTGTATGTGGATCTTAGAATTACTGAAGAGGTTGTTGTAACTGGTATTGGTATGTCCATTGTTTTGAAAATTTTAGTCTCTATTTTTGAATGTGTGTATCAAAGCTTATATTAAGGTGAGAGGAGGTCTGCCACTCTATCACAAGGATGATGTCATCAGTGATGTCATCAGTGATGTCATTTGAGATGTCATCAGTGATGTCATGAGTGATGTCACTGACCATGTCATGAGTGATGTAATATGTGACGTCATCAGCAGTGCATTGCGGGCGCGTGAGTTATAGTTAGCTGAACTAACTATAACGGGGCAATTTCATTGGTTTTTTACGAGTAAAATGTCCAGCTAACTATAACATGTGTGAAACCTATGGTTTTTTCACTGAATTTCTAAGGTTTTTTAAATGCTAATTCCTAACTATAACGTGTGTGAAACCTATGGTTTTTTCAGTGAATTTCTAAGGTTTTTTAAATGCTAATTCCTAACTATAACGTGTGTGAAACCCATGGTTTTTTCAGTGAATTTGCAAGGTTTTTTAAATGCTAATTCCTAACTATAACGTGTGTGTAACCCATGGTTTTTTCAGTGAATTTGCAAGGTTTTTTAAATGCTAATTTTTTTTTTTATTCTTCATTTTTTTCAAACATATTTTTAATTTAATTTTCTTTCATTTTATAAAGACTATGCTTAAATTTTTAAAATCCTTAAATATTTTTTTTAATATATTTTTTAAAATAAACATGTAAAATTTATTACCATATTTTTTTTTTTTTTTTTTTTTTTTTTTTATAGTACGCGTACCGTAAGCTCACGGTAAGCGTACGGTTTACGCAACGTCCGTAATCTATCTACGCTGCTTGCGTATAGTTACGCACTTTGCGTAGCCGCGCGTACTGCGCGTGGGACGCGTGCGCGCTTACGCCACACGCGCACGTTACGCGGAAGTGCCGGGGAGTGACTGTTATGCGCATGCGCGCAAGCGCGTGTCTTTTTTACGCGCACGCGTACTTTTTGCCGTAAGCGTACCGTAAGCGTACCGTAAGCGTACGGTAGGTCATGTGATCTTGAAACACAACTTTTGATTGGTTGAAACTACTTTCAGTTCTAGAACTCTCCTACACCACACCCATTCCCCTCATTTCTGCTTGTGATCCCTTGGGAGAAGGAGCTGGTTTGTCTTTGGGATACGATGGCAGAACAGCAGAGCTCTTCTGAGAGTGAGGCTAGCACCAGCAGCACTGTCTTGAGGCAGAGATCGAGGAAACAAAAGCCTTCTTATGTTTGGGATTATTTTACTTTTCCAGAAGGCCAGCAAAAGGTGAATGCACCCTTAGTTACTTGCAAGCTGTGTAAGCGTGTACTTTCTAGAGGTAATCCTAACAGGAAGTATTCCTTTGGGAATCACACCATGAAGAGACACCTCCAGGATGTACACAGAAGGACACATGGTCATCTTTTTGGAGGTAACTCTTCAGAAAGACGAGCCAGTACATCCACAGCAGCTCAGCCTGGACCATCATCTGCAGGGCTGACTCCTTCTTCTGCAGGTCAGGTGAGCCCTTCATCTGTGGGGGGAGAATCTCCTTTTGCTGGCCCTCTGGAAATGAACCTTCGATTTCGGAAGGTTGATATTCATTGCACATTTTGTAAAGGTCTAATTTGTCATAGGGAGACCAGTGTTTCCCTAGTGAACAACAAAATAGATCAGCACATTTGTAGCTTTGAATGATTTTCCCATGCTTCCTTTCCTCTGTCCCTGCATGAACACAACGGTTCTTTTAAGAGCCAACCTTATCTTTCATCTTTTTTTTACATATGTTTTTTAAAACCTTTTTTTTTTTTTTTTTACCGTACGCGTACGGTGCGCGTACCTTTTTTTTATTTTTTTAAAAAAACACTAAAAATCAATTATCACATTACAAGGTCCTTGAGAGACTACAATTATTATTATTGACTTACCATACTCACTCAAAAAAATATTTATTCATTTGTTTTTTTAAAAAATAGTTTTAAAAATGGTTGTAGTTTTCGAAAATTTTCTATATCGATCTGAAAAAAAAGAAAAAAGTATTAATATTTTTTTAACAATTTATAATACAGTATACATATTTACATTTTTTTCAAAAAAATATTTTTGCCTTATTTTTGCTGTTTTCAGAATATATTGCATTTCACTATAAATTGTGAAAGCAATTGCATTCATCATTTTACAGCGGGCAAAAAAAAATAACAATCTCAAAGATTGTATTAAAAAAGCCCAGAATCTCTTCTCACTTAAACTTATCATTACACAAATGCATATTATTCTAAAAAAATATCATCTAAAAACAATACTTATTTCTTTAAAATACCGTCTGATATGTTTGTTTCAGAAGTATAATCACAATATTATATCTCAAATAACTCCAAAATACATCTGATTTCATTTCCTTTAGGCCAAATAGTATTTTTTTTTTTTTTTTGGAATAAATTTCCAAGGGAAATCCATTAAAATTCTAAAGTTTAATCTGTCCAGATCTCACCGATTCTCTGTAACATTTTGGTTCACGAAAATTTTTTGAATAATTTATTTAGTCCACAATAGAATTGCTTACTTTTCCACATGGCCAAATAGTAATTTTTTTAATCATTTTTGAAAAAATTTCCAATGGCAGTCCAATAGCATTCCAAAATTTAAAATGTGCAGAAGTTACCGATTATCTATAAATTATTGGTTTTTAAAAATTGCATTAAAAATTAAAAAATTCCACATTACAATTGGTTATCTTTCCTTTAGGCCAAATGATAATTTTAAAAATATTTTTTCTACAAAATTGCAATGGTAATCCAGTAAAATGGTAAAATTATTTTGTCCAGATCTTGCCAAGTCTCTCTAAAATTTAGGTTTCAGGAAGATTAGATAGGAATTTGCTAAATCAAAAGGCAAACGTTGTTTGAAAATCAATTGGGAATCATTACACAGTGTCCAGCCTTTTTCACATTTTAGATAAACTGTGTAATGTCCAGAAGTAACAGTAGGTCCATCATGGAAAATTATTGCAACAGTTACAAAAGTTTTTCCTGAAATTGATAATTGCTGTCCTGTAAACTTCTTTATTAAAGTATCCAATTTTGAACCATCAGCTCTACATCGTTGCATCATTAAAATTACATACTGTCCGTATTCCCTTAAAATTAATGTTGAAAACATGTCAGAATTACACTCACCACATTTCATGCTATGATTAGCATCTTTAACTAATTTTGCAAAAGTGACTGTTTTACTCTCTGGCAATGTCAAATAAATAAACCTTTCATTATCAACAATAGAGCCACATATATTATAACAATTATCACAACTATGTTCCCATTTATAAGAGAGACCAAAAAAAATGTCAATGGGAACTCCTTCTTCTTCCACTACCTGAAGAAAATACATCAAAAATTCGTGTGCATCTTGCTGTTCATTTTGAGAAAACTGTGTTCGTCCTGAACATACATCTAAAAGTTTTCTAATATCAGTAGCACTTTCTATTTGAGTTTTATCTTTACTCAGCTTTTGAAAAAGGAGACTCAGCTCTGAACAGAATCTTTTTCCCTGATTTACTATTATCTGCTCTTGCAAACTTTCCAGATAAAATGCAACATTCAGCACTACATTAGCGTAGCAGTTGACACCAGAGCTATTTTCAAAATGACATCCTACAACCTGTTCTTCATTGTCCTTTTTCTTTTTGCTTGCAATTACATCACTCCTCTTTTTTTTCCTCTTCTCTATATCTTCATTACAGATATTCTCATTTCTCCTTTTACGAGAAACTACACGTTTCTCCAACACAGGATACTGACCTAAATGAGGAGCATAGCTTCTTCTTAATCTATTATACTCCTTTACACAGTTTGTATCAGCACTAACTTTTGAGTCATCAAAGTCTATCATGAATAAACCTGATAATGTTTTGACTCGTGACAAAGCTACATATGCCATACCTTCTTTGAACACAGTTGAACCAATGTTCACAAATGCACAATCTACAGTCAATCCTTGAGACTTGTGGATAGTTACAGCATATGCTAGAGAAAACGGAAACTGCTTCCTACGTACATATAAGTCTTTCACAAGCATAAAACGAACTGTACAACGACAAATATCTTTAACTTCATCTATCTGATCAAATTTTATCTGTAAACATTCAATTCCTTCTTTTTTCTGATAATTAATAAAACCCACAACTCTTCCCATCGCTCCATTCACTAAGCCTTTCTCAACATCCAAATTTCTCCTTAAAAATACTCTACAGTTCATGCAAACATATAGATTTTTTTCTAATCCTGCTGTTTTGGAGATGTTCTTCTCTAGTGAGTCCAATTTATTTTTCAGTTTGCCTGTTACTGTGACAGTAATTCTTCCATCCTCAATTTTGTCCACTGCTTCCAATTTCCTGATCTCTTCCTTTTCCAATTTCAAAAGCTCCTCATTAAATATTGAGCATTCACGTAGAGTTGGCATTAAGCAGATGACACTTTTGTTTTCTGCAATATTCTTGTATATTTTCTCTGCAACTATTTCTTCCTTTGGAAATAAATTATGTAGCAGCCGACTCTGTAATGCTTTTTTCCCAACTTCTGTGAGTAGTCCAATTCTGATATCTTTCAGAATACTTCCATATTCTTCATCGTTTGCTTGCCTCATATTAGTTGTAAGTTCCTTGTACTCAAAGAAGGACCAAATATTTGTATTTCCAATGCTTCCCAATGACTTCTTCGTGTCTTCATGTGTCACAGTATTAAACACTGGTTGTCCTTTAACTGGAGTAAGTTGCAAAAGATCCCCAAAAACTATGACGTGTTTTCCACCAAATAACACGTCATAGTCTGTCTTCAAAATTTGCTGCATTCTTAAATGCACAAAGGCAAGCATTAAGTTTGATACCATGCTCACCTCATCAATAATGAGAACTTGCATCTTCTTCAATACTCTTGAAACTTCCAAGGATGCTTCTCCAGTTAGCTTGTTGAATTGTATTTTGTTCTCATGCTCCACTGGTAACATTAGCAAACGATGTAAGGTGATTCCTTTTATGTTATATGCTGCTAACCCAGTTGGAGCAGTAACCACACAAGACAAAGTAGAATCCGTTTTTTGCTTTAGGTAGCTTCTGATGACTTTAATTAGGAAACTTTTTCCAGTGCCAGCTTGTCCGCTTACATACATCCTGATTGGATGAAATGATGTGCATGAGCACTCTTTTTTTATATGTAGAAATCCGTGATCAATTTTGTTTTTGATCTCTTCATAAATGTGTTTCTGCTCTTGATTCAGTTGTCTTTCCAAATTTTGTAAGTCTATAAATTCTTCTTGAGCTTGATTCATAGCCGTTTCCACTTCATTCATGGCTATTGATGCTTCATTTTCAACGATTGGTTGTCCTAGGGGATCTTGACTGTATGTTCCTGAACTTTGGCTGTCCTGAGAACTGTCTCTAGCTATTTCTGCTGCAATTGTAGTTTCCTGTTCAATTTCTTCATTTAACATTTGCAGATAAGTTGAGAATGTACTGCATTGTATGCTGTCTTTGCAAGCATTAAAAGAATCTTCATAGCTCTGGAATTCTCCCAGTAGTTCATCCTCTGTACGCCATGGTTTAAACAACTGTAAAAGAGCCAAGTAGTAAAATTCTTTCTTGTCGGTTGTGTCGCAACTCAGCTTCCGGTGATTTATCAAACTTCCTTTGGTTTGCTTCACCAAACATCCTTCTTCACCAACAACTTTATATTTTCCACTGTTGATGTCTTCTCCAGCTTTCCGTGAATAAATGTAGTTCTGCAGCACTTCATAGAGACACATGTTCTCCAGATGATGACTTCTCTTGGGATATTATGTGTCCAACATGTTTGTTTTCAATATATCTGTACTTTCTGGGTCATTCTCGGCCAAATATTCAATTTCTCCAACAGATTTCAGTACCCGATTTCTCATTGCTGCAAGGCCTAAACTTGCCCAAATTATTCTTCTTCACTTCGAGTAGAGACTTGCAGAAGATAACCTATCTGAACATTCGTAGGATCCAATTTCTCGATGCGATAACATCTTCAAACTGAAACTGTACAGCTTCTTACTGACAGTCTTCTCGTGAGAAATCTCTTCCCACATTTCCTTCAATTCTGTTTTTTCTGATTTCGTAATGTAAGACGTTACATATCGTGCAACAGCAATGGAATTGTCAGCTACATACTGTATATCCATGTTAGCGTTCCACATGGATAAAATGACTGGGTTGTAGTCATTTATATTTTTTGATTCTTCTTTTCTTTTAAGGTTGTAGGTATTCTTAGGTGATTTTCTTGTGATAGTATGTCTCACAGCTGACATAAAACTGTTGACTCTTCCATTTGAAAGAACAGGTCTAGGAAATCCAAATCGACATTTAGTGTAGTATTTTTCTTTGCTCTTGTATTTCCGTCGACAGTATTTTCCACACCGATGACTTTGGAAACGTAGAACTTGCTCCTTTAACTTGTTCTCTTCTTTGCTTTTTGGTATACCACATGTTGCATATTCTTCAATGTAAGATAACACTGCTTCATCAGTATCTGTTCCAAACTTTGGGGCATCCTTGATCCACAGCAGCATATGAATATGAGGAGCACCTCTTGCCTGGTACTCTTTTCTCCAAAAGAAATCCACTACTTCTCCAAGGGGTGGATTTTTTTTATTGCAGATGAAGGACATCATAGCCTCAAATCTATGATTGAAATATCTGCAAACATTAACCGGATCCAATGAGCACAGTTCTCCTGCTGTCTTGTATTCGATGTTTTAAATGTTTGAATTGGCCTCTCGTAGAAAATCCAGTAAATCATCCCAAGCGTACTCGGCACAGCTTAGGGTAAGGAACCATGTTGGTGTTCCTAAATTGCGTAACATGCATTTTAGTTCACCATGGCGTCGGTACCAATATTCATTTGTCCCACGCTGACAAGCCATCAGATTGATCAGTTGTGTTTCCAAATGATCATCTCGGTGCTGCACTTTCTCCATAAAATCCTTAGCAGACACATTTTGTAAATGTACTCCACTTTTTAAAATGTGATTTACTGCATAAGACAGTGCAGACAAGTCGCTTTCAAATAAAAGATGGAACAAATAAGGAATACTTTGTCGAAATCTGGGATCTTCAGCATATAGTCTTGTAGTCCGATACTCTGAAGCTGGAATCTGTTCTGGACGTTCATCGTATCGTCCTCCTTTTCCTTTAGGAAACAGCTGGGGAAAACATCGAGCTTCCAAGCTCTCCTCCCATACACTCACGGGATTTCCTTTTGCTTTCTTCATCTGAAAGAGATCAATATTGTCTCCCATAACTTCTTTCGAATGGAGAGGATGTATGCTAAAATGTTCATAAATTTCTTCTTCCTTTGACTTGTCCACTTTTTCAATTTGTCCAGTTGGTGTTTCTGTGTGTTCTTGAAAATCTTCTTCTTCTTCTTCTATATAAATTGATTCATACCATTTGTTATTTTTTTTCAAATACAAATTTGCTCTTTGTACTTTCCGCACATCTACCAGCTCCTGCCAAATCTTCTTATTCTTTGTAGGTACACCATTAACCAGAATAATTAATGGTTCAGTTTCCAAAGTATCCGCATCAATAGTTTCCATATTTTTTTTCAAATCCAAGGGCAAATACACCACTCTACCTTTTAAACCTCTCAGTAAATCTGAAGGAGGTAATTTACCAGTTTTGGGCTCCATACGTACTATGGTCTGGAACGGATGAACACATTGAATGAGTATAGACTCATATGTATTTAATTCAGAAAGTTCAGCAGGAATAGCATCCAATTCTAAATTATTATGTACAGCTCTGGTCGGCATTCTATTTTCCTCTAACTTGTTGTAACAGTATTTACAAATACGCTGATCTTCACCCAATTCAAAACAATTTTCAAGAAATATATATGTGGCAAAATCCATCCACTTATAATTATCTTCATTTTCACTCTTTCTGTAGAGATCAACATTCCTAGTTTGTTTTCTATAATGAGTTCTGCGGCAACAAATACAAGTAACATTTGGTCTTTCATTAGAGACTATTGCAAATTTTGTTATGTGATCATTAAATGTGTTACTTACAGAGGGTTCTACATTCTCTTCCACTTCTGCCTCATTTACTGTGTCCTTCTCTGCACTGTTTTGTTCAGGACCAAAGTAACAAAACTGAATTTCATCAACAACCTTCTCTACATCTGATACCGTTCCTCGGAACAGAGCCCTATTCAATTCATTTAACTTTATTGCTGGACTTTTGGCAAAATACAACCGTCTCACAAACTTTCTCATTTCAGTATGATGAACAGCCAGCATCCTAAAATGATGGAAAACACTATTGCACACTTTTCTAGATAGACAAGCAAGAGAATGACCCTGCAAACCAGTATTCTCTCTCACTCTGCATGGATCCAGACTTTGAAGCACCTTAATCTTTTGTTTTACACTTTTTTTACTATATTCTCTTAGAAACTCTCGAAATCTGTCAATAGATTCCTGACGCACAGTGCAAATACTACTACAATTCCAAGTGTACACTGGGGCTTTAGGACGTCTCCCCATTGCCTCATCTGCCATCACTTGTACCTCATCTCTTGGAACCATTATCTCCTTCTCCATTATGCAACCATTTTTTACTTCGTATGAACGACCTCTGGTGTCAACTGCATGCAGCAAACTATTACTTTGAAAATAGCTCTCTTCATTAAAAAAAGGTTCACTACTTGAACTATGCATCCACTTTCCTAAAAACACTTTACAAAAGTTTGTTCTGTTCACTACTCTTTTGCTTTTGCTTTGTGATTTCAGTACATTAACCATTTTATCTAATGTACGCATCCTATTCAAAATTAATATGAATAGTTTCCTTTTTAATTCTAATGCTTTTGCTGCAATGGCTTCAATTTCTTTTTTTCTCTTGTAATATTTTGCCTTTTGCTTATATTTCTTTACATCCTTTATCAAATTGGACATAACTCTTCTCTGAAACATTTTTCTACGTATCTCTTTAAACGCTGTTTTTCTGTTTATGTTAAACTTTTCAATTGCAGAAGGTATATTTGCATTAACTAAATTCTCAATTTTTTGCTGTTCTCTATGTTTTGTTACATTTTTCCGAGGACAGACATTTTGTACATTTTTCTTTGTTTTGAATATTTTGTTAAGAAATTGTTTTTTCTGCTTACCAGAAGATTTTTTCTTTTTCCCAACATGAGCATCTTCTACTAACTTTGGTCCTCCAGTTGTCTTCAAATATAGTTTTTTTTTTAGCGTTTTTTGAGCTCGAGATTTTGTAGGCATCTTAAATTTTGTTCACTGTTCTTCAGCAATACCTGAAAAAAACTAAAAAAAAAATCCTTTATTGTATTTAAATATATTACTACATTTGTTTTCACAATAGTCATAAAACAAAATTTCTTTGCCAATTTGATTGCACACAAACTGCTCTTTTTTTTGGGCAAGTGAAAATCTCTTTTACAAACTGTCACATTATGAAACCACTTTTCAGATTTTTTAAAAAGCCCATGTCCACAGTGCTACACTCCAGCAAGGGCAACCAGCCTTAGTGAAGCTCAATGTATTTGCATTACAGACTGAAACCTGAAAACCCCACTCGCTTGTAAATACTTTGCATGACTATACACGGCAAGCACATGGGTGTGTGCTAAGACTCTGCTTCTTCCCCCAAAAATTCGCTCCCCCTTTCCATCTAATGCAACTGTGAAATCACCAGAGCAAGACGCAATAAATCTCTGCCTATAATTCCTCTATGCACACAGAGTCATGTTTTCACATTAGTCCCAAAACGAAATTTCTTTGCCATTTTGAAAGCACACTTACTGCTCTTTTTTTTTCGGGCCGAGTGAAAATCACTTTTACAGACTGACACATTATGAAACCTTTTTTAAAAATGTATTTAATTGCACATGTCCAAGCTGTTTTTTTTTCAGACCACCACCATGTGTATTCTCTGTGTCTGCCTACACTCCAGCAAGGGCAACCAGCCTTAGTGATGCTGAATGTATTTGCATTACAGACTTAAACCTGAAAACCTCACTGGCTTCTAAATACTGTGCATGACTATACATGGCAAGCACATGGGTGTGTGCTAAGCCTCTGCTTCTTCCCCAAAAAATTCGCTCCCCCTTTCCATCTAATGCAACTGTGAAATCACCAGAGCAAGACGCAATAAATCTCTGCCTATAATTCCTCTATGCACACAGAGTCATGTTTTCACATTAGTCCCAAAACGAAATTTCTTTGCCATTTTGAAAGCACACTTACTGCTCTTTTTTTTTCGGGCCGAGTGAAAATCACTTTTACAGACTGACACATTATGAAACCTTTTTTTAAAATTTATTTAATTGCACATGTCCAAGCTGTTTTTTTTTCAGACCACCACCATGTGTATTCTCTGTGTCTGCCTACACTCCAGCAAGGGCAACCAGCCTTAGTGATGCTGAATGTATTTGCATTACAGACTTAAACCTGAAAACCCCACTGGCTTCTAAATACTGTGCATGACTATACACGGCAAGCACATGGGTGTGTGCTAAGCCTCTGCTTCTTCCCCCAAAAATTCGCTCCCCCTTTCCATCTAATGCAACTGTGAAATCACCAGAGCAAGACGCAATAAATCTCTGCCTATAATTCCTCTATGCACACAGAGTCATGTTTTCACATTAGTCCCAAAACGAAATTTCTTTGCCAATTTGAAAGCACACTTACTGCTCTTTTTTTTTCGGGCCAAGTGAAAATCTCTTTTTACAATTTGAAATCACTTTTACAGACTGACACATTATGAAACCACTTTTTTTTCTTTTATTTAAATGCACATGTCCAAGCTGTTTTTTCAGACCACCACCATGTGCATTCTCTGTGACTGCCTACACTCCACCAAGGGCAACCAGCCTTAGTGATGCTGAATGTATTTGCATTACAGACTTAAACCTGAAAACCCCACTGGCTTCTAAATACTGTGCATGACTATACATGGCAAGCACATGGGTGTGTGTTAAGCCTCTGCTTCTTCCCCCAAAAATTCGCTCCCCCTTTCCATCTAATGCAACTGTGAAATCACCAGAGCAAGACGCAATAAATCTCTGCCTATAATTCCTCTATGCACACAGAGTCATGTTTTCACATTAGTCCTAAAACGAAATTTCTTTGCCAATTTGAAAGCACACTTACTGCTCTTTTTTTTTAGGGCCAAGTGAAAATCTCTTTTTACAATTTGAAATCACTTTTACAGACTGACACATTATGAAACCACTATTTTTGATTTATTTAATTGCACGTGTACAAACTGTTTTTTTTTCAGACCACCACCATGTGCATTCTCTGTGACTGCCTACACTCCACCAAGGGCAACCAGCCTTAGTGATGCTGAATGTATTTGCATTACAGACTTAAACCTGAAAACCCCACTGGCTTCTAAATACTGTGCATGACTATACATGGCAAGCACATGGGTGTGTGCTAAGCCTCTGCTTCTTCCCCAAAAAATTCGCTCCCCCTTTCCATCTAATGCAACTGTGAAATCACCAGAGCAAGACGCAATAAATCTCTGCCTATAATTCCTCTATGCACACAGAGTCATGTTTTCACATTAGTCCTAAAACGAAATTTCTTTGCCAATTTGAAAGCACACTTACTGCTCTTTTTTTTTAGGGCCAAGTGAAAATCTCTTTTTACAATTTGAAATCACTTTTACAGACTGACACATTATGAAACCACTATTTTTGATTTATTTAATTGCACGTGTCCAAGCTGTTTTTTTTTCAGACCAACACCATGTGTATTCTCTGTGTCTGCCTACACTCCAGCAAGGGCAACCAGTCTTAGTGATGCTGAATGTATTTGCATTACAGACTTAAACCTGAAAACCCCAGTGGCTTCTAAATACTGTGCATGACTATACATGGCAAGCACATGGGTGTGTGCTAAGCCTCTGCTTCTTCCCCAAAAAATTCGCTCCCCCTTTCCATCTAATGCAACTGTGAAATCACCAGAGCAAGACACAATAAATCTCTGCCTATAATTCCTCTATGCACACAGAGTCATGTTTTCACATTAGTCCCAAAACGAAATTTCTTTGCCATTTTGAAAGCACACTTACTGCTCTTTTTTTTTCGGGCCGAGTGAAAATCACTTTTACAGACTGACACATTATGAAACCTATTTTAAAAATTTATTTAATTGCACATGTCCAAGCTGTTTTTTTTTCAGACCACCACCATGTGTATTCTCTGTGTCTGCCTACACTCCAGCAAGGGCAACCAGCCTTAGTGATGCTGAATGTATTTGCATTACAGACTTAAACCTGAAAACCTCACTGGCTTCTAAATACTGTGCATGACTATACATGGCAAGCACATGGGTGTGTGCTAAGCCTCTGCTTCTTCCCCAAAAAATTCGCTCCCCCTTTCCATCTAATGCAACTGTGAAATCACCAGAGCAAGACGCAATAAATCTCTGCCTATAATTCCTCTATGCACACAAAGTCATGTTTTCACATTAGTCCCAAAACGAAATTTCTTTGCCATTTTGAAAGCACACTTACTGCTCTTTTTTTTTCGGGCCGAGTGAAAATCACTTTTACAGACTGACACATTATGAAACCTTTTTTAAAAATTTATTTAATTGCACATGTCCAAGCTGTTTTTTTTTCAGACCACCACCATGTGTATTCTCTGTGTCTGCCTACACTCCAGCAAGGGCAACCAGCCTTAGTGATGCTGAATGTATTTGCATTACAGACTTAAACCTGAAAACCTCACTGGCTTCTAAATACTGTGCATGACTATACATGGCAAGCACATGGGTGTGTGCTAAGCATCTGCTTCTTCCCCAAAAAATTCGCTCCCCCTTTCCATCTAATGCAACTGTGAAATCACCAGAGCAAGACGCAATAAATCTCTGCCTATAATTCCTCTATGCACACAGAGTCATGTTTTCACATTAGTCCCAAAACGAAATTTCTTTGCCATTTTGAAAGCACACTTACTGCTCTTTTTTTTTCGGGCCGAGTGAAAATCACTTTTACAGACTGACACATTATGAAACCTTTTTTAAAAATTTATTTAATTGCACATGTCCAAGCTGTTTTTTTTTCAGACCACCACCATGTGTATTCTCTGTGTCTGCCTACACTCCAGCAAGGGCAACCAGCCTTAGTGATGCTGAATGTATTTGCATTACAGACTTAAACCTGAAAACCCCACTGGCTTCTAAATACTGTGCATGACTATACACGGCAAGCACATGGGTGTGTGCTAAGCCTCTGCTTCTTCCCCCAAAAATTCGCTCCCCCTTTCCATCTAATGCAACTGTGAAATCACCAGAGCAAGACGCAATAAATCTCTGCCTATAATTCCTCTATGCACACAGAGTCATGTTTTCACATTAGTCCTAAAACGAAATTTCTTTGCCAATTTGAAAGCACACTTACTGCTCTTTTTTTTTCGGGCCAAGTGAAAATCTCTTTTTACAATTTGAAATCACTTTTACAGACTGACACATTATGAAACCACTTTTTTTTCTTTTATTTAAATGCACATGTCCAAGCTGTTTTTTCAGACCACCACCATGTGCATTCTCTGTGACTGCCTACACTCCACCAAGGGCAACCAGCCTTAGTGATGCTGAATGTATTTGCATTACAGACTTAAACCTGAAAACCCCACTGGCTTCTAAATACTGTGCATGGCTATACATGGCAAGCACATGGGTGTGTGCTAAGCCTCTGCTTCTTCCCCCAAAAATTCGCTCCCCCTTTCCATCTAATGCAACTGTGAAATCACCAGAGCAAGACGCAATAAATCTCTGCCTATAATTCCTCTATGCACACAGAGTCATGTTTTCACATTAGTCCTAAAACGAAATTTCTTTGCCAATTTGAAAGCACACTTACTGCTCTTTTTTTTTAGGGCCAAGTGAAAATCTCTTTTTACAATTTGAAATCACTTTTACAGACTGACACATTATGAAACCACTATTTTTGATTTATTTAATTGCACGTGTACAAACTGTTTTTTTTTCAGACCACCACCATGTGCATTCTCTGTGACTGCCTACACTCCACCAAGGGCAACCAGCCTTAGTGATGCTGAATGTATTTGCATTACAGACTTAAACCTGAAAACCCCACTGGCTTCTAAATACTGTGCATGACTATACATGGCAAGCACATGGGTGTGTGCTAAGCCTCTGCTTCTTCCCCAAAAAATTCGCTCCCCCTTTCCATCTAATGCAACTGTGAAATCACCAGAGCAAGACGCAATAAATCTCTGCCTATAATTCCTCTATGCACACAGAGTCATGTTTTCACATTAGTCCTAAAACGAAATTTCTTTGCCAATTTGAAAGCACACTTACTGCTCTTTTTTTTTAGGGCCAAGTGAAAATCTCTTTTTACAATTTGAAATCACTTTTACAGACTGACACATTATGAAACCACTATTTTTGATTTATTTAATTGCACGTGTCCAAGCTGTTTTTTCTTCAGACCAACACCATGTGTATTCTCTGTGTCTGCCTACACTCCAGCAAGGGCAACCAGCCTTAGTGATGCTGAATGTATTTGCATTACAGACTTAAACCTGAAAACCCCAGTGGCTTCTAAATACTGTGCATGACTATACATGGCAAGCACATGGGTGTGTGCTAAGCCTCTGCTTCTTCCCCAAAAAATTCGCTCCCCCTTTCCATCTAATGCAACTGTGAAATCACCAGAGCAAGACGCAATAAATCTCTGCCTATAATTCTTCTATGCACACAGAGTCATGTTTTCACATTAGTCCCAAAACGAAATTTCTTTGCCAATTTGAAAGCACACTTACTGCTCTTTTTTTTTCGGGGCAAGTGTAAATCACTTTTACACACTGTCACATTATGAAACCACCATGTGTAACTACAACAAAAACAATTCCCATTTCTATTATTCATTTCTTAAGTTACCACATACATCCCCTCTCAAACTCTAAACTCACCTTTAAAATTAGTTAGTTGTGAAAGAAATGTGACACTCAAACAGCAGATTATCAGAGCCAGGATCTCTGTTGTGTTCACCTCTCTCCTCTCAGCAGAACCAGATAATGGCAAACTTTCCCTCTATTTTTCCACACATATACATGTAAGTTTCAAATCTCAGTGCTTCCCCCTTTTTTTCAAATGTAATCACACATTTCTATTGGTTGAAAACTAACCCTTTTCCAAAAGTACCCTGCCCCCAACTTGACTTCTGTCTAGTACCCTTCCCCCAACTTGACTTCTGCCTGCTACCATAGCAACAGCTCATGGAACACTGCTGTGTGCAGTTAGGTCAGAAGTTCGACACACAATGTTTCAATTCCACAGAGCAAGAGTGCTTGACTTTTCAAACCTTACAGCAAATCCATAGTACTGTTCTTTGGTTACACATTTTTTTGTACCAATACAAAACATGCTTCTATTAATTTTCACATACAGCCTAGTTTTTATTCTAGAATGGTATGAAACAGCCAATCAGTTCTTTTTGTTTTAAAAAAATATGTATGCCTCCATTTCCAAACTGTCTTTCTTTTCATATTGCCATTCTACTGAAAGACACCTCCTGAGTGCATCCAGTTCTCCTTTGAAGATGTTCACAGTGTGGATTGTAGGGCACAGCTATGTCTTCTGGAGTGAAAAGTTTGCAGAGAAAACAGATATGGTGAGAGACCTTGCTTTGCCAAATGTAGACATTAAATGGATTGGTCAGAGAGGGTTAAAGTGGCACCAATTGATGCCATTGGTGAAATCCTTCATTCAAATCCAACACCCTGACCTCATAATAGTGCACTGTGGTGGCAATGACCTAGGCACTTTGACTGGGGTAGGTCTGGAAATGCTTATGAAGGACACCTTTGCACAACTGTTTACACTTTTCCCTAAAACTGCCTTTGTGTTTTCCAACATATGCCAAAGGCAAAAATGGAACTGGTCCAATCATTTCTGTCCACAGATTGACAAAGCAAGAAAGCACGTCAACAAATCTGTTTCTGCTTTCCTCCGTGACTATGGTATGGGTGCCATTTACCACAACAACTTGCGTTATGACATGCAAGACATTTATTGAGGAGATGGTGTGCACTTCAATGATGAAGGGAACAGAGTCTTCCTCTTGAACCTTAGACTCTGCATCGGTACTTACTTGTAGGTACCACTAAAAAAATGACTTCATAAACACAACAGCTCTTTTTAGAGCTCCCTAATTTCTAAACTCTTAAATCTGCTTTTCATTTATCTATTTTTATTTTTTTACCGTACGCTTACCGTAAGCTTACCGTACGCGTACCCCGTGATTTTTTTTAAAATCAATAAATGTTTTTTTTGTACTTTTCTGTCCTTCTTTGACCCCCTTACAAATGTTAGGGGGTCTGTAACTCTCCTCATTGCCCCCTTTCCTTGTTTTCACTCTTTTTTTTCAGAGTGAAATACACAAAATGGCGGCCGCCGCTTCCTGGTTTCGGCCGATTCGAATGTTTACTAAGATCTAACAGCCAATCAGAATCGCGCTCGCGCACGCCGCCGTACGCTTACCGTAAGCGTACGGTAAGCGTACCGTAAGCGGGCTCAGATATATATATTGATTTAAAGGCTATTTTCTCAGAATCTACTGAACAGATTTACACCAAACCTACAAAAGGCACTTCCTTGACCTAGGGACTACCTCTCTGCCAAATTTTGAGTAATTCTGTTCAGCCGTTCGGGCTGTAGCTCGTTCTAAAGGTCCTATGGAAAAATGCATGGGAAAAACGCGTTTTGGGACCCCCCTTTTATCTCAGCCCCCGCTTGACGGATCCCCCCGAGACTTTCAGGGTGGGAGCGGAGCGTAGCGCCCCACCTATTTTGAGAAATTCGCGAGGATTCGTCGACCGGCGCCAAAGTTATTCAAAATAGAATGTTGAGGTTTTCCTATGGAAACGTGGTCCTAACTATAACTACCTACTGGCGACCGCCAGTAGGTAATATATTCACTGAAAAAACCATAGGTTTCACACATGTTATAGTTAGCTGGACATTTTACTGATAAAAAAACAATGAAATTCCCCCGTTATAGTTACTGTAGGCAACTATAACTCACGCGACCGTAATCCTCTGCTGATGCTAATACTGTATTTAGACACTTATTTGCCCATATCTTCTTCCATTAAATTTTAGCTATACATATATTACAAATATTTTTTTTTCATAAAGACACATATGTCATCAGCAGAGGATTACGGTCGCGTGAGTTATAGTTGCCTACAGTAACTATAACGGGGGAATTTCATTGGTTTTTTATCAGTAAAATGTCCAGCTAACTATAACATGTGTGAAACCTATGGTTTTTTCAGTGAATTAGCAAGGTTTTTTAAATGCTATTTCCTAACTATAACGTGTGTGAAACCTATGTTTTTTTCAGTGAATTTGTACGTTTTTTTAAATGCTAAGTTACTTTACGCCATTTGTGGCGTGCGCGCCCACTTAACGCAGTTCGTTCCGTGCACGGTTTTTATCAACTTTAATAAGCCCTGTACATTTGGTGGCCTTCGGCCACCAAAAGCACAGGGGGTGAGGTCAATGTGGATAGTGTTTTTTTTATTTCGATTTTATAATTTCATGTTGCCAAAATTACGTTTTTTTTCTCTATTAATAAGCCCTGCACATTTGGTGGCCTGCGGCCACCAAAAGCACAGGGGGTGGGGTAAGTGTGGATAGTGGTTTTTTTATTTTTATTTTTTTACCGTAAGCGTACGGTAAGCTTACGGTAAGCGTACGGTAAGCGTACGGTAAGCGTACCCCGCGAAATTGCCGAAAAAAAAATAAAACCGTTTTTGCTCTTGGGGGATGTTTGGGGACTCCCTCAACATGACTATGTGGGAGGGAGTTGTCAAAACAGCCCCGTAACATGTTTTTGGCCATCATGTTTGATAAACAACACTCAGTGCGAGAGACAAAATGGCGGACGCCGCTTCCTGGTTTCGGCCGATTCGAATGTTTACTAAGATCTAAGAGCCAATCAGAATCGCGCTCGCGCACGCCACCGTAAGCTTACGGTAAGCGTACGGTAAGCGTACGGTAAGCGTACCGTAAGCGGGCTCAGATATATATATTGATTTAAAGGCTATTTTCTCAGAATCTACTGAACAGATTTACACCAAACCTACAAAAGGCACTTCCTTGACCTAGGGACTACCTCTCTGCCAAATTTCTAGTAATTCTGTTCAGCCGTTCGGGCTGTAGCTCGTTCTAAAGGTCCTATGGAAAAATGCATGGGAAAAACGCGTTTTGGGACCCCCCTTTTATCTCAGCCCCCGCTTGACGAATCCCCCCGAGACTTTCAGGGTAGGAGCGGAGCGTAGCGCCCCACCTATTTTGAGAAATTCGCGAGGATTCGTCGACCGGCGCCAAAGTTATTCAAAATAGAATGTTGAGGTTTTCCTATGGAAACGTGGTCCTAACTATAACTACCTACTGGCGACCGCCAGTAGGTAATATATATATATATATATATATATATATATATTCACTGAAAAAACCATAGGTTTCAGGCATGTTATAGTTAGGAATTAGCATTTAAAAAACCTTAGAAATTCACTGAAAAAAACATAGGTTTCAGGGGCGTTATAGTTAGCTGGACTTTTCACTCGTACAAAACCATTGAAATTCCCCCGTTATAGTTAGTTCAGCTAACTATAACTCGCGCGCCCGCAATGCACTGCTGATGACGTCACATATTACATCACCCATGACATGGTCAGTGACATCACTCATGACATCACTGATGACATCTCAAATGACATCACTGATGACATCACTGATGACATCATCCAGTGAATGTGTGTTTTTCTGAAAATTACATATGTTTTATATATGTATATCTCAAGTTCGATGGAAGAATAAATGGGTATATAAGTGTCTAAATGGATGATTTGTTTTTGAAAAATTGGTTGTATAACTGACTGATTAAGTGTATCTTAGTGAATACATGGCTTTGTGAGTAATGTTTAAATATGTAAATATCTGTATCAGTCTCTCACTTTGTGTATAAGTGGCTGCATGGGTTGGTGAGTAGCTACATGAGTGTCTATATAGGTTATTAGTTGGTTTTTTGAGTGTCTGAGTGCCTGTATGGTTTGGGGGGGTATTACATAGTGCATAGGTGCATGAATGAGTGACTCACTGTTTGTATGTGTTGAAGACAGCATGTGTGCAGGACTGTATGGGTGGATGAGTGTGTGCATGGTGTGTGTTAGTGAGTGAATGACTGTCTCAATAGTGTCTTTATGAGTAACTACATATGTTTTAAACTAGTATATGTGACTATTGGTGTATATAAGTGAGTATATGTGAGAGTGAGAGATTGGAAGAGTTCCTGTATGAATATGTATGTGTTTCTATAAGTGATTGATTGTTTAAAAGACTAAGTATGTGTACGTTTCTGTAGAAGTAAGTGTGGTGGTGTGTGTATAACTGTATATGCAAGTAAATGGATGTTTGATTCTTTATTAGCATGAGTAACTATATGTGTGAGTAACTCTATGGATGAGTGGCGTTGTCTAACAGGATGTATAGGTGTATGAGTACATATGATGAGTGAGTACATGTATGAGTGACTGTATAGGACTGTTGGTGAATGAGTGGATGTGTATGTGGATCTTAGAATTACTGAAGAGGTTGTTGTATCTGGTATTGGTATGTCCATTGTTTTGAAAATTTTAGTTTCTATTTTTGAATGTGTGTATCAAAGGTTATATTAAGGGGAGAGGAGGTCTGCCACTCTATCACAAGGATGATGTCATCAGTGATGTCATTTGAGATGTCATCAGTGATGTCATGAGTGATGTCACTGACCATGTCATGAGTGATGTAATATGTGACGTCATCAGCAGTGCATTGCGGGCGCGCGAGTTATAGTTAGCTGAACTAACTATATCAGGGGAATTTCAATGGCTTTGTATGAGTGAAAAGTCCAGCTAACTATAACGCCCCTGAAACCTATGGTTTTTTCAGTGAATACCTAAGGTTTTTTAAATGCTAATTCCTAACTGTAACGTGCCTGAAACCTATGGTTTTTTCAGTGAATTTCAAAGGTTTTTTAAATGCTAATTTCTAACTATGCCTACAGAGATAGGACATATGAAGAAAGAAGAAAAAACGCACAGAAAGAAAAAAAAGAAATGCAGAAAGAAGCAACAGAAGTCCTCAAAGACGAAGAAAAGTGCAGGAAGAAGGATAACGTGCAGAAAGAACAAACAGAAGAGCAGAAAGAAGCCTTGTTGCAAAATCATCCTGTACCCTCAACTTTTTCAGACAGATACTGGTGATAACTGCGTCTGACTAACCAGTCCTAGAGCCAGTGCTATGTTAAAAGACACTCAGAATACAGTGAAAACACCTACATACACTAGGGAACACTATGGGTTGGGGTCCCTCTGTGATTAGCACACGTCACCTCAGGCCCTGTCCCCTCCCTTCACCACTGTGTAAACGCGCCCTGTGGCCGTTTTAAGTTGGGAGATTAAGTCCCCTTGAATACTGAGGGTCCCTAGGGGCAAAATAGCCCACTAGGTATGTCCAGTAAGCGCCATTGTAGAGAGGTGTAAAAAGGGGCACTGCCTGCATCACCTCTCTGCAACGCAGAGCAGTGGCGCTTACTGGATGCACCTGGTGGGCTAGTTGGCCCCCAGGGTCCCTCAGGATTGAAAGGGAATTATTTCCCCAACTTAAAACGCGCCACAGGGCGTGTTTGCATACGTCACCTCAGGCCGCGTCCCCTCCCTTCACCACTGTGTAAATGCACCCTGTGGCCGTTCTAAGTTGAGAGATTAAGTCCCCTTGAATCCTAAGGGTCCCTAGGGTCAAACTAGCCCACTAGGTACCTCCAGTAAGCGCCACAGAGCTGTGTTGCATAGAGGTGTAAAAAGGGGAGTGGCCTCAGAACACCTGTCGGCAACGCAGCTCCCTGGCACATACTGGAGATACCTGTTGGCCTGGTTGGCTCTCAGGGACCCTCAGTATTGAAGGGGAATTAATTCCCCAACTTACAACTGGCCAGGGGGCGCGTTTGCAGAGTGCTGCAAGGAGGGGGCGTGGCCTCCGACGCGATGCCGGTCTTTATTTTTTTATTTTTTTTAAGAAGGAGAGCTGTGTGGCCCCCTTCTTTTTCTAATTTATTGGCCCTGGGGACCCCATCCCCCAGGGCCTGCACCCTAATTTTTTTGTTAAAAAAAGAAATATTGAAGGGGGCCGTGTGGCCCCCCTCCCAAGGCCTTAATCGGCCCCAGGGACCCCAACCCCCGGGTCATGGCCTTTTTTTTTTTTTTTATTCTTTAGGAGGGGGCTGCGTTGCCCCCTCCACAGGCCACTTATGGCCCCGGGGACCCCATCCCCCAGGGCCGGCCTTTGTTTTTTATTATTTAAAAAAAAAATATATTTATAGAAACACCTAGGACATGCTGGACAAACCGTATGTACCTATCACCATGACGATTTGCGTGATATTCATTAAAAGGCGACTATGCATACAATGAATCCACGTGGAATATATTTACACCGCTAGTGAAGCTCTGACGTGTCTGACGCCCTACCGTGCCTAATCCCAGTACCCCGCCGGTGGGTACTCTCCAAGTAGACACCCTTGTCGTTTATTTATACAAACATGGGTAGCTATTGACTGGCACATTTAATACACACGCACACCAAGCCATTCAAAGGGGAGTCGACAAAAATTCGACCAAACTATGCAAGAAACCCCCCTCACGGTTAATAAAACACACATCCACCGCCGGATGTGTAATACTTTTTATTTTACTCTCTGGAAAGGAGACAAACCTCACTTGAGAGTCACAGCGTGCTCCTGGCTGAGCCCAATGCTGTGTTACACCCACCAGTGCCCGCCGAGTGCCACACACCTCTGTGTTGTATTCCACCAGCTAGTGCGTATGCTATGACACTCTCTAGCCCATGTGCACTGTAACACCACCCCGTGAATATGTCATGCCACACTTGCCTTCGCACAGGTTATATTGCCCCATCTAACGTGCCTTCCTCGATGCCTATGTTATAACGCACAGCGCTATGCCATACATATTACAATCTGGGATCCATATCTTTGTCACAGTGCATATGCAACGTTGCACTCCCCAGCACATATTTTATATTACAACTTTAGAGACTAGTTAGGTTACACAACACTGCCCTGTGCATATTACACTCCAAGGCGCATATCGCATAGCACGCGCTAGTGCCTGTGCTATCTCGTGCTCTCCAATGAATCTGTCATTGCGCACAATGTATTGCATATTATATTTCACGCCCTGGTTCATCTTATATCACACTTTTTGGTGCATAGTTTATACCATATACTATATCTAGTTTTCATCGTGCTCTCAGGACTATGTTCTATATAACACTGCGTCCACCTACCCTTTTCACGGGCATTACATTTCGCGATGGGGGGTGGAGGGTCAGGGGGTGTTTCTGCCAAGTGAGCCCGGAGTCACAGTCACAAACGTCCTCTTCTTCCTGAATAAAAGTGAGATTATGCTGCATACTTGTTCATATTTTAAGTAGTTCGCACAGACACACATTTTAAAAACACTAAAGTTCCTAATACCCACCTTCTCTGAACAGTTAACTTGCTGCCCCATCCACCTCCTCCCTATCCTCTGTTGTCTGAATCCATGGACTAGCCTCCTCCCTCCTGCCATGCATGGTCTGAGGTGCTGCCTCTGCCCTCCATTTAGCATGATGTACCAGTCCACTCCTCCTGCCCTCCATTGCCCAATTCTATGGCCCATCATTGACCTCCTGCTTAGCCTCTGTGCTTAGCTTGCTGCCCCTATTCTCCTTCCCCCTGCCCTCCGATGTCTTTGTGCATGCCCCTGCTCCATCCTTGTTGCCCACCATGTTCCATGGACCTGCCACTCCTATCTATCTGAGTGTTCTATTGAGCTACCATAACCCCTCCCACCTGCCTAGCATTGTCAGATGACTGTAACCTGTCCCTGCCACCTCCACCCTGCCTGTCCACATGCCATGCCCCTATCCCCTTCCTCATGTCCTCCATGGTCCATTTTACTGCCACACCCTTCTGCCCTCCCTGGTCTGTTGTGCTGGAACTGCTCATCCTGCCTGCCCCACGTGGTCTGTTGTGAGGCCCCTTCCCTGAACTCTCTTGTCTGTGCCCAGGTCCTGACCCTCCCTTCTATCCTCCATGGTCCTTTGTGCATGCCCCTGCACCCTCCTTCTTGCCCATCATAGCCATTGTGCTGCCACTAACCCTCCCGCTTGCCATGCATGGTCTTCTGTGCTGCCATGGCCCCTCCCACCTTCCCTGTGTGGTCAGATAGCTGCCCCTGACCCCCTCCCACCTTCCCTCCATGGTCTGTGTGTATGCCACCATAGTCTCACTGTTGCTCTCCGTGGTGTGTCTTGTTTCTAGTACCCATCCTGCCTGACCTCCATGGTCATCTTGCTGCTCCTGCTGTGCCCCCTTGCCCCCAGCCCTCTGTTTCCATGTGCAGACCCCTATTCCCTCCCTCCTGGCTTGTCTGTTCCATTGCAATGCCCCTGATCCATCCCTCCTGCCCTTTATGGTCTGTTATGCTGCAGCTTTCTCTCCTGTCTGTCCATTATCGTCAGCTAGCTACCATTGTCTCTTTCCCCTCTGTTCTCTGTTGTCCATGTGCATGGTCCTGTCCCCTCCCTATTGCTTTCTATGGATTGTTGTGCTGCACTCCCGTCCCGCATGCCCTGTGTGGTGTATTGTGCTGCTGCAAACCCTGATGCCTGCCCTGTAGGGTCAGTTTGGTGCACCTCTCCATGTCCCTCCTGTCCTCTGTTATCCGAGTCCATGTCCCTACCCCAATTCCTCCTGCCTACCATGATCCAATGTACCATACTTGCGAACATTTTGAACTTGGTAAGAGGGAGATTTTGAAAAAAAACTGGGGTATTGATTTTCCCCTTTGAGTTACATTGAAAAAGAGGAGATTGTAGACAGGAGACAGATCAAATAAAGCCCATTTGAGCTTAAAAACATAGGACGTTTCCTGGCTGAAATGGGTCTGTTGGCATGTATGGTTGTACTACCACTGCCTCTTCCTTCTGCCCACAATGGTCTATTATATTGCCACAGCCTCTCTTGCCAGTCCTGTATTGTTGGTTTGTTGCCCCTGCCCCCCTTTCCACTGCCCTCCATAGTCTGTTGTGCTGCCACTGCCCTTCCTGCCTGCCATATGTGGTCAAATTGTTGCCTCTGCACTCTCCTACCTGCCTTCAATTTTCAGAGTCCGTGCCCCTGGCCTCTGCCTCTCAACAGTATCCCAATGAACAACTAGATTGCTAACATTCTATATTTATTACAAAAGTGTGGAACGCCTGACGTCATCTTGATGTAATCAAAACTGTAATACCTAGAGCATTTCCTTTAGAAATTGCATATATGAGAGGGTCTTATTTGCATCAAAATTATGGTTAGTGCTCTAACAAACTAAAATGAGGACATATTTTCTGAGTTTTCAAATTGCGACAAAGAACTTTTAAATTATTTGTAATCTTTATGTTTTTTATGCAGTTGACCACTTAGGGGAGAGGTTGTGGTGTTACTTCCAGAGCTGCAGACTTTGCAACTGGGGAACCAGGTTGGAGTTTCTGCTTCAGCTCAACATTCTGTGATTCTGGTCAAATCAGTTAATCTCCCCATGTCTACAACCAAAATGAATTTGATCTTGTGTGATGTAACCAATGCTCATGTAAAGCACTCCAATACCTGACAAGTCTGCACTATATAAAACTGCAAATACACAAAAAATAAGTGTTTTGCACACTTCTGTCATTGGGCTACATGTGGGCTACATCTGGGTGATATTTGTGCTGCATTTGGGCTCTTTTGTCTCTGGTGGCCATCTTGGGAGATTTATTTGTTATGAAGTTTCCTAATTTCCTCATTTACTGCAGTCTCCTCAGTAGGAAATGCTTTCAGTTTTTTACTTTGATTCCATCAAGAAGGTATTCAGATATGTCACACATGTGCCATAAATTCTGAATGTTAGCACTCTAGGTGCTCATTAGATCACTGTAGTAAAGCTACTGCTCACCAGGAAAGTCTGCTGCTGGTATTGAAAGTGCATGTTGCAGTCTGCATGTCAGAATTCTTTACTGAAATAGAAGAGGATTTGAGAAGTCACTCAAAATGTGCCCTAATTTTTCTTTCTGCAGCACTAATCATACTTTCTATGGCAAAATGAACCCCCTCATGTTGTTCCTTTTTAAATTAAATGTTTTAAGAGTTACCACTTTATTCCAATCAAGATGGCTTCAGGTGTGCAATACGTTTGTCATAAGAAGGACTGTTAGCGCTCTAGCTGTTCTTTAGAACACTCTGGAAAGCTGCAGTAGAACACAAAGGAATCAACTGACAGTCTCTGCCCTTGTTGGATGTACATGTTTTACTGAGAATTTCACACTTCATTCTCACATGACTGAGAAAGATAATGTGAATTTACAGAAAATATGCTCTCAGTTTAGCTTATAGATCACCTTCCAAACCTCTTTGGGAAAAGCATGAGAAAATAGTTTTCTCTCAAACATGATTCATGATATCACAGTAGAAGGCTTTTTCACATAGTAAAATCACCTTAGAACACACCACAATTCCTAAAATGAGTATGGTACCATCAACAAATGATTTATAATGTAACTAAAGTCTTAAAACCTTCTATTAACTGCAATGCTTTTTAATGAGGTGCTATCATGTATATTGGTCCCAAGATGGCTGCCAACACTTCTTGGATGAAGTGCTGACAGCCAATCAGATCTCACGATGAGATGTGTGGTTAGGCTCCGCCCAGATATATCTATCTTTTTAACTCTAATTTTCTCAGGAACTACTGAACAGATTTACACCATTTAAGCAAAAGGCATGAGTCTGAACTGAGGACTACCTCTTTGCCAAATTTGGTGTAATTCCATTCAGCAGTTCGGGCTGTAGCTGCGTCAACAGGTCCTATGGGAAAATGCATGGGGAAAACGTGTTTTGGGACCCCCCTTTTTTCTTGGCCCCGCTTGACGAATCACCGTGAAATTTTCAGGATAGGAGCGGACCAGGAGCTGGCCAAAATTTTGGAAAAGTTTGCGAACGAAGATTCGTCAATCGGCACCAACGTTTTTCCAAATAGAATGTTTCGGATTTCCTATGGTAAATAGGTCCTAACTATAACTACCTATATATAAAAATATATATATATGTATATATATATATATATATATATTCACTGAAAAAACCATAGGTTGCAGGGATGTTATAGTTTGTTGGTCATTTCACTCATACAGAACCAGAGAAATTCGGCTGTTATAGTTAGTTGAGCTAACTATGACTCGTGCCCCCACAATGCACTGCTGATGACGTCACATATTACATCATTCATGACATGGTCAGTGACATCACTGATGACATCACTGATGACATCTCAAATGACATCACTGATGACAACACGGATGACATCATCCAGTGACTGTGTGTTTCTGTAAAGTTTAAATATGTTTTATATATATATAAATGCCAAGGTGTATTGAAGAATGAGTGGGTGTATGAGTGTCTGAATGGATGATTTAGTAGGTGCGTGACTGTCTCTATAAATGAGTGATTAAACGTGTCTTACTGAATGCATGGGTTAGTGACTAAACGGTGTAAATGTCTGTATCAGTCTGTCAGTTGGTGTGTAAGAGGTTGCATGGGTTGGTGAGTAGCTTAATGTGTGTCTATATGGGCTATTGATTGGTTGTCTGAGTATTTGTATGGGTGCCTGAGTGTCTGTGTGGGTGGATGAGGGGTGTGTTACTCTGTGCATAGATGTGTGAGTGGGTGATTCACTGGGTGTATGGGTTCAAGAGTGCATCTGTGATGGGCTGTATGGGTGGGTGAGTGTGTGCATGGGTGTGTTGGTGAGTGAATGGATGTCTCAGTGCTACATGTGTGAGTAACTACATACGTGAAAGGTAGTATATGTGAGTGTTGGAGTATATAAATAACTATATGTGAGAGAGAGTGATTGTGAGAGTGGCTGTATGGATGAGTGTGTGCTTGTATCAGTGATTGTATAAGAGAGTAAGAATGAGTGGCGGTGTGTGAGTGTCTGTATAGGTGTATGAGTGCAAATGATAGTGCTGTATTGATGAGTGACTGTATGTTTGAGTGACTGTATGGGTAAATGAGTGGATGTGTGTGTAGACCTAGGAATCAGTAAGTGGGTATGTAGTAACTGGTATTGGTGTGTCTATGGTTTTAAAAATGGTAGTCTGTATTTTAGAGTGGGTGTATCAAAGGTTATATTAGGGTGTGAGGAGTTGCATCAGATTATCACGTGGTTGATGTCATCAGTGATGTCATCAGTGATTTCATTTGAGATGTCATCAGTGATGTCATTCACCATGTCATGAATGATGTAATATGTGACGTCATCAGCAGTGCATTGCAGGGGCTCAAGTAATAGTTAGCTCAACTAACTATAACAGCTGAATTTCTCTGGTTTTGTACGAGTGAAATGTCCAACTAACTATAAGGTCCCTGAAACCTGTGTTTTTTTTCAGTGAATTTCTAAGGTTTTTTAAATGCTAATTTCTAACGATACTGTCCCTGAAACCTATGGTTTTTTCAGTGAATTTCAAAGGTTTTTCAAATGATAATTTCTAACTATAACGTCAATGAAGCCTATGGTTTTTTTCAGTGAATTTCAAAGGTTTTTTTATGATAACTTCTAACCATAAGGTCCCTGAAACCTATGTTTTTTTCAGTGAATTTCTAAGGTTTTTTAAATGCTAATTTCCAACTATTCCTACAGAGGTAAGACATGTGTAGAAAGAGGAAGAAACGTGCAGAAAGAAGCAAGAGTAATGCAGTAAGAAGCAACAGAAGTCCTGAAAGATGAAGAAAGGTACAGAAAGAAGCAAGAGATATGCAGAAAGAACCAACAGAGGTGCAGAAAGAGGCCTTGTTGCAAAGTCATCCTGTGCCCCCAACTTTTTGCTGACTGGTACTGATGATCACTGACTCTGACTAATCAGACCTGGAGCCAGTGCTATGCTGAAAGACAATTAAAATACAGTGAAAACACCTACATACACTAGGGTACACTATGGGTTGGGGTACTCCTGCGATTGGCATGACCCCCCTGTAAGGCCCTAGTACATAATAGGGAAGAGGGATTAAAATTACATCTAACTGAGAGGTGCAGAAAGAGGCAAAAGAAGTGCATAAACAGGCAGCAAGGTGCAGAAACAGAGAACAGGGGTGCAGAAAGAGGCAAGAGAGGTGCAGAAAGAAGTAAGAGCAGTGTAGAAAGAACCAACAGAGGTGCAAAAAGAGGCAAGAGGGGTGCAGAAAAAGGTAAGAGGGGTGCACAAAGAGGCAAGAGAGGTACAGAAAGAGGCAGGAGGGGTGCAAAAAGAAGGAAGAGAAGTGCAGAAAGAGGCAAGATAAATGCTGAAAGAAGCCACAAAGGTTTAAAAAGAAGCAAAATAAGTGCAGAAAGAGGCAAGTGAGGTGCCGAAAGAAGCAAGAGCAGTGCAGAAAGAACCAACAGAGGTGCAAAAAGAGGTAAGAGGGTTAAAGTAAGAGGTGGGAGAGGTACACAAAGAGGCAAGAAAGGTACAGAAAGAGGCAGGAGGGGTGCAAAAAGAAGGAAGAGAAGTGCAGAAAGATGCAAGAGAATTGCTGAAAGAAGCAACAGATGTGTAGAAAGAAGAAAGTGAAGTGCAGAAGGAGGCAAGTGGGGTATAGAAAGAAGCTAGAGCATTGTAGAAAGAACCAACAGAGGTGATGAAAGAAGCAACAGAGGTGCTGAAAGGGGCAAGAGGGGTTCAGAAAGAAGGAAGAGAATTGCAGAAAGAAGCAACAGAGGTGCTGAAAGAGGCACGAAGGGTGCAGAAAGAGGCAAGAGAAGTGCAGAAAGAAGCATCAGAGGTACAGAAAGAAGCAAGAGTGGTGTGGAAAGAGGGAAGAGAGGTGTAGAAAGAGGCATGAGAGTTGCACAAATAGGGAAGTGGGGTGCAGAACGAGGCAGGAGGAGTGCAGAAAGAAGCAACAGAGGTTCAGAAACAAGCAAGAGAAGTGCAGAAAGAGGCAAGAGAATTGCTGTAAGAAGCAACAGAGGTTTAGAACGAAGCAAGAGAAGTGCAGAAAGAGGCAAGTGAGGTGCAGAAAGAAGCAAGAGCAGTGCAGAAAGAACCAACAGAGGTGCTGAAAGAGGCATGAGGGGTGCAGAAAAAAGGAAGAGAAGTGCAGAAAGAAGCAACAGAGGTGCTGAAAGAGGCACAAAGGATGCAGAAAGAGGCAAGAGAAGTGCAGAAAGAAGGAACAGAGGTACAGAAAGAGGCAACAGTGGTGCAGACAGAGGGAAGAGAGGTGTAGAAAGATGCGTGAGAGTTGCACAAATAGGAGAGAGGGGTGCAGAAAGAGGCAGGAGGGGTGCAGAAAGATACAAGAGAAGTGTAGAAACAAGCAAGAGAAGTGCAGAAAGTGTCAAGAGAATTGCTAAAAGAAGCAACAGAGGTTTAGAAAGAAGCAAGAGAAGTGCAGAAAGAGGCAAGTGAGGTGCAGAAAGAAGCAATAGCAGTGCAGAAAGAACTAACAGAGGTGCTGAAAGAGGCAACAGAGGTGTGTAAGGATCACGAGGGGTGCAGAAAGAAGGAAGAGGAGTGCAGAAAGAAGCAACAGAGGTGCTGAAAGAGGTATGAGGGGTACAGAAAGAAGGAAGAGAAGTGCAGAAAGAAGTAACAGATGTGCTGAAGGAGGCGTGAAGGGTGCAGAAAGAGCAAGAGAAGTACAGAAAGAGGCAACAGAGGTACAGAAAGAGGCAAAAGCGGTACAGAAAGAGGGAAGAGAGGTGTAGAAAGAAGCTAGAGAGTTGTACAAAGAGGGAAGACGGGCACAGAAAGAGTCAAGAGGGGTTCAGAAACAGGTGAGAGAGCTTCAGAAAGAGGCAAGAGAATTGCTGAAAGAAGCAACATATGTGTAGAAAGAAGCAAGAAAAGTGCAGAAAGAGGCAACTGAGATGCAGAAACAGGCAAGAAAGGTACAGAAAGAGGGAAGACGAGTGCAGGAAGAGAGAACAGTGGTGCAGAAAGAAGCAAGACAGGTGCAAAAATAAGCATGGAAAGTGCAGAATGAAGCAACAGGGGTGCAGAAAGAGGCAAGAGAAGTGCAGAAAGAAGCAACAGATGTGCAGAAGGAAGCAAGAGAACTCCACAAAGAGGCAAGAGAGTTAAAGAAACAGGCAAAAGATGTACAGAAAGAGGGAGCAGAGGTGCAGACAGAGGAAAGAGAGGTACAGCAATTTGCAAGAGAGGTGCAGAAAGAACAAGAGCAGTGTAAAAGAACCAACAGAGGTGCAAAAAGAGGCAAGTGAGGTACAGAAGGAGGCAAGAGAACTGCAGAAAGAGGCAAGAGAGTTGTAGAAAGAGGGAAGAGGGGTGCAGAAAAAGGCAAGAGGGATGAAGACGTTTGGAACAGAGGTGCAGGAAGAAGCCAGATCAGAGCAGAAATAACCAACAGAGGTACAGAAAGATGCAATAAGGGTACAGAAAGAGGCAAGTGAAGTGCAGAACAAAGCAAAAGAGGTGCATAAAGAACCAACAGAGGTGCACAAAGAGGCAAGAGGGATACAGAGAGAGAGAGGAGGGGCTCAGAAAGAGGAAGAGAACTGCAGAAAGAAGCAACAGAGGTGCTGAAAGAGGCACAAAGGGTGCAGAAAGAGACAAGACAAGTGAAGAAAGAAGGAACAGAGGTACAGAAAGAGTGGTGCAGAAACAGGGAAGAGAGGTGTAGAAAGAGAAAAGAGAATTGCACAAAGAGGGAAGAGGGGTGCAGAAACAGGCAAAAGGGGTGCAGAAAGAAGCAAGTGAGATGCAGAAAGAGGCAAGAGAGTTACAGAAAGAGGCAAGTGAAGTGCAGAAGGAAGCAAGAGAACTGCAGAAAGAGGCAATAGAGGTGCTAAAAGAGGCAAGTGAGGTACAGAAAGAAGCAAGAGAAGTGCAGAAAGAAGCAGCAGAAGAGCAGAAAGATGGAAGCGGGGTAGAGAGAGAGGCAAGAGGGGTGCTGGAAGAAGCAAGACAGGTGCAGAAAGAAACAAAATAAGTGCAGAAAGAAGGAATACAGGTGCAGAAAGAGGCAACAGACATGCAGAAAGATGTAAGAGAGGTGCAGAAAGTACAAGAGATTTGCTAAATGAGGTAAAGAGAAGTGCAGAAAAAGAAAGAAACATGCAAAATGAAGCAACAGAAATGCAGAAAGAGTCAAGGAGGTGCAGACGGAAGCAAGAGTGGCTTGTACACCATTAGTACCAATTTACCACCCACATTTAGCAATAAGTAACAAGTAACCATTCCAGGTTTGCAAAGGGCCTTCCACCACACTGTAACACTTGTTGCTGCATTTTTGGTAACGTTTGAGCCAGATACACATGAATTATGTGGCTAATGCCGAATATTTATAATTGCGCAAACGTCGGTGCAGCCAAACAGTCACCCCTTCCCCCAGGGCCTGGCCTCTTTTTTTATTTATTTTTTTATTACATTTGCGAGGAGGGTGGCTGCATGGCCCCCCTCCCCTGGGCCACTCCTGTCCCCGGGGACCCCATTCCCCGCAGCTTGGCCTCGTTTTTTTTTTTACAATTTTGCCGGAGGGGAGCTGCGCGGCACCCCTCCCCATGGCCACTTCTGGCCCTGGGTACCCCATCCCCTGGGGCCGGGCCTTTGCGTTGGGGACCATGGGGGAGCCCCAATGCCCCCACGGTCCCGCCGGCTCCCCCCCCTCCTGTGGGAGCCGGCATTGCTTTTGAACAAGGGGAGCTGCTGACCTGCAGCTCCCCTTGTGCCATAGCAAACTCTGCTTTGGTTTTTGGAAGCAAGAGGAGATTTCCTGCTCTCGCTTCCAAAAACCAAAGCAGAGTTTGCTATGGCAGAGCAGGAGCCACACGGCTCCTGCCCTGCCATAGCAAACAGCAATGTCCCGGGGGTGGTCACCCCGGGACATTGCAGGAGCCATGTCCCGGGGGTTGGCACCCCGGGACATTGCAGGAGCCAGCCATGGGTGGTGGCGGTCCCCATGGCCATCAAGGGCTCCAGGAGGGGGGCCGCACGGCCCCCCTCCCTTACTGTTTGAAGCCCCGGGGGGTGGTGGTCCTCAGGGCAGTGTGGGGGGGCAGGAGCCCCCCACACTTCATTTTTTTAAATTTTAAGCCCTGGGGAGTTGGTGGTTGTGAGAAAGTGCCATCTTTCTTGCATGGTATGCCCCCACTTTTTGCTGAATTGCTGAATGTACTTTGACTGAGTGTGCCCTGGACTCCTGCCAATCAGATGCCCAGGGCCTATGTTCCTTCCCTAAAACAAACCAAACCCAAATTGGCAAACCCTGGCCACATGTCAGCCCCTTGTAAATGGTACCCTAGGTACCCAGGGCCCTGTGACCAGGGAAGGCCTCTAAGGGCTGCAGCACTCCTTGTGCCACCCTTAGAGGCCCTGTACCCTTACACACACACACACTGCCTTTGCAGGCTGAGTGTTTGGGTGCAAGACAAAAACCAAGTCGACATGGCACACATCCCTGTGTGCCATGCCCATCACCTACACTGCCATGGCATACATCAGTCACCCCTCTAGCTGGGTGCCTTATGCCAATGGTGTGGGCACAGGAGCAGGAGCCCTGTGCCCCTACAGTACCCAGGTCCATTCCTGGGCACTGTAAGTGCAGTGCTGCCATTTAGGAGTACATGGTGCTGAGAGCTCGTCAAACACGAGCTCCACAGCACCATAATGGCAACACTAAAAACTGAGAAGTTTGGTATCAAACTTCTCAGCACATTAAACCCACACTGATGCCAGTGTGGGATTTAATGTACCCAGCACCCCAGAGGGCATCTTAGAGGTGCCCCCTTAAACCTAACCTTCAATCCACGTCTGCTCTGAGGCTGCCTAGGCTGCCACCCAGCAGACATGTTGCTGGACCCCTGGGTAGGAGAGCCCCTGCTCTCCTGGGCCTGCAACAGTGCACATCCTGGGTGAGGTGCTAAATCTCCTCCCCCAGGATGGGCAGGGGGAAGCTTCAAAGGCATGCCGCCTCTGTGAGCTTCTCCAGGCCCCTGCAACCCCCACTCTGGCGGGAAGCTTTGGCCGGAAACCCCAAATAAGGACAGGGGATGTGCCAGCCTGCCAACCCCACCCCTCAGGTGGGGGAGGCGAGGTGAAGCACATCTCCGGGCTCTCGCCATCTTGAAGATGGGGAGCCCTACCCTATCAGGACTAGGCTACTGCCCCCCTCCCACAGGAGAGAGGCAGGATAGGGGGTGTACCCACCCCAGGACAGGGACCCATTGGTCCCTGCCCTTCACCTACCTGTAACGCCCCTAAATCTAGTATTTAGGGGCTCCCTGAACCTTCTTTCCTGAGATTCCAGATTCGAACCTACAAAGAGCAAGAAGAAAGAAGATCTGCCCTGCAGCTGCTGAAAAAAGGAAGACGCCAACTGCTTTGGCCCCAGCCATACCGGCCTGTCGACCCTCGAACCTGCTCCTGCTCCAACCCAGCACCTCTTGTGGCCAGCAACCTCACCAACCCCGGAGGACCTGGCTTCCTTTTGGCTCTAAGCCCCTGGGACTCCCATGAGTAGAGGCTCTACTCAAAAACCTATCTCTAACCCCTGGCAGCAGCCCGGAACCGCGAACCCAGCACACTCTGCACCAGCCAAGCCTGGCCAGTGCCGGAGTGAACAAAGACCCTGAGGACGACCCCACGGCGACTGTGACCCCGAGTCCGGCACCCAAGGACCCTCCTCGACACTCCGAAGAAGCCTGCAGCCTCAGAACAAGGTGACCCCCCAACCGCGATCAACAGAGGGTAAGATTTCCCGACACCAAAAGGCACCCCCTGCACGCGGCGCCCCACGGCCCTCTGTGCCCAATCCCGGGGTACCTACCTATCCTCCAACTACCCAACTTACCTCTCAAAGTGCTGGTGGCACCTGAAGAGTCCTCATCCCCGAGCTTGCAGTCTTTTTCTAAACTGGAGATTTCCCATTGAAATCAATTGAGCGCCCGACGGCTCAAAAACACTCTGCACCCAGCCGCCCGAGTGGCCCTGGCAGTGAAAACTCTACACCTACCCACTTTCCCACTTTCCCTGAGTAAGTGACCAGGAGCTCAGCTCCCACAGCCGCGTGGCTTGCCAGTCAGCAGCCACCAACCAAGGCCCCCCTATCCCTCGTAGGATAACATTGGGCATAACTCTCTCTGCACCCGGCCGCCCTAGAGTCGCTGAGGGTGAACCAACTGTACCTACCTGACCCTGGGGGACCCCTGAGTCTATGCCCAGAACCTCAACTCTGTCAGTCGAGTACTTACCCTTAAACCGCAAACTCTATTTTCCTCATAGGGTAACATTGACTGGCTTTTTCCTGAAATTTCTTCAAAGTGTGGACTTTTCAAATCTTAAAATATTCACCAAAAATCAGCCGAGTAACGAAAACGAAATTACTCACCTGCTCTTAGGTGAGCTCCCAGTGCTGGATCTTGGTGCCCAGCACTGACTCTGAAAAATACTTACAACTGTGCTTACCTTTAACTCAATTTTCTTCCATAGGAAACCAGTGACTGTTTTTCTGTGAAATTTCTTCCAAGTGTCGATTTCTGCAATCTTTAAATATTCTTCAAAAATCGTATAATATCTGAAAACGTAATTACTTACCTGTTTTGGATAAAGGTCCCAGTACTGAGTCTAGGCACCCAGTACTGGATTACAAAAGTAACGAGAACCTACTGTACCTGTAACCTGAATTTTCTTCCATAGAGAATCATTGCATGTTTCCTTTGAAATATTTTCTGTGTCAACTTTTAAAATAGCTAAATATTGTTTAAAAATCATTACAGTAATTAAGTCGACTTTCATCACTTGATTCTGAGTACTGACCCAGGACTGAATCTAGGATCCAGTCCTGGAATTCCAAAAGTAATCTAAAAAGTAATCTGTTACAAATAACCTGAATTTACCATTGAGCTCAATGCATTGTTGTGTTTAAGAAATAGAGTTGCCTACTGCAACCACTTGTAACTGTTTACAAAAGTTTATTGCATTTTGCAAAAGTATTTATATGAAACATCTCATGCTGAGAAAGTATATTTTAAATCCAAGTGTTGGTTCTAAAATAAAACAAGCATATATTTTTTATATATAAATCATTGGCCTAGAGTTCAGTTATTGAGTGTGTGAGACCATTTGCTGACTGAGTGTGTACAACAAATACTTTACAATGTCCTCTGATGCTGCCTTACTGCTCGACCAAGCTACCACTTTAGAGAGTAAGGTTATATCTAACTTTAACCTCTGTCAAACCCTGGGGGACTGTGGACTCTGTACACCCTGTACACATTAGGGAACTGTATATACAGAGCCACTTTCTCACATTGGTGGATCAGCGGTGGGATACAAACTTGCATTTGTTGGACTACTTTGTTACCATCTGATCACACGACAGAACTCTTAAAAATTGCCTTTAGAATTCTGATTGGTCTTTTCCAAAATTACTAAAAGTCTTGCTAGGGCCTTGCTTAAGTCCCATTAGAATTTTAGAAAAATAAAAGTCACTATAGTCAGGGTAGAGGATTAGAACTGTCAGGTTAGAATGTCTCAACCAAACCCAGCTGTTAGTGACAATAATAACATGGACCTGGTGGAGGAGCTCGACCTCACACCTTACTTACACTTGTCTTTCAAGGAATTGAGGTCCTTATGCAAACTTAAAAATTTACCAATGGGTCTGCATCCAACCAAAGTAAGGCTCCAGGAGCTCTTGGCTGAGTCTGCTAAGGACCACCCATCTGAACATGGTGATGACCAGTCAGATGAGGAAAGGGAAGCAGAGGAGGTTGACAATAACCCCCCCCCCCCATGCTATTCCCTAGGGAGGAGAGGGCACCCATACCCTCCAATCCAAGGATTAGCATCTGGGCACCTAGAGACTACACAGGTGGCTCTGGTACCAGAGAGAACACTGGGGTACCCCCCAGTGAAGAGGACAGCCTTGTGAGGCTAGCCTAAAGACTAGAGCCAGAGTCCAGACCCCTGGCTCTAGAAAAAGAAAGGAGAGAGATGGGTTTAGCACCCATCAATGGTGGCAGCAATAATAAAAATAAGGATAGGGAGGAAACTTCTGACCTTAAAATCCCCAAAGGGATTGTCCCTAAATTTGGGGAAGGTGATGATATCACCAAAATGGTTCACAGCCTTTGAGAGGGCTTGTGATATCAGAAAAGTAAGGAATCCTCTCTGGGGGCACTCCTGTGGGAACTGTTCTCTGGTAACTGCAGAGACAGGCTTCTGACCCTTTCTGGGCCAGAAGCAGGATCCTATGACCTCATGAAGAAAGCTCTGATTGAGGGATTTGGATTCACCACTGAGGAGTATAGAATTAGATTCAGGGGGGCTCACAAAACCCAGACCCAGTCCTGGATTGATTTTGTAGACTTCTCAGTGAAGACACTGGATGGTTGGTTAGCTGGACATGGTGTGCAGGATTTTACTGGATTGTATAATTTATTCATGAAGGAACATATATTGAGTAACTGCACAAATGAAAAGTTGCATCAGCATTTGGTAGACCTGGGTCTAATTTCTCCCCAAGAATTGGGAAAGAAGGCAGACCACTGGGTCAATACTAGGGTGCCAAAGACAACCACTGGGGGTGACCAAAAGAAAGTGGTCCCAAAACCTCCCCAGGGGAAAGGTGGTGAGAATCCCCAAGATCAAAAGTCTGAGTCTTCCAAAGGGCCCCAAAAACCTGTCCCGGTGGGTGGGACCCAAACTACTCCCTATGTGACCCAACCATATAGAGGGAAGAACTTTGATCCCTTAAAGGCCTGGTGTAATAACTGTAAAAAGTCAGGACACCTAACTGTAGCTTGCCCCCAAAACAAAGCCCCTAAGGCACCCAGTACAGCTACTCATGGGGCAGCAAGCATACAAATGGGATCAGAGGTGTACCCTGAGCAAATCTGGGAACACACTGAAGCAAGTCTAGTCTCCCTGGGAGAAGTGGAGTTTGCCACTGTAGCTGTGTGGCCACCCAACTTAAAAAAATACTTACAGTACCCCTGGGTGAAAGGAACTAGGGTAGAAGCTCTGAGGGATACAGGTGCCAGTGTCACTATGGTGAAAGACACGCTGGTTTCCCCTGAGCAATACTTGATTGGGAGGTTTTACCCAGTCACCAACGCTGACAGTGTCACCACTAGTCATCCCATGGCCATGGTAACATTAGGCTGGGGGGGGTTACTGGCCTGAAACAGGTAGTGGTCTCTCCAAAATTGCCAGCTGCCTGTCTGCTTGGAAATGATCTGGAAACCTCAGCCTGGGCTGAGGTTGAGTTAAAGGCCTATGCAGCCATGCTGGGCATCCCTGAATTGGTGTGTGTGCAAACCAGAGCACAGAGCAAGAGGAAGGGTGAAAAAGTAGGTCTGGAGCCTGAAATAATGGCCCAGCCAACCAAGAGGAAAGGAAAGGAGACTGGGGAACCAGCTTCTACACAGCAAACCATTCAGGACCCCTCTCCCCAGGGAGAGGATGTGGATACCCCTGAGGTAACTGAGTCCATGGAGCTTGACCCTTACCAGGTTGAACTCTTGGGCCCAGGGGGACCCTCTAGGGAAGAGCTGTGCCAGGGTCAGCGAGACTGTCCCACTCTTGAAAGCCTGAGGCAGCAAGCTGTTTCAGAAGCAAGGGGAGATGTCAGTGGTACTCACAGAGCTTATTGGGAAGAGGGATTACTGTATGCTGAGGCAAGGAACCCCACTCCTGGAGCCACCAGGAGGGTGGTGGTTCCACAGAAGTACAGGGAGTTCCTCTTAACTTTGGCTCATGACATCCCCCTAGCTGGACATCTGGGGCAATCCAAAACTTGGGAAAGGCTAGTGAGCCACTTTTACTGGCCCCAGATGCACCAAAAGGTAAAGGAGTTTGTCAGCTCCTGTGTTACCCGTCAAGCCAGTGGCAAGACAGGTGGCCACCCAAAGGCCCCCCTCATCCCACTACCAGTGGTGGGGGTCCCCTTTGAAAGGGTAGGAGTGGACATTGTGGGTCCACTTGAACCTCCCACAGCCTCAGGGAACAAATTTATTCTAGTGGTAGTGGATCATGCCACTAGGTACCCTGAAGCAATTCCACTTAGGACTACTACAGCTCCTGCAGTAGCCAAGGCCCTCCTGGGTGTCTTCACCAGAGTAGGGTTTCCTAAGGAGGTGGTTTCAGACAGAGGTTCCAACTTCATGTCTGCTTACCTAACACACATGTGGAAGGAGTGTGGGGTGTAGTATAGGTTTACTACACCCTACCACCCACAAACCAATGGCCTTGTTGAGAGATTCAACAAGACATTGAAAGGTATGATCATGGGGCTCCCTGAAAAACTCAAAAGGAGATGGGATGTCCTGTTACCATGCCTGCTTTTCGCTTACAGGGAGGTACCACAGAAGGGAGTAGGTTTCTCACCCTTTGAACTTCTGTTTGGTCATCCTGTAAGGGGACCACTTTGCCTTGTAAAAGAGGGCTGGGAGAGGCCTCTCCAAGAGCCCAAACAAGACATAGTGGACTATGTGCTTGGCCTAAGGTCCACAATGGCTGAGTACATGGAAAAAGCATCCAAGAACCTTGAGGCCAGCCAGGAGCTCCAGAAGCACTGGTATGACCAAAAAGCAGCACTGGTTGAATTTCACACTGGGCAACAGGTGTGGGTTTTG
This sequence comes from Triturus cristatus, assembly GCF_964204655.1. NCBI lineage: Eukaryota > Metazoa > Chordata > Amphibia > Caudata > Salamandridae > Triturus > Triturus cristatus. The sequence continues at coordinate 472,646,438 of NC_140580.1, read as the reverse complement.
GAGCCAGTGGCACCAAGGGCTCTCCAAGATAAATGGAGTGGCCCTTACCCTATCCTAGAAAGAAAGAGTGAGGTCACCTATCTAGTTGACCTGGGCACTAGCAGGACACCCAAGAGGGTCATCCATGTGAACCGCCTCAAGCTCTACAATGACAGGGCTAACATCACCATGCTGATGGTGACTGATGAGGAGCAGGAAGCAGAGAGTGAACCTCTCCCTGACCTCCTCACCTACAGCCCAAAAGATGGATCAGTAGATGGTGTGATCTTCTCAGACACCCTCTCTGCCCAACAGCAGACTGACTGCAAGCAGGTCTTGCAGCAGTATGCTAGCCTCCTTTCCCTGACCCCTGGTCTGACAAACTGGTGTACCCATGATGTGGACACTGGTGACAGTGCACCTGTCAAGAACAAAATCTATCGACAGTCAGACCAAGTCAAGGAGAGCATCAAAGCTGAGGTCAGCAAGATGCTGGAGTTAGGGGTCATTGAAACCTCTGAGAGCCCCTGGGCCAGCCCAGTGATTCTAGTCCCCAAACCTCATCAACAGGGTGAAAAGAGAGAGATGAGGTTCTGTGTGGACTATAGAGGGCTCAACTCTGTCACTAAGACAGATGCTCACCCTATCCCAAGAGCAGATGAACTGATAGATAAATTAGGGGCTGCCCAATTCCTCAGTACCTTTGACTTAACTGCAGGGTACTGGCAGATTGGCATGGCCCCAGGAGCAAAAGAAAAGACAGCATTCTCCACCCCTGATGGGCATTACCAGTTTACTGTGATGCCCTTTGGGTTAAAGAATGCCCCTGCCACTTTCCAGAGGCTGGTGAACCATGTCATGGCTGGGCTGGAGTCCTTTAGTGCAGCTTATCTTGATGATATTGCTGTCTTTAGCTCCACCTGGCAGGATCACCTGATCCACCTTGGGAAGGCTTTAGAGGCTCTGCAAAATGCAGGTCTCACTATCAAGGTATCCAAATGCCAGACAGGGCAGGGCACTGTGGTGTACTTGGGCCACCTTGTAGGTGGAGGCCAGGTACAACCCTTGCAACCCAAGATCCAGGCCATCCTGGACTGGGTAGCTCCAACAACCCAGACCCAAGTCAGGGCATTCCTTGGCTTGACTGGGTACTACAGGAGGTTTGTGAAGGGATATGGGTCCATTGTGACATCCCTCACAGAACTCACCTCCAAGAAGATGCCCAAGAAGGTTAACTGGACAATTAGTTGCCAAAAGGCTTATGGCACCCTGAAAGAAGCAATGTGCTCAGCACCAATTCTAAAAGCTCCAGATTATGCCAAGCAGTTCATAGTGCAGACTGATGCCTCTGAGCTAGGGATAGGAGCGGTCCTATCTCACACCAATGATGAAGGCCAAGACCAACCTGTTGCTTTTATAAGCAGGAGGCTACTCCCCAGAGAGCAGCGTTGGAGTGCCATTGAGAGGGAGGCATTTGCTGTGGTTTGGTCCCTGAAGAAGTTGAGACCATACCTGTTTGGGACTCACTTCCTGGTTCAAACTGACCACAGACCTCTCAGATGGCTAATGCAGATGAAAGGGGAAAATCCAAAACTACTAAGGTGGTCCATTTCCCTACAGGGAATGGACTTTGAAGTGGAACACAGACCAGGGACTGCCCATGCCAATGCAGATGGACTTTCCAGGTTCTTCCACTTAGACAATGAAGACTCCATAGGGCAAGGTTAGTCTCATCACCTTTCGTTTGGGGGGGGGGGGGGGGTTGTGTGAGAAAGTGCCATCTTTCTTGCATGGTATGCCCCCACTTTTTGCTGAATTGCTGAATGTACTTTGACTGAGCGTGCCCTGGACTCCTGCCAATCAGGTGCCCAGGGCCTATGTTCCTTCCCTAAAACAAACCAAACCCAAATTGGCAAACCCTGGCCACATGTCAGCCCCTGGTAAATGGTACCCTAGGTACCCAGGGCCCTGTGACCAGGGAAGGCCTCTAAGGGCTGCAGCACTCCTTGTGCCACCCTTAGAGGCCCTGTACCCTTACACACACACACTGCCTTTGCAGGCTGAGTGTTTGGGTGCAAGACAAAAACCAAGTCGACATGGCACACATCCCTGTGTGCCATGCCCATCACCTACACTGCCATGGCATACATCAGTCACCCCTCTAGCTGGGTGCCTTATGCCAATGGTGTGGGCACAGGAGCAGGAGCCCTGTGCCCCTACAGTACCCAGGTCCATTCCTGGGCACTGTAAGTGCAGTGCTGCCATTTAAGAGTACATGGTGCTGAGAGCTCGTCAAACACGAGCTCCACAGCACCATAATGGCAACACTAAAAACTGAGAAGTTTGGTATCAAACTTCTCAGCACATTAAACCCACACTGATGCCAGTGTGGGATTTAATGTACCCAGCACCCCGGAGGGCATCTTAGAGGTGCCCCCTTAAAACCTAACCTTCAATCCACGTCTGCTCTGAGGCTGCCTAGGCTACCACCCAGCAGACATGTTGCTGGACCCCTGGGTAGGAGAGCCCCTGCTCTCCTGGGCCTGCAACAGTGCACATCCTGGGTGAGGTGCTAAATCTCCTCCCCCAGGATGGGCAGGGGGAAGCTTCAAAGGCATGCCGCCTCTGTGAGCTTCCCCAGGCCCCTGCAACCCCCACTCTGGCGGGAGGCTTTGGCCGGAAACCCCAAATAAGGACAGGGGATGTGCCAGCCTGCCAACCCCACCCCTCAGGTGGGGGTGGCGAGGTGAAGCACATCTCCGGGCTCTCGCCATCTTGAAGATGGGGAGCCCTACCCTATCAGGACTAGGCTACTGCCCCCCTCCCACAGGAGAGAGGCAGGATAGGGGGTGTACCCACCCCAGGACAGGGACCCATTGGTCCCTGCCCTTCACCTACCTGTAACGCGCCTAAATCTAGTATTTAGGGGCTCCCTGAACCTTCTTTCCTGAGATTCCAGATTCGAACCTACAAAGAGCAAGAAGAAAGAAGATCTGCCCTGCAGCTGCTGAAAAGAGGAAGACACCAACTGCTTTGGCCCCAGCCCTACCGGCCTGTCGACCCTCGAACCTGCTCCTGCTCCAACCCAGCACCTCTTGTGGCCAGCAACCTCACCAACCCCGGAGGACCTGGCTACCTTTTGGCTCTAAGCCCCTGGGACTCCCATGAGTAGAGGCTCTACTCAAAGACCTATCTCTAACCCCTGGCAGCAGCCCGGAACCGCGAACCCAGCACACTCTGCACCAGCCAAGCCTGGCCAGTGCCGGAGTGAACAAAGACCCTGAGGACGACCCCACGGCGACTGTGACCCCGAGTCCGGCACCCAAGGACCCCCCTCGACACTCCTGAAGAAGCCTGCAGCCTCAGAACAAGGTGACCCCCCAACCGCGATCAACAGAGGGTAAGGTTTCCCGACACCAAAAGGCACCCCTGCACGCGGTGCCCTACGGCCCTCTGTGCCCAATCCCGGGGTACCTACCTATCCTCCAACTACCCAACTTACCTCTCGAAGTGGTGGTGGCACCTGAAGAGTCCTCGTCCCCGAGCTTGCAGTCTTTTTCTAAACTGGAGATTTCCCATTGAAATCAATTGAGCGCCCGACGGCTCAAAAGCACTCTGCACCCAGCCGCCCGAGTGGCCCTGGCAGTGAAAACTCTACACCTACCCACTTCCCCACTTGCCCTGAGTAAGTGACCAGGAGCTCAGCTCCCACAGCCGCGTGGCTTGCCAGTCAGCAGCCACCAACCAAGGCCCCCCTATCCCTCATAGGATAACATTGGGCCTAACTCTCTCTGCACCCGGCCGCCCTAGAGTCGCTGAGGGTGAACCAACTGTACCTACCTGACCCTGGGGGACCCCTGAGTCTATGCCCAGAACCTCAACTCTGTCAGTCGAGTACTTACCCTTAAACCGCAAACTCTATTTTCCTCATAGGGTAACATTGACTGGCTTTTTCCTGAAATTTCTTCAAAGTGTGGACTTTTCAAATCTTAAAATATTCACCAAAAATCAGCCGAGTAACGAAAACGAAATTACTCACCTGCTCTTAGGTGAGCTCCCAGTGCTGGATCTTGGTGCCCAGCACTGACTCTGAAAAATACTTACAACTGTGCTTACCTTTAACTCAATTTTCTTCCATAGGAAACCATTGACTGTTTTTCTGTGAAATTTCTTCCAAGTGTCGATTTCTGCAATCTTTAAATATTCTTCAAAAATCGTATAATATCTGAAAACGTAATTACTTACCTGTTTTGGATAAAGGTCCCAGTACTGAGTCTAGGCACCCAGTACTGGATTACAAAAGTAACGAGAACCTACTGTACCTGTAACCTGAATTTTCTTCCATAGAGAATCATTGCATGTTTCCTTTGAAATATTTTCTGTGTCAACTTTTAAAATAGCTAAATATTGTTTAAAAAGCATTACAGTAATTAAGTCGACTTTCATCACTTGATTCTGAGTACTGACCCAGGACTGAATCTAGGATCCAGTCCTGGAATTCCAAAAGTAATCTAAAAAGTAATCTGTTACAAATAACCTGAATTTACCATTGAGCTCAATGCATTGTTGTGTTTAAGAAATAGAGTTGCCTACTGCAACCACTTGTAACTGTTTACAAAAGTTTATTGCATTTTGCAAAAGTATTTATATGAAACATCTCATGCTGAGAAAGTATATTTTAAATCCAAGTGTTGGTTCTAAAATAAAACAAGCATATATTTTTTATATATAAATCATTGGCCTAGAGTTCAGTTATTGAGTGTGTGAGACCATTTGCTGACTAAGTGTGTACAACAAATGCTTTACACTGTCCTCTGATACTGCCTTACTGCTCGACCAAGCTACCACTTTAGAGAGTAAGGTTATATCTAACTTTAACCTCTGTCAAACCCTGGGGGACTGTGGACTCTGTACACCCTGTACCCATTAGGGAACAGTATATACAGAGCCACTTTCTCACAGTGGTTTCCGGGGCTTGGGAGGCCCGTGAGGCCCCCGCACATTAATAAGGATTGCCCGGGGGAGGTGGCGGTTCCTGGGGCAACGTGGGGGGGCAGGTGCCCCCACACATTTTAAATAAAAGCCCCGGGGAGGTGGGGGTCCCTGGGGCTGTGGGGACCCCCATGGACCCCTACTACATAAATAAGCAGTGCCCCCGGGACCTGGCCCACCCGGGGCCCATCAGATAATGAAGCACGGGAGCTCACGCTTCTTTTTTTTTTTTTTTTTTGTCGTCTGGATTCGCGCACCTAGCGCGAATTCAACTGATATTCTTTTATTAAAATAATGCTTTTGTGGGACCCCCTGAGCAGGCCTAGGGGATCAGGGTGTTTGTACCCTGCCCCCTTTCCTTGTTTTTCACCTTTTTTTGTACTCTTTTCTTGTGACTCGGTTACCGAGTCACAAGATGGCTGCCAACACTTCCTGGTTTGGAGTGTTGGCAGCCAATCAGAGTGAAGCTCGTGCCCAGGAGGAGCCGCGACTCCTCCTCGGTGCTCAGATATAGATATTTCTATTTTTAAAATTGCTCAGCAACTACTGAATGGATTTACACCATTTTTAAAAAAGGGCTCTTTCTGAACCAAGGCCTACCTTTTTGCCAAATTTGGTGTAATTCCGTTCAGCAGTTTGGGCTGTAGCTTTGTCTAAAGTTTCCATGGAAATTAAAATGGGGAAAACGTGTTTGGGACCCCCCTTTTTTCTCCACCCCCGCTTGACGAATCACCCCGAAACTTTCAAGACAGGAGCTGACCGAAGCGGGCCATCTTTTTTGAAAATTTCGCGAATATTCGTCAAACAGCGCCAAAGTTATTAGCATATCAACAAACGCTTTTCCTATGGAAACTAGGTTCTAACTATAATACTGGCGACCGCTATATACATATATATATATATATATATATATATTACCTACTGGCGGTCGCCAGTAGGTAGTTATAGTTAGGACCCCTTTTCCATAGGAAAACCTCAACATTCTATTTTGAATAACTTTGGCGCCGGTCGATGAATCCTCGCGAATTTCTCAAAATAGGTGGGGCGCTACGCTCCGCTCCTACCCTGAAAGTCTCGGGGGGATTCGTCAAGCGGGGGCTGAGATAAAAGGGGGGTCCCAAAACGCGTTTTTCCCATGCATTTTTCCATAGGACCTTTAGAACGAGCTACAGCCCGAACGGCTGAACAGAATTACTAGAAATTTGGCAGAGAGGTAGTCCCTAGGTCAAGGAAGTGCCTTTTGTAGGTTTGGTGTAAATCTGTTCAGTAGATTCTGAGAAAATAGCCTTTAAATCAATATATATATCTGAGCCCGCTTACGGTACGCTTACCGTACGCTTACCGTAAGCGTACGGTGGCGTGCGCGAGCGCGATTCTGATTGGCTCTTAGATCTTAGTAAACATTCGAATCGGCCGAAACCAGGAAGCGGCGGCTGCCATTTTGTCTCTCGCACTGAGTGTTGTTTATCAAACAAGATGGCCAAAAACATGTTACGGGGCTGTTTTGACAATTCCCTCCCACATAGTCATGTTGAGGGAGTCCCCAAACATCCCCCAAGAGCAAAAACGGTTTTATTTTTTTTTCGGCAATTTCGCCGAGTACGCTTACCGTACGCTTACCGTAAGCGTATGGTAAAAAAAAAAACACTATCCACACTTACCCCACCCCCTGTCCTTTTGGTGGCCGTAGGCCACCAATTTACAGGGCTTATTAATAGGTAAAAAAAACTAAATTTTTGCAACATGAAATTATAAAATCGAAATAAAAAAAACACTATCCACATTGACCCCACCCCCTGTGCTTTTGGTGGCCGAAGGCCACCAAATGTACAGGGCTTATTAAAGTTGATAAAAACCGTGCACGGAACGAACTGCGTTAAGTGGGCGCGCACGCCTCGAATGGCGTAAAGTAACTTAGCATTTAAAAAAACGTACAAATTCACTGAAAAAACCATAGGTTTCACACACGTTATAGTTAGGAATTAGCATTTAAAAAACCTTGCAAATTCACTGAAAAAACCATAGGTTTCACACATGTTATAGTTAGCGGAAATTTTACTGATAAAAAACCAGTGAAATTGCCCCGTTATAGTTAGTGCTGGCAACTATAACTCACGCGACCGCAATCTTCTGCTGATGACATATGTGTCTTTATGAAAAAAAAATATTTGTAATATATGTATAGCTAAAAATGTATGGAAGAAGACATGGGCAAATAAGTGTCTAAATACAGTATTAGCATCAGCAGAGGATTGCGGTCGCGTGAGTTATAGTTGCCAGCACTAACTATAACGGGGCAATTTCACTGGTTTTTTATCAGTAAAATTTCCGCTAACTATAACATGTGTGAAACCTATGGTTTTTTCAGTGAATATATATATATATATATATATATATATATATATATATATATATATATATATATATACACCACCTTGTCTCCACGATCCCTTACCCCTGGAATCAGAAAGGGAACGGACTCCAATTTTTTCGTGCAGGTAAATTTATTTTTGATCGTAGAAATGAGGTCCTGTGCACACGTGTGAGGATAATGTTCTGGGTGTACCCAACAAGGATCAAACAGATATCAAATATCTCATGTTCACGAAATCATGAAGGTCGACATCAGGTGTATTATGAGCAGAACTTCTTTATATATGTAAATTCAGACCAATACACAATGAAAAACAAATCAGCCGACACGTGTTTCGTCACAACATGTAAAATTGTGACTCTTCAGGGCTGTTTGTGATGAATGGAAACTGTGTGGAGCCGGGTAGCGGCACGGGTGAGGCCAGAACACGACGGGGGGGAGGTGGGAAAAATCCTAACGAGGAGAGTGAAGGCGGTAAGCCAAAGCCGGACGGGTACGTTGGGCTTCCAACGGTCGGTATGAGTCGGATCCCGTATGTGTCCCGCACATTGGAGAACACGCCGATCCCGCATACGGGATCCGACTCATACCGACCTTTGTACTTTCTTTTGGAAACTACATTCCACCATTTTGATATTTCAAATCTGGACAATGTCTCAACCTTTTGAAGCATACTTTGCAGGTTCCCTTCAACCCGCTGGCCTCCTTTGCTTATATATATGTAAATATAAATATATATGTACATATATATTACCTAGTGGTGGACACCACTGGGTAGTTATAGTTAGGTCTGCATTTCCATAGGAAGAGCATTTGTTGGTTTGCTAATAATTATGGTACCTCCATGGAAACTTTCAAGTTGAACTGTCAAGTGGGAGCTGAGAAAAATGGGAGGGGGCCCCAAAACCAAAATCCCGATGCCTTTTCCTTAGACTTTTTTGAGCAGTAAACTAGATCTTGATCCAGAAAGCATGCTCTATGTGATTTAGTGTAAATTTGTTTAGCAATTTTTAAGAAATTAAGGATCACAAATATTTGTATAATTGGACAGTTGGGTTTGAGGAAATCTAGCAAGAGTCCCTCGAACCCAATTAAAAGAAATAGAGTGTTCTGATTGGCTAGAGGGCTTTTTTACTCCTGGGCAACTAGCTCCCATGGGAGTAAGGCTTCTGCTGGAACAAGAGCTCTTATTGGCTGCCTGCTATATTCGATAAAATGTTGAAGGCAGCCATTATGGTACTCAGAGACAACTGCAAGCTGCACATGCCAGAAGGCTGTGTGTGGGGAAGAGCTGGCTGCATGCAGGCCATACCCTGTGGCCAACCCCACGCTGTACATGGCCATGTGAGGCGCATGGTTGGCTGCCTGCAGAATGTTGGATGCAAGACCAAGTTGCCGGCCAGGCCCTGTGGATAACCTCACGTTGGCTTTACGTATGGTAAAAAAATATTACTTATGTGAAAGAGAAACCTAGACATTAACTGAAAAAATCAAAGGTTACAATTATTTTATACTTAAGTGAAAATTTAGTTCACCAGTTATAGTTATCTCATATAACTATCACTCGTACCCTAAGGTAACTATTACTCGGATCCTCACCATGCCCACCTAATTACCCCACTTATGACATCACTCATGGCATGTTCTATAACATAATTGAAAACATCACTGCAACATTTGTAATGACATCATTGATGACAATACTGTGCATGGCGGGGGAATGAGTTATAGTTACCTTAGGGCACAAGTTATAGTTACTTGAGAGAACTATAACTGATAAATGTCAGTGTTTTTTTAAATTTTAAACTTTATGTTATCTCTGAAATTTGAACCTAAGTACAACGTTACTTTAACCTTTGTTTTTTTCTAGATAGGTAGATAGATAGATAGATAGATAGATAGATAGATAGATAGATAGATAGATAGATAGATAGATAGATAGATAGATAGATAGATAGATGGATGGATGGATGGATGGATGGATGGATGGATGGATGGATGGATGGATGGATGGATGGATGGATGGACGGACGGACGGACGGACGGACGGGCGGGCGGGCGGGCGGACGGACGGACGGACGGGCGGACGGACAGACAGACAGACAGACAGACAGACAGACAGAGAGACAGACAGACAGACAGACAGACAGACAGACAGACAGACAGACAGAAAGACAGACAGACAGACAGACAGACAGACAGACAGACAGACAGACAGACAGACAGACAGACAGACAGACAGACAGACAGACAGATAGATAGATAGATAGATAGATAGATAGATAGATAGATAGATAGATAGATAGATAGATAGATAGATAGATAGATAGATAGATAGATAGATACTATGTACCATGCCGTCATTGCATTGTCACACTGGCAGATGTAGGACCGAGAGCAGACAATCTAGGCGATATTTTAGGAAGTTGCATTTAATATGAACATCAGAGCCAGATCCCAGATACAGTTGCTGTGTCACGTTTTATAGCTAGCTATTGTTAATCAGGCATGTCGTCATTTCAAGAATGCCTCTTTATCTGCCAGCAGTGCAACCCGCTTGGTTGTTTTATTTTCTGTACTTTGGAATTGAGAGTATCTGGCAGTTGACTTCCAAAGTGGTTTGAGGGCAAGAGCTGCTAAAGACGAGATGAAGTCGTTCCTGGCTGGGGAGTTATTTCTTGTATCACTATTAAGGTATTTCCGCCCCCTTGGGGATCAGTTAGTTCAATCCCACAAACGTTGGACCATCTGTCACTCCCAATAAGACCGTGATTGGCACGGTCTGAGCCGTGGAACCTGCATGAAGTCCCCTCTCAAAGGATCAAGTCATCAACAGCAAGCATTAGCGGTCAAATGCTGTGCCTTAGACTTACAGTCAAATGTGTATACTGAATGTATACTGATGATTCTTCTTGGTCAATGTTACCATAGTCACAATGGCACTACCAATTTCCACTGGATTTGGTGGAGCACTAAGCAGTTGGGCTGCTCTGTGAGAGATGACACTTAATGAATCAGATGATCTAATTGAGCAGTTTTGAATGTATTTGTTTATGTTGTTGTCCTCATTGCCATCCACATCACAATATTCAGGAGCACCAGTAGAACATATTACTGTTGCTTTGCTTGTGTCATCCTTCTGCTGCCCATATGCAAAGGATCCACCTGAGGCTACTTTATAGAGATAAAGTGAGAGCGAGCGAGAGGGGAGGACAGAACATCAAAAGAGAGAGAGAGAAATTCCCATCTCTGATCATGCCCCAGGCTTCCAGACAAAATAAATTCCCTTCGTGTTCACCAAAGTTGCGTTTGATTGAAATTGTACAGTGTCCTGTGGATCTCATGCAATATGTGCACACTTTGTTGTTGTTTTGAGCAAGCACACATTTGGCAACATGACTTTATCTTCTCAACCAGTTGCATCTCCTCCCTATTCTGTTTCATGTGGGTGTGCTGGTTAGTCTGTGTGGGATCATCATTCTTGCTCCACTGAGACATGGCAACCTCCTGGTAGGCCTAGGGATTAATGAGCTGCAGCTTAGCTAATGTAACAAGCATTCCATCAACCTTAGATGGATGGTGAAAGTGTATGCAGAAGAAGTAGGATGGTCCCCTCTAAGGCCCAGGTTTACTAAGGCTTTGCACTGGCCCCAGGCAATGTAAAGAGATGCTAAGAACGCAAAGTTGGTCATGCTATCTGCTGCCTTTTATGTTTTGAACTGGAAAACTGCCCTTTTCTCAGTGATAATACACCTTTGCTCTGCTTTGCATCACTTTGATTTGGGGAGTATCAAGGGGGCATTATTGGGGATTATTAGCGCAAACACTTAGAGTTTGTGAACTAAAGCCAAGCCTAAGAAGATAGCCAGCCCGGACTTTGCATCAAAAACTACCACCTACTTGAAGCAGATGCAAACAAGGGGAAGTGTGCTCATTTCTCAAAACAGTGATGCATTGCAGGCGTGCTTCAGTGTGCAGCATGTGCCCAATGTGTGGGATTCTTTTGAGTTTGACTATGCATAAGGATTTGTACTTGAAGGGAATGTTTTCAGTACAAATCCTATGCTGGTCACTGTACACTTACCTCCACATCATAGTGCGAGGTAGTAGCTTGCATAAGGCAACCTTAATTGACAGCCAGGGGAGGAGTGACAGCAGCAGCAGACCAGTCTTGGTAGATATGGCTTTGTTTTATGGTTTCATATTGTGCGACTGAACGGATTGCAGTAAATGTGGATGCTGTGATGTGTTGTGCAGAAAGGTGAGGTGGAGTACTCATGATATGTGGCCTGAGAGTGTGTCAGTGGCTGACAGCAGCCTTCTCATCCTTTAATTCATCAAATAAAATAATCTTAAACTGGGACATCTCAAATGTGATACTACACTGAGAGGTGTATTCTACTGAGCTAACAATGCAATTATTCTCACGACTCTGTGTTTTTCTTTATCTGGTGAAATCTGTACTTCTTTGGCCTTAACTGTCTTAGGTGTATATTAGAGCTCATATTTAGCTGACCAAGGCACTATTCAAGACAGATTTCACAGGCACACAAGCTCTCTCGCTCTCTGTCTCAAACACACACACTCTGCCTCTCCCTTTCTCTCTCTCACACACACACACACACACACCACACACAACATACACTCTCTGTCTCTCACACTCATCCACACACAGGTGTTTACTGTGATAGCACCTATCAGTCAAAGATGTCCATTTAATGATGCTTCAACACTTGCTTAAAAGCAGTATTTTAGGGCTGTATGAAGAAATTAGTAGGGACAAACGAGAAGCAAACACAACTAAGGTTGAATGTATGCTTTTGACTTTGAGCCACCAGTGCTGCCGCCCCCAGGGCATGCTGCTCTACATCCCTGCTCCCCTTGTTGAAATAATTACCTGCAGATCCTGCTTGAAGGCTACAGAGATTGAAATTAATTGACAGGTTAATGAATAGAGGCACATGGAACAAAACTAATTGGATCACGTTATTAATAGAATGGAGGTCCCCCTAATGGAGGCATTTGCCTTTTCAGAATGGTTCACAGTGGGTTCCTGCTAATGCACTCCAGAGAGGCCCAGAGCTGCGGTATTAAAGTCAGCGTTTTTCTATTCAACAGAAGTGATTTACAAATACATGTTACTAAACAGCAATTAGCGATTAAAGTACAAAAGTATAAATATGTATTCACTGCTGTTTCTAGCGGAAGGAAAAAACATGGACAGAAAGGCAAATTTTAATAACTAAGGGGCATATTATCAAGCAGGGCGTTAAAATTATCGACGCTTTAGAGGCAGAAAACTGCCGCTAAAGCGGCGATAATGGGCTTGATAATATGCCGCAGAGATTTCCCATAGAAGCCCATGTTCTGGTGTGAACATGGGCTTCTATGGGAATTCTCTGCGGCATATTATCAAGCCCATTATCGCCGCTTTAGCGGCAGATTCAATTGGAATTCCATAGAGCATATTATCAAGCCCATTATCGCTGCTTTAGCGGCAGTTTTCTACCGCTAAAGCGTCCATAATTTTAACGCCCTGCTTGATAATATGCCCCTAACATTGGTAGCAGGTGCTTCCCTGAACATATTTAGAGAACATTTCATAAAATATATGACCAATCGTTCAGATAATTCTGAGGAAAATAAGATTGAAATGGAAGTGGTTCATCGCGAAACCTATAATCACGATTTTAGAAGTGCAGTGAAACTGACCAGTCCCATTATTCCTTTTCTAGTTCCTATAATTAAAGCGACAACCATTCTCCTGCAAATCCTATTTTCCCTGTGTCCTTGATGACCTTGTTCTTCTGAAGTCTAATGGAACATTTCCATTTTACTCCAAAACGAGGGTGTGATTCTTCAGATCTTTGGCTTTAAAAGTGAGAACATTGTTTCAGTGGGATTACTGCTGCACGAGGAACAGATTTCTTGCTTTAATGTGATTCACAAACGGGCAGGGGCTAGCCAAAGTAATTGAAATCAGTCATACATGTCTGCGAAGAATAAAGATTGTCTATGTTGACATTCCATCACCAGGAAAACTTACCATGGTTAAATCTACTGGAAACACACATTTGAACGTGTATTTTTTAAAATTTTGTTTCTCCACTGCAAATAGTTTCTCCATGGAGAAATCACTTTTCTTACAATTATTTTTAAAATGGAGGGAGTTGTACTTTATTCAACCAAAATACATTTATTCCTGACTTTGATGGGAGTAAATCTGTGTGGGTCTAACGGGTGGCAAACCAGAAAGGGGCATTGATAATAGGCAGGTTCTTGGAAGGGGGTGCTCATCGAAATATGTGCCCTCCAGACAGAATTTCTGCATGAATTATATCAGTCCTAAACAGTGGCGGTGCCTCGCGGGATTGCTGCGGGGCGGTAGGGCTATTTGGCGATGCAGCGTGCACAATGTAATTCATTTTATTTATTTATTTTTATACTTAACTCCGGCGGCCGTATGCCGGAGTTTACTACCCCCCATCCTGCCCCTCCCCTGCCCCACCCCACAGCACTCCCTCAAGGAGCCGCCACTGGTCCTAAATCAGCGTGATATTTAAGTTGGCCATCTTACATGCGCAAAAGGCGCTCTAAACCGAGGTTTTGTCCTTTTGCTTCATATCGCACCAGGTTATGTTGTGTATAGAAGTGGATGATCCAATAAATTAATAGGGCCTAGCCCGGCTCTCAGCTCCTGTTCAGGAGCTAAGCCCTAAAAATGTTTGCATGTAAATCATACAATAAGCATCACATAAAATTGGACAAAGTCTTTTCAAAATGTTTTTTTAAAAGTGCATTTCTTTGGATGTGGAAACTTTGACATTAATACTTCACTTCATAGCACTGCACTGAGAAGTACTTTTTAAAAGTGATAGGGCCCGAGTCACAAAGATGAAGTGAGACGAAAGTCTAACTTTACGACTTTCACTATTCACAAACGGCATTTTTAAGTTAGACTTTCGTCTTACTTTACCTTTGTGAATTGTGACCATAGTTTTTAAACATGCAGTTAAAACCATTCCTGCCCCCACGCCCACCATAGAGACAGTGCCATTAGTTAAGAGGCAAGACAGTTGTCATGTGAACCCTGTATATAGCCTAGGCTCTAATAGACAAAGCAACATTATAGTCTATTACATCAAACACAATAAAAGGCTTTTGAACAGCTGGTATTCTGAACTTGTGGATCAATAAAATAACATATTTGTCTAAGATCACACAATTTGGTTGAGCAGGAAAGCTGCGATTAAATCAGGTTTTCTGGTTTCACTTTGAACAAATCAGCCACTAAATGGGTATCTATTTGTCTCTTCTTTTTTAACTCAAATGTTAATGTTTTATTTTTACATATTTGTGCATGAGGGTAGAGCAAGGGTGGCAGGAAGAAGACCACTGAAAGTTCAGCTTGTTATGGGCTCGAGGGTCCAAAGGGACGTCAAGCTAAGCCAGAGCCAGGCTTCAGGCTCAAGCCTGGCTCCAGCGTTCAGCGGTTAGCCCATCTCTAGTTATTCAGTTATATTGAGCATGTTTTCACCGTCGAGGCAGTAGCAATGAGTTTTGGAAAACAACATCCATTTAATAATGTATCACACTGTTAGAAAAGGAGGCAGACAGTTCTTCATTTATTTGTGCCATTTAGGAAAATTTTCTGGAATAGTCAAGCCACAAGCACATACACACACACATACACCCATTCACAGTACACATAAACATACATTCACACATACACACACGCATGCTCACATGCAGCAAACATTTAAAAACAACTTAGCAGGCCACAGCGATGATCTTGAGTGGTGGGAGAGAAGCCTCAGTGGTTCCTGGAGGACTGGGACTGCCGCCTCCTCTTATTGGCTTACCCTGTTATGGGTCAGCCAATGAGAGGGGACGGCAGTCCCTTACTCATCACAGAGTGGGATGGGATCAGTGAGACTGCTGACCCTACCTCCCTCTGTGATGAGCGTCACTGATGGACACTCTGCCCTGAGCACTTCAGGTCTTAAAACTGAAGCACTCAGGTCCAAGTATATCTGTGACGTGACCCCTCTTCAGGAGAGGGAGGACCTCCAAGCACTTTGCTGGGCTGTGCAGGTTTACACCCACAGGGCTGTGAAATCTTCAGCCCAGCAAAGTTCAGCTCAGGCAGCCAGGCGCCTGCACAGTTAGTGCATGTCTAGCTCCTTGCTGCCTGACCTGAACATGAAGAGTGTCTGTCAGGCTGACCTCTGCACAGCCTGACAGACACTCTCTTCATGTTGGCAAAAAGGTGGGGAGGGTGCTGCTCCGGCCTTAAGGATGGGCAGTGCTTACTGCAAAATCTTATGTAATCAATAAAATAAAAATGCACAAACCTTATCATATATTCAGAGGATTTTGTCCTGTCCATTTCAGCCATTTCTTAGTTTAAAGTGTCACTCACTCATCGTATCAGTGCACTGGACATCATCATAGATAGAGTCGGGGAAACGTGCAAGCACAGTTCATGTGTTGACTTTACTGTCTGAACCTCTTGGGTCAGTCAAATAAACAGTCATTCTGCAGTTGGACTTTCAAGCATGATGAGTGATGGCATTTTGTGCACAGTGAGACAAAGCAAACCTCTCCTGACCCAACCATGGCATAGTGCCCAAAAACACGGCTCAAGCTCAAAGGCCAAAATCAAAAAAAGAAAACAACTAGAGTGAGGGGCCCATAAAGTCACCCAGCTCCCGCTGGGAATAGGCATCCTTGGTTTGTTTTTTGCCTGTCACATACCATGTAGTCACGTAAGAGACAATAGGCTGCTGGCATCGTTTGATGAGAAAGTAGATGCTGAGCCACTGTTGGCACGAGACACTGAGTAGAATTTTTTCCCACTCCTTCTTTCCGCTTTGGCATCAAAAGCTTCTATTCCCAAAAGCAGCGGCAGGCAGTAGCTCAGTGACGTTTCTTTGCTACACCTTCGTTAGGAGAATTTCTCACTTTTTGAAAAAAATTGCACATTCTCTTGGACACATGCTGAAATCCGTCCCGCTGTAACCATAATTAAGGGTGATTATATCATAAATGCAGGAGATCGAAACGCAACATCGCAGGGTGAGAAACAATTGTTAAAGAACACTCATATTTTTGGCATGTCTAGGCAAGGGCGCCCTATTGTCTCTCCTGTACTGGAGACACCCCAAGCTATTATTGTCCTTCTTTGCTTTAATGATATAGTTTGAGGTACGCACATGTTTAGTTAGGACACAGCCTCGCTAAAACAAGCAGCACTTTTTCTTACTTATGCAAGACATACATTGTCTCCACTTGGTCAACAGAAGGCTGACGTCCCTTGCAGCCCCCAACACGCTACAGTAAAAGTGTTTGGTTATTTTTCTTGAAATTGTTTTCTCTCTGGAGATATGCTGACTGATGGGAGTAGCCAATGTGAGACTAGGACAGAAAATAGGCCAGGGAACCAAAATAAAGTGGCTCCATTACAGAAAAAGAAGGCTAAAAAAGTGGCAGATGTTAAAAAATTGGAGCAGTTTTGACCTTTCTAAAGACACGCTGTATGAGTGTTTTGCACGGTATGGTAGACTGTGTGGATTTGAGCTTACTGCAGACAATATTTGTTTTAATATTGGGGAAGTCACCAATAAAAACTATAAAGCAGGCCCACAAACAGCCAAGAAAACCTGGCACACACACTGACCTGCCACACTAGACCTTTGGGTACTGCCTGATGGCCATATAGGTAATGCCCAATTTGAGCAGGTGGTTGTCAATGAAGGCCACCAGCACTTGTTTTTGGGGAGCAACTCTTATTTTTCACATCAGGTATTTAGGAGAGCAAGAGAGGGAAATAAACACATATTGGAAAGGCAGAGGAAGACAAGGCGGGAAAACAGGGACCTGCAAGAGTGAGATAAAGAGCTGGGAGTGTCTGGTAGTGGATTAAAAAGACAATAACACACACGGAGGAGTAGGAAATTGTGGCACATGCTTTGTGAAACAATGCTTCCCTCACTCACAAAATTGTGACATGCTTCATCATCGGGCTTGCTTCAATGCACCACTGTGCAGACCAACGGCTGGAGTGGAGCAAAGGGAGAGAAAGACAATACAAACCTAAAAAATTATATATGTTGGGATAACTGAAAAAAGTGCAGTGAAGGTTAAAACCAGCTCAGTGTTGTGTCTTCTCAAAAATATATTCCTGGACCCACCAGCTAGATCTAAAAACGTGAAGGATGGTGGTGATAGGAGAAGTTAAAGAGTTCCTTCACCCCTCCTTACTGCCAAAGTGTCAAAATGTTTCTGCTGTGTTCTAAGTGCCCACAGTGTTGGGTCACACCGGCATTCCTCAGGACCCTTCGGATCCCAAAACGTGTTACCCTCTGTCCCTGGGTGCGGTATCCTTGGAATCTGTTACTTCCAAGAGGAGGGTTCACTTACAACACATTACTTGGAGAAACACCACACACTAAACAACCTAGCATGGACTGTGCTGTAAAAACTAGATTTAATTCAAACGCATGACAAAAAAGACTGCTTCTGATGAGAGAACAGAAATGGGTATACAGACTTAAGAGCCATGAGATTGGATTAAATGATGATATCCCATGGACCACCCTCAATAGATAGAACCAAGTTAGACCCTGGCCACTCCACACCATCCACTACCCTCACTCTCAGTCTTGTGCGCTTGGCAATGAAATATTAAGAGAATTACAGTCCGCTATGTACCACTCTCACCCCCTAAAAACTATAGTCTGATGAGATATTATACTGTATCTCCATACATGTGCTCATAGTAGTGTTAATCCCTGGATGGCACCGACATCTGGCTCCCTAGAATGACACGGGAGGCACTAGGGGCTCCAGCTATGTCCCATTACACACTTCTTCAATCCTCCAACATCACCTACAATTGCACTAGCAGTAAAGAATATGCCCGAATAACATAGGAAACCTCGCACTATGAGCGATTCTTGAAGCCTAACTATGCAGAGTGTCATAATTGATCTCTATCTACAGTGCCTGCATACGGTTCAGCTTTGCGGTGATCGTTTCCACTCTAAACATCGATCATATCACTGTCTACGGATGTAGCGTGTATAGATAACGTTTTCACAGTGATTTGAGCAAGATCGCGCTAGGCTACAGGGTCCTAGCAACATGAGGATGAAAGAATACCTCACACTCACATGACACAGTCACATGACACGGATCAATTCACGTGACCAGAAATCCTCCCGCTATGAGAGGAGCTACAAAGCTGAATCTCGCCACCTTCACGGCGAGAGCTGTACATTTCCCAGGCAGAGCACCTACCTTGATGAAGTAAGAAGTTGTAGGGGGGGAGTTCCGTGGGACGGCACCACGACTATAAACCATGCCCCTTAGTAGCCGGGTTTCCTCTGCCATGATCTGCCTATCATGCGGGGGCACTTTATCACCAGTCATTGTGAACAGGTATCTCATGGTGCATTTCACATCGTAGGTCGGGTTGTTAAAAGACAGCCTTAACATACCATGGCCACAGCAGTATCGGGGCATTTCCTAGAGGTGGTTTACTACATAGTGAGCCCCTCCAATTCACTTCATTTTATTCTATTTGACTCATGACTTTTTTAATACTCACTACCTGATCCTGCATGTCAACACAACATTACATGCTACTGATAAATCCCATTTGTCTATGTTTTTATTCTGCCCTAGAGTTTGACTACAGTGGGTCTCTACTATATTCTCACCAGTTTTAGCATTGTAGTTGACGGAACTCGGTGAGTTTGTTTTTATCCACACAGAATGTGTGTGCACAATGGATGTGCAATGGACTTTGGTGTAGCAAAGTACGATTTCCTGCGATTATTTTTAGGTGAATCATTCCATTATTGAATGGTGAGTTCTGGAATGAGCGTTACGATAATATTTTATACCAATTGGGTCAACATATAGCACCTAGGTAGAACATGTGTGCCTTGTGAAATGAGAGTTATGACAAGGAACCTCGAGTGTTGGAGCACGAACACCCGAGAGGTACCCCGGCACAAGTAATTTTATCCTATTCTCTTTGTGCTTTCCTCTACAGATGATCGAGAGTGAGTTACTTAGGGGCACCCTCCTCTTGGAAGTAACAGATTCCAAGGATACCATACCAAGGTACAGAGGGTAACACGTTTTGGGATCCAAAGGGTCCTGATGAATGCCAGTGTGTCCCAACACTGTGGGCACTTAAAACACAGCAGAAACATGTTGACACTTAAGGAGGGGTGGAGGAACTCTTTAACTTGTGGGACACCCCCGCGCCGCACGGCCACCAGCTGCTGTGCCCTGCCTAACTGCCTCGCTGACTGTCGTACTGCCGCTGACGGCGCCCCCTCCTCCGAGAGGCGCGGTCCGTGCCTGCCTGCCGGTCACTCGCATTGCTGTTTAGCATTTCCCTTGTGCTCCTCCGTTTTTCCTTTTGTATTTGTGCCAGTGCTTCTGTTTTAATTATTTTGTAAATTGTGCCCGTGTTTGGCTGTCTCCTTCCTGTCTGCCCGCCTACCTCGCCGAGCCCCGCTCTCCCTTCCCGCCACCGCCGCTAAGCCCCGCCCCTTTTGCCTTCTGTATCCCTCCCCGCTCCCGCCTCCCAGCTGCCCCGCCCACCCGCGCACTTGGCCTCATATGGCGACCGTGCGACGCAGGTGAGTGTGACCCACTTGTGGGACACCCCCGCGCCGCACGGCCACCAGCTGCTGTGCCCTGCCTAACTGCCTCGCTGACTGTCGTACTGCCGCTGACGGCCCCCCCTCCTCCGTGAGGCGCGGTCCGTGCCTGCCTGCCGGTCACTCGCATTGCTGTTTAGCATTTCCCTTGTGCTCCTCCGTTTTTCCTTTTGTATTTGTGCCAGTGCTTCTGTTTTAATTATTTTGTAAATTGTGCCCGTGTTTGGCTGTCTCCTTCCTGTCTGCCCGCCTACCTCGCCGAGCCCCGCTCTCCCTTCCCGCCACCGCTGCTAAGCCCCGCCCCTTTTGCCTTCTGTATCCCTCCCCGCTCCCGCCTCCCAGCTGCCCCGCCCACCCGCGCACTTCGCCTCATATGGCGACCGTGCGAACGCGCAGCGGTCACGCGCAGTGGGCGCGCCGATTGTGCGCCGAAGGCGCGCCAAAGGTAAGCCCGTCTGCGCCCGTCCGCGACCGGATCGCGACCAGCGCCAGGACCCCTGGACCTCGAAGACCTCGACCTACCCGCCTGACGTACTCAGCCGCCACCCTCATCGCTCTCAACACCGGCCGACTCCCAGAATGCCACCAAGCCACTCCAAGACGCACCCACGGACCTTTCAGCTGCCACGCCTGCAAGTTCTCCTGCATCCGGACCAGCCCCGCACCAGCACCCGCCAAGTCGAACACCAGCAGCACCCACCTCAAGTGCATCCTGCTCAACACCCGCTCCGTCCACAGACACGCCATCGAACTCTGGAACCTCCTAGACGCCACAGCCCCTGACGTTGCCTTCCTCACGGAGACCTGGATGAACGCCTCTTCAGCTCCCGACATCGCCATCGCTATCCCAGAGGGCTACAAGATCGTCCGGAGGGACCGAAACGCCAACCAGATGGGAGGAGGCATCGCCATCATCCACAGGAACACCATCCGTCTCACGACCAGCACTGACAACACCCTGACCAGCGCCGAACACCTGCATTTCCAGATCCACACCAACCCGAACACCACCCTCAGAGGCACCCTAATCTACCGACCCCCTGGACCACGCACGCAATTCAGCGAGGACATCGCCGACTTCATCAGCCCGCATGCCCTCCCCTCCGCTGACTACATCCTCCTGGGAGACCTCAACTTCCATCTGGAGAACAACAACGACCACAACACCAGCACCCTGCTCGACCACCTCGCCAACCTGGGGCTCAAGCAACTGGTGTCCACCCCCACCCACCTCGCCGGACACACACTCGACGCCGTCTTCTCATCCAGCACAGACATCGACTTCAGCCACGCCACAGAGCTTCAATGGACGGACCACAGCTGCGTCCACTTCACCTTCAAGAGAACGACGACCCACCAACACCAGCAACAGACCGCCCGCAGAAGCTGGAACAAGATCACAGCAGACCAGCTCGCCACCTCCCTGAGCCATCACCCTCCTGCCAGCTCAGCGAACCCCAGCCAGGCCGCCGACAACCTCACGAAGTGGATCAGCAGCTGCGCGGACGAACTCGCCCCGCTGAGGACCCCGCCTAGCAGACCCGGCAGCAAGAAGGCCCCATGGTTCACCGACGAACTCAAGAGCTCCAAGAAGAACTGCCGAGCCCTCGAGAAAGTCTGGAAAAGGGAACCGACACCGGACAACAGGACCTCCTACAAACTTGCCACCCGGAAACACCACCAGCTGATCCGCGCCGCCAAGAAAACAGCATTCAAGGACCGGTTGGACAACAACGCACACAACTGCAAGGAACTCTTCAACATCGTGAAAGAGCTTTCCAACCCCAGCGCAGGAAACAACGACATCACCCCATCGCAAGACCTCTGCAACTCCCTCGCCTCTTACTTCCACAACAAGATCACGGACATACACAGCAGCTTCAACAACCAACCAACGCACACCACGACCGACCAGCCACCCCCCCCCACCACCACCCTCCACGCCTGGACCCCGATCAGCACCGAAGACACCATCCGCATGATGAACTCCATCCACTCCGGATCACCGACCGACCCCTGCCCTCACCACGTCTTCAACAAGGCCGACGCTGTCATCGCACCCCACCTGCGAGACATCATCAACACCTCCTTCGACACCGCCATCTTCCCTGGAAGCTGGAAACACGCCGAACTCAGCGCTCTACTCAAGAAACCAACAGCGGACCCCACCGACCTCAAGAATTACCGCCCCATCTCGCTTCTCCCGTTTCCAGCCAAAGTCATCGAGAAGACCGTCAACAAGCAGATGGCCGCCTTCCTCGAGACGAACGGATCCCTCGACCCCACACAGTCCGGCTTCCGAGCCAAACACAGCACCGAGACCGCCCTCATCGCCGCCACCGATGACATCCGAGCCCTGATGGACAATGGAGAAACAGCGGCCCTCATCCTCCTAGACCTCTCCGCGGCATTCGACACGGTCTGCCACCGCACCCTAGTACGGCGCCTCAGCAACATCGGAATGCAGGACAAGGCGCTGGAATGGATCATCTCCTTCCTCGACGGAAGAACACAGAGAGTCCGCCTACCACCGTACAAGTCAGAGGCCTCCGAAGTCATCTGCGGCGTCCCCCAAGGATCATCCCTGAGCCCCACCCTCTTCAACGTCTACATGAGCCCCCTCGCGGCCATCGTACGCAAACACCACCTCAGCATAATCTCCTACGCCGACGACACCCAGCTGATCCTCTCCCTGACCAACGACCCCGCCGCCGCCAGAGCCAACCTGCACGAAGGGATGAAAGAGGTAGCCGAGTGGATGACGACCAGCCGCCTGAAACTGAACTCGGACAAGACGGAGGTCCTCATCCTGGGCTCCTCACCCTCCGCCTGGGACGACTCCTGGTGGCCTCCCGCCCTGGGCACCGCACCCAAACCGACAGACCATGCACGAAACCTGGGCTTCATCCTGGACTCCTCCCTCTCCATGACCAGGCAAGTCAACAGCGTCTCCTCGGCGTGCTTCAACATCCTACGCATGCTACGGAAGATCTTCTGGTGGATCCCCACAGAGACCAGGAAGACCGTCACCCAGGCCCTCGTCACCAGCCGACTGGACTACGGCAACGCCCTCTACGCCGGGACCACCGCCAAGCTCCAGAAGAGACTCCAGCGGATCCAAAACGCCTCAGCCAGACTCATCCTCGACATCCCACGATCCAGCCACATCTCCGGACATCTGAGAGACCTTCACTGGCTCCCCGTCAACAAGAGAATCACCTTCCGCCTCCTCACCCACGCACACAAAGCCCTACACGACCAAGGCCCGAGCTACCTCAACAGCCGAGTCAACTTCTACGCTCCCAAACGCCACCTCCGATCAGCCAACCACGCCCTCGCCGCCGTCCCCCGCATCCGAAGAGCGACTACAGGAGGAAGGTCCTTCTCCTACCTGGCCGCCAAGACCTGGAACTCCCTCCCGTCCGACCTGCGCCTGACCCAAGACCACCTCTCCTTCAGGAAGAAGCTGAAGACCTGGCTGTTCGAGCAGTAGCGGCACCCCCCCCCCCCCAGCGCCTTGAGACCCTACGGGTATGTAGCGCGCTTTATAAGTGTCACTGATTGATTGATTGATTAACTTCTCCTATCACCACCATCCTTCACGTTTTTAGATCTAGCTGGTGGGTTCAGGAATAAATTGACGAGAAGAAACACCATTGAGCTAGTTTTAACCTTCACTGCACTTTTCTTTCGGTGATCCCAATGTATATAATTGTTTATGTTTGTATTGTCTTCCCCTCCCTTTGCTCCACCCCAGGCGTTGATCTGCAAAAGTGTGTATTGAAGCAAGCCAGATGATGAAGCATGTCACAATTTTGTGAGTGAGGGCAGTATATTTTCACAAAGCACGTGCCACCTTTGGATTACAATTCCCTACTCCTCCGTGTGTGTTATAGTTATATGACTGGGGAGGTCGGAGTAGTGGACTTTGCCTCGCTCCCCTTCTGAGTGTGTGTGAAGTGGATTAAAGAGGCCTCAGATGGATTTAAGACTGCACAGCCTTAGTATTCTGTATGCAACTTTTAATTGCATTGTACGCATACTTCTGAGCAAAGCTTTGAGCACCAGCACTATTTCCTTTACAAATTATGCACTGCCTATAACCCAGTCCAACCCTGGGAGTAACCAATGGTGGCACATCCAATATTTTCTTCTTTTATGTCTGTCTTCAGTTTTCTTTTTAATTTTACTTCTACAGACATGGTTCTTAAAGAAAACAAATCTCTCAGCCTGACCATCCAGGTCTTTCAGTTTCAAACACTGGCTGTCCCTGTTGGTGCTACTGGCCCACCCTGCTGTCCTGTCCCTTTCCTCCTGCTTCCCATGTCTTGTTGCCTGGTGTCTCTTCCTGCTCATTGAGCCTATTTTACTCACTGTGGCTTGGAGCCTCTGCTTTCACTCTGTTACTGCCACTGGCTATCCGCCGGTGGTCTATGCCTGTTCCATGATCCAGTAGTGCTTGTCGCTAGTTGTCTCCTGCAGGACTCTAGCGTTCCTCCCACTTCCTAATCCATGTCAATACCACCTTCTATGTCAGTTCCTTTCTCTTCCTCCTTCCCCACCCCACAATCCCTGACACTAGCTCTCTGTTTGCTTCCCGTCATTAATTGTCTGAGCTCCCACTCTAAAGTCACTGTCACTAGCTGTCTATGCCTGTGCCCATCACTAGTTGGATGTAACATCACTAGCCCCTAATGCTCTTTAACTGTTCCATCCACTGCCAGGCCATACCATTTGATTCATTAGGTACACGGTGCTTGCACTGGCAACCAATGGTGGCCTGGCCATAAGGGCATTTTGATGCTGCCCTCCACTTTTTTCCTTTTCGGTCTGTGAGATTGCAGCTATGCCTCAAACAGCTTCATGGTCTCAAACTGAATGGGAAAACATACAGGAGCTGTACGGGTCTTGGCCAGCGAGGGGTACTCGTCCAGGTTGTCATGCACAGACGTGTATTCAGAGTGCTAAGACTCAGTACTCTTCTTTGAGCAGAAGTGGGCCTCCAAGCATATATCACAGCTCTCTAGTGGGTCATTGCTACTCAGCTGTGCAACCAATTGCAAGGCCCATAATCACACTTATGCTGTGAATAACAGTGCCGGGCCAATTGAAAACCTGTGCCGCCAATCACTCCATACTTGTGACTCCAGACTGAATAGTGCAGCAAGCCGACTGCAATGGAGCTGTCGGTCCATAAGACATAAGATAGGTCAGAAAAAACAAACATACCTCTTAAATGCTAGCCGCGTGTGATTGAAAGCATATGTAAGCATGTGGTTATGTGTATGGGAGTGAGTTTCAGTCCATGCAAATGAAGGTGTGCGTGATTGTGCGAATGTGTGTATGATGGTGAATCTGCACGTGCATACATGTGTATGTTTGTGCTCATACAGGGAAGACTTCCTAAAAAAATTAATCACATCAAATATCAACAAGCATTTGCAATGCAATAGGTCTTGCATTTGTGAAAGTTAGAGCTGTTGGAGTTGAAAATGACAATGTTTTTAATTGTGTTTTTTTATTTGCAGTGGAGTGATTACATATGCATAGTTCTATTGCCATGTGTATGACCTTGCGGCGCTGGAGAACCAGAAAATGGGGAAAAGGTTATAAAGGAGGGGAGATGAGAGTAATATGCTGCCTGAAAAAAAAAGTAACAACATCCTGGAAAAAGCTAACCCTCACAGGTACTGCAAGATTAAGTAAAGTGTGAGAAATGTAAGCAGGAACAACAGTACAACTGCTTGCAGTTGTTTTATTTTACTCCAGGGAGAGTTGTTCTGACAAATATTTCAGCTGATTTTCCAAACCGTCATTAACTTCTTGCTTCACCTATGACCTTCAAATGGAAAGCTTCCTAAAACCTAAACTACGAGCAAATAAAAAAAACTAAAAAACTGTTTAGGTACCTTTAAGATCACAGCCAAACCGGAATTTGACCTGGTATTTTTCTCTGAGTTAGATGTAACATATTCCCACACAGATCCGCCAGTCCCGATTAAAATCTTCATAATTTGGCATGCCCCATGCTTTGTGGGTAGAAAACATTCTTTAGATGTTACTAAAGACCACCATAAATAAAACAGTTGGTAAGCTATGGGTAGCAGCTGTTACTTTTGTGGCCCCACCCCCTCTTTTTGAATTAAAGAAGAAACATGGTTTACATGGTTTACATTGGGAGTGTGAAAATTAAAGGAAAAAAATAATAAGGCTGGGGAAGGCACACAGTCGCTGTACTTACAGATAAACCGCGGCTGCAGGAGTTGCGCTGATTTTAATTGAAAAATGCATGTTAATGAAGCAGGTGCTTTGCCTGGGCACTGGGTGTGGCCTAATTCTCCTGATACCAACAGGAGACCCTTAGGGATGTGTGGTAATAAACAGAGCTGCCAACTGTGGGCCTGGGTAACCAGGTTTAAGTCTTGGCGTGGACTGTATTAAAAAAAGGTTCAAAATAAAATAAATATAATCTTATAATAAATATTATTAAACAATGTTCGTGTATGTACAATTACATGATGTGAGCAAAAGAAAACAAGCAGGAGGGGGAAGTGCACCGCGCCCTCGGAATGCATCTGATGAGATGTAAATGCAGGAGAGGGAAGTGCACGGAACAGGCGCCCTCAGAAGCATCTCATTAGTCAGTGCTGGGGAAGTGCATAAAAAACAGAGCTGGCGACTTTGTCCCTGGGAACAGGGTTCGAGTGGGCTGTATAAAAAACATTTAGATGGTAAAAAAATGTATTTAAACTTATAATAAATATCATTAAACAATGTTTGAATATATACAATTACACAATGTGAGCAAAAGAAAACAAGTGGGAGGGAGAAGTGCACCACTTCCGCGTCTCATGAGATGAAAATGGCATGTTTGCCAACGCAGGAGGGGGAAGTGCACAGAATAGGTGCCCTCAAAAGCATCTGATGAGTCAGAGTTAGGGAGAAGTGCATAACTGTGCCTGCAGCGTAACAAACGGAGCTGCTTACTTTGGCCCTTTGGAACCGGGTTCGAGTCTTGGCCTTTTGATGGTAACATTTTTTTTTTAACTATTCTTAAACAATGTATTAATATGTACAATTATGCAATGTTAACAACAGAAAACAAGCAGGAGGGCGAAGTGCACCGTGTCCTTGGAATGCGTCTGATGAAATGCAAATGCCATGTGTGCCAATGCAGGAGGGGGAAGTGCACGAACAGGCACCCTCGGAAGCATCTGATGAGTCAGGGTTGGGGGAAGTGTGTAGCTGTGCCTGCAGCTCCAGCTACAACAAGAAAATAATTAACAAAAGAATGATTTGAAACTGTAAATAAAACGTACAGAGTAATGTCACATGTAACAGGGGCAGTTCTTATTGGAAGTACAACTGTCGAAAAGGAGGGACTAAGGAGGGGCTATTAAAAAAATTAACCAAACAAAGTAAAGCATTTCCAAAAGGCAGTCAAAAAAGCCAATTAAAAACATGGGTGAAAAATGGGCGGAGCTTAAAGCCCATATTCAGAACAAAACTTGTATCGGAAAGACAGCACAAGCGCTGCCTAGGCAAGATCTAAAAACAACCCAAACCGCTCACAGTCTCTAATGCATTTTGGCTCCTCTGCTGCTTGCCTTAAGTTCTGATGAAGCTTTAATGAAGGCACTTGCAGAGAAGAATGAATCCTGTTTTTAGGTATCACTGTCACCAGAGCTATGTACCTCTTAAGCATTGATCAAAGGGTCTGCAAGAACTTAACATTACTCATCCACAATAAAAAAGAAAGGTAACAGAACCATTTGCATCTCCTTGCTTTATGAGCAGACAAGCTGTGGGGTATAAAAATTTAGGTAAAATTTAGCAAAATTACATAAAATGCAAAAATGGCTTTTGATGCTGTGTCTTAGTTTAAAATACATCCTCACATACATTTTGAACACAAGAACGCATTTCATGATAAAAAAACAATAGAGCAAAAACACAAGCATAATAAACAGCAGTCCTTCAGATTCTGGTTGTTCGCGTTGCTTCCATATGCTCACACTAAATTTAGGACTAAACTGTGCATAATTACGAAACACAGCAAAATAGCCCAATTTGGAGAGTTTCACACAAAAGCGAATATGCCAGCGTAATGGACATTTTGCCAGGCCTAGTCCAGAGGAGATTTCAACAGTGACTACTAAATTCTAGTTGTGCCTCAGCAATGAGGGTAGTTATGAGCCATACCTCATGAAACTACTCCTTCCAAACCCCATATGCTTCAACATTGCAGGCAGAAAAAACGCCTGGCCCCATGTAGCAGAAAATAGCAAATATTAGGCCTACTAAGTGCAGCGATCTAAATGGGAATTACAAACCCTTCACTAATCTGACATGCCACCCAGGCTACATGAATTCACTAGTCCCCATTGCACCACCTTACAGTATTTCAGAAGCAGAATAGAAGTCAAAGCCGAAAGTGCACACTGGTGGTGATCCAGAGCAAGCTGAAAGTCTATACCAAGCACAGAAGGCAACCAGTGCTGTGATGTGCACTGTTTAAATTCTGCAACATCAACTGAGACATCAGACAATAAAGTCATAGCTCTGCAAAACAAATATGTGTACAAGTTCAAAATATACTCTACTGAATAAAATGAATAAATACATTTTTAAACAAGATGATGCCGATTTGTATTATTTCGTTATTGTTCGTTATTTCATATACATGGAAAATGATCTGTTTCCAAAAGTATTAAATGCTAAAGAATAAGAATACTATGTTAAAACCGTAGTTCACATTCAATAAATGGTGTGCATGATAAAATACAAAAGTACAGAATCTCTATTGTTCTTTAAAATCTTTTTTTTGCCTTGTACATTTTATGCTTTGGGTATACACTATGGAAACCATTAAACCATAGCAGTTTGTGGTATAAATAATTTGGCTTCCTACTCTTGTTTTATGTTTTTGGGGCATTGTATATTCTCCTCTTCCTACAAACATATAATTGTTCATGCAATAAAAAAGAGAAATGTGTAATCTACTATCATGTCAGCACCTATTTAAAATGTCAGTGGTATATAAAATGGGCATGTATCTGTGTTAGTATCTGTTGTATCATTATAAAAGTGTGTGCTTAAGAGGCTCGAACCTCAGTAATGTCAGTTATTGTGATGCCAACTTGATTTAGGTCATATGACAGCACACCTTCACCCACACTCTTCTATGCACCCAAAATAATTCAACTGGGCTAGTTGTTTGCATACATCTCAGTACCCTATTTCTCCTTACTCAGTTTGGCAAATTTCCACTGTACTGATTGCATGTTACATTGCCATTGCATAGCTGCCTCCAACAGAGTGGCCACAATTCTTTGAGAGGCCGTCATGCTATCCTGTTCTCATCCTGTTTTTGAACCTCTTCTTTACTTAGCTGCTTCTATAATTACATGCAATGTGACTGTGATGTTTGTGGCAATATAAAATGGCCTCTGACAAATGGTGGTAGCCTTTGTTCTAGCATTTGCATAGTGGGTAGCCTTAAACTAGAGGCACTTAAGTCCATGTTTCCCTCTTTACTAATCACATAGTATGATGCTGCCTCAACACTGCATCCTTTCCACTACTTTGTGGCATCACTGCTTACATCTCCCTTTAACATTGTTCTCTTTTCCTCATACAACAACTTCCTGTTATCTAAGTTTGTAAAACTTCTTTCATTTCCTTTCTGTTGCAAAGTCATCCTGTGTGCACTGTGCACCCCCATTTTCTGCTGACTGGTACTGGTGGTAACTGACTCTGACTGGCCCTGGGCTCTGTCTAACCCAGCCCATGGTGGAAAACACAGTGAAAACACACACATGCATGAAGGTACATTATATGTTAGAGTACACTCATAATTGGCCTGAACTACCCTATAAGTCCCTAGTACATAATAGGGCAGGGGGATTAAAAGTACCTTTAAGCTACTAGTATATAATAGGGCATGGCAATTTAAAGGCCAGCAGTCCTTTCTGCACTTGTATGTGTGCACTGCTGAGAGACTGAGGTCATTTTAAAAGCAGTCATGCGTTGCAGCACTGCTTTTAAATGTAAATTGGGCCAAAACTCGAATTTGGTGGTAGGGGCACTTAACAGGTGTTAAACTACAATATTTTAGTATATTAGGTATCACCAGGGTCTCCCCTAGGTGTCCAGCAGGGGGGCGTAGGGGGGGGTCACGGTGGACCCTTATATAAGAGGTTTTATATGCCCTGGGGATAGAGAAATTGCACATTTCACTTCCCCCATTGTAGTAAAGTGCCTCCGAAAATCGACTTTGGTGCTATGAGTATTGTGGAGTGAGGATCTACACTATTTTTGCATATTCAGGCCCCTAAGGTCTCTGCTAGGTGTCCCGGGGCAGGGGGTCCTGTAACTATAAGCTCTGCATTTATAAAAGATGTTTTGTATGCCCTGGTTATGGAGAAGTTGCACATTTCATTTTCCCCATTGTAGATACCTAACCCTATAGGATAACATGGCAATAGTTTATTAATGCATAACTATTGGTAGGAATTAACAAAATATCATTCAAGGACTTAGGAGAATGGTATTGAGAAATCCAACAATATTTTGGATTTATCCTAAAATATATTTTTTTAAATTTATAAGACTTTCTTGTCTGTAAACCAAAATTTAGCCTCCTGTGGGCTCCCCTGATTAGTCAGAGTTAACAGGATTAGCCAGGCTGCTTTGATGAAGTGATAAGTGGCTCACCCAGAGAAAGACTATCTGTTAGAGAGAGCTCTGCTACACAGGAATGCAGAGCAGGGGGCAGGGGTCATAAAGTGTGATCTTCAATGGAGGACTAGGACAGGCAGAGAGAGTAAGGTCCATCTACCCCCAGTCACTCTGAACCGGCCAGATGGCAGGCTTAAGGCAGGAATTTGCAGCTGGTAGGGGGATGAGAGCTATGGAAAAGAGCCATACTGGAGGTTGGTTTAACTAGTTCTTGCTTCTCTGCTGACAGTTCAGCCATACTGAGGGGCAGTATTACAACTTCTGGCGCATCTCTGCAAATCAGCAGAGATGCGCCAGAACAGATGCGTCACGTAATCCCCCCACCTTGCGCCATCACGGATGCATTGCATTTACAATGCGGCGCACATTGGTGCAAGGAGGGGAAGATGCGTGACGCATCTTGTGGCGTACGGGCGGCGCATTGCTGGAGTTGCGTCGCAAGCGCGACTCAACTCCTGCAATGCACAGGGGCGGCCCATACTTCACATGGTGCGTCACTCCTTACGCCTGCTTCAAGCAGGCATAAGGATTTGACACAGCAGCGTCGTAAAACTGACTCAGTGAAATCTTGTAGATTTCACTGCGTCAGTTTTACGGGGCTTTCCTGCAAGGGAACGCCCACCCTGCAACAGAACGCCCACATGAAACCTGATGCAGGTTTCATGTGGCGCAGGGCTTTACAACGTGACGCATCTGCCTAGATGCGTCACGTTGTAAATAAGTCGCTACGTGGCGCATGGTTTACGCCGCCGCTGCGTCACAAAAGTGACGCAACGGCAGCATAAAAGTGTTGCAAGGGGCTTGTAAATCTGCCCCTGAATTTTTAAGGAATAGTGGTTTCTGGAGAAGATTATGGAACACCTTGAAGGAAGGGTCATGCTTTGGGGTGTTGCCCTGCACCCCATTGGAAAGGAGTGCTCTCCTGCTTGACCCCAGGGAACCCTGAATAAATATGTGAGAGCTGCTGCTTGAAACTAAGAGAAGGAGAAGGATTGCCAAGCTGGAAACTTGTTTTGCACCATCAGGCCCTGCATTCTGACTGGCTGTGCCTGCTGCTTATCTGGATCTACATCCCTTTGGATGTAACTTGCTTCAAGAGGAATAAAGAGTGGACGCCTTGTAAGCTACGGGTTAAAAGAGTTCACTTCGCCCATCACCACCAAGAATCCCCGTCGTGGAGTGAGTCCAGTGGATTTGTAAGGGTTTTGCCGAAGTGGATTGTGGGAACTAAAGTCCCACATTTTTAAGGACCCTCTTGGAGATTACAGACCCCTGGGGTGTGTTTTGGGCACTTTGGACCCTCAAGGGGAACTTCAGGAAGAAGTTCCAGAAGTTTGGAGAGGTTTGGAGCTACTTTAGAAAAAACCTCCATAAGAGGACCGATTAAACCGCGAGAACCAAGCTGGCCACCTTCAACTGCAAGCCGGCCTGACCTGCTGATTCATCCTGCTGAAAAGGTCCGGAGGTCCGAATTCCAGAGTTTGACTGGGAGGGACTTGGAAAGCAAGCCAGCGAACCCTCACTGAATCCGTATTGGTGAAGAGCATCGAGGGACCCCGGCAGAAAAAGCTCCAGAAATGTTTTTAAATCCAAAGATAAAATATCGACAAAGGCCTACCACAAGGGGTATTGGAGCAGGCTCCATTGCAGTCAGCCTGAAACTTTCACTTTGTCCCAGCCAACTGCAACCAGATGTCCCAAAGTGACGCTATAGGTTTTTAAGTGTCATATAGTGGTAACGTTTTTTAAATTCATATCTCCTGATCTCTACATTGGATTTTTGTGGTTTTGGTGTCAATGTAAAGATAAAAATATTTCCTAACTTTATGAATTGGTGTGGGATTTTTATTGTGTGTTGTATCTTAATTATTTACTGAATTTGTGTGTCATGGGCCCGAGGACGACCTGGGGAATGAGACACCGTACTCCCCTCTGACTCACGTGAACAAGGTCCTCTTTCTTCGTACACAGGCCCCGTATCCGGACTATCGCTTTTAGAACACGGAGTTCAGTCTCAAGGAGGAATGCAGTCCAACAATCCCGAAGACGTTTCCAGACAGGAGCCAATCGGAAGTGAGGTAGGAAACAACAAGAGTGGAAGAGGAACAGAGCAAGAATGCCAAGGAGAGAATAGGAGTCGGAGGAATCAGAGAAGAGGACGAGACGAAGCGAACACGGAGAGGAGTCGAGAGAGCGTCACCAAAACCAGACGTGGATGAAGCCCCCGATGAGAAGGAGAAGCCAGGAGGCCACCGACATCACGCTCCGCCCTGCCACACTCCTGGAGGAACGTGGCTGAACCAGGTACGGTTCTAACTGCGGGGGTTGATGGTCCACTGGATGGGAAAATTAAACTAATCAACGGGACGTCACCCTTCACCAAAACCGGTGATAGAACCGGAGAGAACGGTGGTAGTAACATTTTTTCACGAATTTTTCTTTCGGCTGCAAGGTGTTACCTCCTACATGGGACCCTACCCTATCATCTGCTACCTACTCCCAAATGGTCATCAGTGTCTTCTCTCTGATTTTTCTTCCGAGGGGCTCCCGATGCAGAGATTGAAGCAAGCCGTGTAGAAGAGGTTAAGAGGAAGAAGTATTCCGACCCGACCTTTAGGAAGCAAGGGGACAGCCTCAAAACGGTCTTGAAGCATAAATACTGATTACCTAAATACAAATAAAGGAGTGTAAACATCAACCAAAAGAGAAAGGCCTGTTATTTCCTTCTCGGGTTTGACCCCCCCACCCCTTGAGGTGGTGATATGGTGTTTTTAAATGCTTTACATACCTGTCTCCTAAGTTAAGCCTGCCTGCTCGCAGCCAAGCTACAAAGGGTTGGGCGTGGGAATAATTTATTGAGATCTGTATTGAGCCCTAGACTGTGTTAGTGGCCTTATTGCCAGTGGTACATGCATATTAACCACTGCTAATAACCCACTTTCCAACTCTAGAAGCATTATAGAATTCAACAATCCCAAAGGTCCAAGTGGCAATAGAAGCTCAATTGTGTGCAAAAGTTCACTTTGCAACTCTGAAGGCTTCAGCCAGTATAATGCTTTAACTAATGCAGTCATTTTTCTCTTGATTGTCAGAAAGAAGAATCTGAATGACTGGTAAGGGATTGCACTCAGGTTTACAGTTCCCGTACTTTTATTAAGCACTTTGACCACTGAGCAAGCTACATCCCCGGATTAACCTGGCCTTAAACCCCAACCTGTCTGGAGAGTGTGACCTGTATCTGTAAAATTCCAGAGTATCTCTTCCATGATGAGTGAATTCTAATTGCTCTTTGCATACTTTTTTTCTTGTTTCTTCTCTTCAGTGCCCTTATGCCCTTGTGGCCCAAGCTGTAAAATAGTATAAAAATACTAAACTATTTGTCTGTAGTAATGTGATCAATCACTAGCCAAAATGAACAAGTAGATGATTCTTTCTTTAATGTAATTTAACTATTCCAGAGTTCAAAGTTTAATAAGAAGATCTTTATAATATATCAGATTTCAGTTCTTTAGCTTGTAAAAAAATAGAGGTAACAAGTTTTAAAACACAGCACAACAATAAAGATGCTTGATTCAAATCTGTGGCATTAAGCAGAGTAAAATGTATTCCTTATGTGACTTAAAGCATGCCATTTCTACTCTGGTGGACGGTAACAATGTTGACAGTGAAAGCTTTGTGGTGCTATAAAAAATGTACCACAAACATTGCAGAATAAACTCTGAGTCACATTCTAAGTATAGGACGACTTTAATTATGAGCTGCCTAATTATGCAAAGAATGGAGCTGGTATGCATACAACATGTATTTTCTAGAGTGGACGCTCAAGTGCACTGGGAGATGGCAGAATAAGACAGTTTAGTCAGTACCTTCAGACTTGGATTTAACTTTGTGTATAAGTAACTGAACATTTCACCAGGTTTTGAATTCCCAGCACAATTGGCTATTACAGTAGGTGAAGCAGGCACAGATTTTTGGAACACCCTGTATTTCCGAAAGCTTCCCCTGTTTCCATTGATGCATGTTGTTAGAACTGTCAGCCTTGGAGTGGTCTTACCCCAAACATTTTGCCTTTTCCCCTCCTGTTTTCTGAAATTCATTTTTGTTGGTCTTGCGACCAGTGCTAAAGTGCTTGTGCTCACTCCTCTAAACATGGTAAAATTGGCTTACAGACAATTGGTACATTTAATTTACTTGTATGTTCCTAGTAAAGTCGTATAATTTGAACCTAGGGCCTATAAATTAAATGCTACTAGTGGGCCAGCAGCACTTATTGTGCCACCCACTTAAGGAGCCTTGTAAAACATGTCTCAGGCCTGTCATTGAAGCCTATATGCAGTTTTAAACTGCCAATTCGACGTGGCAAAATAACCCCGTTTGCAAAGCCTAAACCTTTGTTTTTAATACAAATAAGTCACCTTTAAAGTAGTGCGTAAACATCCCTTAGGGCTGTGTGCAGTATTTTTATAAAGTTGGGCATGCACTTTTAAGTTGTACATGTCCTGGTGTGAAAAACTCTTAAACATGCCTGCCCCATAGGATCATACTGGGTTAACATGCTTTTGTTTAGAAATAGGTTGAAATGTCATGTTTGCTTTCTAAAAAATTGCAATTTAAAATCCTCCTGAATGATAAAGTCAGAATTTGAGTCACAATTCTGAAAATACCACTTTTATAAGGTTGGCATTTTCTTCTACTAACCATTTGGTATGTTGCACGTGTGTCCTGGACCACTTGGCTGTTATTGGCATGTGATTAGCATTAGCAGTGACACAAACGGGGCAAAAGTGTGGCAGGATGGGCCACCTGCCAGGATATGAGGAGTGGAGCTGTTCCCTGCCCCACATACATTTCAAAATAGCTGCTTCGGTACTCTCAAAAGAATTTCACACTAGCCTTTTGTCACATCAGACCTCTTGGAGCCTGGACAGGGAAGAAGGAAATTCCAGATCCATCTGCGGGAGGAAAACTTCAGAAGTTTCTTTCACTTAAAAGCAGGCACCAGGTATAATAATAGGAACCTCAGATCCCATCTTCAGTTCACTCCTGGACCAGTTGAGGACACTCAGTCGGCCTGTCTTATATTTCAGAGGACTGCCCTGATGCTTAAGGCTGCATTGTACCTCAGAGGATTGACCTACTGCTACCAGAGAGCTGCCCTGCTGTTTGAAGCGTGCCTTGTACCCTCGGAGGACTACCCTGCTCTTGTGGCATGCCTTCCAGCTTGAACCCAGGATTACCAGAGTGACTCCAAGGGTTAGTTGGCTGGCTTCCTGTTCTGAGATACATGGACACAAAAAGCTTCAACAACATTTAATTTGCACCTTGACCCTGCCTGGAGTGAGTCCTATCCTCCAAGTGGTGCACTCCTAGTCCTGGGCCCTTGGAAGTGGTGCTAAAAGTGACCAGTTGACCCAAAATCCAAATCTTGGAACTTAAAAACATTTCCGCCAAAGGAACATGCTCTGAGAACTGACAGGAGAAGGATACCTACCTGCTCCTTGACCTGATCAAGGTGCATCGCTGGTTGGCCTGACTTCGCAGTAGTCTCGCTACATTCTTCTCTGCAGCAGCAAACCCTGTTCATCACTTTTCTTTGAAAGGGTATCTGGTCTCCTGGAGCCCTTGTCTGCCAAAGCCTGCAGCTTCATCCCCTGGTGATTTTGATTCCCAAAAATAGAGCCTAAGTCTGAATGTAGAAATATTCACCACAACTTTGTCCAGTGGCTCACCGATGGTGACTCTTCCTCCTCAGACATCGCAGGCTGCCCTACTGAACTTTACCTTCTCAGACATTTTTCTTCAAAATTTCTTCTTAGTTCGAAGGTAAGCTGAGACAAGGCCCAATCCACTTTGCGCATCCGAACCATGCTCAATCACCATCGGCCATGACTTTCTACTTTGCCTCAGATTTGGTTGGTGCTTTGATCTTTTAGGCACTAGTTTTTTCAAAAAACTTTATAAATTCATAACTCTGGTTCTGCTGAGTGGATTTTTGTTGTTTTGGCATCAAATAGCTTGTTAAATAATATGTTTTTCTAAATTGGTGTGGGATTTTTCTTGTGTTGTGTTTTCACTTTATTTCTATTTGAGTGCTGCATACATTCTTTACACATTGCCTTGAGGTTAAGCCTGACTGAATTTGTGCCACGCTACCAGAGGGTTAAGTGCAGGTAAACTTAGAGACATTTTGTGTTTCACCCTGATAGGGATTGTGTCTTTTGCTTGAGAACAGGCTTCACCCCCCTCAATCATAAACCCAATTTCCTACACATTCTAAGACAATGAGAGTTTTTCATTTGTGGTTCTCCAATCTACCATTATGGAAGCAAGTGCAATACCAATATATTGACCAGGAGAAGCACTAATTGTTGTCACCGAAGAGGTGGGAAGGTTTTAGGATGCTCTCTGGGGTTGCAAAGTGTGCTCTGGATTCCATCA
Organism: Triturus cristatus; assembly: GCF_964204655.1. Lineage (NCBI taxonomy): Eukaryota > Metazoa > Chordata > Amphibia > Caudata > Salamandridae > Triturus > Triturus cristatus. The sequence continues at coordinate 472,609,235 of NC_140580.1, read as the reverse complement.
AGTTAAAGAATATGGGTGTTCAATTATATAATTCCAAAGTGTACCAACCCTTTCAAGGTCATTTAGGCCCACTTATCAATGGTCAGGTGGTCTTGACCTTTGATGAGCTAATCACAGAATAATTTATAAGCCAATCCTGACCAATGCAGCTACATACAATGATGTTGTGGATCTGCAATGAAGAATACAATGTCACTGTGGAGTGATACATATACTTTACTTGTTTGGAAAAAAATACAGCACATTTGTGCAGGTGTTTATTCTTCATCATGGTTTTGTTTAATTTGTTTTCTTCTCCCTCCCCATTTTAAATGTTTCTTCTTCGCTCAGGCTGTGTATTCTTTTTTGGGCATCCTAAGAAGAAAGAAAACAGGGAGAAAAGAAAGTAGCTAAGTAGGGTAGATAATGGAAATTAAAGTGATATTTAGCACAGTTTATGCCCTTTTTCTGAATTACAAAATGCAGTGATGTTTAGCCAAGCCAGGCCCTGGGTCAGCTCTGGGTTGGCTCTCACTATGAATTCGCTGCCTTGTTTACCTTTAATGTAAATCCTTATGTCCCTCTGAACCATGCTGGGTGTTCCTGAAAAGATTTATTTTTTTAAAAACCTGTCTTCGATTTCAATAAATTTATATCTAGGTATGAAAAGGAACACAGGGTTTCTGTTTCTTAACAAATATGTCTGTGAGTCACAAGCTTAGGGTTCTGATGATTTACTTAGTAGTGGGATTCTTTAAAAAAATCCACAGTAGTGCACTTAAAAAAATCCACAGTAGTGCTCCTAGAAAGATATGTAAATCATACATATTCAAAATACTTCTACATTCTATAATCATTGTCAATCCACAGATTTGTATTTGGAGAAATACATATTTGCACATACTTTCTCCATGCTGTATGTTAATCTGAAAAGCATTTTCTATGTGGAAAAAGTCCTCGGGCTACACTCCTGGAAAATATAGCGGTGTTTGGGGAACTCTGCCACCATACATCTGTTCTTAGTCCAATGTTTGCTTAATAGCTTTAGCTGTGCATTTTCTGGGGGAAAGAGTTGGAATTGTGTATGATTATCCACAGAGTTTTAAATTTGTGGATGTTCCTATCATTCCGGAGGACCATTACTAACCTTCCCTTTGGAACTTCCATTAGCCCACATCTTTGTCAAAGTGATGACTGCAGAATATCTGGCCATCTTTTCTGTCATCATAAGATCCACCATTGTTTGTTAATTTCTGAGCTCTTGATTCTATGTATCAAGAATTGTCATTTTGAATCAATCGCAGAATTTTAAGTATTGAAGTGACACATTGATGTGCAAAATGTTTTGAGAATTTGGACCAATGTTGACTGGGAATTTAATTGGATGTTAGTGATGAATGTATAGATACGTAGTCTTTTATGCAGATAAAGTGGTAAACAGAAACAGTGAGCTGTAGAAAAGAAGAAAGAACATTTGCAGAAGGGCACACAACTAACTAAAGAGGAGGAAGTAAAAAGTAGTAATAGAGGTAGCTATAATGTTACAATTCCCATAGTGCCGTAGATCATGTGGCACTATTGACAACGTACTACATTTGGAAAATATATCTTTTCTGCATCAACTCTTTGACTTAGGGCTAGTGTGGCATGGTAGTACTTAACTGTTAGTAAAAAAAGGCTAAAGTGACAACCTCGGGATGGGCAGTGCCATCCTTTTAACATTGGACTGGTCTAGATAGACTGCATGTATCCTTTGCTTCTATGCTTGTCAGAAGAAAAAAGCATCAACATATCATTTAGATAAAATCATGAAACAAAACTTCTTGAAAATCTTGAATTCTTGAAAATCACACCCTGAACTGTAGTGACTAACAAGAGCATTCATTGAGGTTCCACTACAATCAGATGAACCCTCTATTGCAATAAAATTATAAACCAATGTAAGTAAATAGAGAGTAAAGAACAATAAGAAATCTAAATCATTAAAATATGCTATGGGGGGTGATGATTTTTTAAAGTTTTTTTGCAAAAAGTGGAACGAAAAAATAGAGCACCAATGTAAAGTCACTATTTGCAGTTGATTTGGACCTAGGTGTGACCTAGGTGTGATTTTAGGGTGAACACAATAGATCAGTGGTCAGAAACACCAAAGAGGTTGTCTCAGTTAAAGATATTACTTCTGAGTTAGTTTCTAAAATGGAAGTCAAAATCTTCCAGGCAAAGGTCAAAGGATGTGGCCAGTGAGGGTACCTTAAAGTCTGATGCATCATAATCCCGCTCCTGTTGAAGCCATTGCTTTTGGTACAAAAAGTTCTGAGTGGAACAAACATGGATTTCTTACCAGCCTTGAGTAACATCTTCCTGGGCAAGTCACAGCATCTTGTCCTCGTCTTATGGAGATGGAAAAAATGGGTAAGTCTCATCTTTGTCTGAGTTCTGGTAGAGTTCCTCCTGGTCAGTCCGGCCTCCCACATCCTCAGGGAAGGCTTCTAGGCTACAGGTCTCACTCCAGTCATGTCTTCTTCAGGGTCCAATCCTCAGTAGTCAGCTGGGCCCTCTTGGGGTCAGAAGTACTTCTGCTTTTTGTGTCCCTGAGGCAGGATGAAACACTTTGACCTTAGAGAGCAGCTGAAATGTCGGGGTGCCATCAGGAGTTAGGAATTCTACCATCCAACCCCAACTATTTTCTCACAGTGACCACCTTCTTTGCCGTACTGTAAAGTTACACAGGAGACCAAGTTTCAGCATCCCAAGCCACACCCCTAATCAGCTACGCTCTCCTCCCACTTGACAGGGCTAAAATTGGGTCTCCCCACTACTGTCACAGAAGTCTGGCAGCCAGGGAGAGTGCTGGGGATGAATAGAAGAAGTTTCTCCAAGTAAAAAAAAAAAACTAGCACTAAAGTTGCCTTTTGCTCTGCCAACTATTAATGTCAACTCGCTAATACGTAGTCAGTGCAGCTAACACCTACTGGCCTATTCTGGTCTCAAAAGCAGACCATTGATTCTGAGCCACTCGGTAACTGCCACAGCCAAAGATGTGTGGTGCAGCTGTGGAGGTGTGACAATGGCAGAACTGGTTTTAAGCCATTTTTGGCACAGGCAGCCCTCATTTGACATTTAGCTTTCCATGCCATGGGTGTACTTTAGGCTGCATTTACAATAGTCTTATAGGGATGGCCAAACAGGGAGTTTTTATGTAGAACACATGGTTTAGGGGGTAAGCACAGGCCCTTTACCACTCTTTAGCAATGGTGAAGCGCACAGAGTTCTAACTAGAGCAAACATAAAGCCTAGAAAATGGTGAAAAAGCTTGCATGACCATGCAAAAAAGGCAGATTTACTAAAGTTGCCATACAACAAGATTTCATGTGGAATATCTACTTCTTGATGGAGCTAATTTTTAGAGATTGCAAAAACTCAGCAGTATTCTGTGTTAGCATCCCATGAGTTGATATTATTTGAATTTTTTTAACCCTTGCTTCGGTGAGCCATGAGACTAATTATTTTATCTGCATACCTGTGCAGGAGGATAAATCCATCCTGGCAAGACATTAAGCTCTTAATTACAAGTATAGTGTTGTGAAATTACCACATGGAATTCTCTACCTGTTCAAGTCCTACTTAGTGTTATCACTGGTGTAAGGCTCAAAGACTGCCACAGCTTTGCCGCTGACATGTATGTTGATTTTAACAATTGCTGATTGAATTGCACGTACTCTGATTTTTTAATTTGCACATTTTAAAATTTAAAAAAATTCTTCTTCTCCAGGCTGCTCTTACGTACCTGAGGCTGCTTCACCCTAGTGCACCCCGGTCCGTCACGGCAAGTGCCGCTTGTACGGAGGGTGCTGAGGGCGCTTCAGTTAGTGCACACTTCTGGTAGGAGAGGCATTTCCGGGTGGTGAGCGGGCTAGTCGCTCACGCTGCTCACAATTCATAAACCAATGACAGAACGGACTCGCAGCGGACGCACCGCCGGCGCACCAAAGGGGTGCCAAAGGCAAGCCCGTCTGCGCCCATCCGCACCTGGATCGGGCATAGGGCCAGGACCCCTGCGCAATTAAAGGTAAATCCAATAATGCTAGTGTACAACAGCAACGAATTGCTCAAACTCCGGACTAAATCACACTGCCCCATATTACATCCGCAGACTGAAAACATACACTATACGTACTGCCAGCTACCCTTCAACTACACACAGATTAAGGCGCTATCCCAGCACTGCCCACATCCCACCAAGAAGACAAGTAAAGTCATTAAAGCTGCCCTAATCAACGCACGGTACTTAGTGAAACATAACACAGAGGTGGCCAACTTAATTGAAACACACAATCTTGACTTACTATACGTCACAGAGACATGGGCAGACGATGCCTCTGATGCAGACATAGCACTACCACCTCCAGGGGGCAACATGATAATTTGAGCTGACAGAAAAGGAAAGCGAGGGGGAGGGTTAGCCATCATCTTTAGAGAAGAACTGCAGGCAAGGGGCTCGGTAACAGGTAGCGGCCCAGATTGTGAATCGCTATCCTTCCAGATTGCCATCACTAACAACTATACATTAAAAGGCCTTCTGATCTACAGACCACCAAAGGCAAAAACCCACTTGACACAGTTACTTAGTCCTTCCCTTGAATCCAGTGTAAAGGGTACAGACTTTACTATACTGAGGGATTTTAACCTACATTTAGAAAAGGACCCGGATAAAGCACGGTATCAATAACCGAGACAATGGCCAGCTGCTCCCTGACCCAGATTGTCCAGCAGGACACACATACGGCCGGGCATACACTGGTTGGGATCTTTACCTCACACACTAACATCAAAATCTGAGAAATAATACCTGTCCCCTGGTCGGACCATAAAGTAGTAAAATTTTCCTTGAAGACGGGGCAGGCAAAAATAGCCACGGCTACCCAGACCAGGCAAATTTTCTACCAGGACTGGGCTAAGATTGATACACCTAGTTTACAGGAACAGTTTATCATGATCATTCCAGAACACGGCCTAGATAGCAACATAGCCGCCGATCAAATATCCAGCTGGATCAAATCCGCGGTTGCAATTGCTGCTCCCATAAAAAACGCAACCTCTAGGAGGAAAAACACCTCAGAACCTTGGTTCTCGGAGAGGCTGAGGTTACAAAAGCAGGCATGTAGAAGGGCAGAGAGAAAATGGAGGGCACATACTAGAGAAGAATATTGTAGTACTCTGGCACTATATAAAAAACTAAAAATAGAAGAAAAAAGCACCTATTTTACAAGGAAAATAAATGAAGCCAAGAACTCTAGTAAATAATTATTTACCACGGTCAAAAGACTAACAAATCTCACCGCAAACAAACAAATAGAAGACAGCACTGGACTATGCAATACACTGGGCCAATTTTTCATTGATAAAGTTAAATCAGTGTATGAATCCGTGAAGACGATTGACAAACGTGACACCTCCCAATCACATGTACACTCCAACCTTTGTAGGTACACTGGAAATATTAACACAGGGTTCCGCTTTTTGACCCCTTCAGTGGAACAAATACGACAGACAATAATGACATCTAAGTCCGGAGGCCTAACGGACCCTTGCCCACCCAAGGTGCTACATCTGTTCCCAGACCTACTCAGCGAACAATTACATCTGCTTTTTACAAATATACTACAGTTGAGCTGTTTCCCAGATGGCTGGAAAACTGCATCAGTCCTCCCTTTACTGAAAAAGCCCAATCTGGATCCGCATGATCCTGCAAGCTACAGACCGATTTCAAGAATACCTTTCCCAGCTAAAGTTCTGGAAAAATTACTGAATAAACAACTGTCAGAATTTCTATCATCTGCTCATGCATTAGATCAATCATAGTATGTGTTCAGAGAGGAACACGGAACAGAGACAGCGTTGCTCATGGCAGCAGAGGAACTCTGGAGTGTACTGGATACGGGTGGGAAGGCTGCCCTGATCCTTTTGGATCTTTCTGCAGCCTTCGACACTGTTAACCATGATATACTCCTGACCCGTCTAGCAGAACTGGGAGCTCATGACACAGCACTCTCATTGTTATCCTCATACCTGACCGAGAGAACTTTCACAGTCAAATTAGGAGATTACACATCTAAACCTTTTAAGTCACCATGGGGGTGCCTCAGGGATCTTCCCTGAGCCCTACCCTCTTTAATATATATGTTGCTCCATTAGCAACCATCATAAAGAATTGTGGGTTTCTACCCGTTTCCTACGCAGATGACACCCAAATAGTGGTGTCAATCTCAAATAATGTAGACGAAACAGCAGACAGATTTAGCAACTGCATGGAACAAGTTAGTCACTGGATGCAGCTAAACTGTCTAAAACTAAACGGGGATAAAACCGAAGTCATGGTATTTGGGACGGATCTTAACATCTGGTCGCCTAAATGGTGGCCTGATAGCTTAAGCAATTGTCCTTCCCCAGTGGATAAAGTCAGGAACCTGGGTTTTGTATTCGACAATAAATTAACGTTCAACGCTCAGAGTAACAAACTCTCCTCTTCTGTGTGGTACATTCTGAAAATGATAAAAAGACTTGTGCCTTTCGTTACCCAAGAAGCTTGTAAAACACTGGTAACAGCACTGGCCTTATCTAGGCTTGACTACGAAAACGCCCTGTATTCTGGAATGCAAACTCAACACCTGACAAAACTTCAGCGTTTACAAAACGCAGCAGCTAGGCTGGTTCTAGACATCCCCAGATCTGAGCCGGTTGCCCACAGATTAAGAACCCTCCACTGGTTGCCTATGGAGAAAAGGATAAGGTTCAAGTCAGTCTGCCTAGCATACAAGGCCCTTCATGGGATAGGCTCCCACTTCTTAAAAACTCAACTGAAACAGTACGAACCTCCAAGGAACCTAAGATCAAGCGAGGCAAAGTTGATTAAGGTTCCCAAATTCAAGCAATTAAGATGGGGGGGAGAAGCTTTCTATTGCAAACAGCTAAAACTTGGAACCAACTACCACTCTCAATAAAAAATAGCTCCTCGCTGCTATTATTTAGGAAGGCCGTAAAAACCTGGCTCTTTACATCCTAGTTAGAACCTCATATCACAGGTAGCTCCAGACTTTCTGCATTTAACACAGCGCCAAGACGCCCCTGGTCATTCGTGCGCTTTATAAGTTTACAAATAAAATAAAATCAATCACACCCAGATCCCAGGTGCCTGAAACACCAGACCCAGTTTTAACAGCTGGAACTTTTGTTCAATAAAATCACATGAGACTTCAGCAGCAACAGCTTTGGTGCCTGGTCCCACCCACTCTTTGCCTCTAGCAAGCGGGGAGTATGCAATGCCCCCCAACCAGAACTATTTCCCCCTTCCTCTCTACCCTTCGTACTCTCCTCTCTCCCCCCTTGCACCACACAGAAATCCCGCACACAGCAGAAGTAAATGTGTGAGTTAAACAACTGAGAATAGGGAATAGCATGTGGAATACCGCTTTGTAATTCCATGTCTGCACAGTTATTACCCATTCCAGGTGTTTTTACTTCTGATTGAACGATTCTGGTGCACAATTCTGGTGGGATATTACCGCATGGTAACAGTAATTACCAGCAATACCATTCAACTGGAAATCAGGGCTTAGTATGCTGTTTGGACCAGCATGACCCTTGTGTTTGGTCTAAGTAACAGTGACCAAGCCTGGAAACAAAATGCAAAAGGTTAAATTGTCTGGCAGGCTGGACTGCATAGTGAGGGGATAGTGGGCCGGACCCCACCAGCACTGTGGCTGCTGTGTCTAATAGGAAGTCTGTCATGCACTTGCCAGCCACATGTTAGAGAGCAAGTGCCAATGAGCTCCGTTTATACTATTGAACTTCACACCCTGCGCTCATCTTCACGCCCATGGGTATTTCCCATTAGCTGAACTTGCTGCAAACAGCTGACAGCTGTGGCACGTGCTGTTTCAGAAAGTGTGTACACTATGATTGCACGTTCCACATGGTGCTGACAGCCCAAACCTAGTCCCTGCATAGCAATGCGCAGCCCCCAAGTACTGATCTTGGGCGACCTGTGGTTTTAGTTTCCAAATTTGTAAATAGCAGAATGATGATGTAATGTAAATAACATGAAATCTGCCTCCTAATTTGTCCACTGCTGATGGAAAAGGGAGGATCTCATCAGCAATTCTGCCAATACCACTAATCCTGGCCAGTAGCACCATCAACCTACTGGTCAAGGGCCCTTACAAAAATCACTGTCCATGTACATTTGTGATGATCTTGTAGCACTTCACTTTGCTATCATGACAGTTCAGGACCTTTATAAGCAGTTCGGTTAATGTACTTTGTCCTCAATCCTGCCCTGCAAAGGTCGTGATATTAGACTCTTATGGATATATATATATATCTCCAAAGCACAGTGTTCCACCTGGGGCCAGCCAAACTCGCGGCAGGTGCAACCGGGATGCGGCGGTGGAAACCGCTTGGAAACAGCAAAAATAAGGAGTTCATGGTACTCCCAAGTTCCAGTATGTCGGCTATAAAACATCTGCAGACGCGTTTCTGGCTCTTGCCGTCATCAGTGCAGAAAAGCCGTCAATAAAACGACACAGTCATTTAAAAGGTTCTGCCATATGGTTGGTGGATCCTTGGCCAATGAAGGGCCGGCAACGGGGCGTCACCGTTTTAATTATTAATTGCCTAATGCAATGTCTAGGGCACTCCTATCGCTAAAAAAGTAAATTGGCAGCCGTAATAACTGTGCCTACATCCCCTCGCCTGCCGCTGGATTAAAAACGAAAGCACTGTGAGTGTCCCACATGTGGTGAAGCACTCTAGCTTTGTATAAGCCACAACCTGAATTGGTCAAAAGAGTCCGTAAGCAGAGGTTCAGCAGCCCAAATTGAATCCAAAGCACAGTGTTCCACCTGGGGCCAGCCGAACTCGCGGCGGGTGCAACCGGGAAGCGGTGGTGAAAACCGCTTATAAACAGCAAAAACAAGGAGTTCATGGTACTCCCAAGGTCCGGTGCACTCACAGGGTGTGTGTCGGCTATAAAACATCCGCAGATGCGTTTTGGGCTCTTGCAGTCATCAGTGCGGAACAGCCGTCAATAAAACGAGACAGTCATTTAAACGATTCTGCCATATGGTTGGTGGATCCTTGGCCAATGAAGGGCCGGCAATGGGGCGTCACCGTTTTAATTATTATTTGCGTAATGCAATGTCTATGGCGCTCCTATTGCTAAAAAAATTTAATTGGCAGTGATAATAACTGTGCCTACATCCCCTCGCCTGCCGCTGGATTAAAAATGAAAACACTGTGAGTGTCCCATATATGGTGAAGCACTCTAGCTTAAACATTCACCCCAGTAAAGAGATCTGGGCCTAAATCCATTATTTTTTTGCTCGCCATTCCAGTTTGGACCCAGCCATATGCAAATCAGTCTTGACCCTGCGCCTCATGGGAACAGTCCAGACCGAACTGCCAAGCCCGGTCCTTGCTGGACCAGAAACAAGCATCCTGGGACCGGTTTCTGGGTATTACCCTTCATCAGCCAGGCTAGCTTGAATCCAGTGGCACAGTGAGCAAGGGACCCATGTCTGGGCATTCCCATCCCACTTTCGGTGAAAAGTGCTACGCACACAAATGATGGATAGAATGCTGAATAAATCATACATCCGGGCTGGACTGTTCCCATTGGGTGCAGGGTCAAGACTGATTTGCATATGGCTGGGTCCAAACTGGTAGGGCATAGTGAGCAAAAAAACAATGGATTTAGGACCAAATCTCTGTACTGGGGTGAATGTATGACATTGTTCTGCATTCTGTCCAGCAATTGTTCTTTTTGCATTTGTCACCCCGAGTGGGACGGGTATGCCCAGACGTTGGTCCCGTGCTCTCCATGCCACTGGAGTCAAGCTATCCTGGATGATGAGGGCTGAAAGCTCGAAACCGGTCCTAGGATGCTTGTATCCAGTCCAGGGAGGACCTGGCCTGGCAGTTTGGGCTGGACTGTTCCCATTGGGCGCAGGGTCAAGACTGATTTGCATATGGCTGGGTCTGAACTGGAATGCCATGGTGAGCAACAAAACAATGGATTTAGGCCCAGATCTCTGTATTGGGGTGAATGTATGCCATTGTTCTGCAGTCTGTCCATCAATTGTTCTTTTTGCATTTGCTACCACTGAGGCCGGGGTTTGCAAAGGAAGTGCCAGGGGTCACAAGTGGCAAGCTAGGAATCACAGCTGCGACCCCCTGGAGAGCCCCAAATGACATCCATGGTTCTGTTAATGTACCTAGTCCTCAATCCTACCCTGGCAAACGTTGAGATTGTAGGTTCTCGTTTACATATGTAATGTCCTGGAACCTGCTAATTGGAAGCCTATAACTAAGCAAATCTCTCTCATCCCACAGGATCAGTCAGAAATTGGGTAGTTGGTTGTGGGTGACCCCTATTGAAGCATTAGCAACAAACCTCATCAGGGTGAATCACAAAAAGTCCTAAATTAACCTCTGCTTAACCTTAATGTAGCTTGGCAAAAAAGCAGTCAGGCTCAACTTAGAGGCAAGGTGTAACTATTTATGCAGCACACCAACAGTAATACAGTGAAACCACAACACAGAAAAATCCCACCCAAATTTACAAAACTTGACTAAATTTTAATAAATTATTTGACACCAAAATGACAAAAATCCAATTAGTAGAACTGGAGTTACGAATTTCGAAAGTGTTAAGTAAAATCTAGCGCCTAAAAGATCAAAGTGGCAAACGTGAAAATCTAGTCACACGAGACCGGATCAAAGTCGAAAAGTATGGCTGACCGTGATAGAGGGTGGTTTGGGTACAAAGAGTAGATTGGTCCCAGTCAGCGCTCACCTTTGGACTTAACAGAAATTCTGAGAAAAATGCTCCCAGAACGTAAAGTTCAATGGGGCATGGTTGCAGGCGGTGTCCAAGAAGGAATCATTGCTGTCAGGGAGCTTCTTGACAAAGTCGTAGTGAAGATTTCTATGGTCAGACTTAGGACCTGATTTAGATTTTGGTGGACGTGTTACTCTGTCACAACGAAGACGGACATCTCATCTGCCGTAATATAAATCCTATAGCATATCATGGGATTCATATTTTGGAGGATGGGATATCCATCGCCATTGTGATGGAACAAGCCCTCTGCCAAGATCTAAGTCCGCCCCTTAGTGTCTTTTTTGGAAGTTGAAAATCTCCAGTGGGATGAGGCAGGAGGCTGTAGCCATCACGAGTTTCAAGAGGACGGATACCCCTTTGATGAAGAACCACTGAACAGAATTTGCTGCTGCCAAAGGGAACGTAGTGGGAGCTGCCCTCAAGTTAAACCAACAGGTGATGCACTTTGGACAGATAGAGGAACAGTTTGGTCCCATTCTCTTCTCTGTTCTCAGAGCAGTTATTAACCAAAAATGTTCAAAGTCCCAAGTTTTGGATTTTGGCTATCTGGGCACCTTTATCACCTCTACCAAGGGTCCAGGATTCGAGGGGTACTCCTCAAGGTTAGGACTCACTCTGGCTAGGTCCATGTATTGGTTCAAGATGTTTAGGGCCTTTTCTTTCCCTGAAGATCTGATCAGAAGGCCAGCCAACTAGCCCTTGGAGTCACCCTGGTAGTCTTGGATTCAGGTGTTGAAACAGGGCTACAGCAGCAGGACAGGAGTCTGAGGGTTTCAGCGCAGGCTCCAAGCAGCAAAGCAGTCTTGTGGAGTACACAGCAGCAGGCAGTCCCCTGAGAGTCCTTCTGCAGGTCCAGAAAGTGACTGAAGAGTGGGTCTGAGGGTTCCCTTTTAATACATGGTGTCTTCTTTGAAGTAGGAGAAGTTTCTAGAGAATTCCCTATGGAGTGATGGCTGTCTACATGAACATGAACAACAATGCAGGGCTGACAAATTCTTTGTGTGAAGGCAGAGCACAGCTCCTTCAGTTACAAGTACCGCTGTGCCCATCTTCATTCCCCTATCCAGCCTATCCAGGTACACCTAATCCTCTATTGTGTGACTGTCTGGGAGGAATAAACAAAGTCCAACTTCCAAGTCTAACCAGTCATGTGACTTGGCAGTTGTCACATGACTGGTTAGACTCCAGGTACCAAATAGTTTAGGGCAGGAAAATACCAACTTTCTAAAAAGTTTAGAAAAAAACTAAGAGTTGGGCCAATTTCAATGTCAGCAAGCCTAGCCCACTCAATATTATAAAACAAACAAGTGCCAGTACTGACGTTACTTTCTCACAATGATTTATATTCCTGATCACACAACTGCATTTTTTGTGATCACCATTTATTTCCACCATTATTTGCGGAACACATATTTCATACTTTTTTGAAAAACACGTTGTAAACAGTGGAACAACCACCAACATGAATTGCATCAAATTAAAATTCTTGTATAAGTGTTTCACATCACATATACCAGAACATCACATTATCAACAAAATCAATTGTTACAAAAAACATCACATCAAAACATTATGGATGCACATACACATCTATGTCCCAGTTCTGAAAATTCAATGCCCAAATGGGGCCTGTATATAAATTCATTAACAATTTGAGTTTCTGCCTATTGGGCCATAACCAGAGGGTGCATGCTCAATGCAAAAATCCACAGCATGGAACAGGGATCTGCATTATACAATGTTCAATTCAAGAATTCCATGTGTGCTAAAGCTGCTTATTCTAACACACTCTCTGGTTTTTAACAGTGTGGACACGTTTCGAACCCGTGAACTATTTAGGGTTCTTCTCAGTGCCCAGAAATTCTGGACAATTAACTCCAGTTTTATGGATGCTTCTTATTCCGTTTACTTGTCTGAATTGGAACAGTGGTTATGGTTAATTCTTGTGAACTTGGTGGTTGTTTTGTTAGATTAGATTCATACCAAGTTCTGATCCACACAATGTATTTCTTTCCAAGTGACTTTATAATATTTTTCAATGTAGAACAGTAGTTCCTTTATGTCCCGTCCCTTCCAAACGCCTCAATTCATTGGGTTGATAATGTGATGTTATGTTATATATAATGTAGGACACTTTTAGAAGAATTTTAATTTGATGCAATTCATGTTGGTGGTTGTTCCACTGGTTACGACATATTTTTTTTAAAAAGTATAAAATGTGTGTTGTGCAAATAATGCTGGAAATAAATGGTGATCACAATATTTTAGTTGTGTGATCACGAATATAAAACCTTCTAAAAGTGGCATTTTCAAAATTGTACTTTAAAATCTGAATTTACAATTAAAGAAGATTTGTAAATATAATATCTCAGACACACGCAAAAACAGGACTTACCCTCTTTCCCCCATTTTCAACTGCTTTCTATTGAATATGAATCTTCTAATATCTGACCTACCCTTCCAATTTATTCTCCATAACAACCTTTCTCACCCTTCCTCCTCTTAACTCATCCTTGCCGCCCATTACAAATCTCCTCTGGCCCTACTCCCCCTAGGTCCCTACAGTTGCTCAGCATCCTGTCTCCAAGATCAGTACTGCACCCTTATGTGTTCCATTCTCCCCTTCTCTCACCATTATGGCAATCAATTCAATACATTGCCAGGGTTGGTGGGCATGACATCATATAACCACCCTTTGACCAAAGGGCATCTCAGGAAATGAAATCGCATGAGCTTTGAAGCTTGGTCAGCCCAGATAGTGATGTCATATGACCTTATTCCTAATGACACCACAATAACTGACATTAATAAAGTTAAGGTCCTCTAAAATGCACAAATATATAAAAATACAACAGTTACTAACACAGATACATGTCCATTTAATATACCACCTACATTTTAAATAGTGGTAGGAACATTACAAATATCTCTTTTTTATTGCATGAAAAATGTTATGTTTGCTGGAAGAGGAGAACGTATATTTCCCCAAAAACATTATACAACAGCAGGAAGTCAAATTATGTATACCACAAACCGTCATGATTTAATAGTTTCTCTAGTATATATCACAAGCATAAAATGTACAAGACGAAAAAAAAGATTCAAAAACAACAGTGATTTTGTCCTTCTGTATTTCTTCATGTACCCCATATATTGAATGTGAACTAAGTTATTGACATACATTATTATTCAGCATTGAATATGTTTTTGAACACATCATTTTCCATGTGTTCACAATAATAAAAATCAGCAACATCTTGTTTAAATATGTATATTTCATTACTTCATTTCTTTAATCAGGAGAATATATTTTGAAGTGTTATATGTAATTGGTTTGCAGAGCTAAGACTTTATTTTCTGATGACGCAGTCGCAGCTACAGCAAGTATACAGTGCACATCACAGTACTAGTTTACCTTCTGTTCTTGGCATTGTCTTTGCCACCACTGAGGCCACAGGTCGCAAAGGCAGTATCAGGGGTCGCAAGGGGCAAGCTTGCCTCCAAATGATGTCCATGCTCGCTATCCTTCTCCTTTCTGGCCCTCTTTTCCCTAAATGTTTTGATATGTTATGTTATGTTATGTTATGAGGATTTATAGAGCCCATGACTACCCAAAGGCTTCCCAGCACTAGGCATGAGACATGGTGAAGTGAGAGAAAAAGGAGGTTTCCCCTATTGCACATCAATCCCTGCTCTTCAAATCTTTTGCCTGCATTTTCTTTCCCTATTATCATGTTTTCATTCCTCCATAATGGTCATCCTTCCCCAACACAGCTCCCGGCTCATTCTTCTGCATCCTTTTAGTTCTCACATCTTCATTTGTCCCCCTTGCTTGTTGTGTTGAGCCCTACAGCAGCCTGCAGAACTTGACACTTGAAAAGCAATGACCAATGTGCCCAGCAAGAAGTCTTTCTAAGGTCCTCATGCTCTCCACAACCTACACAGAAACAAGTTTAAAAAGGAAACTTTTGGAAAATTGAAAGATATGTCAAGAGGCTTCAGCAGGGTCAGGACCATCTCAGTTCAGACCACAGGCACATGATGTAGCAGGAGATGTTCTGGGTGAGTGACCAGGGTTTATGACTTCATATCCTCAATTGAAGGATTTTCTACTCATTAATAGAACAAACATTCCATGACACAGGTCCTCAGTGATGTAAACCTCCATCACAAGGGTAATAGATACAAAGGTCATACATAGGCACACTATAAACATGGTGGTTACAGAAGAGAGGTGGCCCACCAACCGAAGCGACCAGAGCACTACTAAACAGTACACGTAAAAAATGTCCCTTTGGGCAAACAAGCTCAAGACACACTCGTTCAAAACTCGCTCAAACTCATAAATCCCTCAAACAAAAGGTACACATAAATCAGGACCCGTTACTTAAAACTAAAATACCACCAAATTCAAAATGTAACGTCAGAGGCTTTATTAGCATAAAGAAAAATCGCATACTAAAAACATCATGATTTACATCTAAAAACATTCAGTATTATGCAAATCATATACATACAAAATGTGTTAAAAACCAAACAAACTATGCAGGTTATGGCAACCTCTGAGATCAATAAAAACAGTGTATAAGTTTATTTTTATTTTTTTAAACTCACATCAGAAAGAACCTCACAGTTTGATATAAGGAAGGGAAACCATTTGGAGCTAATGGGGAGACCCTATTGCACAGTCTTAAAAGTGCTGTTACTAGACCTGATCCAACTGTTCACATTGAGTTCATATCCTGGTTAGTATACACTTTAATTCATTCCAGTAATTTCTCGTGGTTGTATTCAGTAGCATTAAACGTCGACGTGTTTGGGTGGTAGTGAATTGATAAATCCCACCTTCTTCAGGACAAAACATATACATAGCACAATTATAGGCAAACTGTCAACTTGGTAGCTCTGCAGATACATAAATGTATATTAGGTGGGATTGGTAATGTCTAACTCTTTTGAAGGTTTTGTTGTTCTGGGCGATGGAATAGGGAAGCTTTATATCTCAGCACTTAAGCAAGTATTTAAAGTTTGAGCCCTCCTGGGAAAGAACACTTTAAGCAGAAAACTTAAAACAAACTATTGTGATTCTGATCGAGGTTGTTTAGTAAACAGATGTTTCCCATATAGCTGCTGGGCTACACATAGTTGACAATGGTGGAAAACATGTTCATGTACAAGTGACCCATGTAATCCTCATTCACGTATGGATTCATACTTTGTGTGGTAGTATTGTAAAACAAAAGAGCTCTTCTTTTGTAGCTCACTTCAGTTTTACATTTCACAGCTTCCATGTAGTACCATAAACCCACAGTCTCAGAGCCTCTCTACCAACTGCTTGAGTAGCAGTTTGTGGTATCTGGACACCCGCTGCACTCCCTTAACTCATTCATTAGGAAGGACCAAAGTAGTAAAGTGGCGTATTACGTTTTGTTGTTGTGAGGCCTCACCATGTAATAGTGTCACAATCACTATCAGGTCCAGTTAGGTCTCTTTAACAAATCCTTTAGATCAGTCCTGGGTAGCTGTGGAACAGAGCAATCAGGCTTAGTGAAAGGAAAAAGGGTAAAGCATGTGGAAGCTCCAAAACAATAGGTAAGTAAAAAACATGAATCAATAAAAATACAACACAAATTTATAATAATAGAGTGTATTTTAATTTTAAAGTAGACACTAAAATTATAACAATCTATTGAGGTGAACCTGAGATATCATTGTTAAAATGTAAGTAAATCCTTTTAAGTTCCAAAATATTGTTGTAATCAGCAGCGCAGTTCCTGAGCCAACGGGTTAAAATCACTATCACTCCTCTCTTGGACTGGCCACAATGGATCAGGAGCCAGTCACAGACACCACTTAGATGATGGGAAACACTTACCTGTCACCTCCAACAGTACCATGGGCCTCACAGAGTATTTCTCCTTTATTGTGGTTTCGATAAACAAGTGGTGCTGATGCTGGGGATTCAGAATATTTAGGATTCTGAGAAGAATCTGAGGTTGCTGAAGATGCTGGAGCTGCTGAAGAGATATGGTGATAATTCCTGGGGCAACCCTAGGATCCATGGACATCAGGTGTTGTTTCCAGCTTTAGGGTTTGATCTCCTACAATTCCCTACTGGAGTACAGTGTAGATCCAGTTGCCACTAGTTTCCAAATACAGCGGTCTTCAGTGGTTGCCCACGGGTTAGTATCTCTTTCTTGCAGAAGGACCAGGGTCCACTTCAATGATGGCCATGAGTCCCATGGTATAAAGTTATACCTCGGGCAGGTCAGGACTTGATATCACAGCAGACACTTCTGCGTCCAGCAGCGGTAGGCGATTGTGGGCAGCTAGGATCTAACAAGTGCAAGCTTCCTTCAGCTGTTGTGTCCCTGATGAACAGGGTGCTAGCCACCTATATCTATTTCTGGCTTGACACAAGTGGATCTCTTTTCCATAAGTGACCACTGCAGAGACATTCCTCTTTGCAAGTCCCTAGGGGTCAGGAGGTGCAATCCAGTCTTTGATGCAGCCTCTCTTTCCTGGGTCCAGTGTGCAGCAGGGAAGTCTTACTTCAGATCTGGGCGCAAGTGGAGCTCTTCTTCCACAAGTGGACGCAGGAGGCACAATCCTCTTTGCCAGTCCCATGAGCTCAGCAGGTGCTGTCCTTCCTTGGTGCAGCCTCTCTTTTCTGGGTCCAGGGAGAACAGGGACGCCCTTCTTCTGTCTTCCTTCCAGACCTGTAGTAATCTGAGGACCATGGAACTGGGGTGCCACTTTTATGACATCTTCACATTTGTGGGAGGGGGGGATTCACTAGCCAATAGGGCAAGAGTTCCCATGGACTGCAGTGGGTTTTCCCCCTCTGGGGGAGGTGCCTGCCTGTCTGCCTTCACAAAGGACTGGGAAGGCAAATGTGTGATCGCCATTTGCTTCACTGAGGGGGTTGCTTCTTTAAAGGCGGTGAATCTGTGGCCACGGCCTCATAGTCATCCTCCTAGAGAAGGTCACATCTCCCCCATCAGCAATTCTCTTTGTTCCCTGTTCCTGGTGGCACTTCACACTTCCTAGCAGGGAAGTAACAAAGTGGTGACTTTCCAAGCTCACCTTCCTTTTAAAAGTTATTTCAAATCCAACCTCAGAAATGAATCAGGCTTAATGTAAAAAATAATTTGATACATTGGAGTAAGCATGTAGGACAGCAGCTAGTGAAAATCCATGTTAGCCAATGAGACCATCAGCCTTGCTACAGTGAAAAAGGTAAGTTCAAGTTTCTCTGTCAGAGCATGTCATACACAAAAGGAGCAAACCCTTCTTTTAATATTAAGCACCCTGCCTGGTGGGCAACCAAGCCCTTCCCTAGGGGTGGCCTATTAATATTAAAAATGATTTTTTGACCTAGCAAAGAGGTTATTTTGCCATGTTGGGTTAGCCCAGTTAAAGCTGCCAGAGTTGGTTGCAGTGGTAGGCTTAGAGTCAAATTTTCATCTTGTCACTGAAGTGGTGGCATAAGTAAGAGTTGTAGTCCATTAGTGACAATTAAGTTACTAGCCATGAGTACATTGTGTACCATATATTAGGAACTTAAAAGTAATTTAAATTAACCAATCAGGTATCAGCCAATTTTACACATACTTTTGGGGTCAGAGCATATGCAGCTGCCTGGATAGCAGGGCTCAATGTACTGTAGATTCGAAAAACCAGCAGCATCAGTCCAAAAACTTGGAGAGGTGACCATACAAAAAGAGGTCCTTTCCAACAACTGTATGTTCAAATTTTCCAGGGTGTTGTTGGTTCTCAGTCTGGCTGTGATTTGGTTAAGGAGTTGGTTTTATAGATTTCCAGCGAAATTAGAAATTCTTTAATTTTGAAAAGGCGATTTAATGATGATCTCTGTGTTGGGCTCACACCTCTGGAACTATTTGTGGCCATACCTTAGAAATCTTTCAAATCTGGCTGCATTCGAGAAAAAAAACTGAAAACAATGTTGCCATGGTCAAGTCCCAGTAGCACCAAGGCTGTGGTCACTTTAATGCAGCATGGTAGATGTACCAGTGAAGGATCCGTCTCAGTAACATGGCATTTGCATCCACTGCAGTGATCAAGTGATCAAAAGAACAGTTTTTGACAATCCATACTGCTAGATTATTGACTGCTTGCGCTGGAGATGGAATGTCTGCTATCTGAATCGGCCAGCTCGACCAGCAGTTTGTGATCTGATGGGTCTGCAACTCTAAGGTTTATGGTCTTAGAGCCACTCTACCCTTCATCCAGATGTAAACATTTCAGAGATTTGGTGATGTTTTTGTTCTGGTCTGTTCTGTTCTGTTCTTCTTGGCTGCTCGGTTGGATGTGAAGGTGTATGGCATCTGTGGGCATACATTTGGAATTGTAGGTGGAGTGATCAAATTTGGTCTACTGATCTTATGTGGATATTGAATAGAAGGGGGGGCAGAGTGAAACCTGTTGATCAGTGCACATAACATTTGAAATAAAATACACACACGCACAGTTGCTCAATGTTTATTTGCATTATGGTTGAGATGCTTCATTGGCTGCAGAAATAAACGAAATGTTTTCAGTAAAGTACCCTACTTCATCAGCAAGGAACATTTCCAGTAAAAAAGTTGAATATTTCTTTCCATCTAAAAAAGTAGATTTCACTTCACTAATTTCATTGAATAAACCAAGATTTCTAAATTGGGTGGAAAATCCAGCAAATGGTGAATTCATTAAAAAGTGCACTGCCCTTCCTCAGTTTACAACCTGTTACCACCTATTTAGGACCTTTGTTTGCCTCTAAAACAAGGAGATTCCTAATTAAAGCTATCCTGGAATGCATGTTTACAAACCTCAAATATATTACAAGACATTATGTTGCTTTTTCAATCTGTGTTGCACTACATATGTCATGATGCAGGTTAATACAATGATTTGTAAGCAAAAGGCTATCTCTATTTGGTGGAATGTCTTCCTTGTACAAAATGAAAATGCCAACACATCTGAGCTCAGGGTAATATACATGCACGTTTTCAAAGAAATCATATGAGATTATTCTGTCATCAAAATACTGTCCAAGAAATATAAAGGCAAGGAGGGGCCTACCATCATTAACAATAACTAATACATAAATAGCATATTATTATTATTAGTAGTAGCAGTAATAATAGCAATAGTAGTAATAATAATGATAAGAATATTAATAATAAACTTGTTAAAGCCCCCTAATTACAGCCCTTCCTCCCCAGGAAGCTCTAGCCCACCATCTCACCATCAGACTTAAAGCCAGTGGTTCAACCTTTGGTCCTGTCTCATCTGTACAGGAGTAATGTCCTACTAGATTGTCAACCTAAGTTCGACATGGCACCCCTCAGTGCCATTTGTACACAAAACAAGCTCCCCGAGAATTTTGCAATTTATCGAGATATGTGATGTATCCCTCCCAACACTGCTCAGTACAAGTGTTGCTCATACAAAAAAATGTCACGGATTGTCCTCACACACCGCCAGGTGTCATGCTTCATCATAGGACAATCCTTGCTCTCCAAAACCTCCGTTTGATCGAGAGCAGGCCTACACCAGGAGTCAGGGAGGCACTTCTAATTAACAATGGATCCGTGATATAAGTCTGTTCAAAACCAATGTGGCATCCTTCAACAGTTCATTAGCTAGACATGCCACTTGGTGATTAAAATCAAATTCAAATTCAAACAACGCTTTATTCAATTTTTACAGAAAAATCATAAAAGCGTACAGTTAGAATACATACATATTACATAATTAAAAACTAAATAAAATGATATTAGTTACAAATTACTTGATAGTAGAAAATTTGGTTAAAACCGTAATTGCAGTTCCAATCAGTTCACTTTGGGAGTTTCATATAAGGATATTCTTTCTACATTTAACTATACTTTAAAAAAAACATGCAATTGACCTTGCAAAACATTCATTTTCTAAAAATTGCAATAATAAAAATGCTGCTCGACATTGTCTCACACCCAATCATATTAAAATTGGTAAAATTCATCTCCTTTGCATTTCATAGAATTTGCAGAATAAAACTACATGAATTGTCGATTGTTGGGACAGATCATCACATGGGCACTTCCTCAGTGTTTTGGACCAATCCTTTGCTATCGGGAAACTTATCAAGGGATGGAAAATTCCAAATCTGAAGTGGGTCAGTACAAATCTATCATAACCACTTAATATGGTTTTTAAATACGGCTGAATACCATAGGTGGTCAATATCATCTGGTTAGATTGTACCAAAGGTCTTGATGCCTCAGCAGCGAATCTATTTGCCTCCAAGTGCATCATGCAATATCTTTTAAAATCCTTTCTGGAGATGGAAATTATGGAACCTAGGTTGTTGTAATATTCAGGGTGGCCGAGATCATTCATAAAGTTTTTGTTATATTTTAGCCATGGGATCTCAAGTACACGGTCCAGCTTAAGGCTATCTTTTATAATATCACGATTAAAAGTCAGTTTTGTAGAGGTCCAAATCCTGTGCCACAAAAGGACAGGTTGAGCTTGTATTAGGTCCGAGATATACGGTATCCCTAATTCAACGGCATATGTAGGTGGAAGTACTGCCTGGAACTGCCAGAAGGAATTTTAAAAAGGCATTCTCAACCTGCTGTATGGATTTAGAGTCACAATAGCCCCACACACCTGCACCGTATATGGCCATACCGACACATTTTGCCTGGTATATATGCAGCAGCTTGACGGTAGGCCTTCTGCCTAATTTCTTTGCAAAATTGCTAGTGCTGCCGTGGCTTTCATAAAAAGTAGTTTCTTAGCTTTAACTACCTTGGAAAATGTCCCCTTTTGGTCAAATAAAATGAATAAAAAGGGAATGACTTGGTGGATTCCACCTTTTATCAATGAGTATATCCCTGCATTTTGCACTGCCTTTCCCACACTTCATGATGAACGTTTTTGTAGTGTTCGCTCTCAAACCAATATTATCCATATACTCAGTATAACTTGTAAGTGCCCTTTGGAATCCCAGTTGTGATTGGGACATCAGCACTGCCTCGTCCATGTACAGACGGGTGGGTATGGGGCGATTGTTTATTTGTGGCAGGTCCTAGCACTTCTCCACCATTGCTTGTGCCAGACCGTTGGTGTAGAGTGTAAAATAGAAAAAGTGCCAGAACGCAGCCCTGTCCAAACCCCCTCTCCACGTTGAACGGTGCTGTACATTCCCCCTTTGCTCCATAACTAACCCTTGCTTTTGCGTTACTATAGAGCTGCCCAAAAAACTGTATTAACGGAGCCTCCACCTTCCATATCGGCTTAGATATTCCATAATTTACCATGAACTATGTAGTCAAAGGCTGCCGTAAGATCTATGAATGCCAGGTATAACCTTCCTTGTTTAGAGAGCATATACTTCCCCAATAAGATGTTAAGATTTAGTCCTTGTCCCACTGTGCCTAA
Source organism: Triturus cristatus (assembly GCF_964204655.1). Lineage (NCBI taxonomy): Eukaryota > Metazoa > Chordata > Amphibia > Caudata > Salamandridae > Triturus > Triturus cristatus. Next base: position 472,586,923 of record NC_140580.1, on the reverse strand, counting down.
ACCCTGTCTAAAACCAAATTGTAAATCTGGTAGAATGTTCTTATCTTCTGCCCAATCCTGGAGCCGGTTGAGCACAATCCGCCCCGCCACCTTAACCAAGGAATCCAGCAATAATATTGGGCGGTAACACGCTGGATTCTATCAGTCACCTTTTTTGTATATTGGTACCAATATTGATTCCAACCATGTCTCTATAAATCCAGTAGAACAACCGGCTGCTAATACCTGTGGTAAAAGGGGACCTATAGAATTAAGATTTATTTAAAAAGGTCTACTGGAACGCCGTCTGGGCCAGGTGCCTTCCCTCCTTTGCTGGCCATTATTGCACAGTTGGCCTCATCTAACATACAACGGGGATCTATAGGATATTTTGCTGGAGATATTATTCCTGCAGCATGTGTAAAGCGTTCGTAACGCTCACATCCATTACCTGTTTATACACTTTTGAGAAGTAGGCCACCCATTGGCATTCGTCTATGGCAATCTCAATGGTTGGTCTCTCTTGACCTGTAAGAAATGGGGCCTTTACCGCTCGCCAAAATGCTGTGCTGTCTCTATTAAGCGTAGCTTCATGAAGGATAGCCTATGCATTATCTTTTACTTTGCTTTTACCTGCTTGCAGGGCCTGGTTATATTCCCTTCTACACACCTTTATTTTGGTGCTCTTTCTTACTGATTTATGCAACGCATGCTTTAGTTTTGTGTTGGCTTTTGTGCATCTAGAGTCACACCACCCTTAGTTACTCACTTGTACTTTTTTATTCACAATCCTCAAAGCATTTTTAATTTCGCAAGTAATTTGTGTGTAGTATTCTAAAATGTCAGCATGGGGGGTTGTCTCGTCAAGGCAAATTAAAAATGAGGTATGACAGTTTGCCACAATTTTCTTAGTAAACTCGATCTGTTCTACCTTGGACCACAGTAAAGCCATTTATTTTATCCAAGGCTATATTCTGGACTAAATGTACTGAGTTACACTGGAGGTTTCACACATTGTTACGGAGGGATAAAGTCACGCTCAATGGGAAATGGTCACTCAGGGCGTTTGTATGTATTCTATAGTTTATGAGTCTTGTCGAATGTCTATTAGGTAAAACTATGAAATCGATAATCGAGTTCATAACTCTCCCACTGAACGTCTGACTAAAAGGAACTAGTGGAGAACATAAATTGTTAGCAAATCCTAAGTCAAATGAGAATAAAACCTCGTTTAAGGAGTCGCCATAAGCTGAGTGAGGGAAATGGGGGTAGATATAGTCATCATCAGATAATAATCCACAATTTACCCCTCCAATTAGCGGGCACAAAGCTGTATTAAAATCCCCACCCCACACAAAAACCACATGTTTTACATTTTTCTGCTGTAACTAAATTAGATCACTGGTTATTTTTTTCAAAACTCCCGCTATTTGATCCATCAGGGCATTGTTATAGAAATCTATCAGTGCAATACAATCATGTTTATCCATATACATAGTCACAATTTGGTAATAGATGTCTGATATTGTCAAGGTTATCTTGATTGCATTCACCTTATTTGAAACATATGAGCTTAGGCCCCCCTTAGATCTCTCATGTACAGACAGTACTGCGGCAGTATGGAAGGTCTTAAAGCCATTAATATGAGTTGTATCCACCGCCCATGTTTCTTGGAAACAGAGATTATTACATTTCCAATAAACTCATGCCATAGGGGGTTGTTCAACTTCGTAAGCAGGCGTGCATTGTTCCAAAATAGTACAGTAATGTTATTTTCATTGTTGTTACAATCATCTAACCTGTCGGATGGTTCTATGGTGGTCAGTGATACCTCATGCATCAGGCCCGTGTCTCGAAAAGATCTTGTACCCAGGTTAGAAGTTGGGGTGTCGGGACTTATACGAATGTTGCCTGAAGGTCTATCTCCACAATCAATAGTTATACTCTTTTCTGGATTTTATCCGCACTCAAGGTTAAGCCCGAGTACATCTGAGGGCGAGTGCAAATTTTCTGTCATTCTAAATATGTCGCTCATGGCTGAGGTGTTTTGTCAATCTACCTCATCTAATATAGGGAGGGAATCATACCGTTCTTTCACCGCGACATTGTATATGTAGTGACTATTTCCATGCATATCTCTCCTATTATTTCTCAGGCCAACGTTAGGAGATGGCTGATAGAAATACCCCAATGGTAATAAGTTGATGTTGTGGGTCGTTATAATCTTATTACCTGCTCTCAAAAAGATGCTTTCCACTAGTTGTGGGGTTTTGAGGGTTAATACCACACAATCCCCTGGTAAGGTTTTACAATCTCTGCAAAGCCAACTGACACTTCTAGTCATTTTAAACTCTGTAAAAAGTGCTTCAGTTAACCCTGTTTTTGCACCCAACCAATGCAGAGTCTTGTTCCTCAGAGAATCCCAGGGTTCACTTTCCTGCACCGTTAGTCTTGAGACGTTGGCAAGAATAACTGTATATGGAGTAACAGCTGGTGGTAGGTCTAAACAATTTAAATCAGGTGGGGTTGTCAATTGGGCTAAAGACATGTTGAAATAATTATTATTTAACTGAATAAAACTGCCAACTCATGTATTGGTGCCTTTTCTATCATTGTCTAATTGGCATTAGATTGATTGGAGAACTGAGAGATTCTACTGGAGTCATTGGTGCTGTCTTTGTATGACTCCCTGTGCCTTGGATCCCTGTACTATCTCTAACTGGTATGTGAAGCAGCTGTCTGAAGTGGTTGTCAATTCTTCCAGCCCTATTTGATTCTCCTAAGCCCTCTTGTTTACGGGGTAGACTGTCATGTTTGTCGATCCTCTCGGTTGCCTAGGCATTATTCAATCTCGCATCAATCAGAGCAACTCTTTCAGTTAGTCTGGCTAATGTATCGCTTAGGAATATGTCTAGTTCTTCCACCAATGTGGTTAAATTCCCAAATTCGTTGGAGGAATTAACAGATTGTGTGTTAAGCTGAGACCTTCCCTTCTGTCCTGCATCTAGAGAGGTCGATGTTTTAGTGCATTTATTTGCTTTTTTCCGGGCTTTAACAGCTGAGACCCAGATCCCTAAGGGTTTTCTCATTTTCTATGGTAACCACCTCCAGCTTTCTTATTGTCTCCGGGTAACGACGGTGGTTGTGTGTCTGACTCTTGATCACTAACTGATTTTTTTAATACAACCGTTCTGGGATTGTTTACCCCTTGAGGGCCCAGAAGGACTGGCCTGTACATCTATTGACTCATTTGTCCTAACTGATACACCCAGTGTTAGCGTGTTCAAAGTCTCTTCTAATGTGGTAATCTGCTTTTCAATGGCCCCCATAGCCCCTGTGAGGTAATTCATTAATGTTAAACGAGATGTCCTCGCAGCCTTTATTGATGAAGGTAGCTTGTTAGTTGTAGGCTTTCTTTTCCCCATCCAGTACGTCGAAGTATACGTCACTGATTCTCAACAGGATCGCAACAATACCCCCAATGTCTAAAAATAGAGCCTTGAGATGGTAAAGCGTTAGGACTTATAATATACTTTCTTCAGAAAGTTCCGACAAGGATATGTATAATAAAAAATAAAAAGAACTTACAAGGCCTGCTTGCCCCCGAAGGAATTGCTCTTCGATCACTGATTGGACCTTTAACGAACAGGCTTGAGTTTTATGGCTCAACTATATCAGAGTTTAAAAACAGCTACACCAGTAGACCCGTAGTCACTTCTGATGTCAATGGTGACTATATAATATTCGTGATCCTGGGTATACAGACTCCCACAGTCTCTAGGGAGGCCAAGGCAAAAGTTACAGATATACAGATGGGAAGAACCAAGAGGCCAAGAGGTGAGGCCCAGCCCAGCACACTCCAGACTCTGACGGGCTAAGACGGGCCCGTCTTGGTCCGGTCTTCACCCGGGCCAACCCAGGCACGCCTGCAGGACTCCTCCGAGAGTTTTATTGCACTCCTGCGCCCGTTGATCTGCTTGGCTCCTCGTCTCAGGACCGGCAAGGGCTTGTGGCAAAAGTGCAGAAGTGCAAATAGGCAAGGGCTCCTGCACTGCGGGACTCCTCTGAGAGTTTAATGGCGCTCCTGCGCCCTTTGAGCAGCGTGGCCCCTCCTCTCAGGACCAGCAAGGGCTTATGGCAAAAGTGCAAATAGGCAAGGGCTCCCGCACTGTGGGATAGCGAGAGATTTATGGTGCTCCTGCGCCCGTTAAGCAGCGTGGCTCCTCCTCTCAGGACCGGAAAGGGCTTGTGGCAAAAGTGCAGAAGTGCAAATAGGCAAGGGCTTCCGCTTTGCGGGACTCCTCCGAGAGTTTTATGGCGCTCCTGCGCCCGTTGAGCAGCGTGGCCTCTCCTCTCAGGACTGGAAAGGTCTTGTGGCAAAAGTGCAGAAGTTCAAATAGGCAAGGGCTCCCGTGCTGCAGGACTCCAAGAGTTTTATGATGCTCCTGCGCCCATTGAGCAGCGTAGCCCCTCCTCTCAGGACTGGCAAGGGCTTGTGGTAAAAGTGCAAAAAGGCAAGGGGTCCCTTAAAATCAGTTGTGGAGAAAAGGGGAATTCGTACCCCATCATCTCTGTTACCATCAACATGTTTCTGCCTTGTACCTCAATTGAGTCCGTTGCTTTCATCAGGACGTGCATACGGAATCCTAATGAGGCAATGTGCTTTGCCTCCAAACCAGAGCGAGCTGTGTCTACCTTTTAACTAATCTCACTTTCCAATACCTGTGGATAGACAAGAATATCCTGCATTCCAATGCTTGTATATTTGAAAGCATGCAAAACTTGCATACTTCTTGGTTTTGTGGCACTTCACACGTGAGGTAAAATCATGTCATTATTACAGTTGTGAGACCAGCTCATGATCTTACCCCAATGTCCCCATACCAGGCTGGCTTTAGATCAAGTGTGAGCCCAATAGACTAGGTATTCAGGCTTATTCTAATTACCTGGATGTATATAAAGCTGAAGGATGGTAATTTATACATAGCTTTTGTTGACTTGAGGGCGGCATTTGACCTCGTCCCAAGAAGCAAGGAGTCCCTGAAGATCTTCTTGCCCTAATAATTAGACTTCACTATGACAATTATGCTCAAGTCCACTGAGTACCCCAGGAGGAACAAACTGATGCAAATAGTAGTATTGACGATTGGTGGCTTGAATTGAAGCACTGGTATACAATGACAAAAGGAGAGGATGCATCAAGGCAAACGAGACAAAGTCATATAATAATAATACCAGCATTTGTAAAGCGTACAGCTACCTCCGGAGAGGTGTCCCAGCGCTGGGGGCCGTCGGGAAGATTGAGCGAGATATTGGCCAGAGTCACATGATGCTGGGCTAACCTGCTACCCGCGATCGAACCGTGATCCCCAGACTCCGGAGTCAGGCACCCTGGTCGCTGCGCCACACCTCTCCCGCAATGAGTCTAGCACATTGCCAGGACCTCAGCAATCGTGCCGAAGGGGAGGACCAAATTATGCTGCAAGGTTGACTAAATTATGGGGCAAGTAAAGCCAAATTATGCAGCACAACGCAGCACATTTGGTGATAGCATTACTTTATTATTTTGTCAGTTTTACACATGGTGACACTGTCTGGTCAAATGTTTCACCTTATTAATACCAGCGTAACACCCAAATACACCAAGACGCAACAGAAGGTTAACTCGTGAACCCTTATGAAACATATTCCACTTCGTCGGCAAGTGTAACTGCATTTTTAGTAACGTTTGAGCTAGAAAAAAATGTGGGTTAAAATCTGCAGATTATGCAGCAGATAATGTATTATGAGGTAAATGCCCGCAAATCCATAATTAGCTGAATACACCACAGTGGCAAAATCGAATAATGTCAGTGGCCCTGCATATTGCTTTTTCTTTTAAAAATAATACTACATTTTGAAAATCTCCAACCTTCCCCATAAAGTAAAAATTTAGATTTTTGGGATATAATTTTGTTTGTGGATTAAGGAAATGATTGCATAATTTGTGTATTTGTTTGATGTATATTTCTTTCTGCAGATTTGTGCATTTTTTGGAAGTTCACATTACAGAAATTGCAATGGCTGGGGTCTCGGGCATCCAATAGTGATTCAATGGGGTTCCAAAAAAGTCAAAATGTTAAGAATGGATGACCTAAAGTGTGGGAGCTGTAGTTTTCCTTGCAAGTATTTTGTGGCTGAACACTTCTGCAGCAAAGGAAAAGTGTAATAAAACTGCACATATTGGGCATAGTGATAGGAAGCAGATTTAACATCAGTAGCTCGAGGGATTATTTCTGTTCCTTCTTCCCATCTCAGTAATGAGACAGCAGCCAGAGATAATTCTCCTGCTGCAGCTCACGTTGCCTACATTCGGAAATACTTCTTCGGTGGCTCTCTGCGATTAGGGGATAGAAATAAGTCACTTTCCGGGTCGAGAGGGCGGGTTTTAAAGCTAATCCTCCCGATTAATCTATTAGCTGTCTATCTCTCGACAATATTGCATAACAACATCTTCAAATGGAATGTAAATTGTTGTTTTTTTGAATTCATGATAACTATGTAATTCAACTTGAGCCAGGCGAGTTATATGCTGCTTCCTCTGGCAAGGACAGCTAAAGTCACTAAAATTGGATACAGCGAAACCAGTGAAAGCAATTCACAGGCTTGAAACGCGTTGTGCTTTGCACAGAGGAGTCATCGAGTCCGCCATCTTGTACCTGGCATGAGCTCTATGTGCTGCACTGGGTCCATTCTTTGTGCCATGGTGTGGCATGGCCTGCGTGGGCCAATCTGCGCTCATTTTCTCTCCAACTTTATATTGACTGTCGTTGTGTTACTGGCACTGTCATAATATGGATTATGGCTTTATGAATGTGTGTGTGTTTGTTTTTGTGAGTCTGGTTTAAACATTATCTACACGTCAGTTCCACACTCCTCTATAGTTTTCATCCTAACTGGTAATTGGTTATGTGCTATGTAACTGCGCAGCCTTTCCTGTCAGAATGATTTTGCTGCTACAATTCATAAATAAATAGACCTACGGTGACTCAGAGATATATGACGGTTGCTTCACAGTAGGGATGGCCTCTTCCTCCAGTCAGAGGGCAGCTTTATTTAACAACAATTATTTTCTGTGGTCAGTCTTGATAAGATGAAGGGTGACAGGTGAATTTTGGAAACATTTGAGGAAATCTGCCTGGGGTAATTGTACCATGGCAATCTCGTAGTACAAATGGGAATCCAGGTCAAATACTAAACAGGATAATTTAGGCGTATCACATAAAGCGAGAATGGAAAGTGTTAATTTAAGATAAGGAGCCAGATCACAAATCATTTCTGATTGGCATTGTTACATTGCTTGGTGGTAAATAAGGCAGTGTGTGGTGCAACCATATTTTACCATCGTAATATGAAAGCTGACTTGTAGAGATGATAGTTTGTCACAAGAATATTTGTTCATATTTGTATTATTTTACAGAGTTTTATATAGCACAAACTTGACCCGAATCAGGTATGAGAGCGCTTTACATAGCACCAGTTGTTTTACATTAGGACACATTCATTTTTGTTAGGCACGGGGAGATTAAGTGATGAGCGCTTTACATAGCACCAGTTGCATTACATGAGGACACATTAATTTTTGTTAGGCTCGGGGAGATTAACACGTTGCGGGCTCATGATGAGCTCAGCTCGTCATGAGTCACAGTGGAGCTGTGCCCATGACGAGCTGAGCTCATCATAACGGCCGCGGCCCGCCAACGCGCGATTAATTCCCCGCCTGTGCGGGAGAATTAATCAGTGGGCGGGGTTGTGACAAGCTCAGCTCATCATGAGCACAGCTCTATTGTGAGTCATGATGAGCTGCGAAATACCCCCGCAGGGAAGGGGTTAAGTGATTTGCCCAGAATCACAGCGTCATTTCCGAGACTCAGTTCCCCAGATTCGAGGTCAACCGCCCTGGCCGTTAGGCCAACTCCTCTACCAATATTAATTGTGTTGCACTTTGTTGTAGTTATAATGTGTTTTGTTAACTTTATGCAGTTGTATTTTTTTTGCTGCAGTGTTGCATGGTGTTCTTTTTCTGTTTTTGTTGTGTGGCAATCTGTGTTTGCACCACACATTGCCTTACCACCAAAGAAATGTAGCTCGACTGAAAAATGTTCTGTGATATGGTCCAAAATGCCTTACACACAATGGGACATACAGTTTCCTGGTGGGTTTGCACTAATAATAAGGAACCATTTATAGGTGTATAACACTTGTATATTATCAAGAATTCATTAATTTATTTTTCAGAGTTAGGTAAAGTGCTACAGTGTCACCTTGAGGTCACTTAGAGCATTGAAAAGGGAATTGAAAATTATTTGTGTATTACAATATAGAAACGCTACTAAGAAAACCTTGCAGAGTAATTAGAATCAAGTAGGGTGTGGGGAAATCCCTATCCAACATTCTTCTGATGTTACCCAGGGGGCATAGAAACAATTGATGCAGCAGGTGCAGTGGCACTGGGGCCCATTGAACCCTGATAATTTCTGGATTTTACTACCACAACATAAATCAAAGGGGCCATTTTCCTTTCTTGCTCCATGGCCCAAGCCAAGCAAGCTGCGCTACTGCAGTTACCTACATGTGTGCTTAGTTGAATGCCAGTTTAAAGAGCTTTGTCTTCAGCAATTTCTTGAAATATAAATGCCTAGGTTTGGTCCTATGATTGGGACTCAGTTTGTTCCAGAGCTGTGGTACTAGCTCACCATGGGACCTGGTTCCTCTAAGCCCCAAATCTCTGATCGGTACATGAAAAAAAAACATACTCTTGTAGTCATTCTGTTTTAGGATTCCTGCCTCTTAATGGTGAACAAAGCAATACCAAAGGGGATGATGGACGGAGCGTTTGAGCAAATCAAACACTCACCCCCAGTCAACTGATCTGGGTTTAATCCATCATCATTCTTTAGCTCACTCCACCACCCCAGTTCAGAAATGGCCATATGCAAATCAGTCTGACCCTGTGCCTCATGGGAACAGTCCAGCCTGAACTGCCAAGCCATGTCTTCCCTGGACCGGAAACAAGCACCCTGGGGCCGGTTTCGGGTTCATAACCCTCATCAGCCAGGCTATCTTGAATCCAGTGGCAAAGTGAGCAAGGGACCCACGTCTGGGCATACCCTGCCAACTTAGGGCGAACAAAGCGATTCCAAAGGGATGATGGACGGAGCGTTTGAGCAAATCAAACACCCACCCCCAGTCAACTGATCTGGGTTTAATCCATCATCATTCTTTAGCTCACTCCACCACCCCAGTTCAGACATGGCCATATGCAAATCAGTCTGACCCTGTGCCTCATGGGAACAGTCCAGCCCGAACTGCCAAGCCATGTCTTCCCTGGACCGGAAACAAGCATCCTGGGACCGGTTTTGGGTTCATAACCCTCATCAGCCAGGCTATCTTGAATCCAGTGGCAAAGTGAGCAATTGACCCACGTCTGGGCATACCCTGCCAACTTAGGGCGAACAAAGCGATACCAAAGGGGAAGATGGACAGAGCATTTGAGCAAATCAAACACTCACCCCCAGTCAACTTATCTGGGTTTAATCCACCATCATTCTTTAGCTCCCCTCACCACCCCAGTTCAGACATGGCCATATGCAAATCAGTCTGACCCTGTGCCTCATGGGAACAGTCCAGCCCGAACTGCCAAGCCATGTCTTCCCTGGACCAGAAACAAGCATCCTGGGACCGGTTTCGGGTTCATAACCCTCATCAGCCAGGCTAGCTTGAATCCAGTGGCAAAGTGAGCAAGGGACCCACGTCTGGGCATACCCTGCCAACTTAGGGCAAACAAAACGATACCAAAGGGGATGATGGACAGAGCGTTTGAGCAAATCAAACACTCACCCCCAGTCAACTGATCTGGGTTTAATCCATCATCATTCTTTAGCTCACTCCACCACCCCAGTTCAGACATGGCCATATGCAAATCAGTCTGACCCTGTGCCTCATGAGAACAGTCCAGCCCGAACTGCCAAGCCATGTCTTCCCTGGACCGGAAACAAGCATCCTGGGACCGGTTTCGTGTTCATAACCCTCATCAGCCAGGCTAGCTTGAATCCTGTGGCAAAGTGAGCAAGGGACCCACGTCTGGGCATACCCTGCCAACTTAAGGCGAACAAAGCGATACCAAAGGGGATGATTGACGGAGCGTTTGAGCAAATCAAACACTCACCACTCACAAACGATGGATTTAGGCCCAGATCTCTGTACTGGAGTGAATGTATGACATTGTTCTGCAGTCTGTCCATCAACTGTTGTTTTTGCATTTGTCATCCCGAGTGGGACGGGTATGGTCAGACGTGAGTCCCGTGCTCTCCATGCCACTGAAATCAAGCTATCCTGGCTGAAGAGGGGTGAAACCCCGAAACCGGTCCTAGGATGCTTGTTTCCGGTCCAGGGAGGAACTGGCTTGGCAATTCAGGCTGGACTGTTCCCATAAGGCACAGGGTCAAGACTGATTTGCATATGGCCAGGTCTAAACTGGGGTGGCATGGTGAGCAAAAAAACTATGGATTTAGGCCCAGATCTCTGTACTGGGGTGAATGTATGACATTGTTCTGCATTCTGTCCATCAACTGTTGTTTTTGCATTTGTCACCCCGAGTGGGACGGGTATGCTCAGACTTGAGTCCCGTGCTCTCCATGCCACTGGAATCAAGCTATCCTGGCTGAAGAGGGGTGAAACCCCGAAACCGGTCCTAGGATGCTCGTTACCGGTCCAGGGAGGACCTGGCTTGGCAATTCAGGCTGGACTGTTCCCATGAGGCACAGGGTCAAGACTGATTTGCATATGGCCAGATCTAAACTGGGGTGGCATGGTGAGCAAAAAAACGATGGATTTAGGCCCAGATCTCTGTACTGGGGTGAATGTATGACATTGTTCTGCATTCTGTCCATCAACTGTTGTTTTTGCACATGCCTCTTAATGGTGGGCACAGATGGCTTCAGACCATCAATTAGAACTGCCATTGTTTTAAAAGTGGAGAAATTGCATTTTAATTTTTTTGTTAACAATCAAATATAAATAAAAGCAACAACAGAAAAATATTAAGATTATAACATTCACAAAATGAAATTGTAAACCAATTATCCCAAAAAATCGAAAAATACTTTAAAAGTATACTACTAATACTACAAATAATAATAATACTAAATAAACAAGATAGGAATAAAAAAATATATATATTAATAAATAACAACTTTTAATGAAAGAAATGTACAATAATTCATAAACAAATAATAAATCAAATACATCCATTTAAAAACATACAAATTAGGATAAAAATGTAACAAATTAAAATAATTCAAAACACTTCCCTCCATAGTCCCCCTGCATACTTTTGTCCCTCTCTAGAATATTTACAATCAAAATAAAATACATAACAATAAATGTAATAAAGTATTGATACTATCAATTACTTAAAAAATTAATTTCTCTGCCAAAGCCGGCCCGCTTCTTCATTAGTCACGTATCAGTGGCTTTTACTCCGAATTCCGCCCCAGACCTTGACCTACATTTTGCTTCCTCATTGTGATCGCCAGTTTACACCCTTCACAGGGAACCCGCTGGGTCTCCCTGTGAGTATTTCTCCTTTTCCTTCTCCTTTTACTTCAGACATGGTTGGCACTATTTTCCTCACTTGAACTGTGCGGTTGACAATCCAGATGTTCCCAGTATCATAGGTCTTGATGAGACCCCACATCTTAGAGAGGGTTGAAACACCGTCAACAAATTTGATGAAAACAAACCATTGTCACAGCACTTATTATTGTATAAAGTTGCTGCATATTTTGATACAATTTCAATTATGGTCGTTTTTAGTATAAAAAATATGTGAAACCTTGTAAATATTGTCACATTGTGTCACTTAACTGTTAGATTCATGCTATACTTGGGGCACCTCTTCACAACTGCTTTTTGTATAAATGTGTTGATATATATTGTGTGAATAATACAAACATATGTGTATAACGAAACCCTTAGTGTGTCTGGTCCCTCTTAATATGACATCAGCATAACACTTTTATCGCTATTGCGCACTAGTATATTAATATATAGATATATACTATCCCACAGGAACCATTGTTTTCTTGTTATAATTAGCTACCCTGGTTTCGCTGTGAGTAGGGTTCCCTTGTCTTTCCTTCTCGCCATCCTAATAGGCCCCTTGGTTTGAGTCTCAACGTTGGCTCAACATTGTGTGATCCTGAGCAAATAATTTAGGGCCCTATTACGATGTCGGTGAGTCTTCGACCGCTAGTCAGAGGTTCACCAGCTGACATCATAGGTTTAAAGTCCGACCACCTAATTACAATGTAGGCAGTTGGAGTTTAAACCGGTCGGTCAGTTCGACTGGCTTTCAACGGGCTCAAGGAGCAAGTGAGCCAGCCGGAGGCCACACATAATCCCCTAAAGCTGGCATTTTGCTGTGGGGATTATGATGTCAGTTTCCAACAGTCTTTTCATGTTGGTCTTTCCAATGTGAAAAGCTGGTCGGAAAGCAACTTTGGGGACCCCTAGCAGGGCCCTATGTTTCAACGCTCTCTGGTTGGGGGGCCTTGGAGCGCCTGTGGTGCCCCCTGTTAATTCCTGCAGTGCGTGGCAGGCACCTCTTGGTGCCTGCCACACACTGCAGGCATTAATAGAAACTCCCATTTCTCTATGGGAGCTTGTGCTCAAGCCAGGTTTCAATCGCAGCACAAGCTCCCATAGAGAAATGGGAGCTTGCAGCTGTACCATGTGCGGTCACTTCGTAATTGCAGTGCCGGGACCGCCGACAGGAGGTTGTTTGGTCCCCGACAGCGCAGCGATGTCATTCGGAGGCAACTCCGACTGACATCGTAATGAACCCCAAAATCCTCTCATGCCTAAAAAAAATATTCTGACCTAATGTAATGGGGTGCTCATGTAAAGTGCTATAATGTTTTTGGCCCACATTTGCGCTATAAAACTGAAAGAAGCAAAAAAATAAAAACATAAAACAAGCAAAGCAAGAGGTGCATTTACTCGAGGAGCAGCAAAACCTGCAGGAACTATTTAGCTCTTTGTGGGTAACTGGCTTAAGATCTTTCTAACCAAGCTCAGCCTGGATAATCCCCATTATAGAGTTCAGGAGTTTATTTTTGGGGTTTGGTACAAACTTTACACCTACTCAAGGTACGGTCCTGTATCCTACCTGGTTACTATATGCTAAAACTGAGATGAAAGTACTAATTGTTTCCAGATATAAATTTTATATATACATATAGAAATACATTCATTTGAAAGCCATTTAATCACTGATAGAAAAGATATATGCTTGAGCCATTGAAGTTAGTGAACATGTTTTAATTGCTACGAACAACATCAGAGTTATATAGAACTGGATATAATTATTTAAATTGCCACCAAATTAGGCAACAAACCCGTGACTGAGATGCTAACAATATACAATGCAAAATGTGTTTCTGTAGCTCTAAATGGGGCTGGCCTCTATCGCTGCAGTAATGTTAATCCAGAGACGTTTTAAGGCTTGGGCAAAGTGGGCTCTGGCGCAGGGCCCCAGCCTTTCAGGGGCTCCCCTGATAGAGCTAGCTCTGTTCTGCAGAGAGTCTTGCCCTGAAGACCTTTACTAATTGGGTGATGTGTGAGAGTCTATTACAGACATTTTGCAACGAAAGGGTATGTTTCATGCAACATCCATAAAAAAGTTTCTTTTAGATCAAAACAGGACCTCACTAATGCAAAATGGGAGGGGATCACAGAGATTATTTGCAGTAATATTAGTGACCTGCTGCAGTGTTAGAATATTGAAAACACACGTCACTATCCCTGAATATTAGACGTAAAGACATTAATAATTTGGACAAGTGTTAACTGACCTGGCCAAGGAGGGCATGAAAGAGCTGAAACTGGATCATAAATTTGGAGGGCCCTATTTCAAACAGGGGCCTTAAAAATATGTTAAGCCCATGGCCCCTACAATCCTTAAGATCTCCCTATGTTAATCAGCTCCAGATGGTTGAGAACACATTTTTTAAGAATCTCTTGTGAATCCTTAAAAGCTGTTTTACATTTATATATCATTATGAACTTGAGGCTTCGTTTTTATCTGATTTGATCAGAATTCGGCCAATCCTATTATGGAATAAAGTATAGGCTTACAAAAACGGTGTTTTAGATTGCATGTTTATTAATGATTGTCATAAACTGACTGGGTCTCATTTTATTCCTTGGTTTAAATTTGATCATGTGACCTCAAATATGTTGGCACGACTCCCAAAAATATCTGTGTCCAGTGTAGTGGACACTGTAGAAACATTAGATGTTGGCTTAATGATCATATATATCAGATTGGTAGAATTGCGATTGGTATGGTTTCTAATCTCCATGGAGTAGTGAAGCCTAAGTGTAAGTATTTTGTGAGTCTATATGCTGAACAATGTTCACTGGGATGATATCCCATTACTAGCTGTACGCCCCATAGAACCAACACAGTGTATAGGAATTTCTTGACTTCTTAGACTAGAATAGGCTTATATTGTAGCTAGAGAAGGAAGATGATTTACAATGGCAGAATAACTAGGTCTACCATACTCTAATGACATAGTGTCAAATAAAGTGGATTAACTTTAAACAAAAAAAGTTATAACACTATCAACTACGCTTTAAATTAAAAATCAAATTAATTTTAGTATATCAAATTAAGTTACAGATTTATTCATTGATTAAAAAAATAGCACCCACTTTAAAAAAAAAGTTTATTATAGTTATATTTATTTTTTACATTTAAAAAAGGTGATTAACATGCTTTACTAAAATAATATTTATTTATGTAGAACTTCAATTTTATTTTTTACATTAAAATACATTTTTATTTTTAAAAGGTTTAAATAATTGAAAATATATTGACATTGTTTCCTCTGGGATTTTGTTTTAAGTCCCTACCTACTTATTTTCTGTTGGATGATGTTGCAGTACCTTTGAGCGGCAATGAGTTGGCTGGACATAATCCAGCTCTGTTCTGGAGTATATTTACAGCTGTTTTTGGTTCGTTTTTGGTTGTGGTAACTAAACAAGTTTCTGAGTAGCAAACTGCATTTTTGTGGGTCAGTGCATGTCCCTCCCTAAACCGCTCCCAACACTCCCTTAACCATCATTAATCCTCCCAAAACCCATCACCTTTAGTAGTAAATGTTCCCCAGTTACCAACCACTCTCCCCAGTCTCTTCCACATTTACTACTGCAACATATACCTACAAATGCAGTGATTTCACAGTCAGGGAGGAGAGTGACACACATTAAAGATAGGGGAGGCAGAGACTTCTGCGCGTAGGTTCGTAAATAGTTTTTTACATTTTGTTAGTAGTACTATTGTAGCACTACTAAATATACTTCAAAATACAGTTTATGACTAGGTGCCTTAGCAATAGCGGCTCCTGGAGGGAGTGCTGCGGGGCGGTGAGGCGGGGCGGATGAGGGCAGGGTGGGGGTTAGTAAACTGCAGCATACCGCCAAATGGAGGTAAGTACATAAATAAATTAAACAAATTAGTCCAAAAGCACAACGGCGGACCTTCAAGTCCTGCACCTCAAGCTTGATTCAATAAGTGCGTTTTCTGCGCAAACACAACCCCAGCGCCAGCCGATGAATGACGCTGCTGTGTTCCAGATCAAACAGAAATTTCTTAAAAGGTGGGGGTGCGTAGATCATAAAGTCCAAAACATCAGATAGTGCAATGCAGCATGCGCAATGTAATTTGTTTTATTTATTTATTTATGTACTTACCGCCGTTTGGCCGTATGCCGTAGTTTACTACCCCCCACCCTGCTCCGCCCCTCCCCGCCTCACCGCCCCACAGCACTCCCTCCAGGGGCCTCTACTGTGCCTTAGTATAGTACACTGTGCAATCTGTCTTATGTATCCTTCCCCTCCTTTTTTCAGTTTTTTGTTTTCAATGTTGCTCTTGCAAACTTTCTACAACTCCGTTCCTTCCCTAATTCTCTCCTTTTCTTGTTCTCTTTTGTCCTCTATCCCCATGCATGTCTCTGTCTCTTAATTATTCCTGCCACCATTCTCACACTTTGGCCAAGATTCTCAAAAGTTTAGTCTCTGTTTACCGTTACTTTTTTAATGTACACCTGGTGCTAAACCATTTTCAGTGTTAAAAAACCAATGCAAATTGGTATTTGCATTGGTTTGTATGGAAAGGTTACGCAAAGCAGTGCAAACTGCTGCTTTGCATTACTTTGCATCAAGGGGGCGTTACATGGGTGGTACATGGGCGTTCCCCACCTATGCTTTTTGCCGCAAAACTCTATCTACTAACATTAGTAGAGAGGATTTAGCGCCAAAAATTAACACTGCTGGAAAGCAGGCAATAAAAGGAGAAATGTTTTATTTCTCCTTGCTTTTACGACTTTAAATGCATGCTGTACTGTGCACCACACATTTAGAGTGGGAAAAGCTTTAAAGTGTGTCTAAGCATAGTATTTTGAAGAGGAAGTGTACCCTTCTAATACAAAACCTATGGTAGACTCAGGCATGCACCCTAGCGATATGGCACTAAGGTATGTGCCTGGCACATGACAGCTAAAGTCAGTCCCGGAGCTAAGGAGAGGGGAGGAGAGAGCCATATCTCTGTAGATATGGCGCTCTCCTGCTCCCTCCCTGTCACAGCGGCTGAGCTGCGTTCCATGATTCTTCTTTTAATCTGGGCTTTTCTGTCTTATTCACGCCTGTCCTCCTAGTTTCCACCTCCTCCCATTATCACCTTCTCTTTCTTCTTAATTTTCTTTTCTTCTCTTTACCATTTTTAATTTGGCATTGTCTTCTCTACTACACCAACTTTGTATTTATTTCATTTTGCTACCCAATAGGTAGCCTAGTAATATAATGGTTCTACCGCAGAGACCTCCTATTCTAGACATATGATTTCAAACCTGACAAGGTTTTTATCATTCAAAGGTTGATATATGAGGGGAAAAGAGATAGGTAATATTGATGCTTGTTATTTTCGATGTTCTGAAGCCGCAGGCCCTTTTAAGCAAGAACCAATGTATTTTCCATGTTCAGTTGCAAAACTCATTGAAAGAGTAATTAAAACCATTAGAATAAAAAACTTGTACTAAAAAATAAAACAACTAATAAATTCGTTGTTGCAATCATGTATTTATACTTGAGTCCCTGACGAGGCCCACAGGTCATTGCTATGCTAATCTCTGGTGCCAACATACACCTTCAGATTGCATAAAAACAGTCCAATGCATCGTTAATGTGCATATGACATAAACGGGTCAATTGCCATACAAATGACCTCCTTAGATGCAAGGGGATTCAATAAATGTCCAGTGCTAGGCTTTTTAAAGTTCCGTCATTAAGTGCCACAGTGCTTTAGATATTAAGCTTCAATAAAGTGGGAAATGCTAAACTGGTCAATCCACACTTCCGCTAACCCAATAACTGTCCTCCCTGAATGTAATCAAGGATTTGCCTCATGCTGCACTGCCTTTGATGCATCAGTTCACGTCCTTATCGGAGTTTTCAGTCACGAACTGGTGATGTTTTAATTTGGTTGTTAAAGTGGTTGGTTACTCTTTTAGTCATATGATTGTTTGCAGGCCACTGGTGGGTGTTTCACATTTAGCCTTCTTTGAATGTCTAATTGTAAATTTCCCTTTGAAGATGGAGCTAACATACTCTGTCTGATGGGTACCGTTAGTGCAGAGGGTAAGTTGTGCATGGGGCGCATGGTTGATGTTCTCAAATACCTATGTGGCTAGCTCCGCGATTTTTAATAAATGTCTCATTAGCTGAAGATCCATGCTACACAAACACTCATTCATTCCAGCCGTGATTGACTTAATTCCCAATCTGTTAAAACATGTGTAGTGATTCTTCCTTCTGAGGCGCAGCAGAAAAGGGCACCCACAGATTACATAATCTATTGGTTCGAGACGATGAACGCACGCGCAACAGCGGACGCAGTCCTGAGTGTACTTCTATGGTTGTAAAGTTTTTAGTGGTAGAAAAATACATCAATTATTCAATCAATCAATCAGGGTTTTGTAGAGCACGCTACTCACCTGTTAGGGTCTCAAGGCGCATGGGGGGCAGCTCCATTGGGGTCACTCCAAAAGACAGGTGTTGAGGTCTTTCCTGCATTGGTGAAGTGTCGGGCTTCGCCGGAGGTGAAAGGGTAGGTCGTTCCAGGTCTTGGCAGCGAGGTGTGAGAAGGACCTTCCACCCACTCTGGTGGAGCATCTAATTCTAATCTCACATTTTATTCTTATCTTAATCTAATTCAAATGAATTTTTGCCTCAGGGATTGTTTGATGTTAATTGTCAAGTACAGCTGTGGTGACAATATGGCATAAGATGTTATCAAATGCCGAGTCCTTGTTAATTGAGAGAAGGCATCCTTGTTTTTCTTTAATGCGAACAGCTTTTCCACAGACTTAGCTGCCTTCTTAAAGTGGCTGTAATCTGTTTTATTTGTCCTGTACTCTTCTATCTCTAATCATTTTAGGGTTTTATCCAAGTACTGTTTGCAACTCAATCAATCAATCAATCAGTGACACTTGTAAAGCGCGCTACATACCCGTAGGGTCTCAAGGCGCTGGGGGGGGGGGAAGGGGGGGGGGGCGCTACTGCTCGAACAGCCAGGTCTTCAGCTTCTTCCTGAAGGAGAGGTGGTCTTGGGTCAGGCGCAGGTCGGTCGGGAGGGAGTTCCAGGTCTTGGCGGCCAGGTAGGAGAAGGACCTTCCTCCTGTAGTCGCTCTTCGGATGCGGGGGACGGCGGCGAGGGCGTGGTTGGCTGATCGGAGGTGGCGTTTGGGAGCGTGGAAGTTGACTCGGCTGTTGAGGTAGCTCGGGCCTTGGTCGTGTAGGGCTTTGTGTGCGTGGGTGAGGAGGCGGAAGGTGATTCTTTTGTTGACGGGGAGCCAGTGAAGGTCTCTCAGATGTCCGGAGATGTGGCTGGTTCGTGGGATGTCGAGGATGAGTCTGGCTGAGGCGTTCTGGATCCGCTGGAGTCTCTTCTGGAGCTTGGCGGTGGTACCGGCGTAGAGGGCGTTGCCGTAGTCCAGTCGGCTGGTGACGAGGGCCTGGGTGACGGTCTTCCTGGTCTCGGTGGGGATCCACCAGAAGATCTTCCGTAGCATGCGTAGGATGTTGAAGCACGCCGAGGAGACGTTGTTGACTTGCCTGGTCATGGAGAGGGAGGAGTCCAGGAGGAAGCCCAGGTTGCGTGCATGGTCTGTCGGTTTGGGTGCGGTGCCCAGGGCGGGAGGCCACCAGGAGTCGTCCCAGGCGGGGGGTGAGGAGCCCAGGATGAGGACCTCCGTCTTGTCCGAGTTCAGTTTCAGGCGGCTGGTCGTCATCCACTCGGCTACCTCTTTCATCCCTTCGTGCAGGTTGGATCTGGCGGCGGCGGGGTCGTTGGTCAGGGAGAGGATCAGTATGTGTTGCGGGTAAGTCATCTAGTTCATTCAAAACTAGACTTTTTAATGACCCCTTGGCAGCATTGCTCAATGTTATGCTGTAATTAATAAAAATGCGTATCTGCAGTTGTTGTTAGGTCCATCATCCTGAGTTCCAGGCGAAGCTGACAAACTGGAGTGCTTTTAGGTAAACTAAACAAACGCTGTCTTGATTGCACCTGAGTATATCTTCTCTAGATCTTTGTGTACATTTTAACCCCATGTTGGAGACCCATAAAGAATTGTCGGTTCCAATTTCGCTCTGAATATTTATAAGATATTAGAACCTTTCTGGCCATTCAAGTTTTTGTTGATTTTACATAGTTGATTCTGCATGAGGCTCATATGGGGACTACTGCCCTTAGTTGATTTTGAACATGAGTTTTGCATCCAGCCATACACCCATATATTGGAAACTTTCTATAGTTGCAATTCTTTGGTCTCTCATCCACCATGTGTGTTTTGGCTTTGCCAAATTGCAAAATGTTTGTTTTTGAGAAGTTTAGTTTTAATTTGTTCTTGTGATCATAGAGTTGGAAGCATCTAATGTCCTTTGCAGGCCTATTGCCATATGGCCCAGCAATGCCTTGCCTAAGAGGGGCACATGTTCTCCCTCTATTTTTGGGAGAAATATTTCTGGTAGTCCAAAAAAGAAAGAAGGTCAGCAGTGTAAAGACTAAATAGTATCAGGCTCAGCACACACCCTTTTTTTAGACACCTGTTTGTTGGAATTTTCTTTTATGTTGTAGTTCCATTAGCTCTTTTGACATGAATCCATGTGACGGTGTGCTTTAAATAGTAGCCGCGGAATGTTCCACTCCTTCAGCTTTTCCCACAAAATGTTCCTGCTTACTCGATCGAAGGCTGTGCTGTATCTAAAAAGCATCCGTACAGTGAACACCTCTGATTTATGGTCTTATTGGGGAGTAGATTGATGGCTGAGATGTTATCCAAAGTTTCACAGGCTTTTCGATAGCTGGTCTGCAGTCTTGGCAGATTGTTCCGACAATCTGCCAATCCTGTCCTCTGGTTCCAGGAACAAGACTCTGGCGAATGACTTCGCTTCCATATCCAAGAGTTCAACAATTCTGTAGTTTTGGAGATTATTTAGGGCACCCTTCTTGTGAATGGGATAAAGAATAGAAACCCTTCAATTATCCAGAATCGTTCCTGCTGACAGGATCCTGTTAAAACATGTTAACAGGGTTTTTCTTTCAAGAGTTCAGATCTTGTTTAAAAATTGCAGGAGGAACTCAGTTCGATCCTGGAACACAATAACATCTGAGGGCTGTTACTGATTTGACTAGGTCTGCAAATGTGATCTGTAATGGAGAACTGACTTTCATATATGTGTTCTTGGTCCTAATGGACGCGATTCACAAAGGTAAAGTTAGACAAAAGCCTAACTTTACGACTTTCAGTATTCACAAAGGGTATTTACTTCTCGTAAATCCCCTCTGTAAATACCGAAAGTCGAACTTTATGCCTTTCAGTATTCACAAAGTGCATTTACGGGTAATAAATGCACTTTGTGACTACAGAAAGTCACAAAGTTAGACTTTCGTCCAACTTTACATTTGTGAATCGGGCCAATAGTGTTCAATTTCCTTGTTTCCTTTGACTGGATTGTAAATCCAAGGGTTGCATACATTTTTATGGGGACTCTCTATTACTTTGGGTCCTGAGCCAACATAATAAAAGTTAAACATATATCTCTCCCAATAAGATTCATCAATGTTATTTGTTTGAGGAACAAAGATTTCTAAGTTGTGAGCTAACCTCATAAATTCAATGTTATTCCTCATGTGTGCCCATCTATTGATGTCAAGCCATCTGCTGGCCTCAAATGCTGATTTAGGTTCCCAGATTTTTAACTTATAATACCAGGTTGAGCGTTTTGCAACTGAGTTCTTTTTAGCCTTTATCCCTGCTTTATGACATCGTTGCTTACAAAGTGACTTACGAAGGATTTTTAGATCTTCAGTATGTCATGATAATACGTTTCATCTTATCCTATGCAAACTTACAATTTCATCCTCCGAGGAGATTACAATGAGTTGTTCACTATAATTAATAGGCTACTTAATTGTTTTCTATCTGTGGGTAGTGATCCCTTTTTCCATTGATAGCTATTTCAAATGATGATATCTGCTTCAACAGGTGTGTAGAGACCAATGTATACTCTAGTATTTTAGCTGAATCGCCAACTGTGTGCATTGGCCTGGCTGGTATAGCGGTCTCAAAGCAACTGTCTAGATTTATCAGTCCCTGGTCGAATAGGCCTTCCAACAACTTTGTGTTTATTCTGCCATTCAGATTAGAGTGAGGTTTCATTTCTGGGACCTTGCAATACGGATTTAATTTCTGTAGGCCAGGAGCTGGCAAGCATTCCAGAGGGAGTACCTCATTTAAATCTCCTGTAACAATGACATCATAATTCGGATGAGCTGTTTGTTGATGTAGGAAACTGCCTCTTTGAAGGTATATTTGGTTATTAGTGTCTTGAATTACCCTTGAGTTTTCAAACATGAATTTATTTCTTTACTCAGTCAGCTGTAATTTCTTTCTCCTTTATAGTGGCTCTTTTCTCTTTCATTTTGTTCACATCCCCCTGTCTTTCTTTCTGTGCATGCCTCTCAATCTCCATCTCCAGCATTCTCTCCTCTCCCTATTCCACTCTCTCCTGACTTTGGTACTCACTTTCCTTGTCTTTTTCATGCTAAGCATTTCAGTCTGACTGTTTTAGTGTATACTTCTACATAAGTGAAGTCAGAAGTTTCTTGCCTACTTGTAAAATGACCTATGAGATCGGTTCCCTAGACAGGCCTGGTGGCTTAGTGGACTAATGCATCCACTGCAGGGGCCTGTGTTTAACCCCAGGGTCATAGGTTCAATTCCTGGTGGGTCCACTCAGCCTTTCTGAAGTTGATAAAATGAGTACCTTTGAGTTGGGTAATAATAATCATCTGTTATTTAGCACCAAGATGCCCCTTTAGGGGTGAACATGTGCTTTACAAATACATGTTATGTTTCCATATCACAAATGGGTAGAGGTATGTTGGGCATCAGACAGGAGTTTATCAAAGGTTTACCACTGCAGTGTCGTTTGAAAACCATTATCGAGTTACCGAATTGGGGTGCTATGTGATTCACAAAGAGGAAGTTGTCCCGTTAAGACCACTTTTCCTTTGTGAATTGTGTTGTAGCTTTAGAAGGAAAAGGCAGTTGCAGCTGCACCTTAATTTTTCCAAAACTGAAACCTATTTTTATTTAAACAGCATTGGTTCCTTTAAGGAACATGGGCTGCTAAAAAAAAGATTTCCTTTTTGGAGTGAAATCATAGAGATGGTGGTCTCCCTTCTCTTGTCTGCCACTGTTCCTGTGATTGCAGCCAATCACAGTGGGTCGCAAATGGCCTGATGAATATTATTAAGGTGGGGAGGTCATTTTTGCGAATTGAATTATACGAACAGTGATCGATTTCCATCCCAATTTATGGACACATTTTATTTCTGTGGTTCCCATACATACTTTCAATTTAATGGGTATATTGCTCTGAAAAAAAGTGAAGCCGTTAGCTTCTGCATGAGTGCATACTTTAGAGATGTGCACGTAATGATGGTTTGCAAGCCCTCTTGCCTTTTGATATGATCAGTGACATATTCAAACTTAACATCTTAAATCTCAGTTTTCTCACACAAACTCATTTTACCTTGCTTCCTCCCTATTAAGCACCACATGTTCTAAACAGATCAAATATATCAAAGCAAAGCAGACATCCCCTTCACTAGGAGGAACGTTTGGGTCCTGAACAGTAGTGCAGTGTGGACAGCTGGAGCATCAGTGTACAACAGATCCAAATATTGTGTTTCCTCTGTTAAACACGCATAGTTAATAACGACACAGAATTCAGCAGGAGGAGATTAGAGCAAACACTGGCTAATTAGAGCAAACACACATCCAGTTAGCTTGTCAACTTAGACTATGATTTATTGAAAAGAGCGAAATGATCAACGGTCTGCCTTGGTAACCAGTAATCCCCAGATGGATATCAGCAAACATATTGTGAAATGCTGTTTACACAAGTAAAAGGAGAGCAGCTTCACTTACAGGCCTTAGTCATCACTTGACCAACCTAATGAATGATGTGAATTTTTTTTCTGTGAGCTCAAAAATCTGTCAACAGTGCCACCTCGCATGAATGGCTACCTCCTTCCCAGCTAACAAACACACTCTGCCGGTTTCCAGTCAGATTGTCAGCAGACTCCAAAGACAGGAATAATGTAGTTTGAGGGTGATGTCCAAGCTCTTTGGTCTATATTAATGTATGTATTTTTTTTATCTTACGATTCTATTTGCACACTTGAAATTAGCATTGTTGCCCAATTTTCGCATTTTCATATGCAACCCACAAAAAAGTAATGAAAGTAATGCTTATATTAACTTCAGTCATTGATGATCACCGAGGTCTTGCCATGTCCGTCACACGTAAGTCATCTACTGCAAGAAAACAAAAAACCGATGGAACGAATGCTTGAAAGAACTGACCAACATGTTGATACACCACTCTAGGGGTTTTATGATTTGCCATTGAACATGCTCATCTCATTGAAATTAGCATTTTATAAATGTAAAGCCATGCCCACCACCACCTTGGTTTAATTTCCCCAAGAACTACTCTGAACCTTTTTTATATGGAATACTAATTTTGTCTTGCACCTACAGCTGCTCCTCAGTGAACAGCAGCACTGTCCTCTCTAGCACAGTTCAATTTACAGAGGCAAGGTGGTTTTGGGGCTACCAATACCTGAGGACTGACTTATCCTGTAAACCCACATACTCACTAGTGTAGAGTGTCTATTTTGTTCTATCTCTATAATGTATAGGTAGTGCTCAGCGGAAGTAGTGCCTCACTTGATTGAACAACTTCTTCACTAGGAGATGATATATAAGATGGATGTTTATTAAGTGAAGAGATAAAAATTGCCGCTAACATGATAGCTGTTAGCACTTGTAACTTGTGAAAAGGTTGCCTTTTGTCAATGTTCTGTGCAATACATTTTATTCTTGAGCGTCAAAATGCGCTCCTAGAAATCAATCAAGCTTTCCGTGACCTCTGCCTGTTACTACAGTAGTGTGAATAGCAGACTGCATATGAAGTAGATAATCAATCCTGTAAAGGGACTGGTGAGGGGCAGACAAAAAGGTGTAAATCCTACCTACTGGACTGAGTAAGCTTCGGGGGTCTTTTAAAGCAGGGTGCTCACACATTCACAATAATTCTTTGGTAGTTTTCAGAGGTCTGTATCTGCAATTGCATTGTCTAGCTATTACTTGAGCCATAAGATGATTTAAGTCTCACCCAAACCTTAATTTAGAATCTGCTGATACCTGTATTAACCTGAGTGTCCGAGGATGTGCAATGTACATTCATGATCCATAATTGTCCTGAGTCACATAGGAGATGACCTAAATCACATCTGCTTTCAATATTGCGTTCAGAGGAGACTAGTTTCAAGTAGTTCTTGAAGCCAAAAGGACCATTTTTCTTTTCAGTACCTTCAGAGAATCAAATGCCACTCATCCAAACAGATCTTAACTTTTTGTGCTTACTTTTAATTATTCTTGTTTCTTACAGAAAAACATTATCACCTTTTAGTCTGTTGTAGTAATCTTATATTTTCCACCTTTTAATCCCCTAACTTTAGGGAATATTAGTTTAAGGTCACTCATGGATGAGTACAGTCTTATAGATATGTACCATTTACTGTAATGGACATACATGTGCAAGGGTCTCAATACAGTGATTACAAAGAATGGACTTGGAGGGAAAAATAGTTAGACAAACAGAAAATAGGTAGGTAGACAGGCAGACAGGCAATTAGGTAGACAGACAAAAAGATAGGGCTTCAAAGATAGATAGACTGTCTTAATTTAAGAAAATACAAATAGGGCCAAGATGGGACATGATAGGGTCCTAGAATAAGCATTGAGTCACCTGAGCCCTCTCCCTGGAAACTATCTTATATTCTATAAAAATATTTCCTATAACCCGAGGAGAAGTTTATCTGAATCTGTTCATGTTCATAGCTAATGATCCATAAAGGTAACTTACACTTTTGAGTAAGTTTACTACTTTAGGTATTCACAAACTCTGAGTGTTAACTTACTACAAAAGTGTAAGTTATATGTGTCCACTCCCAGAGTAAAGCAATTGGCTTACTTTTGTGTGGATAGGATACATCCCTCCCTAAAACCTTCGCTGATCCACCCCAAACCCCTCTTACTCCTCCCTAATTCCACCCAATTTAAATGTAATGTTGCCTCTTTCCCCAGCCATTTCCTTAAGTACCTACCACATTTACTACTAAAACATATTCTTATGTGTGCGGAGACTGCTCAGTCGGGGTGGAGAACTATGCACACTAAGAATATGTCAAACTTACATGTACCACAAAACGTACTACAAAGTGCAGTTTGTGAATCAGGATCATAGTTTCTAAAATAACGTATAATTTACCACTCATGACTCACGCATGCCTATAAAGCACTCCCTGACCTAGGACCTGCCTACCTCAACCATTGACTGAACTTCCACCTACCCTCTAGACATATATTCTTCTCTTCACTCACCCTCGCACACCCCCTGCATCCACCGCACCTGCAGGGGTGGACGCTCCTTCTCCTACATCACAGCCAAGACCTGGAACACCCTCCCCCTCCAGCTCTGTATGGCCCTCTCGCTGGCAGACTTCAGAGAGAGACTCAAGACCTGGCTCTTCGACCAAGACACAGCGCCCTGATGACAGATGCTGATTGATTGATTGACCTTTCACAAAACATATATATAAAAATAATAATAATGAGTGACAATAGAACACCTTCTGGAAATAGTAATGAATAGCAATAACATTTCAATAAGTAACTCAAGTTCTAAAGCAGAACAAGGGCTAATAAAGGTCCTGATTTAGATCTTGGCAGATGGGTTACTCCATCATAACGGTGACGGATATCCCGTCCGTCGAAATATAAATCCCATAGGATATAGTGGGAATTATATTTTGGTGGACAGGATATCCATTAACATTGTGACAGGGTAACCCGTCCGCCAAGATTTAATTCAGGCCTAGAGTTTTATAAACAGTGAAGAAGTAAGCCTAATCAACCAATGTTAGTATGCAATGAGTTGGTAGAGGAAAGCTACTTAGTCATGTCAATTCTAGATTCTGAGCAATTAGTTTTTATAGCATAGAATTTCAGGGTCAGTAAAGTAGCAGGTGTCACCTGGGACATTTAAAGCCAAATCTTTGTACAGGTGTTTAATTTTGTCTTGTAGGTTCAGAAAAGACTTCCTCTTCCTGTTTAAATCTCATTAAATCTGACTTCACTAGTAATATAAAAGACTCTTATATAGATATGATTTATATTTCTGACCATCAATATAATATGGCAATTATTATGTGAAGAACATTTTGTAAACAAAAACACTGGCATCTCAACCCTCACATTACATAAAAAGAGAAATATACTAATAGTAGATGACTCTATTATGCATTAATTTGAAGTTCACAATCAACAGATATAGATCAGGTGGTGCTATGGGATACAATGAAAGCCACAATTCAAGGTATCACTTTTATTATTATTACTAGAGCCAAGAAAATTAGGAAGTGCAAGAAGGGCACTAAGAACATAGGATCAAATTCCTAGAACAAGCTTATTGACAATGCAAAGATGACGAGGTAACGAAAATACTAATATATGAATGTAACAAGTTCTCAGCAAAAAAGGAAGCTTCTGGGTGGAGGGGCAAAACACTTGGATTTTTCTGCAAGAGTACTGGTAAATTATCTAAAAGAAAGAAATCAAGATTTGTGATAAAGTTCTGCCATTAGAACTATAGATAGTTACATTTCCATCAAAGAAAAGTCATTGTGGAGACTTAAAAATAAATTTTCCAGACCTTATATACTTTGGAAAGAAACGGTGATGCCTCAGCCAGAAAACACTTAATTGTTGGTTTAAACCTGTTATCTCTCACTAAAGAGCAGTCTAAGTAATTACATCTGCTACTGAATGAGAAAGAGATTAGTAATACAATTGACTCTATTTCATATGGTAAGGCTCTTGGACTGGGTGACCTTCCTGAGAATATTTTATAAAATGTTTAAAAAACGTTGCTTACCCCCCCATCTGCTTTCACTATTTGCAAACTTTATTCTGAAGGGTCGGCTTTTGAAACCTTGGATAAAAACATTAATTTTTCTTATCTTAAAAGAAGGGAAGGATCAACTTTCCCTTGCCTTTCGAATTTAAAATGTAAAATCTTTGCAAAAATCTTGGTCAACAGACTCTCTCCATTGCTTCCATTCATCATCTCATCTTCTTTTATAAGGTATACAATCCAATAATAAAATCATTACCGTCTCATATAATTAATCCCTTCAGCTCCTGTGGCAATTTTAGATCCAGAAAAAGCATTTGAAAGAGTTTCATGGTCTTTTTTGCACACTTCTCTGAAGTAAATATAGAAGACTATTTCTTGACAACAAATTTGATGCTCTATAGGTCACCTCTAGAAAATGGGATTCATTTGGATTTCTTTCCCCCAAGAAGAGGTACCTGTCAAGGCTGTTCCCTTCCCCAATTATTTTCTTAATTGCACTTGAATCACTAATTGGTAATAACAGCCATCAGTGAAGGTCTTTAGGAGTCCTTTCACTTAAGAGATCTGTATAAAGTATCATGCTACAAACATACAGAGCGACTTATGGAATCATACTTTAAGTCCAGTCTGAAATACATCAACTCCAACTTAGAGGCATCTATAAAACAAACATTTCTAAGATTTGGTCTGTTGAATATTCAGCTGAAATAATTTGAAGGCTCCTGGAACTCCACATCCAGTTGACATAACAACACACTCTGTAACTATTGGAATGAAACCTTGGAACATATACTTTGCATCTGCATAGAGCTGAGCATTATTCGAAAAAAGTTTTTATTGCACTTGTCTAGGAAGCAATTATTGTGCACCATTAAGAAGGCTACAAGTGCTTGTTTTCAGCCACAAACCAATTAGAAGTGGCCGAAACCCATGGAGTTTCACTCTGCAGAATTCCCCTGAGTTATATGAAAACTCAGTAAAATTTCACGGAGTTCTGCGAATGGGCCGAAATCGCCACATCGCGCTGCTCGTGCTGATTTTTAGCACCAGGAGCTTGTTCTGCACCGGAAAATCAGCGTGGACAGCAGCATGTGGCTCGTCAGAGGGTGCTGCTTCATTTCTGCGGCTGGAGTAGATTTTGTAACCGAGCTGGAGTTTTCTCAACATGAACGGTTACAACCACCCTCGTTCAGAAAATCTCGCTGGGTGCCCACCTAGCGCCCAAAAATCATGCTAGGGGGTGCCAGTTCATGCTTGCAGTCGCCAACTTACCATTGGCGAGATGGGCGTGAGGAAAAAAAACTCCACCACGAGGCAGTTGGCAGAGTTTGATCGGAACGCCGTGTTACAAGTGTAACAAGGAGTGGCCAAAATTCCACAAACACCACCGCCAGAGTGGAATTTAACACTCACCCCTAAAGCGAATGCCTTTATTGGAAGATTAATTCAATATTTGTATATAACTTAGAAAAGACTCAAATTAAATGATAATAAAACTAATGGCCATTCCAAGGCAACAAACCAAATGTTGATGCCCTAAAGAGCGTATGGGTATTCTTTTTTTACTATCATGACTTTCGTATGATTTTTAATATTGTCTTTTTGTGCATTTAGTAATTCCTATGTTTTATGTGCTTCTTAATTTATAGTATATTGGGATGAATTTAAAACAAATGATGCAATAAAGATTATTACTACTACTTACCACTTAGCACATTAGGAAAAAATAGTGGCTTCACAGGGATCAACATAGGAAATCACTCTTTGAAAATGCCACCATGCAAACAACATTATATTATTTGTGTTACAAATTAGCATTTCAATGCCTGCAATGCTTTAAAAAGTTGTAATCTAATCAGAAGTTTCAGAATACAACCGTATGAGTCAAAAATATAATTGTTGCCTCTAATTGCCTAATGTAAAAAGCTCTGATATAGAATTCTCAAATGGCAGTCAGGTGCAATTATGTACCTTGGGAATATTTCCTCAAATGATTTGCAATAATCAGTTCCACTCAATGCAGGATGGGTTTCAAAAAGTAGAAGACATTGTCGAATCATGGTCTCCCAATTTTTTAACACAATAAGGTAGAATTTAAGTGGTTAAATGTACCAAGGTTATGTTCCCGAGGAGACTACCTTGCAACTTATTTAGGACTATAGACTCTCTCATTAATAGATGTGTATTGGCAAATAAGAAACCTAAATAGTCAGTAGAATATTTATGAAGATCAAACGTAGGCTGGGAATGTCAGATTGACCAACATTTCAGAACACCAGACATCCTTCTTCTTCTGTCAATAATAGTAGCCTCTAAGATTCAATTATCAGAAATGCACCATAGAATATATTGGACACTGCGAAAGCCCTCATATCACTTAACTAAAGAACGAAACTAAGACTCATAAACTCTTGTGCAGAACCTTTACAGAAGACTCACAATCTCACAATAAAGAATTGTGGCTTGGTTTAGGAACATTGGATAAGATCTAGTAGATTACTTGTGGAAGACCTATTTGAAGGTAATGAGTGTTTATCTTTTGAGCAACCCCAAGAGAGATCTAACTTGTTCAGTATGGACAACATAGACTTCTACAATTTCCTAAGCCTACAGTCTACTATCTTAAAAATTAAATTTATAGGCAGCCAATCAGATTTAATACAGCAAGTTTGCCTGATTAAAAGGAAAGGACCTGCATCTTCCTCAATTTACCAACGTTCAGAGGAAACAGAAAATATTCCCAAATTTAAACAAATCAAGCCATTGTCTTCACATGTAGCACCTACATCATGTTGAATGTTATGTTTGTCTTTCCTACTTCTTTCCTCTCTATAATGATGGCATCAGAGTATACCCAATTAGGTCAATCTACTGTTTTCTTTTCCTGGGTCTGTGGTGTATTCAATTAAACTTTAGCAATAGTCAGCCTAACGTTTGGGTGGGACAGCAACCAAGGGTTGGCTCAGGCACTCTGACCCTACCTTATGCCCCAGGGAGACCAACTGACCCTAATCTTGAACACTGTTATCTGGTGATTCAGGTAAAATATATGTTCCATTGGATATATTCAGATCACTGACTTCCATCATATGAAATAGAGCTGGATATAGCAGGGAGCACCCCATTGACCACTATAGTGACTCGTAGGACTGTACACCGACACTTACGTTCTGATGGTATGGCATGCACAGTATATGCCTGGTATAAATTAGGTGCAGTGGTGGGACAGAGGGTATACTTCTATCATTGGCTTCCCTCATGATGTTTGTTTTTTATGAACCAAGTGCCAAAGATAATTAACTAACCTGGAACTGAGAACACTGGGTGATCTATTTGTGTATGACACGTTAATCACATTAGAGCTCTTTAAACAAAGAGGCAGGACTACACCCCTGGATCTTTTTTTAACATTTTAGGCTTTGACACACACTGAAAAAATATATTCCTGATTTCCCAGCTATGGTTCCGACAATGCTAGCTGTTACACTGATGCATGCAATTATGGCTCTTCAAGGAGTGATACCTAAATTCTATAATGCAATCTCAGAGGCCAGGATAACACCAGAAACTGGCACAAAAAGAGGTGGGTGTAAGATCTGGGGGTGAAAGTTGCTGACAACATATGGCAATACTGCTGTACGTAGACTTAAAATGTGTCTGTAAATATCAGACTACAGCTGGTGCATTTTACAATTTTACTTTGTGTGTTATTCTCCAACAGTCTAGGCACCACAGTATTATAATAATATTTATAAGTTTCCTGAGTTCAGTTTCTTGATATTAACGTTCATTTGGTTCATCATTTATTGTTGATCATTCAATTTATTTTCTTAATTGACCACATGATTTATGATCTAATTCTCCATTTTTATCCATGGATTTTAATGTTTTACCATTTAAATCCATTATGCACTTGCAGCCTCAGCTCTTCATCAGGGGCCACAATAATGGTAGCAGTGGTACAATATTTACTTTGCACTCACAAGGTTAATCTTCTCCCTTTGAAATAACAGTCTGCCATCCCTATACATGGTACTGATTGCTGTTAGGTGATAAGAGCATTTATACTGAATCTGAGTTGCAGCATTAGAGGTTTCTCTAGGCCATGACTATCATACTGATTAGTGGTGATTTATTGGGATCGCTAAATTTAATCCTGATTCTGGACTTTTCAGATTGAATAAACTAATTGTGATGGGTGTCCGTATGTGACTCAAGCCCTTTCCTTTCGCTAACAGAAATATGGTCTTCTTTGTAGATTTATTTGTAGGGCTGTGTCAGATTTAACAGTATGATAGAGATCCCAGAGATTTTGGAGGCTGTGATACCCAGTTATATCTTGTTGACTTGGGAGTAAGATGTCAATGCAGAAGACTAGGCAGTAAGAGTGCCACACTTAAGAGTCTGTTTTGCCCTTTCCTCTACTATCAAGCTGCTATTACCTAAGTGCCTAAGTAAAAACAGTAAGGGTTGGTAATTCTAATACATTAATCATTAGTCTATTTTTGTAGTTTACAAACTACTTGTTTGTATATGTGTGACTTTTTAAACATTTTAGTTTACTTTTGACTACATTTCTAAAACGCTTATCTAAAACAAATTGGGCTAAATTTAGGAAAGTTTCACTCAATGCAAAGGAGCAAGAGAACTTGCTGTGTTGTGTGAAATGAAACGGGCAGAAATGCAGGATTTCTACTAAGATATGCTGCTTGCTTGCACTAGCACACTGTTTGCTGCCTAGCCCCAATTCAGGCACCCTTGTGCTATGGTGCAGGGATTCTTGTATTCCAGACAGGATTAGGAAACATTCCTAAAAGGCAATTTCCTCTTTCTATGTGTGATGCATTCTGCATCACGCATAGAAAGAGGAATTGACTAAATAAACATATTTATCCTCGGTAGGCCAGTCTCGGGTAGGCACTGCATCTTGGCGCGATTCCAGATCTGCTGATATTAGTAACTCTGAGATTGCATCTAATTCCATGGGTGAACAAACAGGCACGTCCATGCTTCACCCATGAAATCCGTACCATATTTAATATAACGCAATGCAGTGTAACTCAATGCATTACTTTGCATTGCTTTACAAAGTTACGCAAGGTGAGTCAAATTTCCCCTTGTAGTTAAGGACAACACAAGTCCTTGATAAATCTGGGTCTCGGTTTGGTACCTTTTTGGCTTGAAGTGTATTATTTTAGGCTGTAATTAATTCTGACTGATAAAGTTACTGGCACCGGTTAATAGGGCCATGTTTTCAGTTCTTTCCACTTTTGAGATTAATGAAAATTCAAATGAATGTGAATGAATTAAATTTTATCTAATAATTGTTAATTTGGACATGAACTTCCATACTAGCAATCGCTGAATGTAGATCATGAGGAGAGATTCTGAACAGGTAAGTTTGTCAGAATATGTGTCATGTACTTCAGCAATCCAGCTATCGATTGGTGGAGGAATGTAGGTTTATTGTTCCAAACGCATACTTAGGAAAACCAAAACCTTAAAGCAGAAAGTTAAAAATGTGTACTTCAAATATCAAATGCATTATGCATAATTTTTAGGATGCTTTTATGGTTGTGTTTTGATTAACTGAATAAAGCTTGCTTGAATTGCATTATGTGTAATTCTGTGTAACTAGTTTGAAAGCCAGAAGTTTAAAATTGTTTCCATTTCTAAAATAATAATGCAAGGTGCAGATATACTGAGATTTGATGTAGCTTTGGGCAGCAACCAAAGTGTTGTCAAAGCAAATTGAGGGAGGAGAACACTGTGATTACTAGATATTGCACTTCATTTGCTTGCTATCCGTCCTATTGCCTGTGTTTTTGAGAGTTTTTCATTCTCTATATTCTTCCATCTTAGGGGTTGAAATTTTCTCTAGTGAGTTTTCCTGTCACTCCTGAGCAGTATACTTCCTAGATTTAGGTGCGATGAAAGCTAGCACCAGTCTCTGTCTGCAGACAACGAAGACATCCAAGTTGTCACCAACAAGATCTCCCCTTGACACCCCATGCTATCCTAACACTAACCCACACTCCCTAAACCTAATACTATAACTGCCAAGTACCCATGCTGTAATGTGTTTAGCTATAATACACACGCTATCTGTAACATTAAACCTACCACAAACATCATGGCTGTCCATATGCTTAATTCACAGCGTCCTCCTCATCCTATCCCAATGAGAAAGCATAATTGCATATTCCTGTAGCCTTAATACGAATGTTTTGCTTTGCATGAATGCCTGAATGTGCACTGATATACTACATAGCAAAGTTTCAATGTTGTTCTTGTATTCATTTGAAGTTTTCATTTCCCTTAATTTGCATGTTATGTTTCATGATACTCCTAGGACCAGTATCCATTTTATATAGTGTTGTCCATTTGCACATTTTCTGCATCTTGTGGTAAAGAGTAACCTTTCTTACAATGTTGGCAAGCAAAAGTGTGATTTTCAGAGAACAGCATGCTCAGCAATATGTATATGAACCAGTACCAATGTTTCAAGGTCTTCTCACATTCGTCCTGTGAGAAGATTCTGCCTCTTACTCATTGGTTTACTTGAAGTAACAGCATATACCACATGCTCATATTTCCATTGGCTTGTTTTGAGAGAGTGATATAAAAAGAGTCAGAAATGCATATTATGTGCTCCAACTGGATTTTCAGAGGATTCTATGGTCCATTGAAATGACAATTGTCATTTACTAAATCGTTTGCATGTTAGCTATTTTTGCATTAAATACATTAGACTTTAGGCTTCAGCATCTTTAAACCTAATCTTAGTCTACTGCTTAATCCTCACAAATACTTTAAATCTAAACCTAACCTTACTTTATCTCTAACCTGTGCCCTAAAATTTACTCTATATGTAAAACACATGCTTACCCTATCCCTTACGCTATCCTCCCCTACTAGTTAATTTAAATGTCTTTTAATATGTTTTAACTTTTTTAACTGCTCTTTTTTGAAAACCTTTTGCTTTCTAATTATTGTTTTATTCCAATTTAAAATGTCAAACATTGTTTTCCTAAAGAATTGGATGCATCAAATCTTTGACCTAAAACCTGGTTACAGAATTTGAAATGTCAATAGATTGCTGATTGTTGTCGCATGTGATGTCAGTGAGTATACTTTTGTTTATTGCATCATACTGGTATGCTAAGGTTGGGAATGAGTGGTTAGACCTAACCATGATGTACGAAAGAGTGCACCAGTCATCTCTATGTTATATATACAGACAAAGGAAAAATTGTTTTCCATCTGTATTTATATGTAAATATCCGCTTAAACGGAAAACCGGGAGAGCTAGTTATGAATCAGATAATCAAGGATTTGAAAGCTAAAACTTGGTGTGAGGGAGAGTCTGAAGTTTGGCAATTAGTGCGACAGATACGTTTAGTACTTTGAAGACTCTTATACGAAACCATGAATCTGTAAACCCACACATGCTCTATGTCTGATACATATTTTATGACTTTATGATGGGGTTGATATGGGATCTATGACTGTTGTACCACCGTGGTACTGGCATGTTGTACATTCCTGCAACATTTTTAATTACAGACCATGCTGTGTTTTTCTTGCCATATTACTTAGAGACTGATTCGCAAAGATGTTCTGTGAGGTATTCATGGTTTACTCCTCAAACTCATGCGTAAGCTATGAGTATTCAAAGATAAGGGCCCAACTACTCATACAACAATCTTTATGAATTGGGTCTGAAGTCACAGTTTATGGGGCATATTATCAAGGACGGCGTTAAAATTATCGCCAGTTTAGCGGCAGAAAACTGCAGCTAAAGCGGCGATAATGGGCTTGATAATATGCCCTGGAGAATTCCAATAGAAGCCCATGTTGACACCAGAACATGGACTTCTATTGGAATTCTCAAGGGCATATTATCAAGCCCATTATCGCTGCTTTAGCGGCAGTTTGCTGCCGCTAAAACGGTGATAATTCTTAAACCCGTCCTTGATAATATGCCCCCCAGTTTGTTATGTGAAATGTATTGCTGGGGACATGTGGTAACATACTGTTCTTCCAACTCCGGGGCATATTTTCAAGAAACGGCTATAAAATTATCGCCGCTTTTGCGGCAGAAAACTGCCGGTAAAGCGGCGATAATGGGCTTGATAATATGCCCTTGAGAATTCCAATAGAAGCCCATGTTCTGGTGTCAACTGAAGGAGTTTATAGACGCGCTGGGACTCGTTGATGTCGGGCGCATCAGATACCCCCTCGAAGGACAATACACTTTCCACTCCACAGGACCAGATAATAGTCTCTCGAGGATAGATTATATTTTCACATTCGCGGTGACCCCGGGGAGACTCCTTGAGATAATAAATACATTTACCCAGAGGCATCTCGGACCACTAACCGGTTCAAATTACATACATGTCACATATCATATCCCAGGTCGTAGACGAATCTTTCCACTCTACCCCTGGTATCTCAAGGTTCCCATGATCGGTAAGGGACTTTTAAGGGCCACAGGGCAATATTTTAGTGAAAATGAACACTTTGTAGCGTCCCCGACCACCTTATGGGAGGCATTCAAATCAGTGATTCGTGGACAAGCTATCTCGTTAATCACCAGACATAAGCGGGAACACTGACAACACCTGGACACCCTGCAACAGGGAGTATTCCGGGCTGAAATTGCCCACTCTTCCAACACTAATGACACCACGGCACATGATTTAACTCTAGCGCACCAGGAATATAGGACATACGCATGGGAGGTGCCCAAAGCTCGAAACACTACAACACAACATACGATATACAAAATAGGGGACAAGACAGGTAGGCTTCTGGCTTGGCTAGAAAGACGGAAGAGGGCCAGCCGCTGGGCTTCCCAACTAGACTTGGACGATGGTACTACTACAGTGGACCCACAACGAATAGTTGACACGCTTGCTCCCCACTATGAAAAAGTCTACACAGCCACAGCCACCATAGACGATAACCTAGCCTTTCTCCGTGACATTCGATTACGTACACTTTCACACACAGCAATGCAAGACTTGGAGACTGCTCTGATGTCTGATGAATTGACGTTAGCGTTGGGCGCACTCCACACAGGGAAAGCGATGGGGCCCAACGGATTACCACTAGAATTTTACAAAAAAGTGGCCACATCTCTCATGCCCCATCTGCTTAACATGTACAACGATAGTCTAGACAAAGGAATACTGCAGAGAGACAAACGATTAGCCACGATTGTAGCAATATACAAACCAGGTAAACCACCACAGAATTGCTCGTCATATCATCCGATCTCCTTAATAAACGCGGAAGCTAAAATATTGGCAAAAACGCTAGCACTCCATCTGCAACCGCACCTTACCACACTGATCCACCCTGCCCAATCAGGCATTATGCCGGGCAGTAATACAGCCCTCAATCTAAGGTGCTTGAATGGAGTAATGGTCCACATACCTACCATACGAGAAGATGCGGCGATCCTTTCCTTAGACGCGCGTATGGCGTTTGACCTTGTTGAATGGCCATTTTTATTTGCGGTCCTCCAGAGAATGGGTATTGGCCCCAAGTTTTGTGCGTGGATTCAACTATGGTGGGAAATGGGATGGGAAGACCGCATCTCGTTCTATGCGGATGACG
The DNA here is from genome assembly GCF_964204655.1 of Triturus cristatus. Taxonomy (NCBI): domain Eukaryota; kingdom Metazoa; phylum Chordata; class Amphibia; order Caudata; family Salamandridae; genus Triturus; species Triturus cristatus. The sequence continues at coordinate 472,549,657 of NC_140580.1, read as the reverse complement.
TATTGCTATACATGACGTCCCCGGCACGTTCAATTGTTTGTCTACTGGACATCTGTACTGCATACGGGAAGGTCTACGGGTACACTATAAACTGGGAAAGTCACTCCTTTACGTCCTATACGGCCCCACCCGAGGCTACCACCGGGCTGTCAGCTGCAAGTTGCAACCAGGGGATTCAAATATTTAGGGATATATATCACGCCCCAACTAACGCATTTCATTGAAGAAAACCTCATGAAACCACTAACAAAGTTTTGCCAAGACGTGAAACACTGGAGGTCTTTACCACTGACGTTGCTGGGCAGAGCCGCCCTCTTTAAAATGATGGCATTGCCTAGGTTCCTGTATGCCCTGCAAAAAACTCCATTCCCGGTTCCCCCTGCGTACTTCAAAGCAATTGACGCGGAAGTCACTACTTTACTCTGGGATGGGAAACCCACGCGTAAAGCAATGCACAAACTAGTTCGGAGCTGCTATGATGGGGGGCTCGCGGTACCCAACATAAAAATGTATTATTGGGCCTCACAACTTATGATTATAAACCACTGGCTGCATGCCTCGCAGGAAGAGCCTGCTTTTCGAATGTACAGATATATCCTTCCAACGGACCGCATTCTGAGAGCCGTATACACTACTACACGGAAGAACGCCCTCACGGGTCTGATGGCGCATACGGTCAAAATATGGCACACTGCGCTGCGGGCACTGGGGTGGGATGGTATATTAACGCAGGCTACACCACTCTGGGAAACCCAGTGGCTAGATAAACTACACAACACAAAGGGGTTCAAAAAATGGGACCTCATTGGTATCAACAAAATAGGAGCCTTTTGGGTAAAGAGGGGGGGGCTCAACTCCTTTGCTCAACTACGAGACACATACGGCATGGCGCCAACCGAATTGTTCAGATACACACAAATCAGACACGCACTGATGAGCGCCATTGCACCAGACACACAGTTACCGGAGGCCTCACCATTGGAAGACAGACTCCTTACTGACCACATGAGTACATAGGCCATCTCCCAAACTTATCGCAAGATTATAAACAACCAACCGGACCCCATGGCGACTCTATGGGAACGCTGGCAGACAGATGTAGGGGATATGGACGATTCGGACTGGCAGGAGGCATTAGCATCTCCGCGAGAGGTGGCGCTCTCCTCCAAACTCAAACTAATTCAGCTCAAAATCCTCCATCGCATGTATTACACACGCATTATTATGCATAGACTAGGCCGAGCACCCGAGCCCCTATGCTTACGACAATGTGGACTGCCAGGCACATTCTATCACATCATATGGCAATATCCTCTGCTCAAACCCTACTGGGAAAAAGTTATGAATGTGATCTTGTGGGTGGGGGAGGCAGATGTCCCACCAAAAAGGTGCCTCCTTAATATCTGGGAGCCTACGGATCTGAAACTAAGGATGCAGGACTGGGCAGCGCTGGGGATGACGATTGCAAAACGTAACATAGCCCGGAACTGGGGTTCAGGGCTGCCCCCCACATATCGACAATGGAGAAACGACATGGATAGCGCAATGGTGGCGGAAAGAGCGGTGTATACACACAGAGGATGCCCCAAGAAATGGTATAGGATATGGGATAAATGGAATGCATTTAGAGGAAACATATGTGAACCCCGACAGGCAGAATCAATCTCGGATGTCAGTACATAATGAGTATCTCAGAATATTCTATCTATATTTGTGTTTTGCTATGCTGCCATACGCTATATTGGAAATGAAACAAGGTCAAATGATTTGTAAGTGCATGTACGAGCGACAAAGATTGATATTGTACTGTATAATAAGAGATAAATACGCTTTAATATGTGATGTCACGTAAAACAAGTGGATTATATTTGGTTATGGTTTCAAAATTCAATAAAATATAAAAAAATTAAAAAAAATATCTTGTTTAAAGCTAATAAGAAACCTAAAATGTCAGCAAATACAAACCACTTTTGGGTTGCGAAACGTACTTTACAAATTAATCTTGTATAGGTGGACGTTAAATTTACTTCCTGTATAGTAAAGCATAAATCAGCGATGAAGAAACGTACCATTACACCTGCGATGGTTTGAGCTGACAAGTGTTTGCGCACTGCATCACTTTCACAAAGTATTCTAACCTATCCACTGACACAATAACTTAATAATTTCTTTTTTTTGTTTTAATTTTTCAAAAACCTTTATTAAAGGCAAGAAGCATGGACCACAGCATAGTACCTACATCCCTGAGCAGGACGGCATTGCCAAGTAACTTATTACGAATCATTATATACGGAAATGGAGTACACAGCAAGCCGCTTACAACCACTTCGGGCCGGCCGCGTCAGTTGGGACAAGTTAATTCAGTAACAGCAGGTGGTCTTGATCATCTATCTTCGAAACCTCAAACAAGGGAACAACATTACCACTAGTATGCTTTTTGCAGATGGAAGATGCCTGTGTATGTGGACGCATTCTAACTGTTGAGGTATGGAATGATGTCGCCTGGTGACCTGTTGTTCCCCTTGGGCAGTGTGTCGTGGCCTGGGTGTCGGTCTCTCTCGCATTAGTTCACATCTCTGGTGTGAGACCCATCCTCATTGATGCAGGGGTAGCGGCTGAGTCCGTGGCGGTGATGTGCTCCAATAAGTATGTTTGAAGGGGGGCCCATATATCACGTGGGCGGGAGGAGGGAGGTAGGAGTTCTGCATAAAGGTGTAATTGCTCTTGGCAGTAGATAAGATCTTGTAGCCAATCTTTAAATTTGGGCGCCCTCCCTCTACCCCATCTACAAGCTATCTGTTGTTTGGCGAGGAGGAGTGCAAGGGAAGTGTACCTCCGCACTTTGACGGACAGCGTCTCAGTGTATCCTAAAAGCATGGTTAGGGGGTCATCAGGGATATGTAGCCCTGTCATGTGGTCCAGTGCCGCTAGCACTTCCGTCCAGAAACTACGAATGGGCGGGCAATCCCAGGCTATGTGTCTGAAATCTGCTCCCGCAGCGATCACATTGGTCATTATAAAGGAGATGTAGGCGGTGTAAGTGCGCAGATGTGTAGTAAAGCCGATGAATATATTTATAATGGATTATACGTAATCTGCTACTAGCAGAAATATTTCCAGTTTGTCTGCAGCAGAAGGACCACTGGTCGTCAGTGATAGGGAAACCCAGTTCCTCCTCCCATTTACCCTTGGCGAAAGGGGGGGTCATATGTCCTGTCCCTCTGTACTGTGCGATATAGTAGTGATAAAACATGTGTGGGAGCAGTTCGCTGCAGGAGGGCGTGCAGGGGGGACATGATGAGGGGCTCTTGTGGAAAGCAGGGAGTGAGGGTCTTCACATCTTGATGCAGCCTAACATAGTAAAACCGCTCTAATGGGGTAGGAGATGTGGAGCCAAAGAACTCTTCGCTGGTGCAGAATTTGCCTCCAATGTAGAGTTGTCCCCAGGTCCGGACGGACAGTTTACGGAAAAGCCGGCAACAGCAACCTTCTTGTGTGACCGGGAGATCATGTCTTCCGAGAATAGGAAGAAAAGGAGAGTATAGCAGGTCGCATCGTAGCAGTTTAGCTAGTTCATGCCAGGCGCTGGTAGTGCATTGTACAGTGGTGGAGGCGAAGCACCGCGGGACTGCAGGGGTACTCAAATAGGCAGGGCACGGAGTTGGGTTCATGTATCCGTCCTCTATCACAAGATGGCGCATGTACGGGGGGGGTTTATCCAATATGAGGCAAAATGAGATTGAGCACATATGAAGTATAACTCCAGATCTGGTATTTCAAATCCGCCAGTGTCAAAGGGTCACGTGAGGGTATCCCATCGCAGCCTGGCTTGTTTCCCCCCCCAAGTGAGGCGTATGAGCTGAGTTTTAGCAGCGGAGAAAAAGTGTCGGCTCGGGGCATAAGGGATATTAGTGAAAAGGTAGAGCAGTTTGGGAAGGACCACCATTTTTATAAGGGCGGCTCTTCCGGCCAGGAAGAGGGGCAATGCGATCCATCTGGTTATTTTCTCAGTTATAAGGTCAAGTGCGCGACCATAGTTAGCCCTCATCAGCTCCTCAAGGTTGCGAGAGATGACTACACCAAGGTAGGAAAGCGCGTCGTCGCACCACGTAAGGGGATAGTCAGGCGCAAATCACGCGGTGGCGTCAGTGAGGGGATATATCTGAGACTTTCCCCAATTGATGGTGACCCCAGAGAGACGAACAAATAAAATGAGTAATCTGAGGATTGGGTTAAGACTTTCGTCCGGGTTCCGTAAATAAAGAGTGCGATCGTCCGCATATAAGGAGATTAGTATTTGCTTTTTTATCATGATCACGGTAGTGTTGTCGAAACCTTAGCGGCTAGAGTTTCAATAGCCAGGGCGAATAGAAGGGGCGAGAGGGGGCACCCTTGCAGAGTGCCTCTGGCTATTGTAAAGGGGGAGGATTGTGCGCCATTGACCATCACCGTGGCCCGAAGGCCGGTGTGCATCAAATTTATCCAGGTCAAGGAAGGGGGAGGGAATCCCATACGGTTTAGGACAAAGGCAAGATAGTCTCATTCCGGGGAATCGAACGCCTTAGTTGTGTCGAGGGAAATGGCGGCAGCGTTCATTTCAGGGTCGCTGTCATGGAGGATAGCAAATAGGGTGCGCAGGTTATGAGATATGCCTCTGCTCGGCACAAACCCCGACTGGTCGGGAAGGACCAATACAGGCATAAGGGAACTGATGCGATTCGCAATCAGCTTGGCAAGGATCTTGGCGTCAACATTAATGAAGGATAGGGGCCTGTACGAGTCACACGGCAAGGTCGGCTTACCCGGTTTTGGTATGGAGATAATAAGTGCTTGACGCTTTGTTTGGGGCAGGATACCCGATTCACGGGCTTCTTCGAAGACATGACGCAGCACAGGGATGAGTAGGTGACAGAACATTTTGTAAAATTCAGCTAGGAGGCCATCAGGGCCCGGGGCCTTGCCACATTGTAGTTGCATTATGGCGGATATCATCGACTCATCTTCATGGTGCGCAATGAGGAAGTCTCTCTGTCCTTCACCTAGCCACGCAATAGCAGAATCCTCGTAGAAAGGGGTAAAATCTACAGGCTGTGTACTGTGTATCTCGTACAGATTTTTATAAAATCGTTTGAAGACGTCCACTATATCTTGGGTGTTTCTATGTGTTTGTCCATCTTCATCCTCAATTTCTAAAATGGCGTTGAGACCGCTAGGGGGGCGAATCACGGAGGCCAATGCCTTGCCCGGCATCTCTCCCTCACCATAGCGGCGCGCTTGGTGGTATTTTTTCCCCTAAATTTACACTCCCGTTCGGCCGTCTATTGGTAGTCTGTAAGTAGGTCACGCAAGTGCATCTTCAGCGCAGAGGTGGGAGTAGTTTCTAGTAGTAGTTCTGTCTGCTTAAGCTCAAGTTCTAATTTTCGAAGTGTGGCGCGAATATCCTTCAAAATACCCCCACTTTTGGTGATGCAAACCCCGCGCATAGTGGCCTTGAAAGCCTCCCATACCGTGGAATTTTGTGAAACTGAGTTGTCATTGCGGGGTAAAAAATCTGATATTTCTTGCTCTAGTTCCTCTTTAAAAACAGGATTTAGCAGTGTCTGTGGGACGAGGCGCCAGAACATGTAAGGTGAGTCTTCATGAGGCGGTGAGGGTGAGAAGGACAGGTGAGTGATAGGAGTATGTGCGCGAGAGGTGAGACGAGTGTGACATCCAGGTTGCTAGACGTTTAGTAAGCAGCCATCCATCTATGCGTGACCAGGAAGAGTGAGCAGTGGAGAAGCAGGAGCCCTCCCGAGCCTGCGGGTGAAGGGTACGCCAAGCGTCTATTGGGTCATGCTCTCCTATAATGCTGTTGAGGGTGTAGTGCGCATTAGAGTTATGATGGGGTTGTGGGTGCGATCTGTCCATTATCGGATTTAAGGTGACATTAAAATCTCCCCCTCATATCAGGTGCGTGGAGCCAATGTCGAGTATTTTTCCCTAGAGGACCCGGAAGAAGTCCGGTTCGTCAGTGTTAGGCCCATAGCAAGATACAAGGGTTACAGATTGGGCGGACAGTCGCCCCCACATAATACTGTACCGATCTTGTGGGTCTCCATAGGATCCAATGGGGGTGTAGGGGGGCGTACATTTCACTAGAATAGTCGTACCACGGGAAAATGAGGAGAAGGATGAGAAGAATCTGCAGGTCGTCCAGCAGGATGCAAATGTGGTGGGTGTGGTGGAGGCAAGATGCGTTTCGTGGAGCATAGCGCAGTGTATGTTGTGGCGGTCCAGATGATGTCCTGCATTTCAACACGGGGTGTGTGGGCCGTAAGTTAGTGTGAAGAAGAATGGGGGAAGACTTCGCCGTCTGGGAGTTTGTCTCGTGAAGATAGATAGAAGTGTCCTGGGTCAGGGTATAGTTGTCACTCTACGTCGGATGTGCCGCCTTCTTGGTATCGTCTGGAGGGGTATGAACGGTCCGCCGCCATCTTCGGTAGAGTCTTCAGGAAGTCATAGACGTGTTGAGGATTTATTAAGAAATGCTGTTATCCCAGGTGAGTGATATTGAGACGCGCAGGGAAGAGCATGGCATAGTCGATGTTCATTTGCTGAAGTTTTTTCTTCACAGGGAGGAATTTTCTGCGCCCTTCTTGCACAGCCATTGTGAAGTTCGGGTATAGTGAAACTCTGTGCCATCAAAGAGTACCTTCTTTTTATTCTCTGGCGAGGTGGAGGGCAGCATCACTGTCACGATAGTTGAGAATCCGCACAATAATAGGATGGGGAGTGGATCCAGGCACTGGGCGGGGGGGCCATCGAGCAGTGCGCCCTCTCTACAATGAACACCGGGGAGAATGCTTTCCTGTCAAAGGTGGCCACCAGCATACGTTCCACATAGTCCTCCATTCTGCCAGTGGCGGTGGATTCCAGCCCACCTAAAATACGCAAATTATTGCACCTGGAGCGCGATTCTAAATCCGCATTTTTCGCAGCTATGAGCTTCATAACTTTCTCCATGTCCAGCGTTTTAGTGATGGTGGTGGCGGAAGCATCATCTAAGTCAGAAATACGCTGTTCAGTTTCCTTAAGCCTCTCTTAATGTTGGTCACTTTTGTGCGCAAGGTGGTCAATCCGCGCGTTCATAGTGTCCATTTTTGTTTCTATGGAGGTTAGGCTAGATTGTATGGCAAGAAGGAGGGCCTTCAGATCGTCTGTGGACGTGGGTGGCTCAGAGGCAGCGGACTGCTCACCCTCCATTTCTACTTGAGACCGCGTAGTCTTCCGGGCTTCAAAGTTCAGCTTGGGCTGTTTAGCATCAGTGCGGCCTATAGAGAGGTGTTAGCTCTGCAGGGGAACAAGAGGCGTCCGATCAGGTTGGAGTCATGAAGTTTTTGAGAAGGAAAGGCGTTGGTTGACTTGCGCCATTCCCCCCCTCAGCCCCAGCGACACACAATGGTCCAGTTGCGTGGAGATCGAGCGAGTCCGCAGCCCCCGAGTTTGGGGGGGTTCAGGTCGACCCACTCCTTACTCTTATCTTCAGACATGCACGGTTGGGCAGGATGGGGGAGAGGCGGGCGCTTGATGGTACTAGCGAAGCGGCTGACAGGCGGGGAACTGTCTAGTGAAATGGGCGGCAGCTAGGTAGCAGGTGATGTTGTGGATGAATAATGCCCCCACTGCCCCACCGAAGACCAGCAGCAGTCCTAGGCAGTGGCTACCAGGGCCCACGCTAAGTAGTTTGCTTGATCTGCGAGTTGCACAGCAGAGGGTAGGCAGAAGGATGGTTGGGGCGTTCCAGGCAGCCTCCCCAGTTGGCAGATATCAGGCGGGATCAGCAGGGGAGTGTGCAGGCCAGTAGTGGCCTAGTGCGAGCAGCCTGCGCAGGGGGAATCCGGCAGGTCACGCTGTCTTCGAGGAGAGCAGTGGAAGGGTGCAGGGTGGCAGGCAGGGGCAAAAAAGCAGCCGCAGCGGGGCTGCGAAGGCAGAGCGTCACTCCCTCAGCACGGGCAGCTCAGCAGCGTATGAAGCTTCTCCGCACAGTGCAGGCCTCTCAGGGTCCGGGCAGGGCCGCGTCAGTCACGGAAGAGAGCGCATGCCCCCAGGCCTGGGAGCCGCAACAGTTCTCACTGCATCCTTCTCCTCCGGTTGAACAATGGTCAGGCTCCTTGGGGTGAGGAGGCGCCGCGACGTCAGCACCAGCAACAGGCATCCCCCGCCGGCAGCCCCGGGCCGGGCTCCTCATGTGGTAGTGGGATCCATGCAGAGACCCTGTCCCTTCACCCCTTCTACGGGTCGTCTGGGCCTCTTCAGTACCTTCTGCGCTGTTCCTCCCTGCTTCCGCCAGGGCCTCTTCTATATCTCGCTCTGGTTTGCCTGCTTACGCTTCCTTGCAACTGGTCGGCACCCTTGCTTTTCTCGTGCCTCCCTCTGGCTTCCGTCTGCCACTGCCACGCTCTCTCGGTGTCCTGGTGTCTGTCCTGTGACCCCCTGGTGTGCCTGCAACTGTAGGATGTCGTCCCCTCCGGCTCTCCTGCTGGTGGGGGCTTCTCCTCCTCTGGGTGTCCTTCAGGGTCCTCTATGTCCCATCCTCGTCGCCACTGTAAAGTTGTAGGTTCCCCCCCCAGTGAAGAACAGGAGCCAAGATGCGTTTCCAACCTTCCTTTATTGGTCAGATAACTTATCACACCTAAGAGCGCCGGGCATAAGGCTCCGATCGCTGTAATCTGCATAGCGCGTCTCGCGCATGCGCAGTAGCGTCCAATATGGCCGCCACGTGCATTTGCGTGCCTACGTAGTGCGCGTCTGCTAGACCGCGACACTACACCTATCTCTAAGTCACATGCAAGAAAGAAATAACCACTTGATTACAATGAGGCACGGTACAATTCTGGAAGCAAGCTGATGTGCACAGTGAGGTGGCAGCAGTGGGAATGCATCAGGAAGAGGCCTATCTGTCTTCTATACTAAATTAAATGTAACCCTGTGCAACACATCTATTAAAAGATTCACAGGTGTCTACGCTGTGGGTAAAGCGATATCATTTGGTATGCACCGAATCACAGAGGAAACTAACCGGTTCTAAAATAATACCCATCCAAATTAGCCTTTCGTATCTCACCTGATGCAAGGGAACAGCACCTTTTATGTGACGTTGTTTGACTGAGATGTACAGCTTGTGCATTCGCAACTGCGCAGTTCTCTTCTAAGTGAATCCCTTGGCATGGGAAGGAGGGGAAGAAGGGTCTACTCAGAGTCAACTATTAGTTAGACCATTCACTCCATTTACTTAAAATACCATTTATTCAAACCAGCTCGTGGTTCAGGAGTCGCGTTCTGCTTTTTTGGTAAGCTAAAAGTAAGTTATGTACTTTCAATCATCAAAATCACTTTGCTCAGTGGATGTGTGTTTTTTACCCAAAAGGAACAGGCTTATCAATACTAAAGCTTTAATCTGTTTCTCTAAAATCTGTGTCTTACCTTCTGGTGAAAGAATTTGCAACACAAATAAAGCCAACAAGGGCGCAATAAAATTGCTTTAGGCAGGAGATTGAATTCCAAATGTTTCCTGAGAGGCAGAGACCATGTAGAGAAATCCGTCTTCATCTTTTTCACGCTGGTGGGCCTCAGACATAGGCGTGGAGACGCTGACCATTCTATGTCCATTTAGAAGCAAACAGAGGGCTTGATTAGAATTCAGCTGCAGGCCTATGCTTGTAATTTCAATAACCTCAGTCGGGTTGGCATGATCCGGAACCAAGAACTTGGTTTTGTCAGGCACAGGAAGCTGTCTTTCCCACTTGTACCTTTCAATAATCACTGCCATTTTATTCAGGTGTTGTCGAATAAGTCGCACATCTTCAACTCTCTGCTCCAGGGAGCACCTCTGTCTAAAACCTACCTATTGATTTGTAAGGGCAATCCCAGGGTTGTTGCCTCGCCCTGCTGACACTGACATTATCTGGTATTCTCAAGTGTTTTCTGTGGTCAGCAGTTTAGAGTGAAGTTATGTCTCAGTTGTGATTCTTCCTTTCTAATGGACTTTCGTTTTACTCTTGTTTTGCTATGTATTTGTATATTTGCATACTTAACTGTTCTTCCAGTGTTTCCCCTTTTCTCCCTAATACAGCTGACATTGTGGAACTGAGTCAGTGTCCACTGTATTTGGTGTACCCATTCCTAGTTTTGTTATGGTCTTAGTTTGTCTGCTGGGTAGGCATAGGCCTCTATGTCCTTGGGCCCAATGGGTGGCTTACTCTGACTTTGAGACATATGGTATTTGATGTGTTGACCCATGGCATGGTCTTTCATAGTTTTGGGTGTATTCCTGGTGTCTTCCTTGTCTTTTTTGTTTTTGTTTGATTGCACACCTTCGACATCTCTTTCCCAGGGCTGCCATGGCTTCTAGGGCCCTCACTCATCTTTGCTATTGGGATACCTTTGTTGTTAGGAGCCATCCTTTGGCGCAGACCAGGGTACAGTATGTGGTTTATCAGCCTAGGTGTTTGTCATGTGGGAAGATTCACAATCTCTGCTTGACATTTACTGTAGTTTGCCTTCTTGTGTTAGGGTTGATAACAAATAGATTTCTTGGCCTGTGGATTGAGGACTTGATTCTCTTCTGGGGTCATATTTCCACTTGAATGGTGGAGGCTGATGTTCGTGCACTGCTTAGTTCATCCTTATTTTGTAGAATTGTGACAAGAAAAATAAACACGGTGGTAATGTGTCAATTATTTACAAGTTATATTCATTACTGTGAGTCTATACTTTGTGGCAGCCCTTGGACCCCCTTCCTTTGCTAAGGGCCACTGTTATTCGCTTCCAGGTGACATAATGCTTGGCAGTGAACATAACATCTGGTGAGTCCTTGGAATCTATCAATCAATCAAAAGTACTTTATTCGGTTTCCACATAAAACCATAAAAGTATTCTAAAACCGTACATGGTACAAAAAAGAACTGGTACAAAATATTTATGCAAGCATCACAAGAAAAACAACTCTTCCCTAAAAATCTCACATAATGCATAAAATATATTATAAAGTACATGTGCCATAAATCATTAGATGAAATGAGCCCACGGTCCTTATTTAGACTATATGAGTCATCGAGGTGACTAGTGTAAAAATATGCCTTTAGAGCCACTAATAGTTAATCGCAACATGCTCTAAGCTCCACTGCAGATTTCAAAAAGTTAAGAACAAAAAAATAGAATCTCTATGCAATATTTGTAAATAAGTAAGGCTGGATGCACCTGCTTAAACTCCAACCTCCTTAAAATAGGGATAATAAACGTTTTCCAGGGCGTCGCATAATGCTTACAAAATATTAAAAAATTAAGCATGTCCTGTGAAGACTCTTGTTGCAGCCACAGGGTTCTAAAATCTGGCCTCTGCTACACCCCAGTGGCTGTGCCAACAGGAGGTAAAAAAGATCCAAATGGAATCTGGACAATAAAAAGCGTTCATAGGTGCTAAGATGCCCCAGGACGTATGGCTCTATAGATTGCATTGTTTTCAAAATTAGAAAGTTATGAACACTGGATATCCTTAGTTCCAACTCTTCCCTCTCTGATCTCCTCAAGTTACAAAAAGACTCCCTAACTCACCCCAGATCCTTCTTGGTCACTGATCCTGGATTTGTGAATAATTCAACTCTTCCCAATCTTTCAAAGCTACTCTTTATGTATCTAAGCCATGGTATGTGGTGGGCGTAATCAAGAGCCATACACTCCTTCAGGATCAATCGGCTCGGGGATGATCCTTCGTTCACCAAAATATTCAGCAAAAACGTTAAAGAGCGGAGGGCCAACAAGTCAGAGAGATAGGAAACCCCCAGTTCATCATCTACCACCATCTTAGACATTCCCTGGGGCACACCTAACAGATGTTTTAAAAAGGTATTCTCAGCCACTTGTTCGTCCACAGTGACATGGCACCATATTTAGCTACCATAGGAGGCTTTAGCGACACATTTAGCCTGATGTATCTGTAAGAGTGCTGCAATTAGTCTCCTACCCAATCTGGAAGCAAAGTTAAAAATGGCTGTGTTTGCACACACAAGGTCTCCCCTCATTCTCTGGTTAAGTGGTCCCCATTTCATTTTCCTAAATACGTAAAGGCGTCTGTACGGGGAACCTGAGCAGATCCAACCATAAATTGATAGGACATTTTAGGACGAGGTCCCACCTTCATCACATAGGATTTGGAACCATTAATTGACAAGTCCAAATGCACCATAAAAGTGGAAAAGGAATTAAGCAATGTTTGTAACCCTATAGCGGTCCTAGACTTAAGGACCACATCATCCGCATATAATAAAACAGGCAGGCCACGCCAACCTACCTTGGGGTAATCTATTTTAGTGTTCATTAAAACTTATTCCAAATTGTAAATATACAAATTAAACAAAAAGGGTGCTAAAATACATCCTTGACGTACTCCTCTTTTTAAAGGAAAAGCAGCAAGAAACTCTTAGATCTTGATAGAATCTGACCTGAGCCTTTGTTGCTTGGTGGAGGTCTTCCAGGAAGTAAACGATATTGCAATCCACCCCGATAGCCAACATGGTCTGCCAAAGTTTAGCTCTATTCACGCGATCAAACTCGGATGACAGATCCATGAAGGCCAGAAAGATAATACCGGGGCGGGCAAATGTATATTTGTTAAGAATCATAAATAGATTAAGGCACTGGGCTACGGTGGAGTCCTTGGAATCATTATAGGAAAAGAAGAGGAGGAGAGAGTATGTTTTTTTGTCACAGGGCACATGTGGAGAGTGTGTCGCCTAAGTGAATTCTCACTGCTTTTTATAAGGAATGCGACAAGGAAGACTTAGGCTTGGCGTTTGCCCCCTGTGATTAAAGATTTTTTTTCTTTAATCAAGGGCCAAGGGGAAGTAGCTAGATGGCTTATACTCTTATATTTATATTTGCCTTTAGCAATTTTATCTATGTTTTATATATATATTTATGATTGATTGCAAATGTGTCTCGCTTTTGTGCCTTTGCAATGGTCTGTATTAACTGTGCAAATAAAGCTAATACTAAATATAAGTAACCTACAACATGTGCTGTTTGGACCAGTGGTGTAGCAAGAGGGGTGAGGAGGGCGGTCCACCCGGGCAGCATGAGTTTTGGGGGTGCCAGCCCCGTTTCCCGTACCTGTGGCCATTGCAGGGCAGCAGACGAGCGCTGGAATCATCAGCACCCCTTCCCCTCCAACCCGCGGCTGCCGGGCGGCAAAAGCAGGGGCCGCCACGGGCGGCAAACGTTCTAGCTACACCACTGGTTTGGACACAGGATTCATAGCTGGGGAGTGCATATTATTTTAGAGGTTACAAGCATAATATAAATGATGCTAGTTAACCAGTCAAACGGGGTAGTTCATTTACCCTACGTATATTAAATGGATCCAAGACCAAATGTAGTTCTCGATCTGATTCATCTACAACCTCAATTGGCACATAGGTGACGGTGTTCACAGACAGCTTTAAGGGAAGTCGCTTGAGCTATGGGCCTTGACTAGAGTCTTCAGAGAGTGGCTGAACAGGCTGAAGCTACTTAATACTCTTGTCAGGAACAACACAACTTTCAAGTTGTATTAGCTAAGCCAGGTCGATATGAAGGTTAAGTTGTTTTTTGTGTACGTCATATGATAACAAAGGTTGTGAAAAAACAGAGTAAGCCGTTGCTACATCTGAGCAGCTTTAGAAACCTTGCTATTGCATAATTAACCAAGGCATTAGACTGCAGAAACTGAAATATGACACAAAGGGGCTTATTTACTTATTGGAAAAAAGTGACGTACCTGCTGCGCAAGGGGCTTGTAAATAAGTCCCTAAGAATAAACAGGAATGCACTGGAGAAAGAGGTTTGTGCCAGTTGATTGGGGAAAAAGGCATGTGGGAACCAGTGAGGGAAAGCGGTGGCACTCTAATATCGATTGTGCCACATAGAACTGGAAGCTGTGGTGGGGATGATCGGTGATTCTCCTACTGCTCAGGGAGGAAGGAGCAGATCCATGTCCATGTTGTTTGTGCACACATGGGACTTGTCAATACTGAGTGCACACAGTGGCAAAGTCTGCCATAGAGTCATGGGCACTATAGTGATCCTTCAGAGTAGACTATTTAGTATGGGACACACGTGTGATAAAGGGTCCTTGGAAGCCACGCAGACAGACAGGTAAATTACAGAATTGGAAAAGAGGCATAGGGCATATTTGTGCAAGTAGGACACCAACACTGGATGGTTAGCAAAATGAAGATTTAATTTGCGCCTGCCTGGCATATTCTTTCTTCGTCAGGTTATCACCCAAGCCTTTTGCCACATTTGAAATCAAACTTTGCTTCCCGAAAATATTTTAGCCCCCCGCAGGTACATTCTGACTTTGCTCCAGGTAACTATTGGTGTTATCTCCTGTATGTTTTTTACTCAAGGGTAAGAGAGGCAAATTGATTTAGTTGGCAATTTGTAACAAATGACTGAATACAATCTAAACCAAAACAAGTAAAAATGGTTTGGATAATTGGGCAACACTATTGTAAAATTATCATGAATTGTGAGGAATGGAAACATTGTTAAGGGATTTCTCTGTCCCACAGAATATTAAACACGAGTGTGCAGGTTAAGAGAGGGAGATCTAGTTGCTGAGTACAATCAAACAGCTTACAGTCTAATGGGAGGACAGATATAGATTTCTCATTAACGCTCACTGTCTTTCATTAACCTAGCATTCCTTCTGGGATCCAGAGACTGCCCATCTGCCTTTGAATCATCTAGCGAGTAGCCTGTTTTATCGAATAGATTTAACAATCTCCTGAGGTCGCATGTATATTTCAAGCAATTTTTCAAGGAGTTTAACGATGGGCTGTGCTATTTCTATAAATTAAAAAACCACACACGGGAATTTCAAATATGATGGGAATTTGAAATAGCGTAATTTATCAGAGTGTATTATAATTTATGTAGAATAGATGCATAACTTAAAATATTATGTATATCCCATAAATTCAAATCTGGTGGCTTTAACAGGTTCAAAAAAATCAGATGCCTCGTGTTAGACCTGTCATCCTTAGGATGGCCTTACCCCAACGTTTTGCCTGCTTACCGATACTTGTTGCTGTATCTTTTCTGTTTGCCTTAGGATTTTGAGCACTTTACCACTGCTGACCAGGGCTAAAGTGCATGTGCTTCTCCCCTAAACATGGTGGCATTGGTGTACGCATGATTGGCATATTTAGTTTTCTTATAAGTCCCTTGTAAAGTGGTATACCATATAACCAGGTCCTGTGATCTAAATGCTACAAGTGGGCCTGCAGCACTGGTTGTGCCACTTACATAAGTAGCCTTTCAAATCTGTCTCAGAACTGCCATTGTAAGGCCTGTGTGTGCAGTTTACTGCCACTTGACATGGCATTTAAAATCACTTGCCAAGCCTTAAACTCCTCTTTTATTACACATACGTCACCCCTAAGGTAGGCCCTATGTAGCCCCAAGAGCAGGATGCTATGTAACTAAATAGTAGGACATGTACTTTTATGTTTTACATTTCCTGGTAGACACAAGCAGCTACATTTGTTTTTCACTACTGTGAGGACTACTACTCTCAAAGGCTAAAATAGGGAATTCCTTAAAACACATTTAAGCAGTAATTCCTGATTAGAAAGTAGTAGCTGCATCATGTTTCATGTCTTAGGAATAACAATGATAAATCCTTTTTAGTGGTAGAATTGGAAGTGGACATTTATCTGCTCTTACTGCTCTGGTTGCCATGCGGCCTGTCTTTAATACACATCTGGGGTGGGTGACAGCTACACTTTCTCTATTCCCTCTAGACAGCCACAAACACAAGAAGGGTGGGTGTGACAGAGAACTCATCTGAATTCATCTACATTCTGATAGCTCTTCCTGAGCAGCCTGAATAGACAGTGTCATGTGTCCCACACAAAGGGCTGATTATGCCCAACATAAATGCCTCGCAGTCAGGGCTGGATTTAAAGGGGACCTGTGTACTTCAAATGCCTGCTTTGAAGTCACCCCACTGCAAGGGCACATTTGGGTATTAATACTGGGGCTCTGACCCTACCAAGGCAGTACACTACTGGACCTGTGAAGAAATCTGCCAGGCTGCTGCGCTACAAGGATTGCCACTCTGCTTGACTGACTGTTCTGAAGGAACTGCTTCTCTGCTTTGCTGAGCTGCCCTGCTGCCTGCTGATCTCTGCCCTGCTCTGGACAAGGACTGGATCCATCTCACTTGAATCCAGAGTGACTCCAAGGACTTGCTGACTTGCCTCCTATTCTGAAGTACCAGGGCCATCAAAGACTTCCTTCAACTCCTCATCAGCACTGGGAGTCTGCCATCTATGAGTCCTGCCCTGCCAAGTGGTGCAAATCCAGTCCTGCACCATTCAAAGTTGATCTCTGCTGTCCAGAAACATCAACGTTGATGTAGTGATGACTTTGCTTCAATCGGAAATGGATGCTCTGCCCATTGACTCCAACGTTGGAGCTGATCGACGACATCACATCGACAGACTGCACAGCTCAATGACGACGGACAGCACGGCTTGATGATGACGCAACGCCTGTATCGTAAAGGGGTTCATCGACAAAGCCTTCATCGACTGTGTAGATCAGCCCCAAGGCTTCGCCTCCATCTACGGGATCAATGGCGGTGCGGCGAATCCACCCATAGAGTCTTCGACGTCGATGCTTGCTCCATCCAAGATACTTTGTCATTGGGACCTGACAGTGTCGGGTAGCCAGCCTACCCTCTATCACAGTCGGCCTGTGCTTTGGATTTACCCCTGTCTCCCTTAATGCTACTGACTTCTAAATACTATTTTTGATTTATTCTTAAAAAATCATAACTCCTGTTCTACTGATTGGATTTTTGTCACTTTGGTCTTGTTCTATTCATAACATTATTCTCTATGTTTCTAAACCTGTGTTGATTCTTTTCTGGTATTTTAAGAGTGTGTGTGTGTGCATGCGTGTGTGTGCGTGAGTCTGTGTGTGTGTTCTACAAATACTTTACACATTGCCTCTTTAAATAAGCCTGATTTGTCTATGCCAAGCTACCAGAGGGTGAGCACAGGTTATCTTTTAGTGTGTATCTAGCTTACCCTGATTAGGACTTTGGTCCTTATTTGAACATAATGTATACCTCTGTCAACTACAGACCCAGTTTCTAACACCTCTATTTTGGTTTCTAACCCATGAAAGCAAAGAAGCTGTAGCTCTTAACGTGTCAATATGTATGCTTCAGAAGGATATGAACCCATCTGATCTAAGTCTTTCTTCTATGTTCATCTGAGACAAGAAATCATATAGTGAATGAAAGTGAGGTTTCTAACCTGTCTGTCAAACATTCAAAATAATTTGAAAAAATCAACTCTTGAATCTATAAATCGGGTGTCACATTTGAAAACAAGTAGTAGCCGAAAGTCACAGCGTTTAGTTAAAAAATGATTCAGGGAAGCAACAAGAACATGGAATATTTTGAACCCACTTCAGCATTATTTAACAAAAACTGAAAATAGAAGTCATTGATCCGTCCCATTTATTGCACACATCACCACACATTGGGTTTGACTGGCAAAGGTAAATATGGTCTTAAACTTTATGACCGAATGTATTAAATTTACCTTTTTTAGTAAATCTGTATCCACACATAGCGGTCCAGATTTACTACTTTTTTTCATTATTCGGACCCATTAAATCTAATTAGAAGGCAATGTATCAGCAGTCGGCATTGGCATGATATTATCAGGTAAGCAGACGACAATGTAGCCATTAATTGATCTGAGTTCAAATATCAGACGACACTGAAACTCAAAAAAGTCAAACATGGTACAAGGCAAAGCAGATGGATGGATGTAACACACTAGCACTGTCTTCTCTCACATTGGTACTGTGTGCAAAAGAATAATCTTCCTATAGGGGACCTTTGTGGGCCTGGGATAATTGTGCTCTTGTATGATCAAAGGTCATTGCATGGATCGGCTTTCACTGTCTTTTCAGGACAGGCTGCAGGCTGTTGATATTAATATGAGGTCTGTGTATTTAAAATCTGCCTTTTCTGTCTGGTCACCCATGATTTTTTGCATTTCTCTAGCCCCTATTTTTGCTGGATTTATAACTCTATGCACTTTACCCCTGCTAAACAGGAGTAAAGTGCCTATGCTCGACCCCCGAATATGGGTAAATTAGTTTACCCCTAATTGACTTATTTATAAGTCCCTAGATTATGGTATAGAAATTGTACCCAGTGCCTGGATGTTTAATGCCACCTTATCAGGCCTAGTGCCACGACAGGTACAATTCAAATCAGGGTCATTGAGAGTTGCTCTTCGAGACTCCCATTGACCTTGGTTTGATGCTTGCCTGTTGTGTGCACTAATTCCAGCCACACAAGTCAGGTAGCATTTTTACTGGGACAAGTGGGTAAAAGCTGGGTAGTAGGAATTGTGTAGATTCCTGCTGATTCTGTAAGCTTATGTCACAGAAATGCAAGGCAAATGAGCACTTTTAGGCAAAGTTTGAGGTTTGCAGGCTATTATAGGTAAGAAAACTTTGTGGGATCCATGCAGGGCATAACACCCTGGACTCCCCTGGGTGTCTAGTTTGTTAGGCTTTGCTAGGTCTAAGTTGAGCTATGGCCCAAAATCCACAGCTAGCCACTTTGCAAAAAACTGTTCAGTTTTGAGTGGAAAAATGTGACGTATTCTTGCTGCTTTTTGGGCCGTCTCCTGTCACCGGCACTGGGCCTACACATGCCAGTGTGGTACCGTTTTTATCAAAAGACTTAGGGGAATGGTGGGTAGAAGGAAGTTTGTGGCTCCTCACAGATTCCAGAACTTTCCAAAACAGAAATGTGAGGAAAGTGCGTTTTGCAAGTGAGAGCCACGTAAGTCACCCCATCCAGGGTTCCCCTAGGTGTCTAGGTTTAAAAAATGTACAGGTTTGCTAGGTTCCATAGGTCCTGGCTGAGGTAGGGCCCAAAATCCACAGCTACCCACTTTGCAAACAAAAGGGTCAGTTTTGAGTGAAAAATGTGATGTATCCATGTTGTGTTTTGGGCTACTTTCTGTTGCAGGCAGCAGGCCTACCTGCACAAGTGAGTTACTGTTTTTATCAGAATGATAGTGGAAGCATAACATTGTTGGCTATTTACTATTACCAAATATATTTCTCTGCATTTGTGCCTTCCAAATGTAAGCTTGTGTGTGACAAAGAAGACCTTTTGAAAAATACTCTCTAAATCATATACTCGTACAGGTAGCCACAAATTTAGAGATGTACAAATAACCACTGCGCTTAAACTCCGTATCTTGTGCCCATTTCAGAAATACATAAGTTACCTTGATACCTATTTTTCACTCTACATTGTCATCATATGAATTGGTCTATACTCATTACACAATGAAAAAACATTATATGATGCAGCTCTGGGTACATTGGGTTCTTAGAGAAACTACAATCCCTATATATCACCACAACCGAATGCTTCTAGTCAATGTTATGGTAGATTGCTTTTGTAAATCGGCCAGTGTGACAATAAAGTTACAGATAAAAACATTGTCACAAATAGCTGTTTTTTCCTTCTCATTTTCAATATTTATTTGTTACAACAGTTAGTTTTTTTGAGAAAGCCTTGAGGGATCTAAATATATGGCCCCATGCTGAATTCAGAATTGTGTCTACTTTTCAGAAATGCATAACTTTCCTGGCTTACCCATGGGTTGCACCACAAATTGGAAGTAGGTTGAAAGCACAAAAAATAGGAAAAATGGGCAACCTCTGAAAAATGACAAACAAATTAGCTCTTTTGATTTAGCTCTGCAAGTTCCTGAAAGCTGGGAAGGTGGTGATTTTAGCACATCAAACTGTTTGTAGATGCCCTTTTTATGAAAACAACAGACATTTTTATCCAGAGCCCTATTTTCCAATTTTTTCCCCAAAAAATGAAAATGTAGCTATTTTTGGCTGTTTCCGCAGTCCACTCCAGGAGAATCCACACATCCTTGCTATATTTATAATCCCCAGGATGTTGGAAAAAAAGGATGCAAATTTAGCATGGATAACTTATGTGGACAGAAATTATCGAGGACTAAGCACAAACTACCCCAAATAGTCAAAAAAGGCTTAGCATTGGGGGGGAGGTCTAACAGCATACGGGTTAAGTAACTGAGCGCACATTGTGCATGACAATAAACAGAAAATCATAGTATCACGACAATGAACCTGCCCTTTCAGTCACCAAATAGTTGAGATTGTGTGGACTCCATTGAAAACAACTAAGATGAAAAATAAATTAGGCAGGGTGAGGAAGGTTTTCAAGGAAAGTGATGCCATTCCTGTTTATTGGATGCATGTTGCTTGTCCTGAGGGTAAAGAGGGGTCCAGGGACGTGGCCCCTTGCCAAATGATGGGAAATGATTGCATGCATTACTCAGGCTAAGCATTGATAGTTGTCTATCTGCTTGCGTCGCGTCGATTTCGTTCAGCCCATTTTCTCAACAGTAGTTTTAGCAAATATGTTTGTGCCAACAACGCAACTAACCATCCACGTCTAACCTATATACTCATTTCAGTGATTGCGTGTTCTCTTTAAGAAATAAAGAAAATTGTATGGGAAACTAAAGGTCGTTGTCAGCACTAGAGTTCAATGTGAGTGCAAACTATCTTGTTAACCTAGTACTTTATAAACAAATATTGCCAGTCTATTCTTCGCAGTTTTGAAATTATTGCTTTCTTTGGATTTTATTTCCAGGAATTCGCAGCTGCAAATGAAAATCTCTTATTATCAACTTTATTTAAGGTACATAGAAATGTCAACAAAATCTCCATAACTCATGCCACACGTTTGCATAGCACATGCGGGTTGCTATCTTAACATTACATTCCTTTAGTAACCCTTGTGACTGTAGCTAATATATCATTTTTCAAAAGTAATGTCAACTTCCCTTAGGTCAAACAGGGCCACGTGACTTTCTTGGATCAGGAAGCCACATGATAACCTGAGGAAAAGGCAACTATAAATACGACTGAATCCATGATTTGCTATGAATACTCTGAAAATGTCAACACAGATTTTTTTTCTCTGTAAATGGTGCTCCTAACTCGCCAGTTCAAAAAAACACAATAAATCGTCTGACTTATAACATATGAAAGAGATTTGCTGGGTTTGTTACAACTCACAGTAAAACAGTCTTCACTGCCTGGAAATTTCAGTGATAAAAGTTCATGCAGCGGAAATATAATGAGGCAACAGAAGAGTCCTCTCAAAGTCTCAACTCCGCCTTCATTTAGAGTAACATATGTGGCAGTCAGGGAGATTACAAAGAAGTCTTGAGCAGAGTTTTCTGTTTGAAAATTCATTGGTTTTTGAAGCTCTGGTATGTCTATTTGTCGTATTAATTTACTAATTATTAATAATTAATTATTTGTCTTGTGCAAGTGTGTTTATATTAATCAATCCGTTTGTCTTAATAAGAGAGAGTTACACGTGGGTACGCCTAAATGTGCTGTTTAATAAATAACGTGCGTGTTTTCATGTTTAAACGTTGCTATGTGCTGTTTATTTTTCAAGCACAAAACGCTTTTCGAATTAATGCTTTTCTATGTTGCAAGTGCTAGATAGATGCATACACATAAGGGTATTAGTGGGGTTAACACTGTTTAATCACTATGATGTGGTAACGTTGTTTTTGTTTCTTTTAATTAAGATGGTCTATTGTGGCCTATGGTGGCCTAGTTAAAGATGGCCGATTTTGTAAGCCTGGCCTCGATTTGAAAGTAGAAAACTGTGATGGAAGAGAGCCCTGCTGAAAATGGTCCTGAAGTCAGCTGACCACAGTCTTTGCTTGCCTTACAAAATTTTCCGTGAGGACATCAGCAGCCTGGGTAATCTTCGAGTGAAATGGAACGTCCTTGGCAGCCTTGGGAAAACAAAGGAGCCTTAGAGAAAGACTCTGAGCATTGGTCTCATTGCCGAGGAGAAGTAGAACTAACAAGATACATTTTGTGATTTTTGGTTCCTGTTCCGTAGTTTTATTTTGTGATTTTTCCTGAGCGGAGATTTTCGAATGTAGCAATGTTACATCCTTTCCTTCTCGCTCTGCTCAGCGGTCCAGCGGACATTTCAACTTTTCTATGTATCTTTCTTTTGTTCGATTTGGTATAAAAATTGTTAGCCTAGAGAGGGTTGCCCCCACTCCACTTGCCACTTGCCATTTGCCTTTGCTGCGTACCGAATCTGCGCTGCTGAGGATTGATGCTGAAGGGACTTCGTCTTGAGAGACTTTTACCGAGAGACTGGTCCTGACCCGTTCTGACATTTAGCTAGAATAGGTAACTATGAGAAAAATGATTTATGCTGCTTGATTTTCTTTGACTAATTTTAGATAAAGCAATATAACTTGAACATGGTGTTGGATATTATTTCTTGTCAATTATTGAGTATCCTATTCTGATTATTATTGTATAGATTGTTTAGATTATGTTTAAGGGCAGTCTCAATAACCAGATCTTATCGACCTGATATAGATGCAGGGTGACTAGGAGTTTTCTTTCCACAGGTTTATTGCTGCTGGTAGAGTATTTGAGCGTATGTTAGTGAAATGGGCCCTAGCGTATGATGAATGTATGTGCGTGTAACTGTGAGATTACTCTATCCGTGGTAGTGGGTATATTATACACACCCTGATCTCTATCAATTTCCTGGTAGCAGAGGATGGTTATTGATGATTGTCTTGATCTGATAAGATTGCTTGTACATTAGCTTATTGATTATTGATTATTGATTGATGTTGGTATATGTACTAATACTATATGTTGGAGTCGTAATGTTGAGTTATATGTAGTGCTTCTGGAACTTGGGAGCTGGTAGCAGTTCCGTAGTAGGGCAGAGGGAAGTATATGCTGCTCTCGGGAAAGACGGAATTGTAAGGAATAACGTGTAACAATTGAAGTTGCGCGTCACATTGTCTGTGTTCGGAATCAGTGACATCATCGTATGTTACTATTAGATATTTCTGGTATAAAAGGAGTGTGTATGATAGTGAAGGTTATCTGTGAAACTCTGGTCTTAAGTCCCAGGGATCCGTAAGGATTACCGTTAAAGCTTATCGCGGGAGAAGTAATAGGTATTCTCTGAGCTTGTTTGAGAAACTGGACAGAGGAAAGCTGTTTAGTTAATGTATGTTATAATTCTGTAGTGGAGCAGATTGTTCGCTGTTCTCGGGAAGCAGGATTCTGTGAGTATGTATATATATATTTCCTTGTATGAATGTGCGTGAATGTTCGTATATTTAATTGACTGAAAGACTCTTTGGACAAGTCCTAGAGGAAACAGTTAATGAATGTATGTTAGAAGGGCAGAGTAGAAGGAAGTGCTACTGTGTCAACGAGAGGTTTCTTGTGAAATAGACTCTCTTTTACTATTCTGTGGTTAGCGAAGCAGACAATGGAGATGTTTTTATGTTGTAACTAATAGATTTTGTAGAAATTTTGACACGAAGTCTACTGAAAAGATTTTGTAAAGGAGGGGTAGACGAGTGACAGAAGACAGGAGACAAGCGACTGCAGCGACTGTTGACGTCAGAAAGACCGCGCTCTGATTGGATAGTGGATCAGAATAGTGCTCGCACTAGGATTGGTGCGTTAGTGTGAGCCGCGCAAGGATTGGGAGAGCTATTTAGTGACGTAGACGTTCCAGGATTGGTGCGTTAGTGTGAGTCGCGCTGCTATTGGTTGAAAAATCGTATTGTATATTTATAATACGGAAAGAGTAGAGAGTTTTTGGTAAACGCTAAAATGTATTACCAAGAAGAGAAAAAGAAGAAAACATTTTTTGGTAAAATTAAAAAGTGGTTTAACAAGGATAAAGATGTTAAAACGAGAGAGGGTGAGTTGTTACCTCCACCGAAAACACCTGCATCCTTCATGGCTGCAAGACATGGGTTTCATACCTGTATATGGTTGGAGAATTGGGTTAGGTATACTAAAGAAGATGGTGTTCTAGCATTTCCAGAACATGGTTCATTTAATCTGGCCGTGTTGAGAAATTTACGGGAAAAGATGTTATGTCTAGACCCGAAACCAAGACCTACACAGTTCGAGGCTTTAGTGGAATGGGAAGAGGAAGTACATGAGCGAGAAAAACAGAGATCTGGAGGGTACTACAGATACATGTTTGGGAGGAGACATGATCGTGAGACTCATCATGATCGAATGAAAAGGTGGCGAGATGTTAGTATGTCAGAGGGATTATATCCGATGAGAACAGTTGAAGGAGGAGCAGAAAGGGTTCCTGAGTCAGAAATGAGGAAATATGGAGTTAATGAATATGAGGATGAGGTCTTGAATGACATGATTTACAAGAGACCACCTCCATATAGACCAGAACCAGACAAAAGTACACCAGTTGTTTCTCCGATAAGAGATACAGTTTATGTCAGTGAAACAGAAAATGAGACACCTGAGGTAAGAAGTGATCATTACCTTGATGAAAATGCCAGACAATTAGCCATAACTACAACAGAGCTGACTGAGAAGATTAGGGAGTTAACGAAGAATCTAGAAGCTGTTACGGTGCCTGTAACTATAGGTCCGGTTATGCCTGTGTTTGACAAACAGAGGACAGGTGAAAATGGACTGGTGATTCCATATGTTGGGAATAATTTGACAAATTCAGTTGGTCCTTCAGGAGATTCAGGCAAAAGAGCAGAAAGAAGTGACCTGAGACAATCGAGACATGACACATGTAATGAAATAATGGATGCTAGTGAAGCTAGTTGTTCAGGGATGCCAATTTTAGAACCGCAGAAGAGAGTGGTTCCAGTGAGAAAAACTGCTGAAATAACAGTTGAGGATTTGAATGATTGGATGAAAGTTCTACAGAAAAAGGATAAAGATTCACAAGTAATTGATGTAGCTAGGTTACGTGTAGAACTAGAAGAGCTTGTTACAGGAACAGTTCCAACAGAAATTCTGAAGAGTCATCATGATGGTGAACTAATGTTCATGTGCAAAAACATTACCTGGAGAGCAAGAAATACACATGACAGGCTAAGAGCAATAGCGAATGAGCAGGGAGTTGACATTGATAAAGTGAAAGCTTTACAAAGAACCTACAGGATGGATTTTACAGAGAAGGATATCGAAAATTTGAATGCTACTGGTAGAACAGGACAGATTAAGGAAATGGTAGCATTATTGCGAAGATGGGGTGATGTAGAAAAGTGGAAGGATAGGTGGTATAAGAAAAGAGATGAATCTGAAGATAGAACAACTTATTCAGCATTTCCAGTGAGAGAAAAAGAGAAACCAGTGGATAATTATCCTATGAGAGAAATACCTGGAGGAGGATATGTACATGTTCCATGGACCAGACAGGATATTTTATCATTCACGAATGATTTCCCTCGATTGAGAGAAAAGCCCGTCGAGTGGTATAGGCAGGTAGATAGGTTTGTGAAATTGTCAAAAGTGCTGTGGGTTGACCTGAATAGTCTGTTTGATATAATTGTTCCAGCAGACTTGTGGACTGAGTGTAAAATAGTTGTGAGTTGGCCTACTGAGGAATATTCAAGAGACCCAAGAACAGGGGCACCAGATCCAGAGGTAATGAGAAAGTATGATCAGGTGATGGTATACCTGAAGAGTAAAGTTCCTGCAAAAGAGACAGACTGGGTAAAGATAGATCGAACACAACAGGAAGCGAAAGAATCAGTTCATGCTTTTTACGAGAGGCTGATACTAGCATTTAAACAATTCAGTGGAGATGAACACCTGGGTGACAAAGATTTGAGTCATTTTGTATACAGATTTGTATATGGCCTTAGACCTGAAATTGGTGAGAGAATTCGTGAGCATACAGTGGATTGGCAGAGTAAGAAAGTAGATGAGATTCTGAGACATGCGAAATACTTCAGTGATGAAATTGAAGCAAAACAAAGAAAGCTGAAAGAGAAAGCAATGTGGGCACAAGTGAAAGTTGCGGAAAGACAGGAAGCACAGTTAGTGGAACAGGCGAATAATCCAGGAAACAATGCAGGGAATAGACCTAGATATGCAGGGAAAGGAAAAGGAAGTCTTGAGGAAGCGAAGAAAAAGTTTCCTTGTCACAACTGTGGCCAGTTGGGGCATTGGAGATCGGAGTGTCCTAATCCACCATTAGTGAGTAATGAGAATAAATCCTTAAATCAACAGGTGCAGAATGAAGGAAATAATCAACAGCAGCAACAACAGAAAGTTGTGAGACAGCAGAGTCAAGAGCCAAAACCGCCCTTGCCGCAGAATAAAGGGTTACAAAAGTATAATCAGGATTCAGGATTCTACAATGATGAACAGGTAAACAAACCAAGACGTTCAAACAAAGTACAACAGTACTTGTTAAAGAGTGAAGGGAGTGAATCTGAGGGTGATTATTGACGGTGCCGTGGAGAGGAAGAAGAGTGCATACTTGGTGCAACTCTAGAAATAGACCAGGCAGGACCATTTGTGGATGGGAAAATAAATGAGGAGAGTGTTACTTTTTTGGTAGACACAGGTGCGACAAGATCAACTGTCAGGTCAACAGATGTTAGAAATCTTCCTCTCTCGGATGAAGCAGTCCAAGTAGTTGGTGTAGCCAATACGCAAATCAGAACACGTCTTACTGAACCTGTAAGAGTACAGATAGGGAAATTTTCAGACATGCACAGATTCATTGTCTGTGACACGAGTCCAGTGAACCTGTTAGGTAGGGACTTGTTGTGCAAGATGAACTGCACAATTTTTTGTACACCGGATGGAATAGCCTTTGAGACACCAGATGAGGATGTTTTGTACCGAGTGACTCTAGAGAATAGAGAAAGTGAGTTAATTGGTGCATTTGCTGTGTTTGATCCAGAGGATTTGCCTCGAGAGCTGAGAGACACAGTGAAAAGGACAGTTTGGGATTTTACTGGAGAGGATGTGGGATTGATGAATAATGTAGATCCAGTGAAAATTGCAGTGAAAGAGGGAATTACATATCCTAACATTCCTCAGTACAAAATGACACCAGAAATAATTGAAGGGATAACTCCTATAATTGAGAAAATGATTCAGCAAGGAGTCCTGAGAGAACTACTGAGTAGTCCATGTAATTCACCGATAATGGGACTAAAAAAGCCTAATGGGAAATTTAGGATTGTACAGGATTTGAGAAAAGTTAATCAAATTGTGGTGGCATGTTGTCCTATTGTGCCAAATCCATCAGTGATCTTGTATCAAATTCCACATGATGCTGAGTGGTATACAGTAATTGATTTGTGTCATGCGTTCTTTTCAATTCCATTACATCATGATAGCCAGTCGATTTTTGCATTTAGGTTTGGCCAGCGTATCTTAGCATGGTGTCGAATCCCACAGGGGTATACAGAGAGTCCTTCGATATTCAATCAGTTATTGAAAAAATCGTTGGAGAGTTTGATCATGCCTGAGAGCTCAGTACTAGTGCAGTACATTGATGACCTACTTGTGGCATCAAAGACACGTGAAGCTTGTGAAGTAGATACCATAGCTTTACTGAATCATCTGGCAGATGGAGGGTTAAAGGTATCTCCAGCCAAATTGCAATTTTGCAAGAAAGAGGTGCATTATCTTGGACACAATATTGAAAAGGGTCTGAGAAAAGTGACGGATGACAGGATCAGAATAATCAGAGAAATGAAAGCCCCGAAAACTCAGAGAGAAGTGAGAATGTTCCTGGGTATGGTGGGTTATTGTCGTCAGTGGATAATTAATTTTTCCTTGATAGCAAAGCCACTGATTAAACTGACAAAAAGTGAGATGACAGATCCATTGGATCTAGATGCAGAACAAATGGCAGCATTTGAAGAGCTCAAAAGTAAAATGTGTGAGGCTCCAGCTTTGGGTATGCCTGACTATGAAAAGGAGTTTGAGCTGTACTGTAGTGAGAGAAATGGATGTGCACTTTCAGTGTTAATTCAGAAACATGGATTACTGAGGAGGCCTATTGCGTACTTCTCATCGACACTTGACCCTGTAGCTGTGGGTTTACCAGGTTGTCTGAAATCTGTGGCTGCAACATGCAGAAGTCTGGAACAAAGTGAGGGAATCATAATGGGATATCCTGTAAGGGTATTCGTACCTCACAATGTGGCAATTCTTTTGACGAGAAGCAGAACCCAGTACATGTCACATAGTCGGTTGACTAAATATGAAAAAGTGATTCTGGGAGCATCAAATGTGACTCTTGAGAGATGTGTAAATGTGAATCCAGCGACACTCTTGCCGGATATTGAAAACGTGGGTGTGAAGATGGAAGATGATCATGATTGTTTGGATGTGCTTGAGTACTGTACAAAACCGAGACCAGACATAAGGGATCTTCCCTTGCATGAGAGTGATCATGTGTTGTTTGTGGATGGATCATGCCTGAGGAATGATGATGGTGTGCTGTGTGCAGCATATGCGGTGTGCAAAGTTTCAGAGGTCATGGAAGCATCACCATTGAAAGGAGTGAAGTCTGCACAAGTTGCTGAATTGATAGCATTGACAAAAGCTTGCGAAATTGGGAAAGATTTGAGGACGACTGTGTTGACCGATAGTCAGTATGGATTTGGGGTTGTGCATGACTTTGGCCAGCTTTGGCTACAAAGAGGTTTCTTGACATCGAGTGGAACTCCAATAAAGAATGCTGAAATGATTGGTAAATTGCTTGAGGCGATACAGCTGCCTAAAGAGTTAGCAGTTGTAAAATGTACTGCCCATGGACAGGGAGAAGATTTTATCACGGTTGGAAACCGATACGCAAATGATGTTGCGCAATACTGTGCCAAAACAAATCAGTCCATTAATCGGGACCGAGAGGGGGAAATGTCTTTTCTCTCTGTGATGTTTACTAATGTCTTAGAAACCTGGGATGAAGTGAAACAGTTGCAAGATGAGGCAGGAGAGGAAGAGAAAAAAGATTGGATTAAGGCAGGATGTGCTCCAAGAGAAACAGACCATGTTTGGGTTTACAGAGATGGCAGACCAGTAATGCCTAACTCCATTTTGTCGTCAATGGCAAGAATGTATCATGGCCAGGGACATTTGGGGAGGGATGCGATGGTTAGGTCATTTAAACAGACCTGGTACAATGCAAAGTTCAGGACAATTGCAGAAAGCATCTGTCAAAGGTGTTTGGTTTGTCAGCAATTTAACACTGGGAAAAAGACAGTGGTGAGTCTGGGAACAATAGGCAGAGAAGGAGGTCCTTTTACAAGAATGCAGATTGATTTCATTGAAATGCCCCAAGTGAACAGACTGAGGTATGTTCTAGTGGTAGTCTGTTTGTTTTCAAGGTGGGTGGAAGCTTACCCGACTAGAAGAAATGATGGAATAACAGTGGCAAAGTTACTGTTAAGGGAGTTGATTCCTAGGTACGGGTTTCCAGTAACAGTTGAGTCTGATAGAGGTGGACACTTTCAAAATGAACTCATGGGTTTAATTTGTGAAGCATTGAAAATACAGCAGAAGCTACATTGTGCATACCGACCAGAGGCTTCTGGTGTGGTTGAGCAGATTAATGGCACAATCAAGAACAGGATTGGAAAAATGTGCTTAGCCACTGGCATGAAATGGCCAGATGTTTTACCTCTAGTGCTGATGACTATTAGATCTACTCCGGATAGAACTACTGGCTTGAGTCCGCACGAAATAATCATGGGACGTGCAATGCGCCATGCATTTGTGCCTGTTAATAAGTTGATGACAATAACTGATGACATGATTTTGGATTACTGTAAAGGCCTGGCTGACGCAGTTCATTCTGTGTTTCACCAGGTTGGAGAAGAAGCTACCACACTTGAGAAGAAGCAAGCCCATGATCTGAGTCCAGGAGACTGGGTGAGGATTAAAGTCCACAGAAGAAGAAATTGCTTGGTTCCAAGGTGGGGAAGGCCAAGACAAGTTATTCTGACTACGACAACTGCAGTAAAGTGTGCTGGAGTGAGACACTGGGTACATGGAAGTCATACTCTGAGAGTTCCAAACCCAAAAGAAGGGACTGGTAAAGAGTATTTTGAAGAGTCAGATTCCAGTGATGATGAAGATACAGAATCAGTGGGGAAAGAAGTAGGAAAAGCTTCGAATGAACCACTGCGAGTATCAGAGAAAAGATCAGATTCTGTAAGAGAGCCTGAAGTTTCAAAAAGCAGTGGAGGAAAAAGAAAAGAAAAGAGAAATTTCACAGAGACTACTCCTGAATCAGAAGAGGAGGAGATTGAAGAACCACTTGAGATTATACTTGAAGAAGTAGGGTCAGAAGAAGATAGAGAGGGACAAATTGCGGAAGACCCCCGAGGAGGTGTAGGGAACATTCTTGATGAGCTAGGTGAAGGGACAAGTAGACAGCAAGAAGATTGCGTGTCGGAGACCCGAGGAGGGACAGTAGTAGGGAAATCTCAAACAGTGGTGAAAGAATCTGTGGAAAAGAAGAAAGCTGCTAGAAAACGAAAACAAGAGGCACTTGAAACAGAATTGGATGATGAAAATGAACAAACAGAGGGTCGAGTTCTGAGAAAGAGAACTTGGATTGGAGAAAGAAGCAATAAAGAAATAAAGCCGAAAAAGGTGATAAAAGGAGATCGTTGGCCTAACAACAGAGTTAAAAGGCTGAGATACAAGATAATAAGAGCAAGTACATCAAAAGCTGAACAAGTGAATGAAGTATCGAGTCAAAGTTCAAAAGCTGAAGGAGAAGAATCAAAGGAGTCAAAAGAACCAGTAGAAATAAAAAGAGTAAGAAGACCCAACCAAAAGTACAGATCACCGGAATGGTCTTATGTGGCACTGTCTGAAGGAGGAAAAGAAGAAACAGTGACTCGAGATAATCCGGAAGAGATCTTGAGAGAAGTGGTTGAGGAAGATACTGGTGAAATTCTGAAAGTACTCTTGACTGACATTGGAGAAGAGTCGAGTACTGAGGATTTTGATGTTGGAGATCTAATACAATTTGATGTTGAAGAAATTGAAGTGAAGAATGACAAGTATCCAAACTGAATAAAGGAAGGATTCACTTGGATTAAGTGAACGGGAGGATCATTTGGAAAAACTGAAAACTGAAGAAAGCTGAAGAATTTAAGAGTTCCAATTTCAGTAGTGGAGTAGTAGAGGCTAAACTAGAGTAGTAAAATGGCTAACAGAGAGGATAATCAAAATAGATGTGCCTTCTTTAAAAGGTGGTGTAGAATGTGCTGCTGCTGTACTGGATTATTAATGCTTCTATGGGGTGTTTTAGTTTTATTAGTTACTTTTAAAGTTGAGTTTGAGATGCATACAGAGAATGTGACAAATGTAGAGAAGAATTCTCAAAAAGTAGTTCCGATTAGAATTAGTAATACTTACATACACAAAGATAGGTCAATTAATAACTTTTCTAGTAATGTTTTTTCAAAATTGTTATATGAATATGTGAAAACAATGGAAGTAAGGGATTGCTACGTTTGTATGCAATTACCTGCATCCGTTTCAGAGGGTGTTACTTATCATCATTTACCAGCTACATATGGTATTTCTTGTAGTATTTTAAGTAGTGTTTTTTATTTGTTAGGGAAAGTAGATTATAAAATGTCTAACAGAGATAGTATTTTGGGGCATTTGCCAATGAACAAAGAGCTGAATCCAGCTAAAGAAGCTAACACTTTTGGTGAGATTTTTATTGAAGAAAAAGGATTAACATTAGATTACATTTTTAAGAATAATTTAACTTGCAGTCTGAAAGGAGAGGAGAAAGCTTTCCTGGATATGGTAGAGGAGAGGAGATTGAACATGCAGGAGAAAGCAGGAAAATATAAAGTGAGTGAGACAATTTGGGACATTGAGATGGGAAAAGAGTTGAAGAATGGGGCTAGTCCAACTTTAGCTTTAGATGCACCACAGAAGGGTAAACTTTGCATTACAAGAAGGAAATCCCAATATGATACATATTTTGTTGGGACTAGTGAGTGCCATGATACATACTTCATTGCAACAGGTTGGGGTTTCAGAGGTGGAGAAGATACAATTTTTCCAGGAGTGTACTATGTTTGTGGGAACAAGGCTTATTACAAGTTGCCTGACCATTGGTATGGCACGTGTTATGTGGGCCTGGTTTTTCCAAAGATTTTTCATATAGATAAAATAACAGATGTAGAACATATAAATTTACTAATGCGTTTTAAGAGAAAAACTTGGTCTGAAATAGTGGGTGACATTTTTGGGGTTTTGATTCCAGCAGTGGGAATTTCTTTGAATGCTTATGGAATTCGGAAACTGTCCACAGTGGTTGATCGCTTATCGACAAATACCGCTGGAGGGTTTCTTTTGGTGAATACGGAATTAAGTGCCGTACGTGCCATGTCTATGCAAAATCGACTTGCCCTGGATATTCTATTGGCCAAGGAGGGTGGAGTCTGTGGAATGCTGAAAGTTCAACATTGTTGCACTTACATTCCAGACGAAAGCAAAGACCTGAAGGTCTATATCAAAAATATTACTGATTTGCATGAAGAATTAGTACCACTTGAAGCTGAGAATTTATGGACTAAAATAGCTAATAAAATGATAGCTGTTAAGGAATTTATTGCGAAAATAGGTAGTACTATTATAGGTAGAATATTGTTTCCTTTAACTTGTATAATTGTTGCCTTACTGATAATAAGATTAGTGTGTGTGTGTTGTAAAAACAGGGGAGGGAAGAAGAAACCGAAATTGAATAAAGAAAAGAAAAACAAGAGGTTGAAAAGAGAACCTCAAGAAATTGAATTAGAAGAATTGAGGGAGAGTGTTTACTTAGAGACAAAAAGGGATGATGAAAGAGTGACTGTTGTGTAATGTTGTGTAAGGGGAAAAAGACATTTCCGATTTCTCCTAAAATGGGACTAAATTTTCACTATTTTTTTTTTTTTTGTTGGGTTTATTTGGTGATAAAATCACCAAAGGGGGGATTGCTGGAGCAGAGTTTTCTGTTTGAAAATTCATTGGTTTTGAAGCTCTGGTATGTCTATTTGTCGTATTAATTTACTAATTATTAATAATTAATTATTTGTCTTGTGCAAGTGTTTTTATATTAATCAATCCGTTTGTCTTAATAAGAGAGAGTTACACGTGGGTACGCCTAAATGTGCTGTTTAATAAATAACGTGCGTGTTTTCATGTTTAAACGTTGCTATGTGCTGTTTATTTTTCAAGCACAAAACCCTTTTCGAATTAATGCTTTTCTATGTTGCAAGTGCTAGATAGATGCATACACATAAGGGTATTAGTGGGGTTAACACTGTTTAATCACTATGATGTGGTAACGTTGTTTTTGTTTCTTTTAATTAAGATGGTCTATTGTGGCCTATGGTGGCCTAGTTAAAGATGGCCGATTTTGTAAGCCTGGCCTCGATTTGAAAGTAGAAAACTGTGATGGAAGAGAGCCCTGCTGAAAATGGTCCTGAAGTCAGCTGACCACAGTCTTTGCTTGCCTTACAAAATTTTCCGTGAGGACATCAGCAGCCTGGGTAATCTTCGAGTGAAATGGAACGTCCTTGGCAGCCTTGGGAAAACAAAGGAGCCTTAGAGAAAGACTCTGAGCATTGGTCTCATTGCCGAGGAGAAGTAGAACTAACAAGATACATTTTGTGATTTTTGGTTCCTGTTCCGTAGTTTTATTTTGTGATTTTTCCTGAGCGGAGATTTTCGAATGTAGCAATGTTACATCCTTTCCTTCTCGCTCTGCTCAGCGGTCCAGCGGACATTTCAACTTTTCTATGTATCTTTCTTTTGTTCGATTTGGTATAAAAATTGTTAGCCTAGAGAGGGTTGCCCCCACTCCACTTGCCACTTGCCATTTGCCTTTGCTGCGTACCGAATCTGCGCTGCTGAGGATTGATGCTGAAGGGACTTCGTCTTGAGAGACTTTTACCAAGAGACTGGTCCTGACCCGTTCTGACATTTAGCTAGAATAGGTAACTATGAGAAAAATGATTTATGCTGCTTGATTTTCTTTGACTAATTTTAGATAAAGCAATATAACTTGAACATGGTGTTGGATATTATTTCTTGTCAATTATTGAGTATCCTATTCTGATTATTATTGTATAGATTGTTTAGATTATGTTTAAGGGCAGTCTCAATAACCAGATCTTATCGACCTGATATAGATGCAGGGTGACTAGGAGTTTTCTTTCCACAGGTTTATTGCTGCTGGTAGAGTATTTAAGCGTATGTTAGTGAAATGGGCCCTAGCGTATGATGAATGTATGTGCGTGTAACTGTGAGATTACTCTATCCGTGGTAGTGGGTATATTATACACACCCTGATCTCTATCAATTTCCAATGTTAAAAAGCAATTTTCCAGTCTCATTGTCCCCTGCGATGTCTTTCTGAAATTATGGTGATTGCTTCTTTGACTGGAATGTTATAGGACACCGCATTAATAGAATAACAAAGCTGGCGCTGCTGTTTCACAGACATTTCTGCATTCATCAGAGCTACATTTAAACAGCTTTAGCTATCTGTTGGCCAAATCAATTATTTCCAATCGACATAAAGTGGGCTACAGGTAAGCCCCTTGCTCATCTTTGGATGACTATTATCTAGCTCACATCCTAGCTCTTGATTCAATAGCTTTCTTCCCTATTCATGTGTTTCTTGCCCCCAGCAAACTACTTTTCTCACTGTGTGTGATTGGTTGACTTGTATCTTTTCTGACCTTGCTTGGATTCAGGGAACTACTTTTTTCTTTTACAGTAACTACTCAGTGGGAGAGCCTGTGTTCTCTTACTCTGGCTCTCTCTCCCCGTGTGTTGATTCCCGTCACTTTTCCCAACCTCATTCTCTGTGTTGCATCTTCAAACCCTCCCAGCTCATCAGTTGATTCTACTACCCCTCCCCATTCCCTCATCTTTTTTTATTTAATCTCCTCCTCTGTTGTTGCCCTGCCCTTTTCCATTTGGCTTTCTCTCCCTGTTTAATTTGTATTTTCTTAAGTTTTAGGTGTACGCTGTGATAGTGACAGGTGTCCATCTTATTTTTTACAAAAGGTTTTAATTCAGTTTTTTATATTATACATTTGATATCTGGATTTCTCCTTTCAGTTAATACATTTCTATGTTCCATTTACATATAAGGTGTCTCTGGCGAATTGGGATCTTGTGCTACTTGTTGAGATTTGGATACATCATAACTATCAAGCAAGATATCATTTTTACAAAAAAACAAAAAAAACAATATGCCACATTGGAGTCTTTTTCAAACTGATTTAGCTCCTTATTTGTATTCCAATTTGAGGGTTTTTTCCATTCTTGACTGTTGTATTTGAAATGATATGAAAGGCCTTAATCGTGAGAGCACTCTTCTCTGTCGAGTTTCCCTGTTATTAGTCCTCTCAATTAGAGCGCCAATCGCAATAAATTTGGACAGCACCTCATCCCACATATTTGCAATTGGTTACTTTCATGTTCCTTATTTTTCCTTACTGCTTGCCCATTTTATGTTCACCATCTACTGACTGTTGGGTGTCAAATCAGATTTCCATCCATGTATTGGCTCTCTTGGTAATATCAGCATAAGATCAAGAAACCTTTTCCCCAGCTTTCTGTGGCCAAAGGAGAGTAAATAATCCCAACAGGCAGTAGTCCAGAGAGCAAATCTTCAGAATACCCAGGATTTCAATAAGGAGAGTTATCTCCCTTCAAAATTGGGCCATTATGGGTCAATCTCAAGCAGTATGAAAGTACCCTGCATCTACTTGCTGACCTTTAAGACAATGGGCTGTTGTCAATAAGGAGCCTTATTTAGATGCTTGTGTATGGGATATTCTGACATAAATGTGAAGGATATCACATCTGCTGTATTACAAGTGGCATAGGATATAATGCACTTGTAATATGGAGGATGGGATATCCATCACGTTTGTGACAGAGTATCTCATCCACCAAAGTCTGAAAACAGCCTTAAGTATCTTGTTTATCCTTGTTAGAAATTGAGCTTCTGGTTGGCAGAGGTATGCACCCTGTCCATGCAGGGAACACAATCCTAGTCAGGATAACTCAGATAAAAGCCGTAAATTAACCTATGCTCACCCTCTGGTAGCTTGGCACAGAGCAGGCAGGCCTAATTTAGGAGGTAACATTTTACATTTCAAAGAGTAACAAAGTGAAAACACCACAAAAAAACTCCACACCAATTAAGAAACATAGATTATGATTTTATACATAAAACAAGACCAAAACGACAAACATCCAGTGGGGAGAAGTTGAGACATGAATTGTTAAAGATTCACCACCTGATTTAGATCTTGGCAGATTAGGTCCCACTGTCGCTTTTCCATCAGATTCTCCATCTGCCTATCAGGCACTCCTCCCACTCCATTTAGATGTCGGCGGGTTGATGGACGAAAGACCATCGGAGTGCAACTGTCTCTGCTAAATTGTTTTGCCAGCGTCTACAGCGTCATAGGCAAAAGAGGCTGCCGGAGGGAGTACAGCCAGTTTGTCCACCGGGCCAAACACGATTTGCCTTCCCACCCACATAACTGTGGAGGGGAAACCTGCACACCTGAGATGGCGGATTGGAATGGATATAAGGCTGAAACCTACCTTCTTTCTGTTTCATACTTTCTTTTCTGTCATGGTCACCAATCGTCTAAGTCCTGCCTTTGCTGCTGCAACTTGACCACGAAGCAAATTAACTCCATTGTCGCAATACTCATAGGTAAGCTTCTATTTTTACTTGTTACCTTTTGAGTTGTCTGTTTACATTTGATCCTGACTCATGCATCTTGAAATCTCTCTTACAAGCAATAACATATCAATGTGTAATGCATATGTGTGCAATGTTGTCATTTATGACATTTTAAGAAGCACACCTGTATAATCTTATTGTATTTTTAAATTTGGTGCAAGTTGCCTTCATGATAACAGACACATATATAAAAATAGATTTCGATAAAAAAATAAAAAAATGACCATACAGGTGTGTTAACTTAATTTTCATAAACTATAAAATCATAAACATGTGCATTGCACATAATTGGGATAACTGAAATGTAATGTAATGTAGAAATTGCACTAGACAAGGTGAAACGTTTGTTTTAAAATAACTGTACAATCAATGTAAGTTTCAAACTAATTAATATATTTATCAATGTAATATTTCCCCTTGTCTAGTGCATTTCTTGTATTTTAATAAACATTATTTGTTTCATTATTATTTTGAAGTACGATACATATGGGTTTATTTTCATCAAGTACAAATAAATACATCTGTATTAACACTTTTTAAAAAAACAATCCATTTGTTGGTGTAAGTGTCCATAATCATAATGAATGCGTGCACCAAAATTTAAATGTCCATCACATACTTTATTTTTCTACTGTATGGACTTTACAAATTTACTTAATCACATTTTCATCTTAAAGGTTCTAGTACTCAAAGAATTATAAATGAAAAATAATGTCAGGACAAACTTGGTGAAAATAATAGATGTTTTTATCAGAAATTAGATACTTCTCTCAAATCTATATATTTGATTGTGAAACATAAAAAAAGTGATTGTCACCAATTATTGATGTTGGAGTGGGCACAGAGCAGGCACCACAAGGATCTATCTTTTGAGGGGTGGTTTTGGGATTGACAGGGGTTAGAGAAAGGTAAGACATACATTCAGGAGGAGGAGTATGGGTAGGAGGGGTAAGAGAGGATTGGATTTGGGAGGTAGAGGGAGCTGTAGTGTGTGTGATGTGTGTGTCTATTGGTTTTGCAGTTGCATGTGGGTCTGGTGTATGTTGTGTATGTTTGGGTGTTTGTTTCCCGACAGGTCTATGTTGTTTGGGTGAGTGTGTGCTTTTGTGTTTGTTGGGTGTTGTTTTGCATGTAGGGGTGCTTGTATGTGAGGGTGTTGGTTTGGATGAGTGTGCTCTAGAGGTGGTTGGTATGGTTGTGGTGCCTGTAGGTGTATGTTTTGCAGCTGCATCTGGGTCTTGTATATGTTTGGATGTGTGTCATTTCTCAGGTTTCTTGTATTCAGGCGAATGTGTGCATTTGAGTTTGGTGGGTGTAGTTTTGCATGTAGGTGTGCGCTTGGAGGAGTCTGCTGTTGAGGTGTTTGGTGTAGTTGTGATTTTTGGGGGTGTGCTGGTGGTTGTGGTGCTTGTGAGTGTAGTGTCAATGGTGTCTGTATGTTGTTTGGGTGTTTACTTGTGTTTATTTGTGTGTTTTTGTTTACGTGTGTGTGTGTGCTGCTTTTGTCTGTTGGAGTGGGTGCCTGCAAAGAAGTGAGTGTGCTTGGGATAGGGCTGGAACTTGGGATTTGGGACGAGGAAAAGGCCTGAGTTGGGGCACAACGTTGGGGTGGTTGGGAGGCTGCAGTCAGTGAGGAGGCTATTTTAGCCAGCGATCTCGGCATGCAAGACACTGAACTGTGAATGGCATCCAGAAATGCAACCATCTGTACCATTTGGCAACTAAGGCCCTGGTTGCCATTCACGATTGCAGACTGGCCCATAGAGATGCTATGTAAGAGGTCAATTTCCTCCTCACTCAGTGCAGACAGGGTGATAGGGGCAGGGGGTGAGGTGCCTGTGACGAAGGAGACCCCAGCCCTTTTAGGGGGACGGGTTTGTCCATTTGGGGGCAGGGGCAAGAGGGAGGGTGGAGATGGTTTCTGGGTGGCAGACAAGGATGCAGGTGATACAGTTCCTGTAGGGTCTGTGGTTGTGATGTACAAATCTGGTAAGCAGAAAACGTGCACATTGATTGAATGGAAGTACTTTCGATGGTGGTAGACTTGCTCTCTGGCATGTCGTGGCACTAAGGCAATATGTGCTGCTTAAATAACTCTGACCACATATGGTAGCCCACTCAACGCATACAAATCTCGCTTCGCATAGGCAAAATCCACAATTTGTGTTAACTGTATGTATCAGCTGATGTATCTCATAATTGAAGAATGAACTTCTTCTAGCACATCACATAAAGTTGGTTGTGACATTTCACAAGATACTGCAACAGTGTATTGGAATAATCCTGTGGCCACCAAAGGGAGTACTGCCATTACTTTCACTACTGATGTTATTGATGTGTGTTTCCTATTGTGATGCAGACGATCTGGCTCTAGCTGATGACATACATCAACAAGAGTTTGGTTATTTGATCAGATTTTTGGGATTATCTCCTGTTATTCCATGGTAGCAATGTCTGGAACTTTCCATGAAAATATTGCATGATAGTTTTGGAATATGCATAGGTTATCATGTATTAGGAAAATATGAGTAACATGTTCTTATTCCAATTAAAAAATATCCTAGCTTGTGTTTTGGGGTTTTTGTTAATTTTTGTCATGTTTTCAAATATGTGAAACACATTACCTAAATGGAATTTATTTTGATGAAACAATCTTTTTTAATTTCACTTTTTAAAATGAATGATGGGGCTACAAAAACTGAACAAATAATAAAAAAATTTAAAAAAACTGTCATTTTATTTATTTATTCAAGAAACCCAAATGAACTAAAACAGGATTTTAACAAAACACATAATAAGTCAATCATGATAAATGAAACTTATATTGAAGGGCCTAAATTGCTTGGAATCCAATGTCCAAAATACAACTGACATGAAAAAGGTAAATGTGTCCAGAAATGAGTCCACAGAGTGAATGGCAGTCTCACACTGGAGGAAATTGGGTTCTGCATCTCTTGCTGGTGGTGGTGGAGGTCATGACATCCTCTCCTCCTAGTCAGGCTGAACGTCTCCTCCTGAGGAAGGCTGGTGGAATCACAGTTGCAGGGACTGAGGTTGGTGTAGCTGTTTTCTCTTGTGGCAGGGACTCCCTTTCTGTGGCTGAGGTAGATTTTGTAGGCTCAGATGCAGTTGGAGCACAGAAAGGGGAAGATATTACTGGGAAAGCCCTGCACATATGGGTAAAAATATAATGCACCACCACAGTCAGGGAGCCCAAATTGAAGGTCAGATTCTCCATCTGTACATTGTGCTCCCTCTGCCACTACTTCATCTCCCAGTACTCTGTCTGCACCTGACTCATCATGTCTTGGGACTGATGGAGGGATCTCAAAACTTGGTCGATGGTGGCTTGGGTGACAGTGAACCCAGTGGCCTCACTTTGCTGGCCGAGAGATTGCCTCCCATGACCCCTACCCCCACTACCCTGCGTCCTTGACCCAGTGTCCCACTGGTTCCTGGCTGAACTGGGGGTGGTGTTGGATAAACAGCAGCCAGGACTGGGGGGCACAAGATTGGAGGCTGTCACAAGATTGGGATGAATTTGGTTCGGACACAGGAAGTGGAGGTATCCATAGGCTGAGGTGTGGCAACAGATGGAGTGGGGGGTGTAGGTGTGGGGTAAGTGAAACTCACTGGACCCATCTGCCCAGGCAGATCAGAATAGACCAGACAGTTCCTCAGCATACAGACTTGCAGGAGTGGAGTCTTCAGGCTTTTTCCTGGTTCGGAGTGGCAGTTGGTTGTCTATGTACTCTGGGTTTTGGACGTATTATGATTTAAAAAAAAAAATATATTGTGAAAGTATGAATTATACATCAAATTAGTTTGAAGCTAAAAAAGAAGCAACCTAAAATGAAAAAGAAAATTACTGTATTGTTTGTACGTTTCTGTGGTATTATATAAATTACACAAACAGTTTAAATTACACACAAAACTTCTTCATATAAGCAGGTAAATTGATGTCCTGAAATGAAAAAAAATAAAATAAAGAAAACATGAAATATACCAAAGATTCAACACAACACAGTAGAGAGGGGAATTGGGAAATAAACAATTCCAAGGCATAGCAGGCTTAAAATCTGACAATTACACAACTTAGAAGGATATATTACATTAGTCATCATATGCATATTGCAGAGTATATTTTTCTTTAAAATATAATTATTGTCAGGAAACAAAATTTCATACCTTGACATTTTGAAATCTGCAAACTTTGATTTGTGATACCAATAACATCAATTAAACGAAATTACAAAGACAGGACAAGATACAGTATTAAACACATAAGAATTTCAAAAATAGCATGAACTAGAGTTTGATAAATACTTAACACTTTAACATATTTGAAAATAATGATAGAAAAGAGGAAATGAGCAAGATGACATTGCAATATTATTTTCACAAACCTAAAACAAGGCACCATGGTAGTTGTAGTCATTTCAATTAAACATTAACAACACTTGCAAAATTATAAGTTAAACATACCTAGTGCAAATATGCAGTAAAAATAGAGCAGACATTTAGAATATAAAACCCATATTTGAAATATGGTATTAGGAGTACAAAAATGTACAAGCACCATGTGAAATGTAATGGAGACTGAAACCTGTAATCTTAAATACAAGAAAATACATTCAAACAAACAAACAAGACAAAAAAAATATATATATATTGAGGTTTCCGGGTTTCCAAAAGCGAAACAAAAAGCAAAAAGGCCATTTAGGTTTAGTGACACATTCAAAACTATAACTTACCAGTCTCCACTCTTCCTAGCATTCCTGCAAGCATTCAGGATGTAGGATCTGCAAGACCTTCTCCTCACAGGGAAAAAGTTGTAAGTGGGGGCTCAGAGAACCACCACCAGTCCTCTATACCTCCAGGTGGCATTTTGAGGCCAGGCATCCCTCCGTCGGCAATGCACCACTAGAACAATGCCAGTACAACTGTGAAATCTAAATAGGATCGGCACAATCCTGCCACTCTGACAGTGACAGAGTAATGTTAGCCAGCAGAGGAGTCTGGCATGTCGGCAGCAGTGAGCCACTTACGAGATGGTAAACAATCTGTCATTGTGGACAGAGTTCAGCCAGCACCATCTAAATATGCCTCCGCCATATCTAAATATGGCGGAGGCATGGTATCAGCTTGATGGAGTACTTGTACACTGTGGAGGTACAGCGGAAGTCCCACCAAGAGCTAAATAAGGCACTTAAATGTCAAAATGGCGCTAAGAAGCAAAAAACAACTATGGGGTGTTATCTGGTCACGTTGGACTGGGGCAAAGTCAAGAGTTCGGGCTGAATGCAAAAGAGCTTGGGCCAAATACAGGAGTCATGCAAGGCCTGCTGAACAAAGTACTTTGATCCTGGTCACAACAGCGAGATGTGGGGTGCAGCCGAGGGGTGCATCGGTGTCGATCCTGCATCAATCTTCTCCACGCAGCTGTGACAGTGCGCTGGTTCTGAAGACAAAGCGTCAAAGCTGATATGCATTGGTTCTGAAGCCGATGCGCCGGGTCTCTCTACGCAGTTGAGGGGATGCATCCATCATCTCTCACTGCGGCAGTGGTGGGGCGGTTCTAATACATCAGTTCTGGAGGTGATGCACTGGTTCTGAGTGTGATGCACTGGATCTGTTCTCGCAAAAGTGGTGATGTGTCAATTCTGCTTCATGCAGCAGAGGATGCATTGGTTCCACTGGAGCAAGCACCTTAATCCACTTCCAATGGACCAGGCACAGGAGCAGGAGGTGAGACTTTGATATCCCTGAGTCTCAAAACTGCATACAAGCCAGCATCCCTTGGAGATCACTCTGGGTTCAAGCATACGTCCAGTTCTTCCTCAGCAGGGTCAGAGGGTAGAAGGCAGCAGGGCAGGACAGCAGAAAAGCAATTCTTCAAGAGCAGCAGTCTAGCAGAGTGGCACTTCATGTAGCAGCACAGCAGTTCTTCTTCCTGGCAGAGTTTCTTTACAGGTTCAGAAGTGTCTGATTTGGTGGGGTAAGAGACTCAGTAATTATACCCAGTTGTGCCTTTGAAGTGGAGGTGACTTCAAAGAGGGGCTTTGAAGAGCACAGAGGTCCTCCCTTCCCTGGCTCCAGGATCATTTTAGGGAGGGGGGGGGAATGCAACCCTTTGTGTGGGGACAGCGCACTGCTCATTCAGGAGCAAGTGACAATCATCTTAGAAGTTAAATATTTTTTGTGTAAGTAAATGAACTGAATTCTCTGACAGAGTAAACATCCCTTCCAATATTTTAGAACAACCTGAAGTAACCATGGATACTCACTGTGCACTTGTACCCCTTTTATAATCATGGCCTCTGGAGCACCCCTGCACATCCACAAGTCTCATCACCTCTTGCACATCTACTCTGTCCAGCCATCATGTAACCCACTGAGGGTGTACTGCCACAAACTACAAACCAAAATGAGGCCAGCCAATCCAGCCTTTCTTATTGGAATTTTCAGATTGAGCAGCGCCGGCCAATTTTTTCCTGGACCCCATATAAATTCATCATAATGGCATCCAATTTTTTAAAGAGGTAGCATGGACCCAGTGCTGTAGATTGACAAGGAAGTACTTTCAAAGTTTTTTAATGTGCAATTTTGCGTGACAAATTATTTTGAGTACTAAATATTTTTATGATGACTTCTAGTCATAACCAGCGAATTAATTATATTGCACTTGAAATTCTGCTAAATTATTCAGAAGTTGGATTATTAATCTGTCTAAATTGTGCCACATGTTCATGAAGCACCATTTTTGTAAAACAGGGTGTTGTTTCTAATTATCCATTAAAACTGCTCCTGCTCATTCCCCATCCCAATCAATGTTCCCCTGTATGTCTCCTCTCCATGTAGTTTCTGCAGACTCTGCAGAACACGTGATGTACCTAGTTATTTTTCTTCAAGTGCAATGTACTGTGAATGAAACTTTCGTTGTATTCTGTATGTAGCATTTTGAAAGTAGCCTCCTGGCATGTGCCTAATTGAAAACATTGTGTACGGGCTATTGTCGGACGAATGTGTCATGATGTGTTGCGCATCTCCCGACAGCAACAGGTTAGGAGATTCTGGGGATGTCTGTAGAGGTGGGTTAATTCTAAAGTGAATTAGGATTAAGTAACGTTTTGTGCTTTGTGTAGACATTTGCTATCTCTAGCAATACCATTATTGGTTTGCAGCTTTTGGTCATTACTTATGATGGAAATGTGTAAAAAAAAACCTTGAGCCAGAGACATTATCAGTTCTTCCAGACACTCTGTCTGATTTTT
Source organism: Triturus cristatus (assembly GCF_964204655.1). NCBI lineage: Eukaryota > Metazoa > Chordata > Amphibia > Caudata > Salamandridae > Triturus > Triturus cristatus. The sequence goes on along the minus strand of NC_140580.1, from coordinate 472,505,641 downwards.
AGATAACATTCCTATTCCTCCAGAGACTCTGTCCATTTGCTCAGAGACTTTACTTCCTCTACTGGACGTGCAGTCAGTGTTCCTTACGAATCTGACTATTTAGGATACCTTGTCTATTTCTCTATTGATTTTCTGTTTATTTGGGACTTAGAATTATTATGTGTTAGGCTTTTATGTCTTCATGGCATTCAACTCTTATTCTGCACTGCTTGTTTAGATATTTTTGTAATAAAAGGTTTACCTGATTTAAGAACTCAGTTATTGAGAGGTCCCAGATATTGTTCGCTCTGCTTATTTGTTGCACCTGATGTTGAGGGGGGGGGGGTGGTGTTACTTATCACAAGATCAAGGATGTGCTGGATCCGAATCGCCTGAGGTAAATCTTGTGGTGATGTAAATATGATAGTGCATTCAAATATTAGGGTTTAACTCCCTCATGGCTGTTCCAATAGGCAGGGCCAGGTCAACTTTTTATTTCTCAGATAAATTAACAGATCACCTTATACAAGGGCTTGTGAATTGGTTCACCAATCACGGCTGGACTCAGAAGTAGGATTATTGTAATTTGTTTATTAATATCATGAAGATTATCTTTTATTATTCCTTTACACCCAGTCAGAATTCCAGTTTCTTTTTAGTCTTCCTGCCTTCGTTTGACTTCACCACCAGGAGGCTTGGGGGACCCTCAAAAGAAATAAGAACTACTTTTAGTGATCTCTCATAAGAGTTAAAAGAATTCCCATCACCTACAACCGCATAGGGTCCATTTCACCCTCTGTGTCACACAACCTAACCACAAATGTGACTGTCTTATGTCCGAAATGGTATTCTTCCATTCCCAAAGTGCTTGCACACTTTTTGTGAGTTACACGGGCCAGTTCTTCTCTTAAGAACTGACCACATGGGAAAAATATGTAAACAGTTCTTGCCTCAGACCATGGCCCTCCGGGATCGTGGTGTTCGGGTACACAGCACCGCCTTCTTCCTGGTGGCTGTGTAATCGCAGTGTCTCGATGGGCTTGTTTTCTATGTTTCCTCCTTCTCTTTGGCTGGCCACATCTTTCCAACCTCCAGCCTTGCCTCCGACTTCTCTTCTGCTCTGTATGTCTCGAAAGTGGTACCTCATCCACATCTCTCTGTGTTCCTTCATTTGCTGTCTCCCTTCTCACCACACCCCATCTTTTAGATCTGCCCTGCATTTGACCTCCTCACCTCCAAAAGTTCCTGCCTCTTCCCTCCAAGTCAGCAGGTTCCCTTATAGAGCTGCAACGCTCTCCTTACTTTTAAGTGGCGTTAACACTGCGCCCATTTTGGAGGTGCTGTGATCATCAGTATCTATTATATCTCAGAACCTCTCTCTAAGGAATGGCCGATCAGGCTATTCAAGACCAACATCCCAAGACTAAAAAAACACATTAGTTTGCAGCTTACCAGAGCGATGACGGGTCTGGAAGGAAAAAGGCTGCAGGGCTACGAACCAGTGCAAAATACAAGAGTTGGTACTGTTATGTCACACCAGCCACACCAGCGGAGCATGGTCAGTCAAGAGCAAGAGCGTGCACTTCAACAAATAATTCTGAAGCACCTCCATCGCCCATTTGATAGCAAGACACTACTTTTCAATAGCATAATAGGCAGGTTCCTGAGGCAACAGCTTATGAATAATATAGACAATGGGATTCAAGCAACCTGTTGGACTATTTTGAGACAGGATGGCTTCCAAATCATATCCAGATGCATCAGTTTCAAGGACAAATCCCTTAGAAAAGTTTGGGCACAACAGAACATGGTTATTGCATAGGAAGTCTTTCAAGCGATCAACGGTGGTGCGCTGTTCAGGGCTTAACATGGGAAATTTATTGGGGTGATGTTTGCGTAGTAAATCAGTAAGTGGGACTCGCCAACTAGGCGAACTGAGGAATAAACCTCAAATAGTATCCTACCAGTCCTAACAAAGAACTAACGTCTTTTTTTAACATGGTGTATTGCCCTCATCTAATCAATTTGGGGTTTTATAACATTATTGAAGATACAGTACCCATGATACCATATTTCATGAGTCGCGAGGACACTCTTCTTTGAATTGACAGTCAAGACAGCAGAGTAGGGAGCTTCAAAAACTTGCCGCAAGTTGTGTAAATAAGACTTCCAAGTAGGGCTAAAGAACGCAATTCCATCCAGATAGGCCGCCGCACATTGGTGGTGTGGTCTTAAATACAGTCCATGAGTCTTTGAAAAGTAACTGTGGCACCGTGCAACCCAAATGGGAGAACTTTAAAGTGATACAATCCAGAAGGGGTGGCAAAGGCTGTTTTTTTCTTTAGCCTCTTCCAACAGAGGAATCTGCCAATACCCCTTGGTTAAGTGTATGGTAGTGAGAAAGGTAGCTTCCCCGAATCGTTTTATCAGTTCCTCAATACAGGGCATGTTGTAAGTGTATTAAATTTGGAAATCGCTTTCACTTGCTGAAATCAAATTCAGATTCTAATCCTGCCACCAGGTTTGGGCACTAACACCAAAGGGGAACATCAGGCCCTGTTAGAGGTTTTAATAATGTCCTCTTGTAACATTTTCTTAATTTCATCTTCCACCACCTTTTGCTTTGCTTCAGGGATTCGATAAGGACTTAATTGTACTATTTTTCCTTTCTCAGTGACAATATTATGGTGAATGAGATTACTCTTTCCCGTTTGTTGAGAAACACCAGGAATAGTCTCTCAATAGCTGTGAAAGTTGTTGATTCCGTGTATTGTCTAAGTGGTTAACAAACTGAACTTGTTCTATTCTTCCCCTGTCTGAGGTAGGAGCCCAAAGCTATTTCAAGTGGTTTTAAATTTGTGATGTAGTTTGCAGTGTTGTTTGTATTTAGCTGAACATCCCATGGTATTTCGCACTGTTTCAGAAGGTTAATATGGCAAATTTGTCCCAGGCTATTCTGATGGGGAACTGCTACTTTATAAGTAACCAGAGTTACATTTTGGGTAATAGTGTAGGGTCTTTGTCACTTATTTAATAGCTTATTGTCAGTGAAGAGTAACAAAATTAACACCTGATCCCCTGGTTGAAATTATCAACACCTGGTTTGCTTATCATATCTGTTTTTTGATGTCCCTGAGCTCTCTTTATATTATTTTCTGATATTACCCACAATGTGGTCAAGTCGCTCTTCAGGTTAGTTACAAATGATAAAGGACTCCCAAAGTCCTTCGACCAAACCTAGGAGAGAATGAGGTTATCGACCAGACAAAAACTCTAAAGAGGAGCACCCTTTTGATTCCTGGGTGTAGCATTGAATAGCAAATAGAACGCGAGGAATTTTCCAGTCGTGCTCTTTCCCTGCACTCTCAATAATTTTTCTCAGTAAGGCTTTAATAGTCTTATTGTACCTTTCCACTAACCCATCTGTCTGGAGATGATACACTGAAGTCTGTATTTGGTGCATCCCTAGTAATTTACAAATTGGGGCCATACGTTCAAACATAAGGGAGTGCCTTGGTCTGAAAGTAGCTCTTTTGGGAACCCGACTCTTGAAAAAAATTGATCATGGCTTGGACTACGGAAAAAATGTCATACTGGATAATGGAATAGCTTCAGGATACCTGGTGCCATAATCAAATGGCTCTAACAGATATTGGTGTGCTGGGGCCGCAGGCATCAAAGAACCCAACAAATCCATCCTAACCTTTTAAGATGGGTGTCAATAATAGGCAGGGGCAGTAAGGGAGCTTTGAGGGTACTGTGGTCCACATATAATTGACATCATTGGCACCCTGCACAAAATGTTCGAATATCACTATACACCTGTGGCAAATAAAACTTCTCTAACAAGTACTCCTCAGATTTCATTGCCCAAAATGTCCTCCGCCAGTCTGACAGTGTGCTATATACAATACTAGCATTCAAATAGGTTTTGGTACTAATAACTGGGAATGACTTTTTCCCAGGACCCCGATCACCCTGTACAGTAACACCTTTTTTCATAAAAAATAGCGCCCCACTTACTCTGGTTTCTCTATATCAATAGCCTGGGTAAGTGTCGGGTTGTCTCTTCGTTCTGCTCAAAAACGCAATGCTGCTCCCAGCTTACTTTGGTGGGCAGAGGAAATTTAATTGTTTTCCTTCTTTGTCTTCTTAGTTTTAGTATCTGAAGTCTGAATTTCAACATCATAAAACGGAGCTTTCTGAATCGAATTAATTTCTTCCTCTTTTTGTATTCATAATTTTATGCTAGGGAGGAACAAAGGGTTATCAGTACTAAGGATGATATCCTCAAGGAGGTTGGATATTACTCCTACCGAAGTAAGTTTTTGTTTCCATCTATCCTTATTAGAACTTCCACTATTAGATACACCTTCTTGTCCCCATGGGACACATGTATTACCAATAGTTCCTTTTTCCTCTATTTGTTTAGGTTTCACTCACTTTTAATTAACTACTGTAAAGGGGCATCCATTAGGGCATCCACCAGGTAATAATTGACTTTAATCTGGTTTTATATGATTCTTCAGATTCTCCCATACATAAGAAATTTCTATTAACACATCCATTTTCTAAAGGTCCTGTTGCACTATTTTTAAGTGCACAATTGCAAGCAATGTGTCCCCACTCACTGCACCTGTAACACTCTAAATGTCTTGTGGTAGAATTCATTATCACTCCCAAAATGCTCAAAAATTGTCCTATTAACGGCTTGATATGGTATTTGCCCAGATGGATTAGTCACCTAATAGGCAACCTGCAACTCTCCTGATAATAAGGGCGCTATATATTTGCCACATCTTTCAGGGGGCCAGGCTGCAGTAGTTGATACCCTCTCAAAATCAAAAAACAAATAATCTGGATCGTCCCCTTCTTGATATTTCTGGAGAATTGAACAAGGCACATTAGGATGGACCTTGGAATTAACAATTACATCAGTTAACCGAAGAATGGCGGAATCTTGTGTTTGTTGGTTAGTACTCAGCAGCACGGCTTGCTCTTTTAACATGATTTGCAAAGTTTCTCGTCCTGCTGGGCGGCTTGAGGTTGTTGTTCCACAACCAGGTATAAACGTTGGTGCCCTTCCACCACTTGTTTAATCATGTCTTCCAAGGTTACTGCCTGCGACATGCTGGTGATTGTTAGATATCCCACTTCTGGCACCACTTTGAAGTGGTTCAACAGTCACGATAGGACTCAGAAGTAGGGTTATTGTAAATTGTTTATCATTAAATCATAATCAATTACAGTTTCTTTAAGTATTGCTTTGCACAGGTCAAGAATCCAGTTCCTATTTTAGTCTCCCTATCTTTATTCAACTTCACCACCAGGAGGTTTGGAAGTCCCTCAAAAGAGATAAGAACTATTTTCAGTGTTCTGGTTTAAGAGTAATAAGAATTCCCGTGTGTGCAACATAATTTAGCCACAAGTGTGATTGTCCAGTTCCTAAGCTGTATTCTTCCACTCCCAAAGCCCCTGTGCACTTTTGTGAGTTACACAGAAGAATTCTTCTCTTAAGAACTGACCCCATGGGGAAAATATGTGAACAGCGCTTACCTGAGCCCTCCGGGACTGTGGTGTTCAGGTCCATAGCACATCCTCCTTCCCAATGGCTGTGCAATCGCACTGCCCCAATGAGCTTGTTCCCGCTGTGTTCTTTTTGTATTTCCTTCTTCTCTGTTCGGCTGACCACGTCCTTCCAACCTCCGGCCTTGTCTCCGACTTCTCTTCACATTGGTCTTCCTCATGACATTGTACCTTGTCCACAGCTCTCTGGCTTGCTTCATTTGCACTCTCCCTTCTTGCTGCACAACATCTTCCTGGTCTTTCCTGCATTTGACCTCCTCACCTCTGGAAGTTCCCTCCTCCTCCCACTCCATCTGCAGGTTACTTTTTAGAGCTGCAATGCTCACCTTACTTTTAATGGGCGGTAACTTGGTGGCGATTTTGTAGGTTCTGCGAGTATCGCCATCTACTATATCACAGCGACATAATGTGTACATCGTTAAACTAAGGTAAGTTCTATTACTAGTTCAACATCCCTGCTTGGTGCCCGACACGTTCTGTATGAAATGGAAGTATTCTTTCTAGATATAATTCTGGCTGTCGGGTTGGTGTATAATAAGGAGATCTGGGGCTATATTTACTAAGGGCTTGTATTCCCAAGTCCTTTAGTGTAATTTCCTAGTCACACAAAGCCACCTTGCGTGGCTCTGGCATGGTTTTGTAAATCCGAAGTATTGCAAGGCAACACATATTGGTGCATGCATTAGCACTAGGCAGCACACAGTGCACGAGTCCAAGGAAGCTGCAGAAATGTGCCATATCTTTGTAATATTGTGCAGTTCTGATGTCTCCATTTCATGCAATGCAATGCAGCAAGTTGCCTTGCTCAGCTGTGTTGTGTGAAATGTTAGTAAATCTGGGCCTCAATTTCAAATTACATTCCCTAAACTTAAAATGCAGAGTAGTGCAAACAAGTATTGACAGCTTTAGCATATCAGATGCCTTTTCCAGCTCGACAGACAGTATCATTGCATCTTCATAATCAAGTGATGTTTCTTCCAAACCCTGGAAAGGTGTCTGATACTAAGTGACAGTTTACATCCCAGGATAAACCCATTCTAGTGTTTATATCCTAATATGGGGAGCAGCAGGAGAAATCTCTTTGCTAGAATTGCATTAAGTAGCTTATAGTGGGAATTTTAAAAAAAATTAGAGGGCTGAATGATCCTCTGTATGATCCTCTATCCAAGGGGACTCAATGCAGTCTAGGGAAGAAAATTATTAAACCTTCCTTTGTGGACTCTGGCTGATGTCTCAACTCTAATGCACTAGAATATAACTTGATGCCAGTATGTCTGCATATGTCAAGTAAACGTTTGTAGGTAAGAGATCATACACTGGGACCTGCATCCATCTCTTTCCAGATATCATAACTCTGTCCACCTGATACTTGGCCGTTTCGGTTCTCCATTGATGTTCATGGGATGCGTAACTGGGTAACTGTAAAATCTGGTATTGCTTGCAATAAGAGTTGCAGTTATGTTTGTCTGGGCGTGATCAATTTCACAGCTATCATCTCTAATCTCAACTATACGGCTCTCCATCCGCTAAGAGAGAAGTAGCCAAGCCAGTAATCACCGGTGATACGTTCTCTGGTGGTCGCCCCTCCTCTAGAGTCACAAGGATCTGCTTTCTAACCTGTGACCAAGAACTTAATCAATATGTCAATACGAATTAGAAAATCAGTTGGACTGCAACCAATGCACATCCCACTGAGCAATACTGTGTGGGATGTGTTTCTTAGGAATGATCAGTCTCACAAGATGAATTCAGGGACACAATGGAACAGAAAATCCTCTTTCATTACTGAAAAACGCACTCAAAAGCAGCCCTAAGAAACAGGACATGTATTTTAAAATGTTTAGCCTAGTGCATAAATGCATAAAATGAGAATGGTAACCACAAAGGATATGGAAAGAAAGGCAGTGAACCATGTCATGGAGAAAGAAAACAACAAGAAAATCTTTAACATTGCAACTTATATGAGGCTGGCTCGAAGTCCCTCTCTCACTGACAGTCCCATACCCAGGTTTTTGTAGGGTGTGATTATCAATATTATCTTATCTTAGTTATTATTTTGAAAACAATGATGGGAATAGCAGACACTAATCAACAATAAGTCAAACAATCATAGCGATAAATTTGCCACCTCGATTATCATATTGATAGGCTATACTTTGAGTTGAGAAACAATCCTGGAAAGCAGGTGCATAGGGTGCAGGGATTTCTAGCATTTATACACAACTAAAACTGCACGCTTTCTATGAAAGAAATAGAAGAGTGTGAAAAGGCAAAGAATGGAAATAGTAGAGTCTGAAAGGATAAAATGATGGTGATAGAAAGGTCTGAATGGAAACGTTCGCAGCACCTGAGCATATCCCCCTCAGTGTGTGCTCTTGTTGTATAATATGAGTAGAGGATGCATGACAGTTTTTCCATGATTGTAGTATATTTTCTCATGCATCAATCCTGTTTTTGTGAGGGATCTCTTACTACCACATTTTCTATGTCATAAAGTTTACTATCAAGGGAAATCAGCATGCGTTGAAATTCTTTCCTAACCCTCACCACTTTCTTTAAGCAATGCCCTCTAACAACCCCATTGAAGGCATCCAACTCCACCAAGGAATTGCAGGTCATTCCCTCATTTTTTAGCGAATTGATTTTGTATTGCTTTTTTCAGTGATTCTTTAAGCAGTCTGTCTTCTAACATTGCAAATTGCAGTTTCTATGTGGGTATGGCTGTGTGCTGCCTGCTGCAATGTTTTCCTAACATCAAGAGATGGGACAGCATCCATACCATGTATTCGTAGCATAAAGTTAAAGGCTGAAGTGAGATGCTGCACATAATGGCGTCTAATACGAACAAGTAAGTTATGTTCAGGAGAGTAAATGAATATTCCTGGGCCCTCCAATATATTCACCTCAAGAGTCTATAAGCTCCCAATTAGACATTCAGTTGGATAACTCATGTATCCACTTTTTCAACCGCTGTGCCAGACAGTGGCAGGTCTGAATGAACCAATTTTATATCCAGAACACATTTATAATTCAAACCAAGCAATAATGGTATTTGTGACCAAAATTAGTGCGCTTCATTCTACCTAAGAATGTCTGTACCTCATAGTCTCTCTTTCAGTGGAACTGATCTTAATTCCTTGTCTGCGTGTTTCTAAGTAGCAATAAATGAAGTGCCAGGTCTTATATAAAGTAATGCACCTCTTGTGTAAGAGGACTGTTCAATGACAAATAGTTGGTCGGTCCATCTGCATTCTAATTTAGCAGTCTTGAAGATTATAAGGTTTGCCTCATAAAGAAATACCACTGGTGCTCCTCTACATTTGAGTTAAGAATGAATCTTAAACCTTTTAGTGGGCGACTGCATACCACTAATGTTCCATATTATAAGAGTATATCTATTTATGTCTAGCATTGGGGAATTGTGTAGATGATAACATCCATCTCGTGCTTTGTGATGATATCTATGTCTTTAGCATGTGGACTTTGCCGGTCCGCCCTTCCCCTGTCATCCTTCTCCTGAGTCATGAATTAGTAATGGATTAAAACCCGCTCATCAACTCAACCCAACTCCCAATACCCAGGACAGTAGAGCAACAGCTTTCTGTCCAATTGAACTGACCATAACAACTTATCTCCCTTCCACTGTGGTGAAGAAAGTGTTAGGGGTAACCCAGCTCTACTAACACTTCTACCCTGCCAGTTGTCTGACCAGTTTTCCTTGCTGTACACATTGACACTCACAGGTTAGGGCAGTGCTTGATGCAATAGCTGAGAGGGGAGCTCAGACCAATGATCGTGCTTCGTCCTTCTCATGGGGAAGGTGCTTTAGTTCCTTTGCCAATGAGATGCAGGTTGTCAGCTGTTGCGTTTTGTAATTATCAGAAGCCCCCATTTTTAAGATTCAGATTCGTCATTGTCTGCATTAAAGTCTTTATTGCCTGAGGCAAAGGCATATGGGCCCTACAATGGAGATCCCTAACAAATGATTCTTGCGGTCTCAATCACAGCTCCCCTTTCATTTTCTTTTTTGACTTCGTGAGAGACGTTTCGTACTTTGATATTGGGGAACAATCCTTCTCCTGCATTTTGGTGGTTGGAAAAGTTTGTTTTGATCATTGTCTTTGCCTACTTCATATGTGTCCAACCAGTCCCAAACATCTTTGGGTTCAGTGAATATTAAAGTCTTATCATTGATCATCACATTCAGTTTAGCAGGAAGAAGTTGTATGTAGCACATTCCAGTTTTGCAGAGATGTTTCTTCACCTCTAGGAAAGACTGCCTTTTACTGTGGAGCACTGCTGCGTAGGATTGAAAGAAGATGATTGCACTGTTGTCTATTGAGAGCTATCCCAGTGTTCAGGCTTTTTGAAGGATCATGTCTCTGTCTCAAACAGGGCAATAGGGCAATAGTCTGAGCCCTACTGGGTATGTAGAGCCTAGTAATAAGCGAACAACCAACACCCTGTGATTCCTTTCCTGATTGAAAAAGACAAAGAGTTAATGGGATGCCGCTGTTGTTTTGATCCATGCTGGGAGGAAGGAGACCATGTTCTGTGCTCCACTTCCTAAGGAAGTCCTACCACTCTGAGGTTGTTGCGTTTTGCACACCCTTTGGCATCTTCCACCCTGCATTCAATTAATCAAACTGTGTCAGTTAAAGTACTTGCTTGCACGGATTATAAATGGCGGGTCATAGTTCAGTAATTCTTTCCTCCATCTGCTTAACTCAGTTGGAGAGTTTCTGCTGGTCATCATGTAGCAGCCCCATCAACGCTCACAGGATCTGGAACAACATCCCCATATCCATCAACACCACCCCAACCATTCAGAAAAGAGTTGAAGTCTCACCTCTTTAAAGAACGCTCCATCACAATGTGTTAACCATCCCCAACCAAGCTTCCACTCATTGCTTTATGTTAGTCTTTGGCCACGTACAGTGCTCTTCTGCCTTTTTTTCTGGGTTAGCACTATACAAATACCATATATATATACAAGACATACATACCTGAGGAGTCCTCAAGTATCCCTCTACTGCACTTACATCTGAGCTGTTCTTTGAGTCCAGCATGGTTTGATATCTCTTATAGTCTGTGGGAATATGCTGGCATACATCGGGAAAAACGAACGCAAGATTAAGACAAGACTGAATGAACACAAGAGCAATATTCATACCCATAACCAAAAATCTTGTGTAGCCATGCATTTTCAGTCGTGCAATCACAAAATCAGCGAATTGCGTTTCCTGGTTCTTGAGTCCGTGATACCAGGCTTACAGAGAGAAATATACTGGATCAGACTATTAGATACTCTAAGCCCAAATGGGCTTAACCATCGAATGGAATTCAGCTGTTTTCTTTAAAAGACTTTTCACCAGCGGTTGAAACCATCGGACACTTGCAACAATGTTCACAAGGAGTAGATTCTGTCATGATCTTGCACATTTTTGCATATTTTCCTGTGACATTTCCTCCAACATGTCGATTTACAAAGACTTGTTTGGATATTCCACATTTTACATTTTTTTGATTTTCTGATACTTTTTTGTAACGTTTTTGAGACTTTTCTCAACCAAGACTTTGTTAGCCTTTAGTAATCGCTTGCACAATTGACTTTCCAATTATGCTCTGCGAGTTATTTTGTGTACTCTTCATTCTCCACTCTCACTCGGCAAGGTTATAACCAGTGCTTAATTTGTAAAATATTAAGTGCCAGGGCTCTCACCAGCTTTCACCAACCATCGTCCTTGTCATCACTGCCAAAACAACTACTAACCATCTCTCTCGCATGTAAATGCAACAGTTCAGATTATTCCAGGTCCCTAAAGCTAAAGGAAAGGCCCGGGGAGGCAGGAATTATCAATTTAAATGTATATTGTAGTCCTTGCTTGCACGGATTATAAATGGCGGGTCATAGTTCAATAATTCTTTCCTCCATCTGCTTAACTCAGTTGGAGAGTTTCTGCTGGTCATCATGTAGCAGCCCCATCAACGCTCACAGGATCTGGAACAACATCCCCATATCCATCAACACCACCCCAACCATTCAGAAAAGAGTTGAAGTCTCACCTCTTTAAAGAACGCTCCATCACAATGTGTTAACCATCCCCAACCAAGCTTCCACTCATTGCTTTATGTTAGTCTTTGGCCACGTACAGTGCTCTTCTACCTTTTTTTCTGGGTTAGCACTATACAAATACCATATATGTACAAGACATACATACCTGAGGAGTCCTCAGGTATCCCTCTACTGCACTTACATCTGAGCTGTTCTTTGAGTCCAGCATGGTTTGATATCTCTTATAGTCTGTGGGAATATGCTGGCATACATCGGGAAAAACGAACGCAAGATTAAGACAAGACTGAATGAACACAAGAGCAATATTCATACCCATAACCAAAAATCTTGTGTAGCCATGCATTTTCAGTCGTGCAATCACAAAATCAGCGAATTGCGTTTCCTGGTTCTTGAGTCCGTGATACCAGGCTTACAGGGAGAAATATACTGGATCAGACTATTAGATACTCTAAGCCCAAATGGGCTTAACCATCGAATGGAATTCAGCTGTTTTCTTTAAAAGACTTTTCACCAGCGGTTGAAACCATCGGACACTTGCAACAATGTTCACAAGGAGTAGATTCTGTCATGATCTTGCACATTTTTGCATATTTTCCTGTGACATTTCCTCCAACATGTCGATTTACAAAGACTTGTTTGGATATTCCACATTTTACATTTTTTAGATTTTCTGATACTTTTTTGTAACGTTTTTGAGACTTTTCTCAACCAAGACTTTGTTAGCCTTTAGTAATCGCTTGCACAATTGACTTTCCAATTATGCTCTGCGAGGTATTTTGTGTACTCTTCATTCTCCACTCTCACTCGGCAAGGTTATAACCAGTGCTTAATTTGTAAAATATTAAGTGCCAGGGCTCTCACCAGCTTTCACCAGCCATCGCCCTTGTCATCACTGCCAAAACAACTACTAACCATCTCTCTCGCATGTAAATGCAACAGTTCAGATAATTCCAGGTCCCCAAAGCTAAAGGAAAGGCCCGGGGAGGCAGGAATTATCAATTGAAATGTATATTGTAGTCCTAAACAACCGTGGTTCTGCTCATCTCTAAATTAGATGAGCAGCGCCACCATGTGGTAGACTGTCAATGCCATACGTAGAACAGTTAGGTGCCGGTGCCGGGCACCGGAAACTAAGTAAGTGCCGGTGCTGAGCACCAGAAAGCACCGGCTCAAATTAAGCACTGGTTATAACCTTTTGAAAACCAACATTTACCACTACAATTCCCACTCCTTATCGTCTCAACCACAATCCTTTATCAGTTCACCATTGGTTTGTTAAATTTTCAAGTTGTTTATTCTCCCAACCGGCACTAACATTAATTAATCTTCACTAAGATATTAGTGTCATGAACATGCCACCACTACAAGATGGCAACGCGGTCACCTTCCTTCAACCGATCGTCTCACTTGAGCCCATTGTTGATGTTTAGTCACGGAGCTCCCAAATACACGCACGGGTTCGTTTTAAATTTCTTCACACTCATCTCGGTTGAACTGTTCAACGTGGTCCATACTGTGAAGTTCATGACCCATCTAACATCGGTAAGATATGCTCCGCTACAGTTTCCACTGGCTCTACCAGCACTTGAGCACTGTTTGTTTACTCCACATGTCTAAATGCTCAATTCTTTTTACATCAGTTCGTGTACTCAGTATAACCTCTCACTCTGTGCTGCTCACGATCCTACTAATATCGACAAGAAAACTTTCCACATTACAGGCACTTGAGTACTGTTTATTCATCCTGCATGACTTATGTTAATTCTTTTCACATTTGTTTGCACACTCAGCACAATACCTCACCTTTTCAAACTCATTTTTATAGTTATCATTTTATTTGTACTGTTTCGGTTGTTTGAATGCATGTTTCAGTAAGGAATGTGTGCACGGTGATCCCACATCAATTGCTTTTAGCATAACTTAATTTAGCATATTTTCTTCACTTACCATTTTTCGAATTTTTCTGCTACACAACGATTTACGTTCATCACTTAGGGTGCCAACAGGACCTTTTCGAATGGGAATTACCATTCGACGTTCACAGGCTTTCTGAAAACACCGATCTACATTCCTAAATTCTGTTACACATCTGATGCAAAGGATATTTCTACAGTTACTTTGTAACCCAGACCCTTTCTCGTGTCATTCGTTTAGGTTTTTTATTAACCCTGATGAAGGGCTCCCACAAGCCCGAAATGCATTGGGACTAAAAAACTGAATTATAATTCCTGCTTCATTTGAAGATCTACATTTTTTAGACCATGTGAAATAATACACAAAAAGAGGAACTTATGAAGTGGAATAAATGTAATCTCTGCAATCAACTTGCCTAACGTTTTGATGGATGTGGATTAGTCCAGTTATTGGATATAAAGCAGTGCACTGATGGGATGCCACCCCTGGGGTGGCGCTTACCACATAATATGCTGGCCTAGGTCAGCTTCTTCTCAAGAGAGTGGCACAACTGGTAGGTCTGGAAGATGACCCTCTTTCCATCCATGCCATGTGTATGAAGCCCCCCTTCTTCTGGCATCTTCTCCTGGTGCAAACACTTGTTTATAGTTATACAAGCTGCAGTGTTTCAGACCTGTTTGCACCTTTGGCTCTCATCTCCTTTGGGGTTACCATGATATTGATCCTGTGATATATGAGGTATTGAAGCAAACCCTGTCATTCACTTTTCATATGCCCAGTCCCATCCCTTACTTGGGAAAACAACTGGGCACTCATGTGGCCACCCTGCATCTTCCCTGTTACTCATTCTTACAACAGACCAGAAGTGATATGGAGTAAATAATTTAAAGGGGGTAGAACTAAGTGCACCTACCATAGGGTTTGGACTAATAGCAGTGCCCACCAAGATATCAACTTCTCTCTTTCCTCTATTTAGGCCAGTCCAGGGAACCTGTTAGAACCTCACAGAAGCAATACCCTATATAAAGATTAGAGTAATAGAGTGTTCAAGTGATTCACTGAAGACCAGATATGCAACTGAGAAGCCCTTCTCTTTTTCCACAGGCAAGTCTATAACTTATCCTAGGAGGACCCTGCCCAGTAGGACACAGCAGTGTGTGGAAAGGACTGTGCCTAGAAAGTCACAATATTAGGGTGGTTAAGAAACAAAGGTGGAATCAGTGCAGTCCAGGATACATGACTGAGAAGCCTTTCTTTTTCCCCACAGGGACAATGCCCATGACTAGGATTAAGCCAGAATACTATCTCCATCCTTCTTCATACTGCATCCTGGAAGAGACCATGTGAACCCTTCTAAGGATTATCTTCTGACATGATGTGATATCAGTCAAACCTAATACAAGTAAACTGCCTCTCAGCATACACAGCCCTCCGAAGTATTCACTGCAGTCTGACCTCAACCAACAAGAAATCAGACTCATATCTTGGACAAAGCCCAAGCACATTGCAGAACATGTATAGGAATTGCCCTCATTTAGTGATCGGAAGTAAATTCACAACACAATATTTCTTTAAACATCACCATAAACATTTAAGTTCTAAATCTTTGCACAGAGTCTCATTTGACAGGTCGCATGCATCTTTTTCCATATTCATACCTGCCATTCAATACACTGGACATCAAAAGTGACCCAGATAAACTCTGAATTTTCTATGTTAATTGAAGGTAATGTTTAGCACCGGAAAACTTTCTGTGTTGTACGTACACCCATATTCCCAGAGAGATAAATGGTTTCCCTATTGTTTTTCAGACGATTGTCTTGATATGCTGGAAGCAAGCTCTCCTTCATCCATTGATTTACCAGCTCTCCAGACTGACCTTGTGGCCCTTTTCAGACAACACACAAAGCTACATTCTGGAGGCATTGGCAAACGAATGACAGACCTCATACACAGACTGGAAGATCAGGCAAGACAGGATTATATCAAAATTAAATATCAGAGGAGATAAGGAAGATCCCCGAGGGGCATCATAAGAGAATTTGGAATCTGAATCTCTGTTGTACGCTGTCTTTGTCCACTGGTTGCTCAGGGATCCAACTATAAAGACCATGAAGGCTGAAAATTTGAAATGAATAATGTAATCATGATAATTTACTGTAGGTTTCTAAGCACATTTTTAAAGCATGCACTGGTCGTCAAAGTTGTTGCGTGAAATTGAACTTTAAGCTTCTAGCTAACGGAGTTAAAATGTTTTTCTGTGGTGAGATAATGAGGAAGAGTGCTCCGCAGATAAAGACCACAATAAGATATTCTCTGATTACTAAGACGTTTAAACATCTTCTGTAGAAGCACAGTTGTTGGACTGTTTGGTAGAGTATAGTGAAAGATTTCTAAGATGAAGGGACCAATCAATATCTACATTTAAATATGGTGCAATGGAGCCTATATCAAATCCTGTTTAAACTGGTAATCAGTGGAGTGCCTTTTTTCCAAAAATGTTTTCATTGGACATACCTGTTCCAAAAGTTTTACACTCAATAGTGCATCTCTTGTTTCCAACCACATTTGATTCCTCCCTTCTAGCCCCAACCCCAACCTTTGCCCCCTCTCTACCATCCACCCAGCTCCCTCTCTGAGAACACTACTTTTAGGCCAACAGGTCTCCAAGATTGTGTCTCCTCCCCTGTCTTCCAATAAGCCCCCCTTCTTTCTGTTTGCAATTACTACCCTCCATTTTAATAGTTTAGGTCCAAGGCTGTCATCTGTGTAGTTTATGTTTGAAAATCACTGCAAATTAAGGTTTAATCTGCAATGTTTTTTAAACATAGAGGGACTGATCCCTCTTCTAGCCCTGTTTAAAAAAGAATACAGTGCTGATTAATTCTGCTGGCAGAGCTGTGGGATTATCCGCGTTACAAGGGTAGCACAAAATTACTAAATTACACCAATTCTGCCGGCGAAATGAAATATTCTGCCCACCCCTATTTAAAACTGCTCTCCCATGCTTCAGCTGCAGGTTGGGAGCGATTTTGTATCTGTCACAGACAGGGTGTCACAACCAGCGTGCAGCTCTAGGGGGACACTCTGTCTTACATGTAATGTGTACCATTGGTACCATATACTAGGGACTTATAAGTAAGTCAACTTATGCCTATTGGGGGTAGCCAATTCAACATACATTTTGTAAGGGGTTACAACCCTGGTGCGGAGCTCTGGTTAGCAGGCCTCGGTGTACTATCAGAGTTGAGGAACCTGCAGCATCAGTCCCAAAACACTGGGGGTGATTGTGCAAAAAGAGGGACTTCCTTACATGACCCCCCTCCAGATGAAAGGTGATGAGCAACTAACCATTGTCCTGGTAATTCTCATTATATAAGTGGAAGAACCTGGAAAGACTATCTACATTGGCATGATCAGTCCCAGGTCTGTGTCCCACAGTAAAGTCCATACCCTGTAGAGAAATGGATCACCTCAACAGTTTGGGTTCTCTCCTCCAGTGGCGGCCGCAAATTAACGGGGGTGGACGCGTGGGGGGTTGGAGGGGAGGACAGGCGAGTGTGGGGGTAAACAAAAGTAAATAAATAATTTTTAAAAAACCTTACCTGCAGGCCGGCTGCCGCCTCTTGGTCCTCTTCGCCCGCTTCCAGGGGCATGAACCAGGAAAAGGAAGCACCCAGGCTTCCAGACTCCCGTAGCCAATCACGACGCTCCTGACCAGCGTTGTGATTGGTCTGAGCACCGCGGCTTGGCTCAGAGAGGGACTGGGGGCCTGGACATGTTCTTCACCCAGGCTGTAGTACAGCTTGGAAGGAGAACATGCAAAGTGTGCAGGACTGTTTTAGTCGGCCCGAGAGGGCTGGGCAAACAGCCCTGCACAATTAAGAGAGTGCCTACCACTCCCCCCATGTTCCTGTTAGAGCCCGTCCCGCTCCTAACCAGATGAGCACAGAAAAATAAAATGTTAATAAGGTTTGGTTTTATTGTTTTATTTTTCCTTTTTTAACTGCTCACAGAGCAGTGAGGCGACGCTCCTCCGCCTTGGCGGAGGAGCCTCCCCTGCTCTCCTCTCATCTGCTTCAATGACCTGATAGAACTGTGGTCAATTTAAATTCTGAAGTGAGTCCCAAACAGGTAGGGTCTCAGCTTCTTCATGGACCAAACTACAGAAAAGGCTTCCCTCTCTCAATGGCACTCCAACTCTGATCCCTGAGGATGAGACACCTGCTGATAAAAGCAACTGGTTGATCCTGACTCTGGTCATTCCGCTGTGACAGTTCTGTCCCAATCACATGCTCTGAACAATAAATTTGGACAATAAACTCTTTGCTAAAATCAGTTGCCTTTAGGACAGGTGGGGATCACAAAGCTTCCTTTAGGGTGTCAAAGGCTTTTGCCATTGTTCAATCCAGATACATTTTCTGGGCTGTTTCTTAGAGGTTAGCTCTGTCAAAGGTGCCACTATGGTACCATAACATTTAACAAGCCTTCTGAAATACCCTGTCAGGCCACGAACGTCTCTGACTTGGGTTTGGGTGTTAGGAGCTGCCCAATTGTCTAGGTTTTGGTCTGGAGGGTTTGTACATGGCCTCTATCTACTTGGTGGCCCGGGTACACAACAGAACCTTGCCCTATCTGGCATTTGCTTGAATTGAAAGTTAGCCTTGCCTGTTGTAGGGCTTGCAGCGCTTCCCTGAGGTAGATGAAGTGATCCTCCCAGGTGGAACTAAATACAGCAATATCACCCAGACAGGCTGCACTAAAATCTTTCAAACCTGAGAGCACTATATTCAACAGCCTCTAGAAAGTGGCAGATGCATTTTACAGCCCAAATGCCCTCTCTTTGAATTGAAAGTGGCTTTCAGGAGTTGATAAAGCAGACGTCTCCTTGGCTCCTGGTGTGAGGTCTATCTGCCAAAAACTTGAAGTCAGATCAAAGGTGTTCAGATATTTTGCAGCTCCCAACTTGTCAATGAGTTCATCAGCTCTAAGAATGAGGTAGGCATCAGTTTTGGTGAATGCATTTAAGCCTCTGCAATACACAAAATCTTATTTTTGGTTTTCCTCCCTTGGAGTGGGGCTTGGACACAAGAACTACAGGGCTATCCAATGGACTACTAGAGAGCTTAATCACCCACAACTCTAGCATTTTACCTACTTCAGCTCAAATGCTAGCTTTGAGCTGGCCTGACAGTCTGTACATTTTACTTTTGACAGGCAACCTGTCACCTGTGTCCACATCATGGTTACAACATGCTGTCAGAACTAGGGGAAATGAAAAACAGACAAGCAAACTGACTGAGCAGGTTATAACAGTCCTTTTGATTTGGTTCTGTCAGAGTGGAAAAAAGATCTACTCCCTCCACAGAGCCATCTTTGCCATTGGTGGACAGCAGGTCAGCAAGAGGTTCACTATCCTCCACTTCTCCCACAACTGTCATCCTGAGCATTGTGCTGTTTGATATGTCATGATACAGCTTGATCCTATTCACATGTATCACCGTGTGAGTGTGTCTGGGGTACCTTTGTCCACCAGATATGTGACTTCACATTTCTATCCCAAGCTAGGGGAAGACCCAGTCCATTTGACTTGGAGGGCCCTAGGGACCACAGGCTCCACGACCCTGTCCAGGTTGGTACTCAACCATGGAGGACCTCCAATCAAACCACTGCCTGACAAGCTTCTAGTTGCCTCCAAGTTTCTGTTTGCCTTCTTCATGTGCTCAGCCTTTCTGGAGTGAAGGCCTAGTACATAGTTCAAGATATCTTGTTTGGTTTCTTTGAGAGGTCTCTCCCAACCTTCTCTCACCAAACTCGTAGGACCTCTTACAGGGTGTCCATAGAGTAGTTCAAATTGACAGTAACCTACTCCTTTCCCTGGAACCTCCCTATTTGCAAACAGATTGCATAGCAAGAGAACATCCAATTTCCTTCTGAGTTTCTCAGATAAAACCATAATCATGCCCTTTGTGGTCTTATTGAATCTCTCCACAAGCCAATTTCCTGGTGGTAGTGAACTTATAAGTCACTCCACCCATCTCACATGATTTGTGACCTCCTTAGAGAACCCGACACTTGCGATGATGCCAAGTAGGACTCTAGCCACTGCAGGAGCAGTAACTGTGTTAAGGGGAATAACCTTAGGGTAGATGGTGGCATGGTCCACTACCACCTAGATGTACCTATTGCCAGAGGTAGTAGATAGGTCTAGGGGACCAGGGATGTCAATTCCCATCCTCTCTAATGGAGTCTGCACCACAGGAAGTTGTATAAGGGGAGCCTTTGGCTTGCCACTGGCTTGACAGGTGACACAGGAGCGACAAAACTCCTTCACCTTTTCTGACATTTGTAGCCAGTAAAAGTGGTTGACCAGCCTTTCTCAGATCATGGTCTGCCCCAGATGTCCAGCTAAGGAGATGCCATGGGCCAGGTTAAGGAGGAATTCGCTGCACTGTTGTGGGAAACCACTCTTCTGGTTGCCCCTGCTTTGGGTCCCTTGTCTCACTGTACAGGATTCCCTGCCCTTAGTACACTGTATGGGTGTCACTGAAATCTCCTTCCTCCTGTTTGAAAGCCAGCTGTCACATACCCTCAGGAGATTAACAAGTAATTTACCCCTCTCTTAAGTACTCTCTGCAGGGTCCACCAGCTCCTTGGAGTTCTGCCAGGTCAGGCATATCTCTGAAAGAAGCAGCCTCCTGTTCAGACACAAGGCCTTTCCCCTTAGGGTAAGGCTCCTCCTGGGTCTGTGGACTTTGGGAAGTGGTCTTGCCAGACTTCCTGCCCTTCCTTTTAGAACTAGGGCATTAGGCCAATATTCCAGGCTTCAAGGTCCCTTGATTTTCCTTTAAGGCCTTTTGTGCTCCAGTGGAGACGCATACCCACACAGGGAGACCCAGCATTGCTGCATGAGTACTTCTCTCCACCTCTGGCCAGGCAGATGTTTCAAGGTCATTGCCCAGCAGACAGTCCACTGGGATGGAAGGGGACACAGCTACTTTCTTAGGACCGGTAAATTCACCCCACTCAAAGTCTACCAGAGCTATGCGATGAGGCTTTGTAACACTGATAGAGTTAACTGTTTGGTGCACCTCATCCGGTATGAACTACCCTGGGAAAACCAGCTTGGCCATGACCACGGTAATGCTGGATCCTGTATCCTACAACCCTGTTGATTCTTGGCTACTGCCTGTATTTCACCATACTGGCAGGCTAGTAGGCCAAGGGTTCAACTTCCTACCCACCCATGGAGACTCAAGTAGCTTCAGTGTATCCCTTGCAAACCAAAGGGACAACATCTATCCCCATCCCTACAATGCAATGCCTTTGGGAAGGTCACCAATGGGTGATTTCCTAGTGCACACAGTATCTCCCCTCTTGTGTCCTGGCTGTTTACAGTCATAACACACCCCAGCCTTTGTAGGGTTAACATTATTTTCCAGGCACCCCCTCCCCTTTGAATGGTATGTTGCTCTGGGATCCCTCACTTGGGCATCTTTTAGAGACTCTTTGGAAGTGTATGACTGTTTGTATTTGGCCCCATTTTCCCTGAATGGGTGGCTGTCCTCCTTACTTACAGTCACCACCATGGGAGTTCTTGGGGACCCTACTGCATACCCATTCATCAGCTACCTTCCCCAGCTCTCTATAGCTAGATAGCTTAGAATCCACCAGATGCTGATGCACCATCTCTGAGGCACAATTTTTAAGTATATTTTCTTTTACCATTACATTGTAGAGTCCCTTATCGGTATCTACCTGATTACCTTTGATCCAGCCTTCCAGTGACTTCACAGAAGCATCTACAAAGTCTAACTATGTCTGAATTGTCCCCTTGTGAGTATTTCCAAACTTCTGCCTACATTCTTCAGGTGTTAGACGAAACAGCTCAATGAGTGCCTCCTTCATGTGTGCATACTGCTGTACCAAATCATTTTCTAGTGTCAGCAGCCTATCCCTCCCGACTGTTGGAATCAGCTCCCACAAAAGCGATCCCCAATGGTGGGCACCCACCCTTCTAACCCAGAGAGCCTTTTCATAAGGTGCTAGCCATTTGTCTGTATCATCCTCCTCAATATATTTTGACAAATACCCATGGGCAACCTAGGTTCATAGGCACCACTTGCATTTACCACTGTATCTTTATTGCTGCCACCATGTGCTGCCACCATATCCTTAGGATTTCAGTCCCAGCTTGACTCTACTCTCCTCTGCAGCCAATTTTCATTCTTCTAGGGCCAGCTTCCTCTATTGGATCTCTACAAGGCTGAGCTGGGCTTCTAGGTCCTTGGACCCCCTCACTGAAGTGGAACTTTTCCCACTGCCATGGGTGGAGGCATGCCTTGAACACATTGTGTGGGCTACACTTCCATTGTCCCCCCGACTATCTCATCAAAGAGATCTCTGCGATCATCCTCATCCCCATTGTCAGGGGTGATCTCCTCTGAAAGTTGGGCTTCCTCACAGGCTCTAAGGGCCTTTTCCAGTTCCTCTTTCTTGGCAGTGATCCCCAGACATAATTTCCTGCACCCTTAAATCTTTGCTTTTCAGTGTGTGGAGGTTGTCCAAGTCATGTTTCCCATTCTTTGGAGACCCAGTAAAAAATGTTTACCAAACTTTTCGTAACTTTTGTCGACTTTGTGACCTTTTTCTACAAGTCACTAAACTCCTGGAAAATGGTGCCTTGGATATACAGGATGTGGCAAAAACCTTTAGAACTTTTCTCTCAGCATCGACTTAGTGGGGTTTTGGTGGTTGATAACTTATTAATTGTCTGGTACAGCTAAACACAAGCTCTGGATCCCACAAATAAGCACCAATGTGAGGATTGTGGTGCATTAAATGGTATGGTTGTGCGACCTTACAGTGTAATACACTTGCAAACTTATCTTGGGTCCAGTCAGGCTCATTTGAAAAACCTTTAGATAATCCCTAGGTAGCCGTGGCTTTGGGCAGCAAGGCACAAACAACAGAACTAGCGTAAGCATTTAGAAGCACCAAACAAAGAAATTAGAAAGTCACACACATAAAAGAAATCCAACACTACTTTATAAAAAGAGATGATATTTTCATGAATTTTTAGACACCAAGATGAGCAAAGTCCTCTGGAGGGTTCTGGAGACATAGATTTTTAAGTGAAACATAAATCTCAGCTCTTTAGTCCAAAGTGCAAACAAGCTCTGGTAACCATAAAGTTTAGAAACTTTTGGTTCGGCTAGTGGAGTGACCAAATCTGTCAGGGTGCAGATCAGGGGGTCACTATGGAGTGGTTGTATAGTGATCTGGTGACCAAAGTAGTATCAAATCCGGTTCTGCACTTTACTTCAAGACTTCAATGGAGTAGTCATGATGCTGGGAATGCAGGATGCTGAGGATACTAAAAGATGCTCTGGATGCTACGCAGTTGACAGGGATGTCCTTGCCAATCTTCTGTCCATGGGTAAGGTGGAGCAACTTTGGCCACAAGAACTGGGGTTTCTTGAATTCCTCTTTGAGCCAGTGGGAGGCCAGCTTCTTCTGGACTATCGATCTCCATATACTGCGGGTCCAGCGGTATTCTCTTGGGTAGCCAATCTGAACCCAGGTGACACTACAGGATCGAGCATACTCAAGTGCAACTTTTGGCAGTTGAGGGGCGCTCTCTTGGAGCATCCATGAGTGGTAAGTGGCGATTTGCAGAAAGTGACTACTGACTTGCCAAAGTTGGCTACTTCAGCTTTGATGGCCCTGGTGCAGGGTGGCGACCGACTGACCCTTGGAGTCACTTCTTTGGTCTGGGGCTCGGGAATGACTTTTCGATGAGCCAGGAGCCACAGGCACAGTCCTGTCTTCGGTATATCAATGTGTGGAAGGTGCAGTGCAGCAGATTGGGCAGCCTCTCTTGCCAGACCCAGGAGTCATCAGACCAGTTCTTCTTCAGTCCTTTCTCCAGTGCCATCGGGATCTAAGGTTCATGGTGCCAAAGGTGCAATATATAGGCCTAGAAAGTGCCCTGGAGGAATGATGCGCATGATGCGGTCACTAGCTATTGAACTACCAAAATGCCTCCCACCCACTGACAACTTCTGGCTATGTTTGGCATCTACCAATGCCAGGGTGCACTATTCTGTCCACTCCCAAGACGTCTGAACCCTTCATTGGATGTTAGGAACTTGGTATCCCACTCTATAGGTGTGGCTACCTGTGGGATACACGCCCGTAGGAAAACAGTTTGGGCACTGGTCTTCCCTCTCTGTTCCCACTACCAACCTGTCTACCTGAACAAAGGGGTAACCCTTCAGGAGTGGGATCACCACTTTCCCACAAAAGGCGACTTTGCCTTAGAAGCTTTCCTTTTGGGCCAACACCCTGAGTGGCTTCCTGCAAAGGGAAGGTAACCCCTCTCTCTCTGTAGCAGGCTTCTATCATTCTTGAGCGTGGGAGACATTCACACATCTCCCCAGGAGGGCAGAAGATTGTCTGGTGGCCTGCAACTGAGCGAGGCCACTGGACAAATAGGGTGACTCCCTAAAAGTGACATTAAATACGACTTGGAAATCAAGCCAGGTTTAATTCCATGATTAATTTGATACCTTGAAGTATTCAGTTTAGTTGTCCTATTCAGAAGTTAGCCTGGCTGAGTGGTCAGCCGGTAATACTGTGTTAGCCAATGGGGCTACTAACCTTTCCACAGTAAAACAACAATTTGGAAGTTTGTTATAAGGACATTTTGAAAGTATATGCCCTACTTAAAAATATACAGCTTTCTGCCTTAGGGCTCATTAGGCCTTCGCTACAGGAGACGTATATACATCGTTAAGGGAAGTGGGGGCTTTGCCATTGGTTTTAATGGCAAAAGTTGCGCTAAAAGTTTAAATCTGCTCTTCCAAGCTGAAGTGGCACGTTGGGAGCTATTTTGTACTTTGTCACATACATGGTGGCACAAACAGGGCTGCAGCCCTGGGTGGGGGACACTCTGCCTTACAAGTCCTGGGTACTATTGGTATCATATAATAGGTACTTATAAGTAAGTCAACTTATTCCTATTGGCGGCATGTATTCAACATACATTTTGTAAGGGGTTAGAACAATGGCACTGAGGTCTGGTTAGAAGGCCATAGTGCACTCTCAGAGTCAAGAAAAATGTCAGCCTCGGTCCCAAAACTTTGGGGATGATCATGCAAAAAGAGGCATTTACTCACAAGTTTCAGAGTACAAGTCTCATATTTAAAAGAGCGCTTTGATTGAGCTTCTGGTCATGACAACATAAATTAATGATTGGTCTAAAAACATTTATCCACTTCCAAGTTCTTTCAGATTTTGGAAGTGATTGAATGTGTGGCCTGGCAACAATATTTAAGGAAATTCTCCAGTGCAAAGGGAGTGTTTTGTGCTACCTGTTGTTATAATGGAGCCAAAGAAATGTGGAGAAAAGAGACACAATGTGGATGTGTAGATTCTCCTGACCATGTTGACCCTGGGGTTGAAGAGAAGGTCAAAGGGAGATTTATCCACGGAGGGCACTACACCTTCAGACCCTATACAGAAGTGGGTAGAAGTGCACTTAAAAAAGCTGATGCTGCCTCATATTTCCCTACAAGGGCTGCAGCTTATTCCAGTTGTAAATGTCCGACCCTAATTTAGGATTTCCAGGGACTAGCAGAACTGCTGGATCAAGCAATGGATATTTCTCCAATTTTAGCAATCATTGAGCAGCAAGTAAGGTCCTTACCTGAGGAGTCCTATGCTTCCTTCTCTGCAACATCTTCAGTGGCAGGGTCATCAGTGCCAGTGCAAAGCCAGCTCTAGATGAGGTCATGGAAGAAGGATGTGCCTTCAATCAATCAATCAATCAATATGACCTGTATTCAATCTTAAATAGATCCTAAAAGCACAAAATAACACCAGTACAAAAGTACATGTGGGGGGAGCATGGCAGCCAGCGGTTAAGCTGGTCAGAGCTCTCTCACCTTCTGACGATGAAACAAGCAGTGCAGGGTGGTGTGTTGTTTAGCGGGCTAATATATAAAGTGGACAACCCAATATACCCTTGGGGGCTTGGGTAAATACAAATGTCCTGGTAGAGGGGTGCCTTCAAGGGATTTTTTTAGGATACTCAGTTGTATGATTATTCAATATAGGATAAATATATACCTAAAGACCAAATCTCTCTTGGAGTTAAAGTATTGTAGGCTGTACACTATGCATTTGTCATATATATGTGCATCACCTCACAATGAATAATCAAATCAAATAATCAAATAATCAAATAATTGGAAGAAGCAAAAAATTGGAAGAAGCAAAAGGTGTGTAGAAAAAGACAAATTTATATCAATGAATATTATTAGGGTACCTAAAATATAGACAGCTATACACAAATTCGGAAGGAAATTATACAATCAATAGTTCCTTCACTCAAAAATAAATCAAACACTTTTTCTCAACAATACTCAAAAATTATATAGAAAACAGTGTGAAAGTCGACGTTTCGGTCTTTAAGTTTCAATTCGTAAGACCATCTTCAGGACAAGTGGATTAAAAGTTGACCCCTAAAAATAAAGATATACATTTAAATATACAAAACACACACCTTTGCAAAAAAGAAAATAATTGTACTAATATTTACATTATTCAACTTCAACATCTATTATAAAGACATCTATATAAATAAATGTCGAATAACCCGACTGAATTCAATTCAATTCAGACGGTATAATCATTAAATGTGAATGGTCTAAACATATTCTGTTATTGCTCTAGACGCATTGGTAATAACTTCAAATCATGTTGATATTCATCTAGAGATGGTAGATACAACCATAAATTGTATACCTCAGTGTATGGTTGGAGCAGCGACTCATCGGCTATATTTTCCGCTTCGGTTCTATTCCGCAAAATTTAGTTTTTATTCCTCAAAATTTAGTTTATAGGAGAGCAAATATGAAAATTATTGGTATTACCTGGAGGTATACTCTTGTACAGATCCAGAGTAGATATTTCAAATCTCCGCTTACAATAGTTAGTGGTAGATTGATCTAGTATAAACAAAGTATATTTTAAAATCGGTTTAGAAAGATATAAAATCTTGTCATTAAAGTAACACCGGTTGATTGAAAGTGTATTACCTTATTCAAACAAATCAGATAGACACATGTCTTTTAGTTAACAGGAAACCGATCGTATGTTAATCAGCCTTCTGGGCGTACAAATTTAATTTGAAGTGTTACTGTAAAAAAGAACGTTTACGAGGCTTTAGTTATACGAACGAATCAAGTTTTGCAATTAGTTCAAAGCTTATAGGTTTCATATTACCTTATTTTAAACGAGCATTTCGACAGATTTACTAGTCGGGTGGCTTAGGGTTCCAAGCAGGTTTCCGGACAAATCTCTTCGTAGAATATATGTGTATTCCTTCGAAGATTACTATAAGGAAGATTAATGGAACGCTTGAAATATCTGTATGAATAGTGTTCCAAAATCAGGATTAGAGCCTGTAGTTCGTAAAGACATACCTGGCAATAGTACAGCAATCGTTCAGGCAGCATGAAGTCGAGTGACACAAAGTATCACTTGAGCAGCTTGATGGTATTTAAGCTTTTAACCGACAGACACGGCGAAAGCGAGATGACCAATCAAATGAATTCTGAGCGCGTGCTACTTGGCAGCCATATTTGAATGGCCTCAGCTATTTAATGCTACATGTTAGATGTACGTATAGAGTTACTTCATTCTCTGAGGTTAATTTTAATCGGATCAAATGATTAAATTCTAATGAACTCATAAATAAAGGTAGCTCATAAACGTAGTGGATATATTTGTCGGTGTAGTTTAGTCTAAACGTTATGTTGCGTTTAGTGGCCATCTTTGTGTGGAATTCCACGATAATATTGGCGGCCATCTTTAGAGAGGACATAGACCTAAAAAATCTTAAACACATTTGTATTAACGGAATAGATAATATCCATCTGAATTTTATCAAATAGTTTTATTAATCAAAAAGGTGTGTGTGTGTCAAAAGCCATCCAACATGTATGGCTTTAATGTCAGGTAACGGGTACAGAAAACAACCCTCACAATATCTCACAATTAAAACCAGGTAAACTTGAGACTGCAGTCGTATACATAGTAGTTCTAAGTTGTTAACAAAAGATTGTTATGTTATTGAACAAATCAAAGCACCCCAAAAGACACAGACTTAGCAGAATGCCAGAAGGTTAGAAGAGCATGATAGGGTAAACTCCAAGTAGATTGCCCAATGACAAATGGGAGGGTTCCCCAGGGTGGGAAGGGGGTCACATTTACCAGTTTGTATAGGTTTTAGCACAGGGTGTGGGAGCATATGGGAACAAAAGAAAAAAATATTTAGTTTTCATTTACAATGTAAAGAATTGGGTGGTCAGAAGGGACACCGGTTTTACTCTTTTGTCAGACTTTCTAAGCTTAAAACAGAATGGACCCATATAGAATTAAGAATCTCAGGATACTATTGTGGAATGTTAATGGTCTCAGAGTTGTTAGTAGACAAAGGAAGATATTAGAGTATTGAAGATTTTAAGGAAGTGATTTGATAATCACACAAGAGACACATTTATTAAAAGAAGAATGGGCAAGTATTTTAAAAAAGCTAAATTGGTTGGAGCATTGCGTATGTACAAATCAGGAGTGTGGCACAAAAGGGGTGGCAATTCTCTTTAAAAAATCTATTGGTGCAACTTTAGGAGAATACATAGATAGAAGGGGATGGGGAAGATGGGTAGTAACCAAGGCAGAAGGGGAAGATGGGTAGTAACTAAGGTTCAGTTGGGCGGAAACTGGTATGCGGTTGTAGGATACTACGGCCCAAACATTGATGACCTGGAACCCCTTCAGGATTTATATAATCTCCTTTTGGACATAAAAGTCGCTATCATTATAGGGGGTGACTTAAATGTCCTGATTGAGTCAGTCTTAGATAAATCGTCACCCAGGAGCACAGTAAATGCTCCAAAGATGAGGCCGGCCCTCATAAAAATAATGCTGGACAACCTAGCCCTAACTGGTATTTTGAGGAAAAAAGGTAAGAACAACAGATTCACCTTTAAAAATAAAAAGTAAGGGCATTCCTTGCAGATAGTAGACTCGAGAACAAAGTTATAAAAGTTGAGCATACAATTGAACATCTATCAGATCATTCAGCTGTAAGCCTGGAATTAAACTTCCCTCTATTCTCTGCACAGAAAAGATGAACCCTAAATAGAGCTCTGTTACTTCAGGTCGATTTAGTGGAAACATTAAGAAATGAAACTTATTAATTCTTCCAGACTAATATATCCTCAGCCCCGCTGAATGATGTGTGGGATGACTTTAAGGCCTTTGTAAGTGGAAGATTAATTTGTTGTTCTATTGGCCTCTGCAGAAGGCATAAAGACAAGATCAGGACTTTGGAGTCCAATATAGCTAGGTTTTCCAAGGAACTAGGGAACCCTTCCAATTTTCGGGACGAGGTCCAGTTAAAGGCCAATTTGCAGGAGGCCTATTTAAACCTGCCAAGTTTTTTTGGAAGAAGGAATTAGGAAAAAATGGGAGGTAAGCAAGTTATCTCGCTACGAAAACAAGGAGGGCTGTGGCAAATTGTTGGCATGGAAAGTTAAAACAGACTTTACCAGAAATAATATTGAAGAGATTCTAGATCCCATGTCAGGTAAAATATGTAGTGAGGATAAAGAAATAGAAAAGGCTTTTGAGCTCTTCTTTAAAAATTTGTATGAAGAGGATACAGCAGCAACTAGCGAAAATGTATTAAAATATCTCGCAGAAATAGATAATAAGAGACTGTCACTAAGCTCAAAAGACTACCAGTGTTCGGAGATAAATTAGGAAGAAGTGAGAAAAGGGGGATTGAAAAAATTAAGAAAGGGAAAGCGGCTGGGCCAGACTGACTCCCCAGTGAATTGTATAAAGTATTAAAAGAAGAGTTAGTACCGTGGTACAGGGAGATGGTAAATGCAGTCTTCTTGGAAGGGAAAGCTCTACCAAAATCCTGAGAGGAAGCCATGATCAGTATAATTTTAAAGTAAAAAAAGAACACCAAATTAAGCGAGTCATATAGACCGATTTCGCTCTTAAATTCCGACTATAAGATTTATACTCAGATTTTAGCTAAACTCTTGAAGAAAGTCATTGGGAACTTAATACACACAGATCAAAAAGGATTTATCAAAGGAAGACAATTTCACGATCTTATGCATGATTTAATCGGAGCAATGAATGTGGCTACAGGTGAGAAAATCCCACTCACGGTTCTTACCTTTGACTCAATTAAGGCATTTGATCAGGTCAATTGGCCCTTCTTATTTCAGGCAATTAGACAACACGACCTTGGGGAAAACTTCTCTAGAGCAATTACAACAATCTACAAAAACCCTTCTGCCAGAGTTCTGGTAAATGGTAATATTACAGGTCAAATATCGATTAAAAGTGGAATGCTTTAGGGTTGTTCTCTGTCGCCTCTCCTCTTTAACACATATATATAGAACCTCCGGTAGTTAGATTAAGATCTAATATAAACATCACCCCATTCAGATGTAGAGGGTGGGAAATAAAGGTGGGGTTCTATGCAGATGATCTAATAGTCTATACTAGGGATTAGGAGAAATCTTTTGCAGTGATTTTGAAGACTTTAGAAGAATTTGGGAAAGTATCTGGCTATCTAGTCTTCAGTGAGAAAACTGAAATTATGGAATGGAATACGCAGTGCTCTAGTCTCCTGGTGAAGCAGGAAATTAGATATTTAGGGATACCGGTGGTACACGACCTTGAAGAACTGGCTCAAACGAACTTCAATAAAAACAAAAGTTGAAACTAAGGGGTTACTTAAGTCTTAGAATATTAACCTCCTGCTCTCCTTTTTGGGAAGATCGAATCTCTTATAAATGTCCATACTACCCAAGTTTACTTTTATTTTTGATATAATTCCTTTGGAATTTAAAGTAGGCGCCATTAAAAAACTGCAAGGCGACTTAAGTAGTTTGATATGGTCTGCTAAAGGAGTAAGAATTGCGTGGAAGAAAATTTGTTGGAGGAAGTTATACGGGGGGACAGCAGGCCCCGAGTTTTTGGTGTATTACCTGGCATATCAGTTAAAGAATTTTAGATCTCTTCTCTTAGAGTAGGAATTCTTCACCTCACTATTTGGTGCTCTGGCAATGGATCATGCAGGTTTTGAGAGCTCCTTTTTGTTCAAATTTGGCCACCCCAAATATTTCAAAAAGGCTAGGCTGAAGATATTGAAGGCTGCATGTAAAGTTTGGCATCAAGTAAGACGGTTTTTGAAAATACCATACTACTGCACTTCAGCCCCAATCTGGGATTCACCAGGTACTCCTACATGCCTTACAGATAAGTTGGCAGTCCCTCTGACTAAGACAAGACTAAACAAGTGGGGTCAAATTCTGAACGGTAAAACATTAGCTTTGTGGAATACTCTAGAACAATTAACAGCAGGCCATCTTTTGAGATTTAAATACTATCAATTAAGTAGCTTGGCATAAGAACTGGGAAAACGGGAAAGGGAGTATGAACTTTGAAATATAGCAGCTATTGCGACCCACACCAGCAAAAGAAATTGCCAAATGGTACTGGATGGTTATTGAATCAGGAGAGGAACCCTATTCTATGCTGGGGGGAAATCTGGAAGAGGGACCTGCCAAGCTTACAGACTGAAGATCTATGGCAAGTATCTATGGCTACCTTTTGGTCAACGGTAAAATCTGCACCCCTTAGGAAAAAACATCTTTTCACAGTACACAGGGCATATAAGATGCCGAAGAAGCTGTCCAAGTTGAGAAGACAGGAGGTGTGGGAGTGCCCTAGATGTGGTGAGGAGAAGGCAGAAGACATACACATGTTCTGGCAGTGCCCTCTTGTGGAGATCTTCAGGCAAGAAGTGGGTAAGATCTTTAACAAAGTTTTTGATAAAAACATTAACGTAAGCTTGGCGATGGTAATTTTTGGGGTTATTGAGGGGAATCACAACCCCGTGAAACTATCTAAAAAGCAACAATGTTTACTGTTTATGTTAATATTGGTGGCAAGAAGGAAATTGTGTTTAAACTAGGTACAGGTTACTCCCCCACCATATATTGAGTGAGTACGGACAGTCCGTAGGACACGTTTTCTAGAACGTAAGATGTTATCACTCAAGAGAGTAAAAGTTTGGGTGTTATGGGATACTTGGGAAATAAGACCTTACAACAGCTTGGTCCTATGATTATGACATCTATAGTTAATGCTTTCGGAATTGAGTTGGGACAGGATGGTCTCAAGGAGACAGATCCTATACACTCATTCCTGATTAACTATTAACAAGGCTGGGGAGCTGGTTCTCTTATGGGGCAGCTTGGGTAGAGGCCTCGCCGTAATTATACGGTAGAGGTCTTTGCAGCTGTTTCTCGAACTCTACGAAAAAAACGAGCCCCTATAAGCCCAAAAGATAAAAAATGAGGACTATAAAAAAAATTGCAAAAAAGTATGTGGATAAAAAACAGATATTCAAAAAAAGAGCCCTTAATAACTTGTCTTAAAGAATCTATTGATGAGGATTCCTCCTTAAGGATCTATTTTGTTTGGAGATCAACTTGAGACCATGATTAAAAAGTCAGCAGAGGATAAGAAGCTGCTAGCTCCAGTAAAATGCACTGAAAGTTAAAAATATACAAGAGCTCAGTGGGCGTTTAGACCAGTTTTCAATTATGGTTGGTAAGTAACACTTTTTGAGGAAGGGGACACAGACTGTGGGGGCCCTACTTCTGATAAATCCAAAATACAGCAGCCCAGTGGTACAAATCTGGGTCAGCA
The DNA here is from genome assembly GCF_964204655.1 of Triturus cristatus. Taxonomy (NCBI): domain Eukaryota; kingdom Metazoa; phylum Chordata; class Amphibia; order Caudata; family Salamandridae; genus Triturus; species Triturus cristatus. Next base: position 472,473,273 of record NC_140580.1, on the reverse strand, counting down.
ACCTCTAAATCCCAACTATGCCAAGATAAACTCTGCTTTGCCAGTTGGCGGGAGACTGAAATATTTCCTAAAGGTTTAGAAAGAATCAATTTATGACAGATGTATGGGTTCTACAAATCATTCATGAGGGCTACTGAATAGAGTTTCTTTCTACAGCTCTGGAATATTTCTGCGCAACTCCTCTACTAATCAACCCATTAAAAAAGAAGGCTTTACTGAGGGGAGTGCTCAAATGTTTGGCGAAATGAGCAATAAAACCATTTCCTTTCAGTCATAGAGGAAAAGGAATGTATTCAAATTGTTTTTAATAAAGAAACCAGCAGAAGATTACATACCAGTGTTGGACCTGACGTCTGTGAACTCTTTTGTCCCACCCCAAAAGGTTTAAGATGCCCTCTCTGCAGCTAATCCTGCCATCCATAAAATCTTATGGAATTGCCCTGACAACCTACGCCGACGATACCCAATTAGTACTATCAGTGCACAACAACGGAGCATCTATCGCCGCCAACTTTCAGGAGGGAATGAAGGCCATAAGCTCCTGGATGTCATCAAACTGCCTCAAACTTAACTCCGATAAAACGGAGGTGATGACATTCGGGAGCTTACGCCCAGCATGGTCCCCTCAGTGGTGGCCACCTCAGATGGGTTCCCCCCCCCAACCGGTGGTCAAGGTCCGAAACCTCGGAGTCATTTTTGACAATAAACTTACTTTCATACACCACGCCAACGCTGTTGTATCATCTGCCTTCTACACTCTAAAAAAAATAAAAAAATTACTTCCTTACCTACCACAGTCCGCGGGCAAAACACTTATCAGCACATTAGTGTTCTCGAGAACCGATTACTGTAACTCTCTTCTCCTGAATGCCCAAGAACAGGTCCTCAACAAGCTCCAGACAGTACAAAACGCGGCGGCCAGAACCCTACTATCCATTCCTAAGTTCACTTCAATCTCAGCTCATATCAAGAAACTACATTGGCTTCCGGTTAGGAGCCGAATTAAATTTAAGGCTCTATGCATAGCCTATAAAACTCTGAACAATGCAGGACCACAGTTTCTAAAAAGAGCTCTCCGCCCACTGGAACAATGCAGGACCCTTCGATCTTCCTCTGCCTACCTGCTGAACGTCCCTAGGACAAGAAAGGCCAGCTGGGGAGACAGATGTTTCACAATCGCCACGGCCAAATTGTGGAACACCCTACCACTTCATATTAAAACTGCCCCCACGCTCCTCAAATTCAGAAAGAGCCTTAAAACATGGCTGTTTTCATTGTCCTAAACTCCCCCGTCACACCATCAGCGAGCTCTGTAAACATTAGCGCCGAGACACCCGTAGGGGTATTTGCGCGCTTTAAAAATTGCAATAAATAAATAAATAAATAAATAAATAAATAAATAAATCCATCAATAAAGGAATTTTTTTTTTTGCATTGTTAGATCTCCATTGCGCCTATCTTCATGTGTAGGTTCATGCAGCATCTCAAAAATACCTGAAGTTTTGTGTGCTTCAGAATCACTATCAATTTCAGGTATTGCCTTTTGTGTTGCCTTCCTCACCATGGATCTTCACCATGGTGTTAGCATCACTGGTTGGATATATTAATTCGTTTTTTTAATGTTTTATTGAGTTTTTACCTTATAACACACCCAGATTTGGTACAGAACCAGCATTGAAATAAAACAGGATATACAGAAAATTGGATGCATAGTGCCACAGAAGAAGCCCATGGGCTCCCCCAAATTAAAGTTAGACAGGGAGCAGCAAATCAACAAACAATGTCCTACGAAATCAGTTTGATGCAGTCCAAAATGATTGTATCTCTCCCTCCATGGACCATGAGCAAGATGGGCAGGGTTCTAAGAGTATTCTGCTGAAGTAGGCTCAGTCCTTCCAGAGTCTATGATGTTTCTGTGAGCATACCCTATTTAGGTATACTGGACATTCCAGACCCATCAAGTAGTCCATACCTGTGGACCACCCAATCACGGATGGGGCCATGGTTTCTTTCCATGATCTTGCAATGTCGCTCTTAACTATTATCAGTCATGACCAAAGTAGTGCTCTCTTGCATCTGTCCCCCTCTCCATGCCTTCCGTAATGTGTAAAAGAATCAGTTTGGGGTCTCTAGGAATTGTCCACCCCAGTACTGTCTCCAGGGTACCAAACACCCCCCTCCCAAATGTGTGATAAGTTTGGGCAATGCCAGAATGTATGCACTAGGTCCCAAGTGGGGTCTCCACATCATATGCAAGCTCCCGAATAAATCAGCCCCATCTTCAACAGCTGTTCCATCGTAAGGTATGTGCAATGTAGCAATTTAAAAATTCGGGATCTGGCAGGGCCCACTGCAGCATCTGGTACAGGATGGATAATTTGTGTTCTTTGATGTTGGTGATAAGGATTTTTGCCTCTAAAGGAGAGCATTCAGAGATGACTGAATCACTGAGCAAGTATGGATCAAGTGCATGTCAGAGTTGGAGATAACGGAAAAACTTGGTGTGGTGCATGCAGTAATCTGTCTGCAGCTCCTGAAAGGACTTGAGTGACCCATTATGGAGCACATCTTCCAGTGTGGATATGGCGATAGTATCAGAAAGTAAGCACGCTCCTGAGTAGGAAAGTGTCATTCGTATTGCACTCGATACGAGAGACAAGTTCTCTGGGTAAGTGAAGCAAAGTAAACGAAAGTTGATTCCAAAATCAATTCGATTTATTGAACCGTTTGTTCAAAGTAATGTTGTAGAATAATTTTCATTCTTATTCAAACTCATTAATCCAACTGCCCAATGCATTTCGGGCTATCTTAGCCCTTCTTCAGGGGCAACGCTCTAAAAGGATAAGGTAAGGAGTCAGTTTTAGCAAAAATGAAAGGTTGAAGAGTAAATTAGTTAGAGAAAGGTGCTGGAAAGAACCTGAAGTAAAAACACTGGTAGAGTGCACCGTTACGAGAGGGTGTATCATAGAAACATAAACGTAAACGATGCGTTCGCGGTGAATTATAGTGGAAAGAACCTGAAGTAAAAACACTGGTAGAGTGCACTGTTACGAAAGGGTGTATCATGCAAATATAAACGTAAACGATGCGTTCGCGGTGAATTATGGTGGAAAGGTATCTAGTAAAAACGTGAACGATACATTCGTGGTGAAGAATCGAGAACGCGTTAATCAATTGCCCTCATGGGACGATGACACGTAACTTTGAAGATAGAGTTATCAACCTCCAAACAGTAACCCCTTATAAAATCATGCCGTGACAGGAAACTAAACGTGTATTAAAGTCTACGTACATTAATGGGTGAAATGACAAGGGTGCATACGGCGTGTGAATAAACTTACGGTTGGTGATGGCAGTTAACGAATTCACGGGTAGCGAGGAAAGCCGCTTCTCTACGCTCCGGTGAGTGTAGTGGATGGTGATCACATGATAGTACAACACGTGAGTATTTAAAGACGTGAATTAGTTAAGAACGTGAATTAGTTAAGAACTACAAGGAAGAAAGACTCGTAGTTCAGATAGCGATGTAAAGCCGACAAAAGAAGGCGAAATAGTAAAATGTGCGTACGACTACTAAGTAAAAGGAAATAAAAATAACGGAAAGTAACAGCAAGAGAATAGTACGCTGAATTAAGCATAGAAAAGTTATCAAGTATCAAATGACACATCTATATAATAAACACAGGTTCATAAACATTCATAAACATTGTTGTGATGCATAAACAAAATGTGACATGAAAAAAAGCGACATAGTAAATATCCTGAAAGGAACACATGGGTAAACTTAAAAAAGTTGAGTAAGGTTAAACCATTAAATTGATCAGTAGCACGGGGTCACAAGAAGTCCAAAAGTAGATGATTCTGAGTTTGTGAATTGCGTTCATGAATGGAGACGTCAAATTTACAAAAAACATTTACTTGTTGAAATGCCCATGTGGTCTGGTCTATGTGGGTAAAACAGAGAGAAAGATTTGTATAAGGATCAATGAACACAAAAGCAATATACGAACCCAACAAGCTAAATCTCCAATTGCTACTCACTTCCATCACCATCAACACAATATTAGCCAACTGCGATTTCTTGTTCTCAAACAGATTCCACATCTAAGGGGACGAGATAACAATAAATATTTGTAGCAAAGGGAAATTTTTTGGATACATAAGCTAAATTCCACATATCCAAAAGGTTTAAATAAACGCTATGACCTGGGCTGTTTTTTGTAAATTTGACGTCTCCATTCATGAACGCAATTCACAAACTCAGAATCATCTACTTTTGGACTTCTTGTGACCCCGTGCTACTGATCAATTTAATGGTTTAACCTTACTCAACTTTTTTCATGTTTACCCATGTGTTCCTTTCAGGATATTTACTATGTCGCTTTTTTTCATGTCACATTTTGTTTATGCATCACAACAATGTTTATGAATGTTTATGAACCTGTGTTTATTATATAGATGTGTCATTTGATACTTGATAACTTTTCTATGCTTAATTCAGCGTACTATTCTCTTGCTGTTACTTTCCGTTATTTTTATTTCCTTTTACTTAGTAGTCGTACGCACATTTTACTATTTCGCCTTCTTTTGTCGGCTTTACATCGCTATCTGAACTACGAGTCTTTCTTCCTTGTAGTTCTTAACTAATTCACGTTCTTAACTAATTCACGTCTTTAAATACTCACGTGTTGTACTATCATGTGATCACCATCCACTACACTCACCGGAGCGTAGAGAAGCGGCTTTCCTCGCTACCTGTGAATTCGTTAACTGCCATCACCAACCGTAAGTTTATTCACACGCCGTATGCACCCTTGTCATTTCACCCATTAATGTACGTAGACTTTAATACACGTTTAGTTTCCTGTCACGGCATGATTTTATAAGGGGTTACTGTTTGGAGGTTGATAACTCTATCTTCTAAGTTACGTGTCATCGTCCCATGAGGGCAATTGATTAACCCGTTCTCAATTCTTCACCACGAATGCATCGTTCACGTTTTTACTAGATACCTTTCCACCATAATTCACCGCGAACGCATCGTTTACGTTTATATTTGCATGATACACCCTTTCGTAACAGTGCACTCTACCAGTGTTTTTACTTCAGGTTCTTTCCACTATAATTCACCGCGAACGCATCGTTTACGTTTATGTTTCTATGATACACCCTCTCGTAACGGTGCACTCTACCAGTGTTTTTACTTCAGGTTCTTTCCAGCACCTTTCTCTAACTAATTTACTCTTCAACCTTTCATTTTTGCTAAAACTAACTCCTTACCTTATCCTTTTAGAGCGTCGCCCCTGAAGAAGGGCTAAGATAGCCCGAAATGCATTGGGCAGTTGGATTAATGAGTTTGAATAAGAATGAAAATTATTCTACAACATTACTTTGAACAAACGGTTCAATAAATCAAATTGATTTTGGAATCAACTTTCGTTTACTTTGCTTCACTTACCCAGAGAACTTGTCTCTCATATCGAGTGCAATACGAATGACACTTTCCTACTCAGGAGCGTGCTTACTTTCTGATTATTCGAATTCCCTACTCAGGGGGATTTATTCGTTTGCACCAACTACCGACCGTCTACATTATTTGACCTGTTGAAAATTGAGTGCGCACTCTCTTTGCCCTTTGACTGCCCCTGCTGGATCTTACACTCACTCCGTGGTCCTCCCTGCGGGGCAACCGCTGCTGCAGCTTGTGCAGTCCTCTCCCTCCCGCCGCCGCGAATCTCCCGTGGCCGCAGTGTGGAGGCGAGGGCAAGAAACGGACTCATTTTCCCAGGCTCCCCGGACGCCGGAAGCGACGTCACCCCCCACGCGCCCGGAGGCGCTCTAAAACCGGCACAACACCCGGTGGAGCGGGTGCGACTCTCTTTGCCCTTTGACTGCCCCTGCTGGATCTTACACTCACTCCGTGGTCCTCCCTGCGGGGCAACCGCTGCTGCAGCTTGTGCAGTCCTCTCCCTCCCGCCGCCGCGAATCTCCCGTGGCCGCAGTGTGGAGGCGAGGGCAAGAAACGGACTCATTTTCCCAGGCTCCCCGGACGCCGGAAGCGACGTCACCCCCCACGCGCCCGGAGGTGCTCTAAAACCGGCACAACACCCCGCGTCGCGGGCTCGCGCGCGGGCTAAACCCGGGCAAAGGGCGGGCCGTCTGTGGCCGTCCGGGGCTGGCCGCGGCTGGGCTGGGCCAGACGCTGTGCAAGTGACTTATCAAAGGATCGCATTCGTGTTTACCCAGGCCCTAATACACATTTGCACCCGGTATGAACTGTGTTACGGTCATTTCTTTGTATTGTATTATTTAAGAGATAAACTGATATAACGAACTGGTTAATCCAGATTAAGGCTGTTCAGAGTGTATAGTTTTATATTTGTTGTCTCAATACCTAGCGAGTTAATATGTCTACAGCTAACAAGGAGATTGTTCGCTCTAACTGTGCCACCCTCGACAGTTACCTTGTGAAAGTAGTTGATAAAATTAACAAAGAGCGACGACTTTCTTTAGGCCGGGGGTGCCCTTTGGATTCTTTACCAGGTACTCCAAACCTACCCATTGTACCACCTATATTATTAGAAGACGGTTGTGTCAATATAGAATGCTCTGAACCTCCCTTAATTGTCTCTGTACTTGAATCAGATCCTACTTTGATCACGCCAGAACCGCCACTAGCTTTATGCTCTCCGGTTTCGAGAGTGCAGAGAGTGTTAAGATCAGGGAAGGGTGCTGCTAGGTCAACCATTCCAAAACGAGGGGGGAACCATAATAAAAAAAGATTGGACCCCCCATCTAAGTGTGCAGTGAGTAACCCACCTATTGTAAATGAAAATACTCAAGTAACATTAGACCCCAAGCAATGAGAGTTTCTAGTTAGTATAATAGAATAATAGATACTAAGTTTGATAAAATCATTTTGCCTTTAATGGATAAACTTGATACTCTATCAGAAGAAATTAAGAGACTGGGGGGGCTCCTAGAATCCCATTCGGGGACCAAGATTAACATAGTAGACCCAGTAACAGTTTTGGCATTAGAACCGAAAACTCTTAATATTCCTAATGAGAGTCTCTGTCTAAACCCTACAGTTGTATCGAACTTAGCGGCGGGTTCAAATATTCCACCTATATCTAAGGTAGTGGATAAACCTGGGAACATCGCCGTTAAGCCTAAAAATTATCGTTACTCCAGTCCTAATTTACCCCCGGAATGTGCACCATACGTGGTGGTTTTAACAAATGTTCCCCCACTTTTGGACAATGGGTCTCGTGGTAACCTTGAAAGCCACGAGTCCCTTAAGAATAAAATGGTGGCTTGGCTAAATCGAGAGTGTGGCTACCCAGTAGCCCTGTCTCATCAAATTTTAACTACTACTAGAGCCAATTGGATAGGGAATTCTCCCAAAAGTATCAGTGGCGATTGTGTGATCGTCAATTTCAGCGACCCACAATTAGCTACTACTACTTTGCTCAGAGCCACCTCTCGACCCTCAAATGACCAGGGTATTTCACTTAGACCACTGGGGTTTTTCTACCAACACGTTATGAACAAACCTTTTAATGTTTCTAATAGGTGCGGGGGCAGTGCCTCAAATGTGCTTAATAGGTTTGAGCTAGTTAATTCCAATCGATTTCAGTGCTTGAGCGGTCTAGATTGTAATGACTGACTGGTCTCTGATGTAGCGCCCCGTGAAGACGGGGTTGTACTCTGTGGCGCAGCATCAGAAAGAGTTACTTTCGGGTTGTTAAGAAATGTCAGTTCCCCCCTTGACCACTGCCCGTTAATCGATTCTGTTGAAGATTTTGAGGGGGCTAAAGGAGTATCTCATACAACCGACAATCATAGCATGAGTTCATGCTTTTCCCCCCCGGTTGAAGGTATTGAGATATCCTCTGGTCCCACAAGAAACAATTTTGTCAGTTGGAATATTGCTGGCTTAACTTCAAAAGAAGTGAGTTTGGGTTGGCCGGAGTTTATTAATCTCTTTGATATTTGCTGTTTTCAAGAAACTTGGTGTAAAAACTTTTTGGGGTATAATGGTTTCGTTTCTTATCAGTTACCTGCAACTGCATCCATTTCTGGTAGAGCCAAGGGAGGGCTTTTGGTCCTGATTTCTATCAAAATCCCCATCATTGTTAAGAAGCATGTTTTAGTGGGGACCCATGCACAAATCTTGTGGCTGTCCGAGAAGGATGGTAGAAACATTCTTTTAATTAATTTTTATAATAATATTTTTGATAGCACTAGGTATGTGGTGGTAGATGCACTGTTTAGTGCACTAGAAGATATTATCAATGGTTCTAAAGTCGTTTTTGAATTTATTTTCGCAGGGGATTTCAATACCGTAGCTTGCCCCCTCTCCAGTCACTGTCCATGTGGAATTACCGACCGCTTTGGGGATGTGGATCTCCATTTTCCTCATAATAAATATGGGGACTCTCTGAACCATCTTTTAGCGGCTTTCGACATGGAAATATTGGTTACCAAAAAAAATGACCTTGAAGAAAGTATTCCGACATTTACAGGGAGAGGGGCTAACACTGTCATTGATTTTATATGTATGTCTTCAAGCCTTGTCCCATGGAGTTTGGCTCCTAAGGTCGTGGACATTGCGCTTAGCGATCATAATTGTATAGTTTTAGAGGCTGTTTTGTGGAACAAAATATCTGTAGTTCCATCTGGGACTATAGATAGCATTGAACCACATAGACCTAATGGTATAAGGTTGAGATGGAAAGGCGACAAATCAGTAATGACGTCCGATTGTATTATTAATAGCTGCCTACCTGAAATTACCGAGATCCTTGAGCAGGATGACGTCACTGCCGATCTTGTCCAACATTTTGTCCGAATCAATACCATTATAGACCGAAAATTTACTAAATTAAGTGTTGGTAAGTCAAAACAGCAAAGAGGTTGGTTTGATCGTGCCTGTACCGGCGCTCTTAAAGAGCTTAAAGACGCTCTGGCAATCAAACCTAGAGATAGGAACCAGGTGTGTCAGCTCAGATCTAACTATAAGAACATAGTCAAGCGCAGGAAGACAGAATTACAACACGAGGCTTGGGACAAATTGACGCAGGCCGCCGAACTGAAAGATTGTTCACTTTTCTGGGCCACGGTTAACTGCCCTTTTTTAAAAGACGAGAAGGTTCCGGAGTTAACCTCTATGGTTAGCATGGATACTTGGATTTCCCATTTTTCTACTATTTTTGATTCAGCAAATTCATTGCTAAATCAAAGTGATCGATGGCCCACAGTGCCCTTGAATATTAGTCTCTCGGAGGTCTTAGGTAGCATTGCCACAAGTAAAGGTGGTAAGGCCCAGGGCCCTGATGGGGTACCCATTGATGTCTACAAGTTAGTACCGGAGATTTGGGGTCCTATACTGGTTAAAGTTTTTAATGCAGCAATCAGCTTTGGGGTACCCCCAACCTGGGAGGAATCAATTATCATACCTATTCATAAGAAAGGAGACAAGGGGGATGTGAAGAACTATCGCCCCATTTCCCTGTTGGACTCCTCTGTTAAAATTATGAGTAGGATACTCCTGGTCAGGTTGGAAGAATGGGCAGAGACCAATGGCATTTTGGCTAATTGCCAGTATGGGTTTAGAAAGGGTCGTGGGACGATCGAGCAATGCCTGAATCTCGAACTTTTGATAGGGAAATATACCCAGGCCAGAAAGGGCTCTATTTATCTCTGCTTTGCAGACTTAAGTAGTGCCTTTGATCTGGTGGATCATGCTATTCTCTGGGTCAAGCTGATTGATATGGGGGCTCCTGAGGGCCTCTTTTTTTTCCTGGCCCGACTGTACGAAAAACTTCGAACTAGTGTTAGATATGGTTCTAATGGGGAGTGCACCACTAAATTCAGGATTGGGCGGGGCATAAGGCAGGGGTGTGTTTTAGCCCCCCTGCTTTTCACCCTTTTTATTAATGAAGTGGACACTGTCCTACAGTCAGTCGTGGCCGACGCCCCCAGAGTTAATAACATTACTGTCCCGGTTCTACTTTATGCGGATGATGCCGTATTATTGTCTAGGACCCCGATAGGCCTCCAACGTCTGATGGACAGGTTTTCACAGTTTATTATATCGAGAAAGCTTGTGATTAACAAAACCAAAACCTATACCATGGAATGCGGTACTGGAAAGAATAAGCCTTACTCTTATTACATTGATCAACACAGGGTCAAAGTAGTTGATAACTTCAGTTATCTCGGAATTAACTTCTCCAAGAACTGTACATGGGCTAGCGAACATACCAGTGTTAGAGCCAAGATGGCCAGAAGCTCTAATGGGGTGTTCACCTTTGCAACTAAACTAGGTGATAAGCGAATAAGCGATATGCTTAAGATTTTCCAGTCACGATGCCTCTCTACTGCGCTTTATGGAGCGGGGATCTGGGGCTTCAGCCCGGCAGGGGGTTTACAGGTGGAGGAGAATTTTTTTTTTTTTTAATTGTTGAATGTACCTAAATCTGCCTCTAATGACTTAGTCCACAGCGAACTTGGTATCCCTTTTTTAAATGACTTGATTCTCTTAAGGCCATTATTGTTGTGGCGGTCAATCTGGCTCAAAGAAGAAACGTCACTAAATAGAGCCATCATTAATGACTGTCTCTCTGCTGATAATCATTTAAAGATACCATGGATTAAGTACATTGTTAACAGTTTCCAAGAGATCTATGGGATTAATATTAAATCTGATAGACATGGGGCCGCAGCAATTTCTAAGTCTGAAATGAAGCATATCTTTTTGCTGTGTAAATCCGAGTGTCGGATCGGTAATTGTGAATCTCTCTCTATCTGTGTGCAATATAATACCTTGAATGAACTGAAGGGATATCAGCCATATCTCACCATGGTGAACAGAGTTTCCCACAAGTTTGTTTTAACCAGATTCAGAATGGGGATTGTGCATAAATTGGTCGCATTCCCTTCTGTAAACAAGCAGCCCATTGGTTTTTGCCCCTGTGACAATTTGACTGCACAAAGCACGATGCACTTTCTTCTGATGTGCCCACTGTATGGGAATCTACGTGTAGCTTTTTTTAAAACCTATTTTTATAAAATTCGGTGTTAGGACAGTACATGATTCTTTTAAATTGCTTTTTAATCTGCATCATCCAGATATTTGCTTTTTTACTGCAACTTTTCTACTTAAAGCAATTAATATCAGGATAAGTATGAGTTTTTAAATATTTTATTCTCCCCTGTCTGTAATACATTTTTGTTTTTTTAATCATATGTTGACCATTGTGGTATCTGTAATGCTATCTTTTATGTATGTGCTTATATGGACATTTTTCTTTGCTCCAAATAAAGCCTTATGAAATGAAATGAAATGAGTGCGCACTCTCTGTTATTTCTGTTATGGCGATAGTATCCCATCAGGCAAAACAGTAGATTGCTACAACCTGCTGGAATCTGACCCCCCTCCACAGTGGCGTTTCTAGTGTGAGCCTAGTCACCCACCCCATGGCCTTTGAGGTGGCCGCCCATATGGACAGTACTACCCTTGTGGAAGCGGACAGGAGGCGCGGGGCAGGTCCACCGTAAAGTAAATGCAGGATGTTGGTTTGTTCCATAGCCCATCCCTCTACCACATATACCAGCTCACAGAACGCCCCCGAACTACCAGTCATTATTTACCAGCAGGTGAGCCGCCCTGTAGTATAATAACAGATCCAGAGTTGCTATACAACCGTCAATGACACGCCAGCAGCACTTTTCAAGGGCAATCCGGGGCCCCCCTCACCATAAAAGATCTCGAATCAAGGCTCTTGTGAAAAAGTCAAGCTCAATGGGGAAGGGGTGATTCTGGAGCTGAGATAAAAACTGCTGGAGGGATGCCATCTTGAATATGGCTGAATGTCTGAGTAAGGACAGCGGGATGGAAGACCAGAACTTCATTTCTTTTGCTAGGCCCACCAGTTGAGACCAGAGGTTGGCCTCTTGGGCACGGGCTCTATCTTCCATAATATATACTCCTAGGTATTTGAAGCCCTTGAATTTCTTGTGCCCAGGGCATGGCTGTCGGGCACTGGGCAACGGGGTAAATTGATCGTTTGGCTCTGTTTATGCAGAGGCCTGAGTAGACCCAAATATTTGAAGAATTTGGAGGGCCTGTAATATCGAGGTCATCCAGAAAAAATTTAACGTCATCAGCGTATAGGGATATCCTATCACTGATAGTGGGGGATCATTGAAAGCAATGAAATAGGGCATCCATCCTCATCCAGGCCACAAGGGGCTCAATTGCCAAGGAAAAGTTGTGAGAGAGGGGAGAGTGGACAGGTGCCTCTCTCTACATTAAACAACACTGATGAAGCTTCGCCGACTGGCACCCTCGCATTAAGGCCCATGCATAGGAGCCGCACATACCTAATGAATTTTGGCCCAAACAGGAGATGAGACAGCAAGGCAAACACATAGTCCCAGTTTACCAAATCGAACAATTTTTGAAAGTCCACTGATAGCAGAGCCTGATGTCCGAGAAGTATAGAGCTCATCTGGATCGTGTTGTGAACCCTCCATATGTTGTGTTGCATGGCCAGTTGGGGCATGAACCCAGACTGATCTGGGTGAATGAGATGGTCGATCACTCCTGAAAGCTGGTTAGTTAATACCTTGGTCTATACCTTAACCTCCGCATTTAACAGAGATATTGGTCTGTATTCTTCACATAGGGCTCCCTGAAGGTCTAGGTTTGGGGTCACCGCTATGTCCACTGCCCTAAGGTTCCTAGGAAACTCATCCCTCATTAGGGCTTTGTTAAAGGTCAGCAGCAGAAGATTGCCTGCCTGAGGACATATAAGTCTCCAAAACTCTGCAGAAAAACCTTTGGGCACCAGCATCTTCCCCAACTGCAGCTGCGCAAATGCAGGCCTCAATTCTTTGCAGCAGATCTCTTCATCCAGGGAGTCGTGATCCACTGGAGACAGGCACAGCAGTGACAGATCCACCACAAATTGCTGTAGGACAGCTCATGGACTCGCAGGGTCAGAACCATAGAGCTGCTGGTAATTCCCAGTGAAGACCTCCGCCATTGCTTCACTGCCTGTTACGTGTGAACCGTTGTACAACTCAATGTAGGCCATGGGGGCACCAAAGGCTTGTGGGGGTAATTAATCAATGCAGCGTTTTACTCTCTTTGTCCTCCCATTGGTAAATGTGACTGAGTGTAGCCATCCATACCTCGTGGGCCTTCTGCATGAGCTTCTGCGAAGCTGCATTTGCGCGTGCATGGAGTCTTGCAGGATTGAGGGTTCTGCCATAACTATGTATTGTTGTTCAAGGATGAGCACATAAGACTCAAGTTCTGCTACTGTCTGCTGGGCTCAGCACATTGCCACTTGTCATAACTGCGGAGGGTGGTCTAAGGCCTCCCCGAGAATACCCAGGGAGTATATAGACCCACCATTTTCCTTCAGGTATCTCTAACACATATGACAGCAGACCTCGCGAAACTCCTCGCTCTGGAGGCTCAAGCAGTTCATGCATCACCCCACCGCAGATCGTCTCGACCCCCAGGCAAGGTCCGCCCGCATTACCAGCGAGTGATCACACATCTCCCTCACCAATATTGGGACAGCGAGTACTCGATGACCGTCCCGCAGGAGGAGCAGAAGCTAGTCCGGTCTGCTGAGGGCTTCTTGAGCAGGGGTCTGACTTCTGTGCATTTCCAATCTTTGGGAAAGGTGCCCGTCTTGAAGGTGCTGTTGATGGTGCATCGTAGTTCTGGGGAGATGGCGGCTCTATGGTAGATGTGCGGCGGGTAGTTGTCCGTAAGGGCCCCTGAGTGGATGCCTTTCATGGTCAAGATGGTGTCTTCGTTGGTGACTGGGGTCCAGGAGGAGACGGTAGGCTGGCTGGCGTTGCTGGAGAGGGGGGTGGTGTTGGAGTCCAGTGTCTGGTTGTTTAAGTGGTCGTAGAGGCCCTTGATTTTGAGATGGAAGTAGGATCCGAGCTTGCCGCAGAGGTCCTGGGAGAGGGTGATGTCCGTGGTTTCATTGGGGGGTTTGGTGAATTCCATGAATGACACTGAAGAGTTACTTGGAGTTGCTGGAGTTGGCGAGGATCTTGTTTTTGATGAAGGTCCTTTTGGTGGATCTGATGCGTAGGTGGTATTCCGTCATGGCTTTTTTGTATGTGGTGCGATCTTCTGGCGTTTTGCTGTTTCTCCAGGTCTTCTCGAGACGTCTGCAGGTGTGCCTGGATTCTTGGAGGTCGGTGGTGAACCAGGTGGCCTTCCTGGGGCGATGTCTGTCGGAGTTGCGTAGGGCTGTGAGCTCGCCTGCGCAGTTGGAGAGCCATCTGTGGATTTCTTTAGCTGGGAGGTTGGCATCAGTCGAGGTGGTGGGGGCATGGCGGTTGAGGGCGGAGTTGAGTTGCTCCTCCGTGATTTTGCTACAGTTCCTTCTTGAAGGGCTCGGTGCAGGTTTGGGGGTGGTGGGTTTATCGATGTTGAAGTGCACGCAGTGGTAGTCCGTCCAGGGGGGTTGCTTGGTGTGACAAAATGGATGCTGTTACCTCCTGCGAAGATGGGGTCAAGGGTGTGTCCTGCCTTGTGGGTTAGCGTGGTGACAAGCTGTTTCAGGTCGATGTTGGCAAGGTTCTCCTGGAGGGTGGTGGAGTTGGGGTCACCGGGGTTGTCGAGGTGAAAGTTCAGGTCTCCGATGAGTATGTAGTCCATGGAGGCGATGGTGTGGGGTGCGATGAGGTCAGCGGTGGTTGTGGCGAACAAGGTGCGAGGTCCGGCGGGTCTGTAAGCGAGGGTGCCACGAAGTGTGGTTCTGGGGTTGGTCTGGATCTGGAAGTGAAGGTGCTCGGTGGTGGAGAGGGAGTCTTTTGTGGTGAAGGTGGAGAGTTTGAGGGAGCTCTTGAGTGCGATGGCGAGTCCTCCTCCTGGGGGGTTTGGGCGGTCTATCCTCTGGATCTTGTATCCGTTGGGGATGGCGGTGGTGGTGGCGATGTCGGGGCGAAGGAGGTGTTGGTCCAGGTTTCTGTAAAGAAGGCAACGTCTGGTGAGAGGGTGTCGAGGAGGTCCCAGATATCAATGGCGTGTCTGTGCAGGGAGTGCAAGTTGAGGAGGATGCACCTCAGGGTTTCAGAGGTGTTGGCGTTCGGTGCGGGGTGGTGGCCATGGGGGTGCTGGTGGTGTTGAAGATTTGACGGCAGTGATGGCAGGAGAACTGTCTGTGGGTGGTGCTCAGCGTGGATAGCTGGCAGTTGTTGTTTCTCCTGGGGTTGAGTGCGAGCAGGGCAGCTCTGTCGTAGCAGTGGGGGGGTCGGTGATCCAGGGTCCCTGGCGCTGGTCGCGGTCGGGTCGAGGACGGGCGCAGATGGGTTCACATTCTGAATCACTTAGCTCAGGAAATTTGTCTTTGAGCAGAGCAGAATCTATTATCCCTAAATGCTGTTTATCTTCCACAGAGGGAAAATGCTGTGGCAGATCATCTCTGCAGAATGTTCCTCCAGTATCAGCTTTGTCATTGAAGAAGCAGATATTTCTGCAGTTGGTCTAAGAGATTTGGCCTCCCACAGATAGATTGGTTTGCTTCGTCAGAAAATGCACATCTACCCAGGGTCCACAGAATTACATCCTCCCAGAGAGCTAGCGGGGTGGACGCAATGGCTTTCATACGGACAGAGGAGCTTCTAGGTGCATTTCCCCCATTCACCTGATACAGAGAACTTTACAGAAGGTGAAGTACGAAGGGGCGAACCCTCTTTTCATAGTCCCATGCTGTAATCGATGGCCATGGTATCCATCTCTTCTTCAACTGGTGGTTTGTCCACACTGGAGAATCCCATTAGAACCATACCCATTAGACACACCCCAACAGTTATTTCCACAGCTACAGAGGCTTCAGTTAGAGGCATTTTGAGAAACTGGGCTATTAGTTGCGGTGGATGGGAATCCACCACAAGTAATAATGTAACTATCGTGTTGGGGCAAGTAAAGGCTTCAGCAATTTAAACCTGAACTCAGTCCCTAGTATCTGTGGCACAGAACAGACAGGCTTAAATTAGGAAAGTGTGTAAAGCATTTAGAAATACCAAAACAGTGAGAAAGTTGAAAGCACTACACAATAAAAATCCCACCCCAATTTATATAAATAAAGAATAATTTAATAAACAGAATAGCACCAAAATAACAAAAGTCCAATACACCGACCAAGTTCACCCTGGTCCTATTTTATACCTTGGGGCTTAGTCTTGAATATGGAAGTCAATGTCCTTCAGCAAAGCAAGGAAGCAGGCTGTATCGAAGAATGGCTCCACGACATCAGATCAGAATTGGATGAGATCCCGGTAGTCATTGGTTTAGGCAGGAAAATCTCTGAGTGGAGAAATTCTAAATTCGTGCCCAGTGAAGTCTTCTAACCGGCTAGATACTTTGGTGCCTCCACACGGTCAAGTTCTTCACATTCAGAATTAATCACTTTTTTGAAGCTCAGATTCCTCCAGCGGGGCAAGGATGCATGATGCAGGGAAAATGGCTCCACAAGGCGGGATATCTTCTTCACGAGGTCCCCTGAAACAGATTGGCTGATTTGGAAAAGTTCTGAGTTGGATAAACCTGAATCTTCAGTCCAGCGGCAATGCACTTTGGTTCAATTGGCTTGGCAGGTTTTTCACGGTTCTCTGGTGGTCTTTGGAACCAAATAATTTCTAAGTTCCAGGATTTTCATGATGTTAGGAGCCGTATACTTTGACACAGTGCAGGGTCCCAAGACCTCAGGAACAACACTTGGGAGTCAAGACTCACTTCACTAGAAGACACCAGAAGGCTCCAGGGCAAGTCCAGTTGGAACTGGTCTGCTGTGCTCTTCAAGGAAAGGCTTCCAGCAGATTTTCTGTCCCTGTGGCTTAAAAAGAGATCAGCCAACTGTCCTTTGGAGTGCACATCTTTTTTCAGAGTACAAGTGAGAATAGGTCCAGTCCTTCACATCTCCTCATAGGTCTAAAACAGCAGGTTCAGTCCTTCTTCTGTTCTTCCAAAGGTCCAAAGTATTCTGAAGGAGGTGCACAGGGGTGCACCATTTATGACTGGCACTAGTTTATGGGTAGGAGTGACACCTGGCCGCTTGCAAACCAATCGGAAAAAAGTTCCCTGGGGCAGCCTTACCTACTTTTGTTGCAGTTCCTGTGTCCCCTACTGCAAACAATCCCACAGACCTCCCCCCTGCCTAAATCCAAGATGGTGAAACCCTTCTCCACTTGTGCAGAGCCTGTGTGCCCACCTGAGTAGTGTGGCCGTGGAACACCTCATTCAGGGCTTGGCACTTAGGGGACTGAAGATGGAGGTTAATGTAAATCTGCATTCAGAGGGTTTAAGAAAGGAAAATGTCACTTTATAAAAGTATATTTTCCTTAATATGTATGATAAATCCAACTTCTCTGGTGAATTGGACTTTTAATAGATATTACAAAGAATGAAAGGTGTTTCAAATCCGAGTGTATCCCATTGTTCTTCTATGGAGCAGCCAGCCTTGCTACATTAAAAATATCTTTTAGGTGCTAGTCATTATAAGGACCTGTTTAATATTAACTTTCCACATGTCCTACTTTTAACTGCACTGAACAAAGCCTTATATGCTATAAGGCCTATGTACAACACAATATTTAAATGGAAGTTTTTTAGGCCTGTCTAAAGGGTTTATTTTGATAGGTTTACTAGCAGTTTTTAAACTGCTACAGTCAGGCTAGAATGGTAGTCCTGAAGCCCTGTTTTCTCTGTTGCTGTAGGAGATGGAACAATTGGTGCTTAAGTCCCTAGTGACATATAACTTACATGCAATGGATGCTCTTTGTACCATATACTAGGAACTTAAATGTAAGTTATGTATGCGAATCATGAATGTAACCAATTTGGACATGTTTTAGGGGTCAGAGCACATGCGCTGGGACCTGGTTAGCAAATTCCCAGTGAACCTTCTAATGCTACTCTTAAGTAGATGACTAAAGTTGTCTATATTTTCAGCATACAAGTCTCAGGGGGAGTGTATTCCTAATGTGATTCAGGGAATTCGACCAGAGGATTGGCGGGGTCCTGGGCGTCCCCAAACAATTTGTTTGAATCCTCACAGTTTGGTGTAATAGGTGGTAGCAAATCGGTTGCTTTTGGTGCTTCCATGTTGAGCTCAGTAGAAAATCATTGATGATGTTAATCATGATTGTATGACTTTATAATCTAAATAAATATATATATATTGTGTACTTGGGTATCAAGCTCATTGAGGTAAGGACTGTGAGGGGGAATAGGGATGAGGTTGTATTGCCCAGTTATTTGCTCTAATCTTCATTACTTGGAGTTCCACGTTTCCCCATCACCATCCAGCTTCTTATCCCCCTCCATCCCTTTGACTCTAGGCTTCAGATTGCTTGGGTATTAAAGGAAGTAAGGGGAGTAAAGTGTTGCCTAATAAAAGGGACAAATGAAATAGGAAACCATCTTGGAGGGATGAGAAACATATAATCTCAAACTTGGTAACTAGTCTAGTGGGAAGAGCTAATGCTTATTGAAGTAAGGACTGTGACGAGGAACAGTAGAGTTCGGAGTAATTTAAGATTCACTGCGGTTATCAGCTTGTTGGAAAACATATCACCCATTTTAAATGAAAACATAATAAACATTTAAACGCAGGTTACTGCTTCAAATCATGAACGCCTCTGCGACAAAAAAACAGATGTGGATAATGCACTCAGTAATACACATTTCGTATACTATATTGCTTAAATATTTTTCAATGACTATCAGCATGGATCTTGTCACGCACTCTGCTAATTTGGCGCTTCTATTTTAAGGTCTTGGACGATCTGGGAGCATATATTTATCTTCTGGGTATTTTCCGAGATACTGTAACATCTGTGCCTGCATTTTTTCATTTCACATTTATTATTGTGCTTTTCCAAAGCAGAAAACATCATTATGGGACGAAAAAGGCCGCGAAACGGTACATTTCAGAAAATGGCTGGCGTGAATATAAACTTTTAGAAATCGTGTTATGTTGTTTTCCTTTTTTCCAGCCACAACATTATTTTATCTGGGGATTTGTGTGCAGCAGCTGCGTGCAACCAAGTGGAATTGGCTTAGAGCAGGGCCATTTCTGTTGTTTCTGTAGCACGCCTGGAAGGGAACTCAGGCGCTCTTGAAATTCATGCCCGACAGCGCCCCAACGCTTCCCTTCCACGTAGACCAGGAAAGGTAACATTTTACATACGCCAGTGCTTTAACTTAAAACCCATTACAGTGGCAGCCTACAAAGAAATACACCAAAGGAAATGGGTATGCGGGCGGTTAACTGCCATGTCCAATGCTTCGCCTTTCCGGAATACATGAACCAAATATTTCTCAACTGCAGTTCGAAGTCAGCTGGAGAATCTTTGTCATCTCGGAAGACAGGGCGATAACGCTATGTTTTGAGGTCGGCCATTTTGCTTTTTCTTTCAGTGTGACCCACTTGCAGTATGTTTATCTCTTGCGTTCATGTTAATCCACTCGCTACGTGCCCGTCATCCCTATGAATTATGACATTGCATGTCTATTTATTCCACTTTTTTCAAGCTTTGGAAAAGCTGGAACATGTTTCTCATGAAAAATAGAAAACGATTTTAAACCAAAGCATATTTTAGCTTCTACAAATCATTTGTCATCTCTTGTGATCTTCTTTGTCGCTTTCTGTTAGTTAGGGTAAATCACAAGGGTTATCATGTTTCCCTTAACTGACTTGTTATGATTGAGGATAATGTATGTGTATCCATGGTAATTTTCCACTGTATTTAGGTCGAGATGAAGGGACTTCACAACTGTGTTGTCCATAAGCAGCAGAAAATTAGCCATTCGTTAATTAAAATACTTACCCTGAATTGAAATTTTCTTAAAAAAACATAAGGAAAACGTGCAAGGTGTTCTTCGTAGTCTGTAAAATGTGGATATAAGAGAACTTAAATGCGTGAAAAGGATGTCACGACAACGCCTTTAAAATCTATTATGAATGTAGCTTATTCTCATCAATGAATAATGATCTCTGAAGTGGTAAGACTGAAGATCTGTACAAGATGTATAAGAGCCCAGGAAAATTGGACACAGCCAAAAACAGCTTTAGTTTCCAAAGGGCACGCGCATAATGCTGGAGTATCTTATTACATACAAAAACATGATGGGATAACCAATGACATACAGAAGGATTCCACCTCCACAATGACACAGCAAAACAATACAATTACCCGGCATATAACCTTCCCTTCAGAACACCACTAGCAGAACACATTCATGATGATCATACTTTTACTAAAGACAATGATTGAGGCATATGGAAGCACTTCCACACACTACTTGACAAAGAAAATCACACCACCACATAGTCACTCAGCCACATTAGTATTTTACATGGTCTCCTACTTACATTACTATCACCACTAAAGGAGACAGTCATTTGATTTGAATCCTGGATTTTTAACACCCATTACATATTCCATAACACAATCTAGCACTCGCACCAGCATGGATTTATCAAACACATTTCCATCATTTGGTTAATTTCCAACTCTCACAACCTTTAATAGTTCTTTAAACCTTAGAAGACGTTGTTACCTTGTTACGTCATGCTTTTCCTGTGTTCTACGTGTCCCCTTTCCACAAAGAATATGATATTGCACTGAACGTTGGTATGTTAGTTGAAGATTATATCTGACAGGTGCACTAGAAAAGACGACTAGAGATCCAAATAAGCTAAATGCATCAATTTCACTTTAATCCAATCCACCTTTTCAAATCAATTCATAATATCCTTCAGAACTCGATTCTCTGTTGGTTTTACAAATTTCATATCCCTACACTTCTCGGACTGCCTCCCGTCAGCACCCGCTGCCATTTCATCATGGTATATGCTTCTCTACCCTTCATCAACACGAAGTATGACTTCAACAGGACTCTTGATTGCCAAGCCAAAACCAGGGGTGGGGGTAACATGCATAATTTGGTGTAGTGTAAGCATGCAAAAATACAGCAAAATTACGCTGTGTTATGTGGGACTACACAAGGAGCTTAACCCTGCATTTAGCAGTGTTTCCTTAGTGTAAAATACACCCCCAGGTCCAAAATGAGAGTGAGGATGCATTTTGCGCTAAGAAAATACCAATAAATGCAAGAGAACAGGAACAGAAGCAGCCAGCAGCTGCTCAGACTCTGTTCCTGTGCTCTTAGGTAGTAATTGTGTGCCAAATTACTCCAAATTAGGCAAACAGGTGTAATCATGTAATTTTCACTAATTTTGCATCACAAGAGTAATGCATAATGAACACAATTACTCCGATTACTCTGGCATAATAAAACTTTTACCCAGGCCTAGTCAAAACCAGCTTTATGACAGCACCCTGTTCTTGATTCTATATCAACATGAAGTGCATTGCTTCCTAGAAGTTCCACCTCCATGGTGGTTTCGTTTTCCAAATGCCCACCTTCCCCAACCTTCATACCCTACTCTGTCAGTTTAGTAACCCTGAAACTGTTATGAAGGGTCTGATTTACAGACTCCACTCCAGTCTCTTGGTTTTCGGCTCCAAAACACCTGTCTCTCCCACAAAGTCAGATGTACTACATCTTCAAACACTTTTTTGTAACTCTCTACCATTCTGGGGTTGATACATGTAGATGAAAATGTGTTACTGACCATGCTTCTCCCAATATCCCATATCAAATGAAGGGGGAAATAAGAGTAAATTCCCAGAGGGGGATCCGTCCTCCTTTTTACCTATAGGTCAAAAAAAGGTGAATCCTACTTTGTACATAGGGGCCTATTACGATGTTGTTCGTAAGACATCCTCGGTTTGAATTCCGACCAGATGATTTTGATTCAGCCGGTTGGAATTGAAACCAGACTTTCATTCCAGCTGGCTTACGACGAGCTCACAGAGTCCGTCGGCCAGTCCAAACTGGCCTGTAATCTGAATGGATGGTAGTTTACGCCATCCAGATTACAATGCTCGGTTTGCAGCAGGGTTTCCATGCTGGCCTTGCCAACATGCAAACCCTGTCGGAAAGTGTGTTTGGGGGTTCCTGCAGGGACCCCTTTTCTTTTCGGACTCTGGTTGGTGGCCGAGGGGTGCCCCCTGGTAATCCCTGTACCCCATGGCAGGCATTAAGGTTTCCACCATGGGGTGCGGGGATTAACACCACCTCACATTTCCCTATGGGAGCATGTACTACGGCTAGTTTACGGCCGTAACACATGCTCCCATAGGGAAATGTCGGAACGTGACCGCACCATGTGTGGTCCCATCATAATGAGACGGGCAGGACGGGCTGTCGGTCCTGTTTCTAAGAAGGTGTCGGGTGGAGTCTGCCCGACATCATATTAAGCCCCTCACTACTAAACCTCCTCCACGTGGAAAAAGCTCACAGCTTTTTTTTGTATAACCCTCACCCACCAGGGTTACCCCTTAGGGGCATGCTTCATCATAGGGTTCTTCCTGTTCCACTGCGGAACGGGGCATGGTGCTACCAGTGGAAGACAGGAGAGCACTGAATAGTAAGTACCAAATGATGGATTGATAGGAGTTGCAGGGGTTTATTTTGAAGTGAGTTAAAATACCTGCCTTGTAGGAGGGCTGTGCTTTATTCCGTACTCCAGATGGTATGATTAAAAAGGAAAGAAAGGAAGAAGGTATTCATGTTTTTAATGACCCTTCCTTCTACCAGGTCTACCTGGCGGGTGAGGGTCATACAAAAAAAGCCTTTTGCTTTTTCCACCTGCAGGATTTTTAGCACTAAGTACGGAGAATGGCTCCCCTTTTTCTCCCAATATTCCTTCATCCTTTTTTTTTGTGGAGGGTTTACATAGCACAAACTTGGCCTAAGAGCAAAAAAACGCTTTACATGAAATCCATTACAGGTGAACCACATTACACTTTTCTTTTATCTCCATTTATATAAATTGCATTCCACTATCATTTATTAACTCTGATCAATAACCCTCCTAAAAAAATAAATACTTTCCCTAGACACTCCACTACCAGGTTGTTATTCACATGACAGTCAAATTTAAAATTTAGCCAATGTGAGTGATAGTCCATTAGCCAATATGGCATGCTTGATTTTCCAAAAGTAGCACAAGATACAGAAATATCAAAGACAATCTTATTGAATAGCGTTTACAGAATCTCCAGCTTCTCTGTTGGGTAGATTATTGTAAAGTGAGATTTAGCACTCTTTACACATGTAACACATTGCCAAACCTTATTTTTCAGACATTTGTCTGATCTTGGTCACCAAGAATTTGCCCTCCCTCGCTTCTTCATAGATTCTGTGCTGCAATGAACATTGTGAGGCAAATCTACATTTTTCCCCTACACCTCTTGGAAATACAAGTACTTCCACCGCTCTTAGAGCACATTTTTGTGCAACTTATTTAACCACATGCAATCTTCTTTGCATTTAAGACTCAAGGTCTGTTTGATTGCCCTCATCAAACTGTCTTTGTGCCAAACACCATCCTTTTTGATGTTGTGCTGAAGCCAACCCACCCCTGAAAATCACATCTTGTATTTCTCAATTTTTATGACTAGGAAATTGTTCCTCAAAATCTTCAACTCTTCAAGCAAAGTTTCATTATGCTCCTATTTATCATGATCATACATCAGCATCTCATCCTAAAAGACCAAGGGGCAGATTTACAAGCCCCCTGCGCCACCACTACATCACTTTTCATGACTTACTGGTGGCGCAGGGGGCCCCTTCATATTTACAAGGAGAGGAAAAGCCACCCTGCGTGACTTTTCCTCTCCTCGTAAATATGGCCCCTTCACACGCAGCACTGTGCGTGGAAGGGGCGTTCCATGGGTGTTGCTGTGGGTGTTCCCACGCAACACCCATGGAACAAGACACATCTCCATATTTACGAGAAATCGTAAATCTGGAGATGCGTGTGAATGCTATGCCACCCTAGAGGTGGCGTAGCGAGGCGCAACGAGGAGAATTTTTTTCATTTCTCCTCGTTTTTTCGTCTTTCAATGCGTGCTGCATTCTACAGCACGCATTGAAAGAGGAAAAAGCCTCTTGTGATTGTTTTTGTGTAGGAAGGTATCCCTTCCTGCACAAAAACAATCTCCCCACGACGCAGGCATCCTTGCACCATGATGCAAGGGTGCCTGCGCCGGCGCATGGCTGCAGTTTGTGCGCCAGCACAGGGGAAACACAGAGATGCGACATATTCTTGTAAATATGTCGCATCTCTGTGCTTTCCAAAATAACGCAGCACGGCGCAGCAAAATGACTTGTTGCACCGTGCTGCGTTACTTTATTGTAGATCTGCCCCTAATTTTTTTTATTCTGTACATAGCTGGTGCGTTTCTCTTTGGAACACTACATATATAGTTGTATATCGGAACCCCACATGCATTTAGCCAGCATGCTTTTACAACGCAGTCACTACAGCAACGTTACCACGCATTACTTTACCACGCAAGTCGTTACAATGAATTGCTTTAGGGGGTGCTGGACTTTGGAATAGTAAAAACTACTATTCCAACTCCGGTCTACACAATAGTAGGGAAGGTGTTGGACTTAAAAATCTAACACCAGTCCAACAACGCACCCCCTAAAGCAAGTCGTTGTAATGACTTACGTGGTAAAGTAACGTGTGGTAACAGCGCGTTCGGGGTAGTGACTGCATTGTAAAGGCAGGTCATGGCTGCGCCTGCGGGGTAAAGGATGTTTCCCCTACATACACAGTTGCAAATTCACAGGGCATACACTGAAACGTGTAGGTGTCCTCAGACATTATTACAAAGTCTTTGAATCTTCATTTAGGGCAAAGCAGTAGGTGCTGACAACAAATTTTGTTTGGTGAGGGACAGTCTACTGACAAAACTGCTGCTGCAATCTATATCTGAGTGTGCACTTTGAACTGTGAGACAACTTAATTTAACAAGCATTGGCATAGCCAATAGGTCTCGCCTTTGGGACCTTATAAGTGTTTAGCCATGCAACAGTTGCATAACTAAACACTTATAAGGTCCCAAAAGCGAGACCTGTTGGCTATGCCAATGCTTGTTTTAACTGCTGCAATCTATTGAAACCTATCGGAGAACATCAGAGCGGCCGTTCGGCCACGAAAGTGATCACGATCAAACATCAAAGCGGCCGTGCAGCCGCAAAAGTGAAAGTAATCACGGTAAAGCGCCGCGCGCTCAAGGGCTTGTTATTGGAGTCTCCATCAGAAGATTTTATGCACACAATGGGCGCTAAATGCCATTTTTGGGCTCCACAGTTGGCGAAAAGCCCATTAGGCCGAGGATGAACATCGGTGCAACCCTGAGACTTCCAGCCTTGAACTGAGGTTCAGATTGCTAAATTACTCCTAGAACTGCCTTCACAATAGCAATCTAGACCTAGGTGCCGATTACGATCCTGTAAAAAATTTCCCCGTACGACTCGTATCCGGTCTTTTTACCGTACGAATCGTACAAGTGCCGTAAAAACTGCCAACTACGATTCGCATGGGAAAAAGTCCATACGAATCGCATTGGGAATAATTCCCCACACGTCCTCGGGTCGGAAAATGTGCCCGACACGTCCCCGAACGAATTACCGTACAAATGTGAAAAGTGAAATCCGACCGCGGAAGTACGATCCATCCCATGCGTCCGATGTTACAACCGGATGGAAAAAGCACCGTCCGCACCGAACTCCCATAGCAACCATGGAGACATGTGCCCGCATACGTGCCCAACACTCCCCCCAGCCCCCGTATGTACGCGCCCAACCACCCCCCCAGCCCTCCTATGTACGAGTCAAACCCCCACCCATGTATGTACACCCGTGTATGTACGAGTCGAACCCCCACCCGTGTATGTACACCGTGTATGTACAAGTCGAACCCCCACCCGTGTATGTACACCCGTGTATGTACGAGACGTACCCCCACCTGTGAATGTACACCCTTGTATGTACACCCGTGTATGTACACCCGTGTATGTACAAGACGTACCCCCACCCGTGTATGTACGCCCCCGTACGTACGGCCTGTACCCCCACCCGCATATGTATGGAGCGTACCCCCACCCCAACCCTGTATGTACGGCCCGTACCCTCACCCGCGTATGTATGGAGCGTACCCCCACCCCAACCGTGTAAGTACGGCCCGTACCCTCACCCGCGTATGTATGGAGCGTACCCCCACCCCAACAGTGTGCGTACGGACCGTACCCCCACCCGCGTATGCATGGAGCGTACCCCCACCCCAACAGTGTACGTACGGACCGTACCCCCACCCGCGTATGCATGGAGCATACCCCCACCCCAACAGTGTACGTACGGACCGTACCCCCACCCGCGTATGCATGGAGCGTACCCCCACCCCAACAGTGTACGTACCGACCGTAACACCACCCCCGCATGTATGGAGCATACCCCCCACCCCAACAGTGTATGTACGGACCGTAACACCACCCCCGTATGCATGGAGCGTACCCCCCACCCCAACAGTGTACGTACGGACCGTACCCCCACCCGCGTATGCATGGAGCGTACCCCCCACCCCAACAGTGTACGTACGGACCGTTACACCACCCCCGTATGTATGGAGCGTACCCCCCACCCCAACAGTGTACGTACGGACCGTACCCCCACCCGCGTATGCATGGAGCGTACCCCCACCCCAACAGTGTACGTACGGACCGTAACACCACCCCCGTATGTATGGAGCATACCCCCCACCCCAACAGTGTATGTACGGACCGTACCTCCACCCGCGTATGCATGGAGCGTACCCTCACCCGCGTATGTATTGAGCGTACCCCGACCCCAACAGTCTAAGTACGGAGCGCACCCCAGGCCCCAACACCAGCACCTTCACCCAACATCGCGCATGTACGAGTCGTACCAAGCCAGAGACAAGGACAGCACTGTACAACAAAATGGCCGATGTACACACCGTACACACGCTAAAAACACACGTACACAACCAGGACAAAGCAAAACAACACAAGAAGACTCTATTCGAATCGCACAAAGCCACAAAACATGTCCAACAAGCACAAATACAACACATTCACTGACCTGCAACTGCCAAACTCCCAAACAGAGGCCCAAAACACAACCACTCCTTATAACACACCCACCCAAAGTTCAAACACAGCCACACCCACCAATGGACCAATAAAAAGGGCCCACAGACACAAACCATGAGCCTTTGCAACAGACTCACTGCTGCCAGACCCCACAGACAACCCACAGCACCATACTTGAACCTTTACTACACCTTACACTTGCACACCTTCACACAACCACCTTCACAAACACCCCCTCATCACATTCACACACACACCTGCACAACCACACCCACACACCCACAACCATCCACACCCACACCCCCCACAACCATTCACACCCACACCCCTCACCATGCCCACTAACAAGAATCCAAAGTTCACTAGCCAAGAGTTGGAGGTCCTTGTCGACGAAATCCTCAGAGTCGAGCCACACCTCTTTGGAACATTGGTCAGACAGACCAGCATTTCCAAAAAAACAGCCATGTGGCAGACGATTGTCGATGCTGTGAATGCTGTTGCGTCCACCAGAAGGACCAGGCATGAATGCCAAGCCAGGTGGTACGATCTGCGGAGGAGGGTCCGAGCCAAAATGACCGACGACCACAACCAGGCCAACATCACTGGAGGAGGGCCGCCCCGCAGACGCGTACAATACCATCCCTGGGAGGAGAGGGTGATGGCCATACTGCCGGTGGTGGCAGTGGACGGAGTAGAAGGACTCCGAGAGCCTGGTGAGTACACAAACAACTCACCTCACATGGGGGGAACGTCATCCACAACCAAACTCACAATCATGCACGCAACCACCCCAAGCTATCGCATGACTCAACCACACTCCATAAACACGCACATGCCACTAGCGCCACCATGCCCCATGCACCCAGCTGGACAATCCCAAGTCACAGGCCACAGAAAACACCAACACAAGACACGGTAACCCAGATGGCGGGAGTGTGGGCCTCAAAAATCACATAGTGCAACTCAGAAGCAGACAACAATGCCCTCTGCCCATATGGCCTAGGTCACAGCCAGACAAACAGTGTGTCCCCACACAGGAAAGACTTGCCAGCAAATGGTGGACGCCTTGCATTAAGACATGGGGGTGAAGGCACTTTTTGCACATGACAGCAGCTAATGAACAGCCAACACTGTGAAAGAGTGGCAGCACACACCACCACAGCAGCAGCGCAGACACAGACACTACACCCAATGGGTGCCTGGAGATCAGAAACAAACTCACATGAACAGCCAAGGGCCATTCAAAGATCTGCAAAAAGTGTGTGCCTAGGAAGCTGGCCTGAGGTGACAGAGGGTGACACACAGAGGGAGGGAGAGGGGGAGAGCGAGGGAGGGAGACACAGGGAGACGGACAGAGGGAGGAGGCTGACACAGGGAGGGAGGGAGAGGGGGACAGAGAGGGAGTGAGAAAGGGAGACACAGGGAGACCAATTCAGCCTTGGGTGGTGTGGGAATGTCTAATCGTCAGCAGGTGGACTGCATGCATGTAGACAAGGGTGGCCAGTGCCTGAATCCCCCTCTCTTCTCCATGGCAAAACACTGGGCCATGTCTCAACCTGTGCACGAGCACAACGCCAGCTACCTGCATTATATAAGTGTGTGGAACAACTCCATGTGCCCACGTACAGTGCAACACGGAAGGCGCCAATGCATGGCTCGCCACACCTGCTCACTCCACTGCTGACTGCAGTCACAATTGACGCAGCAAGTAAGACTGTGTCACACATAGGTAAAGTCTCAAAAGCTGTAGCCAAGGGACATACCCATGCACAAGTGCACTGTGAGTGGAATGCAAGACATATCCAAATACCCAGTGGAAATGTGCCAACTTTGAAACGAATGAAACATGGATGTAGCATGGAACAAAAATAACATTGTCTCTCTCACTCACAGGTCAACGTCGTGGATCACCCCCCAACACTGGGGGGGAAGACTCACAGGACCCGGCTCTGCGGGATGACGATCCCACCGGCAGCGATGATTCTCACCACTCTGTGGACGACCCCGACCAACCTGGCCCCTCTGGTGTCCAACCACTTGCAGCACCTGCGTCAGGTACAACTGGGCCAATCACCACCCCCACTCCTGCCACATCCCAGGAGACACCCAGTATCCCTGCCCCACCACCACAACGCAGCCAGGCTGACCAGGAGGGACACGGTGTACCGGGCACCCAGGAGGAGGCAGGCGACAATGCTAATGCCACCCCTCAGGGGTCCCGGAGACCCGATGTGCCGACAAGGGCAGGCCAGGTGCAAGTGGGCAGGGGTGGTGGGAGTGGAGGACGGCGGAGGCGCGAGCCTGGCCAGTTGGCTGCGGAAACGGTATATTCCCATGTGCGAAACATCCTGGACACATACCGGCAGGACATCACCGGCATGAGCCAGGTTGTGTCCACCCTCAACGAGATGTAGGGGACCCTCGAGGAGATCAAGACCCAGCAGGCCCAGCAACATGCGGAGCAACATGCCTGTCAACTGCGACACCAAGGGCGGATGGAGGACAGACAGGCTGAGATCGTGACGGTGTTCACGGGAATTCACCGACAACATGGGCAACCCTCCCTGTGCCACCAGGCCAAGAACATCACCACCCACAGGGAAGGATCAGGAGGAGGAGGAGACATCCGACGGAGCATCCCAAACATCGTCACGGCCTGCTTTTGAGGGTTCCCGCAGGAGGGCGGGTCGTCCACGGAAAAGACCGTGAGGGTCGGCGCAACAGCACCATCTCCCAGGACACCTGGCCTGGCACCTGGCCCACTGGACCAACAGCAGCACATCAGCAAAAGACATTCTCTGCCACATGGACTTGCTGGTACCTGTCTGACCAATGTTGACAAAGACTGTGGCATGGACTCTGATGATTTCCAATGGCAAGGACACCAACTCCCCCAGTGAACTTTGGATTCCACACACCCGAAAAGCCCCTTCTCGTCATTACCCCCCCCCCAACACGTACCCCAACACAAATAAAAAGTTACACGATAAAGAGATGATGCCTACATTTTGCATTATTACCGTACATGTGTCTTGTAAAGTCTAACCATGCCTGAGTTCTCATATGACTTCAACCATCCATACCCTGGGGCCTGAGTCTGGCACAGGACACACATGGCTCACAATGTATTAGGCAAGACAGACATGGAGCACCATACACACCCGTGATGGGCTCAACCAGCTGAGGGGGTGGCCGCACAACCGTGCCGACAGACATATTGAATATAGCAACAGTCATGCGCAGAGGTCAGGGATCATGTGGAGTGTCCTGGGGGGCACCCAGGTATGTGTAGACAGGTGGCAGAACCATGTCCTGCAAGCTTGAGTCAGGTGGATGCAGAGAATGGTGGCCTGGCCAACGTTGGATGCATGGGGATGGCACATGTCACAATACCCACACAGTCATGGACATCATGCACAATACAGAGTCTAATCCCACACAAACAGCTTGCATCTTGCTACTCTACACATAGACACATAGCCACTATCACGGAAAACCATGCCAGACATGCCGTATGCACCGTGGCAACACACCAGCATTGACTGAGAAGAGGCACCTTGGAGGCATAGGGACACCTTTATTAGTCATGTATTCCGGAATGCAGAGGCAACTCGGAGTACACATGCACAGGTCATGTGGAGTAACATGTGGGTCCAACACTGGAACCCCCCTTCTGCAGCACAAATGCGTGATAGCCATGGAACTGGCACACAAGTGTCGGGTAACAGCTAAACACCCCCTGCTGCTCACGGAGAGGCTGCCATACACCATTGATCCTCTGATGTGGAAGTCCCACACCATGTCAAGCCAATGCAAACCGTATGTGTCCGAGGGCAGTGTTACACACATTGATGCCATCATCACAATCCACTATCCCATCACAGATGACTGTCAACAAGTCTGACCATCTATTCAGGTGTATCCAGCTACATGTAATGTGTCCCATGGTGATGCGACATGTCTGCAGAGGAACCAAACATTGACAGGGGCAGTGTGCACACATCGTAAACAACTGCCACACCCAATACACCCCTGATGCATCCCTTACCCTAAGGAGACTTCCAAACTTGTCTGTGCGTGTAACGTTGAGTCAGCACACAATGACGTGTCCATGAGGAATAGCAGTGCCACAACAATGCAACCAGCAGACGGCATGCGCAAGTACCTGGGTATGAGAGACACACAAGAAGTCAGCCACAAAAAGCACAGCCACTTGCATGTGCATGTACTCGACACATGTAAGGATGACAACATGCTAGGTCACAATTATGACTGTGGAAATACACTCATCACTGGCACCATCACTCGAGTGACACATCCACACACACCTCTGACTCACGTGGCATACATGCAGATGGACACACACATCGCAACACATGCCACACGGGGACCAATGCGTGCACACTCAGACACTGGTACTCACCACTAAGCAAAGAAGTCGCGTATGAGCCGACTCCAAATGTCCTCTTGCGGAACCACATCCTCCACATCACTAGCCCCATTGCCAAGCCCTTCGTCCTCCACGGGTGGATGGTCCTGATCATCTTGATCCAGGATGAGTGGCACAGCTTTCTCAACTGCCATGTTGTGAAGCATGCAGCAGACCATGAAGATTTTGCAGACCTTCGCCAGGGCATATGGGAGGGCGCCGCCGGTCTTGTGTAGGCACCTGAATCGGCTCTTCAGGAGGCCAAATGTCCTCTCTATCACTCGCCTTGTCCGGCCATGGGCGGTGTTGTAGCGGAGCTGGGCCGGCGTGCTGGGGTTGCGGAGAGGTGTGATCAGGCATGGCATGTTGGGATAGCCAGCGTCCCCTACATGGAAACCACATGGACATAAGTAGGACAGGAGAAGCGGTCGTGCTGGAAGTCTACGCAAAATACAGGACAGACAGAGTGTACCCACCAACAACACATGCTCGTTCGTTGCGCAGCTGCGTCATCATGTCAGGCACCCTGCTACGCCTCATGATGTAGGCATCGTGTGCTGATCCTGGAAAACGAGTACAGACATGTGAAATCACCATGTTGGACAGACACACCACAAGGGCATTGATGGAGTGGTAGTGTTTGCGATTCCTGTACGCTACCTCCTGTGCCTGTGGTGGTACCAAAGCCAGATGTGTCACATCTATGGACCCAATGACATGGGGCATCCCTCCCAGGGCATAGAATCCACGTTTGACCCCAGTCAACTGTTCAGGAGTTGGGAAATGGATGAACTCATCCAGGTGAAGCAACATGGCCTCTAAGAAATCATGCAGCACACGGCTGAACATGCTCTGGGACATGCCACCAACATGAGCTATGGTATATTGAAAGGTACCCGTGGCAAGAAAATGTAGGGCTGCCATTACTTTCAGCTTGGGTGGCAGTGCCGTAGGATACCTGTGCAGCGATTGCAGGTGTGGTGCCAGCCTTGCCGTCAACTCCTCAATCAACGGTTGGGGGAAGCGGTAGCAGCATATACAGTCATTCTCCCGCATGTCAGCCAAGTCCGGAATTGGTCGGGGAAGAGGCGGCGCTCTGCAGTAATTTGGAAGTGACAAGGAAGAGTGAGTGCACTACAACAACAATTTATATGTACAGAGCACATGTTAATCTGTCAATACACATATGCTACATAGGGAGTCAGGTATGTGCTACATGCCCTGGACACGTATGGCTGCCAGGTGACACTCCTACCAAGACCCAGCTACACACGGAGATTGTGAACCTCCACATCCCATGGCATGGGACTAGCTGTGTCCCAGTGTAAGTGAACAGCCAGACGCAACACAGGAGTGACATACATCAACACATCAGCAGAAGTAGGATGTCGATTGCAGAGACAGGTAGCGGAACACTCGAGTCACAGGTCACATGACATTACACTAGGACAGCCCACACACCTTGCCATTAAGGTGTACATGTCATGACTCACCACACATACATTGAGAGGATGCAGACAGGTCCTTGTTACGCTACTCCGTGTCCCATGCATACATACATACCTTACATCCGATACCACATGTGGCCTGGTCTGCGTAACAGTGTGCCATGGCCATCCACACACAGACACATGTTGGTTGCTGCAACAGCAGATGCTTCTGAGGGAACACCAACATCAAGCTAATGGGAACACACCACACATACATGACATAGACACATCGTGCACCGTGGGTAGTCACATGTCTGGTGTGGTAACCCCTGTAGCAGGCATCAGGGGACACTTGCGTGTGTTGTTGACTGTGCCATGCCAGTGACGCTCATCCCAAGTGTGCAGTACGACATGCACACATGTCAAAGGAGTGAAGGGCATGTCTGGCACATATTGCACCGTCACATATAACATCTGTACACATCTCATCATACATCTATTGCCTTCACAACTCAGGAGTAATGTGCCACATCACAGCCTTTCACACCTGTGCCCCACACATGTAGTACTGCCCAGGCAATGCCTTGATGTCCATCCATGGACAAGTATGTCAGCTCTATTCCCTCCTGTGTGCTGCCTGTCACCACTGTGATGTGTGAAAGGCACCGTACTTTCGCTCTGAGGGCCTGTGTACGTTCCCTATCACTATGGAAGTGCTGCCGTAGGCCTACCCATAGTGATAGTGAGCGTACAGGCGTGTGTACGGTCCGTATCACTATTGGTACGCATACGCGAGCACACCCATAGTGATAGTGAGCGTACAGGCGTGTGTACGGTCCGTATCACTATGGGTACGCATACGCGAGCACACCCATAGTGAAAGTGAGCGTACAGGCGTGTGTACGGTCCGTATCACTATGGGTACGCATACGCGAGCACACCCATAGTGATAGTGAGTGTACAGGCGTGTGTACGGTCCGTATCACTATGGGTACGCATACGCGAGCACACCCATAGTGATAGTGAGCGTACAGGCGTGTGTACAGTCCGTATCACTATGGGTACCCATACGCGAGCACACCCATAGTGATAGTGAGCGTACAGGCGTGTGTACGGTCCGTATCACTATGGGTGTGCTCGCGTATGCGTACCCATAGTGATACAGACCGTACACACGCCTGTACGGGCCGTTGCTATGCATTTGGGGTGCTCTAGGGCCCCGGAACGCACCGTACCTGTGTGTGAATCTCCAAATTACATAGGGGACACATGAGGGACAAGTATAAAGGCCTACATGCATGCTGGTTGTCATGGAGACCAAGTTTAAAGTATGAATTTTTTTCTGCAGGTGCACAGCAAAAGTCTGTTTGAATGTATCTACTTTGTTGCAAAGTGGTTGTGGAGTTGACATCATGCTCAAGAAAAAAAACAATAAAAACCCACTGACTGTGCTAGGTTTAAAGGGATTGGAGGAAACATAGGATGCAAATGTGAGTGACCAATCACTCCTGTGCATGAAACAGGCCAGCAAGGCAGATATAAGGCAGCCAGGTCCCATGAGAGAGCACTTGCCTGCACATCTTTGGATTCTACGACCCAGCTGCTGCTCGTGATTCCCTGGAACCATGTCAAGGTCTGTGGAGAGGGCCCAGCCTTTCACCCTGGAGGAGAACCTGGCATTGCTGGATGTGATCCTCCCACAGTACCCCCTGCTGTATGGGCGACCAGGGTATCAGGTGAGTGCAGAGTCCACTAGCACAGACTGTGTCCCTTTTTTGTGACTGGGACTTCTGGCATTGTGTCCAGGTGTGACACACATGCAATGTACTGTAGGGGGGGTCCCAGGGGGGGAATGCCTGATGTCTCCCAGCCAGAGCATGCTGTGGTGCATGTCTGCCGTCCTCACTTGCATTGTGTTTACTGTGACAATCACTGCATGGTGCATGCCACATTCTGCCTGTCTTATCCTCCTGGGAATGTTGCCTCTACAGTCCTCATGTGATTATGTGGTCAGCCCAGTGTGACAGGTGACTGTACCCACAGATGTGTGTGATTTCTGTGTACCTGTGCTGAGAGTGTCCACATGATGTGTTCGTACCCTGGACATCGGTGTGTGTGTAAGTCCCCTGTCATGTGGGTGGGTGCATATGTGGAGTGTAGCACCCAAGCTGCATGAGGGATGGATATACCCTGCCCATCTGATGTGAGCAGGGAGCAGTGCTGTGTGTCTGACGTGCAGAGCCAGCCCACACCTGTGAGCCCCCCCCCCGTCTAGTGTCACATGTGCAGAGTGAGGTTTGTAGCTGCATTTGGCAATGGCAGGTGAATGTCCTGTGCCTGTGTGTGTCTGTGTACTCTGCTGAGGTAGCGTCAGTGGCCTGTGGCATGTGACTGCTTTGAGGTGCTGCACATAATCCTGGTGTAGCTTGGGATGCACAGTGTGAGCCTGGATCATTGATTGTGTTGTTGCCCTCATTCCACCTGTGTACTTTCAATGGCACATACTGCTTTTGCCCTTCCCCAGAGGATAATGTCCCTATGACCAAGGTGCAATGCGTTGGATGCATACTATGCCTTGTTGTAACCAGCAAATTTGTTCTAATATGTGTCTCTGTGACATGTGCCAGGTGTATTGATGTAGTGTCACTTGTTCATCCTCACAGGTAGGCGCCTCTGCCAAGAAGCAGATCTGGATGAACGCCGTCAGTGCCGTGAGGAGGACGGAGGGTCGCAAGCGGCGCCTGGCCCAGGTGAGAAAACGCTGGCAGGATATCCGGTCCTGGACGCGGAGGATCGCACGGGTCCTGCTGGGGGACTCACCTGAGACCCATAAGAACCATGGGCGCCGCCGTCTGACCCACATCCACAAGCGTGTGCTGGTGGTGGTCTTTCCAGACTTGGACAGGCGCTTACAGGAGAAGCAGCAGCAGGAAGGGGGTAGGTACATGTGTGTTTATTGTGTGTCACCAGCATTTGTAAGTGCGCAGTTGCATGGATACACTGCCAGGGTTTAAAGGTACTGTGCAGATCCTGTTAGCCACAGTATAGCGGTGCTCTCCTGCCTCCCTTCCCCTCCTTGCAATGTGTTCCCTGGTCTGTGTGTAGTCACTCCTTCACAAGGTTATCTAGGCTGGCGGTTTCTCCACGTGAACAATGCCTGTAGCATCATGTGTGGGGGTGGTGTGTAACAGGTTTTGGGACCTTGCCTGTGCCCTGTCCAGTTCAGTACTTGTGGGTTCCATGTCAGTTGGCACTGATGCTGAGTCCAGACATGGGAGTTAGTCTCTCAAGTGTCATGCCTTACAGCACGCATGTCCTATGTTGTCGCCTGTTACATGATGTGCATGAGTGTGCGATAGGCAAAGTGCAGGGATGGTGGCGTGTGTTGCAGTCATTCCCATTCAGGACCATGGAGTTGTGTGGCCACTACTGTCCCCTGGGGCATATTTTCCTAGGTGTCATGTGTGTCATCACAAAATGTGGACACTCTCAGTGTCTACAGCATAGGTTGTGCTCTGTGCCATTGTCCCCTGGCACCATGTATATTGACGTAAAATGTAGTACAAGTGTTCACTGTACAGCCTGACCTGATTTTCCTTGTTCATACTCACGGTGGCCAGTGCCTGTGTGTCTTGTTACAATCATCTGATGATGCTAATTTGTACATGATTAGTTGGACAGGCGCACCTTGAGTATTTTGTGTCCAATCTTGCATTTTTCCAGCCCATGTGTATTTCACCCAGACTAAGAGATGTAAGTGCTTCCTGTGTCTCAACAAATTGTCTCATGTAGGGGGTGGTTGGTGCGGGCAAAGCCTACATGTCAAACCTGAAATCTCCTTGCTACGTCTGGCCAGTGTGTGATGTTTGTCTGGACATACACTCAAGGTGCAGTGAGCCAGTCATGGTGGGCATGTTTTCAGTATTACCTATGCAGCATGTGCCTAAAGTTCATGGATATGGTCCCTGCTCATCCCTATGTTCGGCAATGCTGTGTGGTGCAGATGCAGTGCTGGATTGTCCCCAGAGCCTGGCTCCTCTGTCAAAATCAATTTCATGTCATTTGCTATTGTGTCATGCTCTCCATAGTTTTTCAGTGGCATGGTGGGTCAACCAACTGTGTGTTGCAGGGCCTACATATGTACCTTGTTTTGTAGATATTACTCATCTTTCTTTTCAGGCTATGCACTGTAACCTATGTAGATTGGACTCATGTGACATATGTATACAGGTGTATGATTAATTCCTGTCTCTTCACCTTGCCCACAGAATCGTCGGGGGACACGGATGGAGACATCAACACAGACCGAGCGGAGGGACCGAGCACCAGTGCCAGCGGTGGCATCTTGGCTGGCACATCGAGTGGAACTGAGGCGGAGGACCTGTCCACTGCCACCACAGAATATGAAGCTGACGGGTCCGAAGCTGAGCTCTCCGAGTGGGCGGAGGCTGCACCACCAGCTGACAGTGGCACAACATCTCTCCCCGCCCCCTCCATTGCCATCAGCCGCCTCCCACTTGCTC
This sequence comes from Triturus cristatus, assembly GCF_964204655.1. Taxonomy (NCBI): domain Eukaryota; kingdom Metazoa; phylum Chordata; class Amphibia; order Caudata; family Salamandridae; genus Triturus; species Triturus cristatus. Next base: position 472,435,807 of record NC_140580.1, on the reverse strand, counting down.
ATGTCCCTTCCCAGCGTGCCCGGTCACCACATGTCTCCTTCCTGCCAGGCACCGCACCCCAAGCCCCTGTCTCCACTGCTGCCGCCAATGCCAAGTCTGTGGACATCCAGCGGCAGTTGCAGGTTGGTCAGGCTGCGATGCTTAATGTCCTCCATGGCCACAGCCAAGTGCTGAACAACATGGAGGCATACTTGGAGGGCATTTTCTCATCGCAGGCTGACCAACGCATCTTGCTGAGGTCCATTGATTCGACACTGACTGCAGCAGTGGGTCTCCTGCAGCGCTTCGTCCAACCCCCTACCCCTGACCCATCCACACTTCCCACTCCCATGCCTGTCCCACGTACACCCAGACGTCAGCATGCACCCACCACAACAGACACAGGCACCACACCAGCAGGGAAGGTCAAACGCACACCTCTTGGCACGCACACACAGGGTGAAGTAGGCACACCCACTGGGTCGGGGGGCAAACGTAAGACACGCAACCAGAGTGGGAGTCCGCATTCCACAAAATCCACTCCCTCCAAATCCCCTCCCCTCAGCTCTCCTGGCCAAAAGTCGGATACAGGGTCAGTCCTGCCCAGTCTGTCCATCAGCCCCAGTGTGGCACCACCCCGCAAGCGGTGGAGGCAGGACACCTGCAGGGGAGTTGAGTCCCCCCCTGTCCACACCCTCCCACAGTGGCACTGCGACCCATCCCTCCGACCCCCCCCCCTCCTTGGGGCCTGTGGTTCCTTCGGGTGCAGGGGAGTCGCTGGAGGACCTTGCTAAGGTGTGCAGCGCCATCCTGACCTCCGCCTTTGGCGCTGCCCCACCCCCTGTGGTGGAGTCCTCCGTCCCTGCACCCACGACGCCTACCCTTCGCCCTCATGTCCCTGCGGTGCCTGGTCCTCCCCCCCACATGATGCCCCCCCCCCCTCTGGAAGACAAAGGAGTCTGACTGTGCAAGCAAGCTAGGGGACACGCGTCCCACTGTGTCCCCCACCTGGATTTGAACTTTGGATTGCCCTATGGGCATGTACATTTTGAACTTTCAAGGGACAAACAGATTTTTGGATGCTGAATAAAGCAATTTCTTTTTCCTTAGTACACTACTGTCTATCTGGTATTGCTGTTGGTGAACCTGCTCCATTATTTTGGGTGGTGATAATGTGTTGGGTGTGTGGGAATTGTCGTCTTGTGCTGGTCATAGGGTGGACCCTGGTATCTGTGTGCCATCACAAGCTGTTGGCTACATAACTTTGTTCATGTAAGCAGTTACTGCATGGTGACATCGTCCCAAGGTGTGTTCCTTCCTCTGTGTAACCTGACATCTTCCCTGCAGGGTCATTCCAATATGTGGTGCTGAGCTGTGTCTACATTGGCTGGGTGTGTGACGGACTCGTTAGACTTTGGCCATGCATGTTGAGCGATGTCTCCACCTGCATCATTCGTGGCGTCCTTGGTGGTCACTGTACTTGTGTATGTAGACTGTTGACATGACTTCATGTGGACATGTTTTCTTTTCGGCGCTATGCATGTGTATACTCCCAGCCTCGCACACATGTGGTACATGTACTGCAGGATCTTTGTGCACCTGACTGACATTTGTGGGCATTGGATCTGTGGGTACTCCACCCTTTTCTTTGCAGGGGCACTGCTGTGAGTGTTAGGCACCCACCCCTCCTGTGTCTGGGCACTGCTGGGAGGACTCTGCACACACCCCTCTTATGTCTGGGCACTGCTGTGAGTGTTAGGCACCCACCCCTCCTGTGTCTGGGCACTGCTGTGAGTGTTAGGCACCCACCCCTCCTGTGTCTGGGCACTGCTGGGTGGACTCTGCACACACCCCTCTTATGTCTGGGCACTGCTGGGAGTGTTAGGCACCCACCCCTCCTGTGTCTGGGCACTGCTGTGAGTGTTAGGCACCCACCCCTCCTGTGTCTGGGCACTGCTGGGAGTGTTAGGCACCCACCCCTCCTGTGTCTGGGCACTGCTGTGAGTGTTAGGCACCCACCCCTCCTGTGTCTGGGCACTGCTGGGAGGACTCTGCACACACCCCTCTTATGTCTGGGCACTGCTGGGAGGACTCTGCACCCAACCCTCCTATGTCAGGATATGTACGCTTAGAACATACACGGGTGTGGGTTCGCTCCATGCATACGGGGGTGGTGTTACGGTCCGTACGTACACTGTTGGGGTGGGGGTACGCTCCATACATACGGGGGTGGGGGTACGGTCCGTACGTACACTGTTGGGGGGGTACGCTCCATGCATACGGGGGTGGTGTTACGGTCTGTACGTACACTGTTGGGGTGGGGGTATGCTCCATACATACGGGGGTGGGGGTACGGTCCGTACGTACACTGTTGGGATGGGGGGTACGCTCCATGCATACGCGGGTGGGGGTACGGTCCGTACGTACACTGTTGGGGGGTACGCTCCATACATACGGGGGTGGGGGTACGGTCCATACGTACACTGTTGGGGGGGTACGCTCCATGCATACGGGGGTGGTGTTACGGTCCGTACATACACTGTTGGGGTGGGGGGTATGCTCCATACATACGGGGGTGGGGGTACGGTCCGTACGTACACTGTTGGGATGGGGGGTACTCTCCATGCATACGCGGGTGGGGGTACGGTCCGTACGTACACTGTTGGGGGGGTACGCTCCATCCATACGGGGGTGGGGGTACGGTCCGTACATATCCGTACCCACGCTGTGGAATGCTTGTGCGGGCCGTACCCAGGCCTTTGCCACGTGGGTACGAGCTGTCCCGCCATTGTTGGGGTGACGTAGGTGTGGGCGTTGTACGACTCATACCCACGCTCTTAAGGCATGGGTACGGGACGTACCTGTATTGTTGTGTTACCGGTTCGCGTCGTCAACCACTTCCGTTGTGGCGGACGCTGGCTTTGCTGGACACGCCCCCACCCCCTCGTAGTGACCAGGGCCTGGGGGTCAGGTATGTCCAGGGCATGTGTGCTGTGTGACTTGGGTGGGGGTTTTGTGGCCTAAGAACCACCCTCCTCCCATCTGTGCTGCACCAGGGAAAACACCATTAATTATCTAGTTATCTAGGACACTTAAACAGCATTACAATGTCATGTGTGTACCCCCTGAGAGTTCAAGCTCAGGCAGCTGGATAAATAAACAAAATGCTCACAGCTGGTTGGAGGGCAAGCACTTTTTTGTAAAGCACACTACTTCTGCCCAATCAAAGCAATTACTCCTGGCTCCCACCATGTGGGCAGAGCCAAAGACCCTCTACTGGAGATTCTCACATAATTGTCTGTTGACAGTTGCGCTGTCAAGCCAGGGCATAAAACGGCCAACTATACCATAAAAGAGGCCCACATACAGCCATAAAATGGCTCTCACACCAACTAGTCAGATCACCCTTCGGGCACAGCCGGATTGCCCTATAAGCCAGTCGTGCCCAGACCACTATTTGGGCCTACCTCATTATAACTTTGTACTGGATTCCTGGAAAGGTTTCATATTTGTCTTGGTGTTAAAAAAAGGCAATCTGTTGAACACTGAAGCCAAGGCATATGCCAGCTCTTGGCGGACACAGTTTGTGCTGAATGCAGGAACATTCTGCTTATTTACAAGACTGCCTTTTGGTCATGTATTGAAACAGTTAATACTGTATTGCAGTTGGAGTTCCTGGCTTGGTGAAGCATGTATGTAGGATAATATGACTATTTCATAGCTTTCTGTGCAACTTTGACAGGGTAGACACTTTACTGATGTGGAGAAATCTTGCTACATGGGCAATTTCTCACAATAAAATGGAGGTAAATTAAGCGTAGAGGTGAGTATTTCCAAAACAATTGCCTTTCATTGGTGATTGAAGAATGGCTCTGGGCCTCCTGTCTCTGCACCTTATGCATGGGCTAGGAACTGTCCAAAGTGAGATTCTTCCCCTCAAGTTGGGGCTCACCACACTACACCTTATGCTGATGACAACATTCTACTAGAGAGGACTGTAGTTGGTCTTCAGAGAGACGTGGATGAATAAAACAACATGATTCTGACAATGATTTTCAATTCAATGAATCTCTGGTGTTTGACTAAAAACATGTTTCTGCGATAGATACTTAAGTTTGAGCAAGTAGGAATAGGTTTCGGGATATACATACTTAGATGCCAACATTGATAAGTTTACCTGCTCTAATATGTTAAAACAGCTGCACTGAATGTTCCTTTAGGGTTGATATTGTCTCAGCCACACAGGGTTTCTTGGCAACTAAATTTAAATTCAGTGGCTTAATTCTATTGTATATTGTCACCAGCTGAGAAAAAATATACTTTTACAGACAAGGAGCTCCTACAGGTGTGTGTTGCCTTTGAGGACGTGTATTTCTGGAATAGCCCCTTTGTAATTCAGGCACACTCTTTTAAATGTTTATGGAACACTTAGATAATGTTGTATCTGATTTGTAGTGGTCAACGGACCCACATTACCCGTTCCAACTGTGTTATAAATGATAGTCCCAACCTACTTTTGGATATCAGGATTAGTTACCACACATTGTGCCTCTGTAGGATTTTAAAAACTGTATTACCTTTATGAAGCCAAATCGATGTGAATCCCTCATGTATTTACATATTCTTTCTTCTCATAATTACGTTTGTGTAGATTAACTTGTTATTTTATTAACAGAAACTGTGCAATAGCAGTATGGGCCATTAGATAGCACACTAGTGTATCGTTCTATTATTGAATGTCCTGCCTATGCTCAACTTTTCATGACCTCACTGCTTAGAAGCCACAAACAATCCAATCCCAACCAAAACAACTGAAAAGGAGCGTACAATGTATCACATTTGAAGCAATAGGAAAAGTTCCATGAAGTGCATTGTCAACATATGTCCATAATGAAAGTTCAATTAAATATACGTAAGCTGGAATCTACCTTTATTGAAGTTTTTGATTAAACAAATTGCACATCAGCCCAGCAAACCTGTTGCATCCCTTAGGACTTCATTAGGGCTGTAACTGTAAAACATTACCTACTGGCAGTCGCCAGTAGGTAGGTATAGTTAAGACCTATTTTCCATAGGAAATCTGCAACATTCTACTCCCAATAACTTTGGCGCGGATTGACGAACCTTCGCGAAATTTTCAAAACTTTTGGCCAGCTCCGGTCCGCTCCTATCCTGAAAGTCTTGGGATGATTCGTGTAGTGGGGGCAGAGAAAAAAGGGGGATCCCAAAACATGTTTTCTCCATGCAATTTCCCATAGGACCTTTAGCCGCAGCTACAGCCCGAACTGCTGAACAGAATTACAACAAATTTGGCAGAAAGGTAGTCCTCAGTTCAGACTTGTGCCTTTTGCTTAAATGGTGTAAATCCGTTCAGTAGTTCCGAGAAAATCAAAAGTAAAATCACATATATATCTGGGCGGAGCCTAACCACACATCTCATCGTGAGATCTGATTAGCTGTCAGCACTTCATCCAAGTAGTGTTGGCAGCCATCTTGGGACCAATATACATGATAGCACCTCATTAAAAAGCATTGCAGGTAATAGAAGGTTTTAAGACTTTAGTTACATTATAAATCATTTGTTGATGGTACCATACTCATTTTAGGAATTGTGGTATATTCTAAGGTGATTTTACCATGTGAAAAAAAAGCCTTCTGGTGAGATATCACGAATCATGTGTGAGAGAAAACTATTTTCTTATGCTTTTCCCACAGAGGTTTGGAAGGTGATCTATAAGCTAAACTGAGAGCATTTTTTCTGTAAATTCACATTATCTTTCCCAGTCATGTGAGAATGAAGTCTGACATTCTCAGTAAAACATGTACATCCAACAAGGGCAGAGACTGTCAGTTGATTCCTTTGTGTTCTACTGCAGCTTCCCAGAGTGTTCCAAAGAACAACTAGAGCGCTAACAGTCCTACTTATGATAAACGTATGGCACACCTGAAGCCATCTTGATTGGAATAAAGTGGCAACTCTTAAAACATTTAATTTAAAAAGGAACAAAATGAGGGGGTTCATTTTGCCATAGAAAGTATGATTAGTGCTGCAGAAAGAAAAATTAGGGCACATTTTGAGTGACTTCTCAAATCCTCTTCTATTTCATTAAAACATTCTGACATGCAGACTGAAACATGCACTTTCAATACCAGCAGCAGACTTCCCTGGTGAGCAGTACCCTTACTACAGTGATCTAATGAGCAACTAGAGTGCTAACATTCTGAATTTGTGGCAAATGTGTGACACATCTGAATGCCTTCTTGGTGGAATCAAATTAAAAAAACTGAAAGTATTCCTACTGAGGAGACTGTAGTAAGTGAGGCAATTAGGAAACTTCATAACAAATAAGTCTCCCAAGATGGCCACCAGAGACAAAAGAGCCCAAATGTAGCACAAATATCACCCAGATGTAGCCCAAGTATAGCCCAATGACAGAATGTCTCAGAGTGGTCTAAAGAACAACTAGAGCGCTAACAGTCTTATTTATGACAAAAGTATGGCACACCTGAAGCCATCTTGATTGGAATAAAGTGGTAACTCTTAAAACATTTAATTTGCAAAGGAACAAAATGAGGGGGTTCATTTTGACACAGAAAGTATGATTAGTGCTGCAGAAAGAAAAATTAGGGCACATTTTGACTTCTCAAATCCTCTTCTATTTCATTAAAAAATTCTGACATGCAGACTGAAACATGCACTTTGAATACCAGTCCAACAGCAGACTTCCCTGGTGAGCAGTAGCTTTACTACAGTGATCTGATGAGCAACTAGAGTGCTACCATTCAGAATTTATGGCAAATGTGTGACACATCTGAATGCCTTCTTGATGGAACCAAAGTAAACAAGCATTGAAAATGCAATAGGTCTCGCCCTCGTTTAAGTTAAAGCAATTCTGTGTGTAATTAGGTGGCTTTTTAACTTTGCTTTTATTAGTGTTTTTCAAACTTTCATGTACATGACATGCATATGCATGCATATATGTATATGTATATGTATGCATGCATTTGTATTTGTATTTATATAGATATGCAGCTTATATATATGTTTATATATGTGTGTATATATATATATTCACTGAAAAAACCATAGGTTTCAGGGGCGTTATAGTTAGCTGGACTTTTCACTTGTACAAAACCATTGAAATTCCCCCGTTATAGTTAGTTCAGCTAACTATAACTCGCACGCCCACAATGCACTGCTGATGACGTCACATATTACATCACTCATGACATGGTCAGTTGTTTTGGTTATTTTATTAATCTCCCAAATTTGTAAAAAATCAACAGTGCATTTAGAGCTATTTGTCACGCGGAATACACTTAAATTCTTCAAATATGCGTACAAAACAAGCCCATTTCTTTACTAAGAAAGGCCTTAAGTTTCCATAGAAAGTCACCCACGTCCACGTATATTCTCAACCAGTAGGCACTATTTTGTACCTTCATATAAGGAAGCATAGTGAGAGGAAGATATAGAACTATGTTCTCATGCCAAATGCATTAAGCTTCAAAATTATTACATTTTTGTGGTTTGATGCCACTTTCATTGAAACAGTGCTCCCTTAGATCATATCAACCACCATGTAATCAATCAGGTAACTAAGGTACTTATAATTGTCCCTAGTAATCCCTAAAATCAATCATGAAAGTGTCAGCTCTGCTGCAGTTACACAGCATTTGATACTGAGAATCGCGGTGAGAAGCACATAGCATTTAACAATATGCACTGTTATACTACAGTGTTTCCTTTGTGGAACGGCAGCATTGCTTACTAGGAGTCTTGTACCCCGTGCCAGTGTGTATAGTTACACTTACATACCCTACACACTAGAATTGATCTTTTTTATGCCCCTTGCACTGTCAGGGTGAAATCTTACACACTGAATACTTTAACAAGACCTTGCTGGATCACTGCCCTCTGAAATTGGCTTTGTAATGAGGAGCATATGACTGTCAGGTAGTTTATCACAGGAATTCAATGCTAAGGACTTAAGTGAACTTGGCCCATGCCTTGTAAAGGTCTTGGGAACAATCCTTTACTGGGCCTAGATTATCCTGCACTAATAGACATGGAAAAGGCCTTTGCTACCGTGAACTGGGGCTTTCTCTAGTTGGTGATGGAAGAGATGAGCTTTGAAGAAGGGTTCAGGGGATGAGTGTGCAAACCCAAAGGCATGGGGAAGGACAGGTGAGATTGTATACAAAACTTGGCAGGTGCACCGTGGCACACACCAGGGCTGCCCTTTATCTCCTCTGCTGTTTGTGCTGGCAATGGAGCCCGTAGCCCATGGTAAAAGTACTATAGCGGGGTACCTGTGCAAGGCCACAGAAATATATAACCTCCTTATAGGCATATAACGTGCCAATACATCTGGGTGACACAATCATGGATCTGCTTGAGTTTCTAGTGCAATTAGATTACTTTGTTTTACAGTCTGGACACTTGGTTAAGTATAGCAAGTGCTGTGTCTTCCCATTCAAAGCCCAACTGGGAACTCCTGGTGTGGACCCACCCTTGCTGGAGTTACAGTGGTTATTTGGAGCTTCAAGTGCTTTATGCAGAAAGTGACACAATAAAGGGGGATTTGGGAAGATGCTTATGGTGACTAGGGAATCAGTGCAGTTACCAGGACAATCTTCTCTTTTTGGAAATGGGCAGAATCGCACTTTCCAAAATGATCCTCACAGATTCCTTCACGTATTTTGTAATCCCCTGATAATAGTGCCTGCTTGTGTCTTTAAAATTATACATAAACTATTTTTGGACTTTATATGGAGGGTGGGCTAGCAGAGTGGCACTGCGTAAACTGTAATCATCTGTGCTGGACAGAGGACTAACTGGTTCTAACTATTAATTGTATTATCTTGTGGCACAGCTACAATTGGTTGCTGGTTGGGCCAGCGACATGAGTGTGCCTGAGTTAGCATATATTGGGGGAATCCAGGACAGAATGGAACTGGCATCTGATGTTTTGTATGGTGGTTGTTGGCTAAATGGTTACTCAGACATCTGAATGAAGCCAAGTATTGTTGGGGGGAGTGTTGGGTCCATACAGCTTTGCCCTTGGTGAATTCCCCCGCTTAATAATGGTGGATGTACCTGGGTTTCAAAGGAATGGGAACAAAGTGAAGAGTGTTGGTTAGGGGCCACAGTGTCTATCTTGAGTGACTTGTTTAGATATCATGGGCCGTATTACAATAAGTGCCCCGAGGGCGCAACGGGCGTTTTCGCCCGCTTTGCATGCCCTTCAGGGCACTTTGGTATTATAGAAGGGGACGCAGCTGCTTGTGCGTCCCCTTCTAATCAGTAAATTTTTATTTGATTCAAACCTCAACTGAGATCAACAAATACAAAGATAAAAATTGTATTATTGAATTTAAAATGATTAGATGATAAAACTTTTGCTTTTTAAACACGCAATAAAATGGAGCAGTAACAATGTTCTATCACCTACCCATACACCATTTTGCTTTAAAACTAGCTATAAAATGGAGCAGTAACAGCAGTGTCCCCTTCTATAATACCAATAGCACTGGTGCACTTAACGCGCCAGCGCTACCTTCAGAGGGTGTTCCCTCATTTACATAGGGGCGTGCCCTATGCAAATGACGGAGCTCTTTTGAATCTGCGCCCCCACCATATTACAGACGCAGGCGCAGAGTCAAAGCAGCCCTCAGGAGGTGCACTGACAGTGCGCCATTTAAAAGGTGGCGCACTGTCAGTGCGCCTCCTCACAGCAGCCCTCTGCAGGGGGTAAAGGGGGTCTCATGCTCCCCCAGACATCCCCTTGCAGGTGGGGGCAGTCGCTGACTGCACCCGCCTGCAAGGGGATCTCTATTACCCTGTAAAAGTGCAGGCGGCTGCTCCGTGTTTTCACATGAATGCGTTGCCCGCAGGGCAGTGCGAGTTTGTGGCTGCCTTGGGGGCAGCGCATACAACATAATAGGGCGCATTGTGAAGGTTTGTGCCTGGCGCACCTTTTAAAAGGTGCGCTGGGCGCAAAAAATCACAATGCATAATACGGCTCCAAGTGTTGATATCGTTTGATGAATTATGTCAGGATACCTGCCACCGAAGGGGTCAGTATATTACATATGGGGCCCTAGTTTGGCGATTGAAGAAGATCTGGAAGCAGGGAACTGCCAAAACGCCTGCATGCAACACTGTACACGACATACCTATATAAGGTACAGCCAAAAAGATCATAATCATTATTTATTGCAGTTCGGTGCAGCATACAAAAGTGCCCATCGTTACTTTGGTGGAGCTATGGGTGCAAGATTTGGATAGGCAGCTGACCTGTTGCAGTACCCATCTAAAGTTTCTTGGTAACATCGAATTCAAATCAATACAATTAAAAATATTGAACAGAGCACATCTCATGCCCCACCGGCTGCACAAAATGAACCCTGTCAGTGGCCTGAGGCAGCGGTGATCCAGTGCTTTCTGAATATTGGGAATCAGCCTGTATGTTGGTACCTGAAGTGTCGGTAAGGATTATCCTCACTCATTGGAGGCCAACAGCATGGAGATATGTAGGAGGATCATAGAGGTATATAAGAGGGTCAAAACAGGTGGACAGATTCACTGATCTGGCTTTGTTGCAGGCTAAACGAATAATTGCAAAGTCATGGGAAGTCAACGCAGGCCACCCAGAGGAGTATGGGTGCTGTCAGTTATTAAAATGTATGGGGGTGGAGGGTTAAACATTCCATAATAGTCAGTGTGCTGGTGGGGGAGGCGGCACTGGCGTCACACTGTAAGATGCTATGAAACTTAAAATAAAGGGAGCATAATAACCCAACCCCCCCCCCCACCTACAGATGTGGTGCAGAGGGGAGGAATCTCCTAGATGGACATACGCACGAAAGCCGTGCTTTACTCAACCGATTATGGTGTGATGATCAGAACTCTTGTTTTATCTGGGTGGGCTGTTTTTATGGCGTTCCCACTAAGAAATCTTTGATCTATTTACCATCCATCTTTCCTACTGCCCTAGAGATTATATGGGAATCTGTCATGTGACCTAGCCCTCTGCTCAGTCATGGAGTGGGGCTTGTGATCTGAGCAGGCTTTGCTCATGGTTGGTTCTGCTTCTTTGTCATTCATTTTGCTCAGCCGTATTACGTATCTTCCAGAACCGATTGTTATGCTGTGATGTGGACATAATCCGATGTTTATTTACGATTGATACAGAGACGACGTATATGTGCTGGCATATGATGCATATATTTGTGTTTAAAAGAATAGAACAGGGTTTGTTTGTTACATTTCACTGCCTTTCATGAAGTGCAGGGTGAGATATAACCTAAGAACTGACGGGGTAATTTACAGTTGTCATAAATTACACCACATTCTAAATCGGACCAGTGTGTTTTGAAACTGTGTTACATATATAAATCCTACACTGAGAGGGGAATTTGAAATCGTAGTATCTTTGTTTATAATCATTGCGCATTATAACAGAAACAAATTATTCTTGCAATGTGCGGTTTCCATTTTGCTCTTTTTCATAGCAATATGTAGCCTTTTGTCTGAATAGTGCACATTTTTCATAAACACTTAATCTAATGCTCTGCTATATACAACCACAGCTCATCAAATACATCACAATAAACATTTTCAGTGCAGCATTTCCTTTCCCAGGGTTACTGTCTAGTAATTGAATGAGAGTTGGGGGGGTGAGAGAGGATTGGAAACATGAATTGAATTTAAAGTATGCAGTTTCTGGACTCATGATGGAATTATAAAATCTAAAGGGGTTCTCAAATGTTTTTCGACCTATTTAAATAAATGAGACATGCCTTCCTTTTTATTGTACATGTTGTGTGGAATAAACATCTTTCCAAAGTTCTATGTACCAACTCATCATTTAGCAATTTTGCTTTTTTAGAAGGGAGCAGGACACAGAAAAGTCATCCTCAACTAATCAGTTTTACAACTCTCTTTTTTGTTCTAATAAGTACACTACCTGGTCGAGACAAAGGAATTAATTGTCCTGTCACACAGAACCTAGTACTATCAGTTCAAATGTTCTCACTTTCACTTTGCTCTCCTGTCCTTGCGAACACCCCTTTCTCCTTTAAAAGGTTTGAAATCTCTCAGGCACCTGAAAATACTTGTCATCATATTAGATGGTGTTCTCAAACATTATTATAAGACTGGAATGCTGGGAGCTACATGGAAGATAATAAAGTAGATCAGGGCCAATTATGCCTGGTACCGACCTCTGCTCCAGCACTCTGATGCTCCTTATTCTTTTTCTCCCTGTTTGTTTTAGAAAATTCTACCCTCAGTGAGTGTATTGTACTAATAGTATTAGAGCCCTTCTGCTTCGGGTTATGCAGGTTGTTAAAGACCCTCTCCCTAGATATAGGTCCTCAATGCTATTATAGGCCTCACCAAGTGCCAAAATGCTATATTATGCCATTCAAAAATCATTGTCCTCACTAACATCTTGATTTACTAATCTATGTTGCAAACCAGGATGTGCAAATTTGCCACAGACTAGTTTACTAACAGGGAGGTCATTAGTGATGCAACTTACGCACATAGAGATTGCATCACAAATTGTCCCTTCACCAACTGTTGCCCAATGATCTGGCTAATAAATTGATCAAGCGGGTCACCATTTGTGACACCCTGTGATTGGCTGAGCATGCAGAGGTGGTGATCTGCAAGAGACAGAAGACTTCTGTCCCTTCATTTACACCCCCAAAGAAGACCTTTTTAAAACAAATGCTTCCCACTCGGTAAGACATCAGGCATTATGTATGCTCCCTCGACGAGGCCGCCAACATAATTCACAAAGTGGAAGTTGTCCCAGGGGGACAGCATCCACCTTTCAAATCAGATACCAGTCCAATTCAACAGTCAGTATTTACTCAATGGTTTGCAGCCGCAACTGCTGTCACAAAACATGTAATTGTTAATTGCAATTAGGAGAGAGTGCCCCTTTAACTCTCCCCCTTGAAATATGTCAAAATAAAATGAATACACACACATTATAGAACTAAAACAAAACCAATATTTACAATAAATGGTGCAAAAACAAATTGAAACTAGCCTCCAATCTGTCAAATTAAACTTAAAAACAGTTAAAAAAAAAAGATTTTTTTTTCAATTAAAAAACTGTTTTAAAAGTACACAAAACAATGCTACCTACTGATCTGCTACAGTAAAACAGCATTAATCTGCTGGATTGCAACTCTAAAGCCCACAGATGAAATGTTGAAAACAACAAAATCCATTACTCTCAAAAAGGGAAGCTGTCAATAAATTGTAGAGGATATACTTATAGTATGGAGAGCACCACATTGAAAATATACACTGGAAATGCACCAAATATTATTCAAATGCATGCTATGTTAGGGCTACCACTGAAAGATGAACTAGTTGAAAGTGTTAAGGAACATACCTACCCATTAATAGTACTGAAATGCAAGTCAGAAATATTTTACAGTATCTAAAAGAGGCCAATACAAGCCCACTAGAACCAACTAGAATGATACTTTAGAATATTATAACAAACATCAATCAATCAGCATTTACAAAGCGTAACACTGTCACCTCTAGGGTTATCTGGGCGCTGTGTCCGTCGAACGGCCAGGTCTTGAGTCTCTTACTGAAGTCTGCCAGCATGGAGGCTGTGAGGAGCTGGAGGGGCAGGTCGGTCCAGGTCTTGACAGAAGGAGAAGTTACTGAAAAAGCAACAAGCAACAGGCCAACTCCCTGGAACACCATCCATAAAAAGATTAATTGCGAGAACACATAGAACGTCCAGGGAAACATCAGTAGTATCTAAAAATATGTAAAGAATTAGACGTACCCAAAAATGACTAACCACATAAAAGAGCCCTTTTTATTATATGACATCCACAGTAATGATAAAATAATAATTTATTCTACCAATATCAATTTACTAACCTTAATGTGATGTAACACATGAATGATGGATAGAAGTTGTTTCCTCCAACTTTCAATCAAATATACTTAATACATTGTCAATATTATAATTTAAATATCCCATTATGGATGAACTGCTACCTAACAAAGTGAAACTTACAATGAAATGCTAACACATAGAAGACAACAAACTAACAACTATAACCCACAAAACTCATCATAGTTATTGAAAAGGCAATGATTTTGATCAGACATATAATCTACCCACACACGCCAATTAAGACATGCTACTATCACTGTAAACAAGGGCATATGGAGACACCTACAACATTTACCTTGAGTATAGAATATGCAACTAAACTAGAATTTGCACACAAAATAAAAAAGCATATAGCTTTCGCATACTTGCCTATAATCGAAGTTACTAAACATTATGAAAAGCTATCTATTAACAGCAGCACACAAAAAAAGACTAGGTTCGCAAATTAATTATTTTGAATATACCTTTTTTCCATGGTGGAATATCTATGACTGTACCAACTCACAATAAGCAAAAACAAGTTACACAGTGGAAGGGTGGCACAAATCCTTCCACAGAACGCATCGAAGAAGCCACCCTACATTCTACCAATTTCAAGAAATACTTAAAAAGAACATAGCTACCAGGAACTAAGGGCCTGATTACGAGTATGGCGGTCTTGCGACTGCCAGGCTCGCGGTGGCGCAGGAGTGGTGGTCCACCGTTTTGCCTATTACAACTTACAAAGTCGTATCAGCGGTGGACCACCGGCTGCTCCAGGGAATAGTTTTTCCCTGGAGGTTGCGCAGAAGTGCCACAACACATTACGCTGAGAAGGGACTGGCGTAGAACCGCTCAGCATATTTTGAGTTCTTGCACCACCAACCTTTTCATGGCAAAACCCTGCCATGAGAAAGCTGGTGGTGCAAGAACAAAGGGGGCCCTACAGGGCCCCCATGCCATGGGGATACATTCAGGGGGTACAACATGTGCCCCCTGTCTGTATTCCCCCCAGTTCCAGCATGGCATGGACATCACTATCCATGCTGTGCTGGAACATTTTGGCAGTTTCCATTGTGGTGCCTGTTTTCTAGGCACCGCCATGGAAATGGTCACAGGACCACCGACCGTATTATGTGTGACATATTTTCAACTCGTAGTATGGCCGGCTGTCCTTGCATGGCTTTGGGGCAGCGGCGCAAGGCGTTGAGCCAGCACTGCTGCAGCAAAGTCGTAATCGGGCCTTTGAAATGGAACAATCCATCAGCCAACTCAAACTAAAAATCTCAGAACAAACTAAACAAATGCTTGAACTCTTAGCATGCAAAGTAAGTCTCTTTGCTATCCAACAAGGCTTACATTACTTAGACAAAATAGCAAGAGCCCTACTTCAAAATAACCGCACTAAAACACAACCATTTAACCGCCCTAAAATATAAACACCAATATTGTATTCATTTTTATTGCGAAGTAGTATTAAATCTAAAATATCAATCCAAATTAAAAAAATAAATACAAATACTCAGATGATTAATTACATTTTACTACAGTAAATATTTATAATTAAATAAACATACATTTCAAAATAACCAACATTATTTTAAATAAACAAACACTTTTCTATGACAAATAAAAATACACTACAACCATAAAAAACATTTATGCACAATAAACAAATATAACATCAAAATAATTGTGCATCCAACATTATAAATAAACATGATAGGATAACACTGTATGATTTCCTAGCTGAAGTACTAGTCAGTTAAATGAGGATCCAAAAAATATAATCCAGAAACAATCGATAAAAAAGAGCCCAAAATATGAAAAATAAACCAGAGAAAACTAGAACATCCACTACATCTCCTATAAACCCAGAGACCCATTCAAAACCCAAAAAAAACATAATCGAGCTTACTCAGTGACTGAGTACCATTCCTCTGTCACACTACTGATATCCATCAAAGCAGCTTCTGAGGCATGCGTAGGAGTACAAATCAACTCTCGCAAACAGTGTTTATCTGATCATGCACAGAGAGAGAATCATGGATTAGAAATCAAAGTTTATGACTACCCTTTTTGGCTCAGGGGCAGCACCTAGGAACGAAAGCCACCAAGAGTCCTTTCAAGATCTGCAAGCCTCTCCGAAGAGCAGGATTTGAGTTTTATCTGCATTGAGTTTCAGACAATGTGTCTGCGTCCACCTTGCTACATCAAAGAGAGGCAGCCTATCAAATTCCCTCGTGGCTCTGTGTGTCCCTCATCGATAGAAATAATAAACTGATTGTCATCAGCATGTGAGAGATTCTCAAAGCCCCAAGCTTTTACGTTTTACTTATAAATATATATTAAGATATACTGGTAGGATTTTTTAGTACTTTTTAATATAATGTTTAACAAATATAAAGAATGTAAAAAAGAATGTGTTTGTTACAAATTTCTGTACAGCATATTACCATTACAATTAAAAAATGCATGTACTCTACAACTATAGCATATGAGTAATAGTAATTATTCGGAAGGAATAAATATGATTTCCTTGTAAATTAAAAAAATTCCAAAAACGTTTTTGTAACCATTGTAAAATAATGCACCAAAAAAATGGTACACATTAATAGAGATGCTTAGAAAATGTATATAGCAATATGATCTCAAAGTGTCACTTTATAAAAATTATATTAATAAATAAATAAGTAATTCACCATATAAATTACTGTACCTTTTTATGTACAAAATTAAAAATACAAATAAGTGCTAACATTTTATGTATATCATCTCTAGTATTTCCAATAAAAACTGAGCCACATTGGAGAAAGTATTGTACTTTGGGGAAAGTGTCATTTACTACTCGGCTCCAAACGTAACCACACTGGGGAAAGAGCTTGACTTTTGGAGGTGAGTCAGATTTACTATTCCTACTCCAAACTGAACCATATTGTGGAAAATGTTTGATTTGTGGGGGGGAGGGGGGTACATTTGCTATCCCTACTCCAAAATTAACAACGTTAGGGAAAGTATAGGACTTAGGGGTTCAGATTTACAACGTTCACTTCAAATGTAACCATATTTGAGAAAGTGTTTAATTTTTGGGAGGAGGCACTCCAAATTGAACCACACTCCTAACTGAACCACATTTGGGAAAGTATTGGAATCGGGGGATTTTGAATATACTATTCCCACTCCAAACATAACCACACTAGGGAACGTACTGAGGTCTGGAGGGTTCAAACTTACTATCCCCACTCCTAACTTAACCACATTGGGGAACGTTTTGCACATTGAAGAGGTTCAAAATTAATATTTCCTCTCCAAACTTTACCACACTGGGTAAAGTGTTGGACTTTGGGGTGGAAGGCAGATTTACTATTCCCACTCCATACCTAACCAAATTGGGAAAAGTGTTGGACTTTAAGAGGGTCAGATTTGCTACTTCCACTCTAAACTTAACAATATTGAGGAAAGTGTTTGACTTAACGGAGGCAGAGTGGGTCTGGGGGGTTCAAACTTACTATACCCACACCAAACTTTACCACATTGGGAGAGTGTTGGATTTTGATTAAAGATTTACTATTCCCACTCTGGGGAAAGTGACTTTTGAGTTACTATTCCTACTCCAAATGTTACCACATTGGGGAAGGTGTTGGAGTTGGGGGGGGGGCTAACTTACTATTTCCTCTGCAAATGAAAGCACATTGGGGAAAGTGCTGAACTGTTAGAGTTCATAATTAACTTCTCCAACAAAATTATAAGAGACATTACACTGAAAACAATACTTTGCAGAAAGCCAT
Organism: Triturus cristatus; assembly: GCF_964204655.1. NCBI lineage: Eukaryota > Metazoa > Chordata > Amphibia > Caudata > Salamandridae > Triturus > Triturus cristatus. The sequence goes on along the minus strand of NC_140580.1, from coordinate 472,418,115 downwards.
TGTAATTATCCCACACACAAACAATGACAAATATTTACTGTCAATGCACAAGTATCATTATTTTAATATGACAATAAATGTATATTAAAAATGTAATTCATACATACATAATTTTTTAATTCCCACAAATTACAGAAAAACTTTACATAAAATAAAAAACATGTTAAATTGAGCGAAATGCATTGTTTTAAATCTTAACATTTAAAAATTATTTTAAATATGGAACAATAATGTTACAACATACTATTTAAACAAATGTATTAACATTTTGAATAAATATACAACTATTACATTGAAAAATGTCAATGAAGACATTAGACATATAAAATGTAGTTTAATAATTAAAATTTTTAATAACATTTAGATACATTATTTGACTACAAATTATTATTATTTTAATTAAATTAAAAAAATACATAGAATACTTTTAAACATAACAAACTTATAAAATAAAAAATAATGTACTCCCCACCCTGATCCACTATAAACCCAACATCTCATTGCTGAAATTAATTGACAACATACCGAAAGTAAACTTTAAACATTTTTACATTACAATGATATAACCCCAATGATATTTTAACAACTTTAAAAAGTAGTAAAAAAATAACAGTATTCTTGCCTACAATAGTCTGACCCACAATATTTTTGACATCATGATATTTAAGATACAATATTTGTGTCTAACAATATTCTTGAGGCAATTTTTTCCCGGAACACCATTTTAACATGAGAAATCTTTTAAAAGTGCACAAGAATTGAGGCATCAAAGAATTACATGGAACCTGAATAGCTTGTCAGAGTTGGAAGGAGCAAAGTTGTCCAGAGTGCCAACAATTGTAGCTATTAAACGGTATTGCTTCATAGTCCAACTGTAATAAAAATCATCTTGCAAGCTGAAGCACAGAGAACTTATAAACATATCTATATTAAATGGCAATTTTTGCACAATACCCGAGCCAGGTAGACCTTACAAAGTCTAACAAATTCCTTAAAGTGCACTTGTCCCACTCTTGGATAGTGCCTACTCAGCCCTGCATTTAAAGGTGCTATGCAAGAGAGTGTTGGGATAAAGATTTCCTTGAAAACCAGATGCTTAAACTAATAACTAACATAATCACAAAATCATGTTCATAAGGGAGAAACATCTAATAGTTATCCGCCACAGAGCTATGATGTAAATTATGAAAGTAAAAATTGAGAAAAATAGATAGACCAATTTTAATAAGAACCATTGGGAGTGGCTATTAATATAAAAGTGTATAGAAACCATGGCTGCCCTAGAAAGAATGATGACAACTTTAGTAAAATGTCGAACTCTTTTATCAATCTTTATTGCTTGCCAGTAGTAGTCAAATAGAGCATGGATGTTTAAATTGTACTCACTTTGTACAGAAGCATTTGCACAAAGCTACCACATCAAGTTGGAAAGGATTTACGAGGTTTGCTAGGATGAGGGTTTGAAAGCCTGAAAACCCTCTGATTAAGTAACTTTTGTAACATGCTATAGAAAAATAAAACTAGTCACATCAGTGACTAATGACATGATAAAATATTCCAACAATTGAATGTGTCTGCCTAGTCTGGCGAAGGAAAAAAGTGCAAGCAACAGTGGGCAGTAGTCGGTTTCTCAAAAAGAGCTCTCACTACACCAACAATAGTTATAGTCACATATCACAGGATCCCAAATCCATCTGACCTAATCATCACCAGGGCTCAGCGGAATAGGATTTGTGTCATTGTTCAAGGCCTTAATATAGTTTTCTAGGTTGAATTGGATCAATCCTTTGGCAGGTCATCATCTTTCATAATTTCTCTATGTTCATCCATTTTCTCAAAGCCACAGCATACAGTAATAGTTTCTGCAAAAAAATGCTTTTGTTCAAGACACAAGTGTGTGTCTTATTACCTTTATGAGTGTCCTCTACATATTTTAGATGATCTGTTCTGCCTGGACAGCTGGTTCTTGGACTCAACCTTCAGCAGCAGACAAACTGACACAGTGGCATTGCAAGGGGGGCAATGACCTCCCCTTTTCCTGCGGGCGTCATCACCAGCACCCCCCCTGCTATCACATACGCTTGCCATAGGGTGGCAAATGCAGTTCTAGCTATGCCATTGTACTGACAGCAGCCAGAGCACTTGGCTCTCTGTTGAGTAGATCTCTAATCTGGCATCCTCAATTCTAGTAAGCGATTGGAGTACAACAAAGGACAGTATCTTAAACAAAAACATTTCTACTCTGCCTCTTGGTTCAGGGAGTAGGGATTTATCTTCGAATTCTAAAAGGCTATGGATTATTGCTCTAGCAAGATATTTTAGCGAAAACCCTACTTCAACCTTTGACAATGTCAAACAATTCGAAACCCAATCCGTTATTATACCTAAAATGGCCTGCATCTGCTTTTCTACCAAATTACATGTCCACATAAGGAGAGATCTGGTTTGGGTCAACCAATGTCCCCTACAGTATTTCCTACGAATTACAGTTTCATACAGGCATGTACATCTGTCAGAAACCTTTCATCATCTAACAAATGAACACTGGTTAGCTTGAAGGAGGGGCGGAATCACACCTCCTATCAGACTTGAAGCCAGTGGTATGACAAACCAATAGCATTAACATTAGCGCTATCATCACCTTCATGACCATTCTGAGTGAAGGTTCTCTGCAGGGAAAGTTCCAGGTCATTCAAATATATATTTTCTTTTCAGCAGTGCCTCATCTAATTCCACACCGAGGAATGCACACAGGGTCCACTGGATTGAAATAACACATTTTACTTCTGTTGAGGTTTTAATGTGAGAACTGCTTCTCAGCAAACTATTTTCAGATGTATGCTCTTCTTTTAAAATTGCATTTATTTGTAAATTTAGATTTATGTAGACGAAATCACCAGAGAGAAATGAAATTGTGCTTAGTTCAATTCAGACTTACTGTCCTGTAGCAAAATGTGTCTGTTTACATGCAAGCATGGCCCAGCAAAAGGTCCAGGATGGGGAACATGAAGAGAAATACAACATTTATCTATAAGGAAGTTTTAAACATTTCACACTGAATTTTAAAAGCATCTGCCCACATAGACAAGACGTATTTCTCTGTTTGTATTTTCAATACACATTAGAGCAATAGGCCTGACCTGAGTTAGTCCTCAATTGTCTTTAGCATTGTGATTGTAATGGGGTGAATAGTTGCATGCATTTAAACTAGGGCAAGTGTGGTGTACAACAAAAATACAGCTCTCCATCTTCAGTGGTGATGGTAATTGAGGTGCCCAAAAGGCAAAAAGTGTGAAAGCTCAAAACAGGCAAGCGGAATGCTCACAAGAATTACAATTTGGAATTCTGGTGACACCTTTTCGACTTTGCAGTACTGTGCTCCAGAATTTGACGACAGCCTACTGTCAAGTAAACTTGATTTCTGCTGTATTAATGTGCGAAACGACAACCTGGTGCAAGGCAGAGGAGGGCACTCTGAAAAAATAACTAACACGTTTGAGGAGGAGATATGTCAAGACCGGACACAAAGTATACCTGCATGAGTTGAAGGTGGTAACATCAGAATACAAGCACCAATGCTGGAATAAAAAAATACCTTGGAGCTGAAAAAATGGAACAGCATGATAGAATGAGTGGCTCAGCATGATTCCCAAACATTCTGGGGGGTAATCCGATCACTGGATAAGGTTTGTCTCCGAACATGAATATCTGGAAGATCCTTATAAATGCATCAATTACAAAGAAGCATCAACATTTACAGTAAAGATGATTGCTGAGGTTTTGGAGGCAGTAGGGGTAACATTGCCCCCAGCCTGAAGGGTATTCCCATGTCCATATTCAAGCTAAATCAAAAGTCTTGTGCTGAGTCACTCTGCCTCCTGTACAATTCGATTCTAGAAGCTCAACCAATCTGTGACTCCTAGAGGAGTTCAGTTCTTCATCCGCTACACAAGAAGGGTAGTCTGCATGACCCAAAACATTATAGAACTATTTCCCTACTCAACATCGAGGCCAAACATTTTGCTCCTGCTCTCCCATCTGGAGGAATGGGCGGACGACAAGGAATTGCTTCCAATGTTCCAGACTGGGTTTCAGAATGGCTGTGAGACCCAGGACAATGTTCTGATGATAAACATAATGGCACAAAGGCAGTTAATTGCGGCTCCAGGCTTTATGCAAGCTACCTCGACTCTAGCGCCATCTTTGATAAAGTAAACAGAGCTGTACTTTGGGGCAAATAAAAAATCTGAGGCATTCCAGACTCAATCCTATTTGTCATCTGCATGCTATACATGGACACATAGGTGTGAGTGACGTTCGATGATGGTACTAGAGTCTCCAGGAAGATTCCCATGAATCGCAGCCTAAAACAATGCTGTGTACTGGTACCATTTCTTTTTAACTTGTACACAGCAGACCTAATTCCAGGATTAAAAAAAGTAAGGGCCTCTTTCCCAAAACTGCACTCTGAGCATGTTCCCTCTTTATAATATGCAGACCTCATGGTTCTTTCAGACCACATACCCATCGGTCTTTCATGTTCCTTGACCCGTCTGTATGGATGTATGTCGTTACAACGCACACTTTTACAACGCATGCACTTACAACGCACAATCCATTACAACGCATGACATTACAACGCAGGACACTACAACGCATTTTTAAAAACTACCTTTACAACGCATTTCCATTACAACGCATACTACCTTTACAACGCATACCATTACAACGCATAATATTAAATTGCATTTAAGGTAAGTATTAGATAGTATAGGGGTAAAAATTACTATTCTAACTCCAGGGGGTGCAACAGTAGGGTAAGTGTTGGATAGTATAGGGTTAAAAATTACTATTCTAACTCCAGGGGGTGCAACAGTAGGGTAAATGTTGGATAGTATAGGGGTAAAAATTACTATTCTAACTCCAGGGGGTGGAACAGTAGGGTAAGTGTTGGATAGTATAGGGGTAAAAATTACTATTCTAACTCCAGGGGGTGCAACAGTAGGGTAAGTGTTGGATAGTATAGGGGTAAAAATTACTATTCTAACTCCAGGGGGTGCAACAGTAGGGTAAGTGTTGGATAGTATAGGGGTAAAAATTACTATTCTAACTCCAGGGGGTGCAACAGTAGGGTAAGTGTTGGATAGTATAGGGGTAAAAATTACTATTCTAACTCCAGGGGGTGCAACAGTAGAGTAAGTGTTGGATAGTATAGGGGTAAAAATTACTATTCTAACTCCAGGGGGTGCGACAGTAGGGTAAGTGTTGGATAGGATAGGGGTAAAAATTACTATTCTAACTCCAGGGGGTGCAACAGTAGGGTAAGTGTTGGATAGTATAGGGGTAAATATTACTATTCTAACTCCAGGGGGTGCAACAGTAGGGAAAGTGTTGGATACTATAGGGGTAAAAATTACTATTCTAACTCCAGGGGGTGCAACAGTAGGGTAAGTGTTGGATAGTATAGGGGTAAAAATTACTATTCTAACTCCAGGGGGTGCAACAGTAGGGTAAGTGTTGGATAGTATAGGGCTAAAAATTACTATATTATGCGTTGTAATGGTATGCGTTGTAATGGTAGTATGCGTTGTAATGGAATGCGTTGTAAAGGTAGTTTTTAAAAATGCGTTGTAGTGTCATGCGTTGTAATGTCATGCGTTGTAATGGATTGTGCGTTGTAAAAAATGCGTTGTAAGTGTAGTGCGTTGTAAAAGTTGCGTTGTAAAGGTTGTTCCCCGTCTGTACAGCTATTTCGTCATCAATGACCTAGGACCTAAACATTTCAAAGACTAAAATATTAGCCTTTGGAACAGACAAAGGTAGGCACAATTGATTGATTGGCCGGGACCGCATCAGAGAAGTTAAGGTATATCAGTATTTGATTTGTGGGTTTGGCAAGGTGGAAACATGTGCCACAGAACCCAGCACAAAGCCATGTTAAAAACAGTCAGCCATCTTTAATTCCAGCTTGGCCGAAGGTAACTAAAACTTTGCAGCCCATCCAGAGATGCAACACTATAACTTTTTAGATCAAAGTTCTTACCGGCAATGTTTTCCCCTCCTCTACATATGGCGATATATTGCACAAAGACTTAGAGACCATTCTGTCTACCACCATTAGATTTATCTCTAGGCTTCCAAAATGTACCCCTGTTTGCCAACAAAGGCTGGAGTTTGGACTCACTAATTGTGTCAGGATGGCCTCTTTGTTAAATACTGCTTAAGGTTGAAAAACACACCAGCAGGTTCACTCAAGAATGTGCTAGGGAAAGAACTGTGCACTAACCGGAAAATCCATAGTACAAACAGCATTAAGAATCTCACTTGAATTGTAGATGGATTAGTTCCTCACGAAGCTTTGGGACAGTACATTTTAGGAAAATAGCCAAAGAGTCTACAATGACAGTGATATTTACGAAGAACACAGAGGTGCTGTCAAGGTCGAAAAGAGGGGAGATGCTGTTAGCTACTTACACCTCATTCAAGGCTCAGAGCTATATGAAGACAAACCTGAAAACAGAGATAAGAACAAAGTTCATGCAGCTGAGGTTCCAACTCCTAGCGCTGGACGGCTAAGAGCAAACTGGAGCCTGACAACAAGGGATGTCCTGTAGATACTGCAGAGTATACAACTACAAGTGTGAACCACTACCCCACATACTACGTGTGCGCCATCATTTATCTGAGCCAAGGATGAATTTAAAATGGCCTTGCTTTTTAAGACTGGGAGTATGGACAATCAGGAGACGACCACTGCCTGCATTATGGGAAAAGATGTAAAGTTGATTTCCAGAGTAGTAAAATTCATCGATGTGCCGCTGGGAGACCTGGAAACGGCAATAGTGAAAACTCAAGCCAGAGGCTGCAGGGAAGGGAGTCAAAAGGAATAACCTTTTAATCTGGTGCCCCCAACTAGATCTCTGACAAGTGTCTGAGTTGGAATGAACTTCGATTCGCAGGAATGAAGAAGACGTGCTACTCTGTCTTGGATTGGCTCTGACCATAACTGTATACAGTTGATTTGCAATTTATATAATGTTTTATACACAAACTTGTTTCTAGTATATATTATTTGCACCCATCGATTGGCTATGGGTATAGAAGACCAATCAATTACACTTTCAGGTCCTACAAATTCTGATTAATATAAATGTTTTAGCTTATGATGAATCATGTTTAGCTATGTACATGTTCATGAAATCGCTTCTAGTCCCAGGTTGTTTTCCTTAAGGCTTTAGGAATGTTTCTTCGCAAATTTTACTTTCACACTATTTAAAAAAAAATGATATGATTATAGGTCCTTGTATTGTTGATTATTTTAATTAAACAACATAATTAATTGTTTATTATTATTAACAATTCTTGTTAATATAAAAAAGGCGTGTTGTTTAATTAGAAATTATATTTGCTGTTACTTTGCACTGTAAGCTTGTCTTGAACGTTTGTCTATTATTTATTTATTAATTTAAGAATTTATTCAAGGGTCAAACGTGTTGCCATTCTGCCAATACGGATGTATGACAGAACCACGCATTCTGTTGTAATGCATGCCTTTACAAAGCGAATGACATTACCACGCATAACCTTTCACACACGTGCCTTTACAACACATATGCCTTCACAACGCATGCCTTTACAAAAAATTTCATTGTAAAAGCATGAATTGTAAGGGCATATGCGTGGTAAAGGTTTTACAAAAAATTATAAGTATTTACAGGTAAGTTTAAACTCTTTCTATATATAGGTAAAGAGTTTATATTTTCCTGAAAAATACTTACATTTTTGTGATAAAAGCATGCTTGGTAAAGGCATATGCTTGCTAAAAAAAGAAGTACAGGTAGGGGTACCAACACTTATTTTGTGTATAATATATATATATTACAAATACATAAATACATATGAATGTGTGAGTGTGTATATATATATATATATATATATATTACCTACTGGCGCTCGCCAGTAGGTAGTTATAGTTAGGACCTATTTTCCATAGGAAATCCGCAACATTCTATTTGGAATAACGTTGGCGTCGATTGACGACTCTTCGCGAAATTTTCCAAACTTTTGGCCAGCTCCGGGCCGCTCCTATCCGGTGATTCGTCAAGCGGGGGCCGAGAAAAAAGGGGGGTGCCAAAACGCGTTTTCCCCATGCATTTTCCCATAGGACCTGTTGACGCAGCTACAGCCCGAACTGCTGAACGGAATTACACCAAATTTGGCAAAGAGGTAGTCCTCAGTTCAGACTCATGCCTTTTGCTTAAATAGTGTAAATCCGTTCAGTAGTTCCTGAGAAAATTAGAGTTAAATAGATAGATATATCTGGGCGGAGCCTAACCACACATCTCATCGTGCAATCAGATTGGCTGTCAGTGCTTCATCCAAGAAGTGTTGGCAGCCATCTTTGGACCAATATACATGATAGCACCTCATTAAAAAGCATTGCAGTTAATAGAAGGTTTTAAGACTTTAGTTACATTGTAAATCATTTGTTGATCGTACCATACTCATTTAAGGAATTGTGGTGTGTTCTAAGGTGATTTTACCATGTGAAAAAGCCTTCTGCTGTGATATCATGAATCATGTTTGAGAGAAAACTATTTTCTCATGCTTTTCCCACAGAGGTTTGGAAGGTGATCTATAAGCTAAACGGAGAGCATATTTTCTGTAAATTCACATTATCTTTCTCAGTCATGTGAAAATGAAGTCTGACATTCTCAGTAAAACATGTACATCCAACAAGGGCAGAGACTGTCAGTTGATTCCTTTGTGTTCTACTGCAGCTTCCCAGAGTGTTCTAAAGAACAACTAGAGCGCTAACAGTCCTACTTATGACAAATCTATTGCACACCTGAAGCCATCTTGATTGGAATAAAGTGGTAACTCTTAAAACATTTAATTCAAAAAGGAACAAAATGAGGGGGTTCATTTTGCCATAGAAAGTATGATTAGTGCTGCAGAAAGAAAAATTAGGGCACATTTTGAGTGACTTCTCAAATCCTCTTCTATTTCATTAAAAAAATCTGACATGCAGACTGAAACATGCACTTTCAATACCAGCAGCAGACTTCCCTGGTGAGCAGTAGCTTTACTACAGTGATCTAATAAGCAACTAGAGTGCTAACATTCTGAATTTATGGCAAATGTGTGACACATCTGAATGCCTTCTTGATGGAATCAAAGTAAAAAACTGAAAGTATTTCCTACTGAGGAGACTGTAGTAAATGAGGAAATTAGGAAACTTCATAACAAATAAGTCTCCCAAAATGGCCACCAGAGACAAAAGAGCCAAATGTAGCTAAAATATCACCCAGATGTAGCCCAAGTATAGCCCAATGACAGAATGTCTCAGAGTGGTCTAAAGAACAACTAGAGCGCTAACAGTCTTATTTATGACAAAAGTATGGCACACCTGAAGCCATCTTGATTGGAATAAAGTGGTAACTCTTAAAACATTTAATTTGCAAAGGACAAAATGAGGGGGTTCATTTTGCCATAGAAATTATTATTAGTGCTGCAGTAAGAAAAATTAAGGCACATTTTGACTTCTTAAATCCTCTTCTATTTCATAAAAAAATTCTGACATGCAGACTGAAACATGCACTTTGAATACCAGCAGCAGACTTTCCTGGTGAGCAGTAGCTTTACTACAGTGATCTAATGAGCAACTAGAGTGCTAACATTCAGAAATTATGGCAAATGTGTGACACATCTGAATGCCTTCTTGATGGAACCAAAGTAAAAAACTGAAAGTATTTCCTACTGAGGAGACTGCAGTAAATGAGGAAATTAGGAAACTTCATAACAAATAAATCTCCCAAGATGGCCACCAGAGACAAAAGAGCCCAAATGTAGCCCCAATATCACCCAGATGTTGCCCAAGTATAGCCTAATGACAGAATGTCCCAGAGTGTTCTAACGAACAACTAGAGCGCTAACAGTCTTACTTATGACAAAAGTATGGCACACCTGAAGCCATCTTGATTGGAATAAAGTGGTAACACTTAAAACATTTAATTTACAAAGGAACAAAATGAGGGGGTTCATTTTTCCGTAGGAATTATGATTAGTGCTGCAGAAAGAAAAAATAGGGCACATTTCGGCTTCTCAAATCCTCTTCTATATCATAAAAGAAGTTCTGACATGCAGACTGAAACATGCACTTTGAATACCAGCAGCAGACTTCCCTGGTGAGCAGTAGCTTTACTACAGTGATCTAATGAGCAACTAGAGTGCTAACATTCAGAATTTATGGCAAATGTGTGACATATCTGCATACCTTCTTGATGGAATCAAAGTAAAAAAACTGAAAGCATTTCCTACTGAGGAGAATGCAGTAAATGAGGAAATTAGGAAACCTCATAACAAATAAATCTCCCAAGATGGCCACCAGAGACAAAAGAGCCCAAATGCAGCTCAAATATCACCCAGGTGTAGCCCACATGTAGCCCAATGACAGAAGTGTGCAAAACACTTATTTTTGTGTATTTGCAGTTTTATAAAGTAAAGTGCAGACTTGTCAGGTATTGGAGTGCTTTACATGAGCATTGGTTACATCACACAAGATCAAATTCATTTTGGTTGTAGAGATTACGTGATTTGACCAGAATCACAGAATGTTGAGCTGAAGCAGAAACTCCAACCTGGTTCCCCAGTTGCAAAGTCTGCAGCTCTGGAAGTAACACCACACCCTCTCCCCTAATTGCAACATTTAATCAAGTGGTCAACTGGATAAAAAAACATAAAGATTACAAATAATTTAAAAGTTCTTTGTCGCTATTTGAAAACTCAGAAAATATGTCCTCATTTTAGTTTTTTAGAGCACTAACCATAATTTTGATGCAAATAAGACCCTCTCATATATGTAATTTCTAAAGGAAATGCTCTAGGTATTACAGTTTTGATTACATCAAGAAGACGTCAGGCATTCCACACTTTTGTAATAAATATAGAATGTTAGCAATCTAGTTGTTCATTGGGATACTGTTGAGAGGCAGAGGCCAGGGGCGCGGACTCTGAAAATTGAAGGCAGGTAGAAGAGTGCAGAGGCAACAATTTGACCACACTGGGCAGGCAGGAAGGGCAGTGGCAGCACAACAGACTATGGAGGGCAGGGGAAAGGGGGGGAGGAGCAACAAACCAACAATACAGGACTGGCAAGAGAGGCTGTGGCAATATAAAAGACCATTGTGGGCAGAAGGAAGAGGCAGTGGTAGTACAACCATACATGCCAACAGACCCGTTTCAGCCAGGAAACGTCCAATGTTTTTAAGCTCAAATGGGCTTTATTTGATCTGTCTCCTGTCTACAATCTCCTCTTTTTCAATGTAACTCAAAGGGGAAAATCAATACCCCAGTTTTTTTCAAAATCTTCCTCTTACCAAGTTCAAAATGTTCGCAAGTATGGTACATTGGATCATGGTAGGCAGTAGGGACATGGACTCGGATAACAGAGGACAGGAGGGACATGGAGAGGTGCACCAAACTGACCCTACAGGGCAGGCATCAGGGTTTGCAGCAGCACAATACACCACACAGGGCATGCTGGACGGGAGTGCAGCACAACAATCCATAGAAAGCAATAGGGAGGGGACAGGCCCATGCACATGGGCAACAGAGAACAGAGGGGAAAGAGGCAATGGTAGCTAGCTGACCATAATGGACAGACAGGAGAGAAAGCTGCAGCATAACAGACCATAAAGGGCAGGAGGGACGGATCAGGGGCATTACAATGGAACAGACAAGCCAGGAGGGAGGGAATAGGGGTCTGCACTTGGAAACAGAGGGCTGGGGGCAAGGGGGCAGGGCAGGAGCAGCAAGATGACCATGAAGGTCAGGCAGGATGGGCACTAGAAACAAGACACACCATGGAGAGCAACAGTGAGACTATGATGGCATACACACAGAGCATGGAGGGGAGGTGGGAGGGGGTCAGGGGCAGCTAGCTGACCACACAGGGAAGGTGGGAGGGGCCATGGCAGCACAGAAGACCATGCATGGCAAGCGGGAGGGTTAGTGGCAGCACAATGGCTATGATGGGCAAGAAGTAGGGTGCAGGGGCATGCACAAAGGACCATGGAGGATAGAAGGGAGGGTCAGGACCTGGGCACAGACAAGAGAGTTCAGTGGAAGGGGCCTCACAACAGACCGTGTGGGGCAGGCAGGAGGAGCAGTTGCAGCACAACAGAACAGGGAGGGCAGAAGGGTGTGGCAGTAAAATGGACCACGAGGACAGGAGGAAGTGGATAGGGGTATGGCATGTGGACAGGCAGGGTGGAGGTGGCAGGGACAGGTTACAGCCATCTGACAATGCTAGGCAGGTGGGAGGGGAGTGGCAGCTCAACAGAACACTCAGAGTAGATAGGAGTGGCAGGTCCATGGAACATGGTGGGCAAAAAGGATGGAGCAGGGGCATGCACAAAGACATCGGAAGGCAGGGGGAAGGAGAATAGGGGCAGGAGGTCAATGATGGGCCATAGAATTGGGCAATGGAGGGCAGGAGGAGTGGACTGGTACATCATGCTAAATGGAGGGCAGTGGCAGCACATCAGACCATGCATGGCAGGAGGGAGGAGGCTAGTCCATGGATTCAGGAAACAGAGGATAGGGAGGAGGTGGATGGGGCAGCAAGCTAACTGTTCAGAGAATGTGGGTGTTAGGAACTTTATTGTTTTTAAAATGTGTGTCTGTGCGAACTACTTAAAATATGAACAAGTATGCAGCATAATCTCACTTTTATTCAGGAAGAAGAGGACGTTTGTGACTGTGACTCCGGGCTCACTTGGCAGAAACACCCCCTGACCCTCCACCCCCCATCGCAAAATGTAATGCCCGTGAAAAGGGTAGGTGGACGCAGTGTTATATAGAACATAGTCCCGAGAGTACGATTGAAAATGAAAACTAGATATAGTATATGGTATAATCTATGCACCAAAAAGTGTGATATAAGATGAACCGGGCGTAAAATATAATATGCAATACATTGTGCACAATGACAGATTCATTGCAGAGCGCGAGATAGCACAGGCACTAGTGCGTGCTATGCGATATGCGCCTTGGAGTGTAATATGCACAGGGCAGTGTTGTGTAACCTAACTAGTCTCTAAAGTTGTAATATAAAATATGTGCTTGGGAGTGTAACGTTGCATATGCACTGTGACAAAGATATGGATCCCAGATTGTAATATGTATGGCATAGTGCTGTGCGTTATAACATAGGCATCGAGGAAGGCACGTTAGATGGGGCAATATAACCCGTGCGAAGGCAAGTGTGGCATGACATATTCACGGGGTGGTGTTACAGTGCACATGGGCTAGAGAGTGTCATAGCATATGCACTAGCTGGTGGAATACAACACAGAGGTGTGTGGCACTCAGCGGGCACTGGTGGGTGTAACACTGCATTGGGCTCAGCCAGGAGCACGCTGTGACTCTCAAGTGAGGTTCGTCCCCTTTCCAGAGAGTAAAATAAAAAGTACCCATGTTTGTATAAATAAATGACAAGGGTGTCTACTTGGAGAGTACCCACCAGCGGGGGCGCCGGGATTAGGCATGGTAGGGCGTCAGACACGTCAGAGCTTCACTAGCGGTGTAAATACATTCCACGTGTATTCATTGTATGCATAGTCACCTTTTAATGAATATCACGTAAATCGTCATGGTGATAGGTGCATACGGTTTGTCCAGCATGTCCTAGGAGTTTCTATAAATATATATTTTTTTAAAACAATAAAAAACAAAGGCCGGCCCCGGGGGATGGGGTCCCCGGGGCAATAAGGGGCCTGAGGAGGGGGGCAATGCAGCCCCCCTCCTAAAGAATAAAACAAAACAAAAAAGGCCATGACCCGGGGGTTGGGGACCCCGGGGCCGATTAATGCCGTGGGAGGGGGGCCATGCGGCCCCCTTCCACATTTATTTTTTTCAACAAAAAAAATTAGGGTGCAGGCCCTGGGGGATGGGGTCCACAGGGCCAATAAATTAGAAAAATAAGGGGGGCCACACAGCCCTCCTTCTTAAAAAAATAAAATAAATAAAAGACAGGCATTACGCCGGAGGCCATGCCCCCTCCTTGCAGCACTCTGCAAACGCGCCCCCTGGCCAGTTGTAAGTTGGGGAATTAATTCCCCTTAAATACTGAGAGTCCCTGAGGGCCAACTAGCCCAACAGGTATCTCCAGTATGCGCAAGGGAGCTGCGTTGCAGACAGGTGTTCTGAGGCCACTCCCCTTTTTACACCTCTATGCAACACAGCTCTGTGGCGCTTACTGGAGGTACCTAGTGGGCTAGTTTGACCCTAGGGCCCCTTAAGATTCAAGGGGACTTAATCTCTCAACTTAGAACGGCCACAGGGCGCGTTTACACAGTGGTGAAGGGAGGGGACGGGGCCTGAGGTGACGTGTGCAAACACGCCCTGTGGCGTGTTTTAAGTTGGGGAAATAATTCCCTTTCAATCCTGAGGGACCCTGGGGGCCAACTAGCCCACCAGGTGCTTCCAGTAAGCGCCACTGCTCTGCGTTGCAGAGAGGTGGTGCAGGCCGTGCCCCTTTTTACACCTCTCTGCAATGGCGCTTACTGGACGTACCTAGTGGGCTATTTTGCCCCTAGGGCCCCTGAGGATTCAAGGGGACTTAATCTCCCAACTTAAAACGGCCACAGGGCGTGTTTACACAGTGGGGAAGGGAGGGGACGGGGCCTGAGGTGACGTGTGCAAACACGCCCTATGGCGCATTTTAAGTTGGGGAAATTATTGCCCTTCAATCCTGAGGGCCCCTGGGGGCTAACTAGCCCACCAGGTGCTTCCAGTAAGCGCCACTGAGCTGTGTTGCAGAGAGGTGGTCCAGGCCGTGCCACTTTTTACACCTCCCTGCAACGCAGCTCTGTGGTGCTTACTGGAGGTACCTAGTGGGATAATTGGACCCTAGGGACCCTCAGGATTCAAATGAACTTAATCTCCCCACTAAAAACGGCCACAGGGCGTGTTTACACAGTGGTGAAGGGAGGGGACGGGGCCTGAGTTAATGTGTGCAAACACGCCCTGTGGCACGTTTTAAGTTGGGGAAATAATTCCCCTTCAATCCTGAGGGACCCTGGGGGCCAACTAGCCCACCAGGTGCTTCCAGTAAGCGCCACTGCAGAGAGGTGGTCTAGGCCGTGCCCCTTTTTACATCTCTCTGCAACGCAGCTCTGTGGCGCTTACTGGAGGTACCTAGTGGTCTAGTTGGACCCTAGGGACCCTCAGGATTCAAGGGGACTTAATCTCCTAACTTAAAAGGGCCACAGGGCGTGTTTACACAGTGGGGAAGGGAAGGGACGGAGCCTAAGGTGACATGTGCAAACATGCCCTGTGGCATGTTTTAAGTGGTAGTTTTAATCCCCTGCCCTATTATATACTCGGGGCTTACAGAGGAGGTCATGCTAATCACAGGGGGACCCCAACACATAGTGTTCCCTAGTGTATGTAGGTGTTTTCACTGTATTCTGAGTGTCTTTTAACATAGCACTGGCTCTAGGACTGGTTAGTCAGACTCAGTTACCACCAGTATCCGTCTGAAAAAGTTGAGGGTACAGGATGATTTTGCCACAAGGCTTCTTTCTGCTCTTCTGGTTGTTCTTTCTGCACGTTATCCTTCTTCCTGCACTTTTCTTCGTCTTTGAGGAGTTCTGTTGCTTCTTTCTGCATTTCTTTTTTTTCTTTCTGTGCGTTTTTTCTTCTTTTTTCACATGTCCTATCTCTGTAGGCATAGTTAGAAATTAGCATTTAAAAAACCTTTGAAATTCACTGAAAAAAACATAGGTTTCAGGCACGTTATAGTTAGGAATTAGCATTTAAAAAACCTTAGAAATTCACTGAAAAAACCATAGGTTTCAGGGGCGTTATAGTTAGCTGGACTTTTCACTTATACAAAACCATTGAAATTCCCCCGTTATAGTTAGTTCAGCTAACTATAACTTGCGCGCCCGCAATGCACTGCTGATGACGTCACATATTACATCACTCATGACATGGTCAGTGACATCACTCATGACATCACTGATGACATCTCAAATGATAGCCCTCCGGTGGGTTTTTGCCACATTTACATTAATTAATGCAGATTCCATGCTCTCCAGTGAGCTACAAGATACATGTTGCCGATTATTTCTTGCCAAACTGTTCCTTCTGCCAATTGTGCTGTTAGTCCAGTCTATTTGCACAAGGCAGTCCACACTCCATTGTTTTTGATGGCGTTGCAGTTCTCCCGACCGGACCGGACGGTAATTATTCACCAGAAAGAGTTGCCCCAAATTGAGAACGCGCACAAGGAAAACAGCAGGACTCCGCTTTGTTTTTCACTTTGTCCTTTATTCCGGCAATCAGCAGGCAGTGTCTTGTTCCGTTTCAAAGCCTTACGCGTTTCGGAACATTCTTGTTCCTTGATCACGGGCAATGCATGTAAGGCGGTAAAATATGAAGAAGGTGAGAGTCTTTCTGCTTTTAAACATCCTCTGATGCAAAGCCCTCCAGTGGGCGTGTCTAACCGCTTGGTGTTCTGGAACTAGTAGTACCTTCATCGTTATAATTATAGCCCTCCGGTGGGTTTTTGCCACATTTACATTAATTAATGCAGATTCCATGCTCTCCAGTGAGCTACAAGATACATGTCGCCGATTATTTCTTGCCAAACTGTTCCTTCTGCCAATTGTGCTGTTAGTCCAGTCTATTTGCACAAGGCAGTCCACACTCCATTGCTTTTGATGGCGTCGCAGTTCTCCCGACCGGACTGGCCGGTAATTATTCACCAGAAAGAGTTGCCCCAAATTGAGAAGGCGCACAAGGAAAACAGCAGTACTCCGCTTTGTTTTTCACGTTGTCCTTTATTCCGGCAATCAGCAGGCAGTGTCTTGTTCTGTTTCAAAGCCCTACGCATTTCGGAACATTCTTGTTCCTTGATCACAGGCATTGCATGTAAGGTGGCAAAATATGATGAAGGTGAGAGTCTTTGTGCTTTTAAACATCCTCTGATGGAAAGCCCTCCTGTGGGCGTGTCTAACCGCTTGGTGTTCTGGAACTGGTAGTACCTTCATCGTTATAATTATAGCTCTCCGGTGGGTTTTTGCCACATTTACATTTATTAATGCAGATTCCATGCTCTCCAGTGAGCTACAAGATACATGTTGCCGATTATTTCTTGCCAAACTGTTCCTTATGCCAATTGTGCTGTTAGTCCAGTCTATTTGCACAAGGCAGTCCACACTCCATTGTTTTTGATGGCGTTGCAGTTCTCCCGACCGGACCGGCCGGTAATTATTCACCAGAAAGAGTTGCCCCAAATTGAGAATGCGCACAAGGAAAACAGCAGGACTCTGCTTTGTTTTTCACGTTGTCCTTTATTCCGGCAATCAGCAGGCAGTGTCTTGTTCCGTTTCAAAGCCCTACGCGTTTCGGAACATTATTGTTCCTTGATCACGGGCATTGCATGTAAGGCGGCAAAATATGATGAAGGTGAGAGTCTTTGTACTTTTAAACATCTGATGGAAAGCCCTCCAGTGGGCGTGTGTAACCGATTGGTGTTCTGGAACTGGTAGTACCTTCATCGTTATATTTATAGCCCTCCGGTGGGTTTTTCCCATATTTACACTAATTAATGCAGATTCCATGCTCTCCAGTGAGCTACAAGATACATGTCGCCGATTATTTCTTGCCAAACTGTTCCTTCTGCCAATTGTGCTGTTAGTCCAGTCTATTTGCACAAGGCAGTCCACACTCCATTGTTTTTGATGGCGTTGCAGTTCTCCCGACCGGACCGGATGGTAATTATTCACCAGAAAGAGTTGCCCCACATTGAGAACGCACACAAGGAAAACAGCAGGACTACGTTAATGTAGCGGAACCCACTGGAGGGTGTAACTGAAAAGCAAAGGAACTACATCACCCAGTCTGCTGGATCGTAAACTACGCCCACCGGAGGGCAGGCCACCAGAGGACAATAAAAGTAGTTGACTTTTAACCTTGCCTTCATTCCGCCTCGGAACATAAAACGTGCCTGTGAACAAGGAACAAGAATGTTCCGAAACGCGTAAGCCTGAAATGATCGGGGCGTTACCTGCTGAATGCTGCGAATAAAGAAACGCTACTGGAACAGAGTGGTGTCTCGGCTGCTTTCGTGAGTGCGCTTTCAAATGGGGCAATCCTTTTCGTGTGATATAAAACCGGCCGGTCCCGGTCGGGAAAGCTGCACTGGCATCACTGCATATGGTTGCTGCGTGGGGACATAACTTCAACGCAACGAGCAAAAGGAGAGCAGTTAGCAATAAAATGCAATCGGAGGTCAATGCCTCTAGCTCACAGGAGAGCTGTTAAATAAATGTTTAAAGAGATGTTAATGTAGCGGAACCCACTGGAGGGTGTAACTGAAAGGCAAAGGAACTACATCACCCAGACTGCTGGATCGAGAACTACGCCCACTGGAGGGCAGGCCACCAGAGGACAATAAAAGTAGTTGACTTTTAACCTTGCCTTCATTCCGCCTCGTAACATAAAACGTGCCTGTGAACAAGCAACAAGAATGTTCCGAAACGCGTAAGGCTGAAATGATCGGGGCGTTACCTGCTGAATGCTGCTAATAAAGAAACGCTACTGGAACAGAGTGGTGTCTTGGCTGCTTTCGTAAGTGCGCTTTCAAATGGGGGCAATCCTTTTCGTGTGATATATATATATATATATATATATATATATATATATATATATATATATATATATATAGATATAGATTATCTACTGGCGGTTGCCAGTAGATAGTTATAGTTAGGACCTACTTTCCATAGGAAATCCGCAACATTCTATTGGGAATATCTTTGGCGCCGATTGACGAATCTTCGCAAAATTTTCCAAACTTTTGGCCAGCTCCGCTCCGCTCCTACCCTGAAAGTTTCGCAGTGATTCGTCAAGCGGGGGCCGAGAAAAAAGGGGGTCCAAAAACGCGTTTTCCCCATGCAATTTCCCATAGGACCTGTTGTCGCAGCTACAGCCCGAACCGCTGAACGGAATGACACCAAATTTGGCAAAGAGGTAGTCCTCAGTTCAGACTCGTGCCTTTTGCTTAAATGGTGTAAATCCGTTCAGTAGTTCCTGAGAAAAGTTAAAAGTACATATATATCTATGACCGGGGAGGATCCGCGGATCCTCCACGCACCCTCCCCGAACCCTCCCGAGCACGAGCTGAATGCTAATTGGCTGCCAACACTCTGAATCAGGAAGTGTTGGCAGCCGTCTTGTGCCTCGGTAGAACCGAGGCACAAGAAAGCACAAAAACAAAGACGCAAAATGCAACAAGGGGGCAGGGTAGAAACACCCTGACCCCCTAGGCCTGCTCAGGGGGTCCCACAAGGACCCCCAAGTCCCCAAAATATTTATTTTATTTTTTAAATCGCGGGATGCGCGTAGGGTCTGCGCATCCCGATAACGAAAAAAAAACGTGCTTTGTTTAGATTTAGCCCCCGGGGGGGCCAAGTCCCGGGGGTAATATAGTTTTATAATGGGGGGCCCAGAGGGGCCCCGCAGCCCCAGGGACCGCCAACCCCGGGGCTTTTAAAAAAAAAAAAAAAACAACCCTGTGTGGGGGGCTCGAGCCCCCCCACATGCCCCGGGGACTGCCACCTCCCCGGGGCACTGAATATGTAAAATAGGGGATCCGTTACGGACCCCCAAGCCCCGGGGACCACCACCCCCCGGGGCTTTAACTTAAGTGGGGGTGGGCGCGCGGCCCCCCCCTGGAGCCAATGATGGCCCTGGGGACCGTCACCCCCCAGGGCCGGCTCCTGCAGTGTCCCGGGGTGCCCACCCCCGGGACACTGCTGTTTGCTATGGCAGGGTGGGAGCCTCGCGGCTCCCATCCTGCCATAGCAAATTGCTTTGGTATTTGGAAGGGAGAGCAGGAACCCTACTCTCTCTTCCAAATACCAAAGACGATTGCTTTTCCACACGGGGAGCAGCATGTTAGCTGCTCCCCATGTGGAAAAGCAATGCCGGCTCCCGCATGACGCGGGGAGCCGGCGGGGCCGTGGGGGGATTGGGGACCCCCCCACGGCCCCAACGGAGGCCAGGCCCTGGGGGATGGGGTCCCCAGGGCCATAAGTGGCCCGGGAGGGGGGCCACGCGGTGCCCCTCCCCAAAAAAATTTTACAATTTTTTTTTTAAAAATGGCCCGGGGGATGGGGTCCCCGGGGCCATAGGTGGCACAGGAGGGGGGCTAAAAAATAATTTTTTTAAAAAGGGCCATGCCCCGGGGGATGGGGTCCCCGGGGGAAATTATGGCCTGAGGAGGGGGGCCACGCGGCCCCCTTCCCATTTAAAAAAAAAAAAAAATCAAAATTGGGGGCAGGCCCTGGGGGATGGGGTCCCCAGGGCCAAAAAAAAAGAAAAAGAAGGGGGGCTACACAGCCCCCCTTCTAAAAAACAGAGGGGGAAAAAAAAAAGGATTGGGCCGGAGGCCACGACCCCTCCTTACACCACTCTGCAAACGCGCCCACTGGCGCATTTGCAGAGGGGGAACGAATACCCCTTCAATACTGGGGGTCCCTGGGGGCCAACTAGCCCACCAGGAACCTCCAGTATGCGCCAGGGGGCTGCGTTGCAGAGAGGTGTAATGAGGCCACGCCCCTTTTTACACCTCTCTGCAACGCAGCTCCCTGGCGCTTACTGGAGGTACCTGGTGGGCTAGTTGGCCGCCACGGGACCTCAGGATTCAAGGGGACTTAATCTCCCAACTTAAAACGCGCCACGGGGCGCGTTTGCACAGTGGTGAAGGTAGGTGGCGGGGCCTGAGGTGAGATCTGTGCAAACACGCTCTGTGGCGCTTTTTAAGTTGGGGAATTAATTCCTCTTCAATCCTGAGGGTCCCTGGGGACCAACTAGCCCACCAGGTACCTCCAGTAAGCGCCACGGAGCTGTGTTGCAGAGTGTTGTAAAAAGGGGTGTGGCCTCTGAATACCTCTCTGCAATGCAGCTCCCTGGCGCATACTGGAGGTACCTGGTGGGCTAGTTTGCCCCCAGGGGACCTCAGGATTGAAGAGGAATTAATTCCCCAACTTAAGACGCGCCACAGGGTGTGTTTGCACACGTCACCTCAGGCCCCTCCCCCTTCCTTCACCATTGTACAAATATTCCTCTAAAATCAGCCGCACTACAAATTCCGATTTACTCACCTGTAATCAGGAGAGAACCCAGTGCTGCATCTTTTAGCCCAGCACTGACCCTGAAAAGTAATTCTAAGCGTACTTACCAGTAACTTGTATTTCCTTCCATAGGAATCCATTGTGTGGTTTTCACCAGAAAATGTTCTAAGTGTCCATTTTTGAAACGTACAAATATTCCTCTAAAACCAGCCGAACTACAAATTCCGATTTACTCACCTGTAATCAGGAGAGAACCCAGTGCTGCATCTTTTAGCCCAGCACTGACCCTGAAAAGTAATTCTAAGCGTACTTACCAGTAACTTGTATTTCCTTCCATAGGAATCCATTGTGTGGTTTTCACCAGAAAACTTTCAAAGTGTCCATTTTTGAAACGTACAAATATTCCTCTAAAATCAGCCGAACTACGAATTCCGATTTACTCACCTGTTATCAGGAGAGAACCCAGGGCTGCATCATTTAGCTCAGCACTGACCCTGAAAAGTAATTCTAAGCGTACTTACCAGTAATTTGTATTTCCTTCCATAGGAATCCATTGTGTGGTTTTCACCAGAAAAGTTTCTAAGTGTCTATTTTCACAAACTAAAAATATTCCGAAAAAATCGTATGTATGACTTAAACACATTCTTTCAACTGTTTACAGGAGGTCGGCCAGTGCTGGATCCAGGATCCACCACTCAGTAAGAAAAGGTAACGATAACACTACTTACCTGCTAAGTGAATTTTCTGCCATAGGATAACATTGGTGATTCTATGGGAAAAAGTTTCTAAGTGTCAACTTTTAAAATACAATAATATTCCTTAAAAATCACTACTGTAACCAAGCGCTTTTACTCAACTGTTTACAGGAGATGTCCAAGGATTGAATCTAGGATCCAGTCTTGTGGTTAGAAAAGTAATCCATAAAGTAACTAATTGCATTTAACTAGAAATTCACATTGAGCTCAATGTTGCTTTGTGTTTGAAATTGTGTTGCCCATTGCAACAACTGTAACTACTGTACTTAAAAGTCTGTTGCCTATTTGCCAAGTATTTAAACTAAAGTAATTCATTCTGAGAAAGTATATTTTGTATTGTAATGTATAATGTAATTATAATGTAATTAAAAAAAATATATCTAAAAATAAATAGTTTAATAAATGTAGTAAATCAGTATCAAAAAAATCACTATAACAATTAATACATTCAAAATTGTCATTTAGAAAACCTTTGAAATTCACTGAAAAAACCATAGGTTTCAGGCCTGATATAGTTAGGAATTGGCATTTAAAAAACCTTTGAAATTCACTGAAAAAAACATAGGTTTCAGGGGCGTTATAGTTAGCTGGACATTTCCCTCGTACAAAACCCTAGAAATTCCCCTGTTATAGTTAGTTCAGCTAACTATAACTCGCGCCCCCGCAATGCACTGCTGATTACGTCACATATTACATCACTCATGACATGGTCAGTGACATCACTGATGACATCACTGATGACATCTGAAATGACATCACTGATTACATCACTGATGACGTCATCCATGTGATAAATTAGTGCATCTTCTCACACCCTTTGATATACTCAATCAAAATTTCAGACGTCCATTCTCAAAACCATAGATACTCCAATACCAATAACTACATACCCACTCATTGACTCTTAGATCTACACACACATCCACTCACTCACCTGTACAGTCACTCATACTTACAGTCACTTAGTACAGGACTATCAAATGCATTTATACACCTACATAGACACTTACACACCACCAATCATCCATAGATGTACTCTCACACCCAGTCAGTCATGCAAATAATTAATCACACTCCCATTTACTCACCTATGCAGTTATACACACACAAGTTCACTTACTCATAAAAATAGTATCACATTCTTACGCTCTTATACAATCACTGATACAAGCACACACTCATCCATACAGCCACTCTCACAATCACACACTCTCACATATACCCACTTATATACTCTTACACACATATATACTGCCTTTCACATTTGTAGTTACTCACACATGTACCACTGAGATATACATTCAATCACTAACACACCCATAAATACACTCACCCAACCATACAGTCCATCACAGATGCACTCTTAAAACCATGCACCCATAGAATCACCCACTCACACATGTATGCACAGAGTCACACACACCCCACCCACACAAACACTCAGGCACCCAAACAGATACTCAGACAACCAATAAATAATCTATAGAGACACTCATATAGCTATTCACAAAACCATGCAGCCGCTTATACACCAACAGACAGACAGATACAAACATTCACACAGTTTAGTCACTAGTCTGCAGTAAGATACGTTTAATGACTCACTTATACAGTCAGTCACGCACCTACTAAATCATCCATTCACACACTTATACACCCACTCATTCTTCCATAGGTTTTTCCCTATATATATATTAAACATATTTAAAATTTACAGAAACAAACACTCACTGGATGACGTCATCAGTGATGTCATCAGTGATGTCATTTCAGATGTCATCAGTGATGTCACTGACCATGTCATGAGTGATGTAATATGTGACGTCATCAGCAGTGCATTGCGGGGGCGCGAGTTATAGTTAGCTGAACTAACTATAACAGGGGAATTTCTAGGGTTTTGTACGAGGGAAATGTCCAGCTAACTATAACGCCCCTGAAACCTAGGTTTTTCCAGTGAATATATATATATATATATATATATATATATAGATATATATATTTATATATCCAACAAAAAGAGTGCCCTCATGGAAATGTCATCTTTGGAGTGCTGCTTTCTAAACATGAGGGCTGCACCAGAATCCGTGATCGCATTTCAACCAAAGTACGGCTCTACGCGTTTCAGGCTCCCGCCCTTGTTCACGAGCCTTAGGATACTAAGCAACAGCATCCGGTAAGTTGAAACACCTGCTCCAAAATCTCAAAGTCCCGCCACAGTGGGCGTTTCTTTATTCAATTACACCTTCATGGCATCCTGGTATTTTCAGTACCACTTACAAAATCAATGCCACAGTGGGTGGTGCTGTTGTCCTTAATTAACTACATCAGAAAACCACAGTGGGATGGTGAAAGTTAAAACCACAGAGTCTGCAGCATTATTACCGCTCCTCTGATGGAACACTCTGCTCCTTTGGCATGGGTGTTCAACCCTTTAAACACCCGGGATCCGCTGTTCTGCGGCGGGCCATCCCGGTGGCTGGACAAAACCACTCCATATCCAATAAAAAGAGTGCCCTCATGGAAATGGCCTCTTTGGAGTGCTGCTTTCTAAGCATGAGAGCTGCACCAGAATCCATGATCGCATTTCAACCAAAGTACGGCTCTACGCGTTTCAGGCTCCCACCCTTGTTCACGAGTCTTAGCATACTAAGCAACAGCATCCGGTAAGTTGAAACACCTGCTCCACAATCTCAAAGTTCCACCACAGTGGGCGTTTTTTAATTCAATTACGCCTTCACGGCAGTCTGGTATTTGCAGTACCACTTACAAAATCAATGCCACAGTGGGTGGTGCTGTTGTCCTTAATTAACTACATCAGAAAACCACAGTGGGATGGTGAAAGTTGAAAGCACAGAGTCTGTAGCATTATTACAGCTTCTCGGATGGAACACTCCGCTCCCTTGGCATGGGTGTTCAACCCTTTAAACACCCAGGTGCCGCGGTTCTGCGGCGGGCCATCCCGGCGGCTGGACAAAGCTGCTCCATAGCCAACAAAAAGAGTGCCCTCATGGGAATGGCCTCTTTGGAGTGCTGCTTCCTAAACATAAGGGCTGCACCAGAATCCATGATCACATTTCAACCAAAGTACAGCTCTATGCATTTCAGGCTCCCGCCCTTGTTCACGAGCCTTAGCATACTAAGCAACAGCATCCGGTAAGTTGAAACACCTGCTCCACAATCTCAAAGTCCCGCCATAGTGGGCGTTTCTTTATTCAATTACGTCTTCACGGCATTCTGGTATTTGCAGTACCACTTACAAAATCAATGCCACAGTGGGTGGTGCTGTTGTCCATAATTAACTACATCAAAAAAACACAGTGGGATGGTGAAAGTTAAAAACACAGAGTCTGTAGCATTATTACCGCTCCTCCGATGGAACACTCCGCTCCCTTGGCATGGGTGTTCAAACCTTTAAACACCCAGGATCCACTGTTCTGCGGCGGGCCATCCCCGCGGCTGGACAAAGCCGCTCCATATCCAACAAAAAGAGTGCCCTCATGGGAATGGCCTCTTTGGAGTCCTGCTTCCTAAACATAAGGGCTGCACCAGAATCCGTGATCACATTTCAACCAAAGTACAGCTCTACACATTTCAGGCTCCCGCCCTTGTTTACTGGCCTTAGCATACTAAGCAACAGCATCCGGTAAGTTGAAACACCTGCTCTACAATCTAAAAGTCCCGCCACATTGGGTGTTTCTTTATTCAATTACGCCTTCACAGCATTCTGGTATTTGCAGTACCACTTCCAAAAACAATCCCACAGTGGGATGTGCTGTTGTCCTTATTAAACTACTTCAAAAAACCACAGTGGGATGGTGAAAATTAAAAACACCGAGTCTGTAGCATTATTACCGCTCCTCCGATGGAACACTCCGCTCCCTTGGCATGGGTGTTCAAAGCTTTAAACACCGGGATCCACTGTTCTGCAGCGGGCCATCCCCGCGGCTGGACAAACCCGCTCCATATCCAACAAAAAGAGTGCCCTCATGAGTTGTTGAGTTACAGCGCTCTGCAATATATTTGTTATTTGACAAATAAAATCTGTTCTTAAAAAAAAGAGTGCCCTCATGGGAATGGCCTCTTTGGAGTGCTGCTTCCTAAACATGAGGGCTTCACCAGAATCCATGATCACATTTTAACCAAAGTACGGCTCTACGTGTTTCAGGCTCCCTCCCTTGTTCACGAGCCTTAGCATACTACTTTTAGAAAGCAGGTATTTTCTTGCCTAATCATCCAGCATACCTCTGCTAGGTTTGTGTATTCCATGTCTGGTTTGTGAGTGACAGGGGAGTGGAGAGGGCTTTGTCTCCAACAGGCTGGGCTGGGCTGAATGGGACCTGCATTCAATAGTAGGGGGAGGAGATTTCCTTTCACTGACCTGAGCCCTCATAGAATAGAGAGTAGGGGGAGATTTCCATTTGGCTACCTGGACCAGGTCTGCTTTCAACAATGCTGTCTCCACCTCCTGCCAGGAAGCTGCACCAGGGAGGACATAACTGGTTTTGGCTGGGCACAGGCACCCTCTGCCTTCAGAGGACAAATGATTTTGCAGTATAAAAATTGGGGCCCAGACCCCAGAACTTTAGATCACTTCTGGGAATCAAGACAAACCTTTGGCAAGGAGAAGAACCAAGGACGCTGAAGGAGGAGACTGCTCCTGTGCTGTTTGCTGTTTGGGGTTGGCCTGCGGTGGTTACTTTATTGCCAAGGAAAGGAGAAAAGGAACTTTGTATATACTTTTACTATCTTGAGTAAGATCTGCAAGAGCTTGAAGCTGAGCTTGCCTCCAGTTCTGAAGTCTCAGGGACACAAAGACTTCTAATATTGGTGGCAGCGGTGGGATTTGGACTTGCATTTGTGATTCATATACAATGATTGGTGTACACTACTAGTGAGTGGAGACCATAACACGACCACATACTTTTTGGTAGAACTTTTTCTTGAGACTTCTATTTTTTTTGAGAACTGCCAATTACCTTTCAACATGAGTAAAGCAGCATCCATTGCACCTGAAGATTTTGATTTCGAGGAAGAAAAGGTTGATGTTTACACTGTGCACAGCTGAAGATCATCTGTAAAAAGTTTAATATCTCTATGAAAGGCCTCTCCAGGAAAGAGAAATTCCAAAAGGCGCTGAGGGCCTGGTAGGAAGCTAGAAAAGCCACTGAGCATACTGAAGTGCCTGGAGAAGAGGTGGAGAATACAGATGGGCATCTAGTTGGGCCATTGGGCCTGACCAGGGAGAGGGTACCTTCCAGGCCAGGTAGCA
Source organism: Triturus cristatus (assembly GCF_964204655.1). Lineage (NCBI taxonomy): Eukaryota > Metazoa > Chordata > Amphibia > Caudata > Salamandridae > Triturus > Triturus cristatus. The sequence goes on along the minus strand of NC_140580.1, from coordinate 472,390,942 downwards.
GTGTTTCTTCCAAAGTTCTGTCCCCAGTAGAGTTGGAGGACAGGGAAAGAGATAGGGCTAGCCAAGATCAAACTTGGTGGGAAAATGGAGTTAGAAAATAAGAAGTTGGCCCTGGAGGAAAAAGGATGCATTTAGAGCATGAGAGTATGTTGAGGGAATTGGAGCTCAAGGCCAAGAGCTTAGAAATTACTCCATTTGGTGGCAGCGCACCATCCGTGCCTGTATAAACAAGAGCATTTATTCCCAAGGATGTGATTAAGGAGTTCCATAGGCATGAAGATATTGGGCAATGGTTTAAGGCCTATGAGGTAGCTATGACCTCCCACCGGGTCCCTGAGAAGGACTGGGGAGCAGGGTTGTGGGGGTGGTTCCTCAGTAATGGGCGGGATACCTTGTTAGATGTGCCCTCTGAGGATCAGAATTTCTATGTCCACATGAAGGAAGCTTTAATGTCCAGGTATGGGTTGACCCCAGAGCTTTATAGACAAAGGTTTAGGAATTGTAAGAAACTGGAGTCAAGCACATGGGTAGAAAATGTTTCTTTCTTTGTCAGAGCATTAGATGGTTGGGTGAAGGGTAGCAAAGTGAATGATTTTGAATCGCTCTATAATTTGATTGCATGGGAGCACTTGTCCAATAATTGTCTTCCAGAGCTATGCCAGCACCTTATTGATAGCAAGCTGACTAACCCTAGGAAGCTTGCTGAGGAGGCGGACCGCTGGGTTAGTACCCGGGTCCACAAGGGTCATGTGGGAGACTTTGCCAAAGGTGGGCAGGGTCCCCAGCAGAAGAGTGGGGGGACAAGGGTAAGTAGAGGGAGTTCCAGAAAGGGCCCCAAAGTAATCCCCAAGGGAACCAAGGGTAGGGTTCCCAGCCTCCCCCTGAGAAGAAGTCAGGGGCCCGACAGATAAGCCTGTTCACAAGGGACCCCTGTAATGTTTTACGTGTGGTCTGGTGGGCCACTGCTTTTATGACCCTAAGCATCCCCTGAGAGCAAATGCAGCACCCACTAGTGCACCGCCCCGGCAGATGGCTAGTGTAGCCCTGGGGGAGGAGTCAGTTGCCCAAGGTGGGTGGGGTTTCGCAGAGATGTCCCTAGTCTCTTTAGGAGACTGTGAGGTGATCCCCAGGACCCAACTTCCTGATAACACTAAAAAATGCAGGCAGTGGGTGACCATCAATGGCCATAGAGTGGAGGCTCTATGAGACACCGGAGCCAGTGTGACAGCTGTCAGTTGTCAGTTGGTGTCTGAAGAGCAGGTGATCCCCAATGCATTTTATCCGGTTGTTGCCGCTGACAACACAGAGAGCCACTGCAAGGTGTCTCAGGTTCCCTTTGAGTGGGGGGTCTCAGGTACTCTTCAAGTAGCTGTGAGGCCAGCCATGCCTATTGACTGTCTGTTGGGCAATGATTGGAGAGCTCCCCTTGGGCTAAGTTGTAGCGAAGTGCTCATTTGGAGATGTTGGGTTTGCCAGAGTGGGCGTGTGTGACCACCCGGTCCATATCAGCCAGTAAGGGTGTTCAAGAGGACCTGGAGCCTGAAAGAGTGGCCCAGGTGCCTGCCTTAAAGAGAAGAGGCAGGGGGCATGGGAAACCAGCCCCCACCGTTCCCATGGTCCAGGAGGAGGCAGACCTTGAAGGGAATGCCCTGGACCCTACAGGGGAGCAGGTACCTGAACTAGGGGACCTGCCTGAGCTGACCCATTGGCAGCAGGAAGGACGACACTCCAGGGAAGTGTTCTGTGATAAGTAGAAAAAGTGCCCTTCTCTTGTGGGTTTGCAGCAACAGGTCCCAAACCAGGCAGCAGGTGATCAGTCTGGATCACATTGGATCTACTGGGAGAATGGTCTCCTGTATAGCGAGCCTAAGGTTGCTGAGCCTGGGTCAGCCTGTGTGCTGGTGGCACCCCAGCACTTCAGAGCCTTCCTACTGGGGCTGGCTCATGATGTACCTTTAGCAGGACATTTGGGGCAGGACAAGACCTTTGAAAGGCTTGTCACCCACTTTTATTGGCCCCAAATGCACAAGAGTTCAGATACTCATTGCAGGATCTATCAGACTTGCCAGGCAGGTATTAAGAGTGGGAGGAAGCAAAAGGCTCCTCTCCAGCCATTCCCTGTGGTCAGCACCCCCTTTGAAAGGGTGGGCATTGACATTGTGGGGCCTCTGGATCCCAAGACAGCCATGGGCAACAGGTTCATCCTGGTCTTGGTGGACCATGCGACCTGGTACCTGGAAGCCATCCCTCTCCGGTCAGTGACGGCCCCTGTGGTGAGTCGTGCGTTGATGGGGATTTTCTCCCGCATGGGGTTCCCCAGAGAGGTGGTGTCAGACCGTGATACAAACTTCATATCCAAGTATATGAACTCCCTGTGGCAGGAGTGTGGTGTAATTCATAAGTTCACCACTTCTTACCACCCCCAAGGTAATGGACTAGTTGAGAGATTCAACTGGACCCTCAAAGGCATGATTATGGGTCTTGAGAAACCTATGATGCGTAAGTGGCACGTCCTCTTGCCATGCCTTCTCTTTGCTTACAGAGAGGTGCCACAGAAGTCCTTAGGGTTCAGTCCCTTTGAACTGCTGTATGGTCACCCTGTAAGAGGACCTCTGAGCTTGGTAAAAGAAGGATGGGAGAAAGCTCCCAGGAAACCTCCCCAGGATGTATATATCTGCAAGCTGACCTTCAGAAACTAAACTAGGCGTTTCAGGCAACTCGCTCAGGCGAATCTGGAAGCCAGCCAGGAAGAGATGATACGGTGGTATGATCAGAATGCCACTCTGATTGAGCTTCAACCTGGCCAGAAAGTGTGGGTCAGGGCCCCCGTGGAGTCTTGTGCGCTCCAGGATAAGTGGACCGGACCATTGGAGGTGATGGAGCACAAGAGCGATGTCACCTACTTGGTGGACTTGCGGTCTCCTAGGAACGCTTTGCGGGTCCTGCATGTCAACTGCCTGAAGCCTCACTTAGAGAGGTCCGAAGTGGGAATGCTCCTAGCGACAGATGATGGAATGGAGGAGGAGACTGAGCCTCTTCCTGACCTCCTGTCTGCGACAGAGCAAGATGGGTCAGTGGATGGTGTAAACCTCTCTTCCACCCTGAGCAGCAGAATGACTGTCGCCAACTGTTGGTACAGTTTTCTGATCTGTTCTCCCTGACTCCCAGTATCACTGATTGGGGTGTCCATGATGTGGACACTGGCGACAGTCCTCCTGTTAAGCACAAAATTTACAGAGTGACTGACAGGGTGGGAGCTTGCATCAAGGAGGAGGTCTCCAAGATGCTTGCATTAGGGGTGATTGAGTCCTCTAACAGTCCTTGGGCCAGCCCAGTGGTCTTGGTCCCAAAGGCTGCCGCACCGGGTGCCACGCCAGAACTCCGATTCTGTGTGGACTACCGAGTGCTCAATTCAGTCACCAGGACTGACGCACACCCCATCCCCAGAGCTGATGAGCTCATTGATCGGTTAGGGGCTGCCCGGTACCTCAGTACGTTTGATTTGACGTCTGTGTACTGGCAGATCGCCTTAACTGATGGGGCAAAAGAGAGGTCCGCATTCTCCACACCAGAAGGGCACTACCAATTCTCTGTTACGCCCTTTGGGATAAAGAATGTCCCTGCCACCTTTCAGAGGTTGGTCAACCAGTTGTTGGCTGGACTGAAAGATTTCAGTGCCGCCTACCTGGATGACATTGCAGTGTTCAGCACCAGTTAGGAAGAACATCTACGCCACCTCTGGGAAGTGTTGATTGCACTGCGGAAGGCAGGCCTCACCATCAAGGCGAGTAAGTACCAGATCGGGCGGGTTCTGTGGTGTATTTGGGAGACAAGGTTGGGAGCGGCCAGGTGGTGCTCCTACAGCCCAAGATTGATACCATCCTGGCTTGGGAACCCCCCAAGACCCAGACAGAGGTGAGAACCTTTTTAGGACTCACTGGGTAGTACAGGAGGTTTGTCAAGGGGTATGGCAGCATTGTTGCACTCTTGACAGAGCTGACTTCCAGGAAGCAGCCCAAGAAAGTGAACTGGACTGACACCTGTCAGAAAGCTTTTGATGCCCTGAAGACTGCCATGTGCATGGTGCCCGTGCTTAAGGCACCCAACTTCTCTAAAGAATTCATAGTACAGACAGACGCTTCAGAGCATGGTGTAGGGGCTGTTCTTTCACAGATGAATGAGGAGGGCCTAGACCAACCTGCAGCCTTCATCAGTAGGAGGTTACTTCTACGGGAATAGAGGTGGAGTGCAATTGAGAGAAGGGTGTAGCCGCCACAGAGGTCACTGTCGCATCACCGGAGAAGCGTTTCGCAGGGCCTGTCACGGCTCAAGAGTTCACTGAGTCGCCGCACGGCCGTCGGGCATGCACGCATCACATGCACATTGTCACATTGCCTCAAAGACGCCATTTTGTCGCATCGCATCGAATCGTCACATCGAGGCACCGTCTTGTCGCATCGTCGCAGTAAGAAATGACACATTAAATCCCCACACAGTAAGGAAGCGATGCATCACCTCTCCTGCACTGCAGTAATGAACTGACGCATCCACTCCCCTGAGTGTAAGGAACGGCGCATCAACTTCCCTGCGACCCTTTTGTTTGTATTGAGTGACGCATCTCAGTTACTTTGAGAGTAAGGTGTCGCATTTACCATCTACATTGAAGTAAGCTATTTCTACCATTTTAAAGTCATATTTTTATTACAGTATTGTGGATTTTTGTCGTCTGGTCTTGTGTTAAGTCTAGTAAAGATTACTTATTTTTCTAAACTGGTGTGGTGTCCATTTGTAGTGTTTTCACTGTGTTACTGTATGTGTTCACAAATGCTTTACACACTGCCATTGAGATAAGCCTGTCTGCTCGTGCCACGCTACCAAGGGGGTGAGCAGGTGTTATCCAGGAGTCTACCCCGTTTTCCCTGACTAGAAGCAAGAGCCCCTCCTTGGTCAAAGGTACCTACCTCTGGCAACTAGAGACCCCCATTTATAACACATCCTAACCCTAAAATTACATTTGCCACCCTGAAACCCATACCTACCCAAAACCCTATATATATCGAAAGCTCCAGTCCACCATAAATGTACCGAGCACTCAGGAGCGGGTGAGGCCAAAGCGTGGCGGTGGATCCACAGGATAGATTAAGTTCACTCTTCTGAAAAAGAAGATGCCACACTCATGGATGGTGAAGACCTCTGTATTTATTTCAGCGGGTTCGCAGAAGCAGGGCGCATTTCGGCTCACGCCTTTTTCGACTACAAAGTTTACCGGCAACAACGCCATATTTTATATACAAATGCCCATGTTCAAGTACATTTTAGTCATGAACAGTGAAAACAGGTTAGTTTCATGGAGTACTCTTAATGTCACCGCCAACTTGGAGTGACTCAATACCATAGTTTTCATCACCATTCATCCATGTGATAATCTGATGCACCTCCTCACACCCTAATATAACCTTTGATACACCTACTCCAAAATACAGAATACTATTTTTGAAACCATAGACACACCAATACCACTAACTACATATCTGCTCACTGGTTCTTAGGACTACAAACACATCTACTCATTCACCCATACAATCACTCATACATGCAGTCACTTATCAATACAACACTATCATGTACACTCATACACCTACACATACACTCACACTCCAGAGTTACTCACACACCTAGTCAGTCATTCAAAGAATCAATCTCACTTCCATTTACTGACCTATAGAGTTATACACACAACAGATCACTTATTCAAACAGAAACAAATGCTTAATTACTCTCTTATACAATCACTGATACAAGTACACACTCATCTATACAGCCACTCTCACAATCACTGACTCTCACATATAGTCATTTATATACTCCAACTCTCACATACACTGCCTTTTACATATGTAGTTACTTGGACATGTAACACTGAGACATCCATTTACTCACCAATGCACCCATACACACAATCACCCACAAATGCAGCTGTTTCCACATGCACTCTTGAACCCATACACCCAGAGAATCAAGCACTCACACATCTATGCACAGTCACACACCTCCCACCCACCCACAGACACATTCAGGCACCCCTACAGATACTCAGACAACCAATCAATAACCTATATAGACACTTATGTAGCTACTGACCAACCTATGCAGTAGCTTATCCAACAACAGACAGACTGATACAGATATTCACACAGTTTAGTCACTAACACATACATTCAGTAAGATACATTTAATCACTCACTTATACAGTCAGTCACACACCTACTAAATCATCCATCCAGACACTTATACACCCACTCATTCTTCAATTCACCTTGGAATATATATAAAACATATTTAAACTTTATATAAAAACACAGTCACTGGATGATGTCATCAGTGATGTCACTGACCATGTCATGAATGATGTAATATGTGATGGCTTCAGCAGTGCATTGCGGGGGAGTGAGTTATAGTCAGGTGAACTAACTATAACGGCAGAATTTCTATGGTATTGTAGGAGTGGAATGTCCAACTAACTATAACCTCCCTGAAACCTATGTTTTTTTCAGTGAATTTCTAAGGTTTTTTAAATGCTAATTCCTAACTATAACGTCCCTGAAACCTATGGGTTTTTTCAGGGCATATATATATATATATATATATATATATATATATATATATATATTACCTACTGGCGGTCGCCAGTAGTTAGTTATAGTTAGGACCTATTTTCCATAGGAAATCCGCAACATTCTATTTGGAATAACTTTGGCGCCCGTTGACGCATCTTCGCGAAATTTTCATAACTTTTGGCCAGCTCCGGTCCGTTTCTATCCTGAAAGTCTCGGGATGATTCCTATAGCGAGGGATGAGAAAAAAGGGGGTCCCAAAACGTCTTTCCCCATGCAATTTCCCATAGGACCTTTAGCGGCAGCTACAGCCCGAACTGCTGAACGGAATTACACCAAATTTGGCAGAAAGGTAGACCTTGGTTCAGAGTCGTGCCTTTTGCTTAAATTATTTAAATCCGTTCAGTAGTTCCTGAGAAAATCAAAAGTAAAATCACATATATATCTGGGCGGAGCCTAACCACACATCTCATCGTGAGATCTGATTGGCTGTCAGCACTTCATCCAAGAAGTGTTGGCAGCCATCTTGGGACCAATATACATGATAGCACCTCATTAAAAAGCATTGCAGTTAATAGAAGGTTTTAAGATTTTAGTTACATTATAAATCATTTGTTTATTGTACCATACTCACTTTAGGAATTGTGGTATGTTCTAAGGCAATTTTACCATGTGAAAAAGCCTTCTGCTGGAATATCATGAATCATGTTTGAGAGAAAACTATTTTCTCATGCTTTTCCCACAGAGGTTTGGAAGGTGAAGTATAAGCTAAACTGAGAGCATATTTTCTGTAAATTCACATTATCTTCCTCAGTCATGTGAGAATGAAGTCTGACATTCTCAGTAAAACATGTACATCCAACAAGGGCAGAGACTGTCAGTTGATTCCTTTGTGTTCTACTGCAGCTTCCCAGACTGTTCTAAAGAACAACTAGAGCGCTAACAGTCCTACTTATGACAAATCTATTGCACACCTGAAGCCATCTTGATTGGAATAAAGTGGTAAACTCTTAAAACATTTAATTTAAAACGGAACAAATTGAGGGGGTTCATTTTGCCATAGAAAGTATGATTAGTGCTGCAGAAAGAAAAATTAGGGCACATTTTGACTTCTCAAATCCTCTTCTACTCCATTAAAAAATTCTGGCATGCGGACTGAAACATGCACTTTGAATACCAGCAGCAGACTTCCCTGGTGAGAAGTAGCTTTACTACAGTGATCTAATGAGCAACTAGAGTGCTACCATTCAGAATTTATGGCAAATGTGTGACACATCTGAATGCCTTCTTGATGGAACCACAGTAAACAAGCATTGAAAATGCAATAGGTCTCGCCCTCGTTTAAGTTAAATCAATTCTGTTTGTAATAAGGTGGCTTTTTAGCTTTGCTTGTATTAGTGTTTTTCAAACTTTCATGTACATAACATGCATATGTATGCATATATGTATATGTATGCATGCATTTATATTTATATAGATATGCAGATTATATATATATGTTTATATATGTATTTATATATATACATATATATACACATACATATATAAATGCGTATGCATATGCATATATATGTGCATATGTGTGCGTGTAGAGAGTGGTAGAGAGAGGTAGAGGTAGAGAGGTAGAGGTAGAGAGGTAGAGAGTAGTAGAGAGAGAGGTAGAAAGCGAGTAATAGAGAGTAGTAGAGAGTAGTAGAGAGTAGTAGTGAGTAGTAGAGAGTAGTAGAGAGTAGTAGAGAGTGAGTAGTAGAGAGTGAGTAGTAGAGAGTAGTAGAGAGTGAGTAGTAGAGAGTGAGTAGTAGAGAGTAGTAGAGAGTGAGTAGCAGAGAGAGTAGTAGAGAGTAGTAGAGAGCGAGTAGTAGAGTGAGTAGTAGAGAGTAGTAGAGAGAGAGTAGTAGAGAGTGAGTAGTAGAGAGTGAGTAGTACAGAAGTTTGAATAGTAGAGTGAGTAGTAGAGTAGTAGAGAGTAAGTAGTAGAGAGTAGTAGAGAGTGAGTAGTAGAGAGTGAGTAGTAGAGAGTAGTAGAGAGTGAGTAGCAGAGAGAGTAGTAGAGAGTAGTAGAGAGCGAGTAGTAGAGTGAGTAGTAGAGAGTAGTAGAGAGAGAGTAGTAGAGAGTGAGTAGTAGAGAGTGAGTAGTAGAGAGTAGTAGAGAGTGAGTAGTAGAGAGTGAGGACTAGAGAGTGAGGACTAGAGAGAGAGTGGTAGAGAATAGTAAAGTAGTAGAGAGTGAGTAGTAGAGAGAAGTGGAGTAGTAGAGAGTGAGTAGTAGAGAGTAGAAGAGAGTGAGAAGTAGAGTGAGTAGTAGAGAGTAGTAGAGAGTGAGTACTAGAGAGTAGTAGAGAGCGAGTAGTAGAGAGCAAGTAGTAGAGAGTGAGTAGTAGAGAGTAGTAGAGAGTGAGTAGTAGAGAGAGTAGTAGAGAGTAAGAAGTAGAGAGAGTAAGAGAGAGTAGTAGAGTAGTCGAGAGTGAGTAGTAGAGTGAGTAGTAGAGAGTAGTTGAGAGTGAGTAGTAGAGAGTGAGTAGTGGAGAGTGAGCAGTAGAGAGTAGTAGAGAGTGAGTAGTAGAGAGTGAGTAGTACAGAGTGAGTAGTAGAGAGTAGTAGAGAGTGAGTAGTAGAGAGTGAGTAGTAGAGAGTGAGTAGTAGAGAGTGAATAGTAGACAGTGAGTAGTAGAGAATGAGTAGTAGAAAGTAGTAGAGTGAGTAGTAAAGAGTGAGTAGTAGAGAGAGAGTAGTAGAGAGTGAGTAGTAGAGTAGTAGAGAGTGAGTGGTAGAGAGTAATAGAGTGAGTAGTAGAGAGTAGTAGAGAGTGAATAGTAGAGAGTAGTAGAGAGTGAGTAGTAGAGAGAGTAGTAGTAGAGAGTGAGTAGTAGATAGTAGTAGAGAGTGAGTAGTAGAGAGTGAGTAGTAGAGAGTGAGTAGTAGAGAGTGAGTAGTAGAGAGTAGTAGCGAGTGAGTAGTAGAGAGTGAGTAGTAGAGAGTAGTAGAGAGTGAGCAGTAGAGAGTGAGTAGTAGAGAGTAGTAGAGTAGTAGAGAGTGAGTAGTAGAGAGTAGTAGAGAGTGAGTAGTAGAGAGAGTAGTAGAGAGTCAGTAGTAGAGTAGTAGAGAGTAGTCAGTCAGTGTCAGTCAGTGTCAGTCAATCAGTGTCAGTCAGTGTCAGTCAGTGTCAGTCAGTGTCAGTCAATCAGTGTCAGTCAGTCAGTCAGTGTCAGCTAGAGCAGCTCTGCTGACCTGGTTCTCTGGCTCTAAAGCAGCTCTGCTGACCTGGTTCTCTCTCTCTAAAGCAGCTCTGCTGACCTGGTTCCTCTGGCTCTACAGCAGGTCTGCTGACCTGGTTCTCTAGCTCTAGAGCAGCTCTGCTGACCTAGTTCTTAGGCTACAGAGCAGCTCTGCTGATCTGGTTCTCTGGCTCTACAACAGCTCTGCTGACCTGGTTCTCTAGCTCTAAAGCAGCTCTGCTGACCCGGTTCTATGGCTCTAAAGCAGCTCTGCTGACATGGTTCCCTGGCTCTAGAGCAGCTCTGCTGACCTGGTTCTCTCCCTCTAGAGCAGCTCTGCTGACCTGGTTCTCTCCCTCTAAAGCAGCTCTACTGACCTGGTTCTCTGGCTCTAGAGCAGCTCTGCTGACCTGGTTCTTAGGCTCTAGAGCAGCTCTGTTGACCTGGTTCTCTGGTTCTAAAGCAGCTCTGCTGACCTGGTTCTCTGGCTCTACAGCAGCTCTGCTGACCTAGTTCTTAGGCTCTAGAGCAGCTCTGCTGACCTGGTTCTCTGGCTCTACAGCAGCTCTGCTGACCTGGTTTTCTGCACTCACGATGCACGTACATGACTTCGCGAAAATATATTTAAAAATAATATAAGTTTATTATAAGTACAAGTATATTATTTTTATGAATATCTTACATAATCTCTTGCCCTAATATGTATATTGAAGACACATACATATCATTTTGGAACATAAAATTTTTTTGCGGTAGTCGCGCACCCAGCTCGCCCCAGCACGTATATGACGTCACGCGGGACCCGCAACCGCGCAAACATCTCGTACCATAATGCGCATGTGTTCCGAATGCGCGGGAGCAGGAGTCGCGGACTGGTCGCATACCAATCGTGCACATCACGTGATATTAAATGTATATGATGTAACTGAAAAACACGCAGCCGTCGCACACCATACTCGGATCCTTCATGATTTTTCTAAAATGGCAGCTAGAATGCGCGCACCCACCGTGATTTGTATGCTTTGAGTGCGCGACTCTGGAAAAAATTGGATTTTTAAAAAAAAGAAAATAATATAAATATATTAAAATAAAAAATGAAAACAAGAAAATTTATAAATATTTCAGTTTTAATTTTTTTATTTTTTTTTGCAATTTTCTGAAAAATATATAATGTTATTTAATGAATCAAATATTTATAAATAAACAGTTAAAAACTCTAGAAAATCAGTACAAAAAAATAGGTATAACTACTATCACACTTAAAAATTAGCATTTAAAAAACCTTTGAAATTCACTGAAAAAAACATAGGTCTCAGAGACGTTATAATTAGAAATTAGCATTTAAAAAAGCTTTGAAATTCACTGAAAAAAACATAGGTTTCAGAGACGTTATAGTTAGAAATTAGCATTTAAAAAACCTTAGAAATTCACAGAAAAAACCATAGGTTTCAGGGGTGTTACAGTTAGCTGGCCATTTCACTCGTACAAAACCATAGAAATTCCTCCGTTATAGTTAGTTCTGCTAACTATAACTCGCGCGCCCGCAATGCACTGCTGATGATGTCACATATTGCATCATTCATGACAAGGTCAGTGACATCACTGATGACATCACTGATGACATCTCAAATGACATCACTGATGACATCATCCATGTGACAATCTGATGCACCTCATCATACACTAGTATAACCTTTCATCACTCACTGTAAAATACAGAGTACCATATTTGAAACCATTGACACACCAATACCAGTTACTACATACCCACTCACTGATTCCTAAGTCTACATACACAACTACCCATTCAACAACAGAATCATTTATACATGCAGTCACTAATTAATAGAACACTATCAAAAGCACTTATACACATATATAGAAATTGACACATCAGCAGTCATCTTAATTGGTTATGCAGTCATCCTACTCACTTATGAAAAAAATTAATCGCACTTACATTTACTCACTTACACAATTATCCAACAACACCTCATTTATCAAAACACAGATAACTCATAGTTAATATGTTAAAAAAGCACCATTACAATTATACACTCATTCATATAGTTACTCTCACAATTACTGACTCTCACACATACTTATTTATATATACCAACTCTCACATACAATGCCTTTTATTTTTTTACTTTGTTGAAGATGTACAACTAAAACATATATTCGCTCACCAACACACAAATAAATACTCAGTCGCCCAAACAACTGTTTCCACATGCACACTTAAACCTATACACCTAGTCAATCAACCATTCACACATCTATGCATAGAGTTACACACACCCCATCCAACCAAACACAAACTCAGTGTCCCATACGAATACTCACCCAACTAATCAATAACTAATATACACACTCATGTAGTTAGTGACCAACTGATGCAGCATGTTATACAACAACAGAGACAGTGCTGCACACATTCACATAGTTTAATTACTAATCCATGTATTAAGTGAGACACTTTTAATTACTCACTTAAACAGATAGTCAGACAGCTAATAAATCCTCCATCCAGACAGTTATATATCCACTCAATCTTCAATACAGATTGGTATATATATATAATACATATTTAAATTTCAAACTAATCCACATTCACTGGATGATGTCATCAGTGATGTCATCAGTGATGTCATTTGAGATGTCATCAGTGATGTCATCATTGATGTCACTGACCATGTCATGAATGATGCAATATGTGACATCATCAGCAGTGCATTGCGGGCGCGCGAGTTATAGTTAGCAGAACTAACTATAACTGAGGAATTTCTATGGTTTTGTACGAGTGAAATGGCCAGCTAACGATAACACCCCTGAAACCTATGGTTTTTTCTGTGAATTTCTAAGGTTTTTTAAATGCTAATTTCTAACTATAACGTCTCTGAAACCTATGGTTTTTCAGTGAATTTCAAAGCTTTTCTAAATGCTAATTTCTAACTATAACGTCTCTGAAACCTATGTTGTTTTTTCAGTGAATAATATATATATATATATATATATATATATATATATATATATATTACCTACTGGCGACCGCCAGTAGGTAGTTATAGTTAGGACCACGTTTCCATAGGAAATCCGCAACATTCTATTTTGAATAACTTTGGCGCCGGTTGACGAATCCTCGCGAATTTTTCAAAATAGGTGGGGCGCTACGCTCCGCTCCTACCCTGAAAGTCTCGGGGGGATTCGTCAAGCGGGGGCTGATATAAAAGGGGGGTCCCAAAACGCGTTTTTCCCATGCATTTTTCCATAGGACTTTTAGACACAGCTACAGCCCGAACGGCTGAACAGAATTACTTGAAATTTGGCAGAGAGGTAGTCCTCAGGTCAAGGAAGTGCCTTTTGTAGGTTTGGTGTAAATCTGTTCAGTAGATTCTGAGAAAATAGCCTTTAAATCAATATATATATCTGAGCCAGCTTACGGTGCGCTTACGGTGCGCTTACCGTACGCGTACGGTGGCGTGCGCGAGCGCGATTCTGATTGGCCCTTAGATCTTAGTAAACATTCGAATCGGTCGAAACCAGGAAGCGGCGGCCGCCATTTTCTCTCTCGCACTCTGACAGGGGGTTGAAAAACAAAGTGCAAATCATGTAAAGGGGCTGTTTACACAGCTCCCAAGCACCTAGCCATGTTGAGGGAGTCCCCAACGATCCCCCAAATGAAAAAAGGCGATTTTAATTTTTTCGAAAATTTCGCCGATTACGCTTACCGTACGCGTACGGTAAGAAATAATTAAAAAAAAAAAATATCCACATTCTCCCCACCCCGTGTGCAAAAGGTGCCCGAAGGGCAACTTTTGTGCATGGCTCATCAGATATAAACAAAACATATATTTTACCTGTCACAACGATGCTCATCATATGACCTCCATGTGCGCACGGTGCGTGAAGCGCATCGTGCGTTCATGGCCCATCTAGCGTAACGTGGGCACGCGGTGCGCGAAGCGCACCGCGTGCTCACTGTGCGCGCACCGTGCGCGCACGGAACGAACTGCGTTAAGTGGGCGCGCACGCCACAAATGGCGTAAAGTAACTTAGCATTTAAAAAACCGTACAAATTCACTGAAAAAACCATAGGTTTCACACACGTTATAGTTAGGAATTAGCATTTAAAAAACCTTGCAAATTCACTGAAAAAACCATAGGTTTCACACATGTTATAGTTAGCTGGACATTTTACTGATAAAAAACCAATGAAATTCCCCCGTTATAGTTACTGTAGGCAACTATAACTCACGCGACCGTAATCCTCTGCTGATGACATATGTGTCTTTATGAAAAAAAAATATTTGTAATATATGTATAGCTAAAATTTAATGGAAGAAGACATGGGCAAATAAGTGTCTAAATACAGTATTAGCATCAGCAGAGGATTACGGTCGCGTGAGTTATAGTTGTCTACAGTAACTATAACGGGGGAATTTCATTGGTTTTTTATCAGTAAAATGTCCAGCTAACTATAACATGTGTGACACCTATGGTTTTTTCAGTGCAATACTCTCAAGACATCACGAGAAATATCAAACCACTTCGACCGCCAAATAAAAAAACATCTCCGACATTTTATGCTCACAATTGTACATATTTATAGTTAAGAAACATTCTTTTATAAATAGTTGTTTCCTCTGTAGCAAGTTAATACCATAATTTAATTACAAATGGATAAATATGGTAACGGATATGTACAGGAGGAAGGAATGTCCTTACAGGTAAAAGCGCGAACGGCACAACGTTTATATATTTCTCTCCCCACAATTTTTTGTAACAGGAACTAACAAATTGAACTTGCAAAAAGCACAAAACACCACATGGAAACCCAGCTAAATAGAAAAAAAAATACATTCACAGGCGTTTTGCCATACAACCGTGGGCGTTGTACGTTGGGGGTAAACATAAGGTATACTTTGGCACTTTTCCATTCCATACTTGCATGTAGTTTTACATTCAAGTTGCCTTTTGTAGAAAATAAAAAGGAACACGATATTCAATCACAACATAAGAGGAAAACATTGCAATCCTGCCATCACGGATTATCGCGCTTAAATGCGCCCGCCACTCTTTTTAAAAGAAATATCCGTAGCTCGGAACCTCTACATCAAACAGTCCGTTGAAAAGCGGCTTCCACCGATTAAAAGAGTCCATCTATGTACACAGTTCGCGGTGGGAGGGTTAAGTCAGCGTGCCTAGAATCGCTTTATTCCAATTTCTGCTGCTGGGGGTAAAAGCGTTATTGGGAGGAGCCCCAGGGCCCATGCCGGGGGCAGTCACTCGATGGTGTCCCGGGGGCGTCTTCATTAGAAGGAACCGGTCCCAATCCGTGCAGCTCGCCACCCCCTGGGCTCGCGGCAGCTGGACGAGGCAGGGGAGAATGGCCGGGAGTGGGGATAGTCCTGGGGGCCACCTGGATCGGGTTGAGCCCCCCCCCCCTTCGCCCTAGACGTACCGTTTTTTCAGTGAATATATATATATATATGTATATATACATATACATATATATATTCAAACTCAAATCTTCCTGATAGGAAGAAATAACGGGCCGCACACCTGAAGTACTTATAACACTTTTTTTATTTGTTTTTCTCCTTCATTAGAAAGGGCATTTAAAGCAGATTTGATCAACGCGTTTCGATGTCTCCTGACACCTTGCTCACGATCAACTGGCCTCTGTACGAGTCTCTCTAAAAATGCATTTAAACTGATTTGATGTCACTTCCTGTTCTCCTTGGCCCTTTGCATTCTGGACAATGTAGTATCCAGCAGCTTTTCATTGAAGGGAATGTTTTTCTCTTTATAGGAGCGGATAATTTCCGAGTATTCCTTTCCTCTTTGCTCTCATTTAGGAAACACCTTTCCTCTTTATTCTTTTTTCAATTTTACCGTGTCACTATTCACTCCCTCTATTTTCCATCTTGACTGCGTCATTGAGGACAGTTTTTCTCTCATAAATGAATGTACATCTCCTCTGATTGATTCAGGCCGTGCGGACTTAAAGTTCTCAAATTTAAGATGTAGCGCGATTCCGTCTGGCGCAACATCTTTTCCCGATCTCCGCCACAATCTTTTTTTGGGATTGTCTCTATTCCGAAGAATCTCAGCTGCTTCCAATCACCTTGGTGGAATCGCTCCATATGTTTTGACACTGCATTTGTTCGGTCTTTGTGTATGGTTGCCCTTACATGCTCCATTATTCTTTTCTTTAGCTCACAAATGGTACTTTCCACGTATCTCTAGTGGGCATGGGCATTCTATCACATATACTGTGTACTGTGTCTTGCAAGTGATCAACTGGCGAATTTCCCATACTTTGTTGTTAGCTAATTTTACTTCTTTGGTTGGTTTTGCTATTTGACACATTTTGCACGAATGGCACTTTACAAAGCCTTTTGGTTTCAGCCATGTATCTTCCTTTTTCTTCCCTCTGAAATGACTGTGAATCAAATGATCTTTTAGATTTCTTGCTCTTCTGTAAGTCACCGTGGGATGATTACCCACTATGTCTTTCACAGTACTATCCAATCGGAGATTCTTCCAGTTTTTCCTTAAAATTTTCTCAATTTGATTACTTTCTTGTGCGTAATCCATTATCATACGTATTTGTTCCGTTTTGTCCTTGTTCTCAATCTGTTTCACCGCTAAGCAGTCCTCTCGTGTTCTCTCATTAGTTCTTTCCCAACACTTTGTTACCACTCCTGGCTTGTATTTTCTCCTTATGAATCGCTTTGCTGTTTTTTCACTTTGGATTCTCCATTCCTTTTCTTCACTACAGATCCTACGGATCCTTAAAAACTCTCCATACGGGATGCTGGAGATTAGAGAGCTTTGATGAAAACTGGTCGCCTCTAGGGTGGCATTTGTTGCTGTTGATTTTCTGTGTAGCGTTGTTTGAATCTCATTATCCTTGATGTAAATTTCAGTGTCCAGGAAAACCACTCTTTCCTTACTTATTGTGTAAGTAAATTTCAAATCTTTATACAGTTGTTAATCACATCAAAGTATTCCTGGAATTCAGCCGCTGTGCCATCCTAGATTATTAGTAAATTGTCAATAAATCTTTTCCAACTAACGATTTTATTCACAGCCTGATCATTCATTGTACTCCATGCTTTTTCCTGCTTCCACCATCCCATGGCTAAACAAGCGTAACTGGGACTGAAAGAAAATCCCACTGCGGTCCCGCTATTTTGACGGAATATTTCTTCCCCAAATACAAAGATATTTTGATTGAGGCAAATGGATATTATCTCCAACAGCATCTTGTTATGATTACTGTATTTCATATTTCTCTCCTGAAGGGAGTAATTACATGCTTTCATACCCAATATTCGTGTAAAGGGCTATGACATCCATTGTTATCAATTGGTATGACGCCTGCCATGGTGTGTTTTGTAACAATCTTAGAAGATCACTTGTATCTTGTATGTATGAGCTCAATTGGGCCACATAAGGTCTCAAGAAGTGATCTATGAAATTAGCCAATGGTTCCAATAAAGATCCCTTTGCTGACAGAATTGGTCTGCCAGGAGGTTTTTTCTGGTCTTTATGCAATTTGGGTAAAAAGTAAAGTGTTGATGTCACTGGATGCATCACCGTCAGAAATTTACGTTCATCCTCATCAATTAGGCCACATGATGACCATTCTGAGAGTTTCTCATCCACCATCTTTTTAATTGCCATGGTTGGGTTGCTCTTCAATTTTTCATAGTATTGTGTTTCTCTCAGCTGGCAATGTGCCTCTGTTACATACGCCAACCGCTCCCATATAACTATGTTTCCGCCCTTGTCGGCCATTTTGATTTCAATTTGGTCATCAGTTGATAATTTTATCAGGGCTTCCCTTTCTTCTCTCATTAAATTATCATCATATTTGGAGCATTTCAATTTATACAAATCTTGGATTACTGCATCTTGAAATAAGTCAATTTTATTTCCAGGGCCCAGTTGGGGATAAAATTTAGATTTTGGCTTCTTTCCACTTAGGCCTCCTCCCGTTTGGCTGTAGGCCTCTTCAAGGGAGATATCATCACCCTCCATCGCATCTAAGTTCATTAATGTTAAAAAACTTTCAGAATCTTTCGCCTGAAGGCCTTCAGTCATTTCTTCTCGTGTTTTTCTATTTTGTTGTCTACATTTCGCTTCTTTGAATACTTTTGGTAGCTTGACTTTTCTTGTGTACAAGTATAGATCTATTCTTATTTGTGCTAGATCTATTCGACTTTTGGGACAAAAATTAATGCCTCTTTTGAATAAAGAGGTCTCCGTTTCACTTATCGGTCTTCTTGATAAATTTACTACTTGTAGTTCATCACTTATCGTTTCTGTCTCTGACGCATGCTCCTCGTTTCGGTGCCTATTTTTTCCACACCACCGCTTGCACCTTTTTCCTCTTCTCTGCGGTTTCTTTCCGGCCACTGCCGTCCTTTTCCTCTTCCTCTCTGCTGTTGATATTGCTGCGGGGGACGATTTTGTTCCCACTGTCTTTGTTGCAGCACGAGGCGCATGTCCCCTAAAAAAGACATTTTTACAGTATCTCCCATTGATCTTAATTCTCCCTAATTCGATTCCGCAGAGACTATTGAGGACGCATTGCTAGACAGACTTGTCATACTGTTCCAAGATACTTGTTCCTTTAACCCATCAAACTTTCTTGCAAAAGTAAATATTCGGCCCTCAGCATAATCATTTGACTCTCTTATGAATTTACTGTGCTTCCTTTCCCTCACTATATCCTCATGTCTCTCAATTTGACTCTCCAATTCCTCTTTGAATTTATTCATTTCAGTTGATAACTTTAATTGCGATATTTCTTTCTCTGTTTCTTGAAGTTGTGACTTGATTTTCTCCAAACTAATCTCTATATGTTTTACTAATATTTCAATTAGGCCCAATGACGATTTCAAAATAAACTCTCCCCATTCTTGCAGCAATTCATTTGTTGTATCTTGATTGTTAGACATGAGCATTATTCTAAGTCCCCTTGGGACACGTTGTACCTCCAAATATTTCTTTAGGGTGAAGATTTCCCATGCTTTATTGATTTCCTTACGGCTTTGTTTTTCCCAGGCTCTTAATTTACTTTTTACATCTGTCTTTCCTGTTGTGGTGGTTGTACTTGCCTCTTTTGTTACCTTGCCTTTATCAAACATATCATTTAATAGTTCGTTCCTCTTAGCTTCCCTTCGTTCCATATTCCTGCTTTGTTTTTATTTACCCTGTTTCGTTTTGCGATCTTTATTACACCACACGTTGCTTACTTCGGCCGGTATTCCTCTACCAATTATTCCAATCGCATTTCTTCTGCTAGTTCCCTCATTGAAACAATATTGCGGTCTGATACTACAATTGACAGGCTCCCCAGCACCCAGCTGGTCATCCGCTCTTGTGCGGAATTCTTGATACTTTATAAAAGCTCAGACGCTCGCTTACCGTCACCTTCAAGCGGCGTGTTACTCCTCCGTTCTCGTTCGTTTTTCACCAGCGTTCACTGCACCCGGTCATAATATTGTATCCAATTTGGTTCCTGAAAGCCGGTTTCGCAGCGCTCCATGTGGGTGCGATCTCCTGCGGCCGAACCTCGCCGCTACTTATTCAAACTCAAATCTTCCTGATAGGAAGAAATAACGGGCCGCACTCCCGAAGTACTTTTAACACTGTTTTTATTTGTTTTTCTCCTTCATTAAAAAGGGCATTGAAAGCAGATTTGATCAACGCGTTTCGATGTCTCCTGACACCTTGCTCACGATCAACTGGCCTCTGTACGAGTCTCTCTAAAAAAGCATTCAAACTGCTTTGATGTCACTTCCTGTTCTCCTTGGCCCTTTGAATTCTGGACAATGTTGTATCCAGCTGCTTTTCATTGAAGGGAATGTTTTTCTCTTTATAGGAGCGGATAATTTCCGAGTATTCTTTTCCTCTTTGCTCTCATTTAGGAAACACCTTTCCTCTATATTCTTTTTTCAATTTTACCGTGTTACTATTTTTTTCTCCCCAATGGGACTGTTTGTTTCCACTACTATTCACTCCCTCTATTTTCCATCTTGACTGCGTCATTGAGGACAGTTTTTCTCTCATAAATGAATGTACATCTCCTCTGATTGAGTCAGGCCGTGCAGACTTAAAGTTCTCAAATTTAAGATGTAGCGCGATTCCTTCTGGCTCAACATCTTTTCCCGATCTCCGCCATGATCTTTTTTTGGGATTGTCTCTATTCCGAAGAATCTCAGCTGCTTCCAATCACCTTGGTGGAATTGCTCCATATGTTTTGACACTGCATTTGTTCGGTCTTTGTGTATGGTTGCACTTACATGCTCCATTATTCTTTTCTTTAGCTCACAAATGGTACTTCCCACGTATCTCTGTGGGCATGGGCATTCTATCACATATACTGTGTACTGTGTCTTGCAAGTGATCAACTGGCGAATTTCCCATACTTTGTTGTTAGCTAATTTTACTTCTTTGGTTGGTTTTGCTATTTGACACATTTTGCACGAATGGCACTTTACAAAGCCTTTTGTTTTCAGCCATGTATCTTCCTTTTTCTTCCCTCTGAAATGACTGTGAATCAAATGATCTTTTAGATTTCTTGCTCTTCTGTAAGTCACCGTGGGATGATTACCCACTATGTCTTTCACAGTACTATCCAATCGGAGATTCTTCCAGTTTTTCCTTAAAATTTTCTCAATTTGATTACTTTCTTGTGCGTAATCCATTATCATACGTATTTGTTCCGTTTTGTCCTTGTTCTCAATCTGTTTCACCGCTAAGCAGTCCTCTCGTGTTCTCTCATTAGTTCTTTCCCAACACTTTGTTACCACTCCTGGCTTGTATTTTCTCCTTATGAATCGCTTTGCTGTTTTTTCACTTTGGATTCTCCATTCCTTTTCTTCACTACAGATCCTACGGATCCTTAAAAACTCTCCATACGGGATGCTGGAGATTAGAGAGCTTTGATGAAAACTGGTCACCTCTAGGGTGGCATTTGTTGCTGTTGATTTTCTGTGTAGCGTTGTTTGAATCTCATTATCCTTGATGTAAATTTCAGTGTCCAGGAAAACCACTCTTTCCTTACTTCTTGTGTAAGTAAATTTCAAATCTTTATACAGTTGTTAATCACATCAAAGTATTCCTGGAATTCAGCCGCTGTGCCATCCCAGATTATTAGTAAATTGTCAATAAATCTTTTCCAACTAACGATTTTATTCACAGCCTGATCATTCATTGTACTCCATGCTTTTTCCTGCTTCCACCATCCCATGGCTAAACAAGCGTAACTGGGACTGAAAGAAAATCCCACTGCGGTCCCGCTATTTTGACGGAATATTTCTTCCTCAAATACAAAGATATTTTGATTGAGGCAAATGGATATTATCTCCAGCAGCATCTTGTTATGATTATTGTATTTCATATTTCTCTCCTGAAGGGAGTAATTACATGCTTTCATACCCAATATTCATGTAAAGGGCTATGACATCCATTGTTATCAATTGGTATGACGCCTGCCATGGTGTGTTTTGTAACAATCTTAGAAGATCACTTGTATCTTGTATGTATGAGCTCAATTGGGTCACATAAGGTCTCAAGAAGTGATCTATGAAATTAGCCAATGGTTCCAATAAAGATCCCTTTGCTGACAGAATTGGTCTGCCAGGAGGTTTTTTCTGGTCTTTATGCAATTTGGGTAAAAAGTAAAGTGTTGATGTCACTGGATGCATCACCGTCAGAAATTTACGTTCATCCTCATCAATTAGGCCACATGATGACCATTCTGAGAGTTTCTCATCCACCATCTTTTTAATTGCCATGGTTGGGTTGCTCTTCAATTTTTCATAGTATTGTGTTTCTCTCAGCTGGCAATGTGCCTCTGTTACATACGCCAACCGCTCCCATATAACTATGTTTCCGCCCTTGTCGGCCATTTTGATTTCAATTTGGTCATCAGTTGATAATTTTATCAGGGCTTCCCTTTCTTCTCTCATTAAATTATCATCATATTTGGAGCATTTCAATTTATACAAATCTTGGATTACTGCATCTTGAAATAAGTCAATTTTATTTGCAGGGCCCAGTTGGGGATAAAATTTTGATTTTGGCTTCTTTCCACTTAGGCCTCCTCCCGTTTGGCTGTAGGCCTCTTCAAGGGAGATATCATCACCCTCCATCGCATCTAAGTTCATTAATGTTAAAAAACTTTCAGAATCTTTCGCCTGAAGGCCTTCAGTTATTTCTTCTCGTGTTTTTCTATTTTGTTGTCTACATTTCGCTTCTTTGAATACTTTTGCTAGCTTGATTTTTCTTGTGTACAAGTATAGATCTATTCTTATTTGTGCTAGATCTATTCGACTTTTGGGACAAAAATTAATGCCTCTTTTTAATAAAGAGGTCTCTGTTTCACTTATCGGTCTTCTTGATAAATTTTCTACTTGTAGTTCATCACTTATCGTTTCTGTCTCTGACGCATGCTCTTTGTTTCGGTGCCTATTTTTTCCACACCACCGCTTGCACCTTTTTCCTCTTCTCTGCGGTTTCTTTCCGGCCACTGCCGTCCTTTTCCTCTTCCTCTCTGCTGTTGATATTGCTGCGGGGGACGATTTTGTTCCCACTGTCTTTGTTGCAGCACGAGGCGCATGTCCCCTAAAAAAGACATTTTTACAGTATCTCCCATTGATCTTAATTCTCCCTAATTCGATTCCGCAGAGACTATTGAGGACGCATTGCTAGACAGACTTGTCATACTGTTCCAAGATACTTGTTCCTTTAACCCATCAAACTTTCTTGCAAAAGTAAATATTCGGCCTTCAGCATAATCATTTGACTCTCTTATGAATTTAGTGTGCTTCCTTTCCCTCACTATATCCTCATGTCTCTCAATTTGACTCTCCAATTCCTCTTTGAATTTATTCATTTCAGTTGATAACTTTAATTGCGATATTTCTTTCTCTGTTTCTTGAAGTTGTGACTTGATTTTCTCCAAACTAATCTCTATATGTTTTACTAATATTTCAATTAGGCCCAATGACGATTTCAAAATAAACTCTCCCCATTCTTGCAGCAATTCATTTGTTGTATCTTGA
Organism: Triturus cristatus; assembly: GCF_964204655.1. Classification (NCBI taxonomy): domain Eukaryota; kingdom Metazoa; phylum Chordata; class Amphibia; order Caudata; family Salamandridae; genus Triturus; species Triturus cristatus. Next base: position 472,368,025 of record NC_140580.1, on the reverse strand, counting down.
TTGTTAGGCATGAGCATTATTCTAAGTCCCCTTGGGACACGTTGTACCTCCAAATATTTCTTTAGGGTGAAGAGTTCCCATGCTTTATTGATTTCCTTACGGCTTTGTTTTTCCCAGGCTCTTAATTTACTTTTTACATCTGTCTTTCCTGTTGTGGTGGTTGTACTTGCCTCTTTTGTTACCTTGCCTTTATCAAACATATCATTTAATAGTTCGTTCCTCTTAGCTTCCCTTCGTTCCATATTCCTGCTTTGTTTTTATTTACCCTGTTTCGTTTTGCGATCTTTATTACACCACACGTTGCTTACTTCGGCCGGTATTCCTCTACCAATTATTCCAATCGCATTTCTTCTGCTAGTTCCCTAATTGAAACAATATTGCGGTCTGATACTACAATTGACAGGCTCCCCGGCACCCAGATGGTCATCCGCTCTTGTGCGGAATTCTTGATACTTTATAAAAGCTCAGACGCTCGCTTACCATCACCTTCAAGCGGCGTGTTACTCCTCCGTTCTCGTTCGTTTTTCACCAGCGTTCACTGCACCCAGTCATAATATTGTATCCAATTCGGTTCCTGAAAGCCGGTTTCGCAGCGCTCCATGTGGGTGCGATCTCCTGCGGCCGAACCTCGCCGATTCTTATTCAAACTCAAATCTTCCTGATAGGAAGAAATAACGGGCCGCACTCCCGAAGTACTTTTAACACTGTTTTTATTTGTTTTTCTCCTTCATTAAAAAGGGCATTTAAAGCAGATTTGATCAACGCGTTTCGATGTCTCCTGACACCTTGCTCACGATCAACTGGCCTCTGTACGAGTCTCTCTAAAAAAGCATTCAAACTGCTTTGATGTCACTTCCTGTTCTCCTTGGCCCTTTGAATTCTGGACAATGTTGTATCCAGCTGCTTTTCATTGAAGGGAATGTTTTTCTCTTTATAGGAGCGGATAATTTCCGAGTATTCTTTTCCTCTTTGCTCTCATTTAGGAAACACCTTTCCTCTTTATTCTTTTTTCAATTTTACCGTGTCACTATTATTTTCTCCCCAATGGGACTGTTTGTTTCCACTACTATTCACTCCCTCTATTTTCCATCTTGACTGCGTCATTGAGGACAGTTTTTCTCTCATAAATGAATGTACATCTCCTCTGATTGAGTCAGGCCGTGCAGACTTAAAGTTCTCAAATTTAAGATGTAGCGCGATTCCTTCTGGCTCAACATCTTTTCCCGATCTCCGCCATGATCTTTTTTTGGGATTGTCTCTATTCCGAAGAATCTCAGCTGCTTCCAATCACCTTGGTGGAATTGCTCCATATGTTTTGACACTGCATTTGTTCGGTCTTTGTGTATGGTTGCACTTACATGCTCCATTATTCTTTTCTTTAGCTCACAAATGGTACTTCCCACGTATCTCTGTGGGCATGGGCATTCTATCACATATACTGTGTACTGTGTCTTGCAAGTGATCAACTGGCGAATTTCCCATACTTTGTTGTTAGCTAATTTTACTTCTTTGGTTGGTTTTGCTATTTGACACATTTTGCACGAATGGCACTTTACAAAGCCTTTTGTTTTCAGCCATGTATCTTCCTTTTTCTTCCCTCTGAAATGACTGTGAATCAAATGATCATTTAGATTTCTTGCTCTTCTGTAAGTCACCGTGGGATGATTACCCACTATGTCTTTCACAGTACTATCCAATCGGAGATTCTTCCAGTTTTTCCTTAAAATGTTCTCAATTTGATTACTTTCTTGTGCGTAATGCATTATCATACGTATTTGTTCCGTTTTGTCCTTGTTCTCAATCTGTTTCACCGCTAAGCAGTCCTCTCGTGTTCTCTCATTAGTTCTTTCCCGACACTTTGTTACCACTCCTGGCTTGTATTTTCTCCTTATGAATCGCTTTGCTGTTTTTTCACTTTGGATTCTCCATTCCTTTTCTTCACTACAGATCCTACGGATCCTTAAAAACTCTCCATACGGGATGCTGGAGATTAGAGAGCTTTGATGAAAACTGGTCACCTCTAGGGTGGCATTTGTTGCTGTTGATTTTCTGTGTAGCGTTGTTTGAATCTCATTATCCTTGATGTAAATTTCAGTGTCCAGGAAAACCACTCTTTCCTTACTTATTGTGTAAGTAAATTTCAAATCTTTATACAGTTGTTAATCACATCAAAGTATTCCTGGAATTCAGCCGCTGTGCCATCCCAGATTATTTGTAAATTGTCAATAAATCTTTTCCAACTAACGATTTTATTCACAGCCTGATCATTCATTGTACTCCATGCTTTTTCCTGCTTCCACCATCCCATGGCTAAACAAGCGTAACTGGGACTGAAAGAAAATCCCACTGTGGTCCCGCTATTTTGACGGAATATTTCTTCCTCAAATACAAAGATATTTTGATTGAGGCAAATGGATATTATCTCCAACAGCATCTTGTTATGATTATTGTATTTCATATTTCTCTCCTGAAGGGAGTAATTACATGCTTTCATACCCAATATTCGTGTAAAGGGCTATGACATCCATTGTTATCAATTGGTATGACGCCTGCCATGGTGTGTTTTGTAACAATCTTAGAAGATCACTTGTATCTTGTATGTATGAGCTCAATTGGGTCACATAAGGTCTCAAGAAGTGATCTATGAAATTAGCCAATGGTTCCAATAAAGATCCCTTTGCTGACAGAATTGGTCTGCCAGGAGGTTTTTTCTGGTCTTTATGCAATTTGGGTAAAAAGTAAAGTGTTGATGTCACTGGATGCATCACCGTCAGAAATGTACGTTCATCCTCATCAATTAGGCCACATGATGACCATTCTGAGAGTTTCTCATCCACCATCTTTTTAATTGCCATGGTTGGGTTGCTCTTCAATTTTTCATAGTATTGTGTTTCTCTCAGCTGGCAATGTGCCTCTGTTACATACGCCAACCGCTCCCATATAACTATGTTTCCGCCCTTGTCGGCCATTTTGATTTCAATTTGGTCATCAGTTGATAATTTTATCAGGGCTTCCCTTTCTTCTCTCATTAAATTATCATCATATTTGGAGCATTTCAATTTATACAAATCTTGGATTACTGCATCTTGAAATAAGTCAATTTTATTTCCAGGGCCCAGTTGGGGATAAAATTTTGATTTTGGCTTCTTTCCACTTAGGCCTCCTCCCGTTTGGCTGTAGGCCTCTTCAAGGGAGATATCATCACCCTCCATCGCATCTAAGTTCATTAATGTTAAAAAACTTTCAGAATCTTTCGCCTGAAGGCCTTCAGTTATTTCTTCTCGTGTTTTTCTATTTTGTTGTCTACATTTCGCTTCTTTGAATACTTTTGCTAGCTTGATTTTTCTTGTGTACAAGTATAGATCTATTCTTATTTGTGCTAGATCTATTCGACTTTTGGGACAAAAATTAATGCCTCTTTTTAATAAAGAGGTCTCTGTTTCACTTATCGGTCTTCTTGATAAATTTACTACTTGTAGTTCATCACTTATCGTTTCTGTCTCTGACGCATGCTCCTCGTTTCGGTGCCTATTTTTTCCACACCACCGCTTGCACCTTTTTCCTCTTCTCTGCGGTTTCTTTCCGGCCACTGCCGTCCTTTTCCTCTTCCTCTCTGCTGTTGATATTGCTGCGGGGGACGATTTTGTTCCCACTGTCTTTGTTGCAGCACGAGGCGCATGTCCCCTAAAAAAGACATTTTTACAGTATCTCCCATTGATCTTAATTCTCCCTAATTCGATTCCGCAGAGACTATTGAGGACGCATTGCTAGACAGACTTGTCATACTGTTCCAAGATACTTGTTCCTTTAACCCATCAAACTTTCTTGCAAAAGTAAATATTCGGCCCTCAGCATAATCATTTGACTCTCTTATGAATTTAGTGTGCTTCCTTTCCCTCACTATATCCTCATGTCTCTCAATTTGACTCTCCAATTCCTCTTTGAATTTATTCATTTCAGTTGATAACTTTAATTGCGATATTTCTTTCTCTGTTTCTTGAAGTTGTGACTTGATTTTCTCCAAACTAATCTCTATATGTTTTACTAATATTTCAATTAGGCCCAATGACGATTTCAAAATAAACTCTCCCCATTCTTGCAGCAATTCATTTGTTCTATCTTGATTGTTAGGCATGAGCATTATTCTAAGTCCCCTTGGGACACGTTGTACCTCCAAATATTTCTTTAGGGTGAAGAGTTCCCATGCTTTATTGATTTCCTTACGGCTTTGTTTTTCCCAGGCTCTTAATTTACTTTTTACATCTGTCTTTCCTGTTGTGGCGGTTGTACTTGCCTCTTTTGTTACCTTGCCTTTATCAAACATATCATTTAATAGTTCGTTCCTCTTAGCTTCCCTTCGTTCCATATTCCTGCTTTGTTTTTATTTACCCTGTTTCGTTTTGCGATCTTTATTACACCACACGTTGCTTACTTCGGCCGGTATTCCTCTACCAATTATTCCAATCGCATTTCTTCTGCTAGTTCCCTCATTGAAACAATATTGCGGTCTGATACTACAATTGACAGGCTCCCCGGCACCCAGCTGGTCATCCACTCTTGTGCGGAATTCTTGATACTTTATAAAAGTTCAGACGCTCGCTTACCGTCACCTTCAAGCGGCGTGTTACTCCTCCGTTCTCGTTCGTTTTTCACCAGCGTTCACTGCACCCGGTCATAATATTGTATCCAATTCGGTTCCTGAAAGCCGGTTTCGCAGCGCTCCATGTGGGTGCGATCTCCTGCGGCCGAACCTCGCCGCTACTTATTCAAACTCAAATCTTCCTGATAGGAAGAAATAACGGGCCGCACTCCCGAAGTACTTTTAACACTGTTTTTATTTGTTGTTCTCCTTCATTAAAAAGGGCATTTAAAGCAGATTTGATCAATGCGTTTCGATGTCTCCTGACACCTTGCTCACGATCAACTGGCCTCTGTACGAGTCTCTCTAAAAAAGCATTCAAACTGCTTTGATGTCACTTCCTGTTCTCCTTGGCCCTTTGAATTCTGGACAATGTTGTATCCAGCTGCTTTTCATTGAAGGGAATGTTTTTCTCTTTATAGGAGCGGATAATTTCCGAGTATTCTTTTCCTCTTTGCTCTCATTTAGGAAACACCTTTCCTCTTTATTCTTTTTTCAATTTTACCGTGTCACTATTTTTTTCTCCCCAATGGGACTGTTTGTTTCCACTACTATTCACTTCCTCTATTTTCCATCTTGACTGCGTCATTGAGGACAGTTTTTCTCTCATAAATGAATGTACATCTCCTCTGATTGAGTCAGGCCGTGCAGACTTAAAGTTCTCAAATTTAAGATGTAGAGCGATTCCTTCTGGCTCAACATCTTTTCCCGATCTCCGCCACGATCTTTTTATGGGATTGTCTCTATTCCGAAGAATCTCAGCTGCTTCCAATCACCTTGGTGGAATTGCTCCATATGTTTTGACATTGTTCGGTCTTTGTGTATGGTTGCACTTACATGCTCCATTATTCTTTTCTTTAGCTCACAAATGGTACTTCCCACGTATCTCTGTGGGCATGGGCATTCTATCACATATACTGTGTACTGTGTCTTGCAAGTGATCAACTGGCGAATTTCCCATACTTTGTTGTTAGCTAATTTTACTTCTTTGGTTGGTTTTGCTATTTGACACATTTTGCACGAATGGCACTTTACAAAGCCTTTTGTTTTCAGCCATGTATCTTCCTTTTTCTTTCCTTCCGAAATGACTGTGAATCAAATGATCTTTTAGATTTCTTGCTCTTCTTTAAGTCACCGTGGGATGATTACCCACTATGTCTTTCACAGTACTATCCAATTGGAGAATCTTCCAGTTTTTCCTTAAAATTTTCTCAATTTGATTACTTTCTTGTGCGTAATCCATTATCATACGTATTTGTTCCGTTTTGTCCTTGTTCTCAATCTGTTTCACCGCTAAGCAGTCCTCTCGTGTTCTCTCATTAGTTCTTTCCCAACACTTTGTTACCACTCCTGGCTTGTATTTTCTCCTTATGAATCGCTTTGCTGTTTTTTCACATTGGATTCTCCATTCCTTTTCTTCACTACAGATCCTACGGACCCTTCAAAACTCTCCATACAGGTTGCTGGAGATTAGAGAGCTTTGATGAAAACTAGTCGCCTCTAGGGTGGCATTTGTTGCTGTTGATTTTCTGTTGATTTTCTGTGTAGCGTTGTTTGAATCTAATTATCCTTGATGTAAATTTCAGTGTCCAGGAAAACCACTCTTTCCTTACTTATTGTGGAAGTAAATTTCAAATCTTTTGTACAGTTGTTAATCACATCAAAGTATTCCTGGAATTCAGCCGCTGTGCCATCCCAGATTATTAGTAAATCGTCAATAAATCTTTTCCAACTAACGATTTTATTCACAGCCTAATCATTCATTGTACTCCATGCTTTTTCCTGCTCCCACCATCGCATGGCTAAACAAGCGTAACTGGGACTGAAAGAAAATCCCATTGCGGTCCCGCTATTTTGACGGAATATTTCTTCTCCAAATACAAAGATATTTTGATTGAGGCAAATGGATATCATCTCCAACAGCATCTTGTTATGATTACTGTATTTCATATTTCTCTCCTGAAGGAATATATATATGGCATTGATTGCCAGCAATAGTATTCGAAGTGAGAGTTCTAGCAGCTGTGAAATAAGGTGAGCACTGCAACATAACATTTTGAACTGTGAAAACTGAAAATGTTTTTATTGCTTCATCAGTATGTCAAAAGTGTTTGGCAGCATTCAGTTGGAAATTACATTGATTGTGTACTTACCAACACGGATAGAAGCATACACTGCAAAAGGCTGCCTACACAGAGGAGACAATCATTGATGCCTGTTGATTTCATGAATGAAATACGGCAGCACAGGACCATAAAATTAATTGGTGGAAATGGCTATTTTAAATTACTGAATAACTTATAGGGTTAGAACAGTGCAGTAAAAGTGATTCATTGTAATTGTGCCCTCCAACAAGTGACTGCCAAAATGGAATCACATGACTCTTAAAAACGAAAGATTTTTGAGAGCAAAAGTAACTCTTTCATGTTTATGCTTGTGGCAACACGTGGGGAGAGTATTTAAATGAAAGGAAATCTTGGATGCACTACATGGTTGCTAAAGACTGTGTTAACAGTCGAAACGCGTTCCAGTTTTTTTCGAAAGCTGTCGCTAAATAAATGAATTATCCCAGAGAATCGAGTGACGGCTTTCTCTACAGGAATTTTTACATATACACCTAAAAACTTACATTTTAAATGCAATCCATACCTACCCTAAACCCTAAAACACCCAACCTAAACTCTTTAAAAATATCTTTCACTAATATATATAGCTGCTTTGGGAGAGGAAGGGCAGGAATGCTATTGAGATATATATATATATATCTATATATATATATATATATATTCACAGAAAAAACCATAGGTTTCAGGCACGTTATAGTTAGGAATTAGCATTTAAAAAACCTCAGAAATTCACTGAAAAAACCATAGGTTTCAGGGGTGTTATAGTTAGCTGGACTTTTCACTTGTACAAAACCATTGAAATTCCCCCGTTATAGTTGGTTCAGCTAACTATAACTCGCGCGCCCGCAATGCACTGCTGATGATGTTACATATTACATCACTCATGACATGGTCAGTGACATCACTCATGACATCACTGATGACATCTCAAATAACATCACTGATGACATCACTCATGACATCATCCAGTGAATGTGTGTTTTTCTGAAAATTAAATATGTTTTATATATGTATATCTCAAGGTCGATGGAAGAATAAATGGGTATATAAGTGTCTAAATGGATGATTTGTTTTTGAAAAATTGATTGTGTAACTGACTGATTAAGTGTATCATAGTGAATACATGGCTTAGTGAGTAATGTTTAAATATGTAAATATATGTATCAGTCTCTCACTTTGTGTATAAGTGGCTGCATGGGTTGATGAGTAGCTACATGGGTGTCTATATAGGTTATTAGTTGTTTTTTTTAGTATCAGTATGAGTGTCTGCATGGTTCGGTGGGGGGTATTACGTAGTGCATAGGTGCATGAATGAGTGACTCACTGTTTGTATGTATTGAAGACAGCATGTGTGCAGGACTGTATGGGTGGATGAGTGTGTGTATGGGTGTGTTAGTGAGTGAATGACTGTCTCAATAGTGTCTTTATGAGTAACTACATATTTTTTAAACTAGTATATGTGACTATTGGTGTATATAAGTGAGTATATGTGAGAGTGAGAGATTGAAAGAGTTCCTGTATGAATAAGTATGTGTTTCTATAAGTGATTGTTTAAAAGACTAAGTATGTGTAAGTTTCCGTAGAAGTAAGTGTGGTGGTGTGTGTATAACTGTATATGCAAGTAAATGTATGTTTGATTCTTTATTAGCATGAGTGACTATGTGTGTGAGTAACTCTATGGATGAGTGGCATTGTGTAACAGGATGTATAGGTGTATGAGTACATATGATGAGTGAGTACATGTATGAGTGACTGTATAGGACTGTTGGTGAATGAGTTGATGTATATGTGGATCTTAGAATTACTGAAGAGGTTGTTGTAACTGGTATTGGTATGTCCATTGTTTTGAAAATTTTAGTCTCTATTTTTTAATGTGTGTATCAAAGGTTATATTATGGGGAGAGGAGGTCTGCCACTCTATCACAAGGATGATGTCATCAGTGATTTCATCAGTGATGTCATTTGAGATGTCATCAGTGATGTCATGAGTGATGTCACTGACCATGTCATGAGTGATGTAATATGTAACATCATCAGCAGTGCATTGCGGGCGCGCGAGTTATAGTTAGCTGAACTAACTATAACGGGGGAATTTCAATGGTTTTGTACAAGTGAAAAGTCCAGCTAACTATAACACCCCTGAAACCTATGGTTTTTTCAGTGAATTTCTGAGGTTTTTTAAATGCTAATTCCTAACTATAACGTGCCTGAAACCTATGGTTTTTTCTGTGAATTTCAAAGGTTTTATAAATGCTAATTTATAACTATGCCGACAGAGATAGGACATGTGAAGAAAGAAGAAAAAATGCACAGAAAGAAAAAAAATAAGTGCAGAAAGAAGCAACAGAAGTCCTCAAAGACGAAGAAAAGTGCAGGAAGAAGGATAACGTGCAGAAAGAACAAAAAGAAGAGCAGAAAGAAGCCTTGTTGCAAAATCATCCTGTACCCTCAACTTTTTCAGACGGATACTGGTGGTAACTGAGTCTGACTAACCAGTCCTAGAGCCAGTGCTATGTTAAAAGACACTTAGAATACAGTGAAAACACCTACATACACTAGGGAACATTATGCGTTGGGGTCCCCCTGTGATTAGCATGACCTCCTCTGTAAGCCCCTAGTATATAATAGGGCAGGGGGATTAAAACTACCTCTTAAAACAGGCCACAGGGCGTTTTTGCACACGTTAACTCAGGCCCCGTCCCCTCCCTTCACCACTGTGTAAACACGCCCTGTGTCCGTTTTTAGTTGGGAGATTAAGTTCATTTGAATCCCGAGGGACCCTAGGGTCCAACTAGCCCACTAGGTACCTCCAGTAAGTGCCACAGAGCTGCGTTGCAGAGAGGTGTAAAAAGTGGCACTGCCTGGACCACCTCTCTGCAATGCAGCTCAGTGGCGCTTACTGGAAGCACTTGGTGGGCTAGTTAGCCCCCAGGGGCCCTCAGTATTGAAGGGAAATTATATCCCCAATTTAAAACGTGCCATAGTGCGTGTTTGCACACGTCACCTCAGGCCCCGTCCCCTCCCTTCACCACTGTGTAAACGCTCCCTGTGGCTGTTCTAAGTTGAGAGATTAAGTCCCCTTGAATCCTAAGGATCCCTAGGGTCAAACTAGACCACTAGGTACCTCCAGTAAGCGCCACAGAGCTGCGTTGCAGAGAGGTGTAAAAAGGGGCTTGGCCTCAGAACACCTGTCTGCAGCGCAGCTCCCTGGCGCATACTGGAGATGCCTGTTGGGCTAGTTGGCCCTCAGGGACCCTCAGTATTGAAGAGGAATTAATTCCCCAACTTACAACTCGCCAGGGGGCGCGTTTGCAGAATGCTGCAAGGAGGGGGCGTGGCCTCCGGCACGATGCCAGTCTTTTATTTATTTTAATTTTTTAAGAAGGGGGGCTGTGTGGTTTCCCTTCTTATTCTAATTTATTGGCCCTGATGACCCCATCCCCCAGGGCCTGTCTCCTAATTATATTTTTTTGACCCCAATCCCCCGGGCCGGCCACTGTTTTTTATTATTTTTAAAAAATATATATTTATAGACACACCTAGGACATGCTGGACAAACCGTACGTACCTATCACCATGACGATTTGCGTGATATTCATTAAAAGGCGACTATGCATACAATGAATCCACGTGGAATGTATTTACACCACTAGTGAAGCTCTGACATGTCTGATGCCCTACCGTGCCTAATCCCGGTAGACACCCTTGTCGTTTATTTATACAAACATGGGTAGCTATTGACGGGCACATTTAATACACATGCACACCAAGCCATTCAAAGGGGATTCGACAAAAATTCGACCAAAACTATGCAAGAAACCCCCCTCACGGTTAATAAAACACACATCCACTGCCGGATGTGTAATACTTTTTATTTTACTCTCTGGAAAGGGGACGAACATCACTTGAGAGTCACAGCGCGCTCCTGGCAGAGCCCAATGCTGTGTTACACCCACCATTGCCTGCTGAGTGCCACACACCTCTGTGTTGTATTCCACTAGCTAGTGCATATGCTATGACACTCTCTAGCCCATGTGCACTGTAACACCACCCCGTGAATATGTCATGCCACACTTGTCTTCGCACAGGTTATATTGCCCCATCTAATGTGCCTTCCTCAATGCCTATGTTATAACGCACAGTGCTATGCCATACCCTTCTGCCCTCCCTGGTCTGTTGTGCTGCAACTGCTCCTCCTGCCTGCCCCGTGCGGTCTGTTGTGAGGCCCCTTCCCCTGAACTTTCTTGTCTGTGCACAGGTCCTGACCCTCCCTTCTATCCTTCATCGTCCTTTGTGCATGCCCCTGCACCCTCCTTCTTGCCCATCATAGCCATTGTGCTGCCACTAACCCTCCCACTTGCCATGCATGGTCTTCTGTGCTGCCATGGCCCCTCGGACCTTCCCTGTGTGGTCAGTTAGCTGCCCCTGACCCCCTCCCACCTTCCCTCCATGGTCTGTGTGTATGCCATCACAGTCTCACTGTTGCTCTTCATGGTCTGTCTTGCTTCTAGTGCCCATCCTGCCTGACCTCCATGGCTATCTTGCTGCTCCTGCCCTGCCCCCTTGCCCCCAGCCCTCTGTTTACATGTGCAGACCCCTACTCCCTCCCTCCTGGCTTGTCTGTTCCATTGTTATGCCCCTGATCCGTCCCTCCTGCCCTTTATGGTCTGTTATGCTGCAGCTTTCTCTCCTGTCTGTCCATTATGGTCAGCTAGCTACCATTGCCCTCTGTTCTCTGTTGTCCATGTGCATGGTCCTGTCCCCTCCCTCTTGCTTTCTATGGATTGTTGTGCTGCACTCCCATCCTGCATGCCCTGTGTGGTGTATTGTGCTGCTGCAAACCCTGATGCCTCCCCTGCAGGGTCAGTTTGGTGCACCTCTCCATGTCCCTCCTGTCCTCTGTTATCCAAGTCCGTGTCCCTACCCCATTTCCTTCCATGATCCAATACACCATACTTGCGAACATTTTGAACTTGGTAAGAGGGAGATTTTGAAAAAAAACTGGGGTATTGATTTTCCCCTTTGAGTTACATTGGTTGTACTACCATTGCCTCTTCCTTCTGCCCACAATGGTCTATTACATTGCCACAGCCTCTCTTGCAAGTCCTGTATTGTTGGTTTGTTGCCCCTGCCCCCCTTTCCACTGCCCTCCATAGTCTGTTGTGCTGCCACGGCCCTTCCTGCCTGCTCAGTGTGGTTAAATTGTTGCCTTTGCACCCTCCTACCTGCCTTCAATTTTTAGAGTCCGTGCCCCTGGCCTCTGCCTCTCAACAGTATCCTAATGAACAACTAGATTGCTAACATTCTATATTTATTACAAAAGTGTGGAACGCCTGACGTCATCTTGATGTAATCAAAACTGTAATACCTAGAGCATTTCTTTTAGAAATTACATATATGAGAGGGTCTTATTGGCATCAAAATTATGGTTAGTGCTCTAAAAGACTAAAATAAGGACATATTTTCTGAGTTTTCAAATAGCGACAAAGCACTTTTAAATTATTTGGTATCTTTATGTTTTTTTATCCAGTTGACCACTTGATTAAATGTTGCACTTAGGGGAGAGGATGTGGTGTTACTTCCAGAACTGCAGACTTTGCAACTGGGGAACCAGGTTGGAGTTTCTGCTTCAGCTCGACATTCTGTGATTCTGGTCAAATCACTTAGTCTCCCCATGACTACAACCAAGATGAATTTGTTCTTGTGTGATGTAACCAATGCTCATGTAAAGCACTCCAATACCTGACAAGTCTGCACTATATAACACTGCAAACACACAAAATAATAAGTGTTTTGCACACTTCTGTCATTGGGCTATATTTGGGCTACATCTGGGTGATTTTGGGCTACATTTGGGCTCTTTTGTCTCCGGTGGCCATCTTGGGAGATTTATTTGTTATGAAGTTTCCTAATTTCCTCATGTACTGCAGTCTCCTCAGTAGGAAATGCTTTCAGTTTTTTACTTTGATTCCATCATGAAGGTATTCAGATATGTCACACATTTGCCATAAATTCTGAATGTTAGCACTCTAGTTGCTCATTAGATCACTGTAGTAAAACTACTGTTCACCATGGAAGTCTGCTCCTGGTATTAAAAGTGCATGTTTCAGTCTGCATGTCAGAATTTTTTAATGAAATAGAAGAGGATTTGAGAAGTCACTCAAAATGTGCCCTCATTTTCTTTCTTCAGCATTAATCATAATTTCTATGGCAAAATGAACACCCTCATTGTGTTCCCTTTTAAATTAAATGTTTTAAGTGTTATCAGTTTATTCCAATCAAGATGGCTTCAGGTGTGCCATACTTTTGTCATAATGAAGACAGTAAGCGCTCTAGCTGTTTTTAAGAACACTCTGGGACATTCTGTCATTGGGCTATACTTGGGCTACATCTGGGTGATATTTGGGATACATTTGGGCTCTTTTGTCTCTGGTGGCCATCTTGGGAGACTTATTTGTTATGAAGTTTCCTAATTTCCTCATTTACTGCAGTCTCCTCAGTAGGAAATACTTTCCGTTTTTTACTTTGATTCCATCAAGAAGGCATTCAGATGTGTCACACATTTGCCATAAATTCAGAATGTTAGCACTCTTTTTGCTCATTAGATCACTGTAGTAAAGCTACTGCTCACCAGGGAAAACTGCTGCTGGTATTGAAAGTGCATGTTTCAGTCTGCATGTCAGAATTTTTTAATGAAATAGAAGAGGATTTGAGAAGTCACTCAAAATGTGCCTTAATTTTTCTTTCTGCAGCACTAATCATACTTTTTATGGAAAAATGAACCCCCTCATTTTGTTACCACTTTAATCCAAGCAAGATGCCTTCAGGTGTGCCATACATTTATCATAAGTAGGACTGTTAGCGCACAAGTTGTTCTTTGGAACACTCTGGGAAGCTGCAGTAGAACACAAAGGAATCAACTGACAGTCTCTGCCCTTGTTGGATGTACATGTTTTACTGAGAATGTCAGACTTCATTCTCACATGACTGAGAAAGATAATGTGAATTTACAGAAAATAAGCTCTCAGTTTAGCTTATAGATCACCTTCCAAACCTCTGTGGGAAAAGCATGAGAAAATATTTTTCTCTCAATCATGATATCCCAGCAGAAGGCTTTTTCACATGGTGAAATCACCTTAGAACATACCATAATTCCTAAAATGAGTATGGTACCATCAACAAATGATTTATAATGTAACTAAAGTCTTAAAACCTTCTATTAACTGCAATGCTTTTTAATGAGGTGCTATCATGTATATTGGTCCCAAGATGGCTGCCAACACTTCTTGGATGAAGTGCTGACAGCCAATCAGATCTCAGGATGAGATGTGGGGTTAGGCTCCGCCCACATATATATATGATTTTACTTTTGATTTTCTCAGGAACTCATGAACAGATTGACTCCATATATGCAAAAGGCACATCCCTGAGCTGAGGACTACCTCTCTGCCAAATTTCAAGTAATTCTGTTCAGCCGTTCGGGCTGTACCTTGGACTAAATGTCCCTATGGAAAATTGCATGGGGAAAACGCGGTTTGGGACCCCCTTTTTTCTCAGCCCCCGCTTGACGAATCCCCCCGAGACTTTCAGGGTAGGAGCGGAGCGCCCCACCTATTTTGAAAATTTCGCGAGGATTCGTCAACCGGCGCCAAAGTTATTCCAAATAGAATGTTGCGGATTTCCTATGGAAACACGGTCCTAACTATAACTATCTACTGGCGACCGCCAGTAGATAATATATATATATATATATATATATATATATATATATATATATATATTCAGTGAAAAAACTATAGGTTTCACACATGTTATAGTTAGCTGGACATTTTACTGATAAAAAACCAATGAAATTCCCCCGTTATAGTTAGTGCAGGCAACTATAACTCACGCGACCGCAATCCTCTGCTGATGCTAATACTGTATTTAGACACTTATTTGCCCATGTCTTCTTCCATTAAATTTTAGCTATACATATATTACAAATATTTTTTTTTCATAAAGACACATATGTCATCAGCAGAGGATTGCGGTCGCGTGAGTTATAGTTGCCTGCACTAACTATAACGGGGGAATTTCATTTGTTTTTTATCAGTAAAATGTCCAGCTAACTATAACATGTGTGAAACCTATGGTTTTTTCACAGAATTTGCAAGGTTTTTTAAATGCTAATTCCTAACTATAACGTGTGTGAAACCTATGGTTTTTTCAGTGAATTTGTACGGTTTTGTTACTTTACGCCATTCGTGGCGTGCGCGCCCACTTAACGCAGTTCGTTCCGTGCACGCACGGTGCGCTTTGCCCACTTTACGCAGTTAGTGCCGTGCACGCACGGTGGGCACGCGGTGCGCTACGCGCACCGCATGCCCACGTTACGCTTGATGGGCCATGTACGCACGATGCGCTTCGCGCACCGTGCGCACATGGAGGACATATGATGCGCTTCGTTGTGAAAGGTAATATTTTAATTTTTCACAGATGTCATATGCAATGCACAAATGGTGCCCTTCGGGCACCGTTTGCACATGGGGTGGGGAGAGTATGGATATATATATTTTTTTAATAATTTTTACCGTACGCGTACGGTAAGCGTAATCGGCGAAATTATCGAAAAAATTAAAATTCCGTTTTTGGCCTTGGGGGATCTTTGGGGACTTCCTCAAGATGGCTAGGTGCTTAGGAGCTGTCTAAACAGCCCCTTTACATGTTTTTGGCCTTTGTTTTTTAACCCCCTCTCAGAGTGCGAGAGACAAAATGGCGGCCGCCACTTCCTGGTTTCGACCGATTCGAATGTTTACTAAGATCTAACAGCCAATCAGATTCGCGCTCGCGCACGGCACCGTACGCGTACGGTAAGCTTACCGTAAGCGCACCGTAAGCTGCCACAGATATATATATTGATTTAAATGCTATTTTCTCAGGAACTACTGAACAGATTTACACCAGACCTACAAAAGGCACTTCTTTGACCTGAGGACTACCTCTCTGCCAAATTTCAAGTAACTCTGTTCAGCCGTTCGGGCTGTAGCTGTGTCTAAAGGTCCTATGGAAAAATGCATGGGAAAAACGCGTTTTGGGACCCCCCTTTTTTCTCAGCCCCCGCTTGACGAATCCCCCCGAGACTTTCAGGGTAGGAGCGGAGCGTAGCGCCCCACCTATTTTGAAAATTTCGCGAGGATTCGTCGACCGGCGCCAAAGTTATTCCAAATAGAATGTTGCGGTTTTCCTATGGAAACAGGGTCCTAACTATAACTACCTACTGGCAACCGCCAGTAGGTAATATATATATATATATATATATATATATATATATATATATATATATATTATCTACTGGCTGTCGCCAGTAGATCGTTATAGTTAGGACCGTGTTTCCATAGGAAATCTGAAAATTCTATTTTGAATAACTTTGGCACCGGTTGACGAATCCTCGCGAAATTTTCAAAACTAATGGGGCGCTCCGTTCAGCTCCTACCCTGAAAGTCTCGGGGTGATTCGTCAAGCGGGGGCCGAGAAAAAAGGGGGTCCCAAAACGCGTTTTCCCCGTGCATTTTTCCATAGGACCTTTAGTCGAAGGTACAGCCTGAACGGCTGAACAGAATGACTTGAAATTTGGCAGAGAGGTAGTCCTCAGGTCAGGCATGTGCCTTTTGCATTTATGGAGTAAATCTGTTCAGTATTTCCTGGGAAAATTGCAGTTAGACCACATAAATATCTATAGCCGCGCACCATGCGTGCACGGTGCGCGCACCCTAACGTGCGCGAGCGTAATTCTGATTGGTGGTTACATGTCAGTCAACGTTCGAATCGGTCAAAATCAGTAAGTGTCGGCCACCATTTTGTTTGTTGTGGGTGCGAGAGTGAAAAATAGAGGTGGCGAACGTGAAAAGGGGGCAGGGTAGAGAGTTCCTGACCCCCTAGCTTTTGTCAGGGGGTCCCTAAAGGACCCCGAAGGGTGAAAAACCTTAAAAGAATAAAAATAAAAAAAAATACATAACTTAGCATTTAAAAAACCGTACACATTCACTTAAAAAAACCATAGGTTTCACACACGTTATAGTTAGGAATTAGCATTTAAAAAACCTTGCAAATTCACTTAAAAAACCATAGGTTTCACACATGTTATAGTTAGGTGGGCATTCACTCATAAAAAACAAGGAAATTCCCCCGTAATAGTTAGGTCAGATAACTATAACTCGCGCGACCGCCACTCTATCACAAGGATGATGTCATCAGTGATGTCATGAGTGATGCCACTGACCATGTCATGAGTGATGTAATATGTGACGTCATGAGCACTGGATTGCGGGCGCGCGAGTTATAGTTATCGGACCTAACTATAACGGGGGAATTTCATTGGTTTTTTACGCGTGAAATGTCCACCTAACTATAACATGTGTGAAACCTATGTTTTTTTAAGTGAATATATATATATATATATATAGCTCTATATATATATATATATGTGGCAGGAACGCTCAATCCTACAAGTCCCAGGATACCTTCAGACTGAATGCTAACAAGGGGCTTGCTGAGATGACGTTATCACCGCCACTGACCAGCCGGTCCGTGAACAAGAAGGACCTTTCTGAACATTGAACATTGAAATGAAATTCGGTTTGCGATGCAATAAAGGACCTTCTTGAAAGCTAAGGGGGCCCGCTTCTGTCTCTTGAGTGCATCTCCGAGCAAGTGGCAATCCTTTTTGAAAATATATTACGGCCAGCCTCGGTCGTGGTGTTTGCACCGCCACATATATATGGACTGTAGCGATATACTTGCATTTCGCAAAATACAGAGGAGACGAAGTTGTGCTTTAAATTTAAACCGTAATTCATTTCATACCTACTGGAGGTTTAATACTTTGATACTTATGTTTTGTGGCAGGAACGCTCAATCCTACAAGTCCCAGGATACCTTCAGACTGAATACTAACAAGGGGCTTGCTGAGATGACGTTATCACCGCCACTGACCAGCCGGTCCGTGAACAAGAAGGACCTTTCTGAACATTGAACATTGAAATGAAATTCGGTTTGCCATGCAATAAAGGACCTTCTTGAAAGCTAAGGGGGCCCGCTTCTGTCTCTTGAGTGCATCTCCGAGCAAGTGGCAATCCTTTTTGAAAATATATTACGGCCAGCCTCGGTCGTGGAGTTGGCACCGCCACATATATATGGACTGTAGCGATATACTTGCATTTCGCAAAATACAGAGGAGACGAAGTTGTGCTTTAAATTTAAACCGTAATTAATTTCATACCTACTGGAGGTTTAATACTTTGATACTTATGTTTTGTGGCAGGAACGCTCAATCCTACAAGTCCCAGGATACCTTCAGACTGAATACTAACAAGGGGCTTGCTGAGATGACGTTATCACCGCCACTGACCAGCCGGTCCGTGAACAAGAAGGACCTTTCTGAACATTGAACATTGAAATGAAATTCGGTTTGCGATGCAATAAAGGACCTTCTTGAAAGCTAAGGGGGCCCGCTTCTGTCTCTTGAGTGCATCTCCGAGCAAGTGGCAATCCTTTTTGAAAATATATTATGGCCAGCCTCGGTCGTGGAGTTTGCACCGCCACATATATATGGACTGTAGCGATATACTTGCATTTCGCAAAATACAGAGGAGACGAAGTTGTGCTTTAAATTTAAACTGTTATTCATTTCATACCTACTGGAGGTTTAATACTTTGATACTTCTGTTTTGTGGCAGGAACGCTCAATCCTACAAGTCCCAGGATACCTTCAGACTGAATACTAACAAGTGGCTTGCTGAGATGACGTTATCACCGCCACTGACCAGCCGGTCCGTGAACAAGAAGGACCTTTCTGAACATTGAACATTGAAATGAAATTCGGTTTGCGATGCAATAAAGGACCTTCTTGAAAGCTAAGGGGGCCCGCTTCTGTCTCTTGAGTGCATCTCCGAGCAAGTGGCAATCCTTTTTGAAAATATATTACGGCCAGCCTCGGTCGTGGAGTTTGCACCGCCACATATATATGGACTGTAGCGATATACTTGCATTTCGCAAAATACAGAGGAGACGAAGTTGTGCTTTAAATTTAAACCGTAATTCATTTCGTACCTACTGGAGGTTTAATACTTTGATACTTATGTTTTGTGGCAGGAACCCTCAATCCTACAAGTCCCAGGATACCTTCAGACTGAATACTAACAAGGGGCTTGCTGAGATGACGTTATCACCGCCACTGACCAGCCGGTCCGTGAACAAGAAGGACCTTTCTGAACATTGAACATTGAAATGAAATTCGGTTTGCGATGCAATAAAGGACCTTCTTGAAAGCTAAGGGGGCCCGCTTCTGTCTCTTGAGTGCATCTCCGAGCAAGTGGCAATCCTTTTTGAAAATATATTACGGCCAGCCTTGGTCGTGGAGTTTGCACCGCCACATATATATGGACTGTAGCGATATACTTGCATTTCGCAAAATACAGAGGAGACGAAGTTGTGCTTTAAATTTAAACCATAATTCATTTCATACCTACTGGAGGTTTAATACTTTGATACTTATGTTTTGTGGCAGGAACGCTCAATCCTACAAGTCCCAGGATACCTTCAGACTGAATACTAACAAGGGGCTTGCTGAGATGACGTTATCACCGCCACTGACCAGCCGGTCCGTGAACAAGAAGGACCTTTCTGAACATTGAACATTGAAATGAAATTCTGTTTGCGATGCAATAAAGGACCTTCTTGAAACCTAAGGGTGCCCGCTTCTGTCTCTTGAGTGCATCTCCGAGCAAGTGCCAATCCTTTTTGAAAATATATTACGGCCAGCCTCGGTCGTGGAGTTTGCACCGCCACATATATATGGACTGTAGCGATATACTTGCATTTCGCAAAATACAGAGGAGACGAAGTTGTGCTTTAAATTTAAACCGTAATTCATTTCATACCTACTGGAGGTTTAATACTTTGATACTTATGTTTTGTGGCAGGAACGCTCAATCCTACAAGTCCCAGGATACCTTCAGACTGAATACTAACAAGGGGCTTGCTGAGATGACGTTATCACCGCCACTGACCAGCCGGTCCGTGAACAAGAAGGACCTTTCTGAACATTGAACATTGAAATGAAATTCGGTTTGCGATGCAATAAAGGACCTTCTTGAAAGCTAAGGGGGCCCGCTTCTGTCTCTTGAGTGCATCTCCGAGCAAGTGGCAATCCTTTTTGAAAAAAAAAAAATATATATATATATATATATATATATATATATATATATATATATTACCTACTGGCGGTCGCCAGTAGGTAGTTATAGTTAGGACCACGTTTCCATAGGAAATCCGCAACCTTCTATTTTGAATAACTTTGGCGCCGGTCGACGAATCCTCGCGAATTTTTCAAAATAGGTGGGGCGCTACGCTGCACTCCTTCCCTGAAAGTCTCGGGGGGATTCGTCAAGCGGGGGCTGAGATAAAAGGGGGGTCCCAAAACGCGTTTTTCCCATGCATTTTTCCATAGGACCTTTAGACAGGGCTACAGCCCGAACGACTGAACAGAATTACTAGAAATTTGGCAGAGAGGTAGTCCTCAGGTCAAGGAAGTGCCTTTTGTAGGTTTGGTGTAAATCTGTTCAGTAGATTCTGAGAAAATAGCCTTTAAATCAATATATATATCTGAGCCAGCTTACGGTGCGCTTACGGTACGCTTACCGTACGCGTACGGTGGCGTGCGCGAGCGCGATTCTGATTGGCTCTTAGATCTTAGTAAACATTCGAATCGGCCGAAACCAGGAAGCGGCGGCCGCCATTTCGTGTGTTTCACTCAGAAAAAAAAGAGTGATAACAAGAAAAGGGGGCAAGGAGGAGAGTTACAGACCCCCTAACATTTGTAAGGGGGTCAAAGAAGGACAGAAAAGTACAAAGAAAACATTTATTGATTTTTAAAAAATCGCGGGGTACGCGTACGGTAAGCGTACGGTAAAAAAAAAAAAAAAAATGAAATGAAATGCAGATTTAAGTGTTTAGATATTAGGGGGCTCTAAAAAGAGCCGTTGTGTTTATGAAGTGATTTTTTAGTGGTACCTACAAGTAAGTACCGATGCAGAGTCTAAGGTTCAAGAGGAAGACTCTGTTCCCTTCATCATTGAAGTGCACACCATCTCCTCTATAAATGTCTTGCATGTCGTAACGCAAGTTGTTGTGGTAAATGGAACCCATACCATAGTCACGGAGGAAAGCAGAAACAGATTTGTTGACGTGCTTTCTTGCTTTGTCAATCTGCGGACAGAAATGATTGGACCAGTTCCATTTTTGCCTTTGGCATATGTTAGAAAACACAAAGGCAGTTTTAGGGAAAAGTGAAAACAGTTGTGCAAAGGTGTCCTTCATAAGCATTTCCAGACCTACCCCCAGTCAAAGTGCCTAGGTCATTGCCACCACAGTGCACTATTATGAGGTCAGGGTGTTGGTTTTGCATGAAGGATTTCACCAATGGCATCAATTGGTGCCACTTTAACCCTCTCTGACCAATCCATTTAATGTCTACATTTGGCAAAGCAAGGTCTCTCACCATACCTGTTTTCTCTGCAAACTTTTCACTCCAGAAGACATAGCTGTGCCCTACAATCCACACTGTGAACATCTTCAAAGGAGAACTGGATGCACTCGGGAGGTGTAATTCAGTAGAATGGTAAAAAGAAATGAAAGACAGTTTGGAAATGGAGGCATACATATTTTTTTCATAAAAAAAAGAACTGATTGGCTGTTTCATACCATTCTACACTAAAAACTAGGCTGTATGTGTAAATTAATAGAAGCATGTTTTGTATTGGTACAGAAAAATGTGTTACCAAAGAACAGTACTATGGATTTGCTGTTAGGTTTGAAAAGTCAAGCACTCTTGCTCTGTGGAATTGAAACATTGTTTGGCGAACTTCTGACCTAACTCCACACAGCAGTGTTCCATGAGCTGTTGCTATGGTAGCAGGCAGAAGTCAAGTTGGGGGAAGGGTACTAGGCAGAAGTCAAGTTGGGGGAAGGGTACTTTTGGAAAAGGGTTGGTTTTCAACCAATAGAAATGTGTGATTACATTTGAAAAAAAGGGGGAAGCACTGAGATTTGAAATTAACATGTATATATGTGGAAAAAGAGAGGGAAAGTTTGCCATTATCTGGTTCTGCTGAGAGGAGAGAGGTGTAAAGAACAGAGATCCTGGCTCTGATAATCTGCTGTTTGAGTGCCACATTTCTTTCACAACTAACTAATTTTAAAGGTGAGTTTAGAGTTTGAGAGGGGATGTATATGGTAAATTAAGAAATTAATAATAGAAATGCAATTCTTTTTGTTGAAGTTGTGTTTATTATTTTCTGTTTTGGGAGAAATTTAAATGTGAGGAACAAGTAAAATAATATGGACTATGTTTTCACAATAAATTAAGGTGTACTGGTATAAAAAAAGAATAGTTTAAGGGTTTGAGGTTGGACTCAGTAATGCAAATACATTCAGCATCACTAAGGCTGTTTGCCCTTGCTGGAGTGTAGGCAGTCACCCAGGTTACAAATGGTGCTGGTCTGAAAAAGCAGTTTGGACATGTGCTTTTTAAAAAATCTGAAAAGTGGATTCATAATGTGTCAGTCTGTAAAAGTGATTATCACTTGCCAAAAAAAAGAGCAGTAAGTGTGCTTTCAAATTGGCAAAGAAATTTCGTTTTGTGACTAATGTGAAAACATGACTCTGTGTGCAAATAGGAATTACAGGCAGAGATTTATTGCGTATTGCTCTGGTGATTTCACAGTTGCATTAGATGGAAAGGGGGAGCCATTTTTTGGTGCAGAAGCAGACTCTTAGCACACACCCAGCTGCTTACCATGTGGAATCATGGACAGTATTCACAAGCGAGTGGGGTTTGAGGTTTCAGTCAGTAATGCAAATACACTCAGCATCACTAAGGCTGTTTGCCCTTGCTGGAGTGTAGGCAGTCACCCAGGTTACAAATGGTGCTGGTCTGAAAAAGCAGTTTGGACATGTGCTTTTTAAAAAATCTGAAAAGTGGATTCATAATGTGTCAGTCTGTAAAAGTGTTTATCACTTGCCAAAAAAAAGAGCAGTAAGTGTGCTTTCAAATTGGCAAAGAAATTTCGTTTTGTGACTAATGTGAAAACATGACTCTGTGTGCAAATAGGAATTACAGGCAGAGATTTATTGCGTATTGCTCTGGTGATTTCACAGTTGCATTAGATGGAAAGGGGGAGCCATTTTTTGGTGCAGAAGCAGACTCTTAGCACACACCCAGCTTTTTACCATGTGGAATCATGCACAGTATTCACAAGCGAGTGGGGTTTGAGGTTTCAGTCAGTAATGCAAATACATTCAGCATCACTAAGGCTGGTTGCCCTTGCTGGAGTGTAGGCAGTCACCCAGGTTCCAAATGGTGCTGGTCTGAAAAAGCAGTTTGGATATGTGCTTTTTAAAAAATCTGAAAAGTGGATTCATAATGTGTCAGTCTGTAAAAGTGTTTATCACTTGCCAAAAAAAGAGCAGTAAGTGTGCTTTCAAATTGGCAAAGAAATTTCGTTTTGTGACTAATGTGAAAACATGACTCTGTGTGCAAATAGGAATTACAGGCAGAGATTTATTGCGTATTGCTCTGGTGATTTCACAGTTGCATTAGATGGAAAGGGGGAGCCATTTTTTGGTGCAGAAGCAGACTCTTAGCACACACCCAGCTGCTTACCATGTGGAATCATGCACAGTATTCACAAGCGAGTGGGGTTTGAGGTTTCAGTCAGTAATGCAAATACATTCAGCATCACTAAGGCTGTTTGCCCTTGCTGGAGTGTAGGCAGTCACCCAGGTTACAAATGGTGCTGGTCTGAAAAAGCAGTTTGGACATGTGCTTTTTAAAAAATCTGAAAAGTGGATTCATAATGTGTCAGTCTGTAAAAGTGTTTATCACTTGCCAAAAAAAAGAGCAGTAAGTGTGCTTTCAAATTGGCAAAGAAATGTCGTTTTGTGACTAATGTGAAAACATGACTCTGTGTGCAAATAGGAATTACAGGCAGAGATTTATTGCGTATTGCTCTGGTGATTTCACAGTTGCATTAGATGGAAAGGGGGAGCCATTTTTTGGTGCAGAAGCAGACTCTTAGCACACACCCAGCTGCTTACCATGTGGAATCATGCACAGTATTCACAAGCGAGTGGGGTTTGAGGTTTCAGTCAGTAATGCAAATACATTCAGCATCACTAGGGCTGGTTGCCCTTGCTGGAGTGTAGGCAGTCACCCAGGTTACAAATGGTGCTGGTCTGAAAAAGCAGTTTGGACATGTGCTTTTTAAAAAATCTGAAAAGTGGATTCATAATGTGTCAGTCTGTAAAAGTGTTTATCACTTGCCAAAAAAAAGAGCAGTAAGTGTGCTTTCAAATTGGCAAAGAAATTTCGTTTTGTGACTAATGTGAAAACATGACTCTGTGTGCAAATAGGAATTACAGGCAGAGATTTATTGCGTATTGCTCTGGTGATTTCACAGTTGCATTAGATGGAAAGGGGGAGCCATTTTTTGGTGCAGAAGCAGACTCTTAGCACACAGCCAGCTGCTTACCATGTGGAATCATGCACAGTATTCACAAGCGAGTGGGGTTTGAGGTTTCAGTCAGTAATGCAAATACATTCAGCATCACTAAGGCTGGTTGCCCTTGCTGGAGTGTAGGCAGTCACCCAGGTTACAAATGGTGCTGGTCTGAAAAAGCAGTTTGGACATGTGCTTTTTAAAAAATCTGAAAAGTGGATTCATAATGTGTCAGTCTGTAAAAGTGTTTATCACTTGCCAAAAAAAAGAGCAGTAAGTGTGCTTTCAAATTGGCAAAGAAATTTCGTTTAAGGGCCTAATGTGAAAACATGACTCTGTGTGCAAATAGGAATTACAGGCAGAGATTTATTGCGTATTGCTCTGGTGATTTCACAGTTGCATTAGATGGCAAGGGGGAGCCATTTTTTGGTGCAGAAGCAGACTCTTAGCACACACCCAGCTGCTTACCATGTGGAATCATGGACAGTATTCACAAGCGAGTGGGGTTTGAGGTTTCAGTCAGTAATGCAAATACATTCAGCATCACTAAGGCTGTTTGCCCTTGCTGGAGTGTAGGCAGTCACCCAGGTTACAAATGGTGCTGGTCTGAAAAAGCAGTTTGGACATGTGCTTTTTAAAAAATCTGAAAAGTGGATTCATAATGTGTCAGTCTGTAAAAGTGTTTATCACTTGCCAAAAAAAAGAGCAGTAAGTGTGCTTTCAAATTGGCAAAGAAATTTCGTTTTGTGACTAATGTGAAAACATGACTCTGTGTGCAAATAGGAATTACAGGCAGAGATTTATTGCGTATTGCTCTGGTGATTTCACAGTTGCATTAGATGGAAAGGGGGAGCCATTTTTTGGTGCAGAAGCAGACTCTTAGCACACACCCAGCTTTTTACCATGTGGAATCATGCACAGTATTCACAAGCGAGTGGGGTTTGAGGTTTCAGTCAGTAATGCAAATACATTCAGCATCACTAAGGCTGGTTGCCCTTGCTGGAGTGTAGGCAGTCACCCAGGTTACAAATGGTGCTGGTCTGAAAAAGCAGTTTGGATATGTGCTTTTTAAAAAATCTGAAAAGTGGATTCATAATGTGTCAGTCTGTAAAAGTGTTTATCACTTGCCAAAAAAAAGAGCAGTAAGTGTGCTTTCAAATTGGCAAAGAAATTTCGTTTTGTGACTAATGTGAAAACATGACTCTGTGTGCAAATAGGAATTACAGGCAGAGATTTATTGCGTATTGCTCTGGTGATTTCACAGTTGCATTAGATGGAAAGGGGGAGCCATTTTTTGGTGCAGAAGCAGACTCTTAGCACACACCCAGCTGCTTACCATGTGGAATCATGCACAGTATTCACAAGCGAGTGGGGTTTGAGGTTTCAGTCAGTAATGCAAATACATTCAGCATCACTAAGGCTGGTTGCCCTTGCTGGAGTGTAGGCAGTCACCCAGGTTACAAATGGTGCTGGTCTGAAAAAGCAGTTTGGATATGTGCTTTTTAAAAAATCTGAAAAGTGGATTCATAATGTGTCAGTCTGTAAAAGTGTTTATCACTTGCCAAAAAAAAGAGCAGTAAGTGTGCTTTCAAATTGGCAAAGAAATGTCGTTTTGTGACTAATGTGAAAACATGACTCTGTGTGCAAATAGGAATTACAGGCAGAGATTTATTGCGTATTGCTCTGGTGATTTCACAGTTGCATTAGATGGAAAGGGGGAGCCATTTTTTGGTGCAGAAGCAGACTCTTAGCACACACCCAGCTTTTTACCATGTGGAATCATGCACAGTATTCACAAGCGAGTGGGGTTTGAGGTTTCAGTCAGTAATGCAAATACATTCAGCATCACTAAGGCTGGTTGCCCTTGCTGGAGTGTAGGCAGTCACCCAGGTTCCAAATGGTGCTGGTCTGAAAAAGCAGTTTGGATATGTGCTTTTTAAAAAATCTGAAAAGTGGATTCATAATGTGTCAGTCTGTAAAAGTGTTTATCACTTGCCAAAAAAAAAGAGCAGTAAGTGTGCTTTCAAATTGGCAAAGAAATTTCGTTTTGTGACTAATGTGAAAACATGACTCTGTGTGCAAATAGGAATTACAGGCAGAGATTTATTGCGTATTGCTCTGGTGATTTCACAGTTGCATTAGATGGAAAGGGGGAGCCATTTTTTGGTGCAGAAGCAGACTCTTAGCACACACCCAGCTGCTTACCATGTGGAATCATGCACAGTATTCACAAGCGAGTGGGGTTTGAGGTTTCAGTCAGTAATGCAAATACATTCAGCATCACTAAGGCTGTTTGCCCTTGCTGGAGTGTAGGCAGTCACCCAGGTTACAAATGGTGCTGGTCTGAAAAAGCAGTTTGGACATGTGCTTTTTAAAAAATCTGAAAAGTGGATTCATAATGTGTCAGTCTGTAAAAGTGTTTATCACTTGCCAAAAAAAAGAGCAGTAAGTGTGCTTTCAAATTGGCAAAGAAATGTCGTTTTGTGACTAATGTGAAAACATGACTCTGTGTGCAAATAGGAATTACAGGCAGAGATTTATTGCGTATTGCTCTGGTGATTTCACAGTTGCATTAGATGGAAAGGGGGAGCCATTTTTTGGTGCAGAAGCAGACTCTTAGCACACACCCAGCTGCTTACCATGTGGAATCATGCACAGTATTCACAAGCGAGTGGGGTTTGAGGTTTCAGTCAGTAATGCAAATACATTCAGCATCACTAGGGCTGGTTGCCCTTGCTGGAGTGTAGGCAGTCACCCAGGTTACAAATGGTGCTGGTCTGAAAAAGCAGTTTGGACATGTGCTTTTTAAAAAATCTGAAAAGTGGATTCATAATGTGTCAGTCTGTAAAAGTGTTTATCACTTGCCAAAAAAAAGAGCAGTAAGTGTGCTTTCAAATTGGCAAAGAAATTTCGTTTTGTGACTAATGTGAAAACATGACTCTGTGTGCAAATAGGAATTACAGGCAGAGATTTATTGCGTATTGCTCTGGTGATTTCACAGTTGCATTAGATGGAAAGGGGGAGCCATTTTTTGGTGCAGAAGCAGACTCTTAGCACACAGCCAGCTGCTTACCATGTGGAATCATGCACAGTATTCACAAGCGAGTGGGGTTTGAGGTTTCAGTCAGTAATGCAAATACATTCAGCATCACTAAGGCTGGTTGCCCTTGCTGGAGTGTAGGCAGTCACCCAGGTTACAAATGGTGCTGGTCTGAAAAAGCAGTTTGGACATGTGCTTTTTAAAAAATCTGAAAAGTGGATTCATAATGTGTCAGTCTGTAAAAGTGTTTATCACTTGCCAAAAAAAAGAGCAGTAAGTGTGCTTTCAAATTGGCAAAGAAATTTCGTTTAAGGGCCTAATGTGAAAACATGACTCTGTGTGCAAATAGGAATTACAGGCAGAGATTTATTGCGTATTGCTCTGGTGATTTCACAGTTGCATTAGATGGCAAGGGGGAGCCATTTTTTGGTGCAGAAGCAGACTCTTAGCACACACCCAGCTGCTTACCATGTGGAATCATGGACAGTATTCACAAGCGAGTGGGGTTTGAGGTTTCAGTCAGTAATGCAAATACATTCAGCATCACTAAGGCTGTTTGCCCTTGCTGGAGTGTAGGCAGTCACCCAGGTTACAAATGGTGCTGGTCTGAAAAAGCAGTTTGGACATGTGCTTTTTAAAAAATCTGAAAAGTGGATTCATAATGTGTCAGTCTGTAAAAGTGTTTATCACTTGCCAAAAAAAAGAGCAGTAAGTGTGCTTTCAAATTGGCAAAGAAATTTCGTTTTGTGACTAATGTGAAAACATGACTCTGTGTGCAAATAGGAATTACAGGCAGAGATTTATTGCGTATTGCTCTGGTGATTTCACAGTTGCATTAGATGGAAAGGGGGAGCCATTTTTTGGTGCAGAAGCAGACTCTTAGCACACACCCAGCTTTTTACCATGTGGAATCATGCACAGTATTCACAAGCGAGTGGGGTTTGAGGTTTCAGTCAGTAATGCAAATACATTCAGCATCACTAAGGCTGGTTGCCCTTGCTGGAGTGTAGGCAGTCACCCAGGTTACAAATGGTGCTGGTCTGAAAAAGCAGTTTGGATATGTGCTTTTTAAAAAATCTGAAAAGTGGATTCATAATGTGTCAGTCTGTAAAAGTGTTTATCACTTGCCAAAAAAAAGAGCAGTAAGTGTGCTTTCAAATTGGCAAAGAAATTTCGTTTTGTGACTAATGTGAAAACATGACTCTGTGTGCAAATAGGAATTACAGGCAGAGATTTATTGCGTATTGCTCTGGTGATTTCACAGTTGCATTAGATGGAAAGGGGGAGCCATTTTTTGGTGCAGAAGCAGACTCTTAGCACACACCCAGCTGCTTACCATGTGGAATCATGCACAGTATTCACAAGCGAGTGGGGTTTGAGGTTTCAGTCAGTAATGCAAATACATTCAGCATCACTAAGGCTGGTTGCCCTTGCTGGAGTGTAGGCAGTCACCCAGGTTACAAATGGTGCTGGTCTGAAAAAGCAGTTTGGATATGTGCTTTTTAAAAAATCTGAAAAGTGGATTCATAATGTGTCAGTCTGTAAAAGTGTTTATCACTTGCCAAAAAAAAGAGCAGTAAGTGTGCTTTCAAATTGGCAAAGAAATTTCGTTTTGTGACTAATGTGAAAACATGACTCTGTGTGCAAATAGGAATTACAGGCAGAGATTTATTGCGTATTGCTCTGGTGATTTCACAGTTGCATTAGATGGAAAGGGGGAGCCATTTTTTGGTGCAGAAGCAGACTCTTAGCACACACCCAGCTGCTTACCATGTGGAATCATGCACAGTATTCACAAGCGAGTGGGGTTTGAGGTTTCAGTCAGTAATGCAAATACATTCAGCATCACTAAGGCTGTTTGCCCTTGCTGGAGTGTAGGCAGTCACCCAGGTTACAAATGGTGCTGGTCTGAAAAAGCAGTTTGGACATGTGCTTTTTAAAAAATCTGAAAAGTGGATTCATAATGTGTCAGTCTGTAAAAGTGTTTATCACTTGCCAAAAAAAAGAGCAGTAAGTGTGCTTTCAAATTGGCAAAGAAATGTCGTTTTGTGACTAATGTGAAAACATGACTCTGTGTGCAAATAGGAATTACAGGCAGAGATTTATTGCGTATTGCTCTGGTGATTTCACAGTTGCATTAGATGGAAAGGGGGAGCCATTTTTTGGTGCAGAAGCAGACTCTTAGCACACACCCAGCTGCTTACCATGTGGAATCATGCACAGTATTCACAAGCGAGTGGGGTTTGAGGTTTCAGTCAGTAATGCAAATACATTCAGCATCACTAGGGCTGGTTGCCCTTGCTGGAGTGTAGGCAGTCACCCAGGTTACAAATGGTGCTGGTCTGAAAAAGCAGTTTGGACATGTGCTTTTTAAAAAATCTGAAAAGTGGATTCATAATGTGTCAGTCTGTAAAAGTGTTTATCACTTGCCAAAAAAAAGAGCAGTAAGTGTGCTTTCAAATTGGCAAAGAAATTTCGTTTTGTGACTAATGTGAAAACATGACTCTGTGTGCAAATAGGAATTACAGGCAGAGATTTATTGCGTATTGCTCTGGTGATTTCACAGTTGCATTAGATGGAAAGGGGGAGCCATTTTTTGGTGCAGAAGCAGACTCTTAGCACACAGCCAGCTGCTTACCATGTGGAATCATGCACAGTATTCACAAGCGAGTGGGGTTTGAGGTTTCAGTCAGTAATGCAAATACATTCAGCATCACTAAGGCTGGTTGCCCTTGCTGGAGTGTAGGCAGTCACCCAGGTTACAAATGGTGCTGGTCTGAAAAAGCAGTTTGGACATGTGCTTTTTAAAAAATCTGAAAAGTGGATTCATAATGTGTCAGTCTGTAAAAGTGTTTATCACTTGCCAAAAAAAAGAGCAGTAAGTGTGCTTTCAAATTGGCAAAGAAATTTCGTTTAAGGGCCTAATGTGAAAACATGACTCTGTGTGCAAATAGGAATTACAGGCAGAGATTTATTGCGTATTGCTCTGGTGATTTCACAGTTGCATTAGATGGAAAGGGGGAGCCATTTTTTGGTGCAGAAGCAGACTCTTAGCACACACCCAGCTGCTTACCATGTGGAATCATGGACAGTATTCACAAGCGAGTGGGGTTTGAGGTTTCAGTCAGTAATGCAAATACATTCAGCATCACTAAGGCTGTTTGCCCTTGCTGGAGTGTAGGCAGTCACCCAGGTTACAAATGGTGCTGGTCTGAAAAAGCAGTTTGGACATGTGCTTTTTAAAAAATCTGAAAAGTGGATTCATAATTTGTCAGTCTGTAAAAGTGTTTATCACTTGCCAAAAAAAAGAGCAGTAAGTGTGCTTTCAAATTGGCAAAGAAATTTCGTTTTGTGACTAATGTGAAAACATGACTCTGTGTGCAAATAGGAATTACAGGCAGAGATTTATTGCGTATTGCTCTGGTGATTTCACAGTTGCATTAGATGGAAAGGGGGAGCCATTTTTTGGTGCAGAAGCAGACTCTTAGCACACACCCAGCTTTTTACCATGTGGAATCATGCACAGTATTCACAAGCGAGTGGGGTTTGAGGTTTCAGTCAGTAATGCAAATACATTCAGCATCACTAAGGCTGGTTGCCCTTGCTGGAGTGTAGGCAGTCACCCAGGTTACAAATGGTGCTGGTCTGAAAAAGCAGTTTGTATATGTGCTTTTTAAAAAATCTGAAAAGTGGATTCATAATGTGTCAGTCTGTAAAAGTGTTTATCACTTGCCAAAAAAAAGAGCAGTAAGTGTGCTTTCAAATTGGCAAAGAAATTTCGTTTTGTGACTAATGTGAAAACATGACTCTGTGTGCAAATAGGAATTACAGGCAGAGATTTATTGCGTATTGCTCTGGTGATTTCACAGTTGCATTAGATGGAAAGGGGGAGCCATTTTTTGGTGCAGAAGCAGACTCTTAGCACACACCCAGCTGCTTACCATGTGGAATCATGCACAGTATTCACAAGCGAGTGGGGTTTGAGGTTTCAGTCAGTAATGCAAATACATTCAGCATCACTAAGGCTGGTTGCCCTTGCTGGAGTGTAGGCAGTCACCCAGGTTACAAATGGTGCTGGTCTGAAAAAGCAGTTTGGACATGTGCTTTTTAAAAAATCTGAAAAGTGGATTCATAATGTGTCAGTCTGTAAAAGTGTTTATCACTTGCCAAAAAACAGAGCAGTAAGTGTGCTTTCAAATTGGCAAAGAAATTTCGTTTTGTGACTAATGTAAAAACATGACTCTGTGTGCAAATAGGAATTACAGGCAGAGATTTATTGCGTATTGCTCTGGTGATTTCACAGTTGCATTAGATGGAAAGGGGGAGCCATTTTTTGGTGCAGAAGCAGACTCTTAGCACACACCCAGCTGCTTACCATGTGGAATCATGCACAGTATTCACAAGCGAGTGGGGTTTGAGGTTTCAGTCAGTAATGCAAATACATTCAGCATCACTAGGGCTGGTTGCCCTTGCTGGAGTGTAGGCAGTCACCCAGGTTACAAATGGTGCTGGTCTGAAAAAGCAGTTTGGACATGTGCTTTTTAAAAAATCTGAAAAGTGGATTCATAATGTGTCAGTCTGTAAAAGTGTTTATCACTTGCCAAAAAAAAGAGCAGTAAGTGTGCTTTCAAATTGGCAAAGAAATTTCGT
This sequence comes from Triturus cristatus, assembly GCF_964204655.1. Taxonomy (NCBI): domain Eukaryota; kingdom Metazoa; phylum Chordata; class Amphibia; order Caudata; family Salamandridae; genus Triturus; species Triturus cristatus. Next base: position 472,336,033 of record NC_140580.1, on the reverse strand, counting down.
TTTGTGACTAATGTGAAAACATGACTCTGTGTGCAAATAGGAATTACAGGCAGAGATTTATTGCGTATTGCTCTGGTGATTTCACAGTTGCATTAGATGGAAAGGGGGAGCCATTTTTTGGTGCAGAAGCAGACTCTTAGCACACACCCAGCTGCTTACCATGTGGAATCATGCACAGTATTCACAAGCGAGTGGGGTTTGAGGTTTCAGTCAGTAATGCAAATACATTCAGCATCACTAAGGCTGTTTGCCCTTGCTGGAGTGTAGGCAGTCACCCAGGTTACAAATTGTGCTGGTCTGAAAAAGCAGTTTGGACATGTGCTTTTTAAAAAATCTGAAAAGTGGATTCATAATGTGTCAGTCTGTAAAAGTGTTTATCACTTGCCAAAAAAAAGAGCAGTAAGTGTGCTTTCAAATTGGCAAAGAAATTTCGTTTTGTGACTAATGTGAAAACATGACTCTGTGTGCAAATAGGAATTACAGGCAGAGATTTATTGCGTATTGCTCTGGTGATTTCACAGTTGCATTAGAAGGAAAGGGGGAGCCATTTTTTGGTGCAGAAGCAGACTCTTAGCACACACCCAGCTGCTTACCATGTGGAATCATGGACAGTATTCACAAGCGAGTGGGGTTTGAGGTTTCAGTCAGTAATGCAAATACATTCAGCATCACTAAGGCTGTTTGCCCTTGCTGGAGTGTAGGCAGTCACCCAGGTTACAAATGGTGCTGGTCTGAAAAAGCAGTTTGGACATGTGCTTTTTAAAAAATCTGAAAAGTGGATTCATAATGTGTCAGTCTGTAAAAGTGTTTATCACTTGCCAAAAAAAAGAGCAGTAAGTGTGCTTTCAAATTGGCAAAGAAATTTCGTTTTGTGACTAATGTGAAAACATGACTCTGTGTGCAAATAGGAATTACAGGCAGAGATTTATTGCGTATTGCTCTGGTGATTTCACAGTTGCATTAGAAGGAAAGGGGGAGCCATTTTTTGGTGCAGAAGCAGACTCTTAGCACACACCCAGCTGCTTACCATGTGGAATCATGCACAGTATTCACAAGCGAGTGGGGTTTGAGGTTTCAGTCAGTAATGCAAATACATTCAGCATCACTAAGGCTGGTTGCCCTTGCTGGAGTGTAGGCAGTCACCCAGGTTACAAATGGTGCTGGTCTGAAAAAGCAGTTTGGACATGTGCTTTTTAAAAAATCTGAAAAGTGGATTCATAATGTGTCAGTCTGTAAAAGTGATTATCACTTGCCAAAAAAAAGAGCAGTAAGTGTGCTTTCAAATTGGCAAAGAAATTTCGGTTTGTGACTAATGTGAAAACATGACTCTGTGTGCAAATAGGAATTACAGGCAGAGATTTATTGCGTATTGCTCTGGTGATTTCACAGTTGCATTAGATGGAAAGGGGGAGCCATTTTTTGGTGCAGAAGCAGACTCTTAGCACACACCCAGCTGCTTACCATGTGGAATCATGGACAGTATTCACAAGCGAGTGGGGTTTGAGGTTTCAGTCAGTAATGCAAATACATTCAGCATCACTAAGGCTGGTTGCCCTTGCTGGAGTGTAGGCAGTCACCCAGGTTACAAATGGTGCTGGTCTGAAAAAGCAGTTTGGACATGTGCTTTTTAAAAAATCTGAAAAGTGGATTCATAATGTGTCAGTCTGTAAAAGTGTTTATCACTTGCCAAAAAAAAGAGCAGTAAGTGTGCTTTCAAATTGGCAAAGAAATTTCGTTTAAGGGCCTAATGTGAAAACATGACTCTGTGTGCAAATAGGAATTACAGGCAGAGATTTATTGCGTATTGCTCTGGTGATTTCACAGTTGCATTAGATGGAAAGGGGGAGCCATTTTTTGGTGCAGAAGCAGACTCTTAGCACACACCCAGCTGCTTACCATGTGGAATCATGGACAGTATTCACAAGCGAGTGGGGTTTGAGGTTTCAGTCAGTAATGCAAATACATTCAGCATCACTAAGGCTGGTTGCCCTTGCTGGAGTGTAGGCAGTCACCCAGGTTACAAATGGTGCTGGTCTGAAAAAGCAGTTTGGACATGTGCTTTTTAAAAAATCTGAAAAGTGGATTCATAATGTGTCAGTCTGTAAAAGTGTTTATCACTTGCCAAAAAAAAGAGCAGTAAGTGTGCTTTCAAATTGGCAAAGAAATTTCGTTTTGTGACTAATGTGAAAACATGACTCTGTGTGCAAATAGGAATTACAGGCAGAGATTTATTGCGTATTGCTCTGGTGATTTCACAGTTGCATTAGAAGGAAAGGGGGAGCCATTGTTTGGTGCAGAAGCAGACTCTTAGCACACACCCAGCTGCTTACCATGTGGAATCATGGACAGTATTCACAAGCGAGTGGGGTTTGAGGTTTCAGTCAGTAATGCAAATACATTCAGCATCACTAAGGCTGTTTGCCCTTGCTGGAGTGTAGGCAGTCACCCAGGTTACAAATGGTGCTGGTCTGAAAAAGCAGTTTGGACATGTGCTTTTTAAAAAATCTGAAAAGTGGATTCATAATGTGTCAGTCTGTAAAAGTGATTATCACTTGCCAAAAAAAAGAGCAGTAAGTGTGCTTTCAAATTGGCAAAGAAATTTCATTTAAGGGCCTAATGTGAAAACATGACTATGTGTGCAAATAGGAATTACAGGCAGAGATTTATTGCGTATTGCTCTGGTGATTTCACAGTTGCATTAGATGGAAAGGGGGAGCCATTTTTTGGTGCAGAAGCAGACTCTTAGCACACAGCCAGCTGCTTACCATGTGGAATCATGCACAGTATTCACAAGCGAGTGGGGTTTGAGGTTTCAGTCAGTAATGCAAATACATTCAGCATCACTAAGGCTGTTTGCCCTTGCTGGAGTGTAGGCAGTCACCCAGGTTACAAATGGTGCTGGTCTGAAAAAGCAGTTTGGACATGTGCTTTTTAAAAAATCTGAAAAGTGGATTCATAATGTGTCAGTCTGTAAAAGTGTTTATCACTTGCCAAAAAAAAGAGCAGTAAGTGTGCTTTCAAATTGGCAAAGAAATTTCGTTTTGTGACTAATGTGAAAACATGACTCTGTGTGCAAATAGGAATTACAGGCAGAGATTTATTGCGTATTGCTCTGGTGATTTCACAGTTGCATTAGAAGGAAAGGGGGAGCCATTTTTTGGTGCAGAAGCAGACTCTTAGCACACACCCAGCTGCTTACCATGTGGAATCATGGACAGTATTCACAAGCGAGTGGGGTTTGAGGTTTCAGTCAGTAATGCAAATACATTCAGCATCACTAAGGCTGTTTGCCCTTGCTGGAGTGTAGGCAGTCACCCAGGTTACAAATGGTGCTGGTCTGAAAAAGCAGTTTGGACATGTGCTTTTTAAAAAATCTGAAAAGTGGATTCATAATGTGTCAGTCTGTAAAAGTGTTTATCACTTGCCAAAAAAAAGAGCAGTAAGTGTGCTTTCAAATTGGCAAAGAAATTTCGTTTTGTGACTAATGTGAAAACATGACTCTGTGTGCAAATAGGAATTACAGGCAGAGATTTATTGCGTATTGCTCTGGTGATTTCACAGTTGCATTAGAAGGAAAGGGGGAGCCATTTTTTGGTGCAGAAGCAGACTCTTAGCACACACCCAGCTGCTTACCATGTGGAATCATGCACAGTATTCACAAGCGAGTGGGGTTTGAGGTTTCAGTCAGTAATGCAAATACATTCAGCATCACTAAGGCTGGTTGCCCTTGCTGGAGTGTAGGCAGTCACCCAGGTTACAAATGGTGCTGGTCTGAAAAAGCAGTTTGGACATGTGCTTTTTAAAAAATCTGAAAAGTGGATTCATAATGTGTCAGTCTGTAAAAGTGATTATCACTTGCCAAAAAAAAGAGCAGTAAGTGTGCTTTCAAATTGGCAAAGAAATTTCGGTTTGTGACTAATGTGAAAACATGACTCTGTGTGCAAATAGGAATTACAGGCAGAGATTTATTGCGTATTGCTCTGGTGATTTCACAGTTGCATTAGATGGAAAGGGGGAGCCATTTTGTGGTGCAGAAGCAGACTCTTAGCACACACCCAGCTGCTTACCATGTGGAATCATGCACAGTATTCACAAGCGAGTGGGGTTTGAGGTTTCAGTCAGTAATGCAAATACATTCAGCATCACTAAGGCTGGTTGCCCTTGCTGGAGTGTAGGCAGTCACCCAGGTTACAAATGGTGCTGGTCTGAAAAAGCAGTTTGGACATATGCTTTTTAAAAAATCTGAAAAGTGGATTCATAATGTGTCAGTCTGTAAAAGTGTTCATCACTTGCCAAAAAAAAGAGCAGTAAGTGTGCTTTCAAATTGGCAAAGAAATTTCGTTTAAGGGCCTAATGTGAAAACATGACTCTGTGTGCAAATAGGAATTACAGGCAGAGATTTATTGCGTATTGCTCTGGTGATTTCACAGTTGCATTAGATGGAAAGGGGGAGCCATTTTTTGGTGCAGAAGCAGACTCTTAGCACACACCCAGCTGCTTACCATGTGGAATCATGGACAGTATTCACAAGCGAGTGGGGTTTGAGGTTTCAGTCAGTAATGCAAATACATTCAGCATCACTAAGGCTGTTTGCCCTTGCTGGAGTGTAGGCAGTCACCCAGGTTACAAATGGTGCTGGTCTGAAAAAGCAGTTTGGACATGTGCTTTTTAAAAAATCTGAAAAGTGGATTCATAATGTGTCAGTCTGTAAAAGTGTTTATCACTTGCCAAAAAAAAGAGCCGTAAGTGTGCTTTCAAATTGGCAAAGAAATTTCGTTTTGTGACTAATGTGAAAACATGACTCTGTGTGCAAATAGGAATTACAGGCAGAGATTTATTGCGTATTGCTCTGGTGATTTCACAGTTGCATTAGAAGGAAAGGGGGAGCCATTTTTTGGTGCAGAAGCAGACTCTTAGCACACACCCAGCTGCTTACCATGTGGAATCATGGACAGTATTCACAAGCGAGTGGGGTTTGAGGTTTCAGTCAGTAATGCAAATACATTCAGCATCACTAAGGCTGGTTGCCCTTGCTGGAGTGTAGGCAGTCACCCAGGTTACAAATGGTGCTGGTCTGAAAAAGCAGTTTGGACATGTGCTTTTTAAACAATCTGAAAAGTGGATTCATAATGTGTCAGTCTGTAAAAGTGATTATCACTTGCCAAAAAAAAGAGCAGTAAGTGTGCTTTCAAATTGGCAAAGAAATTTCGGTTTGTGACTAATGTGAAAACATGACTCTGTGTGCAAATAGGAATTACAGGCAGAGATTTATTGCGTATTGCTCTGGTGATTTCACAGTTGCATTAGATGGAAAGGGGGAGCCATTTTTTGGTGCAGAAGCAGACTCTTAGCACACACCCAGCTGCTTACCATGTGGAATCATGCACAGTATTCACAAGCGAGTGGGGTTTGAGGTTTCAGTCAGTAATGCAAATACATTCAGCATCACTAAGGCTGGTTGCCCTTGCTGGAGTGTAGGCAGTCACCCAGGTTACAAATGGTGCTGGTCTGAAAAAGCAGTTTGGACATGTGCTTTTTAAAAAATCTGAAAAGTGGATTCATAATGTGTCAGTCTGTAAAAGTGATTATCACTTGCCAAAAAAAAGAGTAGTAAGTGTGCTTTCAAATTGGCAAAGAAATTTCGTTTTGTGACTAATGTGAAAACAAATGTAGTAATATATTTAAATAAAATAAAGGATTTTTTTTTTAGTTTTTTTCAGGTATTGCTGAAGAGCAGTGAACAAAATTTAAGATGCCTACAAAATCCAGAGTAAAAAAAGACCACAAAAAAAACCTATATTTGAAGACAACTGGAGGACCTAAGTTAGTTGAAGATGCTCATGTTGGGAAAAAGAAAAAATCTTCTGGTAAGCAGACAAAAAATTTTCTAAAGAACATATTCAAAAAAAGGAAAAATGTACAAAATGTCTGTACTGGAAAGAATGATTTCAATCGAAAAGGACAGGAAAAAATTGAGAATTTAGTTAATGCAAATATACCTTCTGCAACTAAAAAGATTAACTTAAACAGAAAAACAGCGTTTAAAGAGATACGTAGAAAAATGTTTCAGAGAAGAGTTATGTCCAATTTGATAAAGGATGTGAAGAAATATAAGCAAAAGGCTAAGTTTTATAAGAGAAAAAAAGAAATTGAAGCCATTGCAGCAAAGGCATTAGAATTAAAAAGGAAACTATTCATTTTAATTTTGAATAGGATGCGTACATTAGACAAAATGGTTAATGTACTGAAATCACATAGCAAAAGGAAAAGAGTAGTGAACAGAACAAACTTTTCTAAAGTGTTTTTAGGAAAATGGATGCATAGTTCAAGTAGTGAACCTTTTTTTAATGAAGAGAGTTATTTTCAAAGTAATAGTTTGCTGCATGCAGTTGACACCAGAGGTCGTGCTTATGAAGTGAAAAATGGTTGCATAATGGAGAAGGAGATAATGGTTCCAAGAGATGAGGTACAAGTGATGGCGGATGAGGCTATGGGGAGACGTCCTAAAGCCCCAGTGTACACTTGGAATTGTAGTAGTATTTGCACTGTGCGTCAGGAATCTATTGATAAATTTCGTGAGTTTCTAAGAGAATATAGTAAAAAAAGTGTAAAACAGAAGATGAAGGTGCTTCAAAGTTTGGATCCATGCAGAGTGAGAGAGAATACTGGTTTGCAGGGTCATTCTCTGGCTTGTCTATCTAGAAAAGTGTGTAATAGTGTTTTCCATCATTTTAGGATGCTGGCTGTTCATCATACTGAAATGAGAAAGTTTGTGAGACGGTTGTATTTTGCTAAAAGTCCAGCAATAAAGTTAGATGAATTGAATAGGGCTCTGTTCCGTGGAACGGTATCAGATGTAGAGAAGGTTGTTGATGAAATTCAGTTTTGTTACTTTGGTCCTGAACAAAACAGTGCAGAGAAGGATACAGTAAATGAGGAAGAAGTGGAAGAGAATGTAGAACCCTCTGTAAGTAAGACATTTAATGATCACATAACAAAATTTGCAATAATCTCTAATGAAAGACCAAATATTACTTGTATTTGTTGCCGCAGAACTCATTATAGAAAACAAACCAGGTATGTTGATCTCTACAGAAAGAGTGAAAATGAAGATAATTATAAGTGGAAGGATTTTGCCACATATATATTTCTTGAAAATTGTTTTGAATTGGGTGAAGTTCAGCGTATTTGTAAATACTGTTACAACAAGTTAGAGGAAAATAGAATGCCGACCAGAGCTGTACATAATAATTTAGAATTGGATGCTATTCCTGCTGAACTTTCTGAATTAAATACATATGAGTCTATACTCATTCAATGTGTTCATCCGTTCCAGACCATAGTATGTATGGAGCTCAAAACTGGTACATTACCTCCTTCAGATTTACTGAGAGGTTTAAAAGGTAGAGTGGTGTATTTGCCCTTGGATTTGAAAAAAAATATGGAAACTATTGATGCGGATACTTTGGAAACTGAACCATTAATTATTCTGGTTAATGGTGTACCTACAAAGAATAAGAAGATTTGGCAGGAGCTGGTAGATGTACGGAAAGTACAAAGAGCAAATTTGTATTTGAAAAGGAATAACAAATGGTATGAATCAATTTATATAGAAGGAGAAGAAGAAGAAGATTTACAAGAAGACACAGAAACACCAACTGGACAAATTGAAAAAGTGGACAAGTCAAAGGAAGAAGAAATTTATGAACATTTTAGCATACATCCTCTTCATTCAAAAGAAGTTATGGGAGACAATATTGATCTGTTTCAGATGAAGAAAGCAAAAGGAACTCCCGTGAGTGTATGGGAGGAGAGCTTGGAAGCTCGATGTTTTCCCCAGCTGTTTCCTAAAGGAAAAGGAGGACGATACGATGAACGTCCGGAACAGATTCCAGCTTCTGAGTATCGGACTACAAGACTATATGCTGAAGATCCCAGATTTCGACAAAGTATTCCTTATTTGTTCCATCTTTTATTTGAAAGCGACTTGTCTGCATTGTCTTATGCAGTAAATCACATTTTAAAAAGTGGAGTACATTTGCAAAATGTGTCTGCTAAGGATTTTATGGAGAAAGTGCAGCACCGAGATGATCATTTGGAAACACAACTGATCAATCTGATGGCTTGTCAGCGTGGGACAAATGAATATTGGTACCGACGCCATGGTGAATTAAAATGCATGTTACGGAATTTAGGAACACCAACATGGTTCGTTACCCTAAGCTGTGCGGAGTACGCTTGGGATGATTTACTGGATTTTCTACGAGAGGCAAATTCAAACATTAAAAACATCGAATACAAGACAGCAGGAGAACTGTGCTCATTGGATCCGGTTAATGTTTGCAGATATTTCAATCATAGATTTGAGGCTATGATGTCCTTCATCTGCAATAAAAAAAATCCACCTCTAGAAGAAGTAGTGGATTTCTTTTGGAGAAAAGAGTACCAGGCAAGAGGTGCTCCTCATATTCATATGCTGTTGTGGATCAAGGATGCCCCAAAGTTTGGAACAGATACTGATGAAGCAGTGTTATCTTACATTGAAGAATATGCAACATGTGCTATACCAAAAAGCACAGAAGAGAAAAAGTTAAAGGAGCAAGTTTTACGTTTCCAAAGTCATCGGTGTGGAAAATACTGTCGACGGAAATACAAGAGCAAAGATAAATACTACACTAAATGTCGATTTGGATTTCCTAGACCTGTTCTTTCAAATGGAAGAGTAAACAGTTTTATGTCATCTGTGAGACATACTATCACAAGAAAATCACCTAAGAATACCTACAACCTTAAAAGAAAAGAAGAATCAAAAAATATAAATGACTACAACCCAGTGATTTTATCCATGTGGAACGCTAACATGGATATACAGTATGTAGCTGACAATTCCATTGCTGTTGCTCGATATGTAACGTCTTACATTACGAAATCAGAAAAAACAGAATTGAAGGAAATGTGGGAAGAGATTTCTCAGGAGAAAACTGTCAGTAAGAAGCTGTACAGTTTCAGTTTGAAGATGTTATCGCATCGAGAAATTGGATCCTACGAATGTTCAGATAGGTTATCTTCTGCAAGTCTCTACTCGAAATCAGGAAGAATAATTTGGGCAAGTTTAGGCCTTGCAGCAATGAGAAATCGGGTACTGAAATCTGTTGGAGAAATTGAATATTTGGCCGAGAATGACCCAGAAAGTACAGATATTTTGAAATCAAACATGTTGGACACATATTATCCCAAGAGAAGTCATCATCTGGAGAACATGTGTCTCTATGAAGTGCTGCAGAACTACATTTATTCACGGAAAGCCGCAGAAGACATCAACAATGGAAAATATAAAGTCATTGGTGAGGAAGGATGTTTGGTGAAGCAAACAAAAGGAAGTTTGATAAATCACCGGAAGCTGAGTTGCGACACCACTGACAAAAAGGAATTTTACTACTTGGCTCTTTTACAGCTGTTTAAACCATGGCGTACAGAGGATGAACTACTGGGAGAATTTCAAAGCTATGAAGATTCTTTTAATGCTTGCAAAGACAGCATACAATGCAATACATTCACAACTTATCTGCAAATGTTAAATGAAGAAATTGAACAGGAAACTACAATTGCAGCAGAAATAGCTAGAGACAGTTCTCAGGACAGCCAAAGTTCAGGAACACTCAGTCAAGATCCCCTAGGACAACCAATCGTTGAAAATGAAGCATCAATAGCCATGAATGAAGTGGAAACGGCTATGAATCAAGCTCAAGGAGAATTTATAGACTTACAAAATTTGGAAAGACAACTGAACGAAGAGCAGCAACAAATTTATGAAGAGATCAGAAAAAAAATTGATCACGGATTTCTACATGAAAAAAAAGAGTGCTCATGCACATCATTTCATCCAATCAGGATGTATGTAAGCGGACAAGCTGGAACTGGAAAAAGTTTCCTAATAAAAGTCATCAGAAGCTACCTACAGCAAAAAACGGATTCTACTTTGTCTTGTGTGGTTACTGCTCCAACTGGGTTAGCAGCATATAACATAAAAGGAATCACTTTACATCGTTTGCTAATGTTACCAGTGGAGCATGAGAACAAAATACAATACAACAAGCTAACTGGAGAAGCATGCTTGGAAGTTTCAAGAGTATTGAAGAAGATGCAAGTTCTCATTATTGATGAGGTGAGCATGGTATCAAACTTAATGCTTGCCTTTGTGCATTTAAGAATGCAGCAAATTCTGAAGACAGACTATGACGTGTTATTTGGAGGAAAACACGTCATAGTTTTTGGAGATCTTTTGCAACTTACTCCAGTTAAAGGACAACCAGTGTTTAATACTGTGACACATGAAGACACGAAGAAGTCATTGGGAAGCATCGGTAATACAAATATTTGGTCCTTCTTTGAGTACAAGGAACTTACTACTAATATGAGGCAAGCAAACGATGAAGAATATGGAAGTATTCTGAAAGATATCAGAATTGGACTACTCACTGAAGCTGGCAAAAAAGCATTACAGAGCCGGCTGCTACATAATTTATTTCCAAAGGAAGAAATAGTTGCAGAGAAGATATACAAGAACATTGCAGAAAACAAAAGTGTCATCTGCTTAATGCCAACTCTACGTGAATGCTCAATATTCAATGAGGAGCTTTTGAAATTGGAAAAGGAAGATATCAGGAAATTGGAAGCAGTGGACAAAATTGAGGATGGAAGAATTACTGTCACATTAACAGGCACACTGAAAAATAAATTGGATTCACTAGAGAAGAACATTTCCAAAACAGCTGGATTAGAAAAAAATCTATATGTTTGCATGAACTGTAGAGTATTTTTAAGGAGAAATTTGGATGTTGAAAAAGGTTTAGTTAATGGAGCTATGGGAAGAGTTGTGGGTTTTATTAATTATCAGAAAAAAGATGGAATTGAATGTTTAAAAATAAAATTTGATCAGATAGAAGAAGTTAAAGACATTTGTCGTTGTTCAGTTCGTTTCATGCTTGTGAAAGAATTATATGTACGTAGGAAGCAGTTTCCGTTTTCGCTAGCATATGCTGTAACTATTCACAAGTCTCAAGGATTGACTGTAGATTGTGCATTTGTGAACATTGGTTCAACTGTGTTCAAAGAAGGTATGGCATATGTTGCTTTGTCACGAGTGAAAACATTATCAGGTTTATTCATGATAGACTTTGATGATTCAAAAGTTAGTGCTGATACAAATTGTGTAAAGGAGTATAATAGATTAAGAAGAAGCTATGCTCCTCATTTAGGTCAGTATCCTGTGTTGGAGAAACGTGTAGTTTCTCGTAAAAGGAGAAATGAGAATATCTGTAATGAAGATGTAGAGAGGAGGAAAAAAAAGAGGAGTGATGTAATTGCAAGCAAAAAGAATAAGGAAAATGAAGAACAGGTTGTAGGATGTTATTTTGAAAATAGCTCTGGTGTCAACTGCTACGCTAATGTAGTGCTGAATGTTGCATTTTATCTGGAAAGTTTGCAAGAGCAGATAATAGTAAATCAGGGAAAAAGATTCTGTTCTGTGCTGAGTCTCCTTTTTGAAAAGCTGAGTAATGATAAAACTCAAATAGAAAGTGCTACTGAAATTTTAGATGTATGTTCAGGACGAACACAGTTTTCTCAAAATGTACAGCAAGACGCACAGGAATTCTTGATTTATTTTCTTCAGGTACTGGAAGAAGAAGGGGTTCCCATTGAAAATGTATTTGGTCTCTCTTATAAATGGGAACATAGTTGTGAAAACTGTTATAATATATGTGGCTCTAATGTTGATTCTGAAAGGTTTATTTATTTAACATTGCCAGAGAGTAAAACAGTCACTTTTGCTAAATTAGTTAAAGATGCTAATCATAGCATGCAATGCGGTGAGTGTAAATCTGACATGTTTTCAACATTAATTTTAAAGGAATACAGACAGTATGTAATTTTAATGGTGCAACGATGTAGAGCTGATGGTTCAAAATTGGATACTTTAATAAAGAAGTTTACAGGACAGCAATTATCAATTTCAGGAAACACTTTTGTAACAGTTGCAATAATTTTCCATGATGGACCTACTGTAACTTCTGGTCATTACACAGTTTATCTTAAATGTGAAAAAGGCTGGACACTGTGTAATGATTCCCAATTGATTTTTAAGCAACGTTTGCCTTTTGATTTAGCAAATTCCTATCTAATCTTCCTGAAACCTAAATTTTAGAGAGATTTGGCAACATCTGGACAAAACAATTTTACCATTTTATTGGATTACCATTTGGAATTTACAAATAAAAAGATTTAACAAATTATCATTTGGCCTAATGGAAAGGTAACCAATTGTAATGTGGAATTTTTCCATTTTTTAAGGAAACTTTGGAAAACCAAAAATTTAGAAAAAATCGGTAACATCTGCACAATTTAAATTTTGGAATGTTATTGGATTGCCATTGGAAATTTTTTCAAAAAAGATTTTTAAAATTACTATTTGGCCATGCGGAAAGGTAAACAATTCTATTGTGGACTTATTTAATTATTAATTAATCTTTCGGAAACCAAAATATTACAGAGAATCGGTGACATCTGTACAATTTAAACTTTAGATTTTTATTGGATTACCATTGGAAATTTAACAAAAAAAGAATTTTAAAATTACTATTTGGCCTAAAGGAAATGGAACCCGATGTATTGTGGAGTTATTTGAGATATATTATTGTGATTATACTTCTGAAACAAAAATATCAGACGGTATTTTAAAGAAATAAGTATTGATATTAGATGATATTTTTTAAGAATATTATGCATTTCTATAAAGTTATGTTTATGCAAAAAGAGATTGTGGGCTTTTTTAAAACAATCTTTGAGATTGTTAATTTTTTTTTGCCTGCTGTTAAATGATGAATGCAATTGCTTTCACAATTTATAGTGAAATGCAATATTTTCTGAAAACAGCAAAAAAAAGGCAAAAATATTTTTTGAAAAATATGTAAATATGTGTACTGTATTATAAAATGTTTTATTAAATATTAATACTTTTTTCTTTTTTTTCAGATTGAGATAGAAAATTTTCGAAAACTAGAACCATTTTTAAAGCAATTAAAAAAAAATTTAAATGAATAAATCTTTTTTTGAGTGGGTATGGTAAGTCAATAATATCATGGTCCCTTTTTTCCACTTCTCTACAATCACATTTTCAGTTTTTAATTGTAGTCTCTCAAGGACCTTGTAATGTGATAATTGATTTTTAGTGTTTTTAAAAAAAAAAAAAAAAATTACGCGTACCGTACGCGTACGGTAAAAAAAAAAAAAAAAAAGTTTTTAAAAACATATATAAAAAATAGATGAAAGGTAAGGTTGGCTCTTAAAAGAGCCGTTGTGTTCATGCAGGGAAAGGGGAAAGAAAGATTGGGAATATTAGATGGTACGACAAGTGTGCTGATCTATTTTACAGTTCACTAGGGAAATACTGGTCTCCCTATAAGTAATTAGATCATGACAAGTGGCGCACCGTACTTCAACCCTCGCAAACCGAGGGTTAATTTCCAGAGGACCAGAAAAAGGAGATGCTCCCCCCACAGATGAAGGGATCACCTGACCTGCAGAAGAAGGACTCGGCCCTGCAGATGATGGTCCAGGCTGAGCTGCTGTGGATGTGCTTGGTTGATTTACTGAAGGGTTACCTTCAGTAAGTCGAGCATGTGTCCTTCTGTGTACATCCTTAAGGTGTCTCATCATGGTGTGATTCCCAAAGGAATACTTCCTGTCAGGATTCCCTCTTGAAAGTACACGCTTACACAGCTTACAAGTCACTAAGGGTGCATTTACCTTTTGCTGGCCTTCTGGAAAAGTAAAATACTCCCATACGTAAGAGGTCTTTTGTTTCCTCGCTCTCTGCCTCAAGGTAGTGCTGCTAGCCTCACTCTCAGAAGAGCTCTGCTGTTCTGCCATCGTATCACAAAGACAACCCAGCTCCTTCTCCTAAGGGATCACAAGCAGAAATGAGGGGAATGGGTGTGGTGTAGGAGAGTTCTAGAACTGAAAGTAGTTTCAACCAATCAAAAGTTGTGTTTCATGATCACATGACCCACCGTACGCTTACGGTGCGCTTACGACAAAAGTACGCATGCGCGTAAAAAAGACACGCGCTCGCGCGCATGCGCATAACAGTCACTCCCCAACACTTCCGCGTAACGTGCGCGTGTAGCGTACACGCGTACGCGCCCCACGCGGAGTACGCGCGGCTACGCAAATTGCGTAACTATACGCAAACAGCGTAGATAAATTACGGACATTGCGTAAACCGTACGCTTACCGTAAGCTTACCGTACGCGCACTAAAAAAAAATTTAAAAAAAAGGAAAACATTTATTGCTAATAAATTTTACCTGTTTATTTTATAAAAAATGTAAAATAAAAACATATTGTAGAATTTTTAAAATTTAACCATAGTCTTTAAAAAAGGATAGAAAATTAAAATAAAAATATGTAAAAAAAAAAGAAGAAAAAAAAAAAATTAGCATTTAAAAAACCTTGCAAATTCACTGAAAAAACCATGGGTTTCACACACGTTATAGTTAGGAATTAGCATTTAAAAAACCTTTGAAATTCACTGAAAAAACCATGGGTTTCACACACGTTATAGTTAGGAATTAGCATTTAAAAAACCTTAGAAATTCAATGAAAAAACCAAAGGTTTCACACATGTTATAGTTAGCTGGACATTTCACTCGTAAAAAACCATTGAAATTCCCCCGTTATAGTTAGTTCAGCTAACTATAACTCGCGTGCCCGCAATGCACTACTGATGACGTCACATATTACATCACTCATGACATGGTCAGTGACATCACTCATGACATCACTGATGACATCTCAAATGACATCACTGATGACATCATCCTTGTGATAGAGTGGTAGACCTCCTCTCACCCTAATATAACCTTTGAAACACACATTTAAAAATAGAGACTGAAATTTTCAAAAAAATGGACATACAAATAACAGTTACAACAACCTATTCAGTAATTCTAAGATCCACATACACATCCACTCATCCACCAACAATCCTATACAGTCACTCATACATGTACTCACACATCATATGTACTCATACACCTAAACATCCTGTAACACAATGCCACTCATTCATAGAGTTACTCACACATAGTCACTCATGCTAATAAAGAATCAAACATCCATTTACCTGCATATACAGTTATACACACACCACCACACTTACTTTTACAGAAACTTACACATACTTAGTCTTTTAAATAATCACTTATAGAAACACATACTTATTCATACAGGCACTCTTCCAATCTCTCACTCGCACATATACTTACTTATATACACCAATAGTTATATATACTAGTTTAAAAAATATGTAGTTACTCATAAAGACACTATTGAGACAGTCATTCACTCACTAACACACCCATACACACACTCATCCACCCAAACGGTCCTACACACATGCTGTCTTCAACACATACAAACAGTGAGTCACTCATTCATGCACCTATGCACTACATAATAACCCCCACCGAACCATGAAGACACTCAGACACTCATACTGATACTCAAAAAACCAACTAATAACCTATATAGACACTCATGTAGCTACTCACCAACCCATGCAGCCACTTATATACAAAGTGAGAGACTGATACAGGTATTTACACATTTAAACATTACTCACTTAGCCATGTATTCATAAAGATACACTTAATCAGTCAGTTACACAATCAATTTTTAAAAAACAAATCATCAATTTAGACACTTATATACTCATTTATTCTTCCATCGACCTTGAGATATACATATATTAAACATATTTAATTTTCAGAAAAACACACATTCACTGGATGATGTCATCAGTGATGTCATTTGAGATGTCATCAGTGATGTCATGAGTGATGTCACTGACCATGTCATGAGTGATGTAATATGTGACGTCATCAGTAGTGCATTGCGGGCGCGCGAGTTATAGTTAGCTGAACTAACTATAACGGGGGAATTTCAATGGTTTTTTACAAGTGAAATGTCCAGCTAACTATAACATGTGTGAAACCTTTGGTTTTTTCATTGAATATATATATATATATATATATATATATATATATATATATATATATATATATATATATATATATATATATATATATATATATATATATATATATATATATATATATATATATATATATATATATATATATATATATATATGATCGCTCCAGGTTCCACACTGAAGTGGGGCACTCGCAGACAGGTGCTGACTTTGCGGGTGCGGGCTCCGCAAAAATATGAGGCTCAGTTCTCTCTGATAATGTACAGAAAAGATGTCGCACTCGTGGGGCGTTGAAATGCAGTTTATTCACTCAAATGACCAGCAGTGTAACAGACGCGTTACAATATGGCGCTGTTGTTACAGCGTTTCGTTAGGTCCCTTTTCTATTTTGTGGATACGGAAATGATTGAAAAACATGGCGTTAGCGGTGCCTCAGTAACATCGAGAAAGGCATTCCGCCGAAACGCATCTGTTACACTGCTGGTCATTTGAGTGAATAAACTGCATTTCAACGCCCCGTGAGTGCGACATCTTTTCTGTACATTATCAGAGAGAACTGAGCCTCATATATATATATATATATATATATATATATATATATATATATATTTATATATATATATATCAATAGCAACAAGACAACACTCACACCTCGGAGAACAATTTCACAATCTGGAAGGCAGTTTCAAACCCTGGGGCGCAATATATATACAAACGCTTAATACTTACATTTAAAATGAATATACCTTTACCATTCGCGCCTTTACAATGATATTCATTGTAAAGGCAATCGTGATAAAGGCATATGTGTTGTAAAATCCTGCATGGTGATGGTTATGCGTGGTAACGGTACCTGCGTTGTAACAGCCGCGTTGTAATGGTTATGCATGGTAATGGCCGCATTGTAATGGTTATGAATGGTAATGGCCGTGTTGCAATGGCTGTTTCCCTGCCAATACAGAGCCTTGGAAGAGAAGAGAGGTCCAATATGGCAATGGTAGAGGAGGTAGAGTACGACTGAATGCTAGGTGAAGCACCCCTTTCTAACGTGTCTAAATTCTGCTCATAGCAACACCAGTGCTCAGGGGAATACTTGTAATGGCATGAGCTTAAAAAATCGTAAACCATCAAAGCTCATTATAAAAGAATATACTGGAAAAAAATATTTTGCTAATGTGGTCCAAAGTTTGAATAAGGGTGCCAGGATCAATACCACCTCCAAAAAGGTATTAATGCTGAACGATGAGGTACACTCCAATAAATGGGTAAAAGGACTTATTTTGAATGCAGTGTTACAAATAAAAAAGGTAAACAAACCAAAACACTAAAATGCAAACAGTATGAAGTAGGAAATCTATGTATGTTCTTTGAGCCACATGTGTGGACAAGAATGGCAGCGTTGGCCATTCACAAAATAAACATAGAACCTCTGCACATTTTGTGGGGGAAGTACAGCACCAGATGAAGCTCACACCAGAGCCACTCTGTGGTCTAGGCAGACCAAGTGGCAAGAAGTTAAAAATCAATCAGTTTATTTTTAGGGCTGATTTTAGCCGAGTCTTTTTCCACACAAATATCTTAAAAATACAAATATACATGGAGAGGCTTTCGGTCAGCCTTCTTAGTCCACTGGACTGTTGTAGGGTCGTTCACATTTTACTTTCACCCACCATGACATGCAATATATACCGTAGAACAAAAGGTCAGCTTACTTACCTCATTGGCTGCATTCCTGTGAGAGATGACATAACAGGTGAATTTGTAATGCGCAGAATTACCCGAAGGTATCCTGGCGCTGAATAACAGATGTTTTTTGTTACCCAACTCAATGGTACTCATTTTATCGACCTCAAATGGATGAAAGGCTGAGTGGACCCACCAGGATTTGAACCTGTGACCATGAGCTCAAACACAGGCCCCTGCAGTGGCTGCTTTAGTCCACTGAGCCACCAGACCTGGCTGGATGACATTTTGTCTATACACAATGTATCTTTCTCCACAAAAAGGAGTTCACTCCAGTGCCAGGGCTATTAGGAAAAACATATAATTTATTAATACACTCATTGTATTGCGCCAGCATTCTGAGTGTCCGTTAATATTATTTTACCTTTGCAAAAGGGCACTCAGGTGGGGGTTGTAAGGCAAATCCATGTGTTAAAAATAAAGATCTACACACAATGATGTATCTGGCGAGAGCTTCAAAGCTACCTTAGGTGATATGGTTAGCCTCAAATGACTTGTTTATGTACAAGGCAAATGAAATTACACATGCAGTTTGGGTCCAGCTATTGGAGTATCCTATGTGCCTTGTTGTCAGTTTGCATCATGAAGTGAAATGATGTACAGACATTACATGAAAGCAGCACATTGTATGATTCTCACCAGTGTTTAGTGTATTATTTATGGATTTAGAAATACAGGTATATACTAAGGGCCTCATGTAGGTAGCGAAATACCGGTCGGTAACGGCCGATTTTCGGTAAATATGCCGTTACCGACCGGTATTCAGACAAGTGAGATGTAGGAGTCCAAAAACCACTTTTCGGTAAATATGAGGCGGTAAATACCGATTCATAGTTACCGAATTCCAAAATACCGATTCATGTTTACCGAATACATAATTAACGAATCGGTAAATATGAAGTGGTAAATATGAAGTGGTAAAAATTTAAAATGACATGTAGGAGCAGGCGGTAATTAAGAAATCCAGGAAAATCGGTAAATAAGAGTCGGTAATTAACACGGATTGAAAGCAGGTGGTAACCATCAACAATGCACATAAGCAATCCCAAAATGCAACAGTGTGGACAACATGGCCGCCATGTACGTCATTGCAAGGCGCCTACGTCTACAGGCAGCAGGACTGAGGGTGTGGCGACGGGAGGAACAAATCTACAGACAGCGCATCACACTATTACAGCTGACTGATGCAGAGATACATGAGAGGTACAGGCTACACCCCGAAACCATCATGGACCTGATAAGGGACCTGCACCCACTCCTGGACCAGCCAACAAGAAGGGCGCACGCCATACCACCACATGTGCAGGTGCTCTGCAGCCTACATCTACTGGCATCCGGCAGTTATCAGGTGGTGATAGCTGCGGTGGGTGGGGTATCCCAGAGTTGCCTGTCCCGTTTCTTCAGGAAGTTCCTGGATGCCATGATGCAGAGAATGCACCACTACATAAGCTTCCCAAACACACAGGCTGCACTGCAGAAAACAAAAACAGACTTTTATCACATGGCACAGTTCCCCCATGTCATCGGCTGTATTGATGGTACACACATCCCAATCTGTCCACCAGCTGATACAGAGCACATCTACAGGAACAGGAAGTCCACCCACTCCATCAATGTGCAGGTGATCTGTGATGCAGGGAACATCATCACAGATATTGTTGCAAAGTTTCCTGGGAGCACCCACGACTCTTACATCTTCCAGAATAGTGGGATCTACACACGACTGAGTGCCGGCGAATTCGGAGAGGGATACCTGCTGGGTAAGTAACAGTGACGCCCCTTGAAACCTGCAAATCAGAGTGTATAGAGGCATGTAACTGATGGTTCCCTCTTACTCATCCAGGCGACAGTGCATATGCATGCCGTTCATTCATCCTCACTCCCTACCTACACCCAGCAACCCAGAGTGAGAGACGATACAACGTGGCCCACAAAACAACACGCAATGTGGTGGAGCGCACGTTTGGACTACTGAAGAGCAGGTTCCGCTGCCTCCACAAGAGCGGAGGCGCACGCCAGTACAAACCCATCACCTGCTGCAAGATTATTGCCACTTGTGCAATGCTGCACAACCTTGCCACGAAAAAAGGTACAGATGTGGAACTAACATATTTTGAGGACAACGAGGATGAGTCAGGCCAGCCAGAGGGCAGCGCAGCTAGAGTGCCAACTGCAATCGATGGGAGAGAGAGACGGGCAGAGATCACATGCAACTATTTCTGAGTAAGTGAGGGGACACAGCGAGTTGTGAGAAGTCATGACGTAGTTTAATGTGGCACCACGCCATGAACACATGAACAGGCCAATCTGGCAATATACCATCTATACAAGGAGTATGTCCAGGGTTACGTCACCCAATGGGAAGTGGCTAAGCAGGGCCACATCAATGTTTGCGCATACGCGCTGCAGTGGTGGATTGCACGGCCTGTGCATCCTCACTAGAGCCAACCCCAAGCCGCCTGCTGCTCCTGCGTGCTTCTGGGACGGGGGGTGTGATGCTGCTGCTGGTGTCGATGCGCTCCGCAGCATCCCCTGCAGCAGTTGTCGACGCCTGACTAGTCAATAGCACCCCTAGTGCACTTGTCACCTGCACCATCCCCCGAGACAGGTCGCTGCAGCACTGTGTTAGGCCCTCCTGCATCGTCACAGAGCGCCGGCAAAGTAGGGAAGTCGCAGTTGCCAGACGGTTGAGTGCCCTGCTGGTAGTGTCCCTTCTCTGGCGTTCCCGGCGCCGTGCTTCGATGTCAGCATCTAATTTGCTGCACAACTGCTGGATTGACTGGGACATGTCCCGAATGCCCGCAGCCATGCCGCCAATGTTTGTGTCCATGTTGACTAAGCTTGTCTTCATCACCCGCATGTGCCTCTGGACTGACATAACTGCCTTTGATTGCAGGCGCTGTTGCTTCAACATTTGGCCCTCGAGCCCCAAGAAGACACCATGGCCGTCAGTGGGTGCTGGTGGACTCTGGACACGTGACCTGCGGCGCCCTCTTGCTCCCGTCTGTGCTGCCTGTGAGGTGTGGGGCACAGTGGGATGGCTCCCTTCCTGGTGCCCGGTGCGGTCTTCTGGGCCCATGCTGTCGTCTGACGAGGTGTCGAAGGCTCGTAGCCTGGCTGCTGGACGCCTCCTCATTCTCACACCTGCAAGCGGAGATGTGGCCGGTGATTCGAACATGAGTGGCGATGCTGGCTGTGGTTGTGGTGATGCTGGCTCTCGGTGAGGTGATGCTGGCTCTGTGTGCGGCGAGGCTGGCTGTGTTGGTGGTGCGGCTGCCAGTGGGCCTGCTCCCTGGTCTGAACTCGTGCTGGCTAGAGGTGATTTTTGTGGCAGGTGTGCCGTCTCCCCTGCAGCATGCCCTGTACTGCATGATGTCACATCTGTGGACAGAAAAACAACATTGGCTCAGTGTCCCCGAAGGGCTGCATTGCAAGCGTCACAATAAATCATTTCACATTCCAATCTGTCCTCTGTCTCCTTGTGCCTCGAGTGCGTGACATGCCCTGTTGCCCTGTGACATTTACGTCATGGTTAGTGTTGCCCTGACTACATCTCCCGGAATGCATTGCCTGTCTGCACTGACACGTGTGGACTGCAGTGTGATTCTCGTTTCACAATGGGGGATGTGGGATAGGGGTAGGGGGGGCTACATTGCTGTGTTTTCGTCTTACCTTGGTGTGTTGCGGCTCTGGCAGAGCTGTCGGCGTCCCCAAGACCCACGACGCTCTCTTGCTCGATTGTGGCCGCACCCAGCTCCTCCAGTTCGGTGAGGGCAGGTGCCCTGTTGGTTCCACCTCCGGTCTGGCTGGCCTCCTTCTGGATGTCGCCCATCTTCCTCTTGGTCACAATCCTCAGGTCATACCAGCGCTTTTTGAGGACCTCAATGTCCCTGTGGGTCACTCCCACAGCATTGACCTGCGCCTGGATGGCCAGCCATATGTTGCGCTTTTCGGCCTCAGGCACTTGCAGGGATTGCCTCCCAAACAGCTTCTGGTGCTGCTTCACCACCTCCTCCACCAGCACCTGGAGTTCCTTGGGGCTGAATTTGAGCTTCCTCCTCCTTTCCCCTCCGTCTTTCTGTGTTCTCTGGCTGGACATGCTGTTCGTTTCCCGCTCGCACATGCAACTGCTCCCTGCCTCTCCTCTGCACTCCAAGCCTCTCCAGGGTCGGCTAATTATGTACACCTGCCTGGGTGTGGCCACGTCGGCTAATTGTGTACACCTGCCTGGGTGTGGGCAGTTCCTGGTTGGGTGGGCTGTCGTTGCACAGGATTAGCTGTTTCGTCAAGTCATGTGCTGTTATTTACCGAATCCGTACATACCGATTCGGTATTTTCCGATTCGGTGGATACCACCTCGGTCTTTTCCGAATCGGTAGATACCACCTCGGTATTTTCCGATTCGGTAATTATCACCTCGGTATTTACCGATTCGGTGAATTCCGATTCGTATTTACCGAATGTTACCGAATCGGTAACTGTTACCGAATTTTTACCTACATATAACTTACCGATTCTAATTTACCGATTCGGTACGGCTCGGTATTTAAGAACCGGTAAAATTTATTTACCTACATGAGGCCCTAAGACTTACTAAATATGAAATCACTTGCATAATCGTTTTTGGAGCATTCCTCATGGCCCAAGCAAGGTCAGTCTTGAGGCCAGCGGGGATGAGGGCGTGCCCTTGAAATGGCTGTTAATGGACTTTTTCAGGTATTGTGCACGGATCCTGATCCCCAAATAAAGAGGGGCGGGTTCTGGTTGTGGATTATCAGGATGGAAAATGTTTGAATTGTGAGATGTTGCAGGAGGTTTCTGGGGTTTAGTAGGATGTAGGTTTGTGAGAAGGTTCAGGTTTTGCAGAATAGTGATGGAGAGTGAGAAGTAGGAGGTCACAGTCATCGATATGAACGCTAGCGTAAGGATTGTGTCGAGAACCTTTTATCCACCACGGGTTTGAGAACCTTTTATCCACCACGGGTTTGTCTGTCTGATCGTGGTGGAGCATGATGCATGTTGATTAGGGAAGCAGAAAAGGACACAGTTGGCAAAGATAAGGGCTTTTTCAAGGAACGTTGGTGAAAATCCACAAAGAGACTAGAATGTAGGATGTAGTGAGTGTATTTTGTGGATGTTGAGTATGTGGTTGTTGATGGATGAAATAAGCCACATTTTGTTGTTATGCTTTGTCCCACGGTCGCAGTCTCAGTCAGAATACTACCCTGCATCGTGGTTCTTGAACAAGTGGTTACGGGAAAGATGATGATCTCTGCCTTCGTGGGGTTAAGCGTATGGTATTGAGCGACTACCCGGTACCTGATAGCAGAATACCATTCCGTTAATCCCATTTTGACTGAAGGATTGAATGGGATGAGAGGCAAGAATTGTGTGACATCAGCAAAAGAGTGGTATAAATGCTCACAAAAGAGATCATGTGAACAGTAAGGCTTGTGCTTTTGGAGACATTGAA
This sequence comes from Triturus cristatus, assembly GCF_964204655.1. Lineage (NCBI taxonomy): Eukaryota > Metazoa > Chordata > Amphibia > Caudata > Salamandridae > Triturus > Triturus cristatus. Next base: position 472,312,764 of record NC_140580.1, on the reverse strand, counting down.
GGGGAGAAGGGACCTGGTTCATAAGGAATGAGTTGGACTTGGGGCTGAAAGATCACTGGAATACAGAGTAAGGGGATCAGCAAGGTAGCTGACGTATGTGGTGTTACTCATGCCTAAATCCCACAATGTTACAAAATATATGTTTCACCAACCGTATGCCAGCAGCGAAAGAGCTTGAGAAGGATGATGACGTAAAATTGGTAGTTGTGGTAAACAGTAGATAAGAAGTTAGATGCAGATGCATGATGGTTTTGTTATAGATATACATTCTTTAGAGAAATTATTTTTGAGGTAGATGTTGGTTGAGGTACATGGTTATCACTTAAAGACTATTTTTCATCAGAATAGAAGAAGATGAGTCAGAGTATTGGGGGGAGACTACAGTAAAAGTGAAGATGAGAGCTTAAAGTTCAGTGAGTAGGGAAATTATAAATAATAGTGCTTACTGAAAAACTGTAAGAGGGAGAGGGTTTTTGTGAGTGGGTATAGAAAGGGACAAGGAAGGCATAGGAAGACTATGGTAAGTGGAACCAGTGGACATGTTCATCTGAAATGGTGGTGGAGCATGTACAGGGACGGTACAAGTTAGTGAGAGCAGGGAGGGCAAAGAAAAGGAAGGGAGGGAGGTTCGGGTACGGTAGTGCTGTCCCGATGTTTTCTCTTAGGTAAAATGTTATGGGGTCACAATAGCAGTGAGTGGGAAATGTGTAATTTATGAGCTGAATGGAATGTAATAGCAGTACCTTGTCTGACTGCATGTGTTATAGAATTCAATGAAATTAAAATAGAGTAACTAAAACGAGTAAGACGATCACATTAGAATGTTCCTTTATTACGGCTCCTTGAGAGTTTCTGTTCTTAGAAGGTGTGCATGTGTGTTTGGATGGAAAGCAAAGCAGTGGCGGATGCTACTTAACGGTGGTATCGGGCGTGGGGTAATTATTACTTTTTTAAGCCACTTACCTGCAGGACTGCCGGCCACCGTCTCTCAGCCCTCTTCAGCCATTTCCAGGACTCCAGGGGCAGGAAGCAGGGAGCACACAGGCTCCCCTAGTCAATCACGGTGCTGGCTTACAGCAACGTTGTGATTGGTCTGAGCACTGTGGTTCAGTGCTGAGAGACGGACTGGGAGGCTGAGCATGTTCTCCACCCAGGCTGTGCAATACAGCAGGTGCAGAACATGCAAAGTGCACACAACTGTTTAGCTGGCCCAAGACGGCTGGCCAAACCGTTATGCACACTTTAGAGTGTGCTCACTAGTCCTCACACTTTAGAGTGTGCTCACTAGTCCTCACACTTTAGAGTGTGCTCACCAGTCCTCCCCCTGGACCCTGCCCTGGCCAGCCCAGCCCGCCCTGCACCTAAGCAGGAACAGAAAACTAAAATAATAACCTTGAATGTCCGCATTTTAGTTTTCCTTTTTTAAATGGTCGCAGAGCAGTGGGGCTACGATCCTCCGAGGAACCACCCCTGTAAAACCCTTCATTCTTGACAAAAGTAGTTTCTGTTTAGTGCATTCCCTGCTGTGTAAGCCATGGGAGCCATGCCCTCATTGCCTTATATTCACTTTGGTCGTTAGTTTTATCTCCGAATATGATATTTCGTGTCTGTCAATTTCCTTTAGTTTAGGAAGTGGACCTATCATTTCACACGTGCTGCAGTGGACAGACCAGCTCAAGTGTGTGGCACGAACCTGTCTGGTAACAAGGTTTTCACATAGGACTCTATGTTGGTTTTGGAAATTATTTTGCACACCATGATGTACACACCGACTTAGGTGCAACCCAAACCCAACCCAAACAAGCCAATGAGCGTAGTCCCTACTAATGGGCAGCAACATTAATCTTAGATTGGTAAAAAATAAGGGCAAACCTATATTAGTGCAAAGTGGTGCTGATTCCAAATGAAAATTGGCTTATTTTCCCAAACCCTTTTCTCCTGCTTGGTTTGTTTTATCGCTGACTATATGTATGAGTACATTCGAATCAAGTGACATATTTTACAAAGACAACTAAACGAACAGAGGCTAAACACACACAAAAATCATACAATTTCTCCTTCGAATAAAAAACAAATCTAACAGGCTGCATTTGTTTTTAGTGAAATTCAATGTGAAGGTATTGATATTTTGCTGGTTGTGTACAAACACTCTAGACTAGGTTAAACTAAAAGATAGAACTAGGCAATTAATCTACAAAGTTGTATTTCGAATACATCGAAAAAGAAATGCTAACTGTCTTTCTCCTACTATATGGAACTTTCTTTCTGCTCAAATTTACTTATGTTTTTTCAACAAACAAATTGTACATTCCTCATTGTAGCCATTTTATTTATTGCTCTAAAATGAAAACTTTTCGCACAAGCTGCATCTCTGTGCATAGCATCACACAGACGTACGAAGTCCAATATGAGACTGAAGATTCATTTAATCACAAAGTGTATTCAAGCAGGTTGCATGTTAGACTAGCACAGTTTGTCATAATATAGGGACATTCATTCCCAGTTACTTATTAAAAGGTAAAAACAGAGGCAAGTAGGAAGAACTGAGTTTAGTAATAATTTACTGGTGCAAGACCAGGCTATCGGTCTCCCTGTATTCTCACCTCCTTCCTCTTCCTCCATGACTTTTCTACTCCCCTTTGCTACTCCTCCTATCCCCCCTCATTCCCTCCTACCCTCTAGTTTCCACTATCGCTCCACTGCAGGGCTGGACTGGGAACGTAAACTGGCCCTGCCAATTGAGTCGGACCGGCCGCGGGGGATAGCGTGTGGAAAACACTGCATCTGCTTTTGTTACTGGGGGCCAATAGTGCAGCTTTGCTGCAAAACCGGCCCCCAGTAACAAAAACAGCCCTCCAGGGGTCCAAAGCCCACCAGGGAAATGCCCAGAGTACGCCTCAGTCAGTTCATTTCTCTTCCTCCCATGCCTGGCCTTCTTACTGTGTCCTTCCCTGCCTCCTTGTCTACCCTCAGTCTCTCAATCTTCCCTCCACACCGTTCCCTCCTTCCCCTATCCTCTTCCACCCTTTGCATCCCTGTCCCCAATCTTTCCTTATTTTTATATTCTCTCCTGACCTCCACACCATCCCCTGTTCTACCCCCTCCCCTCCCATGACCCTCTCTTCGCCTCCTTGTTGCAGTGCTGGATTAGACCCCGTTGGAGGTCCCTAGGCAATCAGAATTTTGGGGCACCACTTGCAACCAATTTAAGAAAGCTTGATTGGAATTTCCTTTCAAGACCAAATCAGTATTATTTTGATCCAATGTCGCGAGGCCCCTAAAAGGAGTGGGGCCCATAGGCCGGTGCCTACTTTGCCTATTTGGTAATCCAGAACTGCCTTGTAGTATCTCCCTTTCCCACCACCCCTCCTCACAACCTTTTTCCTGTCACCAGGCCATAAACTCTTCCCTCCAACATCATCTCACCGTTCGCTTGTCTGTTCGTACTTTTTTCATAGTAATATCTTGAGTTACAGTCAGAGCTACTTTGTAAAGCGCATCCATGCTTTCGATGCCCATGCGCTATATAAATCTGTCAAATAAAAAATATATATCAATGCAGAAAGATGGCAGAGGGAAACCAGGTCAGGGAAAGTAACAGCAAAAATGTAGGAGGAAACAAGGAAAGGGAAACAGAATACTAAGTTACTGAGTTTGACACAATTTTTAATGCAGGAACACATGTTGGAATGCAAGGACGCCAGGCAACCAAGTCAAGGGCTAGAAACACACATTCATTGCATTTTATTGTAACAAATATGTATAAAAAAAACAACATGAACAATGGGGTGTATCATAACTGTACTGAGATAAAAGAATGTATCACAAAATGGAAACGATTCACACAATAAACCCCACAGTGCAGGGAAAGAATACCTAAGCGATTTAGCACGAATTATTAAATTAAGTTTGTGAAAATTAGCGTGAGCAAAAATAAACCGCACAATCGACAATAATACAAAGGGAAGACTAATGTAATATAAACTAAGTAGAGATTATGAACGTTTCCTCTTATTTCGTTAATTCGAGTGCTGGGTAAAAGAAATGCTGATGGCACAAATGCAACCATAGCACTGACATTAAAAATGTGAGTGATGTGTGTGTGGAGTCATGTCATCATGATTTTCAGTCGCTGTGGCAAGATGTGAGAGAATAATAGTTCCTGCAACGGCGCTGGTCATGGTAACTATGCTCTGAACGGACCCACTGTCACAATAATGTAGAGCCACCATTCGTTTTATCATCCTTGAGACAGCCATGCCCTCAACAACGTGGGTTTCTGTAAGACTCGTGTTCGGCACATTAGAAGAATCCATAGCATAGCACACTACATGCACTTTGTTAACATTATTTGTGTATGTAAATATCTTAAGGACTTATTTATGAGGCCTTACACCACCATTGCGCCACTTTTTTGTGACGCTCTAGCGGCGTAAACAATGCGCCACGCTGCGCCATATTTAGAAAGTGACGCATCTAGGCAGATGCTTCACTTTGTGAACCCCGGCGCTACATTACACCTGCGTCAGATATAATGTATGCAGGGTGGGCGTTCCCCCGTAAAAAAGGCTTGTAGAAGTGGCGCAGTGAAATTTATGAGATTTCATTGTGCCACTTCTGCGAGTTCACTGCGACAAATCCTGGCGTTAGGACTGACGCAGGCCCTTTTACATGGGACTCGCCCATGTGTAATGACACATTGCTGGAGTTGTGTCTGTTTTGAGACACACTCCAGCGATGTGTCAATACTGGCCCACCAGATACATCAGAATTGTTGACGTATCTGGTCAATCCTTGCAACATGGAGCGCCAAAGTGTAAATAGGGCGCATCCATGATGTCTCAAGGGGGGCACAGTGAAAAATGTTGCATCGATGTTCTCAACCAGCGATGCAACACTTTTCATAAATGAGGCCCTTAGAGTTGTGCGAATGGGATGCTCCCTCAAAATTTTGCAGATATTCCATCCATCGTATTTCAAGTGTCATAACTAAAATGGACTTCTAGTACATAGGATGCTATATCTACCAGGTTTGTGTCAGAATACCCCATTTGCCAAACTCTAAATAGGGCCCTTTATTCATGACACGTTTTATTTGCTATATCTCTGGCGTTTTTCAGACCTTCTATCACATCCACTATATTTTCTTCCTGGTTTTATATTTTGATATCATATGTCACACTTCATATCGTGTACGTTTTTTAATGTATTCCAAATAGATTGTGTTAATTACTTCCTTGCCCTGATGAAGTAACTTTAAAATAAATATTCGTGAAACATGTGTTGGCAAATTTCTTTCACTTTGATAATCTCCTGCTGTCACTTAATCAACAGATCTCATCCGCCAAATAAAGGATTTAGTGCAAAGCTAGAATTAAGTTAAAAATCTCTGAATCACACCTCAACCTGTCTCTTTGCACATAAATGTGTTTGTGTACCTCAATACTATTTTTGCTCATAAGTTTTTTCTACCTAAAATTGACTTTATACACCAGTGGATGTAGAACCTGTGGTGACTTGTACCTAAATATGATATGGTACCTATATGTTTTTGCATCTAAAATTGTTTCCTCACTCTTGTTGATGGTGTAACATGATTTTTCAACTAAATGTAATTTTGCATCTGAATTTGATTTTGCACCTAAAGGTGTTTTCCTCCTAAGCATGATTTATGATCCTATGTGTGTTGCCATATTCCCACTGATGTTGCATCACGCATGATTTTGCACCTTAATGTAGTTTTGTACCTAACAGTTATTTTGCCCTTAAATTTCGTGCCACAATGCTGCTTACGTTGCATCAAAGATGAATTGTCTATATACATGTGATATATGCTTGCAATCATTTTCCACATGGTGCACCATGTAAGGGTTTCCACCTCAATGTGCTGTCAACCGAATAAGATGTGATACTAATGCACATTTTCTGCATGTGATGTGACGTTTCTCTACTATCTTTACTCTCTATAATTAGTGATTTGGCTTTGAAATAGAATAGCACACTCCTCCTGACTTTGCACATAGGCTGGTTTTTCAACCAATCGTGTTTGTGCACCTAAATGTGATTTGTTCTCTAAAATGTGTTTTACACTTAACAGTGCCTTCACACTCCTTTTCATTTTGCACCAAGGGTGAATTTGCACCAAAATGTGATTTTGTTCCTAAATGATTGTTGCACTGAATATGATTTTTCTTCTAGAAGGGTTTTCACACTTTTGTTGAATTTGTACCACAGATGATTGTTCACATAAATGTGATATTGCTCTCAAGTGTGTTTTCCTCCTGAAAGTGATTTGTACTCCTCAAAGTTTCTAAACCCCTGAAGATGTTGCACCAATGATGATTTTGCACCAAAATATGGTTTTGTTCCTAATGGGATACCGCAGTCCTATGTACTGTGCACCAAGAATTATTTTTCACCTTGAAATGTTTACCACAGCCATTTTAATGTTGCACAAGGGTCAGTTTCACACCTTGGGCCTCATTTTGAGGTCGAGAGACAAGACAGGGGAACCCTACTCACTAAGGAACCAGGGTAAGTATTAGATACAAAAGGACAGTGGTTCCTGTGGAATAATACTATCAATATTGATACTGGGATGCGCAATCGCAATGGATGGCTCAAGTGATATCAGAGGGGGAAGAAACCACATACACCAATGATTCAATATGGCATAGTAATATTTATATATTTCAAACGAGGATATGTACAATTAAAGAAGAAATAAAAACACATTTGTGCGTGGTGTCCCAAGTGAAAAGGAACCTAAACAGGTAGTGGAAGTTGTGACATTTTTACAAAGTTTCCATAGAGGCAAACAAGTCGACCATTAACAAATAGATACAAAATGGACAGCTACTATATAGAATAATATGTGCTGAGTAATGGTTCGCTTTTTCTTTGCATCTACAACGTTTCAACCCACTCAGGGATGTGGGGTCTCATCAGGACCTAAGATTGTAGGGACATCTGATGGAAGGGATGCACAGCCGTGTCAAGCCGTGGTGTGTGCCACATGTGAGTGAAAGGAAAAGAAAAGAATAATCACAATGGGACCCAGCCGGGTACCCAAGTGTGAGTAGGGGAAGGGCTGGCAGTATTGAGTATTGCAGATATAAGGATAGGAGGATAACACCACAGCATTGGTTAGCCAATAGTGTTGCGAGGAACTCTTCTTCACGAGGTGGTTGGAGAGATTGTATAACTTCAATTCACTTTGTTTGGGAGGTTGTGTCAGTCTGTGACCTAATGATTACGGGCCGCTCAGTAAATAATAGGAAGAGTTGAAAGCTGCCGTCAATCCAGGACGGAGAAGAGTTCCAACCCACGATGACCAGCACTGCAGACTCACGAGGCTGTGTCCCACGTTCTTCCATTGTGAGTATTCTTTTATTTTCCTTTCACTCACATACCAAGGCACAGGATGGGTCAGTGGGAGGTGTTGTCCTTTCCCCTACCCTGATCCCAGAGCAACAGAGGAACTGTTGCAATATGCTGGGGCATAGATGGCCTCCCTTAGGCTCATACTGGAAGCAGGTGTATCATAAACTACGATAAGCCATGCATTTTAGCAAGATTGGTACTACACCAGAGTGACTTTCTGGTCGTACCAGTGTTTCATCACTTCCTGCCTGGCTTCCACGTTCTCAGTAGCTTCATTCCAGAAATGTTTCATCTGTGGCCTGACGGCCAACATGTAGATTAATACATCTTGAGATGGTTTCATGGGAGCTTGCTCTCATTCTTCTTTGACAAGACTGAGAGGTCCACATACATTGAGGCCAAACAGAAGTTCAAAGGGACTGAACCCAGCTTTTTTCTGAGGCTCTTCCCTATATGCAAAAATAAGGCATGGCAAGTGGACATCCTACTTAAGCCTCATGGGTTCTGTTAGGCCCATAATCATGCCCGCCAGGGTCTTGTTGAACCTTTCAACAAGCCCATTTGTCTGGGGTGGTATGATGTGGAGAACTTGTAGGTTACCCCACACACATTCCACATTGACTTCATGTAGGCAGACATGAAGCTGGTACCTCGGTCTTACACAGACTCTTTGGGGAAGCACACCCAGGTAAATATCCCCATAAGTGCTCTGGCTACCATGGGCACAGTCACTGTCCTCAGAGGAATGGCCTCCGGGTACCATGTGGCATGGTCCACTAAGATCGGCATAAACCTGTTGCCAAGAGCAGTCTTGGGGTCCATGGGCCCAATAATATCTTATCACACCCTTTCAAGAGGTGTTCCAACTATAGGGAGTGAAAGCCGGGTGTCCTTTTGCTTTGCCTCTCACTTCCCACTAGCCTGGCAGATGGACCACAGAAGGCATCTGAGGCCGTTCTCATTCAGGGCAAATAAAAGTGGGTGTCCAACCATGCAGATGTTTTGGTCTGCCCCAGATGTTCTGCCAGGGGCTTCTCATGAGCCTGACCTAGTTGAAAGGCACTGTAGAACTGCAGTACCACCAACATACAAGTTGATCCAGGCTCAGAAAACGTAGGCTCACTGTACAAGAGATCGTTCTCCCAATAGGTCAGGTGATCAGCAGAGGTGTCGCCAGCTGTCTGGGCCTGGGTTGGCACCATAAGCCCACAAGAGTAGGGCACTCTCTATGGGCTTTGCAGAATTCTGCCAGGATGGCCCCCCTTCAGCTTGCCAGCTGTCCAGCTTTGTTCCCCCTGGCAGCAATGTCCTCCCCTGTAGGTTCCAGGATGTTACACTCAGGCTCTGTCTCCTCCAGGACAGTGGGAGTTTTTTTGGGGGGAGGGGGTTCCTAAGCCCCCGCCCTTTCTCTTCTTGGCAGGCTCCTGGGCCATTTTTCCAGTCTCCAGGTCCTTTGACTTCCCTCTCTGGTTACCGCGGACCTTATGGTCAGGCACACATACTAAGGCAACCCTAACATCTCCAGGTGGAAGTGGAGCTCCAGCTCCTTCCATGTGGTGTTCTCCTTGTGGTTACCACGCAGCAGACAATTCACCGGAATGGCTGGACTCACAGCTACCCTTAAGGAACTTGAGACCCCACATTCAAAGGTAACTAGAGCCACACACCATTCCCATTGGGCGCAGGGTCTTGACTGATTTGTGTATGGCTGGGTCCAAACTGGAATGGCATGGTGAGCAAACAAACGATGGATTTAGGCCCAGATCTCTGTACTGGCGTGAATGTACGACATTGTTCTGCATTCTGTCCATCAATTGTTGTTTTTGCATTTGTCACCCTGAGTGCGACGGGTATGCCCAGACGTGGGTCCCATGCTCTCCATGCCACTGGAGTCAAGCTATCCTGGCTGATATGGGCTGAAAGCCTGAAACCGGTCCTAGGATGCTTGTATCCAGTCCAGGGAGGACCTGGCCTGGCAGTTCAGGCTGTACTATTCCCATTGGGTGCAGGGTCAAGACTGATTTGCATGTGGCTGTGTCCAAACTGGAATGGCATGGTGAGCAAAAAAACGATGGATTTAGGCCCAGATCTCTGTACTGGGGTGAATGTACGACATTGTTCTGCCTTCTGTCCATCAATTGTTGTTTTTGCATACTTCTATTGACTGCAGCATTCGTAACTCACCCTCATCACCTCCTCCATCTGTCTATTACCATGCATACAACCCTCAGAAAATAAAACAAGACAGAATAAGGCTAGCATAAATCAAGGGTTTCTAGAAAAAGCTGCACAGATCAAAATATTGACAAGGATCAAAGCCACAGCTCTCTTTGCTGCCACCTGTTAGACCCCGTTAGGCAACCACAGGACAGACAGTGCTACTTGGCCCTACCCATGGTGGTTGAGGTTTTTCGCCACTGATGTCCTGGGGTCCATCTTACTGTGGTTCTGCAAACTGGGCCAAGTACACCTCTTCTGCAGTTGACTCAGTGTAGCGAGGGCAAGCAGTCAATGGCTTCTCAGAGAGGTATTGTGAGGGACAACAACTCAGAACTCAACAATCAACCAACAGCCCCAAAATGTTGCTGTCCCAATTAGTGTTTTTCTTGTAAAACAAGATGACTTTAAAAACACAATAAAACTTAGTACAACTCACAGTTCAGGTGGTGGGCTCCTTTACTTGATCTGGGCTACAACCAACATGTTGAGCCATGCACCCACCCAGGACTCTGAACATGAATGCCTTTTCCTGCCCTATTCAGTGATATGTCGCAATGGCTGTAGCTCTCAACCTATACAGAGTATTCATTTATTGGGAATATCAGGGATGAATTAGCTCAGATGCAGTACGCCGCTATGGATTTAAAATTGCTGGCGGGCCAATTACAGTAACTCAAAGGTCCGTTCAGTGTTGTATGTTGCTAGATGTTGGATGGCTCACCGACTAGATTGAAATACGTAGTTCTGAGGAAAGATTGAATTTCTCAGCCTTTCAGGGATGACCTGTGTTACTTGTCTGGGCAAAACACCATTCAACTTGTGGTGGTCATCTGCACTACTCCTGGTCACTCAGCAGAGTTCACAGCCAATGGGAGCAGTGTTGTGGAGATGTCCTGGCACCTCAGGTTATGGTAGAGTTTCAGTACAGCATGCTGGGATCAGTGTTTGGCTCTCACTCTTCGAGGTCACATGGCAAAATCCTGCAGCAGCTGGAACAGGGTCACAGAGGTGGCACCGGCGCCTGGGTCATGTCAGAGAAATGGTAAGCCAGGAGCCAGCATCAGTTGGTCCTGGACAGTTGCAGCTACCAGGTTTTGGGGAACACTTCGGCTGCACTGGCAGCGACGTCAGGTCACACCATTCATTAGTGGTGGCAGCAGTCCCTCACGCATGGTGAAAATGTAGGACGGCTCACTGATGTAAAAGATGGATGTCACTTCACATAGTTTCCCAAATTAACCAAGCAGGAAGGACAGAGGGACTCTTTATCAGCTCAGGGTGGCACAGGCCACACTTCCACACACAGGTCAGCTTCTTCTGGGTGTTCCTCACACCAGGAGCATGCCTAGACTTCTGCTTCTGTACAGTCTCTCATACTGAAGGGACAGGCACTCTCCTTTCCTCGCTGAACAGGCCTTGGTTATAGGCAGAATCTCAGCTTTTCTAACAAGTTGCACAAATTTCAGGTGGTGTCCTTCAGCTTGGGAAACTCCCTGTCAGATAGACACCAGGCCCCACTTTTATATTCATTTTCCATATGGGGGATTTGAATCACCTTTCTAAGGTTCTGGAACCAGTTTGTGGTGGGTCCCTTTCAAATGTAATTTCCTGGCAGTAGTACAGACACAGTCGTTGTGCAAGATGATAGCTGTCACAGAAGAATTCTGGAAAAAGGGGAAACCAAAGAAGATACTGATAAACTTCTGCACCTATTCATTTAAAGAATTGGGGCCAGATGTACAACAGAAAATTGCGACCCGTTTGGGCATGCAAAAATCCTGTGGGCCATGTACTAACACTATTTTGCGATTCGCAAATAATATGCGACTCCCAAAATTGTGTTTTGCGACTCACTATTAGAAAGGGGCGTTCCCTTGCTAATAGCGACCCCACAAGCCATGTAAGAATGTTTTGTGACCGCAATTGCGGTCGCAAAACACTCGTAGTGTACCACCATCTTCAAGAGGGTGGTAAAGCACTCGCAAACAGGAAGGTGTCCCCAGGGTGTAGATGGCTAATAAGATATGCAAAAATTACCAATATAGGTTATGCATTTGTGGGGTACTATGCCCCAAATGTCGATGACTTGTCCCCACTTAGAGATTTATACCAACAGCTTCTCGACACAAAATACCATATTATCATAGGTGGAGATTTTAATACACTGCTGGATCCAGTGTTAGAAAAAACCACAACTAGACCAGATGTGAACTCACCTAAAATGTGGGACTATGTACACCAGTTGATAAAGAATGTAGCCTTGGTAGACATTTGGAGATTGAAAGCAGAACAGGATAGAGGATATACCTTTCAGAACAAAGAGCTGTCTCACTCCTCTAAAATCGATTTCTTTTTGACAGACCAGAAACTTAATAAGTGCACCAGCAGTGTTGCACACCAACCGACACACTCTACAGACCATTCAGTGGTGAAACTAGAGATGTCTTCAGAGGTCCCCTCATCACAGATTAGATGGACTCTGGATATAACGCTCTTAGGTGATCCAGAAATAATAAAACCCTATAAACTGACACAGTCTCTTTTTTTAATCAAAACAAACATTGAGCAACCCTATATATTGTTTGGGATGCTTATTAAGCCTATATTTGTGGGAGATTAATTTGCGCCGCAGCGTATAAAAAGAAGACAGGGAAGAGTAAATGAAGGGAGTATGAATCATCCATTACAGAAATACAGGAAAAGATAGTAAACAGACCGCACATGCAGGATAGCACAAATGAGCAGCTACAAAATAAACTAAGAGAAGCTCGGGAGAGTTTATCAGACTACTTGGAAGGGATTGTGTAAAAGAGATGGGACGCTAGCAAGTTGGCAAATTATGAATATGGGGAAGGTTGTGGAAAGATGCTAGCTTGGAAGGCGAGGCAAGACCAGGTCAGAAATCAGATTAGGGAAGCGGTGAACAATACAACAAAAGCATGATGTAAAGAAGATCAGAAAATTGGGGAGGCTTTTCTGGATTTTTTTCAAGATTTCTATACCGATGAAACAGAATATACTCCCCTGCCTGGATTCGACTCAGCAGACATCCCGTAATCAGGGGATCTTCACTGCAAAATTGATAGTGTGAGAAGTTGGCCTGGCATATGCTGGTCACTAGTTATAGTGGCCACCTTGCACCAGTCCAATTCGACTCTTAGGGTAGATAGGTTTAAGACAACCTTTTAAAGAAAGCTATCCTAGTGGTAGCTGTGGAGAGCAGCCTTCAGGCTAAGTCTCAGAGGAATGTAAAGCAGCTTGTTTTACCTTATAATCTCTTGAATTACCAAATGAAAGGACACCACACATGTATATATATCAAATATATATATGTATTTATTACCAGACACACTCTACTAATCTCTTTATGAGATTAGAAGCCAGATACACATTCAAATGTCAAACTTTCACAATAAATTAAGCACAAATATGGCTGGAGCCCTAGGGGCGTACCAGACCATATACTAAAAAAATGGTATAAGAATGTCGACTTGCAAAATGACAAGGCCTAGGGCCTGGGGAATCGCTGGGGCTTCACTACTGCAGTGTTAGCAGGTAAGTAACAGGCCCACGGGAGATGTGTGCAGTGTGTGAACACAGCCGCGGGTTCCCTATTGATTATAATGGTGCAAGTCGCGGTTGGATTTTTAAAGTTCTAGGGTACTTCGAGGAAGTCTACAAGCAAGCCACTTACAAGGTAAGTACTTCAAGGGCCAACACATACTAGGGCACCGGAGTGCACGAGTTACCTCACCCAGGGAAGCCGGGTGCATAAGTGTCTTTTGGTGTCGGGTCGCGTCGCTGTTTTCTATGGAGACCAAAGAAGACTTGCTGCTTGCGTCGACTGAAGAAGTGTCCGGTGGAATCCAAGGGTTGATTCAAGATGGAGTCAACCTGAAAATTGAAGGGACAGTGTTCAAAGTCACTTGCCAGTGACCGGTGGCCAGGAAGATGGCTGACCACGGATGTCGGGTGATTTCAGGTCGTCAATGGTGTTTTGACTCTTCGCTCACGAGGTCCAGGAGAGTTCGACGATGACCAGCAGCTGGATTCGGAGTGTCCCACAAAGTCTGCGGCTGATGGCAGTGTCAGCAACCGGATTGGAGCCAACAAGCCTTGGCAACTGCAAGTCTGAAGAAAGTCGATGGTGCAGACCAGCAAGGTCTGAGGGACTCACCCAGCAAGGGTGAGTGAGGGCAGGCCTGGAGCAACCAGGGGAGCCCTTTTAGTTGATTAGAAAGTCTTCGGGTGACCCACAAGCCAACGGGCAAGTGATCGCGAAGACTCCTCTTCAGGAAATGCTTCACAGAAGCCCACGGTCACTCGGGATGGGGTAGGCCTCTGATTTTCGCTGCAAATCCTGCTGGAGGCTTGGGCCACAAATGGTCCAATGCACAAGTCCATAGGATGTCGTGAAGGGTTTGCACTCGACAATAGTGCACGGTCCCCGGGTATTGCTGTTCCTCGTCGCTCGTGGGGTCCACTTACCACAGCTTCGCTGGGGATTCACAATGGCCATCGAGAAGTCAGGAAATTTACTTCCAGGGCAGCAGGGACTTCAAACTCCGGCGGGAAAGTTTGCAACCGTTGATTAAGGATTTGGGTGCCTGCCAAGCAGGGGAGTCACTCCTTGACTCCAAGGGAGATTCTTCTGTCTTCCAAAGGTACTGGAACGTTGAAGGGCCAGGATTCTTCTTTGTAGAGCGTCATCCAGGGTTATCTGATCTGCAATGGCAAAGCTTGCTATCTTATAGTGTAGATAGGGGAGGGACTAGCTCTATGACCACTCCTCTAGGAGGGTCAGGGGAGGGGGTGGTTACACCCTCTTCCTTTTGTCCAGTTTTGTGCCAGAGCAGGGACAGGTAGCCCCTGAACCGGTTTGAGCTGGCATATGCACAGAGGAGCCTACTGCTCCCCCAGTGCAGGACTTCAAAGCACTCTAGGATTGCACCCACCCAGCCCCAATGCACTAAATCCTGTCTGGAAGGTGGTGACACCTCCCTGTGACAGGATGCCTTTTGTTGGGCTTCCTCCACCGCGAGTTTCAGTCAGCAGCAGGAGGGCAGCCCAGTATCTGTGCTGGTGGCATCCATTTTGTGATGCCAGGGCTCTATAGGATTTCTATCATTTTAGATATCGTCCCCTCTAGAAGGGTGGGATCATGCTCCCACATCATGGACTGATGTGGAGGTATGGTTCCAACTTGTTTGACACCTAACACGACATGTTTTGATGCAGTCATTCCAAAGTTAGCATTTTAATGCACTTAAGAGTATATGGTTTAACCGCATCCACAAACAGCCATAGAGAATAGACTCTGGTAGCTGCAGAGGGGCCCAGCTCAGGCAGAGGCTCCCCCTTGCATTGTAAACCAAGCACCCTGCCCTCAGGATTGATAGGGCCTGCCATAGGGGTGGCTGATAGGTTTATATGTGTGTGTATGGTGAGATATAGAAACCTATATCTCAGTGAGGAGTGCTAACATTACCTTACACAGGTTGCAGTAGCAGGCCTGTGGTGTCAGATTGAGAATGCTTCTCAGGGGTGGCATAAGACATGCTTCAGCCCCTGGTAGGCCTGTGAAGTACCTATGCCCTAGGTACCTAAGGTACCATATACTAGGGGCTCATAAGGTACCGCAGTATCCGATCACTAGTGCATCTAATATGCACACCAAGTCGTTTAGAGAGAACAGAGAGACTGGGGCCCTGATTAGCAGGGACCCAGCCAGACTATAGCCAGAAACCAGTGTATACATCAGAAAAAAAGTGGGGGAAACATAAGTGCAGATCCTACTCTCCTACACAACCCCCCCAAACGCAGGGACATTAAACTAACCTTGACCAGTTGAGTCTTCATGTTCTAAGTGGAAATACCTTGAGAGTCCATCTGCATTGGCATTTTGGGTCCCAGGTCTATGTTTCAATGTATAGTCCATCCCCTGTAGGGAAATGGACCACATGAGCAGTTTAGGATTTTCACCTTTCATCTGTTTGAGCCATAGGAGGGGCTTGTGGTCAGTCTGAACTATGAAGTGAGTGCCAAACAAGTATGGTCTCAGCTTCTTCAGGGCCCACACCACAGCAAAGGCCTCCCTCTCTATAGCTGACCAACGTTTCTCTCTAGGGGTCAGCCTTCTGCTTATGAAAGCTACTGGCTGGTCTTGACCTTCATCATTAAGTTGAGACAGTACAGCTCCCACACCCAGCTCTGAAGCATCTGTTTGAACAATGAACTTATTTTTGTAATCTGGACTCTGTAAGATGGGGGCAGTGCACATTGCCTGCTTGAGGTCATCAAATGCCTTCTGACAGCTAGCTGTCCACTGAACCTTTTTTGGCATTTTCTTAGAGGTCAGTTCACTTAAGGGGGTCACTATAGATCCATATCCCTTAACAAACCTCCTATAGTACCCAGTCAGGCCTAAAAAGGCTCTAACCTGTGTCTGGGTTGTTGGAGCTACTCATTCCATGATGGTTTGGATTTTGCTCTGCAATGGTTGAACCTGACCTCCACCTACAAGGTGGCCCAGGTACACAACCTGACTCTGCCCTATCTGGCACTTAGTGGCCTTGATAGTGAGGCCTGCTTTTTGCAGGGCCTCCAAAACATTCCTGAGGTGGACCAGGTGATCCTGCCAGGTGGAACTAAAGACAGCAATATCATCAAGATAAGCTGAGCAATAGGTTTCCATACCAGTCAGAAGTTTATTCACCAACCTCTGAAAAGTGGCAGGTGCATTCTTCAAACCAAAGGGCATTACCACAAAGTGATAGTGCCCACCAGGGGTTGAAAATGCTGTTTTGGCCTTGGCATCATCAGCTAACTTGATTTGCCAGTAGCCAGCTGTTAGGTCAAATGTACTAAGATACTTGGCTAAGGCCAAAGTGTCTATAAGTTCATCTGCCCTGGGAATTGGATAGGCATCAGTACTGGTGACTGCATGCATTGAGGCCTCTGTAGTCAACACAAAACCTCATTTCTTTCTTACCACCCTGGGTATGAGGTTTAGATACAAGGACTACCGGGCTAGCCCAAGGGCTATCTGAAGGCTCAATAACACCTAGCTCCAACATATTTTGGAATTCAGTCCTGATACAATCCCTGACATGGTCAGGTTGCCTGTAGATTTTACTCTTTACAGGCAGACTGTCTCCAGTGTCCACCTCATGGGTACACCAGGAAGTCTGACTTGGGGTCAGGCTAAACATATGTCTAAACTGTTGCAGAACTTGCCTGCATTCAGTTTGCTGATGCTCAGTGAGGCTGCTTGCCAAAGCAACACCATCAACTGACCCATCATCAGGGTTCTACGAGAGCAGGTCAGGGAGAGGGTCACTCTCCTCCTCCTGGTCCTCATCAGTTGCCATGAGCAAGCCCATGTCAGCCCTGTCCACATATGGCTTAAGTCTGTTGACATGGAGCACCCTAAGGGGGCTCCTGGGTGTTCCAAGATCCACCAAGTAGGTGACCTCTCCCTTTTTCTCAACAATTGTATGGGGGCCACTCCATTTGTCCTGGAGAGCTGCTGGGGCCACAGGCTCCAACACCCACACTTTCTGGCCTGGCTGGTAAACAGAAGGACAGCCTTTTGGTCATGCCAAGCTTTTTGTAATTCTTGGCTAGCCTCAAGGTTTTTTGTTACCTTCTTCATGTACTCTGCCATCCGGGAGCGGAGACCAAGTACATAGTCCATCACATACTGTTTGGGAGGTTTGAGAGGTAACTCCCATCCCTCCATCACCAGACATAAGGGTCCTCTGACAGGGTGCCCAAAGAGAAGTTCAAAAGGGCTGTAGCCAACCCCCTTCTGTGGAACCTCCCTGTATGCAAACAGAAGGCAGGGAAGTAAAAGGTCCCATTTTCGCCTAAGCTTTTCTGGGAGGCCTTTAATCATTCCCTTGAGGGTTTTGTTGAATCTCTCAACTAACCCATTGCATTGTGGGTGATAGGGTGTAGTGAATTTATAATTGACACCACGCTCCTTCCACATTGCTTTTAAATATCCTGACATAAAGTTTGTAGCTCTGTCAGATATGACCTCCTTAGGGAAACCCACTCTGGAGAAAACTCCAATGAGGGCTTTTGCTACCACAGGGGCTGTGGTAGTCCTGAGGGGTATAGCTTCTGGATACTTGGTGGCATGATCCACTACCACCAGTATAGATCTGTGCCCAGATGCAGTTGGAGGGTCAAGGGGACCAACAATGTCAATCCCTACCCTTTCAAATGGAACCCCCACCACAGGTAGTGGTATCAGGGGGGCATTTGTTGTGCCACCTGTCTTGCCACTGGCTTGGCAAGTGACACAGGAATGACAAAACTCCTTGGTGTCCTCAGACATGTGTGGCCAATGAAAATGAGGGACAAGCCTGTCCCAGATCTTGTTTTGGCCCAAGTGTCCTTCCAATGGGATGTCATGTGCTAGGGTCAAGAGGAACCCCCTAAACTTCTGAGGTATTACCAACCTCCTGGTGGCTCCAGGGGTAGGATCTCTAGCCTCAGAATATAGGAGCCCCTCATCCCAATAAACATTATGGGACCCACTAGCACTCCCAGCAGCCTCAGCAGCAGCTTGCTGTCTGAGGGGTTCAAGAGAGGGGCAGCACTGTTCCTTATTCAGATCTTCCCTGGAAGGTCCCCCTGCCCCAAGAACTCAACCTGATCAGGCTCAAGTCCCTCTGGGGCAGTTCCTTCTTCAGGATCTGCTTCTCTTCCCTCAGGAGGGGAATCTGAGACAGAGGGGAAGGCACAGCCTTAACCCTACTGCTCCTCCTCTTGGGTAGCCTCTGGTCCATAGTTTCAGGATCCAGAGCTGGTTCAGCCTTATGCATTTTGGCATGTGACCTGGTCACAGCAAATACCTCTGCAGGTATGCCCAACATCTCAGCATGAGTCCATAATTCTACTTCAGACCAGGCTGAAGTCTCCAGATCATTGCCTAACAAACATTCGACAGGGAGGTCTGCACTGACTACTACCTTTTTGAGGCCAGTTACCCCTCCCCAGGAGAAGTTCACAACTGCCAGGCTATGGTTGGTCCTGCCATTGCTTGCATTGGTCACCTGGTACATTTCACCCAGGGTCCACTAGATCCTCTGCCACCATAGTGACACTAGCACCTGTGTCCCTGAATGTCAAAGCCTGTTTGCCATTAGTGATAGGCTGCTGTTTGTACTTGCCCAGATTACTGGGTCTCACTAGGAAGGACATATCAAGGTCTCCCTCACAAACTAGCAATGCCTGTGTTGGTACTCTGACTAGGCCAGAGTCCACATCAGAACGCAGGGTCAACCCTACTACACCCTTATTCTGGCTACCACCTCCACCAATGACTGCACTAGGGGGAACAGCTGCCTTAGGGGCTGGAGTGGTGGTGGTTTGGTCTTTGGACTTGGTACAATCAGAAGTCCATTGCCCTTTCTGTTTACAGAACTTGCACCATGGCTTCTTTTGGCCTTTTCCCTTTGTAGATCGTGAATACCCACCAGATGCAGATTTTTGGGGCCCTTGTGAAGAGTTCTGGTATTTTGCCTTATCCCCACCTTTATCTGAGCCTTTAGGATCCTGCTTCTTAGTGTCACCCCCTTGGTTCTGGGTTTTCTGCCTCCTCCTGGTTCGGTCCCATTTGTCTGCCTTCTTTCCCAATTCTTGGGGAGAGGTCAGATCTGAGTCCACCAGGTATTGATGCAACAACTGGTTTTGGCAATTATTAAGGATCTGTTCTCTCATTATAAGATTATACAATCCCTTAAAATCAGTAACTCTACTACCAACCAGCCAACCTTCTAGAGCCTTGGTTGCACAATCAACAAAGTCAGTCCAATCCTGAGTCTGTGCTTTCTGGGTATCTCTGAACGTCAACCTGTACTGTTCAGTGGTTAAGCCAAACCCATCTATTAATGCACTCTTCAGGGCTTCATAGTCATTAGCATCCTCTTCTCTAACAGTGAGAAGCTTGTCTCTACCTTTATTAGAAAAGGAGAGCCACATAGATTGCTGCCCACTGTTTCTGGGGGACCTGTTGAACCTTACAGGCCCTCTCCATAGCAGTTATCCATTTGTGGATATCATCCCCACTCTGGTAGGGAAGAATAGCCTTGGACAGGTTCCTATGGTCTGGAGTATATTCTCTACCTCTAGGGACACTGTTGCTGCCACCAGGGATATCTAACCCCTCTTTTCTAGAAGCTCTCTGGAGCTCAAAGGCTTCTCTATCTAAGGCCAATTGCTTGGTTCTGAGGCAAGCCTAGCTTCCTCATACTGGAGCAACTTGTACCTTCTTTCAGAGGAGGTCTCTCTATGAAAGTATGAGTTCCTCTGGTGGACAGATTCACTGTTAGAGTGATATGAATGGTCAGATTCCCTTGAAGGGGACCTAGGCCTCTCTTCCACTCTATCAGTCCTCTTAGGGAGGATTCCTCTGTCCTGTTCAGACCTTTCTGGGTCTGGCCCTTCAATCACAGAGTCCTAGTCATCCTGATTTTCATCATCATACCCAGACACTGTAATTGACCCATCCCCTGGTTCAGACCTGTCAGCTCCTAGAGCTGACCTAAGGTCATCTGCTATTAACAGATCTATCAGGTGTGGGGCTGAGGGACTCCGCCCTAGCTTCAGGTGTCTTTCAACACACATGGCCTTCAAGTCAGTGTAGGCCATGTCCATGTACTGAGGCTGGGTGGACCCACTGGATCCACCTTTTAAGGACATTCTAGTGTTGTGCAGTGTTGTAATACCTACACTAGTTTGTGGCCTACTGAACCTACCTTGAGCTGTAGCAAGGGTGTGCTATCCCTTCACAAACAGCTCTAAGTTCAGTAGAACTTATTGATACTAAGCTTGACTTTATATGTACCTTGAGTACCTTTAGTGGTTTTCAGTTAGTAATTCAAATAGAGATTTTCTGGTAAAGCAATGGCAAGCTGGAATCCCACACGCTGCCCACCAATGTGAGAAGTTGGACTGGCATATGCTGGTCACTAGTTATAGTGGCCACCCTGCACCAGTCCAATTCGACTCTTATGGTAGATAGGTTTAAGACAACCTTTTATAGAAAGCTATCCTAGTGGTAGCTGTGGAGAGCAGCCTTCAGCCTAAGTCTCAGAGGAATGTAAAGCAGCTTGTTTTACCTTATAACCTCTTGAATTACCAAATGAAAGGACACCACACAGGTATATATATCAAATATATATGTCTTTATTACTAGACACACTCTACTAATCTCTTTATGAGATTAGAAGCCAGATACACATTCAAATGTCAACGTTTCACAATAAATTAAGCACAAATATGGCTGGAGCCCTAGGGGCGTACCAGACCATATACTAAAAAAATGGTATAAGAATGTCGACTTGCAAAATGACAAGGCCTAGGGCCTGGGGAATCGCTGGGGCTTCACTACTGCAGTGTTAGTAGGTAAGTAACAGGCCCACGGGAGACACGTGCAGTGTGTGAACACAACCACGGGTTCCCTATTGATTACAATGGTGCAAGTCGCGGTTGGATTTTTAAAGTTCTAGGGTACTTCGAGGAAGCCTACAAGCAAGCCAATTACAAGGTAAGTACTTCGAGGGCCAACACACACTAGGGCACCGGAGTGCACGAGTTACCTCACCCAGGGAAGCCGGGTGCATAGGTGTCTTTTGGTGTCGGGTCGCGTTGCTGTTTTCTATGGAGACCAAAGAAGACTTGCTGCTTGCGTCGACTGAAGAAGTGTCTGGTGGAATCCAAGGGTGGATTCAAGATGGAGTCGACCTGAAAATTGAAGGGACAGTGTTCAAAGTCACTTGCCAGTGACCGGTGGCCAGGAGGATGGCTGACCACGGATGTCGGGTGATTTCAGGTCGTCAATGGTGTTTTGACTCTTCGCTCATGAGGTCCAGGAGAGTTCGACGATGACCAGCAGCTGGATTCGGAGTGTCCCACAACGTCTGCGGCTGATGGCAGTGTCAGCAACTGGATTGGAGCCAACAAGCCTTGGCAACTGCAGGTCTTGTGTAGACTGAAGAAAGTCGATGGTGCAGACCAACAAGGTCTGAAGGACTCACCCAGCAAGAGGGAGTGAGGGCAGGCCTGGAGCAATCAGGGAAGCCCTTTTAGTTGATTTGAAAGTCTTTGGGTGACCCACAAGCCAATGGGCAAGTGATTGCAAAGACGCCTCTTCAGGAAATGCTTCACAGGAGCCCATGGTCACTCGGGACGGGGTATGCCTCTGATTTTCACTGCAAAACCTGCTAGAGGCTTGGGCCACAAATGGTCCAATGCACAAGTCCGTAGGACATCATGAAGGGTTTGCACTTGACAATAGTGCACGGTCCCCGGGTATTGCTGTTCCTCGTCACTCTTGGGGTCCACTTGCCACAGCTTTGCTGGGGACTCACAATGGCCGTCGTGAAGTCAGGAAATCTACCTCTGGGGCAGCGGGGACATTAAACTCCGGCAGGAGTGGGAAAGTTTGCAACCGTTGATTAAGGTTTTTGGTGCCTGCCAAGCAGGGGAGTCACTCCTTGACTCCAAGGGAGATTCTTCTGTCTTCCAAAGGTAGTGGAACGTCGAAGGGACAGGATTCTTCTTTGTAGAGTGTCGTCCAGGGTTATCTGATTTGCAATGGCAAAGCTTGCTATCCTATAGTGAAGATAGGGGAGGGACTAGCTCTATGACCACTCCTCTAGGAGGGTCAGGGGAGGGGGTGGTAGCCCCTGAACCGGTTTGAACTGGCATATGCACAGAGGAGCCTACTGCTCCCCCAAGTGTAGGACTTCAAAGCACTCTAGGAGTGCACCCACCCAGCCCCAATACACTAAATCCTGTCTGGAAGGTGGTGACACCTCCCTGTGACAGGATGCCTTTTGTTGGGCTTCCTCCACTGCGAGTTTCAGTCAGCAGCAGGAGGGCAGCCCAGTGTCTGTGCTGGTGGCATCCATTTTGTGATGCCAGGGCTCTATAAGATTTCTATTGTTTTACATGTCGTCCCCTCTAGAAGGGTGGGATCATGCTCCCACATCATGGACTGATGTGGGGGTATGATTCCAAGTTGTTTGACACCTAACACGACATGCACTTAAGAGTATATGGTTTAACCGCATCCACAAACAGCCATAGAGAAGAGACTCTGGTAGCTGCAGAGGGGCCCTGCTCAGGCAGAGGCACCCCCTCACATTGTATACCAAGCACCCTGCCCTCAGGATTGATAGGGCCTGCCATAGGGGTGGCTGATAGGTTTATATGTGTGTGCACGGTGAGATATAGAAACCTGTATCTCAGTGAGGAGTGCTAACACTACCTCACACAGGCTGCAGTAGCAGGCCTGTGGTGTCAGATTAAGAATGCTTACCAGGGGTGCCATAAGACATGCTTCAGCCCCTAGTAGGCCTGTGAAGTACCTATGCCCTAGGTACCTAAGTTACCATATACTAGGGGCTCATAAGGTACCACAGTATCCAATCACTAGTGCATCTAATATGCACACCAAGTCAGTTAGAGAGAACAGAGAGACTGGGGCCCTGGTTAGCAGGGACCCAGCCAGACTATAGCCAGAAACCAGTGTATACATCAGAAAAAAAGTGGGGGCAACATAAGTGCAGATCCTACTCTCCTACAGATAGTATTATTAAAAGTTTAAAAACGGGAAAGCTTCGGATCCTGATAGCCTTCCCAATGAAGTTAACAAAGTTCTGAAGAAGGAACTCACCCCCTTCCTCTGTAATTTATTGAATAAAATATATAAATATCATGCTCTCCCTCTGACTTGGAATGAGGCAGTGAAAACCCTGATACTCAAACCAGAAATAAAGACCCTAAAATATGTGAATCTTACAGACCAATTTACTTGTTCAACGCAGATTATAAAATGTATACAAAGATCCTTGCTAAAAGGTTGGACAAGGTAGTGGGAGATATCATATATGTAAACCAGAAGGGTTTTATGAAGGGAAGGCAGCTCTCAGACTTAATTCAGGATCTGGTGTGTGCAATAGATATAGCTACCGTTATGGGCGTCCCCTTATCTGTTATAATGGTAGAGGCTGCCAAAGCCTTCGATCGAGTCAGCTGGCCTTATCTTTATGAATTAATGGAACGGAATGGTTTGGGTGGTAATTTTCTCTCAGCAATCCAAAATATATACTCAGCACCCACAGCTAAGATACTGGTCACTGGCTCATTAACTTCAAGCTTTCGGATAAATAGGGGAACCTATCAGGGTTGTCCTCTTTCGACACTACTGTTTAATCTGTATATAGAGTCTCTAGCGAGGAAAATCAGAGAGGACCAAAGAATTCCTCCATTTCAGTATTGGGATTGGTATAAAAAAAAAAGAGGCTCTGTATGCAGATGATCAAATAGTTTACACGAGTAATTTGGAGGTCTCACTGATGATAATCATGGAAATAACAGAAAGTTTTGGGAAAATCTTGGGTAACCTCGTAAATAAAGACAAAACAGAGACCATGACGTGGAATGGACCTCCCCCAACTCACCTCAAGCATTTAAATAAAACTGAAATCAGATACCTAGAAATCCAAGTTACAAAGGGCTTGGAAAAAATGGCATTCATTAACTTCAATCGACTCATGCAGGAGTCTAAAAAACTCTTGCAAGTTTGGGCGTCTCTCTCAATTTCTATTCTAGGGAGGGCCAATTTAGTCAAAATGACGATCCTGCCAAAATCCACCTTCATATTCAATGCTCTTCCGGTACATTTTAAACAAGTGTGGTTTTGAAAACTGCACGGTCAACTTAGCAGTTTTATTTGGAGGTGTAAGTCTGTGAGAATCTCATGGAAAAAACACAGGAAAAAAAGATTGAGGGTGGAATAGCACTTCCTAACTTGCAGCTTTATTATTGGGCTTTCTTCTTGAAAAAAGCTAGACATTTGCTGATGAACGTCCACGACATGCCAGTGCGATACAGAGCCTTAATAAGAGATCTAGCAGGAGAAGGCAACCACTTCTTATTTAACTTTGGCCACCCGAAATTAAAAACAAAACAAATTTAAGATACAGCATCTCAAATTAGGCGAATACTAGAGATCCCATACTATAGCAGTATGGCACCAATTTGGAGATCCCCGGGAACCCCTCTCTGCTTGAAGGATAGTTTGGCGACCCCATTGCTAATTGCTGGACTTCTAAGGTGGGGCCGACTCACCGAGCAAGGTGTTTTGGCTCCGTGGCTCTCTCTTTCTCAAACCACAAACTATAATTTATCCCGATTCAATTATTATCAGTTGGCTAGCTGGTCACGAACTCAGTCGAACCTGGGGCTGGAAATTGAAGTCGAAAAGGAACTACAAAACACCCAGAATTACAGAAAAGAAGTTTCTAAGTGTTATTGGGTATTAGTACAAGGGGACAACAGACACTTATCTTCTCCGGAAGAGATCTGGAAACTGGACATGCCAGGCTGCGATGTTCTCCACTTATGGCAAGTATCTGTTATTTCTTTATGGTCGTCAGTAAAGTCTGCACCACTTAGGAGGAACCAGTTATTTACATTATATAGGGCGTACTGGTCCCCCAAGAACCTTGTGAAGATGGGAGGAAGCAAGAGGAGATGCTGCCCGAAGTGTGATTTGGAGAACGCGGACAATATACATATTTTTGGCAATGTCCAGGCATCCACGCCTTCTGGTAAGACGTGGGCGCAGTATTGAATAAAATCTTGGGGGCCAATATTGAAGTAAGCTTATCCTTAATTATGTTTGGTGTGTTGAAGGAAGACAAAAGTTATTTGGGGAAAATTAGATTTTTTTTACTCTTTACACTAATTGCTATTGCACGCAGAGAAATCTGTATAAAATGGGTCTCTGAACTACCACCTACCTGTGCGGGTTGGCTA
This sequence comes from Triturus cristatus, assembly GCF_964204655.1. Classification (NCBI taxonomy): domain Eukaryota; kingdom Metazoa; phylum Chordata; class Amphibia; order Caudata; family Salamandridae; genus Triturus; species Triturus cristatus. Next base: position 472,287,321 of record NC_140580.1, on the reverse strand, counting down.
TGTTTTTCTTGACATGTGGCAAGATTAGATTGTCAATCAGGCTTGCTTAAGAAAGAAAGAATGTGGGCTGCTTTTCTCACGGTGTTCCCAATAATGTGATCACGTAACTACCATAAGAGGGCTGGGACAATGGAACATCCAGACCTTATTACAGCTAAGTCCAAGGATTAAGACAAAGCTCAACAGGTTGAGGAGGTTAGTGGTGACTATTACTGGAATCCCCCTTGACCAACAGCTGAAGAAGGCTACTTATTGGATGTCGGAGTATGGAGGTATGTGGAGCCTAGATACAGGACCTCCTTTTATATCTTGGTCCATATATGAGGACTATAAAAAATATATATATATAGTTTCTAATTAATTACTTATTTTTTTTGTTTTATCTTTTTAAACCAAAATTAGCATGCATGGATTCATTGAGAAACAGCTTAACATCAAACTAAAACTGGATCACCTATGTGAGATAATACAAGTCTGCAAACCATACTCCCCATCTCCCTCCTACAAACACTCAGGGACTTCTCTTTCACCCACCCTTTACACCTCATTCAACACTCCTCCGTCTGAAGATCCAATATGCACCCCAACTACAGTGCTTTAAGCATTTCTTCAGTCAGTTCACCTCTTGTGTACCTCACATCCCTGAGTAGTGCATGATCTTAGATGCAGCCACTCACCCTACCACGAAAATCTCCAGAGCTACATTTCATAAACACAAAGATTAATCCATTCACAAAACTTCAAATGAAACACATTTAATCTCGAGCCACTTCACACCAAATCTGTCTCCTGAACTTTAGATCTTGTCTCTAATGCTACTTCCATAACGGCCCTCTCCCAGACTATAACCTTTATGCTATTTTACTCATGGAAACCTTTATCTACACATTCTCCATACCACTAAATTACCACTAGTATATAACATCCTCTTCCTCAGCAGAACAGAAGTTCTGGGGGGGTTTATGCCTATATACAAAAGGAGACCCTTAGATGCAATTTAATAGACCCAAGAAACTCCTCCACATTCCAGTGCCTCACTATAGAGCTTACAAACACAACGAGCACTTCAACGCCTGGGTCTAAGCATTTTATACCATCCATCAGGCAGTAAGATTTGTTTTATTGGTAATTCCCTTCAGTATAACACTGATAGATTCAACTCCTCTTGTGATCTGAATTTCCTGCATGAATTTAACCTCCACTGGGAAAAAAGTTATCCTTTCTCGAATACTTACAATTTGACAACAACCTGAAACATTGCATGTTCAATATGTAAGGGCTGTTAAAACACCACATAAAAATGTTTAACCCTCTTGAATTGAATTGGTGGGGCCACATCTTCATTCCTTTCAAAATCCCGACTTTAACACAACCTCCCGTGCTAAAATGGAGGTGGGAATGGTAAAGCCTTTAAACCTCACCCACATTGATGTCAAAGCATTGGTATAGCTAACTGCTCTGTCTTTAATGTGCTAATGCATGAAAACACTAAGGGGTATATTCACAAGAACGTGTGATAACTACCGCTAGAGTAGCGTAACGCAACTTTCAATATCACAGCACATTGCGGGAAAATAACCCTGTGATAACGTGGGATTCACAACAAGGCGATACCATGCGATAGTCTGCTGAAACCGCGGACAATTTCTATGATGAAACCAGCTCGATGGAGATAAAAGCACAAACCACAACACCAAAAAACCTGCGTTGGGCCAAAGCGCGATGTGGAAATCAGCGATAAGCAGCATCAGGCCTGCAACACACACTTGGCGGGTGGCAAAAATCTCCATAAAAGCAGAAAAAACACCCACACACAAACTGACCAGGGCAAGTACAAGAAGACGAGGAAGATGAAGTTCAGTCCGCAGGCAAACAGGATCATAGTCACGGAGGTGATGGAACACCATCCACAACTCTGTCACTGGGCACCAAAACTGCAATATGGCGGGACATCGTCGACAAGGTGAATGCCGTCGAAGAGCACAAGTGGAGAATGGACAAGGTCAAGAGGCGATGGAACGACATCAAGCGGAAGACCAAGGAGAAACTCTCCGCCAACCAGAAGGCAGCAACGCAGACCGGAGATGGGGGCCCAGCACCACAGCTGGAGCTGGATGACATGGAGGAGCTGGTGTTGACAGTCATCAGTGTGGAGACTGTGACCGGAGTCGGGGGACCAGACACTGCTCGACAAGACACAACACAACCGCAACAGGATGAGTGACCACCAGGTACTGGGGGGACGGGTGGAGATGGGCACAATGGCATACATGCACAATCAAGCAAGCCACAGTACACACCCACAATGCCACTGGGTCATCACTCAGATCCACAGACTGTCACAATGTACAATGCCATGCTGTCAGAATGTCAACCTGTACCATGCGTCTACACACATGTGGAGACATTGTAATACACCAGCTCCCCTTCACATCGCAGGGGCACCGTCAACACCTCCTGCAGAGCAGTCTCAGCCACTCTTCACGGATGACGAGGAGGAAAACACCAGCATCGACACCCAAACCATCCAAGACATCATTGACCTCATCCGCCACTCACCTCCAGGCTCAGTGCAGCCCAGCTACATCGATGAGACCCCACCCACCACCCAAACCACCCAGCAGGAGGCACCCACAGCCCGGCACCCTCCCAAGACCTCCAGGAACAACACATGGCCTTCCAACACCGTGTGCTGGAGTGCCAGATGGAGACGGCTGAGCAGGTGCGGGTGGGCCTCGTCATCATGGCTGCCAAACTGGACGCCATCCTTGGGTGTCTATGTCTGCCCCATGGTCTCCAAAGAGCCCTGACTGACATCGCCGGAGTCATGACACGGAGAGAAGAACACCTGTCCTCTCAGGGTGGCTCCAGCGATGCCAGTCGTGAGCTGGCACACATACGGAGGCTCATGGAGGACATGGTGCGGATGGAGGCGAAAAGGATGGCAGCCACCGCTGCACATCATCGAAATGTAGCTGTTATCTATCATGTCCTACTGACCTCCACCATGGCATTGCCGCCACAAGGCGTGGCGCAGATGAATGCTGCTGCCCCCACACCATCCACATCCCTGCCCCCTGGTGTGTCAGTGCCACCCAGTGCGGCAGCCGGATCCACTCAGGGACCCTGATGTGTCAGTGGCACACAGTGCGGCAGCCGGTTCTGCAACACCCACAGGTGTGGCAGGGCACACACCCGGGGACGAGGACGCGGACGGGATCGTGGTCCGAAGGACCAGGCACTAGCATTCATTACTGCCACCCGGTCTGTTTCTGCTTGGTCCCGCACATGGCCTCATGACCTCACACTGACCCACGACACACTCCGATGCACTCACCTTGGACCGCGACATGGACTGCCACTTCCGGATTGGTGACCAATGACACGGCGACCAGGCTGCGGATTGTACCCTTCCCTTCAGCAGGACTTGTCATCCCCGGATGGACTCTGACTGGCCCTCCACGTGCCCATATTGTGTAGTGTGCTGGGCTTTGCCCTGAACCACTCCAGCTGCATAATTACACTGGATGTGCAATAAACATCCATTGACGCACTGCTGTGTCATGTCTTTCACCAGTCATGTATGCATGTGTGGATGAATGTAGTGGCAGTGATTACCCTTGCGTCAATGATGCTCATCCTGTGTGATGCCAGTCAGAGGGTGCTACATTGCATTTTGTGTACCGGGTCCTGTGGACACTACAACAGGGACACACGCATCACTCACTTCCATGTCCGGACATGTACTGAACCATGCTAGAGCCCACGTGTCATTGTGGCAAGCCCTGCGCTGGTCTGGCGTATGGCAGGCCAGACCACTCTGCTTACGCTCAGAGGGACACACACATATCTACCTGTCGCAGGCATACTCGCTGGTGGTGTGCAGGTCACTGGTCTAGTTGTCAGCATGTCACAGCCACTCCCTGAGGGCAGGTTTGCACGCACACCACACCCATACGGCACAGGTGTCATAGGCCATGTGACTCCGCCAACAAAAGGGGCCGACGACGTCACATTCTCCTCTGGCCACGGTTCACAATCATGAAGGGCCCAAGAGTTTTATTGCGCACAGGGTTAGTGCCAAGCCAGGCCTGTGTACGGCATGGGCCAACCACCACGTGGCGCTGACTGGGGTTGCACAGGGTTAGTGGCAACCCAGGCCTGCGTATGGCAGGGCCGACCACCACGTGGCGCTGACTGGGATTGCACAGGGTTAGTCAAACCGGGCGCATTGTGGCAGGCACAGGCACCCCGCCACGGGCCAGTGACTTTGGGTGCACTGAGTCAGTGGAACCTTAAGCTGCTGAGCGGGTGGGCACCCTGCGATGATGCCCCGTCCCGGCGGTCCGGGAAACTCAGGTTTGGTGTGCCCTGCTGGACCGCAGTGTAGGCCAGAGCCAGCGGGCAGCGCGGGCCTACCGCCTCGTTGCCTCACTTCCGGGTCACAGACTTTGTGGCACCCATTGGGCTGATCGTGTGCGCAAAAGACACACAATTGATGTACGTAATGCTGAACAAATCAAAACTGAGTGGGTGTGCAGCCTGCGATGTTGCCGGGTGCACTAGTATTTCCTCTGCCATGGAGTATTCATGACCCAGCACCAAACTTGAGACCTGTTGGCCTGCGTAGCGTGGCTGCATGGTGTGGAGGGTGCCATGTCCGCGGGCCCAGGGCTTGTGGCTTGCAGCGGCACGTGGTGGGACATTCAGTCTACACGCCGGTGGCAGAAGGTGAGAAGTGAGGCCTGGGTGTGCATGGGCGGGCATGCTCCTTGGGCTGCGGGTGCCTTTGTGATGCCTCTGCCTGGGTGTGCATGGGCGAGCAGGCGCTGTTGTCTTTTGCAAGTGTGTGTACTGTGCCAGTCATGTATCTGGACTCTGTTTCAGATGACGGCTCTGACTCAGATGTGTGTCCTGGTGTACTGCTCTACATACCGGCACGTGGTTGGAGACACACCAGTGGCAGCAGGTGAGCAGTGTGGCCTGGGTGCACAGGGGCGACTCTCTCTCTCCCTCTCTCCCGCTCTTCTTCTCTCTTTCTCTCTCTCTCTCTCTCTCTCTCTCTCTCTCTCTCCCTCTCTCTCTCTCCCTCTCTTATTCTCTCTTTCTCTCTCTCTATCCCTCTCTCCCTCTCTTCTTCTCTCTTTCTCTCTCTCTCCCTTTCTTCTTCTCTCTCTCTCTCTCCCCCTCTCCCTCTCTTCTTCTCTCTTTCTCTCTCTCTCTTCCTCTCTCCTTCTCTCTCTCTCTCCTTCTCTTCTTCTCTTTCTCTCTCTCTCCCTCTCTCTCTCCAATCTTCTTATTTATTTATTTATTTTAGAAGTTTTATAGAGCGCGAACAAGATCCTTGCGGATATCAGAGCGCTTTACATAACAACAACAAAAGTATGCAAGTAACAATCATATAAAACCATAATTCGTGTAAATATAGTAGGAGGATTAAAGCATGGTGATGTATATTATAACAGGAGCTAAAGAACTCAGGTCTGAGTAGATAGTGCTCATGTAAATTTTGCCATGAGAAACGCTTTAACTTCTTTTTTGAAAGAGGCGGTGGGGGCATCCTGTCTGGTTTCAGGGGGAAGAGTGTTCCATATTTTGGGCGCCATCCCTGAGAAGGATCGTTTATAAGTTTTCTTTTTGTTGAACCTTTGTGGTTTCAGTAAAAGGTTTTCAGCACTCCTAGAAGACCTTAGACCACCAGAGATTGTCAGTTTCTGCGCGAGGTAGCTGGGAAAGCTGTGGTGTAAGTCTTTATGAGTCATGCACGCAACTTTTAGGTGGATTCTAGCTTCGAATGGTAACCAGTTCAAGGTTTTTAAGTCCGGGGTAATGTGTGCAGTTCTTTTCGAGCCAGTGATGAGTCTTGCTGCCGTGTTGATAGACGCTCTTAAGGGCGCTGTTGCAGCTTTTGGGAGACCACATAAGGAGACACTTCCGTAATCCACACAAGGGATAACTAGAGCTTGTACTGCCAACTTGAAGTCCTCGACTGGCAGGAAGGGTTTCAGCTTCCTTAGGGTATTTATCTGTAAATTAGCGCTCTGTGTAGCGTTACTGATGTGTTTTTGCATCATGAGGTTGTTGTCGAGAGTGATCCCCAAGGAGTCCACGATAGTTGGTTGAACATTGAAAGCGGTGAGCTGTTTGATCAAGTCGTGCATTAAGGGGATCTTGGCCGGTGAAGCTATGAGGAGGAATTCTGTTTTTAGTGCGTTCAGTTTGAGATGATTTTCTGATAGCCAAGACTGGGTGATCTTGAGTGTGGAGTTGAGCATATTAATGTCTTCTAGGGAGTTGATCTTGAGATATAGTTGTGTGTCGTCCGCATACATATGAAATTGTACATTGGATGTCTGCAGGATTTCAGTGAGAGGTTCCATGAACAAGTTAAATAAGGACGGTGAGAGTGAGGACCCTTGCGGCACCCCAAGTGTTACAGGAGAGGAACTGGAGAGCGCGTTGTTGACCTTGAATTTTTGTGTACGGTTATGAAGGAAGGATGTAAACCATTTTAGGGGGCGCTAGAGGGCGCACAGCGGAATGGCTGCCTTGTGAGACAGCTCCGCCGGATGGGGACGAAAAACGGCACAAACAGGCATGACCTGAGCTGCACCATAGCACAACACTGATGCCTGGGTGACCGGACACAAGCGTCTACACATGGCTGGTGCGGAGAACATCCTATCGGCATTCTAGACCCAGAATTGCGATGTTGAACGCCTCGCCGCAAACACAGCCAACGGACAGCAAGATGGCGCCGCCCGGACCGACCGAATCCTACTGAGGCGGGGAGCCGATAGAATCATCGCTGCGGGCTGCTCCTGCGAGCTGGGGCTTGTGAGTCGGCCGCTGCCTCTGTGCGCTGAGATCGCGCTAGCGTTCTGAGGGCTTTATGGAAATGTACGTCCCGGAGCGTGGAGCGGCGCGAAATGGCGGCTGTGACCGGCTCTGCCACTCGCTCCGGGTGAGAGTGTCCCACGGTGCGGGCGGCGGTATGGCCCAGCAGTGACGCCGACACAGCCTATGAGATTGCCAAACGCTGCCTACATGCACGAGACGAGGGTGAGTGCTGCCTGTATGGTCGTTATGACCTCACCTGCCCCGGAGGCCCTGGCTGCCTGACGAGATGCCGGGGGACTGAAGGCGGAATAGCGCGACTGCTGGGAGACGGGGCTGCCGCGAGAGAGGTCTCGGGATCGCTGGCCTTGACTGCCGCCACTGCACAGGAGGAGATGGAGGGCGACAATCTGGCCTGCGGCGCATCCACTGCTGGCCGTTCTTGAGTGCACCGGACTGGCTGTTCCCTGCCCCCCCGAGACGCGCGTAGTGGCCGGCGGTCGCCTGGATTGCTGGATCTTGTGCATTACACTGCACACTTGCTATTTGACCTCCTGAGCACGGGTGAGGCTGGGGGAGCGCTACGTGATCTCGCTGCCATCGAAGCTCACGCGGTTGTGGTGGGCTGAGAGCGCGTGGGCTCCGTGAAGTGCGATGCTGCGGGCGCAGCCATCCGAGGCGCTGAGCGGACATTGGAGACCTGTGTGCTGCTTGGCTGGGGCCCACTACATTTGCGGGTGCAAGACTGCGCCACCCCCACCTGGGAGATTTGCAACTTGGTTTTCCCGGTGTCTGACGGTGGAGGAACGCGGCATGGGGAAACCAGATAAAACCCAATCCAAATTCCCCTTTGAATCTAAACGCCAAACGAAGGGCGCTGCAGCACTGTCGGACACTGCCCTGGATGCTGGAACGAGTCGACAATATGGCGGCCAAGCTGGATGGGCATGGGGAGAGGCTGGTGGAGGTGGAAAATCGCATTGGAGCGGTGGAGGATGTCTCGCAGGCCACGGCCCAAAAGTGTGTGGAAGTAGAGAAGCTGCTGGACGTGCTAAAAAATAAGGCGGAGGATTTAGAGGCGTGGTCGCGGCGCAATAACGTAAGAATCACGGGGATTCCGGAGTCCACCAATGTTGGTTGGATGGAAACGTATGTGGAGGAGCTGATTCGCAATGTTCTTGGCACAGAGCACCTCTCCCCGATGTTCTTGATCGAGAGAGCGCATCGGTCGCTGGCACCGGTGTCGAAACCTGGAGCGCCCCCGCGTCCTATAATTGCCAGAGTCCTCAACTATAGAGACCGAGATGTCATCCTACGGCTGGCGTGAGAAAAGAGGCAGATCACACACCAGGGCAATACACTGGAATTCTATCCGGACTTCACAGTCGCTGTCCAGCTAGCGCAGAAGGAATTCAATCCAGTTAAAAAAAAGCTGCGCGAACTTGGAATTGACTATGCCATGCTATATCCAGCCAGGCTTCGAGTGACGCATGAGGGCCGAGCAACGTTATGTCACACGCCTAAGGCGGCACAGGATCTCGTCAAAAAAATTGGCGCCAAACGCAAAGAACGGCAGAGAAACGACCAGAATTCAGACGCAGACTAGCAGGCAGATGAAGAGGAATATGCAGCAAGCGGCAGCACAGGGCATGTGGGGCTGGAGGGGCGGCTGCCCCTGCTGAGGTAAAGATCATGGGACAGGTCCAAAACCCTAGAGAGAGAGCATCGAGGCCCTGCACAGGCTATGGGTCTTTTCTAGCCCGCTGGAGACTAAGTACGAGCGCTACGAACTATATTGCCCTCGCGCACGCTCTGCTGAACTATGGTACCCCAAAGTGCGTTTTAGCCCAGATGGGACTGAGGTCTTTCTTTGTTGAGGATTGCTAAGGGGGTAACGAACTAATAACTTGGGGCCGCACTGTTGGCAAACACTGTTGCCCTCTTTTGTGGCCGTAATGAGCCTGAGGGACTGAGAGATGGTGGGCCAGATGGGGCTGTTGGGGGTCGGGCTCCGCTCACTGGCACTGGTCCTCTAGTACATGTGACGTCACAGGTTTGGCTGCGTGATTGTTGTTAAGGGGCTGGGCCGCGGTCCACCTGACAGCAGATGAGCAGTACTGCGGGTCGGCCAGCGCAGATCGGTAATGTGGTCACTGCAGGCTCTGCTATAAGATGATGTGATACCTGTACAGCTGTGGTGATTCTTGGGCTCTAAAACATATTGTATCCCCGTCCACATCCATTCAGTTGGATGGAGATGTGTGCTCTGGGCGGTCCCCCGAAGCGGGTGATCCCCGAACTCAGTTAATTTATGTTAGTTTTCTTCTGTGGGGTATGTCTTTGGCATGATTGGGGTGCTGAAGTGGGTGGGGGGAGGAGGAAAGGGGTTGTTTTGCTGGTCGCAGTGCATGAGACGCATCGCTGAAATCCACGTACTTCTGTTGGGAAAAAATGAGGTCACTTTATGCCTAGATATTCATTGGGGCGCGCTAACTAAATGCTTGTATAGGTGTTGCTATAATATCACTGCTGGAAAATGACTGATGCACGAGTAGGGGCTGGGTGCCTCAAATTGCTAACGTGGAATGTGCGGGGGCTTAGTAACCCCCAAAAAATCAGACAGACATTGGCATACTTAGATAGACTGCACATCGACATTGCACTAATACAGGAGACGCACTGTGCACCGACTCATCAATCCAGTATAGGGCGCAAGTGGGCTGAGTCGGTGCATCACTCTTCGTACTCATCCTATGTAAGAGGGGTGTTGATACTGGTTAAAAGGGGACTACAGTATACAATAGAAAATATTGTGGCGGATGACTTGGGGCGATTTGTCATTATTTCAGGTCTACTACGGGGGCAGAGACTGGCTGTTGTGAACGTATACGGGCCAAATGTGGATGACCCGCAGTTCTATCATTCATTGTGGGGTAAACTGAGGGACCTGCAAGCCACACACTTGATCTGGGGAGGAGACTTTAATATCGCATTATGTGATGACGTAGACAGATCTGAATCGACGGTGGAGCCTCACAGACGCGCGCTGCATATCTTAAAGGACATAATGGTGGACAGGGGGCTTACTGATATTTGGAGAAGTAGGAATCCAGAGAGGAGAGAGGCCACGCATGCATCGGTGGCACACGGTAGTTGGTCCCGCATTGATTACTGGTTAGTAACTGGGGATATTGCATTATGGACACGGGAGGTTAGGCATTTGCCCAGAACGCTGTCTGATCACAACCCAGTGCTCCTCTCCCTGGAACTCCCGAACTATGCACCACCTCCCTTCAGTTGGAGATTTAACGCAAAAGCACTACTAGATCCCATATATGTAGAAACTATTGGGCAGGCAATGCAGGAATATTTTGATCACAATGCGCCTACTATGAAGGATCCCGGCGTGCTCTGGGAGGCTTTTAAAGCCACGATTCGCGGCGTCTGTATTAGCACGAACGCTGGTATTCTAAAAGACATACGGCAACAGCTCAAGGTGAGGGAAGACAAGCTGCAAATTTTGGAGAGGGAGTGTGAGAGAACACAAGATACTAAAATCTTAGGAGATATTAGAACTATACTATCCGAGTACCAAAGCTATGCGGAGGATGAAATTAAATATACAGCGAAGAGACAGATAGCGAGGGCCTATGGGGAGGGAGGTAGATCGGCCAGATACTTGGCGTCTAAAATATGTGAAGGTCGCGCACCACAGAACATTCAAATGGTTCGCAATAAGCAGGGGGAGCAGAAATATGCCGCGCAGGAAATTTTAAGCGAGTTTGTAACTACATATGGAGCGGTTTATGCCTCCAGACCCACGGCAAACTCGGCCGAAATAATGGAGTATCTAGATGATGTGGCGATAGCGTGGCTGTCGGACACGCACCAGGAATATCTGTCTCTGCCTATCACGGTGGAAGAGGTCACGGAGGTGATTAGATCTTTGCCAAATGGTAAAGCCCCAGGCCCAGATGGGTTCACATGCGAATTTTACAAGGCCTTTGTGGATCAGCTAGCCCCTTGTCTGGTGGAGATGTATGGTAATGCCCACAAACAACAGAGCCTGCCTCCGACCCTACGGGAGGCACTACTACTGGCGCTGCTCAAACCACAAAAAGATCCGGAGCTCTGTGATTCGTACAGATCCATGTCTCTTATAAATGTGGACAACAAGATCCTGGCCAAACTGCGTGCTGCCCGACTGAACCCTTTAATGTCTAAGCTGATCTTGCCTGATCAATCCGGGTTCATTCCATCGCGCTCCACTGCACACAATACACGGACCCTGTTCGCATTATCGCACTATCTGACACCCATGACCAAGGCTGCGGCGGTCTTTCTGGACGCGGCCAAGGCCTTTGACTCGCTAGAGTGGACATATCTAAATACAGTACTGCGGAGGATGGGCTTTCCACCCATGTTTCTCCAATGGATACAACTCTTATATGACGCACCAGTGGCGCGAGTCCGGGTGAATAAATATATTTCAGAGCCCATTGATATACGTAGGGGGACTAGACAGGGGTGCCCTCTGTCCCCGCTCTTGTTTGCGCTAGCGCTAGAGCCACTAGCATGCAAGATTCGGCAGGGGCATCATTACTCAGCTCTGCAATTTCCGCAAAGGCCGTTGCACATATCATTGTATGCCGATGATATGTTGTTATATGTGAGGGACCCAGGGGACAATCTGAACCCGTTACTGAGGGAATATATTGAATTCGCGCACCACTCAGGTATAAATATAAACTGGGCCAAGTCCCTAATTATTCCCTTGACGGACAGCACACAACCGCACCCCATGGACTACCCTCTGGAGTGGAAGACTGACCCGGTAAAATACTTGTGTGTGTGGTATCACCGCGACCCTGAAATCGTGATTAGGACTAACTATGGGAGGGCAATCGATGCCTTGGAAGGGAAAGTGCAGAGATGGATTCAACTACCGCTGTCTTTGGCGGACCGCATTGCCATTGTAAAAATGGTAGTGTTACCTAAACTATTATACCTTTTCAATAATATACCCATCCAGCCTCCAGCAGAGGTTTTTCGTCGTATTACCTCGATGGTTCTCCAGCTAATATGGGCGGGGAAAACGGCCAGGGTTGAGTTGCAGACGCTTACATTACCCTACTGCCAGGGAGGGTTCGGAGTTCCCGACTTTTTGCTCTATTACCTTTGTGCACAAGCGCAATATGCGCATTTTTGGTATCACAAAGTCCCATACCTCACCCATACTGCAATTGAGGAAGGGGACGCTCTGCCGATCCCATTGGAAGCTGTTATAACCCATCGTAGGCCTCCATTACATAAGAATGACATTAACACGATCGATGCCACGAACAAAGTTTGGCATATCATGGGCAGAAAAGCTAACAAATTGCCACTATACGCCCCGGCGCTTCGGCTCCACTGGCATCCGGAGATTTCGGTCACCCAGGAGGCGGTGGGGGTGGGATTGTTGCGCCAGGTCGATATCGACACGATGGGGGATCTTTATGAGGATGGGACTTTCAAAACGCTCGAAAATCTGACATTCATTAGTAATAAGACAGTATTGTTCCAATTTAACTATCACAGGATACAAAAGGCCATGAAAAAACTGTATCCAACGTATCCGGCGGAGCCGCCGGTATTGTCCGCTTTGCAGTGGCTAATTACCACGCCCATGGCAAAAAACTTGGTATCCACGCTTTATACTAAACTACAAAGCGACATAGCGGCAAACACACATAAAGCTATGGAGAAATGGAATAGCTGCTTAGATGTTCCATTAACTGAGGAAGAATGAGCTATAGCTTGTACATTGACTGGCATGTTAACACCTAACGGCAATCTACCCATTCTCCATTTCAAGTACCTACACCAGACATATTACACACCTGCTAGGCTGCACAGATATGGGTTACGCTCGGATTCTAGGTGTGGCCGCTGCAATGAAGAAGGGGCGGATTTTGTCCATCTAGCATGGTCTTGTGGGGCGGTTATGGAATACTGGACACAAGTAACGCAGATGCTGGGGGCTATGGTGGGCAGCGAGGTGGGTTGTAATGTTAACACCTGTTTGCTGGGTCTACTGCCTGGGGTGAAGGCCCAAAAGCACAAATTCTGCGTGATTTCGTTACTCATGGCCAAACGGAGGGTATCGCTCTGCTGGAATGGCAGGAAGATCCCAAAACTTAAAGACTGGATCGCTGACTTAACGTATTGTAAGGATACACTAAAGACATATGTAGAAGAACTTCCTACCAGGTCGAAACCAAGAGACTATTGGACATACTTAACCCAATACTTGCAGCTGCATCAAGTGAACTAAATGCTTATCCTAAATGCATTGACGTGCGGAGGGCATGGAGGGCCTTTGAATACGAATGGAACAAAAAAACAAATGGATGACGGATGCTGTTGTACTGTGACCAAAATGTTATGGTTGTATTTGATTTGTACACATTTAAAATGCTAATAAAAAAAATTTAAAAAAAGGATGTAAACCATTTTAACACTGTGCCAGACAGACCCATTCTATGCTCCAGGAGATCTAATAGTTTCTGGTGTTTGACCGTATCAAAGACTGAGGAGAGGTCTAGCAGGATGAGTAAGCACGATCCATTCTGGTCAAGGATTTGTAACGCATCATCAATAATGTGTGTCATGGCTGATTCAGTGCTGTGACCAGCTCTGAAGCCTGATTGGTGTTTATTTAGGAGGTCAAAGTGATCTATGTGATTGGTCAGTTGTCGGTGTACACATTTTTCCAACAGTTTGGCCAAGGTGGGAATATTGGACATGGGACGATAGTTGTTAAGGTCAGTAGGGTCAGCTGTAGGTTTCTTTAGGATAGGTGAGACTTTGTATTTGTTTCTTCGAAAGAGAATGTGGGATGCTCATTTCTGTGACGACACATGCATTTCAACTGTTGTGTGCGACATCATGTAGAATATATTGTACATGTTTTTGTGTAGCTGATGTGGCATGTCTTTGTTGGGGGGGCCAGGGAGGGGTAATCGGGGGGTGGTGTTGGTGGGTGTTGTGGCCCGCTTGGGTGTCCGGGCCGAATAATGGGGGGCTCCATGGCATCTGTTGCCCTTCCGATGTGGCCCGGGGCTGGTCTTCCTTTTGTGGTGCTGGCTGCCGTCCGACTTAACACCAGGTCAGAGCAGGTGTAGATTTCCTGGTGCTAACATGCCTTATCGCCAGTTTAATATTTTTAGCGCCGATCTGTCTGGTCGTTGAAAATGTTGAGGTGTGGTGTGGTCGTGGCTTTTGGCACGGGAATGCCTACTCTGCATCTCATTAGCGATAGTTGCGGTGATCCTCTGTGGTGATGTTTTTTGCGGCTGCTATCGCAAGTAAACTGGTGCTGTGGGCTGTTAGCACCAGCTTGTGAATGGAGAGGTCAATTTATCGCCACTTTGGCTGCGATAAAGTGCCGATGACTCGGCGATAAATCCTTGTGAATATGCCCCTAAAATGCATGAATGTGAACAAGCTATTTGCGCCATATCTCAGTACAAGTGTCTCTTTCTGTGTCTCATATGTTTGTATACTGTTTTTAATCTCCAAAATTGAGGTGCTGCTCTTTTTTTTAATTCCCTGAGATTGCAGTGCTGGTGCTATCCAACTTAGCCTTGTATGGTAATCGCGTCCCAAGGTCGATCCCTCGGCTAGATATTCTTCTTTAACCATCTTCTCACATAAACGACTGACAAATGAAGGTGCATTTTGATTTCAATAAAACTTTAATGTGTCTTCCGTTATTTCAGTCATGCAGGTATTTCTTTTTCTCCAGACTCATCTTTGAACATATATGACTTCAGCCTCCACGTTCACCTGTATCAAGTGAAAGATATCAAGAGGCTGTTAAGAAAGTCAGTGGTGCACATCACATGATGATCAGTGTCTTATTCAGCAGGTTGTATGGGTGATATAGGTTAATGGTATTTTTTAGCACCTTTGTTTATCGCATCCATGGTAGCATGTGACTTAATTTTCACGCTTTTGACACATTAACTTGGCACTGGAGCAATAAATGGAAGCACTGCTTGTATGAAATGTAAATTTCTGTTTCCCATGACGGTTGTCTTAGAAGAGATTTTAAATATAGTACTTCCTTTCATCTCCACAATCCTGGTCGCAATGAGGCCAGCAAGCACCAGACAATCACGTTGCAGAACTCAAAATACCTCAGGCACAAACTTCTTCGCAAACAGTGCATAACGTCAGCCTACGCAGAGACCGTTTTAACTGTTAATATCACACTTCGTTTTCGAAAGTTTGCTTTTTTGCCAGTTGCAAAAACATGTTCACACAATTAATTGAAGCCTAACTTTTTCCTGAAAATGCTTTAATTTCGATCTTGAAATGAATTCAGCAGGTTGGTATACATGTCTCTGTCTTAGGCTGCTGGAATCCAAGCACCATTCAGTGTTCTGAAATTCCACTGCTTCTGAATGACCAAGCATCCACACCTAAATCTTCTTAACCAGACTTTGGGAACAATTCATTAATAACAGAGTATCTGCCTGTGAGGTAAAATAAGTTGAACAAAGCAAAACCAAAGGGGATGATGGACAGAGTGTTGAACATTGCAAGCACTCAACCCCAGTCAACTGATCTGGGTTTAATCCATCACCATTCTTTAGCTCACTCCGCCACCCCAGTTCCGACATGGCCATATGCAAATCAGTCTGACCCTGTGCCTCATGGGAACAGTCTACCCGAACTGCCAAACCATGTCTTCCCTGGACCGGAACAAAGCAACCTGGGACCGGTTTCGGGTTCATAACCCTCATCAGCCAGGCTATCTTGAATCCAGTGGCAAAGTGAGCAAGGGACCCACGTCTGGGCATACCCTGCCAACTTAGGGCGAACAAGGCAAAACCAAAGGGGATGATGGACGGAGTGTTGAACATTGTAAGCACTCACCCCCAGTCAACTGATCTGAGTTCAATCCATCATCATTCTTTAGCTCACTCTGCCACCCCACTTCAGACATGGCCATATGTAAAGTAGTCTGACGCTGTGCCTCATGTAATAAATCCAGCGCAAACTGCCAAGCCATGTCTTCCCTGGACCGGAAACAAGCATCCTAGGACCGGTTTCGGGTTCATAACCCTCATCAGCCAGGCTATCTTGAATCCAGTGGCAAAGTGAGAAAGGGACCCACGTCTGGGCATACCCTGCCAACTTAGGGCGAACAAAGCAAAACCAAAGGGGATGATGGACGGAATGTTGAACATTGTAAGCACTCACCACCAGTCAACTGATCTGGGTTTAATCCATCATCATTCTTTAGCTCACACTGCCACCCCAGTTCAGACATGGCTATATGCAAATCAGTCTGACCCTGTGCCTCATGGGAACAGTCCAGCCCGAACTGCCAAGCCATGTCTTCCCTGGACCGGAAACAAGCATCCTGGGACCGGTTACGGGTTCCTAACCCTCATCAGCCAGGCTAGCTTCAATCCAGTGGCAAAGTGAGCAAGGAACCCACGTCTGGGCATACCCTGCCAACTTAGGGCGAACAAAGCAAAACCAAAAGGGATGATGGACGGAGTGTTGAACAATGCAAGCACTCACCCCCAGTCAACTGATCTGGGTTTAATCCATCATCATTCTTTACCTCACTTCACCACCCCAGTTCAGACATGGCCATATGCAAATCAGTCTGACCCTGTGCCTGTTGGGAACAGTTAAGCCCGAACTGCCAAGACATGTCTTCCCTGGACCGGAAACAAGCATCCTGGAACCGGTTGCGGGTTTCTAACCCTCATGAGCCAGGCTATATTGAATCCAGTGGCAAAGTGAGCAAGGGACCCATTTCTGGGCATACCCTGCCAACTTAGGGTGAACAAAGCAACACCAAAGGGGATGATGGACGGAATGTTGAACATTGCAAACGCTCCCCCCCAGTCAACTGATCTGGGTTTAATCCATCATCATTCTTTAGCTCAGTCTGCCACCCCAGTTCAGACATGGCCATATGCAAATCAGTCTGACCCTGTGCCTCATGGGAACAGTCCAGCCCGAACTGCCAAGCCATGTCTTCCCTGGACCGGAAACAAGCATCATGCAACCGGTTTCGGGTTCATAATCCTCATCCGCCAGGCTATCTTGAATCTAGTGGCAAAGTGAGCAAGGGACCCATGTCTGGGCATACCCTGCCAACTTAGAGCGAACAAAGCAAAACCAAAGGGGATGATGGACGGAGTTTTAAACATTACAACCACTCACCCCCAGTCAACTGATCTGGGTTCAATCCATCATCATTCTTTAGCTCATTCTGCCACCCCACTTCAGACATGGCCATATGCAAAGTAGTCTGACCCTGTGCCTCATGGAAAAAGTCCAGCCCGAACTGCCAAGCCATGTCTTCCCTGGACCGGAAACAAGCATCCTGCGACCGGTTTCGGGTTCATAACCCTCATCAGCCAGGCTATCTTCAATCCAGTGGCAAAGTGAGCAAGTGGCCCACGTCTCGGCATACCCTGCCAACTTAGGGCGAACAAAGCAAAACCAAAGGGGATGATGGACAGAGTGTTGAACATTGTAAGTACTCACCCCCAGTCAACTGATCTGGGTTTAATCCATCACCATTTTTTAGCTCACTCCACCACCCCATTTCAGACATAGCCATATGCAAATCAGTCTGACCCTGTGCCTAATGGGAATAGTCCAGCCCGAACTGCAAAGCCATTTCTTCCCTGGACCAGAAACAAGCATCCTGGAACCGGTTGCGGGTTCCTAACCCTCATGAGCCAGGCTATCTTGAATCCAGTGGCAAAGTGAGCAAGGGACCCATTTCTGGGCATACCCTGCCAACTTAGGGTGAACAAAGCAAAACCAAAGGGGATGATGGACGGAATGTTGAACATTGCAAACGCTCACCCCCAGTCAACTGATCTGGGTTTAATCCATCATCATTCTTTAGCTCACTCTGCCACCCCAGTTCAGACATGGCCAAATGCAAATCAGTCTGACCCTGTGCCTCATGGGAACAGTCCAGCCCGAACTGCCAAGCCATGTCTTCCCTGGACCGGAAACAAGCATCCAGGGACCAGTTTCAGGTTCATAACCCTCATCAGCCAGGTTAGCTTCAATCCAGTGGCAAAGTGAGCAAGGAATCCACGTCTGGGCATACCCTGCCAACTTAGGGCGAACAAAGCAAAACCAAAGGGGATGATGGACAGAGTGTTGAACATTGTAAGCACTCACCCCCAGTCAACTGATCTGGGTGTAATCCATCACCATTTTTTAGCTCACTCCACCACCCCAGTTCAGACATGGCCATATGCAAATCAGTCTGACCCTGTGCCTCACGGGAACAGTCCAGCCCAAACTGCCAAGCCATGTCTTCCCTGGACCGGAAACAAGCATCATGCGACCGGTTTCGGGTTCATAATCCTCTTCCCCCAGGCTATCTTGAATCTAGTGGCAAAGTGAGCAAGGGACCCATGTCTGGGCATACCCTGTCAACTTAGGGCGAACAAAGCAAAACCAAAGGGGATGAAGGATGGAGTGTTGAACAATGCAAGCACTCGCCCCCAGTCAACTGATCTGGGTTCAATCCATCATCATTCTTTAGCTCACTCGGCCACCCCACTTCAGACATGGCCATATGCAAAGTAGTCTGACCCTGTGCCTCATGAAAAAAGTCCAGCCCGAACTGCCAAGCCATTTCTTCCCTGGACCGGAAACAAGCATCCTGGAACCGGTTGATTGTTTCTAACCCTCATGAGCCAGGCTAGCTTCAATCCAGTGGCAAAGTGAGCAAGGAACCCACGTCTGGGCATACCCTGCCAACTTAGGTCGAACAAAACAAAACCAAAGGGGATGATGGACGGAGTGTTGAACAATGCAAGCACTCACCCCCAGTCAACTGATCTGGGTTTAATCCATCATCATTCTTTACCTCACTTCACCACCCCAGTTCAGACATGGCCATATGCAAATCAGTCTGACCCTGTGCCTCTTGGGAACAGTTAAGCCCGAACTGCCAAGACATGTCTTCCCTGGACCGGAAACAAGCATCATGCGACCGGTTTCGGGTTCATAATCCTCATCCGCCAGGCTATCTTGAATCCAGTGGCAAAGTGAGCAAGGGACCCATGTCTGGGCATACCCTGCCAACTTAAGGCGAACAAAGCAAAAATAAAGGGGATGAAGGATGGAGTGTTGAACAATGCAAGCACTCGCCCCCAGTCAACTGATCTGTGTTCAATCCATCATCATTCTTTAGCTCACTCTGCCACCCCACTTCAGACATGGCCATATGCAAAGTAGTCTGACCCTGTGCCTCATGGAAAAAGTCCAGCCCGAACTGCCAAGCCATGTCTTCCATGGACCGGAAACAAGCATCCTGGGACCGGTTTTGGGTTCATAACCCTCATCAGCCAGGCTATCTTTAACCCAGTGACAAAGTGAGCAAGGGACCTACGTCTGGGCATACCCTGCCAACTTAGGGCGAACAAAGCAAAACCAAACGGGATGATGGACAGAGTGTTGAACATTGTAAGCACTCACCCCCAGTCAACTGATCTGGGTGTAATCCATCACCATTTTTTAGCTCACTCCACCACCCCAGTTCAGACATGGCCATATGCAAATCAGTCTGACCCTGTGCCTCACGGGAACAGTCCAGCCCGAACTGCCAAGCCATGTCTTCCCTGGACCAGAAACAAGCATCATGCGACCGGTTTCGGGTTCATAATCCTCATCCGCCAGGCTATCTTGAATCTAGTGGCAAAGTGAGCAAGGGACCCATGTCTGGGCATACCCTGTCAACTTAGGGCGAACAAAGCAAAACCAAAGGGGATGAAGGATGGAGTGTTGAACAATGCAAGCACTCGCCCCCAGTCAACTGATCTGGGTTCAATCCATCATCATTCTTTAGCTCACTCTGCCACCCCACTTCAGACATGGCCATATGCAAAGTAGTCTGACCCTGTGCCTCATGGAAAAAGTCCAGCCCGAACTGCCAAGCCATTTCTTCCCTGGACCGGAAACAAGCATCCTGGAACCGGTTGCGGGTTTCTAACCCTCATGAGCCAGGCTAGCTTCAATCCAGTGGCAAAGTGAGCAAGGAACCCACGTCTGGGCATACCCTGCCAACTTAGGGCGAACAAAGCAAAACCAAAGGGGATGATGGACGGAGTGTTGAACAATGCAAGCACTCACCCCCAGTCAACTGATCTGGGTTTAATCCATCATCATTCTTTACCTCACTTCACCTCCCCAGTTCAGACATGGCCATGTGCAAATCAGTCTGACCCTGTGCCTCTTGGGAACAGTTAAGCCCGAACTGCCAAGACATATCTTCCCTGGACCGGAAACAAGCATCACGCGACCGGTTTTGGGTTCATAATCCTCATCCGCCAGGCTATCGTGAATCCAGTGGCAAAGTGAGCAAGGGACCCATGTCTGGGCATACCCTGGCAACTTAGGGCGAACAAAGCAAAACTAAAGGGTATGAAGGATGGAGTGTTGAACAATGCAAGCACTCGCCCCCAGTCAACTGATCTGGGTTCAATCCATCATCATTCTTTAGCTCACTCTGCCACCCCATTTCAGACATGGCCATATGCAAAGTAGTCTGACCCTGTGCCTCATGGAAAAAGTCCAGCCCGAACTGCCAAGCCATGTCTTCCATGGACCGGAAACAAGCATCCTGGGACCGGTTTTGGGTTCATAACCCTCATCAGCCAGGCTATCTTGAACCCAGTGGCAAAGTGAGCAAGGGACCTACGTCTGGGCATACCCTGCCAACTTAGAGCGAACAAAGCAAAACCAAAGGGGATGATGGACGGAGTTTTGAACATTACAACCACTCACCCCCAGTCAACTGATCTGGGTTCAATCCATCATCATTCTTTAGCTCACTCTGCCACCCCACTTCAGACATGGCCATATGCAAAGTAGTCTGACCCTGTGCCTCATGGAAAAAGTCCAGCCCGAACTGCCAAGCCATGTCTTCCCTGGACCGGAAACAAGCATCCTGGAACCGGTTGCGGGTTTCTAACCCTCATGAGCCAGGCTATCTTGAATCCAGTGGCAAAGTGAGCAAGGGACCCATTTCTGGGCATACCCTGCCAACTTAGGGTGAACAAAGCAAAACCAAAGGGGATGATGGACGGAATGTTGAACATTGCAAACGCTCCCCCCCAGTCAACTGATCTGGGTTTAATCCATCATCATTCTTTAGCTCACTCTGCCACCCCAGTTCAGACATGGCCAAATGCAAATCAGTCTGACCCTGTGCCTCATGGGAACAGTCCAGCCCGAACTGCCAAGCCATGTCTTCCCTGGACCGGAAACAAGCATCATGCGACCGGTTTCGGGTTCATAATCCTCATCCGCCCGGCCATCTTGAATCTAGTGGCAAAGTGAGCAAGGGACCCATGTCTGGGCATACCCTGCCAACTTAGGGCGAACAAAGCAAAACCAAAGGGGATGATGGACGGAATGTTGAACATTGCAAACGCTCACCCCCAGTCAACTGATCTGGGTTTAATCCATCATCATTCTTTAGCTCACTCTGCCACCCAGTTCAGACATGGCCATATGCAAATCAGTCTGACCCTGTGCCTCATAGGAACAGTCCAGCCCGAACTGCCAAGCCATGACTTCCCTGGACCTGAAACAAGCATCCAGGGACCAGTTTCGGGTTCATAACCCTCATCAGCCAGGCTAGCTTCAATCCAGTGGAAAAGTGAGCAAGGAACCCACGTCTGGGCATACCCTTCCAATTTAGGGCAAACAAAGCAAAACCAAAGGGGATGATGGACGGAGTGTTGAACAATGCAAGCACTCACCCCCAGTCAACTGATCTGGGTTTAATCCATCATCATTCTTTACCTCACTCTGCCACCCCAGTTCAGACATAGCCATATGCAAATCAGTCTGACCCTGTTCCTCTTGGGAACAGTTAAGCCCGACTGCCAAGCCACGTCTTCCCTGGACCGGAAACAAGCATCCTGCGACTGGTTTCAGGTTCATAACCCTCATCAGCCAGGCTATCTTGAAACCAATGGCAAAGTGAGCAAGGGACCCACGTCTGGGCAGTCCCTGCCAACTTAGGGCGAACAACGCAAAACCAAAGGGGATGTTGGACGGAATGTTGAACATTGCAAGCGCTCACCCCCAGTCAATTGATCTGGGTTTAATCCATCATCATTCTTTAGCTCACTCTGGCACCCAGTTCAGACATGACCATATGCAAATCAGTCTGACCCTGTGCCTCATGGGAACAGTCCAGCCCGAACTGCCAAGCCATGTCTTCCCTGGACCGGAAACAAGCATCCAGGAACCGGTTTTGGGTTCATACCCCTCATCAGCCAGGCTATCTTGAACCCAGTGGCAAAGTGAGCAAGGGATCCATGTCTGGGCATACCCTGCCAACTTAGGGCGAACAAAGCAAAACCAAAGGGGATGATGGACGGAGTGTTGAAGATTGCAAGCACTCACCCCGAGTCAACTGATCTGGGTTTAATCCAAAACAATAAGAGAATGGTAAGAAAAGCAAATAAGATGTTTCCACTTTAAGGATCCACAAGAGTGAGAGTCAAAGGTTTCTACCCATCAGCTTGCTGAAGATCCAATAAACCCAGGGCAGTTGGGGAACAAAAGAGGCCTTTGAAAATCTTTTGTCACAAGACCCATAGAGCGCTGAGCATACCAACTGTTGGACGAGTGGTGTTAACACAAGGGTACTCCCTCGCAAATGGTTTTTCATCTAAATGAGGCCAAATAGAGAATTTTACAAGACAACATTCAAATATATTTGTCAAAGTGGTTATTCCTGGAGGCTGGGTGACGTGATTGTTGTGCCATCCAAACCAAGCAGTGCTTAACTGAGGAGGCCCAACAAGCCTGAAAGCAGTCTAGGATTGCTTGTGTTCCCATTCAAAGGGGCAAGATCTGACAGTTCACATTGACTGTTCCTATTGGAGCAGGACCTAGACTGAGTTTCATATGGTTGTTCTATGAGGGGTTACTTATATAGCGCGACTGTTCCTCCTGGGAGTGTCCTGGCGTTACTGCAGAAAGGGTGACAGTAGGGGAAGAAAAAAGGAACTAGGGGCTGGAATAAAGCCAGGTCTTGAGCTTTTTCCAAAACACAGGTATTGCCTTGATACATCTGAGGGTCAATGGATGTTTGTTCCACAGGGAGGGACCTAGGAGAGAAAGGGCTTTGCCACCAGACCTTGCCTTCCTGATTTGTGGGAATCTGGCAAGGCAGAGATTCACAGAGCGAAGGTTTCTCTGGGGGGCATAGAACTTAATTATCTCTTATGGATAGCCTGGACCAGTTCAAGATAGGGCTTCCTGTGTCACAAGCAGCGTCTTAAAGATAATCCTCTTCCTTTCCGGCAACCAGTGAAGACTCTTAAGAAGACATGATACATGAGAGTCACAGGGGAACTTGAAGATAGTTCGGGCCACTGCATTCTGTACAAGCCGCCGCCTATCAATCAAGTATTTGGGCATGCCACAATAGAGACCTTTCCCATAGTCAAGGCGAGAGATGATCAGGACTTGAATCACTTGTTGTCTGGCTGCAAAGGACATTAAGGACAGAAACGTCCGCAGAGGTCAAAGAAGGGCAAAACAAGTGTCCGCCACTGAATTTACTTGGGAGTGGAACAGCAGTTGACCATCAAATTTAAAGCCCAGATTTTTCAACACCAGATTTTTGGTAAGTGGGGAGGGCATCAGATGGCCAAAAGGACTGCCAAGGTGTCTCAGCCTCTGAACCAAAGAAAAGCATCCCTGTCTTTGCAGCATTACATTTAAGTTGGTTTGTGGACAGCCACCCAAACACCCCAGGAAGGCAGTTGAGGATCTTGTTGCCTGGGCAAGGCTCGCTATTCTTCCAGGAAAACAGCAGTTGTATGTCATCTGCATATGACACGATTTTTGCCTCTAAAGATTCTCCTAAGGTAGCCAAAGGAGTGAGGTAAATATTAAATTAAGTCAGGCTCAGGGTGGAGCCCTGAGGTACTCCTATACTTAGATTGCGGGATTTGGCCGAAAAGGGGTGGCATCATACCTCTTGTCCCCTCTCCTCCAGAAAGGATGCATGCCACTTCCAGGCCAACCCTCTAATACCTACTGAGTGTAGACGTTCCTGGGGGATATGGTGTGAGATTGTATCAAAAGCAGCCGATAGATCTAAAAGAACAAGCAGTGCCCTGTCATCCACTACCAGACTAAGTCGGCTAGAATCAACAACCTCCAGTAAAGCTGTTTCTGTACTATAATTAGGGAAATAAACAGATTGGCTAGCATGCAGTAGGCTATTCCTTTCAAGGTATGATGCTATCTGCTAGTTTACATGTTTCTAAAGCACCTTTGAGTAGGCTGGGAAGAGAGATAGGCCTGTAGTTGGTCCGGTCAGAGGGGTCCACCTCAGTTTTTGTAAGCAACGGTATGATTTTCGCTTGTTTCCATTTTATAGGTATAGTAGCTGACGAGATTGAGATATTCAATAACTGATTCATCAGGTTTAATCCTATTTTGTTAACGACCTTATCATCTATGAACAGCCCTGTGGCTTCAGAGTCTATCATGGCTTCTACCTCTTGCCATCCTGTAGCTGTCTTCAATCGCACTGGGACAAAGAAATGGTGGGGAGAACGACTACTACGGGATTGAGGAGAAGGAACAGTCACCCCACCCAAAGATTCCCCTTCAATTATCTTTGGGTTCTTCAGTTTTCCTGCACTAGTTCAGTTACTGCTACCTGTGGTTTTTTAAATGTGGCAGTATTCCTAGGTTTACTAAGACATTCCCTCACAAAATTACCTTTCTTGCCGCAATACATGCACAAGCCATTCTTTCTCCTGGTCTCTCATTCCGTTTGACTCAAGGAAGAACGTATTGCGCCTTTTTCCATTGGTTCAACGGCCGAATTTGACAAAGCACCTGGATTTCTAGTTCTGTCGAAACGAGGTGCGGGCCTTTCCATCCTCCTTCTATCCCCTTTACGTTCTCCCATTCGATAATCCAATCTCAATGTTAGATTGATCAGATCGGCACATTGGGAGGGTTGAGGGTCTATCTGAGCTAAGACGTCCTTCATATCGTCTCGTAAGCCTTGATAAAAAAGAGCAGCCCTTTTTTCTTCAGGCCACTGGGTTTCTGCCACAAGGCGCTGAAATGTGTTGATATACACCACTAACTCTTTGTTGCCTTGACGTAACTCTGGCAACTCTCTATCTGCGGAAAAGGAAGCTGCCCTCTGATCAAATACGGTTTCAAACTCTTTCCTAAAACCGTTCCAGTCGTACAATATGGGGTCGTCCCTACGAACGAAGGGCACTGCCCACTGTGCTGCATCCCCTGTTAAATAAGAAATCATGAACGCCACCCGAGCCTGGTTAGTCTGAAAGAACTTGGGCCTACAGGTGAAATGCAGCATTACTTGGGTTAAAAAGATTTGAACCTTGGAGGCGTCTCCTTGAAACCGTTCTGGGGCGGCCAGAGGTATCGGAGTGGGAATTTCTACGGTAATTGGCGCCTGCTGCTGGGTAGTGCCAAATTGCCAGGTACTAGCTTCCGTACCTCTTCCTACTGGGACGTGAAAGGGATTCTTTTGTATATTATCTACTTTGATTTGTAGCGCTGCTGTTTCTGCCCTAGAGGCTGCCACATCTTGCTGTAAAAGAGCTAAGGTGGCCAACACATCCTCTAAGGTGGCCATGATCGCAACGAACCAACCGGGAGAGGTATATTATATTGAGGCAGATTATTTTGTCATGTCCCTCGAAGGCCTCTCAGGATCGGCACGTTGCTCAAATGGGTCCACCTATTGACACCCTTAATTCCGAAAAGCTATAGTAGCACGGAAGCTTAAGGTGGTCAATCGGTGGAAAGGAAAGGATGGGAACAGCGGGGAGGGAGGCCTGAAAACACAAAAGAAAATATTCAAACAATGCTACATACACCTTTGCAACCCTTTAACTTTTATGGAAGACCCTTTCTGTCTATGATACCTGTAAATGAAAGAAACTTCCGTCTATGGTTAATCAAGGAATATCGGTGCAATCCTGTCATGAATTACCATGAACTACCAGGGACTGGTATCATTGTGGAATCCACTGAACCCCTGATGGTTAACTAAGAGCAGAAACAAAGTTTAGATTCTACACGATAATGCCCTTTGTAACGTGTTATATTCTCACAGATTAACACCCCTTCTTACCCACCATGCTCTGGTTTAGGTCGTGCTTCACAAGGGAGGAAGGTGC
The DNA here is from genome assembly GCF_964204655.1 of Triturus cristatus. Classification (NCBI taxonomy): domain Eukaryota; kingdom Metazoa; phylum Chordata; class Amphibia; order Caudata; family Salamandridae; genus Triturus; species Triturus cristatus. Next base: position 472,261,237 of record NC_140580.1, on the reverse strand, counting down.
AACTTCCATCTCTCACTGGTCCCCCCTGCTATAAGACAGACAACAAAACATACAGCATTCCCATTAAACAAATATTGGATAAAACCAAGTTCTACGATTGTAGGCGTAATACTGCTCTCTGCACACCCATACCGACAGTATGTTTGTTTGGCACCTTTGACTGATGTCCCACTCAGGCACAGTATTTACATCGAGTCCACACTTGTTTTTGTTATGCATTCCCAGCGTGTTACGTCACACATGTTTAGAAATCATTAACAAGGTTCGTTTTCATCAAGCGTGTTACGTCACACACGTAATACATCGATAATAATGTTTGTAGCTTCACACACTAAGCTTCTATATAGATTGGTATATCACCTGGTACTCTAGCTGTGATTGCAGACAATAATTAGCGTGCGCTCAATGCCATGCCGAGTCCCCTCCCTCAGCACTATTATATTCCAGAGCCACAAGTTTGTCAGCAACTTCTTGCCAAGGGGAAGGAATCGAATGTTGATGTCACCGACACCCTTTCCACGCCTCCCTGAAGATCTCCTGGGTCCGACTGCAAGCCGATGTAATCGCCAACCCGCTTCAATAATCTGCGGTGATTCCCTGTCGCAGCCGGCTTACATAGTCTGCCTGGAGTTTTCTCTTTCCGCTTCCTGTGCGTGCGTAACGTGGCGTACGGCATGCTGGGAGCTGTAGTTTGTTCTGTGGCGGACATGCTCACTGCCTCTGCGCTTCCCTCCAGCCAGACCGTAACCCGCGTAAGACGGCTTTCCAGGTTTCCCATTTCGCCTCCTTCGGCGGCGGGACATGGAAAGCGGGGGCTGGTGCCAGGTACTTGACACACGGGGTGCGTTTGCACACTGGTGAAGGGAGGGGGAGAGCCTGAGGTGACATGTGTGCAAACACGCCCTATGGGCGTTTTAAGTTGGGGGATAAAGTCCCCTTGAATCCTGAGGGTCTCTGGGGTCCAACTAGCCCACTAGGTACCTGCAGTAAGTGCCACAGAGCTACGTTGCAGAGAGGTGTAAAAAGGGGCACGGCGTAGACCACCTCTCTGCAACGTAGCTCAGTGGAGCTTACTGGAAGCACCTGGTGGGCTAGTTGGCCCCCAGGAGCCCTCATGATTGAAGGGGACTTATTTCCCCAACTGAAAACACGTCACCTCAGGCCCCGTCCCCTCCCTTAACCGCTGTGTAAACACTCCCTGTGGCCATTTTAAGTTGGGAGATTAAGGCCCCTTGAATCCTGATGGTCCCTAGGGTCCAACTAGCCCACTAGGTACCTCCAGTAAGTGCCACAGAGCTGCGTTGCAGAGAGTTGTAAAAAGGGGCGTGGCCTCTGAACACCTCTCTGCAACGCAGCTCCCTGGTGCATACTGGAGGTACCTGGTGGTCTAGCTGGTCCTCAGAGACCCTCAGTATTGAAGGGGAATTAATTACCCAACTTACAATTCGCCAGGGGGCGAGTTTGCACAGTGGTGAAGGAAGGGGGCGGGGCCTGAGGTGACATGTGTGCAAACACGCCCTGTGGCGCGTTATAAGTTGGGGAATTAATTCCTCTTCAATCCTGAGGGTCCCTGGGGGCCAACTAGCCCACCAGCTACCTCCAGTATGCGCCAGGGAGCTGCATTGCAGAGAGGTGTTCATAGGCCACGCCCCTTTTCACAACACTCTGCAACGCAGCTCTGTGGCTCTTATTGGAGGTAATCTTCTTTGGCAGGGATTCCTCTTGATCACAAAGTAGTCTTGGAAACTTTTATATCCCTGTGTTTCCACCATAGGAGGCCAGCTCCTCTCAGGCCCTTGGCGACCTTCCTTTCAGGACACAGTGCACAGCAAAGTCCTTGTCAAGCATGGGGACACAGCAAAGTCGCTTGTTCTTCCTTTGGCAGAAATAGCAACTGCAGGCCAACCTCAGACACACAGCAAGAGCAGTACTTCTCCTTCAGCTCTTCATCTTTTCTCCTCAGCAATGGTTCCTCCTTGGTTCCATTTACAGGGGTTTCAGCTCTTACATTTATGCCCCAAAAGTCTTTGTTCTCTATCTGTGAGGGGTCCTGGACACAGTCCAAACCAGTTCTGGGTGCACTCTGCCAGTGCACAACTTCTTCCTTTGTCAGTGTGGGCCAGGGTCATCAGACGCACCACAGGAGGTGGAGCCAGCATTGTGGAAGACAGGCACAGCCCTATTCAGGCCCAGGTGCTACTCCTCCCACCACTCCAAATACAGATCGGCCTATTCTGCCTAGTGCAAACTCTCCCATACTCCTCGAGCCACCCCAGCCCCTGTCACTCTCAAACCAGACAGTCAATCCACAAACAGGCAGAGGCACGCAGAAAGGTTGAACAAGAAAATAGCCACTTTCTAAAAGTGCTATTTTCAAACACAGAATTTAAAAACCATCCTCCCTAAAAGATGTGTAATTAAATTCTGAGTTCAGGGATACCAGACTTCAAGTTTCTATCTCGCTCCTATGGGAAGATATGCAGGTAAACATGTCACACAGCATTCCCCATTCTGTCCTAGGGGCAAGATAGCCTCTCAATAGTGAAAAACAAAATTGGGAGTATTTCACTATCAGGACATGTTATACACACTAGTACATGTCCTACCTTTCACATACACTGCACCCTGCCCAGGGGGGTACCTTGGACATACCATAGGGGTATCCTAGGCATAAGAAGAAGGAAGGGTAAGGCCTGGCAAGTGGGTACACTGGCCAGGTCGAAATGGCAGTTAACAAACCGCGCACAGGCACTGCAGTGGCAGGCCTGAGACATCTCTTTGGGGCTACTCATGTGGGTGGCACAATCAGTGCTGCAGGCCCACTAGTAGAATTTGAATTACCAGCCCTGGCACACTCAGTGCACTTTACTAGGGACCTACTGGTAAAACAATTAAGCCAATCATGGATAACCAAACACAAGGACAATTTACACAGAGAGCATACGCACTTTAGCACTGATCAGTAGTGGTAAAGTGCCCAGAGTCCTATAGCCAACGACCACAGGTCAGGAAAAACAAAGGAGGAAGAAGCAAAAATTTTGGGGATAACCCTGCAAAAAGGGCTATTTACAACAAACATCACTTTAACCTTTAATTTTTTTCAGTGAATATAAATATTCACAAATCAAAAAGCCACTCTTCTGATGGTAACTGAGTCCTAAATATAACTACACAGTGACGACTTCCACTGGGTCATATATATATATATATATATATATATATATATATATATATATATATATATATATATATATATCTCACGATTTCCACAGCGTCTATGCTTTCTTCGCAGCAACACAGGGACACGGACCACGGAATAGTGCCAATAATTGTTTTTTATTTAGATGCCACCATAACGCGTTTCAACTCCTGCGAGTCTTGATCACATGGTAACGGTGTTTAGCGGCAAAGACACTTTTAAACTTGCAACGTGCTCCGTGATTGGTTCGCACAAATCAATGGGCAGAGAAGAGGTATTTAACTTCATCATTTTCGCAAATTCATTAACTGGCATTGATACTACGTTTTTGCGTTTTTTTGATATTCCAACAGTTCAACAATTATTTTTCACCTTAAAGACAATTATATTTATATATCTTAGTAACTTGTTGATTAATAATTGCATAAATGCGGTTTACATTTTTGAAACATCATCAAAGGCCTACCATTTGTCAGAATACTGCATCGTGAATAATGCGTTTTTTTGATATTCCAACAGTTCAACAATTATTTTTCACTTTGAAGACAATTATATCTATATATCTTAATAGCTTTTTAATTAATAATTGCATAAATGCGGTTTTCATTTTTGAAACATCATCAAAGGCCTACCATTTGTCAGAATACTTCATCGTAAATAATGCCAATAATTCGAAATAAGAAGCCCAGTGATTACAATTGTGCAAATGGTGCTATAAAGTATTGTTCTAGTGAAAAGTAAAATGTGTCAGTGCATGTGTAGAATTAAAAATAAAAATAATAATAATAAACATAAAATACAAAATTCGAATTTTTTCTTTTGTTCTACAAATTTGTATATGTATGAAAATTATTCTTAGTTTCACTGATGTCACTATTGGAAGTATTTTCCTTTTGGGTATTGTGTCATTTATACATTGATTTTGCTCTGAACTTATCCTGAATAATATCTAGTACTGGCAGATTGGAAATATGCATGGGTGAATATGCATGTGATTCACCTATGAAACACTGGTGTGGTACTCGAACATATATCACAAATATATGGTGCAAAATTGCGTCTACATAAATATAAACATAAATATATAGATATATAAATAAGTATATAATATATAAATATATAAATACATAAATAAGCAATATATATACACCAATATTTACAATATCCAAATTTCACACATGTTAAAATTCCTCATAAAATTACATAAAATTCGATACAATACTAAAGTCATTGTACGGTTTATAGAAGTTCGTGCTGGCCCGATAGGAGGTTTATTTATATACAGGTGTAAAGGTCTTCCGTGATGTTAAGACCACCCGGGGTCTTTGTATCGAGGTTCAGTATATACTGAGTTTCTAATTTTCTTAGTTTAACCTCTCTATTACCACCCCGTCTGCTTGGTGGAATACAGTCTATTAGGAAGAATCTTAAATCCTGACTTCTTGAGTTGTGGTATTCACGGAAATGTCTGGCTACCGGATATGTGTTATCAAGATTATTGATGGCTCTAATGTGTTGGAGAATACGCTTGTGTGCTTGTAGCTTGGTGCTACCAATGTATTGTAGCCCACAGGGACATATTAGAACATAAATAACATATTCCGTCTTGCAGGTAAGTAGTTTTTTTATTTTATTTTAACCTCCTCCTTGCCGAAGGGTGTTGTGTATGTAATTTTGTTTATGCCTAACTGGCATGCCTTGCACGTTTTACATCTGTAAAAACCATAGTGTGTTTTGAGCCAGCTACACGATTCAATTATTTCTGGGCTTGTGCTTACAAGTTTGTCCCTCATAGACATTCCTCTTCTGTATGTGATGGATGCTTTAGTGGGCAAACACTCACCTAGAACTGGGTCGCTAAGAACGATTGGCCAATTGTTCATTATGATTTTCCGTAGCTCTTTATGTTGGTTATTGTAGTCTACAATAAAGCGAAATTCACATTTGTTACTGTCCTCTCTAGTGTTTACTGCTAAGGGCTTCGCTTTAGGCCTGATTAAGTCTAGGCGATCACTATTCATAGATTTTGCTATTGCCCCATCTATAGTTTTGTGGGAATATCCCCTGGCAAGGAATCTTTTCTTGGCGAGTGTTTGTTCTTGTCTGAGGACTAACCCGTCACTATTGATACATCTCAATCTAAGCATTTCCCCATAGGGAATGCTGTTAATTAAGTGTCGAGGGTGGGCACTAGAGTTATGCAGTGTTGAATTACCTGCTGTCTTTTTGCGATAAAGTTTAGTTTGAATTATGTTTTCATTAATGTAAATGGTGGTATCTAGAAAATTGACAGTCGAGTTGCTGATAGTGCCAGTAAATTCAAGATTTAAATTGTTGTTGTTAATTAATTTAAGGAATCTTTCTGCCTCACATTGTTCACCCTTCCAAATTATGAACAAATCATCTATAAATCTTAACCAGATGATAATGTTGTTTTTCATATTTTCCTTGAATTCGCTGGCCAGGACCAGCTCCTCCCACCAGCCCATGTGGAGACACGCGTAGCTGGGGGAGAAGCTGGCTCCCATCGCCACTCCTGTCAACTGCTGGTAATGCATGTTGTTGAACATAAATACATTGTTATTCAAACAAAATTCAACCATATCTGTTAACATTTTACTGTGGTTAGTTAATTCTGCCGTCCCACCACTCAAGTAATATCGGAGTGCCTGTAGTCCATCACTGTGTTTAATACTCGTGTAGAGCGATGTTACATCTAATACCATCATTAGATAGTCCTCTTGCCATTGAATGTCTTTCAATTTGTGGAGGAAATCACTTGTGTCTCTTACGTAAGATTTTAAACCGTGTACATGACTTTGCAAATAGTAGTCCACATATTGCGAGGTATGTTCCAGTAAACTTCCACGTGCCGATATTATTGGTCTGCCAGGTGGTTGAGTTCTGTTCTTGTGGATCTTTGGAATAAAATACATGGCTGCTGTTATTGGATTATCATTTTTTAGGAAGTTGTATTCATCCTTAGTTATGAGGTCTTTAGTTCTCCAATTTAATAATTTCACATTGTACTGCTGGTATATCGTTTTCAGATCTGCTCCATTGATTTTAGTGTAACATTTTCCATCATTGAGTTGTAATAATGCTTCCTTATGGTACTCTGTTTTCTTCCAGATTACAATGTTACCCCCCTTGTCTGAGTTTCGTATGACAATAGAGGGTTCATTGCTCAGTTTCGACATTAATTTATTGTAATCCGCTGTACTCTTTTTATATTTCAATTTTTCGTTGCGTACCCTGTGGTGTAGTTTTTTGATGGCCCCAATTAAATGTTCATTAAAAACATCAATAGAGTCTCTCTGACTAATTGGTACAAAAGTGGATTTGGGTTTGAAAGGTGATGGGATTTCCGCTCTTTCCCTTTCAATGTTACCGACCAGCTCTGCCATTGTGTCATTATCGGGTTGTACAATGCCCTCGCTCCATAGGTCATTGAGGGTATCCAATAGTGTATTTTCATGATTGGTTTCCGTTGCCCTGGTTGTTATTGTCTTTTCCGGATTTTCAGGATTTACTTTTTTTGTTTTTGTTTTCTCTTTTTCTTGTAGCAGAAAATGTTTTTTTAGTTTTAATTTTCTAATACTCCTGTAGATATCCATCCTCGTTCTCGAATAATTAAAGTTACTCTCCGGGCAAAAAGATAGGCCTAAACTTAGAATTTGCTCCTCCGCTTTGGTTAAATCAATGTCAGATAAGTTGATGATTGTTTGCTTGGTTTCATCATTTAAATTCACCTTCTCATCCATCGTCCCCTGCCTCTCCTTCTGGGATTTGATGGCCCGAATTCTCGCCTTGCGCCTCTGCCTTCGTTTGTAATTTCTTGATTTTCCATCGGTTGGATTCGTGGGCGCAGGGTTTGCCTTCTGTCCATACATAAAAAATTAATTTCATCACCTGGCTCCGGCACCGGTTCAGATATTCCAACCGTTTTGTCTCTTAATTCCGAGTCTGAACCGCTATCAATGGCTGAGCTTAAGTCGGATATATATATATAAATATAGATATATATATATAGATAGATATATATATTACCTACTGGCGGTCGCCAGTAGGTAGTTATAGTTAGGACCTATTTTCCATAGGAAATCCGCAACATTCTATTTCCAATAAGTCTGGCGCCGGTTGAAGAATCTTCGCGAAATTTTCCAAACTTTTGGCCAGCTCCGGTCCGCTCCTATCCTGATTGTTTTGTGGTGATTCGTCAAGCGGGGGCTGAGAAAAAAGGGGGGTCCCAAAACACGTTTTCCCCATGCAATTTCCCATAGGACCTGTTGACGCAGCTACAGCACGAACTGCTGAACGGAATTACACCAAATTTGGCAAAGAGGTAGTCCTCAGTTCAGACTCGTGCCTTTTGCATAAGTGGTGTAAATCTGTTCAGTAGTTCCTGAGAAAATTAGAGTAAAAAAGATAGATATATCTATGGCCTCGGATGATCCGCGCACCCTATGCGCACCCTAAGCACACCCTCCCCGAACCATGCACGCACCCTCCCGATCACGCGCTGAATGCTAATTGACTGTGAAGTGTCTGTCTACATTCGAAACCAGGAACTGTTGGCAGCCATTTTGTGCCTCGGTAGAAGCGAGGCTGAAGAAATAAGGGGAATAAGTGTTTAAAACATATAAAGGGGGCAGGGTAGAAATACTCTGACCCTCTAGTGTTGCTTAGGGGGTCCCAGAAGGTCCCCCTGGGGCCCCCTTTTTAAAAAAAAAAAATCGGCAAAATGCGCGCAGGGTGCGTGGATACGGCCGGAAAAAAAAACCCCTGAAGTGCTGGCTTCCGCGCTTCGTTAATAATTAGCCCCAGGGTGGGCCAAATCCCAGGGGCAAAATGTTGGTAAATTAATAGGGGGAGGGGTCTGTGTGGCCCCCTCTTGGAGCCCTCGAGGGCCCTGGGGACCGCCACCCCCCATGGCCGGCTCCTACAGTGTCCTGGGGTGCCCACACCCAGGATACTGTTGTTTGCTATGAGAGGGCAGGAGTCTCCCGCCCTCCCATAGCAAACTTCGTTAGGATTTTGAAAGAGAGAGCAGGCAAACCTGCTCTCTCTTTCCAAATCCAAACGATATTGCTTTTACACACGGGGAGCTGCAACTCAGCAGCTCCCCATGTGGAAAAGCAATGCGGGCTCCCGAAGGACGCAGGGAGCCGGCTGGGACCGTGGGGGCATTGGGGCTCCCCCCACGGTCTCCAACGTTTTTTTACAAGCCCCGGGGGATGGGGTCCCCGAGGATAATAAAAATTAGTCATAGGTGCTATTTTTTTTTTTACGGTAAAATTAGGAGTCGCGCATCCTAACTCGTTGGGTGCACGGTTTCTCTCGCGTTGGGTGCGCGGTTCCTATCGCGTTGGGTGCGCGGATCCAAAAAAAAATTGAAACAAAATTATTTAAAATATAGTTTTGAAAATATTTTAAAAGATATAAAAAAATATTTAAAAAATTAAACTTTTTTTTAAAAGAAACATTAAAAACAAATAATATTTTTTAATTTTTCAAAGAATTAATTGAAAAAATAAGTTAAAAATGGTGAAAAAAAAATATTTAAAAAAAACATAATTCAAGGAATTGACACACTGAAATAGAAAAAGTTAGAAATCCAATGAAAATCATTAAACATCATAGCTTTAGAGATAAGTTATAGATCGGAATTTAAAAAACCTTTGACATTCATGCACGTTATAGTTAGGAATTGGCATTTAAAAAACCTTAGAAATTCACTGAAAAAAACATAGGTTTCAGGGGCATTATAGTTAGCTGGACATTTTCCTCATACAAAACCCTAGAAATTCCCCCGTTATAATTAGTTCAGCTAACTATAACTCGTGCCCCCGCAATGCACTGCTGATGACGTCACATATTACATCACTCATGACATGGTCAGTGACATCACTCATGACATCACTGATGACATCATCCATGTGATAAATTAGTGCATATTCTCACACCCTAATATAATCTTTGATACACCGACTCAAAATTTCAGATGGCCATTTTGAAAATCATAGATACTCCAATACCAATAACTACATACCCACTCATTGACTCTTAGGTCTACATACACTTCCACTCACTCACCTGTACAGTCACTCATACTTACAGTCACTCAGTACAGGACTATCATATGCATTTATGCACCTATATAGACACTCACACACCGTCAATCATCCATAGAGGTACTGACACACCTAGTCAGTCATGCAAATAATTAATCACAGTCCAATTTACTCACCTATACAGTTATACACACACAAGTTCACTTACTTAAAATACTACCACATTCTTACGCTCTTATACAATTACTGATACAAGCACACGCTCATACATACAGTCACTCTCACAATCACACACTCTCACATATAGCCAGCTATATACTCTTACACACATATATACTGACTTTCACATATGTAGTTACTGTCACATGTACCACTGAGATATACATTCAATCACTAACACAACCATACACACACTCACCCACCCATGCAGTCATCACAGATGCACTCTTAAAACCATGCACCCATAGAATCACCCACCCACACATCTATGCACAGAGTCATACACACCCTACCCACACAAACACTCAGGCACCCATACAGATACTCAGACAACCAATCTATAACCCATATAGACACTCATATAGCTATTCACAAAACCATGCAGCCACTTATACACCAAGTTTAGTCACTAGTCTGCAGTAAGATACGTTTAATGACTCACTTATAGAGTCAGTCACGCACCTACAAAATCATCCATTCACACACTTATACGCCCACTCATTCTTCCATAGGCCTTTCCCTATATATATTAAACATATTTAAAATTTACAGAAACACAGACTCACTGGAAGATGTCATCAGTGATGTCATCAGTGATGTCATGAGTGATGTCATTTGAGATGTCATCAGTGATGTCATCAGTGATGTCACTGACCATGTCATGAGTGATGTATTATGTGATGTCATCAGCAGTGCATTGAGGGGGCGCGAGTTATAGTTAGCTGAACTAACTATAACGGGGGAATTTCTAGGGTTTTGTACGAGGGAAATGTCCAGCTAACTATAACGCCCCTGAAACCTATGGTTTTTTCAGTAATTATATATATATATTCACCTAAAAAACCATAGGTTTCACACATGTTATAGTTAGCTGGACATTTCCATCGTAAAAAAACAATGAAATTCCCCCGTTATAGTTAGTGCAGGCAACTATAACTCACGCGACCGCAATCCTCTGCTGATGACGTCAGATATTACATCACTGTATTTAGACACCTATTTACCCATGTCTTCTTCCATTAATCTTTAGCTATACATATATTACAAATATTTATTTTTCAGAAAGACACATATGTAATCAGTGATGTAATATCTGACGTCATCAGCAGAGGATTGTGGTCGCGTGAGTTATAGTTGCCTGCACTAACTATAACGGGGGAATTTCATTCGTTTTTTACGAGGGAAATGTCCAGCTAACTATAACATGTGTGAAACCTATGGTTTTTTAAGTGAATTTGCAAGGTTTTTTAAATGCTAATTCCTAACTATAACGTGTGTGAAACCTATGTTTTTTTAAGTGAATTTGTACGGTTTTTTAAATGCTAAGTTATGTATTTATTAATATTTTTTTTTTCAGGTTTTTCACCGTGCGCGCACCGTGCGCGCACCGTGCGCGCTCTGTGGGCGCTCGGTGCGCTGCGCGCACCGAGCACCCACGATGCGTTGTGCATGCCGTGCGCGCACGGTGCGCGCACCCCGTGCTTTTAGGAAAATAAAATAAATGTTTTTTTCACCCTTGGGAGTCCTTCAGTGACACCCTGACAAAGGCTAGGGGGTCAGGAACTGTCCACCCTGCCCCGTTTTCACGTTCTCCACCTTTGTTTTTCACTGCCTCAGACTGCGAGAGACAAAATAGCGGCCGACACTTCCTGATTTCGACCGATTCGAATGTTTACTGACATCTAACAACCAATCAGAATTGCGCTCGCGCACGGTGCGCGTCTATAGATATGTATGTACTTTTAACTGCAATTTTCTCAGGAACTAATGAACAGATTGACTCCAGATATGCAAAAGGCACATCCCTGACCTGAGGACTACCTCTTTGCCAAATTTAAAGTAATTCTGTTCAGCCGTTTGGGCTGTTCCTTGGACTAAAGGTCCCTATGGAAAATTGCATGGGAAAAACGTGTTTTGTGACCCCCCTTTTTTCTCAGCCCCCGCTTGACTAATACCCCCGAGACTTTCAGGGTAGGAGCGGAGCGCCCCACCTATTTTGAAAATTTCGCGAGGATTCATCAATCGGCGCCAAAGTTATTCCAAATAGAATGTTGCGAATTTCCTATGGAAACACGGTCCTAACTATAACTATCTACTGGCGACCGCCAGTAGATAATATATATATATATATATATATATATATATATATATATATATATATAAACCTTATTGTGTCGCCGCTGAGTAGATATAATTTGTACTATTTTTCCATAGGAAAATAATTTTTGTTCTCCTAATAACTAAGCCTGGGCGGTGAACTACGCTCCGCTTGTGGAGCTTGCGAAGTTTAGGTAACTTTGCGATTCGCGTAGAGCGAGAAGTTGCAGATTACTATGCAATCTACCGCGTAGCGTAGTTGTTTTGTTTTCTCGCGCGCTCAATATTCATTCTCGCTCACGCGGTAAGGTCTTACCGTGATTCTGCATTCGCCAACTCGCTTTTCTGTCCGTTCGCGTGCGCCACAAGATTTGTAATATGGCCGCCCGATCCCGCGAGAGTGTGCGAACGTGAACACGTCATTCAGATGCGCGAGCTGACTTCCGGCGGCTGTCTTGGTAAGATCGCAATCCCGAACATGCAAAAACTACAATCTGGCGACGAATATCTCTCGAGCATCATAAAACCTTCTCGAAAATGATCATTTTGCTCAGAAAAACTCCTCAGATTGTGATTTGGCTGTAGTCTTTTGTGCAAGGAGTTTAAACTCTTTTTTTCAAGAGGAAGGAAGTGCCCCTGAGTCTCCAACTTCCTGTTCCTGTCCAGCAGGCTCCTCCCAGTTCTTTGTCCATGTGCTGTTCACTTTCATTTGGATTTGGAGCTGGAAGGATCACTTTTTGTGTCTGTCTGCTGCATCATATCATTGGATTGGATTTATTTGAGGACTTTTTGATTTGAGATTTAATTTTACAAGTAAGTTGGAGAATTGGTGTACATGTTTGTTTCATTGGGGCTTGTTTGTACCTACATTTTTCGGAGATTTTCATTGTTTTTAAAGATTATTGTTGTGGGTGGCCTGTACTTTCAATAGGGGCCTAGTTGTTTTTCTTTGCAATTTCAGCCAGTAGGGTACCCATGGGTCCATGTTTCTGTGGTATCTGTTGAATTTAAACATCATGTAGGGCATGGATGGCATAGGATTGAAATGCTAAATGTGGATGTGGTGTATTTCACTGTTTGTGTGTGTGTGTGTGTGTTAAATACCTTTGTTGGATTTGTGTGTGTGCTTGATGTGTAACTTCTTTCCAATCCTTTAGTAGCCCTGTTGATTTTAATTTTTGTATTAAAGCTGTGTTGTTTAGCAGGCCTCCTTTGTCCGGTCATATATAAGCCTGCTTCAGTTCATTGTTTTCCATGGCCTGTTGTGACTGTGAGTGCCCATGTGGCTTGTGGCAATTGTGTGGTGGTAGTTTAGTAGTGTGTGCTTCTTTTTCCATAAAGGACTGCATGTCTTTTCTTTGTTCCCCTTGGCTTATGCTTGTTGTTGTTGTGTCCTGGCCATGTGTGTCGGCCATTTTGTGAAGACAGGCAGTGTGCTTTTTGCATAGGCTTACATTGTCTGTCTTCCATTCCTTGTTGTTGTGGGTGGGTAGCGGCCATTTTGTGGAGCCATCCAAGCAGTGTGCTTGCTTTTGCCATTCTGTTCCAAGCTTGTGGCCTAGTCTGCCAGTAGGTCCAGAGGTAGTCATCATCAAATCATGGGTGCATAAAAACAGTTTGTGTTGTCTGTTGAATTTTAACACCATGGATGATTTAGGATTGAATTGCAAAAGGTGGATTTTGTGGTGGAATTGCAGTTTTTGGGTGTGTGTTAAATAAATAGGGCTTTTCAGCCAGTATGTAACCCTAGGAATTCAGCTTGCGTACTTTTGGCAACTCTGCATAGCGCGACAACGCGGACTTACAGTTTTGGCATTTTTGCGCTCTCAATATGCGTGTTTGCGCACGCAATAACGACTATTTGTACCTTTTGCGATGCCGAACACGCAGAATTTGCAATCTGGCAAACAATATCTCACAAAGCAATATAAAACCTTCTCGAAAACGCAGATTTTGTGCATTTTGCTAAAAAAACTCCTCAGGTTGTCATTTTGCTGTAGTTTTGGAGCACGGAGTCACTTTAATTTTTTCCATAAAATTTTTAGAAGAGGAAGTAAGTTCCACAGAGACTCCAACTTCCTGTTCCTTTCCTTTGTATTCACTTTTTAGGTCTCGCCTGACCCAGCGCATGCGCTGGTCTGGCGAGGCTTATTGAGATGGCTCCAAAAAGTGCTACCAGGCCAGCCTAGAGCCACAGTGCATGTGCGCGGGCGTGCGCGCCGCACTTTACCGCGCTTTACCGCGATTACTTTCACTTTCGCGAAGATGTTTGATCGCGATCACTTTCACTTTCGCCGCTTGGCATAGCCAATAGGTCTCGCTTTTGGGACCTTATAAGTATTTAGTTATGCAACTGTTGCATGGCTAAACACTTATAAGGTCCCAAAGGCGAGACCTATTGGCCATGCCAATGCTTTTTTTTTTTCTTTTCAGTTATTTCCTGCCCTTCCAGCGTTCACTTGAGCACGAAGATTATTTGGATTTCGTAATTTTGAAAGCGCGTTTTTTGCTTTTATATTATGTTCATTTCAACGGTATATTGTAAACTCTTAAAGCTGCATATTATCAACCGAATGTTTAATATTTGTTACGAATGGTTATTTTTTTTAATTGTGTACAAAATAAATTGCCCTGCACGGACATAAACCCAGAAACTAAGCACCTTTGTTAAAATATGCAATTTCTAGTTAACGATTCCCTTTCAGTGTTTCGGTAGATTTGCCTTTTTTGCCTTAAATCCGGTGAAGAACGTTTCCATGTTAATCTTTTTGTTTGAATGTGCTCTCGGATTTGTGTGGTATTTGCGCCACATCATTCTTTACATTGTGATTCCAGGCTGTGGATACTATTGTATAAATATTCAGAATTCGTCAGGTGCTCTGCAACTCACCTCCCGTCCAGTATGATGTTACACAAGCTTTGTAGACTGACCTATTTCAGAGACGCATTTTTCAAATTGGATATTTAAGACAAAACACGCTCCAAGATAAAGGGAGACATATTCCAGAAATAAAGGAGAAGTTTAAATTGATACGGCAAAAGTTGTTTTTTTTAAAGCAAAAAACAAAGAAAATGGAGAAGGGTAAGGGCGCGTCAGCATGCTAGTCCTCTTTGCCTCGTTTCCTTCTTTCACGTGGACGTTGCAGTTAAACACCAGAACTGCGAGAACCATATTCTGAACAGCTGCTAGGCAACGTCGGCAAGGAAGATCGACAATTAACGGCCAAGAGACCTCCCAGGCACAAACCTTATTGAGGCTTAGAGCTTTACAAAAATATAAGCCTGTTAGCCTAAACGGACTTAAAGAGAATTCTGTATAGAAAAGTTTAAATCTCAGTTTATCAACACATACATTTTACACTTCTGTATTTTAAATACGTTTGCATCAATTTAACATACGATAGAATGTAGAAATTCAAAAAAGCATATTTTGTACAATTACACAAGCAGACACATTTTTAATTTTTGAGACTGATGGACAGAAAACAGCTCAGTGTCAACAATCATTGGCAAAGCCTAAAGATCTGATGTTGTTTTCTAGCCTTTAGGCTATGCAATCGTTGTTTTGTCTCGTGGTATTTATAAAACTTTTTTGTTGGGAGAGCTGCTGCGCACTCGCCAATATAAAAACAAAGTTGGCTAAAAGCAACAAAAATAATAGTTTCTAAAAGCACCCATCACTACAGTAGTCCAGGCACTGAACGTAACTACTTTGTGTGTGTGGATGTGCTCTTTGTGAAACAGAAGAATCCCTTCACTCACAAGCCAGTGGCTGAAATGGGTTGATCCATTAGTCCATGCTGTATGCTACTGTGGGCAGAAGTTCGTGAATGACATAATAGCAGACTAATGGCCAAAAAGAGTTGTCTGAAAGGCCCAAAATAAGTAGGCATATATAATGCATAATATTTTTGTAAAATCAAAAAGGTCTTGGCTAACATCAAACCTAAAAATGGTTTCTGTTCGACTCACAGGTATTGACTCCAGTGAAACACACTCAGCCTTGTGCCTTAAATATTTCAGTGCCTTTATAATACAATAACATACTTGTGTCTGATAAACTTGTGATATTTGGGCACAGAGTACATTCAGGAGATTTTCTTGAAAATGTTTAGGCCTAGACGCTTAGACTTCATTTAAGGTGATTTTATATTTGATACAGTTGGATTCAAGCAGCCATTGTAGTGCCCAGAGAGTATGGCTGTAGTGTTTGTGTGCAATGCCACACAGACTTCAGCATTCTTGACAAGTTATAGACTCTGTTTGAGGCAGCATGGTTAATGAAATTATGTGTCGTATTTTCCATTGACTTCTGATACGACCACAAATTAAATCCTCAAAATAACTGGTACCATAGATCAGAAAGGCAGACCGTGTCCTCCTCCCTTAGAAACAGGCAGTAGCATGGATTTTGTTGATTTTGAGGTCATGTGAGATTTACATATGCCATCAGAGACCATGATGTTTCTTAGATTTTGACCCAAAGTCGTCATGTGAACAAACATTTAACAGTTGAGTAACTTTTGATGGTGAGGTCCATTGATTCTAATGTCCTGTATGTCAATCAGGGCGGAACTTGCTACTGGGAGTTTCTGAGTTAAAGCGTGCTTAAAGCGTACTTTAAAAACATTTGTTTTTACATTGTTTATTTAGAAGGGCTGCACGTAGGAACATGGCTGGAAGGTCCCTAGTAACAAAGCTGGTCCCCACCCTGCCAGCCCACAGAAAAGCCTGATAGCGAGTCCGACCCTGATCACAATTCCCTTAAGAGAGCTTTGCTGGTGTTTTGATACCATAATGTTTTGGGCAGCAATCCTAATAATTTAAAATGACTTTCTCATAGGCAATAGACATACATGAACTTGTGGCTGTCAAAGCTATCTTTCACTTGTTCCATGTATTTATTTGCTGAATAGTATTTTTTCTGTTTTGTGCTAAGAGGGATGTTTTGTAGTAGTCTTTAAGTCTCACCTACTTGTTGCGAAAAACATATTGTGAACTTAAGATGGGCCGATTGGCCGCCCATTGCTTACCATTGGCTGGCTATATTGTCACTTTATTGTTGCTTGTTTCTTATTGAATGGCTTGCTTTCCTCTACTTGTGTTTGTCCCTCCCCTGGAGAAAAGTCTCTGTTTTTGATAGGCTTGCTAGTATCCTTTCACTACTTACATTTAGGGAACAGCTTTTTTTCATTCTGAACTCCATGAGAATGCATGTGTTTTCTAGCTTTCCCCCTTGTGTACTGCTTTCCTCCTAAAATGATCCTTTCCCCACCCTGTGTTGATCCCCACCCCTTCCAGCTTGTCTGTAAAAGCAGAGCAACATATATTTTTGCCGGGGTGTGGCTGAAGAACAAACGTTTTGTGTTCCTGCGCACACTGTATGAAAGCGCAAGCTTTGGCACATAAAAGCCTTTATGACCACAGGGGGAAGTGCCACATGCTGGGCTCACTCAGCTGGCCTTTGAAGAAGAAGGTGTACTTAGAAAGACATTTTTCCTAAAGGTCCATAAACATGCTCCTTGGGCTACTGCTGAGGACCAAACGGCTGAATACTATACAGAGTAAATTAGGCCTTGATAAGTGTTTCCCATTACATTCTGACACTTCAGTATTCTTTTTAGGTCTCGCCTGACCCAGCGCATGCGCTGGTCTGGCGAGACTTTTTGAGAGGGCTCCAAAAACTGCTACCTGGCCAGCCTAGAGCTACAGTGCATTTGGTGGGCGTGCGCGCCGCGCTTGACTGCGATAATTTTCACTTTCGCGGCCGCTTTGATCGCGATCACCTTCGCGGCCGCTTGGCATAGCCAATAGATCTCACTTTTGGGACCTTATAAGTATTTAGTTATGCAACTGTTGCATGTGTAAACACTTATAAGTTCCCAAAGGCGAGACCTATTGGCTATGCCAATGCATGTTTGTTATTATTGTGGTGGGTGGCCTGAGCATGTGGGTGGCCTGCATTTTCTGTCTTGTATTCCTGACCTTTTCTCGTTTTTGTGAGTGGCCTGGCCATGTGGTGGCGGCCATTTTGTGGGACCAACCACTGTGCTTTTTCCATAGGCCTCCAAGCTTGTGGCCTAGTCTGCCAGTAGGCCCTGGGGTACTACTCATCAATCATCACGGGTGGAAGTTAAACAACTGTTTTGGTGTTGTGCATTTAATTTCAACACCATGTATGGCATGGATGGCTTTGGATTGAATTGCAAAAGGTGGATTTTGTGGTGGAATTGCAGTTTTTGGGTGTGTGTTAAATAAATAGGGCTTTTCAGCCAGTAGGTAACCCTAGGAATTCTGCTCGCGTACTTTTGGCAACTCTGCACAGTGCGACAATGCGGACTTACAGTTTTTGTCATTTTCGCGCTCTCTATATGCGTGTTCGCGCACGTGATAACGACTTTTTGTACAATTTGCGATCTGGCAAACAATATCTCGCGAGCAACATAAAACCTTCTCGAAAACGCTGATTTTCTGCATTTTGCTAAAAAAACTCCTCAGGTTGTCATTTTGCTGTAGTTTTGGAGCACGGATTCACTTTTATTTTTTCAAAAAACATCATGTATGGCTTTGGATTGAATTGCAAAATGTGGGCTTTACTTTTTTTTCTGGGGTATACTATATTTCACTTTTTGGGTGTTGTAAATAAATGCCTTTTTATGTGTATATGTTCGTTGTTGTTGCTCCCTGATGCTGCATCCATCCCATGTGATGCACAAATTTTTATTTAGGGCAAACAGGCTACACTACATTTATGTTTTTATTCTTTGCTATTCTTATTCTTCCTGAGTGTACACAGTACAGTAGTACACCAGGAGCCCTGGCCTTGTTGTCAGTCTCATAAATGGCTACACTGTTGTTGTTCACTGACTTAATGAAATTTAATAATTGTGACCACCCACCACACACTAAGAAGTTATATATTATATTAGTTTGATTATATTATCTTTTGACTGATGTTCTTCTGGCTTCTTTGCTTTTAGGTGCACAAAAGACGGAGGGGGCATGTCATCATCGCCCGTTGTGGTGCCAGACCGACGTCCTGCTGCTGTACACGAGGTGACGTGTGAGTGACCTGACCAGCCATCTCTGCAACTTATGCAACTGAGTGCTGTTGACATCTGAAGAAGATGCCCCCAAAGAAAGCAGGTAGCAGGTCCTCCGGTACCAAGAATGTTGCCATGGAGAAGAAGGAACAGAAGAAGAAGGAAGTGTCACTTAAGTCTGATGTGTCGCCCAAAACTTTTTTTGGCACACCAAAAATGACGTCTGCAGCAGCGGTGTCCGGGGGCCAAGCTGGGGACAGCACCTCTGCATCAGTGGGCCCAAACCACCAACCCAGGCCAAAGCAGATGAGTGTGGAAGAGGCAGCCAGCCTAATGGTGGAAAGCAGTGATGCTGAGCCTGAACTAAACTTATTGCTATCTCAAAGTAGTACACAATCAACGCAGGAGGGAACACAGCAGATAAGTGGTCAACAACAACAGCCGCAACCACCGCCCGCAATAGTAGCTGTTGTTCCTCCCGAAGTAGGGGCAGTTCAGGAAATTGCGCCTCATGCAGAGGAAGAAGAGGAAGCCACTCCTTCAGAAGTTCCATTGTCTTCCAAATCCCCAGCAAGGAAAAGGAGGGTTAGTACATCAAGTTCTTCGCCAAGCCCCCCTTCTGATGATCTAGATGCCACTTGGAAGCCACAAACTGAGTCTGAGAGGCATGGGAAAAGGAAGGTTCCAGAAAGCCTTACACTTATGGAGGTTAATGTAGAAGAACAGGATGATGATGATGAGCCAGTCATCACGAACATCACTCCCGGCCCAGAGGAGATGGAGACCAACATTTTTACCCTATCCAAAATGGCTGCGAGGGATGTAGCACGCATACCTCCAACACAGGTAACACCAACACGACCTCCAGCTTCCATATTTACATTAGCAAAGGGCCGGCAGCGTCCTACATCCAGTACAAGCACCACCTCAGCAGAAGTAGGTAGTGCTGCACAGAGTCAAATTCAACGCACACCCTCCAGTTCATCTGGCATTGGAAGTGGCACCTCCAGCAGGAGACTTCGTTACGGTTAGCGAAATGGAGGAGAACATTGCTATATGCTCCATTTGTCATACCTCTGTTAGTCGTGGTAAGCTTGGTCTAAACTATGGTACCGGAGGCCAAATTACCCATCTAAAAAACATCACGCAATCCAGTGGGAGGAGCACCTTCGTCAGATAAAAACTGGAACCATTGCTGTTTATTTATTTATTTACTCATTTGTATTGCGCAACGAATCATCCCCAGGGGGATCTCTCGGCGCATGAGAGAGGAGCAGCAAGAAGTGGCAGATACATTTAAAAAAACAGGTCTTAAGCAGCTTTTTAAAACAGCAGAAATTGGTACTGGCACGGATCTCATCTGGAAAAGAATTATACTGAGTGGGAGCCAAATACGAAAAAGCCCGGCCACCCATCCTAGCCTTCCTGACTCTGCGGCACAGAGCAAATTTTGGCTGCTGGATCTCAGCAGTCGTGTAGGATGATACCATTCGAGCTTCTTCGTCAGGTAGGCTGGGCCCAACCCATAAAGGGACTTATAAACTAGACACAGCAGTTTAAAGGTAGACCTCTTTTTGATGGGAAGCCAATGTAGTTGGTGCAGGAGGGGTAGCGAGGGGGTCCGAGCCGGCTTGTTAAGAACAAGACCGGCCGCCGTATTTTGGACCACCTGTAATTTGGCGGCCAAATCCTCCCTCATCCCAACCAACAGTGAATTACCATAGTCCAGTCGACTAATCAGAAGTGACTGGATAAGGGTCTGTCTAGCCATAAACGGAATCCATGGAAAAATCCTTCTGAGCATTCGCATGGTTCCAAAGCAGACACCTGCCACTGATTTTACCTGCTCATCCATTGCTAGGTTATTGTCAATTTTTTTGCCATATAGGACGATCTCGGTCTTTGAAGAGTTGTGCTGTGGAAAGTTCTTTCATGGTGGAACAGGAAGAAGAAGAAGAGGGAGACATTCTCTGTGGTAGTGGTAAACAAAGTAGCCCTGTCCCCCGCACTGAAGTGGTAACGCCCACATCCTCAGCAACATCTCAGTGGCACAAGAGTAAGAGTCAGCCTGAGACACCAAGGAGTACTGCTTTTAAAAAAAAGTGCGACGTTGAGCACAGGAAGGAATACCACACAGCCTACCATTCTTAGCATGTTTACTAGGCCGGAGGGGCAGTACGAACGCAACCACCCAATAGCACATTTGTACAATGCGAAGCTGGCTAAAATGTTAGCACTGGACCTTCTCCTTTTTTCTTTTGTTGAAGGGGTGGGTTTTCTGGAATTTGTGACAACCATCTGCCCAAAATGGAAGGTTCCCAGCCGCTACTATTTAGCCAGAGTTGCTGTTCCAGCACTACATCACGACGTGCTGGAATTGCTTGGAAAAGCCTGAAAACAGAGTGCTGTTCAGAGTATCCACATTACAACAGACATGTGGACCAGTTGCCAAGCCACTGATTACATGTGCATCACTGCACATTGGGTCTCTTTTTCGGGTGTTAGAGATAAGATATCTGAAGGTGTTGTTGACACTGCTGAGATTTTTAAAGACACTCGCAAACATGCAACTGTAGCCATGTTTGCTATGGAGAAATCTCATACTGCTGCAAACATTTTGGATGAGTTTAACAGCAAGGTGTTTAAGTGGCTGCGACCAAGAGGGCTTAACATTGGTTTTGTTGCCACGGACAATGGCAGTAATGTAGTTAAGGCCATGAAAGATGGTGGCTATTTCAGGGTCCCGTGTTTGGCACACTGCATTAACATTGTTGTTCAAGACTTTCTGGAAAATGAAAGCAAAGTCAGCAACTTACTGACCACCTGCAGAAGAATATGCACACATTTCAACCATTCTTTTAAAGCCCGGAAGCAGCTGAGGGCCATTCAACGTGAGCATAAAATGCCAGTCAAAGCACTCATCCAGGAGGTGCCAACACGTTGGAACTCAACTTATTACATGCTTGAGCGTCTGTTTGCGCAGAACATACCACTCAATGCTTATGTCATGAAAAGGTCAGGAGATCCTACTGTGAAAGGCATGACCGATGAGATGGCCCAATGGGACCTTGTTAAATGCCTGACAGAGATGCTACTTCCTTTTGAGCTCTTCTCACGTGAAGTCAGCAGGGAAGACTGTACTAGGGGCCAAGCTATCCCATTGTTATACATGCTAGAGCAAGAGCTGAAGGAGGTGTCAGAAATGTACGCAGGTGTGGATGACAAAGTAGACGCATATTATTTGGGGGGCACCTTAGCCGTTCGCTTATCTGACAATACAAGGATTCAAAATAACATTGTGTCACATCGACATTACATTACTGCCTCAAATTTATATTATAAACTTAATCAGTCACTACAGACTGAGTTGGTGTTGGAGAACACGTACCACACTGTCATGATGCAGACCATACTATCTTTGCACACAGTCAGTCAGTTGGATTGGAGATAATTGATGGAATAACTGCGTTTCATGGACTGCCTTAAAAGGTAAACAGTTTCAACAAGAACCACAGCAGACCTAGGCTACATGTCCGTGTAGTGGTGTGGACTGGAGTAGAGTGTAGTGGTATGAGGGACAGTGGCGCATTGATTTAGTCACTTCATTTGGAAAATGCTAGGTTGCTGCAGTGCATATGCCTTTTGTCTGGCTCTGTCAAAACTTAAGGTAAATGGGGGTAGGGTGCCTGGCCTGTGCCGTGGTTGGTCTGTTCTGTGCTGGCTCCTGTCCCGTTGTTGTTGTAGCTGAATGCTGTAGAGTAGACACTGTGTATCCAAGCCGCCTCAGTCTGAAAGTGTTCTCTCAAGAGTCTTGTCTTCTCATCTTGCACTCCACTGTAATTGAGTTTATTTTTTTTAATTCAGGGTTTTTTCAATACCCCTTTTATTTTTCCATCTACACTTACAGGCCGGCCTTTAACCTGTGCTATAGTGGGAGAAACAACTCACACTTACCTTACCAATCCGCATCAGGCAGGCAGTGGTACCCAAGATTGATGTGCGGAGTGTCCATGGAAGGGAGGATCAAGATGAATGACGAGAATGATGCAACTCCACATTTGGACCAGGATAATACAGTAACTTTAGTATCATTCATCATTCGTCTTTAAATTTATTTGATTCCTTTTTTCTCTTCAATCATTACGACTGTGTGTTGTGGTTTGTTTGGTAAGTGATCCCTACAACTATTTTTTCATTTCCTTTGCTAGCTTGAAAACTAAAAGTAAGCCCGGTACAGCATGTAATTTGGTTCGCTCTGAGGGCAGACAGGCAAGGCAAATTTCATATTAATAATTTCTGCCCTGTACAGTCTAATTGTGTGGTAGTAGTTAGTAAGTACAACTCATTAACCATCAAGTTCTCTTCATCATCATGCATGCATTTCCTTTTTCTCACTTTACAGATTTCTTTGATAATTGTTCATGGTCGTATTCCAAGATTGCGTTTTACTTTTGTTGTGTCCATGCATACTGTCTGTTTTTCTCTGTCAAACCTTTCCCCAAACCCCCCTTCCCATCCATTCATCAATCCCTAACCCTCTTCCCCCGGGCTGTGTGATTTATATTGAGGTGTGATGTGACTACATTAAATGTACACCAACAATTGATCACACGCTTGCTGGGGCAGATGCGGTGAAAGCAACACTAATTGAATTTCAACTAAGGCAGGGCAAGGATCTTCTTCTGCTTGCCCGCCCATGCTGTACTTTACTTTGTTCTACTACTCCTCCCACAGTCTCTCTCAGTCAAGTGACTTTCTCTTTCTTTTTTCAAATGCTATTGCCAGTATCTACTACTACCACCACCACAATAATGGCATCTTCTCCATTCATTTGGAAAACCAACCATGCAGCCATCACTGTGCCGAACTCCTGCATCATCAATCACAGGTAAGATACGTTTGGTGGGAGGTATAATGGACTAGGAGGAGAGACTGACAGTACTAGTATGACAAATAAAATAACTCAGTGAGGGGTACCGCATCTATCTGTTTGTGTGTTACAAAATTGGCAGATCTTTTAAATCAAACACTGGCTGCGGGCATGCAGCAGCAAGGAAACAAAGTAACAAACCATGTGACGTAAACTGAATTCGTAAAACAGTAACCCACCACAAAACATTAACATCGTATGTTTAAGTAAATAATATATAATTTAATATACCCTAACAAAAATAAACTATCCCACTCTGACCTGACCCACCCCCCTCCCTAACCCCAACCAATGTCCAAAAGTCAAAGTCCAAAATGTCCTTAAAAAAGTGAAACCCCAACGCCCAAAACCCACCCACCAACAAAAGGAATTAAAAAAGGAGCAAACTGACAAGGTCCTAAAGTCGGCGGGCTTTCAGGTGTTTGTCCACCAGTATTTTGACACGCTCCTCTAGGTGCTCCTCCAAGCGGGCCATCCGGCGGAGCATCTGGCGGCGAAATGCCCTGCAGTTACATACAGGGTGGGGGGCAGCAGTGCTAGATATAGAGGCACGGCGGCGGGCGGCTGCTGGACCACGGCGCCGTAATACTGGAGGCAGGGCCTGACTGGGAACTGGGGCATTGGAGGAGGCTGCAGCTGCAGCCGCCTCCTTCTCCTCCTCCACCTGAGCCACCAGCCGCCGATATTCCTCGCAAATGGCCTCAAGTTTACGGCTCCGGGCCCTGGCTGCCAAGTCCTTCCTCGTAGGTTTTGGTTGGGAAGGAGTATCTATATCAAGAAAGAAAAAGAACATGTTGTAACCAATAACTGAAACACAAAATTTATTCAACACATAGTGGCACAGTATCACTAGCAAGCACAGTACATAACATTTGTGATTTTGTGGTAAGTATCTATATTCCTACTTCCTCCGACTCTAACATTTGTGGGAGTTTACGACATTATACTAGCACTATGTACTCCAGTACATACCAGTCGTCTTGTTCTTATCTCTAGTTTACCGAAATTACATAACCTTGTTATATATCCATCCACCACTATTTCACAGGAGGACAATGGAAGGACTAGAGTCTCTCTAACAATAGCATTACCTAACTTCAGTTCTCTAAAATAAACTCTTACATTAATCAGCCCAAGCTAGCGCAAAGTTGCAAACAAGTAAGAGTAGCACCGAGCAACGCGTTAGCACGCAGCAGTAATCTTGTTAATTATTCGTCAAAAATTGTATTTATACACAATAAGTTACTCACCAAGCCCAATGACCTCGACACCTAGCAGGTCCAACAGGTCCTGCTCCCGGTCCAGGATGTCAGACCACCGGTGGGCCAGCTGATTATGGGTGCGAGGGACCCCTGAGCACCGGAACACTGCCCGGCGCACCTTCGCCCACCGACGGTGACGCTCCTGGGTAGCGTACCCGGAGCCGGGCCTGACGCCTGCTGCCAAGGTCAAGGGGAGGTGGCGCTGGATGAAAAAAACGAGGGCGGCCACCTCCGCCTCACCAAAAAGTTGCCGGGCCTGCATCCCTGGCACAGGGCCCTTGTCCTTTGATGAGCTAGACGACGTTCGCTTGGCCATGGTTCTGGGGTGGGTGGGAGGCGGAAAAGAAAAGTTAGAAGGGAAAAAAAAGTTAGGGGGAAGAAGTAAGAAAGAAGTAATAAAAGTTTAAAAAAACACAGTAAAAGTTGAAATAAAATGCAAAATATAAACTTAGGGAAAGAGAGAGATAGATGATAACTAAAAAAAGTCAGATTTTTTTTTTTAAATACTAAGGATTACAAAGATTAAGGGAGGATAGAAAAGTAGGCCCAGAACCATAGCATAGAGTGAAAAACAAGATGGCCACGCCCATTCGCGACCGCGTGGGTAAGTTCGCGTGATATTTCTCGCGAACATGCAATAATCGTCGAGAACAAGTAAAACGCGCTCACGTACACGACATGCACATCGCGAACACGCTATACGCGACCCGGAACAGGAAATAAGGCATCGCGAGCGGGCGGGACAATTGAAAAACAAGATGGCCGCGCCCATTGGCGACCGCATGGGTAAGATGGCGAGATATTATCCCCCGAGCATGCAAACAGCTCCCCGAACACGCACACCACGCTCCCGAACAAGAAAAAGGCCGCCCGAACGGGCGCCCCAAGTAAATACGCACGCTCGCGAAACTACACGTAGCTCGCGTAGTGCAAGAACATTTTCGTGTAGCTTCGCGTAGCGCAACTACGCGAACTACGCCCAGGGTTACTAATAACCTAGGCTCCATTTGAAAAATCTTCACAAAACCTTCCACAAAAATGTCACATCTACCTCAGCTCCTTCCTGGAAAGTTTCAGAGTAATCTGTCAAGAGGGGCCAAGAAAAACAGAGGTCCCAAAACATTGTTTCCCTATTCATTCTTCCATACTGCAAAAACTGCTGACCAGAATTACACCAAATTTGGAGGAAAGCTAGATCTTGGTCCAGAAATCATGATTTTTGTGATTTGGTGTATGTCCGGTCAGTAGTTTTTGAGCAATTAAGGCTAAAAAACGTTGTACTCGTAATGCTGCAGCGTTTCCGCGGAGCCAAAAGATCCCCAGAGGATCTTTGCCACCACATAAACAAAGATGTGGTGAAAGCCATCTTAGGACTCAGGACTCAGTCGTGCATCCTCTAATAATGGTTGGGATACCCTGCCCCTCCCAATTCCTGGTTTGGGGTCCCAGAAGGACCTGTCCTTGGGGCCAAAAACCTTTCTTTAATATATTTTGCTGCAGCTTTGCAGAAGGTCCTTGAATCCATGATAAAAGTGAAAAAGAAATGAGGGCTCCCATGCTAGGAAGATAAACTCCCTCAGGGTGGACCAGGGCCCAGGGGAGTGGCACAATAGAATATTTAGGGGAGAGTGGTGCCCAGCACCCTTTCCGAAACTCTGGGAGGCCCAAGGGACCCCATCTCCTGGGTGCCAACAAAATATGAAAGGGGATGTGGCCTTAGGCCAAATAGAAAAAAAAGGGGAGGCAAGTGCACAGCCCACTCTCAAAGCCCCCATCTCTTGAGCCCAGGATGAGTGCATGCAGGGACCCGACAGGGCAGCGAGGGCACTAGGGCTACCACCGCAGCCCCCAACATAGAGTTTTGCAGGTGCTCTGGATTGGCTCTGGGGCACCCATTTAAGGCCCCAGGGCATGGCGTTCCTACAACCCCTATTGGCTCTCGGAAGTGCACCATGCATCCCCTTTCCATTAAAAAACATAACAGCCCTGGGGGATGTGGGCCCACAGTAACTCAGGGAGGGGGGCTTATTTCTTGAGGGTGAGCTGGTTCACATTGACTTTGTAGACCAGACAGAACTGAAACTGATCGCCCGGAACCTGGTTTGTTTCCCTTGCCCCGCTCCTGTTTCCCAGCGTGCATGGCTTCATCTCGAAACAGTAGCCACAGGCATGCCCCCCGGATGATGGGCCAATTAGAGGGCCAAGGAGTCTGTCCGCGCCAAAGACAAGCTCGTCTGCACCCATTCGCGGCCGGACTGCACTGTCCGCCAGAACCCCTTCCCATTTTACACCTCAGTCGTATTCTAAAGCTGAGCTGTTAGCTCTCGACCACTCAGGTTAGACCACCTTACGCCTGCCAGTGTTTTTAAGTGTGCAGGCTGTAAATTCACCCTCACGCAGAATAATGAAATAATGAGGCAAAAACTAAGCATCAGCCACCTCCCCACCTTAATAACAAAGTAGCGAGAACCAATCCTTGACTATTATTAAACACTAGATCACTAAACAAGCATAACCTGGAGTTTGCTGACCTTGTGGAGACTTGTTCTCCCGATGTAGCATTTCTTACAGAGACGTGGATTGACAAATCTTCTGACCCCGACTTAACGGTGGCAATTCCGGATAGTTATAAGTATTACAGACTTGATAAAGGAGGCATGAAAGATGGAGGGATTGGAATACTATATAGGAATGTGGACAAGGCCTCCGTTACCCCAATAACCTTAGAGCAGGGTGAAGCTCTATTGTTCTCCTTTAAATTTGATAACACAACTGCGTTCAAAGGCCTATTAATTTATCACCCTCTGGGCCCCAGAGAACTGTTTTCGTGGAAAGGCTACAGACCATTCTGGAATCATGCATGGATTCCCAGAACTTTACAGTTCTTGGGGATTTAAACTTCCTTTTGGAACAGGCCGCAAACAGGGATTCGGAGTTGCTCATTGACTTGCAGCAGTTTTGGCCTTAAACAAATTGTCAATGTATCTACTCACAGTGCAAATCACACTTTAGAAGGTATCTTTACTGACAACTTAGGGCTACAATTCGAGAAGGCTTTAACATTAACTTGGACTGACCACAAAGCAGAGTTGTTCAATCTAACCATCACTACACCAAAGCTTCAACATAAGAATGTAGGTGCCCAACAGATAGTGCGTCATTGGTGGAAAATCGAAGCTCGGCACTTAGCCTTTACTATCAGCTATAGTAGTCCAAGTCTGATAAGAGATGTGGATACAGCCATGTCCAACTTTAAAGGCTGGATTGATTCGGCTATGAAATTACTAGCACCAGAAAATCCGTCAAGAACTTTAGGGAAAACCCCTCTGCTCCATGGTACACCCCAGAGTTAAGGCAACTCAAAGAAAAATGTTGAGCTGTGGAATGACTGTGGAGGAAGGAGAAAGATATAGAAGAGAAAAATAAATATATATTGTTATGTAAAGACTATAAAAAACTTACCATGTCAGTGAAAACCCAATACTTTTCTGATAAAATCAAGGTAGCTAAGAACTCCTCTTCTGAACGGTTTAAAACAGTGACTAAACTCTCCAATTGCGACCTTGGTAATACCTTTATCCCTGACCAACTTTTTTATAATGTCCTGGCATGCTATTTTCCAGAGAAAGTGAATGATGTTTTTAAAGATTTTGCAACTTTAGGATGTTCCAAAGTAGATTGCCCCTCCCCCCCATTAGTCCCCAGGCTCATGTCTGCAGAGGTAAGAACCAGGTTGATTCTCCCAGCTGAACTGAATCGTTTCCCACCTTTAACGGTGGAGAAGGTGAGCAAGTTAATGGAGATCGTTAGATTAGGTTTGTCCCTAGATCCATATCCACCATTTGTCCTGCAGTTAGTTCCCGAAGTAATAGCAACTCATTTGACCAGCCTATTGAATAATATCTTAAAAGAAGGTCACTATCCAGTAGCCTGGAAAAAGGCCTCAATTCTACCTATTCTGAAGAAAACCTCCCTAGACCCCATGACTACTAAGAACTATTGTCCAATCTCCCGCTTACCCTTCCCCACCAAAATCCTGGGAAAGGCATTGGGTGAGGAGATCTTTAACCACCTTGATGCTTCGAATTATCTGAATCCAGCACAACATGGCTTTAGAGCAAAGCACAGCACTGAATCTGCTTTGGTGATGGCCTCGGAGGAGATCCGTAGGTTTGTTGATGAGGGTGGCGGGGCAGTCCTGATCCTTCTGGATTTTTTATCCATTTTTAATACGATAAATCATGACATCATTATCAACAGACTGGAGGAGTCAGGTATAGGGGGCTTCTCTTTAGCTCTGCTGAGATAATTTTTGTCTAATAGAGAACAAACGGTTGAAATTGGCGGCTATAAATCCGCAGCCTTCTCTCTGCCATGTGGTGTCCCGTAGGGGTCCTCCCTATCCCCGACACTCTTCAACATATATATTTCTCCTCGGATCGAATTGATCCAATCGTTTGGCTTGACTGCTGTTAACTAAGCCGATGAGACACAGATTATTGTATCAAAACCTGGTGAGGGAGCAACAGCAGACAGCAATTTCTCTCCCAGGTATCTACCTGGATGCAAGCTAATTGTTTAAAGCTAAATGCAGGAAAACATAGGTCATCCAGTTTGGCAAAACTACCCCGTCTTGGGATATTAACTGGTGGCTGAGGAACCTCGGCCCTCTTCTCGCCCCACCTCAGAAAACAAAAAAGCTATGGGTCCTATTTGACGATCAACTAAGTTTCTCTAAGCAGATAAACCTCATTACGTCATCTTGTTACAACCTAATTTAGAGGCTAAAAAAGATCTTTAGGTTTATTCCATGCGAATTGCAAGAAGCAGTGGTGGCAGCCCTGATCCTTTCAAGGATAGACTACTGCAATGCCCTATATCCGAGTATGAATTAAGTCCTTCAGTGGAACCTTCAATCTTTGCAGAACGCAGCAGCTTGACCTCTCCTGAAGCTGCCTAAATTCATATCACTATCAAATAAGATTCAGGAGTTACACTGTTGCCAGTGGTAGACAGAGTGAAATTTAAGGTATTATGCTTAATCCACAAAGCCTTACATAGCGTGGGCCCTCTACACCTCCAAAAATCTATTTTCCTGATATTTCCTAAAGAGGTCTTTAAGATACACTACTGCTTGAAGGGTCCCTATTGCTAAAATAAAAAAGTTGACTTGGGGCGGTAGAAGGTTTTCCTATGCAGTGAGCAAACTTTGGAATTACTTGCCCCTATCGTTAATATCCCTAGATAGCCACCTCCTTTTTAGGAAATCATTAAAGACATGGCTCTTTACCTCCTCTCCTCCCTAAGGGTTTCCGTCAGTGACAAGATACCTCTGTGATCACATGCTTTATAAACTTATTACTTACTTACTTACCTGAACTGTGTATAGTGCCCTCAGTTACTGACCACTGGATTGCTAGTGGCCCTGCTAAATCAACACTGGATAATTGACAAAGCAAGAGTTTAAGTTCCAAGAACAGGTTGCCAAGAAACCCAAGACAGCTTGGTACTAGGACTCTCTCATAAGGAAAGTGAAACTGTTACTTTCAGAAGACAACTTTAGAACAGCCAATTAAGCCACCGTATGCATGTATCTGGATGGTGGCAATGTCCTCCACTGGAGCCTTCAAGACTCCAAAAAGGCCTTCCTCAAGGAAAGATTGTAGCCGGTGTGTCATGACCACTGTTTGAACTTTGAAGGAAATGTAATAATCAGGTTTCAGGGAGTGTCAGATCTCTGGGCACTGATACCACTGCATCTGCTACATCAATGAAAGCAATCCCCATGCCTTAAGGGATTCTATACGCCACAGCATGCCTCATCAAGGGGCTGTAGAAATATAATCACTACGACCCTAATGGAACTGAACTGGCTCCCTTTGCCACACCATATTTAAGTCCAGTTGCATCATCTACAAACCCATAAAGGCCGGCACCTACAGCCATCTAAAGAACACGTTCACAAGCTACAATGGCTCTCAGAACACACCCCCCACCCAGGACACCATCAGACTGGAAACGAAGAGGCACAAGGAAAAAAAGCTAGGCAACAGGCCTTCTCTATGCACGTAGCACCCATATGGGACAACATTCCCATAACCATCAGGCTCACTTCCAACATAACACAATTTAAGAAAAGTTGAAGACTCACCCATGTACAGAACACTAATTAACACCACCCCTGTCAAAACACAGCCCCCTTGTCTAGATTCACATTCTTATTGTATCTCTGCTTGGGCTCTGTACAACAGGGGCGGCACTGGTGAGGTGGGCAACTAAATGGTGGGTGGGTCGGTGCGTGCATGTGGCAGGGCGAGTGGCATATATTAAAACATAAAGTCACTTACCTTGCCTGCTGCACGTCCGACATCCTCTTCGGTCCCTCCTCTGTCGGCTCCGTGGGCTCAAGACTCCAGGAAGTTCCACGAGGCAGTTCGATGGAGATCCAGAAAGTGTTCTCATGGTACACCCCCAGCAGAACTCTTAGATCTACAAACACAGGCCTTATTCATACTCCGAAAATTCAGAGAGCAAGATGGGGGGGTCAGAGTCTATCACACTGTGCAGCCAAGTTATGGAACCAATTGCCTTCTGCTATGAGACTTGAACCTAATCGGCAACTTTTTAGGAAAACGCTGAAATCTTGACTGTTTCCCCCAATTAAATCAAATCATCGGTTCTACTGCCCAGTCTCCCTTCGTACACTCCTAGCGCCAAGACGCCGCAGCATTCGAGCGCTTTAAAAATGACTATCCTATCCTATCCTAGCCAGTCCTGCCGCTACTCTCACCAGCCTCATGAGAGCAGCACCAGGATTGGATGGAGCAAAGGACACTCACCCTTTAATCCCAGCTGCTGTGTGTCTAATTGTGAAAAATAAAAATGGCAATGAATTCATTTAATTGCCATTTTATTTTTCATGTTTAGTGCCACAACGGATGGGGGTGACGCCTCTTCACCCTCACCAAGAAACAGCCACTGCTGTAAAATGTCGCAGTGCATTTAGGCTATGGTTGTGCCATAGCCTAATACCAAATATTTACATACGTAGATAGATACTATGTTATAACTAGGTGCTTTTGGTGCCTGGAAAATTTAGCACTCAAAGCACGGCCTATGAAGTACTTAATTTTAGGGGCAGCCTTATGCCTGTAAATGGTGAGGGTAGGAACTCCTTAGTAGTGGACAGGACTAACCGAATGGGCACACCCACTGCACACACTTGCTGCTTCAGGCGACTGGGCTGTAATAGTAGTAAAATGTTATATTTAAAAATGAGACATTTTAACAGTAACATTGGCAGAACCATATACCATTGATAGATAATCCCATAGGTTCATTCAAATGTGTCCAACCTCGGTCCAAATGACACTAACTAAGCACATAGGTTAAAAAAGGAAAACCCCTTGTGTCCCTCTTGGACTGGAGGAGGGTAACACAGCCAAACACAATGTCACGTGGTCAAGGTGCAGTGCATGGTCACACACAGCTTCACAGGAGAAGTCCTTCAGTGGTTCGGGCATGTCCTTTTTCTTCTAGTGATGCATCTGAGGTTGGCCAGATGTGCTTCATCGTTCTTTTATGCTCCAGGCCTGGCTATTGCCTCAGAACCATAGCTGTCGCTACTGCCTCAGGGACATAGCCATCCTCCACATAGACTTCAGATTTGATACAGCATTTTATGGGCCCACTTGCTTACCATTGGTCCTCCAATGGACCTTTTTCTCTACCTGAGAGGTGATAGGAGCTAGCTTTAATGTCCATCAACTCAATTAACAGTGCAACCCATTTGGTTACACAATGAGGACCAGGAACTGGTAGCTATGGGTTAAGAAGGTTTATTACAAATTCAAAATCAAGTTCAAGTTCACATACAAAGCACTTAAAACCATGCTATAGAAATATAGAATAACCACAGGCAGGCCTAGCCTACGGAAGAAAGTAGGGTGAACCAGTAGAAAGCAAACAGCAATATCTGGTACTCAGAGAAGAGTCACAAGTTCTTTTGTCTATGCATGAATGAACCTAGACAACCTAAGATGAAGTTTCTACTGAAGGATGGTTAGGAAAATCTTAGAGTCTCAGATCAGAAATTTCCATAAAAGAAACTAAAACAAAGCAAGGGGAAAATAAGTAAGAAAGGTGTCAGCATTTCAGAAGCTGGGTCAAGAGTCTTCTATGTGTCAGAGAGTAAGTGTTAACCTAAGCCACACTTAGGAAATAAAAGGATCTAAAGGGGTTTGAAAGCATCTGAATCTAAAAGGGCTCTGAAGAGTTCTGAGTACCAATGGTGTGAACACTAAATTATAACACACAAGTCTTCTAAGTAACACCCCTTTGTACTCATCAACAGAGATCCAGTCTTCTTGTCCATTTCTCATGTTGCATATTGAAACATTGGGAGAAAGTCTCACACTGGACCTGGGAATGGCATTTCCTTCTCCCGCCCAGGTCATCTGGAAACATTGCTGAATAGGCCTTTCGGTTGATGCTCTGGTTCCCCATGTTCATTTGTCCAGGTCTTCTTCTCAGGCTCTCTCTTCTATCTCTAGTACAGTAATTTATCTAGTCTACAACTAACAATGCCTGTGAATAACACCAAGAAATGTCACGTTAGCAGAAAATTGGAAATAGCATTCTATGCAGCACAGTGAAGTGCAGGCCTACCTAAAACAACGTAAACCATTAACACAATGGAGCACATTTAAAAATGCATGTACACATTGAAACACAAATGAATATAATTTCTAATGAATTAGGTTCACATTACATGTAATATTCAATAGGTCTTCAAAATAATCACGTATAAAGATGGCTAGGAACTACATTTAAATCAATGTGTGAAGCATTAATGCACACATTACATAATTCTTTTATCGTTTTAAATAAAATCACATTCTACATATGTGAGGATGGTTTCTACCTAGTTATCTAAACAGTGAATGTAGTTTCATGTATTGAGGAACACATTATGAAAGTCGAATTTCATCTTTATAGTGAGTACAGTATCTATTAGATGAGGATGGTTAAGTTCATTAAGACTTCAATTAACTCATCAATCAATTATGGTAAACAGATAGTGTGAGTAACTTCTTTAGTCCTACAGTGAATGCACTATTTAATAATGATGTTGAGTGCAACTCTTATAGTAATCGGTAAACCACATAAGAAACATCTGCTAAGTGCATGCTCATATTATGTATCTTATTCGTTATTTGTGACATATTTGTGATGTGTAAAGGATGGGCAATTTTGCGCTGCACCAGACAGATGGGCCTTGATTTAGCAATCAGGATCAGAAAGCTAATTAATCAGAGCAGGACAACACAAGTCTTTTTAGCAGGGTATTGCTGCCGGGTTTATTCAGTCAAAATAAAGGGTAAACCCATATAAAGTCACTGGGACCTGGGTATAGAGCAGTATGAGAACAGTGGTCCCAGCATACAGAATCATTCAATACAAAGCATTTAGAAAAACAATGTACCAAGAAACCTTTTAAGGAGGTTCAAATGCCTATTTAATCACATTGAGCACTTATAATTTGTTATTACTGAGCTCCATAGTACAGACAACATTTTTGGTATCATAACAGTGCCCAGAAAAGAGGAGGAGGAGTCAGGAGGTGAGTGATAAAGTGTAGGATTTGGAAGGAAGTGAATACAAAAAATAGATGCATTAAGAACACAATCAAATTAATCGGCAAAATTAAATCTCTGCCGTATTTAAATTCAGATCAAATCATGATTCAAATATCTACAATTCTAAGAGAAGCCATATATATGAAGAAGATCACAGTACATCCTGAACTGGTGATAATATTGGCAAAGATGTTGTGTCGACGTTTCGACCCCTTAAGGCATGTAGGTACTCATTGCGACCTTACGGGATGGGGTCTTCATCAGGACTGGGGTGCAAGTGGAAGGGGGGGTGGGTGTGGGCACCTAAAAAACAAAATTAAACGAGCGTAAGGCTAATAGATCTATAAAAACGGGAAAGAAATTAATTGCAATAGTTATAAAAAAGTTACCCTATCTGTCAGAAGACAGGACTCTAAGACGTCAAAGGATCGTCAAAGGTGGAGGGTATCAAACTCCCCGAAGGTAACGACAGAAGCGGGAAAAGAGGTATCCACCTAAAATCGAATAGGTAAGTTAGTGGATAGAGTGGAGATAAATTACCAAACAAAGGCGCTCCACGATTAGGCGCATAACTTACTATGTCGCAGAAAGGCTTTTCTGTCGAGTTAAATCAGGAGGCTCTCAATATTCAGCACTCCCGGAAAGAAATCCAATTCATTATGGACAAGGCAGTTGGGGACTAGTCGCCACTAATTCGCCGCCAAGGAATTAATCTAAAAAGGAGGGGAGGGAGGGAGAGGATTAAACAACCAGACGTCAGAAAGGACCTGCATAAATCACAAAGCATGAATGAAGGCACAGGGGTCCAGCTACGTGGAGCTAGTGAGGAAGGAACGTGCCATTAATACGCGCGTGGCCAGCAAAATCACGAAGGTATCGTGATCTGAAAAATGTGACCCCGAGGGTTCTTAAGTATGCTAAAGAATACCCAACCGGTCCAGTCACTGAGGATAGTAGGACAAAGGACCGTGTTGACCAGTGAATTAATAAAATGTATTAGTAAGCGGCTTAAATCTAAGGGCAACGCAGCAAATAAGGGAAAACAGTACAGTTGTCAGGAGAATAAACGGACAAACTGCACAAAGTAATGCAACAATCAGTTAACGGGGAGCTACAAGGATGCTCTTACCCTGCTTCTCCGGTCCCGTGTGAAGGATGAAAGGGGAAGCGAGCCGAGTGATCGTAGGTTTACTTAAGACGCAAGATCATCACGTGATCTCCGTTATTGTGCTGGCGCTAAATGCCGGTGGCTTAACGTAATGGAAAAAAGACTTTGGTTGGAAGATTACCGGGAGCGGTGGACAAAGTTCCGTGGTTGGCATATTCCTCTAAATGGTAAAAGAATGACCTAGTGTGATTCAAATGAAACCATCAAACATGAGCTAAGTGTATATATATACTCGTGAAGGCAGAAAACAATATAAGTTGTCCATATACAGTGTATATATAACAGTCAAACATTAACAAATGTCGAGTAAAGTTTTACATATTGTCATACCACATAGGAAAATAGTTCGTACAGAAAGTAAATGAACTAAGTACTCATTAGTGTTAAATGGCAACCAATGATTAAAAGGGGGGTTTTCATTCAGGGGTTAGGAGGCGATACAGGAAAAGGTTACAAATCCGTAAAAAAACACAATTAAGTTAAATTCGAAGGACTGCTAACTGGGCGTAGCTACCATCGAGTTCATTCAATCCATTAATTACAGTGTCCAATTTAGTCATCCATTTAGATTCTCTTACATTTAGAATAGCTGATAGATTGCCGCCTCTGGGGCCCACTTTTACCTTTTCTAACACCAACCATTTAAGATCATCAGGCTTGTGATTCTTTATGACACAGTGTTCAACAAGGGGTGCACCCACTACATTACACCGGATACGGCTGTGGTGTTGCAGAATGCGGGACTTGACTTTCTGTTGTGTCTGTCCAATGTAGAGGAGTCCACATGGGCAACTGATGCCATAGATTACATGAGTAGAGTTACAATTGGTAAACGAGCTCAAAGTGATCGAATGTTCTTTGTAGCAGAAAATTTTTGTCGTAACAGTTGTTTCACATGCCTTACAATGACCACACTTAAAATGCCCCATCACTGGAGGCAGGCTCCAAAGTTCTTGGATGGTTGGTGCTGTTGTTGTTTCAAGGAAAGACTGAACTACATAGTCCTTGACACTTCTGGCTTTCTTGAAAGAATGCATAGGTGGAGTGTGTTGGTCGATGTCATCGGCTACCAGTTTACAGTGTTGATTAATCACTTTCTTGATTGCGTTGCTTCGTGTTGAAAATGTAGTAACACAAATCATTCTCTGCAAAGACGAGTCTTGTCTGACCTTGGGTGTTAAGAGAGTTTCTCTCGGGTTAAACCAAGCCCTCTTGCGTGCTTTCTTGATCAGCCTCCTCGGGTAAAGAACTTTGGAGCCTGCCTCCAGTGATGGGGCATTTTAAGTGTGGTCATTGTAAGGCATGTGAAACAACTGTTACGACAAAAATTTTCTGCTACAAAGAGTAGTCTGGAATATCGAGTGTGAAATCTCGAGTTATCAGAATTTTCAAGCCAAAATATCAAGGACCAAAAGGTCAACAGATAAGTATGAGTTACCATTCTTAACTCTAAATGTACGCACCTTGACGATATATGTATCGTGAAGGTATGTAGCGGTAGAGTGCCCAGTAAGAAATTATTAACCTTACCACTCTATGTATACTAGGCCATTATGAACTACTGTGACATTATGAAATCTAACTGTGTGCATATTGAGTAAAATATGAAATATTGATCTGTGTGCATACCTTGAAAGTATGGAATCTGACATTATAAAAACTGTGGCATTTTGAAATCTCTTGGTGTTAAATAATTT
Source organism: Triturus cristatus (assembly GCF_964204655.1). Classification (NCBI taxonomy): domain Eukaryota; kingdom Metazoa; phylum Chordata; class Amphibia; order Caudata; family Salamandridae; genus Triturus; species Triturus cristatus. Next base: position 472,223,910 of record NC_140580.1, on the reverse strand, counting down.
GGATAAGTGAGTCTCTTGCATTAAGTAATCTAGATGTGTGTACAAATGGAACATTGTTACTCCTAACCTGTGTCCATACTAAGACATAATGGAGTCTTGAGTATTATGCAGTCTGACGATATTTGCACACTCTTGAATAATGGGATGTCAATATGTGCACTTGCAGTGAAATTATGGAATCTGACTCTTGAGTGTTCTTCTGACGAAGGACTAGTGTATTTATGAAAAATGGATAAGTGAGCTTGTCTGGACAACATGGAACCTAGCAGCACAAGCATGTGGAGCAATTTGTAATCTGGCCATTTATGTGTAGCAGAACATTATAGAGTTAAGAAGCCTATGTATTACAAACTCCAGCTACTGTGGCTGACCCTCAGTTCAGCCCCTTAAACCCCGTTCCACAAATATAAATGTCCTGTGCATAACACCTCCGAAGTCTGCCGCAGATCGACTCCACTGGAAACCAGAAAAAGAATTTTGAAGGAGTGGAAGGTGCACCAGGCAAAGAGTCCAAAGGCTAATAAGTAAGTCCTTAAAGTTTATTTTATTTTTTGTAGTAAAACATGCGGTCAAACATCAGCCAACGCGTTTCGTTCTTATCACAAGAACTTCTTCAGGGCAGTGGTTAGCAGTGATTCTATCAGGTTTTCATCACCAAGGTATCAAACCTCGGTTATCCCTTGGAATCCCACAGTCAGAGTTCCAGGACGGGAAGGTCAATTAAAGCAGTCCTTATTGGTGGTATACAGTGGTCCTATTGAGATCAAACGGAGTATATTAACCAGATCACAAATGGAGACCCCCGCAATCCTAAATCAGACGCGTGTGTAGCAGTCACACCAGTCTATAATAGCCAGTGGTGGCTCCCCCATTGGGGGGTGGGGGCGTTGCCCCACTGCTTCCTTGCAGTGCGAGAAGGCAGAAACATAAACGGTATAAACTACCATTTATGTTTCTGCCTTCTCGCATTGCGAGAAAGCAGAAGTGCCTCTGTGCCTGGTTGGGTGGGGGGGGTGGGGTGGGCGGTCCTGCTGGAGGGCCGGGGGGAGTGGCTTACCCACTGTTGTGGGTACTGACTGTTTGGTCAGCCCTGAGCCGACCAAACAGTCAGTACCCACAACAGTGGGTAAGCCACTCCCCCCGGCCCTCCAGCAGGACCGCCCACTCTCCGTCTTTCTCTATGCAGAGAAAATGTCCCGGCTGGGGTGCTAGCCTGCTGCGCCTACCAGCATTGTGATTGGCTTCCCTTGCGTTGCATAGTGGAGGGAAGCTGCCTGCTGGCTGCTTCCTGCAGTAGGAGCACGCGGACCCACCAGTACAGGCCGGAGCGGAGGCAGTGTGGTATCCTGCGGCACTCAGGTACGTTTTACTTTTATTTTAATTCATTGTAATTTGTTTTATTCCCCACCCGCGGGCCACGACCCCCCCTCCATCGAGCATGCCGGCCACCGCTGCATGAAAGCTGCTGTGAAGGGGCCTGAAACTTGGCTGGTGATGTGAGGCAGCCAGCGAAGGATAGGCATGGCTGTTCCTGTGGCTGTGTAAGGCGATGCCCACCACCCTTGTAAATGTAAATGTAAATGTCAAGGTACTTATAGAGCGCACTGTCACCAGACGGCCACCTTGCGGTGTCGCCATTGCGGTTTCCTGGCGCTGATACTCATACCACTGTGGAACCCCTCCTGGCTTTCCCTGTGAAGTGTCCACTCCTGGGCACCCCCAGGGTGAAGCCAGGCATCCTTAGCGCTGTTGGGGCCGGTGTGGAGGCTAAGCAAGCTATTGCCCAGAGTCGCAGCGTGGGGCCCGTGATTAGAATAGGCACCGAGGCGAGAATAGACAGGTCCAAGGAAATTGAGCCCGAGCCCTGCCGAGGTGGGAATCGAACCCTGGTCCCTGGCCAGAACTCTGCATCAGGGTCTGCCGCTCTAACCATTGAGCCACACTCCTCCACAACCATTGAGCCACACTCCTCCTCCTCCCTTACGGAACTTGTTGAGGACGTTCCCGCCAGGCCGCCACTGAAAGTAATAGGCCAGCACGAGCACCTGCAGTGAAAAGGACAGCAGTGAGCAATGAGGTTGCCAGGCGCGTGAGAGGAGGTGGAGAAGCCTGAGGCGGAGCGTGATCCGGAGTGTGGGGAAGTTGAGCGGAGGAAGGTAAGCTTTCTTTATTTTAATTACCGTCCTCCGCGCAACACTACTCCACCCGCCCGTCTTGCCAGCCGCAACTGCATGTGCCAACAACATTACGGGCCTTCACGCCGCTCATTAAAGCTAAATAATATTAGTTATTGACTGGTGCTGCTGCTGGGAATACAATAATGTTATAATCTAAAGCCCCCGTCACTTTAAATGGACATTAGAAAAAGACAGATAGCAGCTGTGTGCATTGTCCTTGTGTCCATTAGTGCAGTAAGATTCACAGCGAGTGCATTCATTGGATACCACTTTGGCTTTTCCGGGAGGCTCCTCTAAATTTAAAAAACTATACATTATTACTTCATGGAACCATCTGAAGCTCGAGTGACATGGGGTTTAGCAGGCCGAGCTTAGGTTTTGTGGCAAATCTTAGGCAGTGTAGACATTTTCAACTAGTGTGGTCATATTAAATTCACAAAGCTTGAATATGGATTAAATTAGTTTTAATCAGCATGGCACGGCAGACCTCCTTCCAGCTCCAGACTCCAACAACCACTGAGTCTTTCTCTGGAACATTACATCTACAGTTCTATACTAGAACATAGAACAGCGCCTGAAGATAAACACAGCGCATGCCAGAAATAAAGTAATGTTACATACATAAACACTGAGTAAGAATACAACACATCCCCCTCCTTTGAATGAAACAAACACAAAGGAAACTTAAATAAATAAAATTAAAATAACTGAAAATAAAAGCAAAAAGAAAAATCAAACCACAACCCAATGTAAACAACTAAATATAGTCATTCAATTTTTTAGGAAAATATTTTACACAACTTGATGTTCTGACATTTAATCCAACAGGAACTTTTCCACCCACATTGTTAGAATCACCGGAAACCCCAACATTGTACTCATTGTCAAGAATCATATTTTCTGACACCGGATTAGAAACAATCTTGTTTAGACTGGAAGGGCACTTTGCCACTCTTCTGACATTCCAAACCTTCCCATCTTGAGTAGCTACAGAATTTTTAAAAACTCTTTTAATTTGTATAGCTTTCCCAAATCTACTAGATCCCTTACAAAGAATACCAGGTTTTTTTATCCTAACCCAATCACCCTCTACAAATGAAGGTGAATGAGTTTTCCATTTTCTATCAAACCACGCACAAGCCTTGCCTTGCTTACTCTTAACCTTCAAAGAAATGTCATCCACACAAACACCGTTAGAGTCTACTTTCGTGCACTTTTCTCTAAACCACCACGGACAAATCTTTGATGCTGGCTCCCTTCCCTTCAACAATTTAAACGGACTGACCTCTGTGGAGGTATGAGGAGTAATTCTGTACAACCATAATTTCTCTCTAACTCTGTTTAACCAATCATCTCCAAACTTTACTGAATCAACCACAAACTCCTTCAACACTCTATTAAACCTTTCAACTTGTCCATTTTCATGCGGTCCATAAAGGGAAGTGAAAATATGTTTTATTCCACATTCACCAACAAAATCCTTCATCTCAGCCGACTTAAACTGCACTCCATTGTCTGTGACCAAATACGAAGGGCAACCTTCACGTGCAAACGTTTCTTTTAAAAAATTTACCACAATTTCTCTTGTTATTCTATTTACAAGCTTTACCTCCGGCCATTTTGAGTGGTAATCCACCAACACCAAAGCAAACCTGCATTTCTCAGGAAGCATATTAAACGGTCCTGAAATATCGAAAGCTAACCTTTGCCAAGGTACCTTTGGCCATTCCACCATTCTTAAAGGTGGAGTCCTAACGCTCAACATTCTTTCACTGGACACACACAGCGCACACTCTCTGACACACACAGCTCACACTCTCTGACTATTCCATCAATAAATCTGTCAATTCCTGGCCACCCAAAAAAATTCCTTACTAAACGTTTCATTGATGAAATTCCAGGATGTGTTTTATGTGCAACTCTAAGGATAACTTCCCGCATCCCTTTAGGAGGAATACATTTTGAATTTTTGAAAATAAAATCTCCTTCCACCTCAAGTTCATCTGCAACCTTGCAAAAAGACAATAACTCTGATCTGACCTGACGTTTATTAGGCCAACCTTCCATCACAAACCTCTTGACCTCATCCTTACACATGCATTCTTTCCACAACTCCTCACTGATATCTTGAAATTGCGCTGGAATAACATCACTAATCTGAAGCACAAAATCAACCTCTTTCACAAAATTCACACCACTACTACTACACGGTAGTCTTGACAAAAAGTCAGCTGTAAAAAATTTTTTTCCTGGTACATACTCTGTCTTAAAATTGTACTCCTGAAGCCTTGAGGACAACCTAGCAATCCTAGCAATGGAATTCCACCCTCCACCAGAAGAAAGGATATTTACTAAAGGCTTATGGTCCATTCTTAACGTAAACTTGCTCCCCCACACATACAATTTGAAATGTTCAATACCCCAAACACACGCCAGTAACTCTCTTTCAATCACAGCGTACTTTCTCTCAGCCTCATTGAGTGTTCTTGAGGCAAAAGCCACATTCCACTCTTCCCTTCCATGCCTCTGCGATAACACACCCCCAATACCGTACAAACTTGCATCTACAGTTATGATGCATTCTTCCTTAACACAAAAAGGCTTTAAAGTCGGTGCTTTCACAATATCTTGCTTGATGTTTTCAAATGCTACCTGTTGGGTACCACGCCATTTAAAATCAATATTCTTCCTAAGTAACTCTCTCAACGGCTCCATTTTGTTTGCAAAATTCTTTACAAACTTACTATAATACTCGCACATGCCAGCAAAACTCAATAATTGTTCCTTGTTTGTGGGTGCCGGAGCATTGATAATAGCATCCACATTTGACTTCTTAGGAACTACCCCATTCCCTGATAATGTATGCCCTAAATACTCCACGGACTTCTTGTACAATTTACATTTACTTTCTTTGAGCGTGAGACCGTTCACTTCCAACCTTCTGCAAACTTCCTTAAGGTGTGCATCATGTTCTTCATTACTTTTAGAAAAGACCAAAATATCGTCTTGAAAACACTTTACAAAATGGTCGACATCTCTAAATATTCTAAACATTACCCTTTGGAACACCGATGCCGCTGAGGCTAATCCAAACGGCATTCTGGTGTAACGGAAAAGCCCTTGTGGGGTAATAAATGCTGTTAGATTCTTTGACTCTTCAGAAAGACCAATTTGATGGTATGCAGAACGCAGATCCAACGTTGAGAATACATTAGCTCCTTCCAACATAGATACCATCTCATTTATATTTGGGAGAGGATGGCAATCAATCACTATGTTAGAATTAAGTGATCTGAGATCAACACATACCCTCAAATTCTTATCAGTCTTGCGTACTAAAACAATGGGTGAAACCCACTCTGAAGATTCAATCTCTTCAATAATGCCCTCATCTGTAAGTTGTTTCAACATCTCTCTGAGCTCTTCTCTCACATTTATGGGTACCCCTCTTAATTTTTGTACAACTGGGCATGCATTTGACTTAAGAAGGATCTTGTGTTCAAAATCTTTAAGTTTCCCTAAATTTTCACAAAATACTTTCTTAAATTTGTTTACCAAGTTTCCTACTCTGACATTTGGATCCACCACAGCAATATTTCCTATTGCACATTTGTCCCCTAAAATGACAGGGTCTTCTGCTCGTGGATTTAACATAATGCCTAACTTCCACTGATCACGCCATCCTAAAACATTAACTCCTTTTATCGCAATGTACAATTTAATATCTGCAAATCTGCCCTTGCACTGTAACGACACCTTGAAAAAACCTTCCAAATCAATCCTTGTGCCATCAAAACTTTCAGCAACAACATCATTTGCATGTAGGACTCTTCCAACACAAACATCTTGCAATTTATCTCTGAAGTAGTCTCTCGAGATTATAGTCCATGGCGAACCAGAATCAGCCATAAGATGAAGTTCAACCCCCAAAACCTCTACTATACATTTTGGAGCCTCCAAACGTATCTCTTCCTCTCCTACTGAATGCTTATTAATGATTGAAACTACAAATCCTCTTTCACATTCGTTGGATAACTTTTCTTTACCTTCTCCACCATGCACTATATCTGTACCACTAATGGTCGAGATTGAACCAGAAAAGGATGTGGAAGCACTATTTCTCCTTATCTCCCTACAAACTGTACTAAAATGGCCCATTCTCCCACACTTCCTACACTGTCTATTTATAGCGGGACAACCTGCAAAAGACGCAAAATGTGACCTACTACCACATCTGAAACACATATTTTGTCCTCCCATGTTCACATTACTTCTAAACTGGCTTCCACCATTATATTTATTGTTTATGCTTCTCTTTTGGACAACTTCCATACTGTCTTTCCTTAACTGCGTATTGCTCCCAGAACTATTCTTTAAAGCACACACTTCTTCCACACATTCTCCCTTCTTAGTACTCTGCTTAATGGTTTGCATCCAACTTTCTGATTGTTCCACTGCTTTCGCATTAGCTATTGCTTCTGTACTTGCTTGTACTTTTTTGTTTTTTACATGTACAATGATCTGATCTCTAATCATTTCGTCTGCCGTAACCCCAAACTTGCAATGTACACATAAAGATCTTAACGACGTTAAAAAATCATCAAAGGATTCCTCCTCCTTTTGTGCTCTAGTATAGAACTTGAATCTGTTCAGAGCGATACTTGTCGTTGGTTTGAAGCGTTTTTCTAGTCTCAGTAAAGCCTCATTGTAGGCATTCAAGTTCTCTTCCCCCACTTGTGCAGTCATTTGTGGAAGTGCTCTAAAAATGTCTTGTCCTTCCGATCCTAAGCAATGTAGAAGAATACTTTTTTTCTCTCTGCAGCCATCCGTTCTCCATCAATAGCTTTCATGTAAGTTAAGAACTCTTCTTTCCACCTTGACCATGGTAGTGGTGGGTCTCCCTTACTCTGTAAAAACTTAGCTGGAGGATCAAACTGCATTTCTCTGACTACACTAACTGAGTATCAAACGAACAAAACCCCAAAAATAATTATTACAATAATAATGAACACTACACCCAACTACCCTTACGACAAGGTTAACAGTCCAAATCAACAAAATTTTAAAAATAAAAAAAAATATAAAAGAAAATAGAAGTTTTACTCCGTAGAAAGCACTACGTGTACTTCCTTAAACCAGAATACGTAGAATAGGATGCTTGTGGACTTTCAACAACGACCTCCGTAGGCTTGATCCATGCTTAACAGATGCATAACAGAATGAATTCCCACCTTGACATTTTTCCTTTATTCTCTGAAATATCATCCGCTCAACGCCCCAAACGATTACCGGACCATTTACTGGCTTTTCCTGACAGGCGAATATTTCCTTACTCGCGTTACACTCCTTGTTATGCAGACGCTCTTATTTCTTCCTTGCTCGTAATGTTACTAGGCAACCTCTGTAAACATGATTAGGCATCCCCACGCGTACACACTGACGTGCGCTCTCTCACGTTCCCCTTCCGCTTGTCGAACGCGTTGCCAGGAAACGCTGTACCCGTCCTTACGACGCGCTCCTGCACGTCCTCGTCCCGGTCGCTCTCCGCAGTGCCTAGATACACCGAACACTCCTCGAGCGTTCTTTCTTGGTAAAGTGCGTTACCCACATATGTTTTATTTTGAAAATGTCCAGAAATACTTCCGTGATTACGCCTCTTCACACTTTTTTCCGCCACAGTGAATCTTCGTTCTCCCTCTTCAACGCTCCTCTACCAGCATGACGTCCTTCACGTTTGTAATTCGCTTTTCCCTTTTTCTTCCTCACTTTTCCTTCATGGATTCTTCTGCTCTCCGTACCCGTGCCTTCTCTGACAGGAGAGACTTAAACTCATCGCCAATATTAAATTCACAAAGCTTGAATATGGATTAAATTAGTTTTAATCAGCATGGCACGGCAGACCTCCTTCCAGCTCCAGACTCCAACAACCACTGAGTCTTTCTCTGGAACATTACATCTACAGTTCTATACTAGAACATAGAACAGCGCCTGAAGATAAACACAGCACATGCCAGAAATAAAGTAATGTTACATACATAAACACTGAGTAAGAATACAACAGGTCAGTTTCAAATTGTGGCGACTTTTGAGTAGCGTGGTTAATGTCACATATTGTGGACCCTTTCAGTTAGTGTGGGCAGTTCTCGCAACTGTGCAGAGCACCAGTTTCATGGTCAAGTTCAGTATTGTGTTTAGGTTCATGCAGTGTGGTCGATTTTTGTAGCATGGTCACTAACAGGCAATCTGGTTAGTTTAAGGCATTGTGTTCAGTTTTAGGGTGCGTGGTCAAGTGCTATAGTCAGTTTCAGGTACAGTAAGACATTGTGATTAATTTCAGTAATTGCGATTGCTCAAGGTATTGTAGTCTGTTGTAACATAACATACATTTTTTTAAATTAATTTCTTATAGTGGAGTTGGTTTCTCATGAACCCAAGTGCACGTGGCATGTTGACAGGCGGTGGGGCTCTCAAGGCGTGACAGCAACTCACCCAGGCGCCTGCAGCATATTAAAATGCAGTAAGGGCCATGATGGGGAGAGAAAGGTCAATACAGTGAAGAGCATGCAGCAAGAGTTCGAAGAACGGAGATCACTGCATGACGAGGCACAGCAAATCGCTCATGTGCATGCAGCTGATAAACAAGGAGTAAGGCACAATAAAAGGAGAGGTACAGCAGTGTACTCAAGTGCGTGCAGACTGCATACAGGAAAGGAAGATCATTACCTCGAGCGGTACAGCCACGCACTCAAGTGCATGCTGCAGCGCATGCAGGTATACTCGGAGTGGTGGTTTGTAAAGGGGAAGGTACAACAATGAACTCAAGTGAACGCAGCAGGTGTACAAGGAGTCAAGATCACTTAGCGGTAGATTAGAGCAATGCACTCAATTGCACAGCGCTGGCATACAAGGAGAGAGGATCACTGAAGGATGAGGTACAGCAGTGCACTCAAGTGCAGAGCGCTAGCATACAAGCAGTGAGGATTACTGAAGGGTGAACGGTGGGGTACAGCAGTGCACTCAAGTGTACATGGAGTGAAGATCACTGCTTAATAAGCCTTGTTTTATCGCTGCATTAATTTGCTTTAAAATGCACCATTTGCCAATCTTTTTTAAATTTCTTTCTCAGGAGAGGGACTCTCCCTAGACCCCAGGTTTGTCCATTGAACTTGTTCACATCGCTAACTAGTGTTTTCTATTGGAAAGGGTAGAGCCAAAGCAGTCTTTTTTTAAAAACTTTTATTCAAATTCAATACAACAATACAGATCTGCATTTGTTATTGTATAATCATAATGTCATTTCCGTACAGTCACTTGCTAAACATTCCTACTTGAAACATAATGAATTCACAACCTTACATATCTTCACCCGAATCATTATCCTCTTCTGGGGGCAAGCAGATGTTTCCTCTGTGCACGTTCCACTTTCCCTACACCGTAGCCCATTTTCGAGGGCATTTCCTATTTATGAACTTGGCCTTCTCCGCCAACATGACCATATCCATGTCCCTACACCACTGTAATATTGTTGGTACCGAACCTACACCCCACTTTTGCGCTATGTTCCGTTTAGCTATTGTCATGCCAGTCGTGACCCATAGGCATTCAGCGTGTGTAAGATCCGTCAGCCCCCAGACCTGTTTCTCGGTGATGTCTGCTATTGTGCCTACCACTTCCTCCCAGTATGGTGCTAGTTTGGGGCATTCCCATAAGGTGTGATAATAGGTACCTATGTCCCCGCAGAGATGCAGACAACTTGGGTCAGGGGCCCTTCCCATCTTATGTAATACCGTTCTTGTGTAATAGGTCCTGTGTATTATTTTGAACTGCACCAGACGCAGCCTAGAGGAGAGTACCACCTCTTTGGGCGAGGCTAGTGCCTCGCGCTAGTCAGGGCCATCCATGTCTCCCACTTCGGCCTGCCAAAGTTCCCTGAGTTGGGCGAGTGGGTCCGGTCGGTTGTTAATGATTTTTTTTATATTTCAGTGAAGTCGCTTTTTTATGGAGATAGTCGGTGAGTAGTCGGTCTTCTAATGGGGAGGACTCCGGAAGTTTCTCATCTGGGGGGAGGGCTGTTTCAATCGCATGTTTAATTTGCAAATATCTGAACCGTTCGCCAGGTACTGTTCCTGCAGATGGGTGAAACTGACAACCTGCTCATTATGCCAAAGATCCCCCAGCCGGGAGATGCCGATCAGATCCCACTTCTGAACCCCTTTGCTATTGCCTAGTGTGCCTAATTTGCGTGTGTCCCACAAGGGTGTGTGTTTCGTAAGTTTGTCAGTCCAACCCAAGTGTTTGTTCACTGTGTGCCAGATGTGGATGGTGTGCGATGCTGGGCCTATAAGGCTACGGGCTTTCGAGCCAAAGCAGTCTTGCTGAGTACCCTAGCCCTCTTCAGAAGTCAGACTTGCTTGGCAACCCAGATTCTCTGAAATAATGTATAAGTTTTCTTTTACGAATGCCTCGAAGAACTGAATTTTTAGTCCATTTATCACAGAAATAGTGCTGAAAATCGCACCAAAAAGATGCCAATTTAAAAAAAAAATCTTCACAGGGGAGAACCCCCGAATTCCCCTTATTGCCGTCAGGCTTGCTCGCTGTGCTCGCTCGCATACGTTGATTCGTTCTGCTTACGGCTCACCAGTTTCAAATACCACCAGCCGCCACTGATAATAGCATTATTTAATAGTCTCAATCCAATATGTATTGCTGTAAATTTAGTCCGAGGTGTTCCCATCTGAGAGCTGTAATTGACCTTTCTGTCCTGGAACTCTGACTGTGGGTTTTACTACAAGAAATAAAAGAAACTTTAAGGACTTACTTATTAGCGTTAAGAAGCCTATGTGTACATACTGGGGCATTCTGGATTCTGACATTGTGCTAATTGTTTGGAGAACTAAAGAGTCTGACAATATGTGTTGTCTAAGGCATTATGGACACTAGATATGTTAGGAGATGAGAGCATTATTATATCTGCTTTGTGTACGAACTCACACATTACAGAATCAAGCTAATGGCGCACAGCATTGGCCGCGAGCGGGCTGTTTAGTGTTAGACCTTGAAAAAGCCTTCGATTGCCTTGAATGGGGGTATCTGGTGGCGGCATTATCGCACTATGGACTAGGCCTCGGGTTCCTACAAATGGCGGCGCTTCTCTACAAGAATCCTGTGGTCCGGGTGCGAACTGGCCCATACATCTCTGAGGCCATCTCGGTTGGCCGAGGTACCAGGCAGGGGTGCCCTCTCTCGCCCCTCCTTTTGCGCTTGCCATAGAGCCCTTAGCGGCCACCCTGCGGAGGGTGTTGACGGACGGCATTCCCATGGGCGATGCTACCTACCAGGTCTCCTTATACGCGGATGACCTTCTGATCTTCGTACAGGACGTGGCGAACATTTCAGGGGACCTTGAGTGGGTTCTCACGGAATTTGCAGCGATATCCGGGTTGAGGGTGAATGCGGCCAAATCGTGCCTTTACCCGTTCTGTGCTGATGCTCTGGATCCCCGGTTTCATCTAGGGGGTGTGCCTGTCAGGTGGCAGCCGGACACCTTCCGTTACCTGGGCATCCAGGTGTATAGGCGGCCAGCTGACCTGGTGGAGGGCAACTTGGGCAGGGCGGTAACGGCGATCAGGGCCCAGATGCGTTTCTGGGGCACCCTCCCTCTCGCGGTCACAGGCCGCATTGCCCTGGTCAAAATGGTAGCTCTGCCCAGACTCCTCTACTATTTTGCTAACCTGCCGATCTACATCCCAGCGTCCTTCTTCGCCACCCTGGAGCGCTCCCTCTGGGATTTTGTGTGGGGCAGCGCACGCCACAGAGTGGCGCTCTCTAAGTTATACCTCCCCACGGGTCAGGGGGGACTCGCGATGCCGTGCTTTGCGCACTATTACCTAGCAGCGCAGCTGCAATGGGTGGCCAGGTGGTTGGCCGACAGGAAGAGGGATGACACGGCGTCCACGGAGCCGCCGCTCCCCGTGGCGGATATCATAGCGTCGTTCCACCCGACGCCCAGAATGGTCAAGCCGGGTCCCCTTCTTGTGGCAGTGGCCTACAAGTGCTATCGGCGTGCCCTCTACTTGACCCGGTCGCATATCCCGTACGCTCCCGCCATGCCGATTGAGGGTTCGCCTAGTGGTCGGGGGATACTGCGCTCGACGGAGCTTACGGAATGGCACGCGGCGGACATCTGCACACTAGGGGACCTCTACCGCGATGGTGCGCTTATCCCGTTCGCTCAACTAGCGGAGGAGACGGAGTTACCAGTCGGTCAGTTCCTCCGTCACTGCTCGCTAATCGTGACATTGACAAACCGGTGGGGTGCTCTTCAGGAGGAGCCAGCCCAACACCTCATGATGCAGTACCTCCATGTCATGGGACGGGGCAGTCACATGATTCGGTGGCTCGCTGCCTCCCTGCGCACACAGGTGGCGACGGACCTGTCTCCTTTGTGTGGTAAATGGGAAGCGGATTTGGATCGCCCCATGGCCGACAAGGAATGGAGGGATGCACTACGGGGACCCACGCGGGTTCCCAGGAACTTGCGGTTTCGCCAAATTCAGTACTTTATACTACACAGAGCATATCTCACTCCCGACTCTATCAACCGCTATTTCCATCGCGCGGATGCGGACTGCCCACGCTACAAGGCTCTGGATGCTGGACTGGTGCACATGTTATGGAGTTGTCCAGCACTAGACTCGTATTGGCGGACGGTGCATGGAGCGTTAAGTAAATGTGCCGGCCCGCTGGCGCTGCGGGAATGGCCGGCCTGTTTGTTACACTTGTTTCGTAGAACTCCCCCCACGAAGGTTGCCTGTCGCTTCCTCGACCTGGGTCTGATCGTGGCGAAGCGGTTAATCACTAAGCGCTGGAAGGCGGCTGAGCCCCCCCGAGCGCAGGCGTGGCGGAGTTTCCTGCTGGTGTGGGCGGGGGCGGAGGGTACGGCCCTTTTGCGAGAAGAAGCGTTGGGCCTTAGACGCACACCTATAGCGAACCAGTGGGACGTACACTTGCAGGCCCTGATGCAGCTGGATGGGGATGCCCTGGGACTCTGTGGGGCAAGTACTGCGGAGGCACTCCCTGAGGAGGAGGGGAACGGAGGTGAGCCCGGGGGACCTAATTTGGGGACTGGTGGGGAGGTCCTCGTCGAGCCGGGCAGGTGTGCGGACATTGACAATTGCCTTTAATGGAACTGTATGTAACGAGAGGTGGGGACCGGGTGGGGAGGGGTGGACTGGGGGAGGTACCTTGGGGGTCACCTGGTTGAAGACCGAACCTGCTGCTGCTGTTATGCTGGGCTTCTGTTGTTTTGCCTCTTTCTTTTTGTTGTTCTATGGATCTGTTTAACTGTGGGCGGTAGTCCTGAGACCCATTAGTTTATCTTGCTTCGCACATGGGGGTGGCGTTTGATCCTGTGGTTCGCTGTACTCACAATTGGCGGGGAGTCTTCCGAGTAACTGACTCATTGCCTGTGAGATGTTCCATTTATGACATGTGCTATGTCTATATTAACGAAATGCCAATAAACAGATTTCATAATAATTACAGAATCAAGCTAATTTTGTTAGTTGTGGTGTTTTCGAATCAGGCACTCTGTACTAGCTAATCATTATAAAATCTGCCTGTGGCATAGAGACTAAATTAGTCTAAAACCATTTGGTACAGTAACTGGGGTTTTATGCGATCTGTCAATGTGCTAACTCGGTGATACGGAATCTGGGGCCTCATAAACAAAGCCAAGTTGCAGTGGCAGAGCCTGCAATTTGCACAAACCTAGCATTTGGGACAGCTAAATAACTTTATTATAATGTAAATAATGTACTAAACCTATTTGCGACTCTGTAACACATTGCCGAATCGCAAAATGGGTTTAGAGAGGCATAATGAATAACTTTTTGGATGGGGTGCTTTTAGGGCGACCCTTCTAAGTAGCCATTTGTTATGGTATGTATCTACGTTTTACAAAGTCCGATCACAAAACATTTAAACATTACTGACTCCCAAGTTAAGGTGGTAAAACATTCACAAAAGAAAAGGGGTCTCTTGGAACTTTTACCCATTTGTGAATTTAAAAAAGTTGTTGGGCGGAAGGCAGTGGTCTGTTGAGGGGGAAACAGCATTTACAACTCTGTCATAACATCGCACTGCTTTCACAATGCGGTTGTTACAACGACCGTGCTGTTAGTACTCAATACCTTTTACATCGCAAGTCATTAGAACGACTTGATCAGGGGGCCCTAAGGTATTGGATGTGAAATCCAACACCTTCTCTGCTGCTGCGCAAACTAGAGTAGGAATAGTAAATAATACTATTCCTAAGTCCAGCGCGCCCCCTATAGCAAGTCGTTGTAATGACTTGCGATGTGCAGGTATCGAGTACTAACAACACAGTCATTGTAATGACTGCGTTGTAAAAGCACGCAATGTAATAGCATGCATTGTAACATGCTATATTCCTGTCTAGGTGACCACTGCCTTCAAAACCCTTTTTTTTTTTTTTTTTTTTTAAATGAAGTCCTGTTTCCTTTGATGAGGTAGGTCGGTTTGCAACCCACCACAATTTGAAATGTTGTCAACCAACCTATTAGAACATAGGTAAGTTTACAAAATGTATTTTCCAAACGCAAGTCAGTGCGGAATTTATGACCACTTATTGAGGCTCTATCTGATAACGTGCATTTTGAGACTTTAAGAGATTTAGATGTGCGTGCCTACAGTGGAAATATGGGATCTCATTATGGAGTCTAGTCCCATTAAGAAATCTGGAGGAGTTTGCATCGCTGGGCATTGTGGCATCTGTCTATGTGTTTTATTGTGCCATTAAGAAACCTACTCAAATGCATACTGGAGAATTATTAAATCAAGCAATTGTGCTGTAATATTATGGTGATGTTATGTACTAAAGGCCAGACTATTGTGGGATAAGTGGGACAACGACCTCTTCAGAATAATGGTTCATCTCTTAGAAGTAAGGGCAAAAGTCCCAAAGTTCAATGTGAAGTTATCTGTGAACAACAATATGGCACTGGATTCCAAAATCACAAACTTCTGGTTAACCCACAGTGTGCAAACCCGGCTTTGGAAAGGCAGATCTAATACTAATTCCACACCATTCCTGAAAATAAAAGTCTGTTGACTTGAGCCTGATTTTTCTAAGTCTGTTTGACGAGAATTTAGAAAAGGAATGATGTCCATGACAGGGGCTGAGCATTACTTCAAGTAAGTACTGTACACACAGAGGAGAGTAGATTAGGAGTTTCAAAACAATCATAGTATTATTTATAAATAATGGCGAGCAGTACAATAAAACAATCAGGTATGGCCCACCTGTACTCAGGTTTTGGGTGAGTTGATAAAACACAAAAGCGTAGGATAGACCACTGTCTTTATTGATCCAGTCACTAATAAAACATTCAGCAGGTCTCATCAGCACAGGTAATAAGAAAGCTGTCTCTTGAATTTTGCTGACTTTGATGTCCAATTAGACTCAATTGCCAATAGCAACACAATACTCAAATAGTGAATCTGCAAAGCAGTTGGTTGTGCTGTGATTGCCCTGTGTATCTCCTGGGTCTTATCAAAATTAATTTGGAAAACTGGACAAGTTTGTAACCCAGGGTTAAACATTCTCTCTTGTACAGGCAGAGTACCTTCTAATAACACTTGATAGTACACATGTTTTTATATGTTTTTATATGTAATATGGCACTGTGCTTTTGAGAGTTTTTGTATGATCACACACTCACTGTATTCATATTGTGTTCACGTTGTTATGTTCTTTGGAACCTAACGTGGTCTCACCACAAGGTCTCCCTACTCCCTCCAGCCCCCCTACCTCCTCCCTTACAACTTACAATTCCCCTTCCCCACAGTGTTTCTTTCCCTCACAGTCACAAGAGTCCTGTGCCAAGTATTTTGTACTTTTTGTTTTTGTTTTATCTTTTATTGTTTATTTGTGTACATATATTTATGTGTTTCATATTGTAATTTACAGCCCTGAAGAAGTTCATTGTATATGAATGAAACGTGTTGGCTGGTAACTTTAATTGTTTGGATCCTATGGAAATGAAGGATTTATCAAGACAAAACAAACAAGACTATATGACTTATTGAGAAACAAACTTTGCTTCAGAGTGGTGCACCGCTCCAAACTTCCGGTTCATTTTCTCTCTGCCTAGCAGCTGGCACCCAATCACTGCAGGTGCTGGAGTTGTTTGTGCACTCCCGTCTGACCATTGCAACAACACATCTACGAAGGGAACACAGCAGGGGAGTGTGGTTACCGTGTCCGCCGTCGTCCGCAACTGCTCTTACCTTGGATCCACTGGACCAACCAGCACACCTGAGCATCCCGTAAAGAAATGGCTAAACTAATAGACAGAAGAGAAGAGATGGCACAGGACCTCTTCGGAAAAGGGTTCAGTGCGGCGGCAGCTGCACCACCCACAGAACAACGCAATACTGGTCTACGATCATGCTTTGTGAGATTGGAAAAGATTAAGAAACAAGAAACGGCCCGCTGGTGGGGCGGCATGACCCTCCACCAATACATGGACAATTTCAAAATACCCCGGGGCCTCAGAATCCTCATTTTCCCAACATTTGAGGATCTCAGTGGGAGCCTCTTGGAAGAATGGGAACACAATCTCAAGGGAGCTTCTTTCACAATGATGAAAATTTTGGTTAAACATGCCAGTGACAAAGGCCAGAAATTACAGGGAGAAATAGACAAGATAGAAAAACAGATAGAATCAATGGACTGTAAAGATCTAGTAGAGAAAAACGATGCTATCCTCAATAAAGTCATTGAGGAATATCAGCAATACCTTAGAGACAAAAAGATGGGAAAGGTCAGGAGAGACCACTGTGATTATAGGGACGGCAGAATATACACCTTTGCCAGGAAGTATGATAATCCCATAAATAGCGACGATAGGAAGAGGGGCAGGGAAGAAAGCCTGGAAACTAAATCAGTGAGTAGCAGTTCACTGGCCCCAAGTGAAAGCCCCACAACAGGCATAGCACAACCC
This sequence comes from Triturus cristatus, assembly GCF_964204655.1. NCBI lineage: Eukaryota > Metazoa > Chordata > Amphibia > Caudata > Salamandridae > Triturus > Triturus cristatus. Next base: position 472,206,704 of record NC_140580.1, on the reverse strand, counting down.
CCAATCCCTTTAGAAGAGGGTACTTCCAACTTCCAAATGGAACTGGAAAGGTTGCGCATAGGCGAGAGACAGGCACAAAAGAACACAAGAAAACAAGGAGAGGTGAGAGGACAGGGTGGAAGAGCAGACAGCCACGCGATGTCACTCCGTCCCAAAAAGAACAAGTAACAAACACAATGCCAGAAACAACTGGGGCACCCACCACGGGGGGAATCACAGGCCCTAATGTTACGACAGCTAAGAACACAGAGCTACAGATTATTAATCTATCAAACAGGTCGCTTGATGAACATGAATGCAATGTTTTGAAAATGGGATTGGGGTTTTGTCCAGCACAATATGGGGACCTAGTAGATGTTCACATTGATCGGTACAAATTCCTTAGAACACTGAAATTAAAAGAATTTTTCTCACAGCAATCTGCTAGACCTGTTGCGAATATCTTGCGCACCTCGCCTACACACCGCACAATTGGGGACATACGGGGCGTACAAACACTATTGGCCATTGAGAATGATGATACACCTGATTTACAGACCATCTTGGACGACCTAGACATCAGGGAAGACTATATCCGAGACACGGGTCTCAAATGTACATCAAAATTTGTTCCACAAGGTGGCTACCATGCCAATATCGAGATTTTTGGTGATCTAATCACCCAGGAGCTTAGGAAACTCGAAGACCCAAGCAAATATACACCCTACCCCACACCCAAACTACCACGCAAAGAAAGAGAAGCGCTACAGAGATTACAAAATGACCCAGATATAGTAATCAGGGAGGCAGTCAAGGGTGGAAATGTGGTGGTCCTGAACCTGCAGGATTATATGGGGTAAATCTCACGACAACTAAGTAACCAGCAGTGTTATGAATTTATCCAACACAACCCCATCAACACATTACAAACCTTGATTAACACTAGACTCACAGAATGGAGGGAGGAGTGTCTATTTACTGAAAATGAGTACAGATACCTACACGTCGAGAAGGCACGTCATCCGTGCATCTACACTCTGCCCAAGGTACACAAGGGTGGACCATTTCCACCAGGTAGACCGATCATCTCGGGTATAGGGTCCCCCACTGAGCGCCTGCCCGAGTTTGTGGATTTAACACTTCAAAAACACGTCACCAACTTACCAGCTTACCTGAAAGACAGCAAGGACATTCTGGCCAAATTGGAAGGGTTCACATGGTCAGAGGAGCTCAGATTTGTCACCTTAGATGTTGTGGGACTTTACACATGCATTCGCAAAAACTATGGCATGATGGCAACACGTTACTACTTAGACAGTGAGGGGGCAGACCACTATGTATACAACAACATGATTATGGACATGATAGAGCTGATACTCACCAACAACTTTTCCAAACAAGATAACAGGTGGTACCACCAACTACAGGGGACCGCCATGGGTTCAAGATTCACGCCTTTGTACGTGGGGCTCTTCATGGGCTAGTACGAGAAAGAGCATGCCTAGGCAAGACCTGCCTCCCCCTGGACCAAACACATTGTTTACTGGGGGAGGTACATAGACGACATAATCTGTATATGGTCTGGTACGGAGACACTCCTCTTAGAATATCTCCAACACCTTAACGACAACCCATTTAATGTCCAATTAACCATGCAACACGATCAAGAACATATTTAGTTTTTTTGTTAAAGATGGAGTGGTTTCAAGCTCACTACACCGCAAACCCACCGCCTGCAAGAGCATACTACATGCGGACAGTGCCCGCGCCAAATCAGTCATTAGAAACATCCCCTATGGAGAAATGGTCAGGGCACGACGCACATGCAGCGAAGAGGAGGGTTTTAGAGAGAATGTATCAGACATTAAAGAACGATTCTAATCGAGGGGTTATGACCAAGGAGTGTTAGATAAAGCAGAGCAAAGAGTACTAGCGCTGCCAAGAGCGGACACACTCATCAACAAGAACCCACAAGGGGCGGGCAAACATCACAAGAAAGAACACCACGGAGACAAGATAGCCTTTTTTACTAACTACACAGCACATAGCGATCGAATATTCAAGGCCTTCAGAAAACACTCGCACCTACTGGTAGAAATACCAACACTACGTCCCCACATCAATGACCACCCTTCACTGATCTTCAGAAGAGGGCGCACCCTGAGAAGCTCTTTATGTCCCAGTTACATTACAGCTAGCAAAGCAACCACCAACACATGGTTACCAAGCCCGCCTGCAGGCTTCTTCACCTGTACCAACTGTAATGTTTGCTGTCTAGGACAAAATAAGCGCAAGGAACTAAGTTACAACTCCAACTACACGCATAAAATCAAATATCATATAAACTGCAACACACAGTTTGTCATTTACATACTGGAATGCCCATGTGGCATCATATACGTGGGCAGCACGGTCCGCAACCTCAAAACCAAAATCCAAGAACATCGGAGGGCTCTCATCAATGGGATGATAGGTACCCCATGACAGAACACTACCGCACAACACACACTGGCCCCATCAAATTCAGCTTCTTCGGCATTGACCACATTCCACCAAGTAACCGAGGTGGGAATAGGGAACTGACACTCAGGAGGGCGGAGGCCAAGTGGATTTGTAGATTAAATGCAGTTAAGAGGGGACACAATACTGAACTTGAGTTCTACTACTTTCTTTGATAACATTACCTTCTCCGATCAGGGGGCACCCAACTCTGTCACGTGCCAAGAGTTTTTTGTTTTTTCTTTATTCCACTGTTACCCAACCGGGGTACGTGCCTGGAGATCCTCTTTTTATGTTTGCCACTCCTATCCATTGGGGGTGCGTGCCCTGGAATAGCATGTGGGTCCCCAATGTCTTTGTTTGGGTTACATCCACTTGGGAAAGTGGCCTCTGTGGCTCTCATAACCGGGGCCCGAACGTTTTGTCTCGAACTCTAGGCCTTACTCCCGCCTGAGACCGGGGTTCTTTTGCCCGGAGTCTTTTTCAGACCCACGCCAGTGCATTGGGTTCACTTCTCAGCCATTTATACGCATCTCATCGTGGTGATGCCAACTGACCACATCTTACTCTTTCCCTGGCCGCATTGTTTTTGCCCCACACCACTCGCATCTCATTGTGGTGATGCTAACTGGCCAATTCTTACTCTTGGCCTGGCCACTTTGTTTAGCCCCATACTACTCGCAGCTATCGTCACACCGGTTGAGAACCTTTGGGCTCTCTTTTCACCGAATCTTAATACATTTGCCAAGGAATCTCATGGATTGCGCACTGACTGGTGGCATCTAGCATATATACCGATGCCAAAGTTCACAGCACTTACAGAGTCCCGTATTCTGATCAGTGCTGCCTCTACTTGGTCACCGGCCCACGAACCTCGCTGTGGCTAACTGACTGGTGGCATCTAACATTCACACCAATGCTTTATTTCCTAGTACACACATAATCCATTCTCTGACTTGTGCTGCCTTTACCGGGCCACATACTGGTGGCATCTAACATTTACACCGTTGCTTTATTTCACAGCACACACATAGTCCTATTTCTGACTTGTGCTGCCTCTACCGGGTCACAGGCCGATTCATCCTACTCCCTTCTAGTCACCACATTGCCTGCCCAACATTCCCATTGTGCTGACGCTGCCCCTGCCGAGACGCACAATCTGAGACTTTGACTCATCCGCCTCTCCTCCAGCCACTAGCAGGCCTTACATCACCCTCTCCCACTGTGCTCCTTTACATCACGTACGCCACTGACACTTCCCCGCGCTTTTTAACATATAAGTTAAAGCCTCATACACCGGCTCTCCATTCAATTGAACGGAGCCGACGGCTGCTGCTAGCCATTTCAGGTACGTCCTCTCTCTGCTGGTTCCCCGCAACTTGATTCTGCCCGGCCCCAGGTCTTGGACCTCCTGCTGACATCTTTTCTTTTCTTTTTACTCTGGCGGGGATCGAGCTCGGCTTCCCTACTCCCTTGTATTGTCTTGTGCCCCACCGTCTAGCTATATGCTCATGCTGTGTTTAGATCCATGCCGTGACCATGCTCGGCACCCAGACTTACTGTTTTTATACTTTCTCTCCCTGTGATATATTCACTCAATATTATTTTCCCACACCCTGGGATAATGTTCGCAATTCACTTTAGATCTAGGCCGCCCGCGATCACGCCTGACTTTCTGAATCCCCCTCCCCCACTTCTCTCTTGCTTGCTTGCGCAGTTCCTCACCCTGCCTGCTTATTCATGTGAGCTTCCCCCCTTTCCCCTGTGCCCTCGCCTATCAGGCAATCCTGAGCCACTGCGCTCAAAAACCCCCTAATCTCCCCTAGCACCCAGCGTGCTCCTAGCGGTGCCTGATTACCAATGCGAGTCTTCCCCTGTCGCTTGCGTGCAGTCATTATACTCTCTGCTCACGCGCCAAGCTCACAACTGACCGCGGTTTTGGGGAGCCCCCACATGAGCCGCATATTCTATGGAGCCCTTTTACCTACACCCGTCTTTGGGCCAACTTCATTTCATTGCAGATGGGCCATATTTGTGTTAGGATGCATCTTCTGCCCCCACGTGAACGACCCCTTTTTCTTCAAATCTGCACCTATTCCCAGGCGCCACCACATACGGCCATGGCTGCTTTGTAGGAGGCTTTCTTCATCAAATATAGACAGCGGACGCTGCCCCTTCCTTTCCTCCACTTTCCAAACCCCCTTTCTCTCTCTCTCTATTCTTGTACAGCATTTTCTATATTCTACCTTTCAGCTGACTCTGCCACCGGCTCGGCCAAAACCCCGCCCACACCCGCCGTATCATCCTCTGTCTCGTCTCCATGTCCCCCCCCACACTTTTTTCATGAAGGTGGACCTGGGCGCATACTTCTCCTTTTTTCCACCAGAATCAGCGCATATTGGCCCTTATCAAGGAGGCCTAGACAGTTACTTTAAATTGTGTACTCTTCAATGTGCCATGACTCCAGTTTCTGGACCAAGCCCACACTGAACTCTCAGGACAGACCAGGGAGAACTCAGCACCTTCGCCCCCAAGACCGTACCTCACAGTAATGGTATGTACATGCGCTGACCACACTTCTTGCTTGTTCTTTCCTTCTACCTTGCTTTATGACATTGGTATCGCCTGGGACTGTCCGCAGACTGTATAGGTTCACTGTAAATAGGACTAGAAACTAACACACACACACAGGGGCACTATGTTTTATCAAGCCTGAGCTCACACCCACAACAATTGGACTCACACCCATGTAGGCGGATGACTTATAGTCAGAACGCGTTCCCCAACTAGGGCACGAGGGCGGATGACTTATTGTCAGAACGCGCTCCCCAACCAGGGTTAAACATTCTCTCTTGTACAGGCAGAGTACCTTTTAATCACACTTGATATTACACATGTTTTTATATGTTTTTATATGTAATATGGCACTGTGCTTTTGAGAGTTTTTTGTATGATCACACACTCACTGTATTCATATTGTGTTCATGTTGTTATGTTCTCACCACAAGGGCTCCCTGCTCCCTCCAGCCCCCCTACCTCCTTCCTTACAACTTATGTTTCCCCTTCTCACAGTGTTTCTTTCCCTCACAGTCACAAGAGTCCTGTGCCAAGTATTTTGTACTTTTTGTTTTTGTTTTATCTTTTATTGTTTATTTGTGGACATATATTTATGTGTTTCATATTGTAATTTACAGCCTTGAAGAAGTTCATTGTATATGAACAAAACGCGTTGGCTGGTAACTTTAATTGTTTGGATACCTATGAAAATAAAGGATTTATCAAGACAAAACAAACAAGACTATATGACTTATTCAGAAACAAACATTGCTTCAGAGTAGTGCACCGCTCCAAACTTCCGGTACAAGTTTGTAACCTATTGAATTATCCTGATGAATAATGAACAATCATATTCATGGCTCACACACAATCCCAAGACTTTTGTATTCACATACTTAAAATTACATCCATAGTGACAGATCAATGTAATTTGGAAACAAGGGGCTTCATAAACGTGGGGGAATCTCTGCCTTGTTCCCTTAGCCATTTCAAATACTGGCAACGGTGACTGATTAAAGAGAATTATAACCCTTGGAAACTAACGTAATGTTAGAATACTCCTCATATAGTAAGGGCCAAAACCCATGTTGACCACAGTCATCCAGATGGAACCTCACTCTAGCTGTCCAAAAGATTTGTCAGCATATAAGCTAATGATATAGAGCAGGATTCCCATGGAAAAGGCTATGTTGCCTAGTGTAAGTTGATGAGTGTGTAAGCATTGAATACGACCCAGTACTTAGCTCCATTGATCCTAATATTGAGCCTAGACCAAACACTGGAGAGCACTGCCTGATTTACAACTAAAAGGAAAAAGTTAACTTGAAATTCTTATTAAAACAGCATGAAATCAGTTGAAAAACTCTAATGTAAAGTTTCCTTCCCCTGTTGCCTTTCTACTGACACTCTGTACTATTGTACGAATTATTTCAGCTGAAGGAACTGGTGACTCAAGATCTTCAAAAAAACCATGATCGAACATAGGGAAAAAAACTGATAGTCAAGGCAACCACAAGATTACATGGATACCTGATATCTTGTCGGATGATTCTGAGGTGTACAGTGCCCAGTAAATACATCAACCATGCACTCTTTCTCCCCTTCTGCCTGCGGCGGTCCGTGCAGGTAAGCGCGGTGGAAAGGGGTTGGGTGGGGTGGGGCGTGGCGGGAGGTGGGAAGTCGACAGATGATGGAATTGTGAAAATTAAATAAATAAATAAATAAATCATATTCTGTCGACATTCTCCTTGCCCCGCCCCTCCCCACCGCACTTACCTCCAAGCACCGCTGCTGCCTACTACATCACATAATGATGCAACATGCATTGAAGTTTCCTCCTTTTTTTGGTTGGCCAAGATGCCATTGCTTGGGCTCCGTTATATGCTCATGTGCACACGTCTGTGTTTCATGTCTTGTTTGCCTAGCCACACTTCATCCGTCTCCAACATTTTCTATTTTATTAGCACCAGTTCTTTACTTATCTTGTGCAACCACAAGCTAACCCCTTCCTCTAAATGCCTGGATGTGTTCGGGCTGAAACTGTTCTAATTCAAATATACAATCCTCTCATGGCCTATTCTCACCCTTGTTATTGGACCAAAAGAAAGAAGTGACCTGGATATTTTAAAATGCTATAAAGGAATTGCATGTAATCAATTTGTTATATTCCAGGTCAATACATTGAAAAATAAATTTTCTGTGTGCCTCAACGACAAAAATTCAGAGAGCCTTATCCATTAGAAGTCACTGATCAAGTGTCCTTTTACAAACATTCTTGTCTGATGATATCCTGCAGGAGCATTGTCATAGCTGTCAAATCTTGAAAATCCGGCCCCTGGTTTGAGCCTAATAAATCATCCAGCCAAGACTAGGTCCAATGGCAAAGAGACTCAAAAGTAAAGTTGTGAGCAGTTGAATTATTAGTTCAACTAATATAATGCAGAAAAAACAAATCCTACAATACATACAAATAATTGATCCATTCTACTAGCATAACCTATGCCATTAAGGGAATGTGCATGTTGATTCACTTATGGGTCCACTGCACTATTAAAATAATCCCAGATTATATACAGTCTTGTAAAGTGGGCCAAGACTATTAAGAAATGAGTGATCATTCCAATATCATCAGTGATCAGACCAGATCAGCAGATCAGAAGAGTAGATTTCCATGAATTAGATTGCAGCAGGGTGATCAGACATCCGCCTGACTTGTCAGAGCACTATCGCTGAAGGTTAGGCTAGATCGTTCAGTTACAAAATACGTGGAATTTCGATGTTGATGTCCTCACTAAGTCGAAGTGAGTCTTCAGGAATCATTACTACATAACATAAAACTATCAACAAAGGTTTTGGTATTAAACAATTTCAATTCTTCCTTCACCTATAGAATTACATACTGGCTGTGATCACATATGTCCCTCCCTAAGAACGCAACATCTGATATCAACTAGATATTTAAGGTACAAATCTATTTTTATTATTGCAAAAATTTCACCATAAACATATATATCAAAGCAAACCCCGATCGGTGTCCCGCAAGGTGAAAAGAACACAAAAACAAGCCATACAATGCCCCAACTACCCCCACCCCTCTCCCACCCTCCCCCTGTACTCACTCCAACATTCAGCACCCATGTGTCAACAGTATGGCCAGCAGCTCCACTAGATATTTATGACCACATTTCTCCATAGCCTACAATCATTCCTTTCCAACTCACTATTCATGTTAACCGCCCTCCCAGGACATTTTAACCCCTTTCGCTCTCCCCAGGCAAGCTTTCTTAGCAGACAGTAAGCTGTGATCAAAGGGACTGGTCAAAGGTTCCCTGTGGACCAGGTCAGAAAACTGTCTCACCGCCTAAATCGTGACTTAGAGGCAAAGATTGGGTCAGATGTTGGACCACTCTACAATATTTTCCTCAGGCAAGCATTTTTCTAGCACAACAGGAAGTAAAGACTTCCTTTTTGTTCTGTTCAAGCAAGGACTTCTAAACGGTGGAATTAGCATACCACTTGAGAAGCGATCCTTACCCAATCTTCAAAACGTTCCCAAATTGTACACTCCCACTTTCACTATAAAGTGACATAGCTCCTGTTTATACCGAGCGAGTGGTTGGAGGCGCTGAAATCTTCACTGTATTCTTTGCAGATGAAACTGTGACATGGCTGAGGCTGTGGTTAAGTAGATTTCTGCTGCCCTCCAACTCATTCACAACTATTCAGCTCATTCCAGTTCGCTGGATTGTCATTCTAAAAACTTTTGATGCCACTACATTGGCATGGCCATAGAGTGGACAAATTCTGAAGTGCACCCATTCTTCCAAAGAGTTTGATGTTGGCCCTCTTCTCTGCTCCTGGATATTGTGTTTGCCCCACCTGAATTTTTGTGCTGGCAGAGTGGTTAAGGAAAATCATTAAGAAGTGTGAATAAGGTTGAGGTCCTTCAATAAGGTGCGACCACATCATTTATGTAGGCTCACATACACAATTTCCCATCTTCATAAATGCCATAATGGGCTGTAGGTATGATCTTCACATGCCAAATTATTTTTATTGTTTTCATTTGATAAAAACCATGCTCACAATTACTAAGTTACAAAAACAATAATTCATGGGATTGTTTCTTATAAAAAATGCACTCTATAACAAGCCTGCTAGGGATCGGTGAAGATTTCTAATTTACACTCACGTCACAGCTATGTACTACCTAGAGACTTCTCGAGTAGTCTTCAGGTCACAAGATTGTTCATTTACCAGGATGATTGTCCCTCTGTTAGTTTAGGTTTTTAGGCCTTTCTGATCCTATTTTGAACTCCCCTGTACCCAGCAGCCTCCTGTTAACCTCAACAATATAGCATATAGCCGCCACAATGAAGTAAGTCTATAGATAAACCAGGAAGTCTTTGTCCTTTGCAGGGACAGTGATGACCTGCATACAACGCTCTCTTGCCTCAGGGGCGGCCGTGGCTTCTCTACAGCTGGCACTTCTAATATGGTTTGCGCCTTGGCCCTGCTTGCTTGAGTTATTTGATTTTCATGGCTCATGTCTCACTTGGTTTCCATGAGGCACCTCCCAGACCCCCGAAGCCACACTTTTCACTTTAGTTAAATTCCGCAGCTTCTGGCTCCTCAAAAACAGCACAACCATTTTTTTCCTTTTTCTGCGCGTCAGGATACTGCTCTCCCAGATGCGCAGCTCCACCTTGAGTGCCTCTGTCTCCTGCACCCTCCGCTGACCCCGGTTCGAGGCATGTGCCTTGCTCTGTCTCGCATCTAGCCTGCTCCTCGGTTTTTGCCCTTTTATTTTCCTATTCTTATCCTCTTTATTTCTGCCTTTATTGTTTTTTACTCCTATCTTCTTTTTTTCATTCAGTTCTCCTTCTACTCTTTTTTCTCTTTTCCACCTCTCTTTTGCCTCCTTTCCTGGCGCTGCGGCCCCCGCGGCCCTTCCCCCCTACCGCATGTTTCCGCTCATGCTCACGTCTCCCTGCTGATCCACTCTCCCCCGACCCCTACTTAATGGCAGCTGCCAAAGGCAAGCCCGTCTGCGCCCATTCGTGACCCGACGATGACCAGCGCCAGGAACCCTGGCCCCCCAACCCGCCAGCACTACAGCTCCGCGGCTCTCTACACTCTCAATGCCGGCAAGAACAACGACTGCAAACTCTCTTCACCCCATGACACCCACTGACCCTTCACCTGCTGACACTGTCACCACTGCTTTACCTTCGCCGAGACCCAGGGCCCTCCTCCACCATCCAGCAACAACTCCACCACACCAGAAACCCTGCAATGCACCCTCCTCAACGTCTGCTCCCTCCACAGACATGCCACGGAAATCTGGGACTTCCTCGACAGCACCACCCCTGATGTCACCTTCATCACTGAAACCTGGACGAACGCTGCCTCGGGACCCGACATCCCCATCCCCAAAGGCTACAAGAACACACGGAAGGACCATCCCAACCGCCCCGGAGGAGGCATCGCAATGGCCCACAAGTCCAACCTTTGCCTGAGCACCCACACCGACGAGTCTACATACCTGATGGAACACCTCCACTTCAAAATACAGACCAACCGATCCACCACCCTTTGGGACACCCTCATCTAAAGACCCCCCCCCCCCGCCCGCGCACATTTCTACGAGTCAATTGCCGACATCATCACCCCGCAAGCCATCACCTCCACTGACTACACCCTGCAGGGAGACCTCAACTTCCACCTCGACAAACTCCTAGACACAAACTCCACCTCCCTCCTGGGAAACCTCCACAACTTCGAACTCAAACAGATCGTACCAGAACCAACGCACTCAGCAGGACACACCCTCGACCCCATCTTCACAGCAGGAAACTCCATCACCTTCAGCTACACCTCTGAACTCCCATGGACAGACCACCGTTACATCCACTTCACCTTCAAAACCAACATCACCCGCAAACGTCCTCACCAGCTCCAGTGCAGGAATTGGAACAAGATCCCAACGACCAGCTCACCGCCTCCCTCAGCAGCTCCAAACCCACCGCTACAGACGATGACCCAACCACTGCAGCCCATACCCTACACAGATAGATCACCGACTGCGCTGACACCATCGCCCCCTCAAGAAAACCTCTAACCCCCATGCCAAGAAAGCCTGCAGGTTCTCCACTGAACTCCGAGAATCTAGACGCACCTGCAGACGCCTAGAAAAGCTATGGAGGAACTCCAAAACAACAGTAGACTTCGACAGCTTCAAAGCAGCCACAACAGCCCACCACAAACTCATCAGATACTCATGGAAGAAAGTACTCCTGGACAGAATCTCCACCCACGCACACAACAGCAAGGAACTTTTCGGAATCATCAAAGAGTTCTCCCAACCAAACAGCGAGATCACTGACATCCCACCCTCCCAGGACCTCTGCAACAGACTCAGCGCCTTTTTCCATCACAAAATCAAGACCACCTAGGACAACTTCAATGACAACAGCCCCCACGCAGAGCCCACACCCACCACCTCCTGCAACATACAGCCAATACTTGACAGCTGGTCCACCCTCAGCATTGAAGTACCCTGAAGACCATGAAGTCATCCCACTCCGGGCCCCCACAGACCCCAGCCCCCACCACATCTACCACAGAGCCGCAGACACCATCGCCCCAGTGCTGCAATGAATCATCAACTACTCCTTCAAGACCACCTCCTTCCCCGATCATGGAAACACGCAGAGATCAACCCCCTCCTGAAAAAATGCTTGGCAGACCCCACCGACCTCAAGAACTACAGACCGATCTCCTTACTCCCATACCCTGCAAAAGTCATGGAAAAAGCCATCAACAGACAACTCGCCTCCTTCAAAGAAGAAAACAACATCCTCGAATCAGGCTTCAGGAAGAACCACAGCATTGAAACCGCCCTTCTCGCTGTGACAGACGACATTCGCTGCCTCCTCGACAGAGGAGAGACTGTGGCCCTCATCCTCCTGGACCTCTTGTCAGATTACAAGAACTCAGCATCGTATCGTACGCCAATGAAACTCAACTCATCCTCTCCCTATCCAACGAACCCAGCACCTCCAAACACAGCTTCCAAAAAGGAATGGAAGCAGTCGCCAGGTGGATGAAGAACATCTGCCTACAACTTAACACGGAAAAAAAAGAAGTGCTCATCATGGGCCCACACCCCGATGCCTGGAGCGACACCTGGTGGCCCCCTGCCCTCGGAAACCCACCATCCCCCACAGACCATGCACGCAACCTCGGAATCATCCTGGACTCCGAATTCAAAATGGACTGCCAGATCAATGATGTCACCTCCGCCTGCTACAACTCCCTCTGCCTCCTCCGGAAGCCCCTCAACTGGATCCCCCTTGAACACGGGAAAACAGTCACCCATGCCCTCATCAGCAGCAGACTGGACTACAGCAACGCACTCTACGCCGGGATCAACAAGAATCTCACCCCCAACTCCAGAATCTCCAGAACACCACCGCCAGACTAGTCCTCAACGTACCACGCCACTACCACATCAGCCAGCACCTACGGACACTACACTGGCTCCCCGTTGAGAAGAGAATCACTTTTTTCACCCTCTCCACCTCCGACAGACACCCTCACTCACCAAGTTCCTGAAGGGACTCAAGACCTGGAGACGCGTGCACCCAGCGCCTTGAGACCCTTTTTGGGTGAGTAGTGCGCTTTACAAACCCTGATTGGTTGATTGATTATTTCCCACCCCTAGGCCCTTTTCCACTTGGAACATTCTATTATGGCTAAATGCATACTTTTGATTGCAAGTTGTTTCAAACGAGATTCGGCGAGGTTAAACTTCCTTAACATTACGTCTTTCTGGGTTGGGTGTTCGCCACATCTCAATTTATGTAATTTTGAACGAATGTCTTCCTCGTGTAGCTTGATCTAAACACGCACACGGTGACGCTTTGGACGCCATGTTTAGGAAGCTCTAAATGAGCGCACACACGTGGAGCAGAGTTCAAGGGAAATCTCTCAAGTGTTCAGCCGATCTGGATAGAAAGTGACAAGGCGTGCTGACATACGGCTCTGCAACAGCCTTTCTGTGCAATCTTGTTAAGTGGTCATCGCAGAACCCCATGTCCACGACAAGACCCTCGGATGTTAAATTCACTCAAGCCCCCTTTAAAATGAACTATTCATAGATTTGTATAATATTAATCGACTCCCTTAAGAGTCCGGCAACTCCGTTTAAGCCTTGAAAAGGTTCTCTCTACCTCTGGCTATTCTAAAGAAATAGTAATCATTTCTCTGATGCAGTTTGGAGATATTACCCTGATGCACAGACTCGGAAGCTCTCAACCAAACATCACATATCGTTGAATTATTTACTTAATGAGTTATTTAAAGAATATTTGCCTTACGCTGCAAATGTAAAGGCGCTTCCCACGCTTGTCCCACTTACAAACAATTTATATATTATTAATTTTTTAACATGTGTCCTGTTTTTGAGAAACAGCATCGCCGAGATTATAATTACACTACTCTGAAGAGCACTGAAACAGTCTAACCATTATCTTCATTTTGCAGAACAAACTATCTTTAATATAAGGCTTCAGCTATGTTTATCCAAAAGTTTGGATTCTAGGGAGTAAAGGTGAAAGGACAACAGGCTTTGGCAGACAGCAACATTCCTGCAAAACTTTTTCCATGACTCGCAAGGAGTGGCCCCACTCTGAAGGCTTTGCTCTATAGTAGCGCCTGCATACTTTTGTAAGATGCCATAATATCGAGTAATGCTACTATAGTTCATGCTTTGAAGGTTTTTGCCTCGATATATGTTTCAGACAAAACGGACATATTGAGTGCACTGGAATGAATCTAAATTATAAAGTTAAATACAGCTGCACTACATAACACTTTCTCGCATACTCTTTCTAATAGATACACTGACTTTTAATGGAAGAATTTGCAGCTTCCCCCTTTTCCAAGATACATTCATGTGGGAAAGGAATGAGAATGCTTGAGTGGTCCGGCACGATGACCCTTGAGCAGCCAGAATTTGAGGATCTCTGAGTGATCCAGCTGGATGACCCTTGAGTGGTCCATGTTGGATGACCCTTGAGAGGTCCAGGTTGGATAACACTTGAGAGGTCCAGGTTGGATGATCCTTGAGCAGCCTGAGTTTGAGGACTTGTGAGTGGTCTGTGTTGGATGACCCTTGAGTGGTCTGTGTTGGATGACCCTTGAGAGGTCCAGGTTGGATGACCCTTGCGTGGTCTGGGTTGCAGGACCCTTGAGCGGCCTGAGTTTGAGGATCTCTGAGTGATCCAGCTGGATGACCCTTAAGTGGTCCATGTTGGGTGAGCCTTGAGTGGTCCGGGTTGGATGACCCTTGAGTGGTTTGGGTTGGATGACTCTTGAGTGGTCCAGGTTGAATAACTCTTGAGTGACCCAAGCTCAGTGATCCGTGTATGGTGCAGCAGGATGACCCTTGAGTGTTTGGGCTGGATATCCCTCAAGCGGCCCGAGCTGGGTGTCATGGGAGCAGATGTGCACAGTATGAATATGAACGAGGCAAAGGTTCTTTTTATGGGCCAGCGTTTGTTTTTATGGTGCATTAATTGGAAGTACTGCAAGGTAACAAGTTAGCACTACAGATCCTAATAATTGAAATGTGAACCCTTCCTGGAAGCAGGTCCAAAACAGGGGAGTGGTCAAAAGCCTTTAATGAAGTCCGTACAGTGAGCATCTGATTCATTCAATGGTCAGTAAACCCCTATATCCACGGAATGGACACCAAACCTCTCCACATTGCTAAAGATTTTTGGAAGGCATTTTTGTAGAAAGTATTTATTAAGGATTATGTTATGTTATGCTAGCGTCATTTGTAGAGTGCACGTACACCTATCTGTTTCATGGCGCCAGAGTGAGGCCAGTAAGGTGAGTGTGCTATGGCAAGGGTTTAGTTGTATGCCAGGTTGAATAGCTGGGTTTTTTAACAGTTTCTTCAGTTTTTGTTATAATGCGATAGATCTGATCTCTGGGGGGAAAGAGTTCCAGACATTGGGAGCGATCACTGAGAATCTGGTCCCGCCATTCATCTTTTTGAATTTGCATGTCGACAGTTCAAGTATGTGGAGCGCAAAGTGTGGTTGGGGGTGTACTTTTGAATTTGGGAGGAAATGAAAGCCTGGCTTTTGTTGTTGAGTGTTTTGAAGATAATGCAACCTGTTTTGAATCTTGTTCTTGGTACCACCGGTAGCCAATGAAGTTCATTCATCAGGGGATACTGTGGCGCCGTTTGGGTTGCTTATATATGTCGGTCTGCCTGATTCTGGAAGATTTGTGGCCTATTGATGAGGTATTTAGGAAGACATGCATATAGGGAATTGCTGCAATCTATCCTTGAGATGACAAGTGGGATAAAAGCTTCAATGAAGGCCTCTGGGCTCAGCAATTTTACTATTTTTCTGATTCTCCGGAGCATAAAGAAGGATAAAGCGAATGCTGCGCCGACTTGTGGCTTCATAGATAATTCATCATCAATAATCACTCCAAAGCTCTTTACAGATTTTTGTGGGGTCTTGGGATTCCATCTCGGTGAGCCAGAATGATGCTGTCCAGTAAACAATCATACTTTTGGTAATAATAATTTCAGTTTTATCCGAGTTCAGTTTGAGGTGTTTACTGTTCATCCAGTATCAGGTGAAAAGCATAGTGGTTTGACTTGGATTCCTGGGAGTTGTCAAGTCTAAACAGTAACTGCATGTCATCCACATAGTTGTAAATCACACACTTCCTCTTTTTGAGAGAGTGAATTAGTAGGCAGATGTAGAGGTTGAAGAGGTAAGGGGTAAGGGGCGTGTCTTGTGGGGCTCCGCAGTCCAGCTGGACCTCAGAAGAGTTGTATGGGGTAAGGTGAACCGACTGAGAATGGTTTCTTAGAAAGGAAATTATCTAGTCCAATGCTGTGCTCCAAAGTCTTGCGTGCTCAACATGGTCCATTAAGAGATTGTGGTCCACTTTGTCAAAGGCCGCGGATAGGTCCAGGAGGACCAGTGCTTGGGTAGCCCCTTTATGGCATTCTTTGTGCAGGTCATCTGTCACAGAGAGAATGACAGCCTCTATGGAGTGAGCTGGGCAGAAGCCTGCCTGACAGGGATCCAAGAATTGTGTTTCTTCTAGGAAGACGCAGAGCTTTTTTGCCACATTCACCTCTATTACCTTAGTCAAACATGGCAGTAGGGATATAAGGCGGTACGTTTTCAGTATTAGTGGTTACTTTCCTATTTTCTTCTGTAGGGGTACCACAATGGCTTCTTCAAATGTGGTCAGTACTGTCCCTGTGCTGATGGAGTGATGGAGGAGTGAGAGGACTGAGTTAGGGAAGTTGGAGAATACTATATTTAAATGTTTTGGTGAACAAATGTCGTTAGGGGATCCTGATTTTACTTTGATCAGCAGGTCTTTGAGGCAGTCCTTGCTGATAACACAAATGAGTAAAGGGTGACAGGGTTAATGTCTACCTGGGTCAACTTGGTTTCAAGGAAACTTGTGGGGATACTTTATTTGATAATCTTTATTTTGTTGATGGAAAAATTGTATAGTGGATCACAGAGAGACTGGCCTGGAGTAATGGGTAATGTGACCATATTTGGATTTGATAGTTTGCAAACAATACCAAAAATCTCCTTGGATTTATTCATGGATGAGAGAATTTTCTTAGTGAAGAAGGTGAATTTGGCTTGTAGAATGAGAATTCTGTATTCTTTGTGGTGTTTTATGAATGTGTTCTTTGCCTTCGAGGAGTAGTTTTTCCGCCATTTCGGTTCGTAGAGTCGAAGTTCGTGCTTGGCAGCTTTCAGGTTGTCTGTAAACCATTTATTGGCATCATGGCATCTAGCTTGCTTAGAAGTGTGAGGGGGGAGTAGCTGACGTTAGCAAGTTCAATATCGCTTTTTTGTGCAGGTTGACGTTGTTTGGCTCAGGCAAGGTTGTGGCCAGAGAATCTCAGAATAGACTCAAATCGACCCGTGACCAGATCCTAGCAAGGTTTCTTGGGCATGGAGATGGTTTTAGCAGAAGCAATTCTGTTATTGAGAATTTAATAAAGCTGTGGTCGGACCATATGCATGGGGAAACTGTATACGGATTGATGAGTGTTGTCCAGACCTGGTCTAATGTATGGCGTTTGATGTGGGTGGAAGAGAACACATGTTGTAGGAAGTTTAAATTGCTAAAATGGTCAGAGAAGTCAATAGCTAATTGTCCTCCATTGTGATTGTTAGCCCAGTAATTGAAGTCGCCGACCACGAGAATCTTTGCGTGGTCAATGCAGAAGGAGATTAGCTGATAGAAAAACTAAGGGAAGTGTTGCATATAGTCTGTTGGTCTATAAGTGAGAAAGCATAGAAGGGCAGAGGTTAGCGATTCTATTTTGATTATGAGGCTATCTACCATTGGGCTGTTTAATGATGTAAGTTTGATAGGATTCTTTATCACTGCGGCTACGCCACCTCCTATTTTACCGGCAAGTTTGTTGGTTTGCAGGATATAGTAATTTTCGGACAGGGCAGCAAGGATGTCAGGGGTAGACTCTTCGGTGAGCCAAATTTCCATGAGTAATAGAATGTCCGGTGATTCAGTGTCTGCAAGTTGAAGATCTATTTTTGGTGTTTCACCATGGAACGAGTGTTTAAATAAATAAATGTTAATTGATTGAATTTGGGGACGTGGGTGTTGCGACTGATGTTAGTGGTTTTAATGGGCAGCAGTGGTCTTTCTGTGAGTTAGAATGCTACTATATTGTTTTTTGAGAGCCGTAATTCATTTTTTCAGAAGTATGGGGTCTCTTTTGTAAGTTGTTGAGTAAAGGTTTTTAATTTCAATGGGGGTGTAAGTGAAGTTTTGGGCATTTTGAGCACAGTGGCTGGCCCCTAGCCCCAGTTGGACGAGGATGGGCGCAGACGGGCTTGTCTTTGGTGTCCCGCGCTGCTTCAGCCATTTGTGGCCGATAGCTCTAGTAGGCCTACCTACACAAGTGCAAGGCAGTGTTCTTATTGGTTCCCCCCGAAAGAGCTAATGCAGTGATCCGATTTGGCTGAAAATGCAGTTTACCACATGAGCAGATTTTAAAAACACAGAGAAAAATTAGAAAGGCACTTCTAGGTGCAAATGCTAACAGATATGCACATAAGGCAATTTCAGCGTGAGCGGCTTTCACCTACTAGCTTTGCTGCGCCTTCGCGCTGCTTCGGTCATTTGTGGCTGATAGCTTTCGTAGCCCCACCTACACAACCACAAGGCAGTGTTCTGATTGGTTTCCCAGGACACTGATTTGCTTTTAGATTGGTTTCTCCCAAGGAGCTAATGTGGCAATCCGAGTTGGCAGAAATCAATCAATCAATCAGTGAGTCTTGTAGAGTGCAGTTTGTCACCCAGGGGGGTCTCCAGGCGCTGGTTGCTTGTGCGAGCCTCGGTCAGAGAGGTGGTGGTCGAAAAAACAGGTTTCCTGAGTAGATTTTAGAAACGCAGAGCAAAGTAAAAAGGGGCTTCTAAGTGCAAATGCTAAACCATATGTGCAAATAAAGAAGTTTCAGGGCGAGCGGCTTTCACCTACTAGCTTCACTGTGAGCCCGCGCTGCTTCAAACTGTTTTCAGCTCTTAATCAGACTTTATTCTGGTGGGTCACAATTCTGAATGGAATTCATATTGTGAAACTCTTTTATGGGAATCATATGTATTCACAGGAACCATATTCGAATCCATTCTTATTGCATGACTGAGCTTATAAATATGAGTTTTGTATAAATCCTGAATTGGCAGCTAATGTTAGTTAGCAGCTGAATCAGGATTAGGAAGTTTGAGGAAAAAAACACTTGTGTGGGATTTTCCCCTGACACATTTTTGACATTGTAAAGCAGGAGGGGATTTTCTGAGGCATAGAGGAAGTAATGTAAACATTTGTGGAAAATGATGTGCAACCACTGACGGCGATCACTATTCCTCATTCCAAGGAAGAATAGAAATATGTAATGTGCAGTTATACCACAGAGGGTCTATCCTGCTTCACCCAGTATCAGTCATTCCAGATTGTGGCATTACCTGGTCAGTGTAACACAGTCTCACAATAAGCCCCTGAGAGTCCTGTCAGTAGACGTGGGTTAAATAGCACCTGGCTGATTTACAGGGGTGGACAAATGTATATTATTTAGGATGTTATTGAAGTCATCCCATCACATTGTTGCCTGGAAATGAGGACATCTCAAAACAACACTTTTTTTGCTTTTATATTTGACCTAGATGTGGTCTGATAAATCTATTTTTTATTGTATTAATCATTACGCGCAGGACATACTAGCAAAAGAAGATGATTCAAAACCAAGACAATACCTTTTCCAACATACTGCAGCACAGTCCTAATTGTGATTTCTCTAATACATTTCAGGTGATTTACACAAAGCAAGTTCAGAAGGTGGAGGAAAAAACTTTGCAATTAATAGTGGCTTACATTTGTCAACTTCCAGATGTATCCCCTTCAACAGAGATTACCCCAGCATGCATTGCTGAGATGGACGTCTTGGGCGTGCTTGTGGAGCACGCCGTGCAGTAATTAGAGGGCACGCATTAAGGTGGGATAATCATCAGTTGTCTGGGCTACCTCCCCTTTTGCCTGCCACAGCCCCCTTACTGTAGGAATATTCAGCTTTCCTGTTGGACCTCTGTAGAAGGTTAGAAAGACTGCATTTAGAGAATTCCCTGGAGGAGGCTCATTGTGACATCCAACAGGGGTCAGAAGAGGTGCCATCCTATCTAAACAAACTGAAGTCCAATGGAAATCATGCTGGTCCTAGAACAGTGACACCATATTAGCCAGTCTTTCCTTGATTCCAGGGCACTACCATAACTTGTCCAAACAGTGATGTTTTTTTGAGAAAGCTAAGACCAAGTCGCTGCCACAACATCGAAGTTGCAACTGCAACCGAAAGGAACTACCTTATGGCAGAATGTCCTTACTCTCTGAGTCAGAGAAGAAATTATTGTGCCAGTATTTTCATGGAAATCTGGAAAATGGTCCTATGCTCCATCTGGATCTCCTGCTGGGGTTCCTCTATTTTGTGTGCCCAAGAAATCTTCCAAATTAAGATCCTGCATTAAATACATAGGTCTGAATAATGTTACTCTGAAGAACGGACATCTCTCACCATTGATCAAACGTATGTTGAGTCAGTGAGAGGTGTCCAGGAGTATTCGGATCTCTGGGAAGCATAGCATTTTTTGAGACTAAGAGCTGAAGATGAATGGAAGAAAGGATTTTCAAAGAACATATAGTCAGTTTGAGTATTATGTTATGCCCTTTGGTTTGAGTAGTGCTCCCACAATTTTCAAACATTTTATGAATGACATATTTTCTGATCTAATGAATCAGTACGTAATCATTTATTTGGATAATATGTTGATCTTTTCCTGGTCTCTTGAAGAACATTGTCTACATGTTCGAGAAGTGTTACAATGATTAAGAAACAATTCCTTTTCTTGCAAGTCTGAGAAATGCCTCTTTGAACAAACCCTAGTCGAATACATTGTTTTTATAGAAGCACCTAAAGGTGTGTAAATGGATTCTAGAAAGATTCCAGCAGAATTGACTTGGAGTTTCAACTCTTAAGTCAAGAAAACTCAAAGTTATATTGGGATTAATTAACTTTTATAGGCATTTTATCCATAACTTCTCACACTACTCCTGCAAAATGTACTGTCTGTTAAAAAAGTAAAACTTAGATTCTGGATTTTGCTGGGATGGCCAAGCTGAACCAGCCTATCAAGCTCTAAAGAAAGTCTTTATTATGGCCTAAGTTCTTAGGTAGCAAGCTTCTATGAAGAAATTTGTGGTTGAGACAGATGCATTCAAAAATGGTAAATTTGGACTACCCCAATTGGCACATTTAATTTACTTGTAAGTCCCTAGTAAATGGAACAATATATACCCAGAGCATGTCAATTAAATGTTACTGGTGGGTATGCAGCACACATTGTGACACCCAATAAAATTGCTTTTCAAAACATGTCTCAGGCCTGCCATTGCAAACTGCAGTGCAGTGTTAAACTAAACTTTTGGCAGCCCCAAACCTTCCTTTTTAATATATATGTCACCCCTAAGGTAGACCCTACAGGCTCATAGGGCAGTGTACATTGTATATAAAAAGTAGGAGATGTGTACTTACGTTTTACATGCCCTAATGTCATTTTTAGGTCTCGCCTGAGCCAGTGCATGCACTGCTCTGCGAGATATTTAGTAGGTGGGTTTTCGAAGTGCTGCCACAGGCTTTAGGTGGCCTAAAGCTTGCATGCACGTGAGCGTGCCCGCGCGCAGCCGCCATCTGTCTTTCCTCTGTTGATCGCAATCACTTTCACTTTCGTGGGCCGCGCGGCTGTGTCACTTTCACGACCGCGCGGCCAATGCTTGTTTCCCTTCCTTCCTGGGACAAAGTCTGAAAATGAAAAATAACCCCCAGTCCTGAAAAATCTGTGATGCCCACCACCCGTAACCACCGGCACAAATTCAGCACGGCTTTCTCACATCAGTCCATGTCAAACCAGCAATTAACCACAAATTGTTTATGTGCAAAGTTTTTATGGAGTGAGCAAAGTCTTCCGAAGATTCTGATAATTGGCCTACTTGTGCTTTTAAAGGTTTTCTGAATTTCCTTCATTTATGCCTTTTTGTAAAAAGAATTCCTCGCAAACTGACAAGCTCACCGGTTTCTCTTTGAATCTGGATGGAGGTTGGGGATCTCTTTTTTTTCATCAAAACGACTTAAAAGGAGAGTGAATCTCGGAATGGCACATGAAACCCCACATGAAAGGTCTGTTGCCAACTACGCGCAGAAACTGGGAAGTTCTCACAAAAACATATTTGCCTCTTCAACACCTCTACCACGAACATGCTTCACCAGCTCATTACTGTTCACAATAGCAAATTACTTCCTAGCATCTGCGACTGACTTTTAAAAATAATCCAATGACTACTCACCGTCAGGCTGTGAATGCCCGGCCTCAGCCACTGATGCCCAGGCACTAGGATGTGACTGCTTGACAATAACCAATGACTGCTCTCCCTCAGGCTGCCGATGTCCGGCCTCAGCCAATGACGGCCTGGTATTAGGATGTGCCTGTCTGACATTAACCAATTACTGCACAGTATCAACCTGTGACTTCAGGGCATCATTCGGTTACCGATCTATATGTCTATAGCAGCTCGACAACAGACAATGGCTAGCTGATGTTAGGTGCGATTATCTGACATCAGCAAATGAACGCCTAGAATGAGCCCAAGACTTCTCAGTATCTGACGTCAGCATTAGACCATAAATATTTTCACCAGCTCATTAAGCCAAACATCAGACCCTGGCTTCCCTATATAAGTCTGTGACTGCCTGGTATCTGCCCATCATAAGCCTGTGACTGTCAAAAATAGTGCATGACTGCCCAGCACACATCAAACAGCTGTTAGAATCAGCCAATGGCTACCCAGCATCAGTCAAGAATAGCCCAGCATTACTTCATGACTGTCAGGCATCCTCCCATAACTGCTCAAAACCAGGCCCTGACTGTCTAAATAAGCCTTCTATTGACTGGCATTAGTTCATTATAGACCCCTGATTGCCTCGCCTCAGCCAATGAAGTTCAGCATCTCCTAATAGCTGTTTGGCATCAGTCAGTGACTTGGGGAGGGGATGTGGTCGGTCGGCTAGACTGCTGACTTTGGTGCTGGAAACCAGGGTTCGAGCCTCTGGGTTGCGTACACATCCTGTTATTCTGGGCAAATCACTTAATCTCCCCATGCCTGAATGTGTAATGTAAATACGGTGCTCGTGTAAAGCGCTCCAATACCTTCGGGTCGAGTTCGCGCTATATAAATATGCAACAAAAAACACACCAAAAAAAAGTGACTTGGCACATGGAACCTTGCACTTTGTTGTCACCAGGCCTGCAGGACAACCTCAACCCCCATTCAGCACTGTGGGGTAGAGTTTCAGGGATTGGTTCCTTCCTCTGAAGCCCTGTATCTGAGCCACGACATTCTGGGATCTAACAGCAACACAGCAAGCAGCTTCCATCTAACTACCCAACAAAGCTGGGATATGCTTACGTTTCAGAAAGAAACCTCTTACCTTTGTAAAAATATTATTTTCCCTACTTCCTTCCTATCTTTCTTCCCACATTCACCCCTTTCCTTGTTTCCATCCTTCCTCTCTCCTGACCTTTTTTCTTCATTCTTTCCTTCTTTGCTTAAATCATCCCTTACTTTTTTCTCCTCCTTTATATTTTCATACCTTTTATTACAATGCTTTTCTCCTTTCATGTCTTAGTTTTCTTTTCTTGCACTGCCTCTTTTCAGTGTTCTTAAACATACATTATTTTCTCTTTATTCTTTATATGCAATCTATTACTATTTCATTTTCCTCTCTCCGTCCCCCAGTTCCAGTTTCCTAATCTATCTCTGCGAATGTTCATACTTTGTGAAGGAAAACATTTCTGGAATCTTCCTCATGTTGCTTCATGGCAATAATGGCTAATACCTCCTCCCACAACACTCACCAAGACACACACACTTCCACACACGCTCACTCACACAAACACACCCGCTGGGCGTGCCCACTCCCTACACAGGCG
This sequence comes from Triturus cristatus, assembly GCF_964204655.1. Classification (NCBI taxonomy): domain Eukaryota; kingdom Metazoa; phylum Chordata; class Amphibia; order Caudata; family Salamandridae; genus Triturus; species Triturus cristatus. The sequence goes on along the minus strand of NC_140580.1, from coordinate 472,183,037 downwards.
TGGTCTTCCTGTTTAGCGTGTTGGTGTTGGAGCCATCCTTGTCCAGCGTGCCCGTGTTGGACGCTGGGCCAGTGATGGTCACGGTGACCCAACACTCCTTGGGGAAGCAGTTGTGAAGCTTCAGGAAGCTGTGATCTGCCCGCTCTGTGTTTTACAGGCTGCTGACATTCAGGGCCGGACTCGCCGTAGCAGGCACCGGGAATTCCCCCGGTAGGCTGCAAGGGTGGGGGCCGGTTTTGGGCCCCTGGGGACCGTTTTTGTTACAGGGCCGTTTTTGCAGCATAGCTGCAAAATCGGTCCCTGTAACAAAATCGGCCGAAACCGGCCGTGGCAAACAGCTCGGCCGCACCCCCCAACCCCCGGGAGGCCGGCCGAGCCCTTTGCCAGGGCCGGTTTTGGTTCCCAGTCCGGCCCTGCTGACATTGGCCTTGGAGGGATCCCTGGACAAGGCATTCCTGCTGAGATAGGATGCCTTCCGAAGCGGTGCTTCATTTTATTTTACAACCAAAGGAGGACTCCGACTTCTATGGCTGAGAGACATCCCTGCACATAAACAAAAGCCTACTCTGGTGTGTGCTCACAAGGGCTTCACCAGCTGAAAACGGACTCTCATAGCTGTCCGTATCAGTATTTAGGGGCATGCTTTTATCCATAGAAGCAACAAGGCAGATCTCCTTCTATACAATGACTCTGTAGATCCATTACTATTGTCAGAAATGCCGTCCCTGTTCACATTTTACCTCAATGTGCTTTCCCTAACAGCAGTTCCTTTTCTTCGTGCTGTTTCTTTGTTGTTTTCATTTCTATAGTCAGGGTCCCTGGAATTAACCTCTTCTGTGCCCATGACGAGATAGTCTCGTCATGGAGCACGGTTGCGCTGTGCCCATGACGAGACTATCTCGTCATGAACCCCACCCACTAATGCAACGCCCGGCACAGGAGGGGGAAAGGGCGTGGCACTGAAGGGGTTAAGCAGCAATAGAACACTAAATTATCCTACAAAAAAGACAAAACATGCGGCATAATGCGACATATTTTAACAGTATTACTTTATTATTTTGTCCTTTTTACACATGACACATGTTAATACTGTCTGCGCAACAATTTCACATCACTAGCATCAGCTAGTTTAACAAACAAATACAGAAATAGGCAACTGAATACCCAGTTAACCTTTGCAAAGGGCCCTCTACTGTGTGCAAACACATGTTGGCATGGTTTTATTAACTTTAGAACTGTTTGAGCTACAAACAATGTTTTTTTAATATCTCGAGATTATGCTGCAGATGATATATTTTGCGGCAAATCCATAATTATGTAAAAAAACTCTGCAGCCATAGAATCGTATAATTCCAGTGCCTCCTGTGAGCTGAGCTCCCTTTAGGTTCTGGCTGTGGTCAGATTGTGAAAGGATGATTATGTTGGCGCAGTCATATTAAGAGCTATAGAAGTGAAGCCAATGTAACTGTTAGTGGTTTCAAATCTTGTGGCTTCAAGAGCATATAATTCCATAGTTACTTGTTTTTGCAGCCAGCATATTACTCCTGTCTCCCCCCCCCCCCCATAACCTATTTCCCATTTTCTGGGTCTCCAGCGCCTCAAGGGCATATGAATAGAAATAGCGCTATGCAAATATCTGGCACTCTCTTGGTCTCTTTTCTTTTTCTGTACCTCTGTCGCTGCACTTTCTTTGTCTTCCTCAGTTCTTCCCACCCTCTTTCACCTCACGGATGTATGGTGCTCTATCTCGGCGGCGCTTTCTTTTTCTCTTCCATTCTACTTTCTCTGTCTGTCTCTTTCTTTCTCCCCCCTGGCTTCTTCTTTACCTCCTGACTATCTGTCTCTTTCTCACTCCACGTGACTCTGTGAGAATCTTCTTTCTCTACATCTCTCCAGTGCTTAATTTGTAAAATATGAAGTGCAGGTGCTCAAATGTTTGTCGGAGTCCACACCTACTTTTCTATGGCGCCACCCACTTTCCCCACTGGCTCCACCCACTTACTCTATTAGCTCCACCCATGTCCTCAACTGGCACTGCTAATAGTTAGATGTAAACATGATGTGAGCATGGAAATGTCACACATAAGCACCGAGTGCAGGCTGGCAGTCTTGCCAAAGCTGCGCAAAGTTCCCTCAGCAAAAGAAGGTTAAGAGTCCCTGCTGAATAGTTGGTTCAAGTGACATCAAGGGTCAGCGACACAGCCGTACTATCTGCCATGGGGGAGCTCGAGCAGTCACAGCTCTTCCCTTAAGACACCAAGTTTAAAAAGATAGAGTGTATTAAGGAGGCTAGAGAACAGAGCCCCTCAGTCTTGCAGGCCCTTCAGCCGCCCCACCTGCTAACCCAGGCAGCCCCACAGCTGTCAATGTCAATGTTTATGCATCGAGGGTCCTGTCTGTAGCTCCAAGCCCCTCAACAGGGTAGTATAATAAATCAGTCAGGCTCAGTAGCTTAGAAGTCATCAAGCATGCTTATCGCTTCAATCATCAATGACGGAGTCTCCCGGGGCCCAATACAACCAGTGTAGCAATGAGCAGTCGCTAGGCCCTGCATCAGCTTTTATGATCTCAGCAACCCCAGCCAGTAGTATGTACAGATTCAGGTGGCCACCACCGCAGTCCAGAGGTCCCACATGGCAGTAAAACACGTAATGGAGCAGCGCACTCCCCATACTTCCAACAAAGTTCAGAGTCCCTGGGGTCCAACGTGCACAGAACTGGCAGAAGCTGCTGCTCAAGCCCGACCACAGTGCACAGCGCAGGTTCAGGTGGCCAGGCTCGCGAGCACCCAGCTTCCCTTCAAGTCCCTGTTCGCCGAGCTCAGCCATGGTGATGCACTTGTACTGAAGTAGTGCAAGGATAAAAAAAAAATGGAGTAGTCCCCATGACAGCTAAACTAAATGTGTGTGACAAAACTAAATGAAAGGCAAACTGCCCAGCTCCTTTTATACTCCATCTAATAGTTTGCAATGCAGACACTGCAGCACAATAACACAGAAGCCATTATCAGCACAACAAATGTGCGACACATTACACACAATACGTCCAGAATCTTCTTTCCATAAGAAGGTGGTACAAGATGTGCGCAAACACCAAACGCAGCCTGTAGTACATGAACTAGAGCCAGCAATTAATGTTTGTGCACCGGGCCGCAGTCAAGAAAATCTTTATTTAAAAAGAGACACTGGTGCAGTGCCACACCAAAGAGCCTTGTTTGGCGGCCCAAGCAAGCTACGCCACATGCTGGGGGGAGGTGGTGGACAGTAATGACCAGTTAATGATACTGCCATTTAGGACTTACTTGCGGTCAGTTACGTGGTGGGCACACTCTGCCTTTAACTTCTACCCTGAAATAAACTTGGCCTGGTGCTGCTGCTTGCCCTCAATGTCGTCGTCGGGCTGCCTTGCGGGTGTGCCAGGCGTGGCAATCTGAATGAAATATGCGTGCTGCTGCACAGCCCCTGCCCCCGCAGAACCAAATCTTCCAGCCCAAATCCAGGCCAATGATCAGACAGTGTCCCGCCCACCGCTGCATGCACCAGAAACAGACCGCCAAAGACGCCAATGCCATATCTGAAACTTCAATCTTGGCTCAGGCTCGCACAGCCAGCCGCAACAGTCTGCGGGAGACCCTGAGAACACACTGTGCCAAGTCAGTGTGAGTGGGAGGTAATCAATAGCTTGTGAATATTCGTAATGTGATGTGGGTGGTTCAGCAGACAAGTAGACAGTATAAGTGCCAGTACTAAGCACCGGGAAGCACCGGCGCAAATTAAGCACTGATTCCAGTGTGGAGAGAATCATATTCTTCATCTTATACCTCTTTATTGAAGGACTGACCTGTAATGGATGCTAGTTATTACACTTGTTAACGTCTGAAACCAAGAGTAATGAAGTTTTTAGCAGATGCAATATGTAACTCTTTCCATCAGTGACTTAGTAGGCTCAGACTCAGTACATGAGTTGGACTTAAATTAAAAATTGCCATTATAATAAGTAGCCACAAGTGAAAAATGCACCCATGCAGTGAAATATTTGCAACATCATGAAACCACTGTAAATGTGGAAACAATAGGTCCCAAACCCTTAAATCTCACTTTTTCTATGAATGTTGGTCAATGAATGGATGAATGCAACTAGTAATGAATGAATGTAACTATTAGTGGAACATCCCACCCAGAAATTATAGATAAGTTATCAACGCAATATAGAAGCAATAATGGCATCATAGCTAAAAGAGTCACCTCATATTTATAGCAGAAAGAGAGCATGTTCTTTTATCATATTCTACTTCGAGAATTAGAGCACTTGCTTATATCTATGCACAAACAGGTCGGTGCCATATGAAAGCCAATGCAGGGACCTGCTATATGACGCCAGCACAAAAGCAGCAATGACACTACAATGCCAAGAGTGCTCATCCAACCAAATGTCGTTTTCCCTGAGTTTCAGAAACACCTTGCAGGAGAGCGGTTCATAAGTCCGTTCCAAACAGTAAAGATTTGTATGGTCCCTCAAACTTCCCTCTCATAAGTTACTCACTGACATCTAAGTGGCAGATTATGCCACAGTACAAATAAAGACTGTGTTTCTGAATAATACAAAGGAATTACTGACACATCTAGCCATGACCTCTCAGCTAAAATATCTATATTTTTGTTTGTAAAACTCGACCTCTGTATTTTCTCCAACATTTATATGGCACACATCAAGAGAGCACAGCACAGATCCTCTTCTGTTACTTCATGAAACCTTAATTTATAGGGTAAATCAACAATTCACTTTTCCCACAAAGCAACGCAACCAATTTCTTTTCTTTACGGAGTTTTATATAGCGCAAACACTTGACCCGAAGGTATCGGTATCAGAGCGCTTTACACTAGTTGCGTTACATAAGGACACATTCACTTTTGTTAGGCACGGCGAGATTAAGTGATTTGAAAACAGGATGTTCAGCGTCATTGCCGAGACTCGAACTCGGTTTCCCAGATTTAAAGTCGACCGACCTAGCCGTTAGGCCAACTCCTCTCCAATTACTAAGTAATCTTGACATTAACATATTTGCTTGCCAGATTTTGTAATTGTTCCAAATAATATGAACCACTTAATCCAGCGTTGTACTGTAGCAGGCGCTGTGCGTCACCCAAACCATAAATGGCCTATTCCATATAAAACCCACAAAAAGCCAGTCGCGGCTCACGCGCGGTGGTGTGTGGGGGGGAAGGGTGTCGGGTGGGGGCCGTGGGGAAGGGGGAGTATTAAAATAAATACAAAAATCCTTATCCTACCGAAGGTCCTGAGCAGGTCCGCGCCGCCTCGGGTCCGTTGGCGCCTACAGCCCCTCTCTGTAAGGCCATATGCTTTACAAGCACAGCACAGCTCGAGTGGAGACTGGTACACAGAGTTGTACGTGAAGCTAAGTTGTAGCTTCAGTTCATCCACACACTAGGGAGGCCAGGTCACATCCACTCCTGGAAAAAAAAGCTCGGGCCTCCTGCCTCGCGAAATAGATACATTTCAGTTCCTGAAAAAACAGGATCTAGCCCGGCAGCAGCGGATGCAAAGTGTATCAATTTGCCATGCACTATACAGGCTGAGAGGGGCTAGGTGAACTGCCCCCCCGCACTGTGGGGCCTTATGTTGCAATGCTCTCCTCTCTCCCTCGTCACTGAGCTCGGCCCAAATATGCACAGTGCATGACCCTGGCAGCAGAACTTCTCTTTCCCTCTCAATCTTGCAGCCATCAAGCATTGGCAGACACAACGTGTCCTTAGATTCAATAGACCCGGCCCTGTGAAATAAGTGCCGGTGCTGAGCACCGGAAAGCACCGGCACAAATTAAGCACTGCATCTCTCCCGTAGCCTCTCTTTCTGTGTGGCTGACTGTCACACTTGCTCTCTCACTGTCCCGTACCTGCCTTTCTGTGTCCCTCTCACCGTCTCTGACCTGCTCTCCCTTCTCCGTCGCTTGATCTCTGTCTTTTCAGCGCCAAGAAACCCGTGGGTTGATAGAGCGCTTTATAAATACTGGATACATTACATTACATCTTTTTTGCTCCTCTAGGAATGTGGCTATTTTTGTTCAATATAACTTTTCAACATGCTGCACAGCAGCCAGGCTGCTCTACTACATAGCTTAAAAACAAAGGCCAAGCCAAAGCCTCTGGCTAATCACTTCTACTGTCCCAAGGGCGAGGCTATCCCAATGCTTGTTTTATGTTGTAAGACCTATCTCTCCCATTGATTTACACTATGTTACCTTATTAAATCTGATAAGTGGTAACTTTAGATTGGGAACAGATAAAGATATGCTGTTTACCCTCAAATTAATGGTATTTTAAAATCCTCTTTAATGGTGAAGTTGGATTTTAAGTCACAATCCTGAAAATGACACCTTTAGGAAGTTGGCATTTTCATGGCCTAATCATTTGTGCCTTCCACCAGTGTACTGAGTCACATGACTGTGAATGTCTCTGCTGTTGTGGTTTGTGCACTGCTTCCAGACAGTAACACCAAGGGAGCTTAGGGATGGACCGGATGTGCCAACCTGGCAGGATGTCTGGGAGGGGCTGTACCCGGCGCCATTTATATTTCTAAGGGCTTTACCTCCTGCACACACAAAGGAATTTGCCACCAGCCCGGTCCTGTCTTTTGCCACCCCAGATTGTTGGGAGCCTTGACATGTGTAAGGGGATGTACGTTTTTAGAACCAGATGTGGGGGCAGGAGAGAGAGTCACCCCACACAAACGCTGGTATCAGGTATAAATATTTGACCTCTAGAGTCACTCTTCTGAACAGCCCTGGACCTGTGGATGTTACAGAGGAAGAACTGCCGTCCTGCTCGAGGACTGCCCTGCTGCTTGAGGCCTGCCTTGATGAATGATAAGGAAAACTGGACCTGCTTACCTTCATCCCAGGCTAACCCAGGGTGACTCCAAGGGTCAGTTGCCTGACCTCTTGTGTGAGCTACACCTGTTGAAGTTTTTTCTGATGTTAACATTTTGGGTAACAAATAATTTGTGTGAATTTAACGATTTTTGATTGTCCTCTGCAGGTGTGAAGCCCTGATCCCTAAGAGGTGCCTCCCCAGGTCCTGGTTCCTTGGCTGGCACCAGACTGTATTTCTCTGCAAGAAAATGTGAAAATCCTGAAGTCTAACCTCCTTGCAACTGCAAACAGGCCTATTTGGCCCGAGACTCGGTCGCCCACGAAAAATGTCAACATGAAACTCCAGGGAGGCCTATTTGTCGCACTACAGAGACTGCCAGCGAAGACCAGAAATACAAGCGCTGCACTCTGCACTACAGCAACAACAGTCCAAGGTGACCACCAATGCAAAACTCTAGCAACGACACCTTACCTGCTCTACATGCTACAGCGTTCACAGCCTGTGACGCTAAGCCTGCTCTTCAAGCTACAGTGATGACCATCTGCAACGTTCTCCCTGCTCCTCACAGCCTCCTCCACTGCGGATGAAACACTTTGCGCCGCACTTTAAGAAGTAGATTTTTTCTACAGGATCTAGTCTCTGTATCCATCCTAAGCTCCATTGCGGTTGGCCTGAACTAGTCACTTTGGACCAAATGACCGCTGGTGATGCTTTGTGCTTGTAGGCATTATTTTCACTAAGATCTTTGAAATTGAATATCTCCAGTCCTACTGATTTTTTTGCCATTCTAGTATAATTTTATATATTACTGTTTAGTATATATTTCTAAATTGGTTTGGGATTGTTTTTTTGTTTTCACTTAATTTCTGTTTGTGTACTGCACGAATACCAGGAATGGACAGAACTCTTCAAATTTGACTCTGCAGAATTCCGCAAAGTTAAAAAAAAACTCTGTGAGATTCTGCAAAGTTCCACCAATCGCCAGAAATATGCAGGTTGTGCTGCTCGCATTGTGATTTAGCGCCAGAAGTGTGTACCACACTTAAAAATCAGCGTGAACGGCACCACGCACCGCATCATAGGGTGCAGCTGTTTGAGTTAATTTTGCTGTCACTTGATTTTCTACTTGAGCGTCTGCAACCGCCCTAATTGGAAAAATCTCGCCAGATGTCCTCTTAGCCACCACAAATTGTGTATGGGGATGCCAAATTTCCCTTGCACTCACCAATTTACCATTTTGACACGTGCGTGAGAAAACATTCCACCACGCACAACTGGCGATATTTAGTGAGAACTTTGCATTACATGAGTTATGCGGAGTTGCCAAAATTCTGCCAATTTCTTTGGCGGGGTGAAATATTCCTCCCATTCCTAATGAATCATTTACACAATGCCTCTAACTTAAGTGTGACTGTTTTGGGCCAAGCTACCAGAGGATAAAGCACAGGTTAATTTAGTGACTTTTGTCATTCAACCTGACAAGGATTGTGATTGTTGCCTGAGTGGGGCTTCCACTCCCCTTAACCAATAACCACATTTCTAATATCTACCTTCACTTGTTATGATGCTTATTTAGGCTTGGACACACTTCCACTTACATGCTAGTTTGAAAATCTAAATAGCAAACATCATTTAAATGAAAATACCTTTTGCCTTTCTCAAATATGCATACCATTGACATCTGAAACTAGCCCCAGTATGTTCTTACCAACAGGGTACACCGATCAAAACTATAAAACCAAGCACGATTAACTCTTAAACAACACTTTTGGGGCCTCCTCCATTCACATCCGGGGTCTGCAGCTTTCTGGCTTGTCCTGGCCTTCACAGACCTCTGTCTTTTGCTCCTCTCCTGTACCACTCTGTGGCCTTCACATTCTCTGCCCAGGCCCTATCCTGGCTGCATTCAGGAGGACTTGTGCGGGCCTGCCCAGTTCTCTACTTTGCTGCTGGGATCTCCATGAGGGCCCCCCAGCATTGTGGAATCCACCCCACAGAATCACCAAGTTCAGCTTTCCTCTGCCGACATCCTATTGCATTTGTTGCTGCCCCGATCTTCAGCAGTCTCACCCACCCTCCTACTCTGTTGGGCTCTCACATAGTGTCGGCCTCAGGATTCCAATAGGTGTCTCCTTGTCCACTCCGGGAACACTGGCTACCAAAGTTGGCAATCTGTACCTCTATCAGGTCTCCAGTTGGTTCCTAGACTGCATGGCTGGGTCAGGAATCATAAGGATTTTGGTTGGCAGGTATGAAGCTTATAGAGCTCTCTCAAGATTCAATCACCATCTTAGGCTGTAAAACCATGTCCCTACATCTGTAATATTAGTAACAGACCATGACATAGATCTGCAGACTTTTCAATTTGCTGCCAATAAAACTTCTCCAGCAGATTGGACATGTTGTGTCAGCGCTTCACTGTTTAAGATCCTTTTGCCAAATTACACAGAGTATCTCTTTACTTCCATTTACCTTTAAGAATGTTTTTACATTTTATGGCATTTTGCATGGTTCCATGTTCACATCCTAACTCTTAAATATATATGTAGCCCCACTAGTCTACCTCTTTTACTCCCTGGGCAATCAAACGTATGCCTATGCTGATGAGATCCACTTAATCATTCATCTATAAAATAGTAGGGAAACCCATCTAATCATTTTTGTGTATGTTTACTAAGTACGAGAGATAGGATGGAGAAATACTGGTTAAAAGTAACTTCCAAGAAAAGCAAAGTATTGGTGCACAGACCTCTGAAGTCAAACCTTTTCGCCTCTGTAGATGGACCACTTCCCTATCTTTCCTATAGCTGTCAATGGTATTGAAGTAAAAATTGACTTTGGCTGGCAGATTTAGTCCAAAGTTCCTGCTGTTGTCTTAAACTTCATATTTCAACTCAGTAGACTTCGAAAAACTCTGCCTTTAAGGCCCATGGCTGGATGCAGTACCTGACTGTAAGTCCTAGTGGCATTATGTTTGGACTATAGAAATATTTAGGCCTGGCAAACTTTTCTAAACCTGCTTCAAACATTTCATAAACAGACTTGAAGATAAGTTGGTGCTGCAACTATGTTAAGTCATATCACACACCACACGTATCCTAAATAAACTGCACTGTCTTCTTCTAATGCATTTAATAATATTCGAAAGCCCTAGGCATGGTGCACATGACACTTTCATAAAGATACCCTTACTGCCACAATGAACATTTAATATGGCACTCTCCTTTCTAACATTAATGTCCACCAACTTCTATATGCTTAGACTTCCTCAATTGATGAATGTATGTTTTGGTGGCAGGGGATTTTCCAGACTTCATTTGGCTCCAAGGAACTCCTCTCCATGTGATATTAGCAGTACCTCCACCATAGACTGTTTCCATATAATATGAAAACTCATCTCCTCTTCTCAAAATAAGCTTAGTCCTTCACTTATTGGGCTAGCTAAGGCATGTTCATGTGTAGTGTTTGAAGACATTTGGGAAATTTTGTGTGCTTTATAAAAATGTGATCACAGCATTAAGGCTGCCACTACCATCAAAGGACGTCATTAAAAATTGAGCAGAGGAGAACTACCCTTTGGAATTCTTCTCGTCCGATCACAAGTGGGCTGGGGTTAATGCAACCGGTTTTCCCGGATTCTTCTTCGCCAAAGCAACGTTTTCCCTTTCCCTCCTGCCTTATTAAACTATCTCCCTCTAACCCCACCCAGCACCTCCCTCAGGCTCACCTTTACCATCTGCTCAAAGCAGGTGGGAATTGTGGGCTTTAACCCCCATGGAACTGGGCATACCACGTGGTTTTATGTCTATTAAAACCAGGTCTGCACAGTTATTACAGTCAGTCAGTCAAAAGCTTTTATTTCGGTAAAATACCATAAAAAGACATAAATAATTATTTACAATAAAATTGATTAAAGTATACAATGCATAGAGTACAATCCATCAAAGACATTATTTTTAAAAATAAAATTACAGAACGCAAAAAAAACATTATTAGTAGAGACGGAATAAAACAATATCCCTGTCCCTAAATAATCTCACATCTCAACTTGCTTTTACTAAAGCGCTGAAATCATCTCTAGGGACGGAAAATTATCTCACAATTTGTATTTTTTTAGACCTAGAAAACCACATAGAAAGGAGGAATCTGGCCGTCGCAAACACTATCATTGGAGTCGTATCGTACTTGAGGATTCTAAACACCTCCTGGTAGTCCCTTAGGGCCCTGGACTTACAGAGTTGGATGATCCACTTCTTCCTTGCCTTAGTGTAGAGCGGGCAAAAAAGGACAACATGCAACTCTGTCTCACAGGTATCAATACATTCAGGACACGAGCTCGTAGAGTAGGACACATTAGACCACCTATGTGTAAAAGCACTCAGTGGTAACGAGCCGTGTCTAAACTGAATGTATAGTTTCTTTGCCAATGGAGGTTCGATAACATCCAGGAAAGCTTCAAAATGGGGACTGATCTTAATGTCCAAGAAGGTGTTGGTAAGCCTACCCAAAGTAGAATGTAATAAAATTTCCTTCCGGTACAACTGTAGAGCCTCAATCAATGATTTCTTAGTTAACGAACATCTTGTCTCTTTCGGTACAGACCACAGGTCCCCCATTCCTATTAGATAACAGAGGTTCTTTACATATGTGAGCCATGGTATTTTCCCCAAATTCCCCCTTGACAAGAGATCACCAAGATCCTGCCTGTAGCTCGCAAGCTTGGGTGTTGACCAGAGTCGTCTCCAATACAGGAGAGGGCGGTTCAAGGCGATCTCTTCAATAGGGACTAAGCCTAAATCCCATCTCAGGGGAATTAAGGGGGTACTCATGGGTAATTTCAGGAGTCGCCTAATAAAAGAATTCTCAGTTGAAGTTAAAGGGGCAATACTACAGTGTCCCCAAAGCTCAGCGCCATAGAGCGCGCCCCCTCTAGCTTGGGATTTATACATTTCCATAGGGGGACCCAGGGGTTTAGAAGAGGTATTATTGAAGACCTTCAGGATGCCCCCCACGGATTGTGTTAACTTCAAATTGGCCTTCGCCATATGGGACCCCCATTTCATTTTATCATTAAGAGTTACCCCCAAATAATCAAAAGTGGATACCCTATCCAGCTCTACGCCTTCCATCTGAGGAAGAGGACAGTTAGCTGAACTAGAGCTGAAAACCATGAATTTTGTTTTAGATAAATTCAATTCCAGATCCCTTTTTTTACAAAAGGCGCAAAAAGCCTCTAAGGAACGCTGGATGCCCATAAAAGATTTAGACAGCAGGAGCGTATCATCCGCGAACATTAGGGCAGGTATTTTACGCCCCGCTAACATTGGGGAATCCAGATTAATGGCACACAAAAGGTGCTCAATCAGCCCGTTAATAAAAAGGGAAAAGAGTGTTGGGGCCAAAACACATCCCTGCCTCACACCCTTTTCAACCGGAAATGGACCTGAGATTTCCCCACATCTCCCATATCTCACCCTTGCATAAGTGCCTTCATGCATGCGTTTAAATAGGTGGCAGAGATAAGGGGGAGCGCCCATCTCCATTAATAAGACCCATAGTTTCTCCCTTTGGACCATGTCAAACGCGGACCGAAGGTCCACGAAGATCAAATAGAGGTTACCAGCACCCATAGAAACTGTCTTCCAATAGATCAGCTGTAACCTGAACAGTTGATCAATGGTAGAAACTTTTGCTCGAAAGCCCGCTTGGAGAGAGGTTAAAATTTTATGGTCCTCCATCCAGGTCTGTAATCTTGCTAAAAGGACTCGGGCAAACAGTTTCTTTAGAACATCGATCAAACTTATGGGGCGATAGTTGGCCGGGTCCAAAGGGGAAGATTTTTTATGGATGGGTATAATTTCGGCTCCTAACCAAGTGTCGGGGATCTCAAGGCCCTGCAGAATAGCATTAAAGTAAACCCGAATGTAGGGGGCCCAGATTTTTATTTCACTTCGATACAGATCGCCAGGGATCCTATCGAGCCCCGGGGCTTTCCCCACAGATAGGGTACTAAGGGCCAACTCAATTTCCAAGAGGGTGCAAGATCGACTCTCCAAATCCTCATGTTCAGGATGAACCACAGCAATATCATTTAGCTGGAATGCTGGGTCTAGTCTACTACTAGTATTACTAAGCGAATAGAGGCGTGTGAAATGCTCAAGCCAAACCTCCTCGCTAAGATTAGGGATGATGGCTGACGGACTTTCTGCCGAACCTGTTCGTACAAGGTTCCAAAAAGCCCTCAAATCACGATCTTCTAGTGCTTGCTTCATACTTAGCCATCTTGAATCCTCCCACTCGAATTTTGCCTCTTTTATCAAATTTTTATAATAGACCCTCGCAACTCTAATGCTTGACTGAGTACCCTCTTTTACTTCCCTAATCAAAGCAGTCTTGGCCAACCTGCAGGTTTTATTATACCAGTGGTCAATCTTTGGGGTCCTTGGCCTCAGTGTAGTAGGGCTGTAAAAAAAGCCAACCAGACCACCAAGAAGTTTATTGTGATATCCTGCAGATCTAGGAAGTGATTCTGCAAAATATCACCACTAGGACTCAAAAGGTGGGAGACCTCCTCTAGGGATCAAGCAACGCTGCGGTATAATTCCGCCAGCCTTGCCTCATCGGTCACAACCCTTGCCCACCTAATGCGTCTACCACCTGCAGCTAACACCAAGTTCTCGCTACTTGGTATTGCTGGGCCCAGAGGAACTAAACGACCACCGATATTGGTTACCAGTTCTAATGACAATAAATTGTGGTCGCTGTCGACCCTAGGTATAACAGAAAAGGCTGCTAGATAACCCCAGAATTCGACATTCACCAAGATATAATCAATTGTCGAACAGTTCCCGGGTCTATTAAAAGTATAAGAACCCGGGACATCGGGAAGGAGTCTGCCGTTACAAGCCCTCAAGGAATGAAAAATAACTAACTTGTTGATCTCAAGGGCCAAAGGCAAAAGACGTTTTTCTGGGTACATAGTACAGTCTGGGATTTTATAGTTTTCATCCTCATCTCGAGTAGCTGAGGGAATCCCGAGGAGAGGTTCAAAGTGACAGTTAAAATCAGCACCTATTATTTTATAGGACAAAGGAGGAAGAGAATGTAAGATAGCGTCTAAGGCACCCAAAATCGATAAGCCCAGCTGTACCGGATGGGGACGCAAGTAGACATTAAGTACTACCAGCGAGTATCCGGCAGGGAAAGTAAGTAGCAAACATAGAATATCAGGGCACTTTGAATCTATGGTCTTAATTGTGCAACCTAAATGAGTTGCAACCCAAACAACTAACCCCCCCGAAGGTCTACCCCTGCCTCCTTGAACCGCGGGGACGAAAAAGGACGCATAGCCCACCATCACTGAAATGTGCCGTAGCCACGTTTCTTGAAATAGGCAAATATCATGTTTGTCGACTAGCTCTCCCCACTCTGGATTAGGGAGTTTAGACCCCAAACCAGCCACGTTCCAGGACCCTACTAGAGGTCTGCGTGTAACTACATGGGGGGGACTAACCGCTAGAGTGACACAAACGCCACAGCAGTGGGAGGCTATTCGGTCAGGAGAACCAGACTCATAGGACCCATGAGTAGAATTATTGCTTTGGAGGGATAAGGGGATAGAGATAGATCCTATCCGGGTTCCATATGCTACATTAGATAGGGCCACCTCCCCACTAGAGCCACCCCTTACCAGGCCCCCTTTCACAAGCATGTGCTTTCCTTCGGTATGCCTCAGAGATGATGGTCAATCCACATAGCTGAGTGCATCAAATCGGTTAGCAACCAGGATATTAAAATAGGAATTATGGGTGACTTGGTGAAAATAAGGTAGTTCCACAGGATTTAGTACGCAAGGGTACATATAAAAGTACCCCAAGTGGCAGGTGTCAATAGAACCTAATTTAGACTTCCCTCCAAAATCCAGTATGTGGCCAACTACTCTCGGGTCCCTAAAGTTAATTAGGACACAGTCCCCACCAATGTCCTTAGGTCTAGTCCCCAGCCAACAAACCCTGCGAACAAAAAGGATCTCCCCCCGGCCTACTCCATTCAATGGTCTGTTTTTGGATAACCAGTGAATGACTTTATTTTTTAGTTTGTGATATGTTTCCCCCTTGTCACTTGAGAGGAACTCCTGTGAGCACCGCCACGTAGGGTGAAGCCTCGGGGGGGGGGCTGTGGATAAGGAGATGATTTAACCGGGCCCAATATACCTAAGTTCCCACCCGAGTTAGATGGTGGCCTACCCACTCCCAGGCTCCGTGTAGTACAATCCTTAGTACTAGGATGTTGATCACAAGCTACTGGATCAAAAGGAGCTCGAGGAATATTAGAAGGGATAAAGGGGCCACCAGAGGGAGGAGAAAGAACTGGCAACACCAAGGGCGGCTGAGCTGAAGCAGGTAGAGTAGGTTGAGAGGAGGAGGTAGTGGGAACCTGTAAGGTAGATTTACTAATCATAGGTTGTAATCCAACACCCTCCAAACTACCAGGATCATGCAAAGCTAGATTTGCCTTTTTTTTCCCAATACCTTTGGTGTTAATCAAGGATACCAATCTGTCGATCTTAGACGACAAAGTTTTTAAAAATAATTTAGGGACTGGTCTATTTGAGACTGTAGATCTATTAATAGATCAGTAGCCCACACCGGCGGGCTTGAGATAGGTGGATGATGAACTGAATCTGAATGGACAGGGCTAGCTGCGGAAGGGGCAGGATTGTTACCCATTTTTTTCACTTTCTGTTTTTTTTTCTTTGCCTTTACCCGCTTTTTGAGCGCCACTGTAGATACCAGGGAGGATGAAAGTGGACCAACTTCCACTTGCTCAGACTCTGCTGGTGTAGTCTGGGCACATGGTAGGTGAGTAAAAGAGGGCAACATGAAAGCCAGGGCTTCCGCATCCACCTGGTTTAGAGAATCTACCGAACCGTCATCCAGAGGGGGTGCCAGAGAAATAGCGGGCGTAATAGACAACCACCTTTCAGTGTTTTCAATAGCTGTGGCAACCACCCCGATTGTTTTCTGGAGCATTTTGTCTATATCTGTGAGGCTCGGGAGCGGCGGATTTGAATTTGCAAGTGCCTAGTCATTGGGTGGGCAGTAGAAGGCTTACAATGTTTCCCCATAATTAAAGCAGCAATAATAAAAAGAAAATACTCCACTTATGGGAGGTAACTAGTAGCTAAACAGAGAGATGTAAGAAATAAAACACTCTATGCACAGCTTGTGACTGGATGCTTACATATAAGAAACAACAATTGAATTACTAATCATAAAAGGGGAGAGACACCAAACTAACCCACTATCACCAGTAAGGAGGTGTGGCCCAGCCCGGTCTCCTTCGGCCCCTGACGGGCAAGGACGGGCCCGCCCTTGGCCCGGGCGCTGCCCGCGCTCGTCCCGCGCTGCGGGGGCACCTGGAGGCCTTTGTGGTGTTCCGGCGCTGCCAGGCGTCGTCACCAGCGTGCGCCGAAGCTGGGCATTGTGGGGGATGGAGTTCTCGATGGCCGTTCCCCTCACGGCGGCGAAGTTCGTGGGCTAAATGCTGTCAGGAGAGCCCGCTGCAAAGCCGTTCCCCTCCCGGCAGGTAAGAGATGCAAAGGATATGGCACAAAAGTTCAAGAGCGCGTTCCCAATTCCCTAGGTTTTAAATCGTATTTGCATGGCATTGGCTAGATGTTGCCACACAGTATCGGTAATTACGAGTGTGGGGTTTGGACACCGCCAGTATTATACAACTCATAGTTAAGGCCCAAACTAGTGACTGCAAACAGTGTTTTCAGAACCAGTTATCAGCTTGGGAATCAATAATCAAATTCATACAATGGTTATTGTAAGTGAAATAAATAAAGATAAATAAAGACTAAGGGGGACATTTAGAGCTTGGTACAGGTTGAATCCCACCATAAATCGGTGGGGCAGGAACTTGCAGCTTCCTCACCCCATTTAGAGTTGGGGAAAGTGCCAGTCTTTCACTGGAAGAACCTCAGCTGCATCCGGCAGCACAAACCTTTGACCAATTTTTGTATTACATTTCCAATGAATGACTCGTGCTAAATAGCACTTGTTGTTCCTTTACATCCTTGAAAAAAGTTGCCCGATGATCAGGGTGAAACACCTGTAGGCTAAACACTTTTCTGTCATTTGAGCAAATCTGCTGGATCTCAATCCCCCTTAAAGGAATCTATTTACACTTTTACTGATTTGGATCCAGTGCTTCTAGTGACCTTTCTGTGGTGTGCAGGATCACTCTGTTTTACATTTAAAACCATTTGGGATACACGCCCAAACACAGGCGATCCAGCACCCAACATCTATACTTATTTTGAGTTGAGAATTATAGGGTTACTGCCTAAATCACCTCTTGCATCACATAAACAATCTTTCTTTTTGAGGGAGAAGGTTATATTTGACTATGAGGAGGAAGCTGTGGACAGGACAACTCAGTAAGACAACAAAAAAACGTTCACCCTCAATCTCTGCTCACGGTTGGCAGGTTCTGCTGCTGTCTGAAGAGCTTGGAAAGGCATGTCGATACGTTTCAGGGAGACTCCTATAGTTTCAGCTGATGCCAATCATGACAGTTGGAATCAAAATAAACACTTTAAACAAATACACTGAAACCATGTTTTTTACTCATGAAAACTTCCCATTCTGAATGTACCAACCAAGTGATTCTCCTCTTTGTTTAAAATATTTTCACTTTGTATTGCTTGAAAATTGAATTACCCTTTAATATGTGGAAAGATACTTGTAACGTTACAACAGCTACACAATATTTTAACATTGCTATGTATGGCAGGGTCAAACTTAATTGACGTTGTTCTATCACACTCATACAAACAAGAGGCTTCATCAGAGAACCAAGACATATGAGATATCATTGCAAACCTTTGGGATCCAAGGATGGAAAGCTGCTCTCATGCATCACCTCTAACATTCACTGCTACCTGCACTACTGACAGATAATCTTTGGTAGCCATGTACGTGCAACTTATCTATGAATAAAGAAAGAAGCTGAGGTGGAAGAGAACATTTTGGGGGAAAGTTTCATGAAGATTTGACAAACGGCACCAAAGTTATTAGCAAACCAAAAAGTCACTATTCTATGGAAACGTGGTCCTAATTATAACTTACCAGTGGCTACTGTCACTGGGTTATGTATATGTATCCAGCAGAGTTTGTACCTTGACTGTCACTGGACAATAGATACATTCCCATAAAGTGAATAGTAAATAGCATTGAGACATCTCCTGTGATGAAGCAAAATTACTACACTTTGTCTGGGATAATTTGTCAACCAAAGGGTTAGGGTTTGTTCCCTCACTGTCCTGAAAAAAGGTAGGGTAACTTGGTTTCCAGGCATTTGTGGTTGAAGCTATGCAAAAATAATAAATTATTGTCTTGTTCATGGTACAAGGGGCAGTGGAAGGTTGGTCAATACCAGGCCTTTTCAATTAGAAACAAGACCCCGGGGCAGGACATACTCCAGAGCCCAGGTTAGAGATTAATTTTGTGTTTTTTGGTTAAACAATTTAGTCTCGTCTTCTCAGAAGAAACCCTTACATATATTACCCCAGTTTTTGTGGTGTAATAAAAGGGAGGTATATACTATGGCTAACGGTATAGGGGTATGTTAGTCTGTATGAATGATTGTAGGGGGGAATAAAGCCACCATAATTGATATGTATATGAACTAGCATATTCCCTACCAGCATGTGGGTGCTGCTGCATATATGCCAACATTTGTAAACAGGAAAGAGGGTTTTTTGATAACATAATCAGGGGAATGTATTTTTCCAATTGAATTGCAATGAATGGGAAGCAATTTTAGGCAGAAGGAAAGTAAAATAAAGCCACTTTGGCATTAAAAACTCAGCAGTGCCCTGCTCAGCAGCACCGAAAGTATCACTGCAGCACCCCCACAACTCTTTTAAACAATTTCTAAAACTTTTTTTTACTATCTTTCATAAAAGGAGCACCAATAGCGCATTTATCGAACAGTTATAAAGAAACAAATATGTGCCTATAGGTGATAGCGATCAGAATTTTGTTTTTGTAAGTCACCAATAATGTTATGACTGAGAAAAAAAGGCCGCCTGTTCTTCTAATCATTCATTTTTCAGTCCATAGGTGTTAAAGCAGTCATTCAGGGCTCAGTCTGAAGTTGCTGCTGCTGGCCAGAGGGAAGTGTGCTTCTCTATTCTGATCATAGCATGAGCTGAAAGTAATTTATCACTGGATGTATTTAAACAAAACCTGGGCATGTTACTTTTTCTTCATTTCGTATCAGTGCTCCTTAAAACTTCATACAGTTTTTCACCAAAGTGTTTGGGTTACAAACAAGAACCCTTTAAACATAACTTTGTTCACTTTCCTTGCAGATAATCATTTTATATAGAAATTGACAGGGACGGCACACGTATTTCTGTGCAGCGGAGATAATAATGACACCTTTTTCCCAAGAAAGATACTAGCCAGTTCTTAAATTGTGGAATGCCTCGAATTAGAATTTGTGTAAAATCCTTTCCACTCTTTATAATATCAAATAAATAACATAAAATCTATTAAAAATAGGACATTCAACCCAGACACTTAGCAACACATTTCTATGATATCAATTTAAATATATAGCTGTCAAATTGCAATAAACCATGTGTAACTCAAAACCTTTGTCCAGGGTAATTAAGAACGAGCCTTAGAACAGAAAATGTGAAACTACACCCTCCAAAAGACAAAGTGTTGTATGCTGTTGGCTGAACCACGTTTATTAAAATACATATTTTGTACAGAAGCACGTTATTAATAAATGAATAAAAACATTTAAAAAGCATATTACTTCAAAAATACTATACATGTGTGCTGCTGGATTTCTTTTGAGAGATAATAACTTTGTAGCCCAGGTTCATTGCAGTTCGTTATTATGGATTATTATAAGAAGGAACAGTTCAGAGGCCCCTGTATCAATAAAAGAGGATCTTAAATCAGCAGCCAGCAAGGAAACAGAAAAGCTGGATTGTGGGGAAGCCATTGTCTGGTAAGAAATGACAATTATTGTGCCACTCAGCAGCATTCAATGCCATTACCTGACTTACGCGCCCATACTTCTGTTTGACTATTCTGTGTGTAGGGTTTCAAGAGAGCACAAAATGTGTCTAATCAGCATAAACATATTTTGGAAGCTCTAGGACAGTATTCCTTTTACACCACTGTAAATGGTGACATGTCATATATATTAAGGTGTTTCTCTTCAGAGCTATCATTATAATTTATAACATGTTAAACAAGATATTTGGAAAAATATGTTAAGATCTTCACTCAATCCATTTTTCCAAATATGTCTCAGGAAAGAAAATACATTGATACACTCTTGGAAGGCTTAGCTACCTAGCTGTATTCACTTATGCAGGCCTTGCTAACTCGTATTATATTGTCATGGTCGGGGCTTTAAGTGGGCCGGGTCTCACCGGGTTTGAGCACCGGCAGTTTTTTAATGGTGGCCTCAAAACGGGTCTCTATCGGGCTCTGTTTTGTTTCTCTTATGTGTTTTTAAGACACACCCTTATTTACATTGGCCACGCCCCTTTAAGAGCCCCCCCCCCCCAGTTTTCTCATCCCACTTAAAGCCCTGGTCATGGTGTTGTCAAACGTCAGCACCCCATTCCGAAAACTGTTCCGGCGCTACTCCAGCCTGACTAGGCGTGTATGCACCTGGCTCCTTTGGAGAGTGACATAAAAAGGGAGAACTCGTGCAGTTTGTGCCTGTTGCCTCCTATATGCAATCTCTCCTTAGAGCACATATTGTTTTTAGCTAAAATGCTTACTGTTTGTAAACTGCTTGTAAACATAGATTCCATACTGCCTTCATACTACCATCAATACTACGCAAATTCAATCATCTTTGCTGCAATATTCCTCTCTTGGATGTTGGCCTGAATGTTGTATGCACGACAACCTTTGCATTTTTGCATAAGCTAAGGCTGTATCGGGGTGTGCAGCTCCGGGAAGAGAGGTACCTGACTGAGGAGAACAGGTCGGTGCTGTCTCTCGAGGCTCCGAGTAGCAACCACTAATGGGATTCCTCGAGCACTCTGCCAGTGCCCTTTAAGAGCTGTGGTGACGTCACGTGCACTACCTCCAGGGGAAGGATGCCGGTGTCCCTGGATGTGTGCGGGCGCGCGCTCCGCGAAGGCCGGATCCGTTCAGTGCGTGCACGGAGGGCCGCGCGCGCCCCCGGTGCTTGTTCTTTTCCCACGGAAGGGCTCTCCTTGGTGCAGGGCAGGCTCCGCCCCCACAGCCCATTCCTCCTCCCCCGATGAGGAGCAGCGACGACCAGAGAAACTTGCAATGATGAGGAGGGAATGTGCAGGCTGCTGCGGGTACAGGAGCGGGCTGAACTTTCCTGGCTCCGGGAGGCACTTCACGGCTGGGGACGTCTAGGGGCAGCCGGAGCCTCGACCCGCAGACAGACCCTACCTGCGGGCACCGCAGCTGCTCCACTCCAAGATCTGGCACCACCCAGGCTGTTCTCCTACCCCTTGAACCTCCCTCCCTTCCTGGGCTCTCCCTCATTGGGGTCACCCACCTGGAAGCCCCAGGGCTCTCCCCGGCGGCACTGAGGCTGCTCTGGAGAGAGCCGCGGTGTGCTGCGGATCGCGCTGCTCGGGCTCCCCGCGTCTGCTGCCCGAGTTGTCTGCTGGAGGATGGCGGTGAAGGGGGCATGTTCGGGCACCGGGATGCTGCTGGTGACGGCCAACGTGGGCACGCTATTCGATGATGTGAGTACTCCGATTCTCGCCTTGTTTGTACCCCGCACGAGACCTGGAGCTGCACGGCGCTGTGCCATGACAACTACCGCTCCATTGTGCTGTGCTTACCCCGACGAGTCCGGGGTCAGGTCAGCAGGGTGAGAGCGACAGCTGCACTCGGGCCCTCTCACGCTGGGGGTTGGGGGCGGGGGTGACACAGGGTGTGCATGTGGAGGAAGAGAGACAGTAAAAAAGAAACTGCAGTTCATATATAGAGGTGTCCGTGTACAGGGAATAAATACACTGCATGTTGAAAGTGTATACCTAGGCTGAGTGTAAACTCAAAAACACTATGCATTCAAAGCACGTCTGGATAACCAGTGCATAGAGTTTTGAACAGGAAGAAAGTGGACTCTGCACAGCATACTGCGAGTGCCTCAGTGTTGGCAACAGAACGCACAAGGAAGATGAGGGCACAGCCAAGACAGTTTAAGTAAAACGTGTTTTGGAACAAGCACACAAGTGTGCGGGCCACAAGGTACAGCGGGAACGCGTTAAGAAGGCTCCCTGAGTCCAGAGTGTGTTATATTGACAAGGAAGTTAAAGGAGGCTGTGTCTGCAAGGGATTTGTTTAGCGCTGCAATCGCTGCAGGGGACTCGCCGCTTTTATTGCCATCAGGCCGGGTTAGTCAGGTGATGGGGATTGCGAGTTTAACAGCGGTGTTTTAGCTCTTTTGGGGGATTTTTGATTTTGTTACTGTTGTAGTTTCATGTGGAATGTGTGTCAGCGCGTCTCCCTCCGTTCTTCATGATATCCAATTGGTGCTGCTGGGCCGAGCGTGGCACGTCAGGGGGAGTTAACTATGTTGGAATTTCAAGTGAGGTAACTGCATTTGTGTGACCGAGGGGGCAGCTGGGTGGTTTGTGTGCTGGTGGTAAGCTGTGTGTGAGAAGCCTACGTCTAGCAGACACGTGTGTCAAATGTAAGAGCAAAATCTGTGTTCTGCTGAGGTACATGTGCGAGCGAGAGACTACTGTTTGACAAATTGTCTGTCTCATGATTAGAGGGGTGCAGATTACAAGAGTGCGCGTGTAGGCAGCGACCGTGCCTAGTCAGACAGAACTGTATGCGAGGACAAGAAAGAGCTCGGAGATGTGTGTGTTTGCGCGCACGTGTCTGAGGGTATGCCAGATAGCACTGGGTCTAGATTACTTGTACAAGCAAGAGTGATGGCTGGAGGCGTGTGTGAGTGAGCATGTGCCAGGCAAAAGAATGCTGGATGCTGATTGTGCTTCTGCTGGGTTGAGTGTGCGCACACGTGTACCTATTGTGGCGAGAGAGCATTTGGATGGAAAGGTTTAAGGCTAGAAAGTGCTAGGTGTTGGACAGAATGTTGAATGGGATGCACGTGCAACGACAAGACTTTGCCAAGGGAACAGTGACTGTGTGTGTGGATAAGAGTGCCACGCACAGCATGGCTGAGGTGTCTGCGGAGACATAGCTGCACTGGAACAGAGTTTCTATTCACACGTCAGTCATACAGAAGGGTGAGTTTTTACGGTGAAACCTTTGGGTGAAGGGTGCTTGGAAGTGAACTCACGAAGAAAGATGAAGCTCTTAAGATGACAGTGTGTTAGTGAAATAATTATTTATTGTAATCTGTACTTTTTATGATTTGGTTACTCAAATTCAATAAAGTTAATTTGATGATGACAGTGTGTTTGTGCTCAGGGGCAAGTGTAGTGTGGCTTGAGACTAACCTAATGTTTTAGATAGCACATCAGGATAGAGAAAACATAAGTGTAAATTGGTGGCGTTGAACACACAAGGCAAATCTGGCGGGTGCATTGAAAAATCTAATATGGGTGTTAAGAAAACCGTGCAAAAGGGATCAAAAAAAGCAAACAGTTTGGGTTTTGTGATAGTAGGGAGTGGAAGATAGGATAAATTAGTGGTGTGCAGAAGAGTGTCCAGCGAAGAGTAGGAGATAGTGCACAGCAGCATTCTGTGATGGATAGCATTAAATGAAGGGTCAAGAGGGAAGTGTGTGTTAGATTGGTGACTTGCCAAATGCACTATTCTGGCATGACCCTTCATTCTGGTCCGGTATCCTCACCCCGCTCTTCACATACTTGCTAGCATCCGGCACGATCCCTGACTCCTGGCGAGGAAGTATCTTAAATCCCATATACAAATCAGGCTCACGTTCGGATCATGCCAATTACAGAATGATAGCATTAATCGACGTTGAGGCAAAAATGTATGCTTCGAGCCTGCTGGTAGATTTAGAAGACTGGGTTAGCCGCACAAACTTGATGTAAAACACACAAACCGGATTTCGGGCAAGAATGGGCACCCTTACTAACATCTGTTGTCATCCTTCTAGTTAATAAAGCATAGGCAAAATCCAATACCCTGTACGCGTGCTTTATCGACCTCAAAGCGGCGTTTGACAAAGTACCGAGAGCTAAGCTATGGGCAAAATGCAAAGTTGGGGGGCACCAACTAAACTTCTGGAGACGATAATCAACCATTACTCACATACATGGGTTCAAGTTAGAAAAGGAGGCGGGCGCAGCATAACAAACAAGATTCCAACAATAAATGGGCTAAAACAGGGCTGCGTGCTGGCCCCCTGTCTATTCAACATTTACACCGCCGACCTTGAGAAGCATCTCCGACTAGTTCAAACTGGCCCCCCAAAAGTGGGGACAACACCAATCACCAGCCTCCAATATGCGGACGATATTGTTCTCCTAGCACAAACACTGATAGGTCTGCAGCGATCGATGACACAACTAGGAGGTTACACCACCTCTGCTCAACTAACGATAAACCTTAAGAAAACCAAGGTGCTATGTTTTTCCAAACATCACAAAACAAGGTCAAAAGGCAAATTCACCTGGAATTTGGATGACAAACCAATATCCCCGGTGGATTCGTACAAATATTTAGGGTTTCAACTCAATCGCAACCTTAATTTTAAGCAACGCCTGGACCAAGGGAAAATGAAAGCCAAACAACTCCTCTTTGCCTTCAAAATCCTACAGAGGAAGCTAAAAGGCTGGTCACCTGCTTAAGGTAATAGCAGCAAAATTCATACCAACAGTATCGTATGAGTCGGAAATCATGAACACAAAAGATGCCGCCGCCCTAAACCGAGCCCAATCGAGTTTCTTCAAGAGCCTGTTTTCTATCCCCCGATATATCTCTCAGGCACATATTTGATTGGAATATGGGCTTAAAAACCAGAAACCAGCCAGACAAGGGGCGATGGTCAAATATTATTGGCGGATGAGGCAAGCAGAAGACAATACCGTAGCCCACTTTTGCTGGGAAGAGATTGAAAAGCAAGCTAGGCAAAATAATTCTATCTTCATAGTTTTAAAAGAATCTCTTTCGGACCTACACCTCGAAGAGGCCTGGCATACAATTACCTCCTACTCTGGATTAAAAAATGCAGTGAATAATGCAACTAAACGAATCTTGTTGTTAATGGACAAAACTGCCTTTTCTAAGAAAAATCATGCATGGGCAGTGATTCAATCTTATCAGACGCTGAAACCCCAACCGTATTTGTCTGAACACTTCTCACATCATAAAAAGCATTATCTGACGCTGTTGCGGCTGGGGTCATTCCCCACGAAGGATTTGACACCGAAATGGAAGTTTACATGGCCGACAAAAGAATGCCACCTATGCGGACAAGGAGAAGAGACACTACTCCCCCTCCTATGTACCTGCCCCTCGCTACTAGAAACTCGAAAAATTGTCCTTAGCGAGATTTTTAGGAAAAATCAATTAAGGTCATGCAGAGCTGCAGTCATACAATGCCTTGGAGGCCTGTCAATCCAACTGTCCTGCAGAGCCATTACGTTTTGGAAAATAGCAGCCAAAGAATTAGACAAAAAAAAAGAATTAACTTGAGTGGCTTTGATATGACTGCCCGGACATATTTCATCTGCACTCGCACTATTTTCAGATTTTTCCTTATTGAACCGTCTTGTATCTTTTATAAACTGCACTGATTACAAATTTAATATTTCTTATTCTAACCGTTGATGACGATTGAGGATATGACCTCGCTGTGTTTTTATCTTTCGTATTTTACAAATCCCCATTTTAAATCATTTTGTATTATGTGCTTTTTCCATTCTTTTATGATTTTTTTTTTTTTTTTTTTTTTTTTTTTTTTTTTATCAAATAAAAGTATTATTGACTGACTGATGGGTGACTTCAGTGAGTAAGCTCCATTGAAGAGTTATGGTGGAGCGGGAAAGACCCCTGGAGTTAGAGTGCCTATGAAGCGAGTTTGAGGAGGCTCCATGGGAGAGGAAACAGCGCTACATCGGTTCAAATCGATCTAGGGGTATCCTAAGGTGACCAGATTTTTGAGAAGCAAAAACAAATACAGGCCAGAAATAGAAGCGGTACTTAAGGCTGCCTGGCATTGAAAAAATTCACATGCATGTAGGTACACAGAGGATGTGGCAGTGGCTTTCAAACACTCTTGTTCGTTTGAACTCTTCATTTACAAGGCTACTTTTACAAAACATTAGCTATGGGATGACCTGTGTCCTGTGCCCCGTGCCCTCCTCACCCACCCATTTCTGGCTCCCTTCTGCTGGGAGCGTGCTGCTGGCCTTGTCTTGCACATCCCAATAGAAAGAAATAAAAACTTATTTGTTTCAGACTTTAGAGGTGCCCGTGGAAACATTGTGTTGTGCTTTGCAGGATGACTTGACTTTTGTCTCGAAAAACAGACATTTATTATTATTATTTAATTGAGAAAAGTGTCAGGGAACCTGTGACTGTATCGGTAAATCTGGTACAACTGGTCACAGGCTTAAGCCCTAGTGGTGGGGGATTACTAAATTATGATCATGGGTAGCGAGATGAGTTCAACGGATCACCATGAGAAGTGCAGAGTGCACCAGCTATAAGCCTTTGGTATGATGGACGGTGAGTCTTGCATTCTAGGAAGGTCCAAAGGGGACTTCACAGTCTGGCCTGTAGCAGTAAAGTGCTTCACTGTTGGGCTGATAAAGGAACAGGTTATCTCTTCTCAGAAAGCTGAGCATTTGGTGAGTGTCATTTACCATGACTAAACCGCATTCATGTTTTGTAGCCAGACAGAGCAACGTCACCATCTAAATCATGGGCTTCAGGTTCTTGCTTTGTTTTGCTTTGGCTCCAGAAAGAATCAATATTTTCTCTCCATCGTTGTTTACAACACTTGAATACATGTTCTATCATGGTGTCCATTGGTGTGCGTTGAGTGTGGAGCCGGTCTACACTTTCACCTTAAAGTTCTTAGAGTTTCACCTTGATGCATTGCTCTACTGTCAGTCTTTGTCAGTACCGCTTTAGTTCGGACTTCATATGAAACAGCATTCTTATTTTTCTAATACCAAAGTAAAATATGGGTACACATTATTTGAAGTATTCTTTACAGGGTTAAATACAACTTTCAGAAGTTCTCGCTAACATCTGAATGAGTTAGCAGCCATGCCAGCACGGGTCATATGGAGCTCTTGATCCTGGTATGCCCAGAGCAAAACCTTAGTGATGGTTTGAGGAAGTCGCATGACTGATGTACGATGCTCTAGCATGTTGATAGTTGGAAGGCCTGATGTATGACGTATTGGGTGGAAGGGAGAGCAAGTAGGTAAGAGACGTGGAGTTGAATAGGGCTATCCGTGCATTTCTAGGTGATGAAGTTGGAATGAGAAGGCTAGCAGCAGGCAACGGGTATTTTCTATGTGGTGGTGACATTTAGGGTGCAGGAGAGCAGTTGAGGAGGGTGGCAAGATAACCCGACCATATTTTACATTCTGTAGGCACCCCGCATACACATGTTACCCAATTCCAACTGTGACGATGGAGAGCTGGTCTGTGGGGTGGCGGGAGATACTCCGTATAATACTTAACCACAGGTGCCTAGAGATGTCAAAAACAAGGTGCTTCCGAACAGTGCGTTATGGCCAGCTTCGCGCAATAAGACAGACCACACCAAATTTTGACTTAGCAAAAAAGGTCACTTTATTAGGACAGGTAACTAAGAACCACTTATTGATACAATGTAAATATTATCAAATTGCTTCCCAAACATTTTTGCCACAAACAATTCCAAAAATACCCCAACCAAAATTTACCATAAATTACCCCATGTACTGCCCCAATGGCATCATTTCCTTTTTGACCATTTTGGTTTACCTGTCCAGCTTTTCCTCCACCCTCCCCCCGCCCCAGAGGGAAGGATAAGCCCGCTCCAGACTATCCAAACCCTCAAAAAACCGCATGAAAGAAAAACACATGAACAGAAACAAAATGTCACCTGTCCTAAACGTGACTTAAGATCAAAAAATTCATCAATATATATTATATATATATATATATATATATATTTTATTTTTTATTTTTATTTATTTATTTATTTTTTTATTTTATTTTTATTTTTATATATATATATATATATATATATATATATATATATATATATATATATATATAATTTTTTTATTTTTAATTACTTTTTTTTTTTCTTTTTTTTTTTTTTTTATACAGAAAAAAGAGGGTGGGAGGGAGGGTCACAAAAAACGACGTCTCCCTGCCTCAGCGATCGTTTCCCGCCTAAACGCCTTCCCAACGGTGAAAAACCTAAGCCCCGCCCCCTACCTAACACGTGATTCGCTGCGTGGTCTGTACCATCGCGCGAACCTTCCCAGGGGGACACCCGGCTCGCGCCGCGGTCCCCCCGGGTCCCATTGCACACACTCAGTGAACGGAACACTCTGAACTCCCAGGTTGGTAAAAGTAGCTCTTTGTTTCTAGTCCACAGATCTGTACATGAAACATTCTCGGCTTGGCATCTGGTAGCAGAACATTTCTAGGTCTGATTTTTAATTGAAGCTGGCTTGAGCTCGCTGGGTATCGACAGACCTCATGATTGTTGACTGCTCCTGATGGTTCTGCCAAGTGACATTTTGCAGCCTTGTCAGGATTTAATTTGACTTTCACCTAGTTAAAATCATGTTTTTAGGCATAGCGTCTTTGTAGGAGTCGCTAGAAAGACTGAGAAATAAAACCAAGCATGCATTTCCATTACTTAATGTAAAGGAAGCCGAGCGTTCAGGCTCTCCACCGCTTGGGTGTCCTCTGGAGTCTGTGTTTGGTTAGTGGAGTGAACATGCACTAGACCTTCTGGGTCGACTTTGAGGGTCTTTGGTAAGGGGACTTGCTTGTGGTTCTGTTCTACCTCCTAACACTGGAAACAAGTGGTTAACCGCAGAGGTCCCACCGTATTGTCACTGAATTAGACAACCCAGACCCCTCACAGGTAATCGTACCAATAAGAATCCGAGACATATGTTTGTTCCGACAGAAAGAAGCCACTTTTGTATGGAAGAAATTTCAAAATATTCACATTATTTATTTGTACTTTTTAAGTGGATGCAAGTGTTGCGAAACGAAAACGCATTTCGTTACTATGTTTTTTTGACATTATTTCTCCCGAAGTGAATGTTACAGAAGTATTTTCCTTTTACTTTTCGTTGTTTATAGAACTATATACATTTAGGTTCACATCAACATGGAATGAATGGCGAGTCTAGTATAGAAAGGGCTATAGCCTAGCACAATGGCATGCCTGTTCCTTACATGCATGCATACATACATACATGCATGTGTGTTCTTCAATCAGCCCATTACTCATGGCTATCAGACTAATGTCGGTAGAGGTTGACGTGCTGGGGAGTTTAAAAAAAAAAAAGAATAATTAAAAAAAAAAAGGTACAGTGCTTCCCAATGAAGCTTATATGGAAACAGATGTGCATGTGGTGCACTACCATGTTGATATCTTTTATATGAGGGGTTTGTTGCATTTTATGGCTGCTGATTGCACCGCCTAGCATCCACGGGTTAAGTAAATACTGAAAATGTACTAGTTGCTGCTTGGAAGTTTTTCACAAAGCACCAAATATGGATAAAAACAGCTACCTATAAAAAAATGGCTAAAGATAGTAAAGTCAAACCAAAATAACTTATTGCAATAGCAGGAGCTCTATGTGTAACCCATGCTTTGGGAATAGTACTTGCTAGGATGCGCTTCAGCGCTGAATCACTTATCTGCCCGCTTCGGTAGATTTCCTGAAATGTGTTTGCTGGTTAGTGGCCCAGATTTTTTTTTTCTTTTTACGTGATTGCCACTTATGAAATATCCTAATATGCAACACTAATTTATATTTGAAGTATTCTTCTGTAGGTTTTTAATTTAACTATACAGCAATCAAATTAATCTTACCACAAAATCAGTGGGTCAAAGGTTAAACATTTTAACAAAAAACTCAACCAAGTATTCAAAGGTTACCTTTAAACCGAGCCATTTTGGAGTGGTTTCGGTTTGGTAGAAGAAGGGACTAGCTAATGCAAATGTGTGTTCAGCGGTGGGGTTTCTGGTGAAGAGACAGTATTTTAAAGTAAGATTTTTAATGTCTTTAACACCTAAAAGAGCCTTCTCTTTTTCTGTCTCATAATTCAAAAGTATCATTCTTCTCCCAACCTTCCAGTCTTGTAGCCATTGTTCTCCAGTATTTTGCCTGGAGGGGTGGGAGGGGGGGTTTGGAAGGGCCACATGTGCAAAAACATACTGACAGTCCTCCACATGTACACCCATCCATTCAAAAGCACGCACACCTACACCCACCATTCACAAGCACATAAACAGGCACACACCCATTTACAGCTCACACAAATACATTTTAATTTATATATACTTACATGCACCCAACATAAAAAAAAAATACTGGGCTGGGCCATGGCAGTAACATGGGGTGGCGGGAGAGAGGGGTTCCTGAATGACTGGGGAAGGGGCAACTACCTCCTCTAATTGGCTGACCTTGTCATGGGTCTGACAATGAAAGGAGTACCTTCCCTTTCTCGTCATGGACTAGGATAGGGTTAATTAGATTTGCTGATCCCATCTCACTCTGTGACAAGGTGTCACTGATGGACAGTCTGTCCTGGGCACTTCGGGGCAAGTCTGTTGGTGACAAGCCCTCATCATGTTGGGAGGACCTTGCAGCACTTTGCTGGGCTGAGGAGGACATGCCCACAAGCCTGAGACATCTTCAGCCTGGCACAGTTCGGGTCAGGCTGACCTCTGTTCAGCCTGACACTCTTCATGTTTGAAAAAACATCTCGCAGGGCCCCTCCAACCTCAACAATGGGCCATACCTGCTTCGAGCAGTGCAGAGAGCCGTGCAGTGCTTAGTTGGAGCAGATGGTGGTCACCAGCACTCATTTTTTGGGGGACGGAACTTCTTTTTTTATCTTTATACTTTGACCCAATACATGAGAGACTGAAAATAGAGAAAGGAAGATTAGGAAGTTAGGAAAATTGTGCTCCCTTATGGAGAAGCCACCTCTCTTATTCTTTCTTGAATCATCTATGTTGAACTGTAAAAAGTTAAATTGTATTTTTATTCCTTTTTTATCTCATGGTCATCAGGTATAGATACGAGGCATATGCAGTTAAGAACAGAACAGCCAACATGTGTTTCGTCTGACAGTGTATTTGCTATTGAGTTCCTCAGTTTCAAAATGTTATCACACACAAAAATTCAAGAAGACTGCAGGTTAAGACTGGTGATCCATACTGAGACTGGCATACTGGCCCTTCTTGAATTGCAGTGTCTCTCCCAAAATGCAATAATGATACCAGGATTGACATGTACAGTAAAGCCAACTTCTATGCAGTGGTCACAGTTGCATTCCTGAAATTGAAACAGCAATGTCCAAGAATCTCCAAACTACGATTCTCCCCTAATCTAAACACGAGAAGACAAGAATGTCTCAAAAAAGTGAGCGGAGACTCTTGAAATCCCATACTCTGCATGTAACTCTATGGTCTGAAAAAGAACTACAAGCGGAACATCTCAGCTGCCAAGTCTCGTTCTACTGTCCTTATTTCAGTAGTCTGCTAACCCTGCCAGATCACTTTCCAGTCCATTCATGCCGGCATCTCCCCGGCTCCACAAGCCACCTAAAATCTCTCGCCCAATAAATGCAAAATATTGCTGGACTTCTTCAGCAGCAAACTCCTTTCCATTCATGTCTCCACTACTCCAGGAGTAATCTTATATAGATGATGCCTAAGACGACAAATACATGGATTCTCTTCAAGCTGGTCTACCAGGAAGACCTCATCCTTGCCACACAAAAAATCTAAAAACAGCTGCCTACTTCAGCGACGTCATACAAGCCAAGATCATCAATGCAAATTGTTCCTACTTTGATAATATAGTGCAAAATCATCAACCCATCCCTTAGCCACAGAACATCTCCAGACTTCCTAACACACACCCAAATCACTTCTATCCCAAAAAAAATCTAACCTCAACCCGAAGTTGTCAACAATCTAGTGCCCTTTATGCAGCCTCTCTTGGCTAAGCAAGGTTACAGTAAAATGGGTATCCACAAAACCGACAGATTACATCCATGCTGGAAACTTACTAAACATTTATTAGGCTTTTTTCAGAATGGGTTATGACATCGAAACAGCCTCATTAGAAGCTTTGGGTGATATTCCCTGGATGGTGGTGACTCCCGCCTCCTCGTTTTGCTCAGTCTCTCCGTAGCAAACAAGCAAAAGAGAATTCTTCCCCTTCGCAAACTGGGCTTTGGAATTAAAGGTACAGTAGGAAAGTGGTTCTCTTAAATTCTGTACAAGTGTTTTTAAATTGTAAACCTCACAGAAAGGGTTTATGAACAGGTCCTATTATCTGTGGGTTCCACAAGGCTCTGTTTTGGCCCCAGCAGTCTACATGCTGTACATGGTATACCTCTCTGAAGTTTGTGAAGTAATAGGGGTCTCTTCCAGGGCCGGACTGGGAAACGAAACCAGCCCTGGCAAACAGCTCGGCCGGCCCTCCTGGGGGTGAGAAGGGGGGTGCAGTTGAGCTGTTTGATATGGTCGATTTTGGGCCGTTTTTGTTACAGGGGGCCGATATTGCTGGCCGCCGGTAACAAAAACAGCCTCCCAGGGCCTAAAACCGGCCCCCTCCCTGGAAGCCTACCGGGGAAACGCCCGGTGCCAGCAACGGCCAGTCCAGCCCTAGTCTCTTCCCATCATTACACGGGCAGCATCCAAATCTACATTAAAACCGCTTCACTGCTTGACCTCTTCACGATCCAAATGGTACTTGTGAACATTCACACCTGGATGTCTTATAACTTACTCCGTTTCAATCCACAAAAGTCTGAATTCATCTTGTTCTTCCCCCAAAAGACAAAAACATCTTCCGCACTGACCTGCTGAAATAGGTAAATATTGCAGACTTCTGTCTAATACCATCACCCACTGTTTTTCCCCTCGGGATCATGCTTGGCTCCACCTTATCAATGATCTCTCTGGTAAATAAAATCACCAAAGTGTAAATGTTCTACCTTTGGGCCTCGAAAGAAATAAAGCCACTTCGGTCCCCTGCACTTGTAAAAAATAAAATAAAATAAAAAACAGTATATGCACTGATAGCGCCAATACTAGACTTTGGCATTGCCATCTCACTGGTTGTCTCCCGATTCTCTCTCTCTCGGCTCTACAATCTGTTTTACGTGCCACAGCTAGACTTCTCTCATCTTTCAGGAAATTCGATCACATCACTCCAATCTTAGTTGAGTTACACTGACTCCCCACTGAGGCTGAAATATAACTTAAACTGGGTGCCTACCTATAAAGCAGTCCACCCAAACTCTCCACCCTACCAAGTGTTTGACAGCATGGGAAATCTTAAAGCAAAAACAATTTTCTTCTGGAAAGCCCTACCTACAAAACCTCTCATGCTCTACAGCAGTCCTTCTCAGCAGCAGCTACTCTCCACTACAGCCCTCGGGACTGAACTGACCCAGCAGTCATTATACTGGCCCTAACCATGCATTTCTTCAGATTGTAGTTCACACATAAGGCCTAAATGTAGATGGCTGTATGTGACCATATGCGCCTATCCACACCAATGGCAGAATGTCTCGGAGTCAAACTTCCACTCTGACCCATCATCCTCTCCGGTTCGACCCTCTTTGCTACTCATCAATCACCTCCTTTCCCACTCCCTCTCAACGCCTTAGCTTCTCCCTCTTTACCTTTAATTTTGATCTTTCCTTGGCCTCTTCTCACCCTACCCTGGTTCCTCCTTTCCTACTTCCTGCCCCCACCCACCCCAAGGCCTGTGCTCTCATTACCTGGCCTGCTCCCAGGGCTGGCTCTAGGATGGTACGACCGGTGAGGCCTGTGGGGGCGCTGTGTTTAGAAAAACCTTATGGGTTTGAAAGTGCCTACTGTAGTGTTCCTTGTATGCTTGACAGTTTCCAGGCAACAATAACAACGTTACAAGAACTTGTGATTCATGTTCCTGCTGGAGAGAGATTGAGTTATGTGAAGTAGCCCTTTTGACTCATCATAATGTAGCGCAGAGAGCTAATGTTCCTGCTGCAAAGAACATGCCCCATGGGGGATCAAAGAGCTGCATTTCATGTGGATAGCCATCTCGGTGGGCTTCTGCTTTTGACACGGATATTCTTTTGTTACTTGCAGTTCATAAGCTACAATCCTAATATAGCACAGTGTCAAATGAACTGTCGTCAAAGAGCTACATGCAAACTGCATGGCATAAGTTAGAATGTTATGTTTTTTCCCTCAGTCTTTTATTATTTTAATGTTGCTTAAAAGGATTGGTTTGTGTAGAAATACATTCTTATTAGTAAAGCCAACTCCAACCACTGTAGTACATTTCAAGTCCTATGTTTGTGCTTCTCCAAACAAAACACTCTTAAAATATACTGCCTCCTGTTATGGATGACATGTGACTTGTATACCTTGTAATCCTTGTAGTCTTTTTGTAACATTTCCTATAGACTGATTTACATATGTATGATTCATTGTTTCTGTATAATGTGTGTGTGTGTGTTACAAAGTGCTTTGACACCCTACACCAGTATGAGTAGCGCTTTAAAACAAATGAAATGCATGTGTGAGAGGTATGGAGAGATGTGGGGCACTGTTGGAGGGTGCTTGTGAGGGAATATGTGGAGAAGGAGGTCTTGGGGAAGGGACGTCAAAAAAGAATGTCGCACTGGGTGCCACCAGAGCTGCAGCTGGCCCTGCCTGCTCCCTCCTTCCCTTTAACTACCCTCCTCACCTCCAATGCTATTATACCTCTCTGTTTGCCTCTCCTCTGTCCCTCCTTAAGTGTTTCAGTCCTCTTTTCCCTGCTCAGTGGCGGCTGGTATCTTGGAAGAGTGGTGTGTGTGGCGGGGGGTTATGGGAGGGCGACAAACTGTACCTACCTGCTGCATCGATGAATCGTGCTCTTCCAGACTCCTCTCCTCAGCAAGCACAGGCTCCACAGGTCAATCCTGACTCTGCTTTCATGCTGCTGGTGGCGGCATGAGAGCAGTATCAGGATTGGCCTCAGCGCTGATGATTTGCACTCCCAGTAAGACTGGGAGCCTGTGCCTGCTTTCTCCAACCTGGCAATGCACCTGGGTTGGAGAGAGCTTCACTGCGCATGACGGTTTGGTCGGCCTGTAACGGCCTGCCAGACTGTTATGCGCACTGAATGCCTGTGCTAAACACCTCCTCTTGTGCCTGCCCTCCACTTGACCCGCCCCCACAACACCGTGGTAGAGAAAAAAACCAAAAAGCAATAATAAACCTAGTTCATTTTGTTTGATTTTTTTTGTGTCAACGCTCCTCCGCCATAGTGGAGGAACCGCCGCTGGCTCCTATCTTCCCCGAACTCCCTCACCCTTCCCTTCCCTATCACCCCAGGTCCCTCTCTTTCCTTACAGGCTAAACCCCCACCTCCTGTTCCCATCCTCCTCTCTATTTACCTCTCCTACCATCTCTACCTCATTATTTGACCTCCCCTCTTCCTCTTTGCTCGCCCCTTCCGCTCGCTCCCCTTCTTCTCTGAAGAGAGGTCGTTTTACCTCTTGTCTGCTCTCATGAAACACTATCCCCCACATCCGATTTCCCTTTTATCTCCCATTGCATCCCTTTAAGCCTTTAATTATTCCTGTTACCTCATTTTATTTTACGTGTTTCCACGCGTTAGGACTGTTTTCTTGTTGGATGCAGTACCCTGGAATATCTGTACATGCCATAAGACAATTATTTTTTTTTTTTAATACAGCAGCAGTTATTCATCTTCTGCAAGAACGTTCTTCAACAGGATCTCTTAATTCCTGGAATATGTATACCTTATGCAAATGATTTGCACTGCACATGGAAATGCTGGATATTTCTATATTTTTGGGTAATATTAAGTCTTTTGGAGGGAGGAAGAGTGTCCTATAGCTCGCTACTACAATTTCAGGCTGATCACTATCTTGGGTTAATTTATACAACGGATGCAGTCCCAAAAACCTCCGACGCAAATTCCACCTTCCTTAAACGGCCCTAACGGACAGGGTGAGGAGGGCGCCGGCTTTCTTCTTCGCCCCCTTGGATGCGAAGCTCGGAGGCAGATTACCCTTGAAAAGACAGACAACGCGGATGGTAAAGTTCAAACAGGAAAGTCAATCAGCAACGCTTGCTGCGCCGTGCTCTCCTCGGCGTGTTTGCTTTTCCAGTGCATAGGCCCGGTGGCTCGTCACTGGCTCTAGGTAACGCGCAGGTACTTTTTGTTCAAGTTAAAGACATAAAACACGGAGCATTGTAAAATGTTTACATTACTGCGTGTTTATGTAGCGCTCAGATTCATTGTTGTACAAGGCGGCCTGCTTCCTTTTTAATTTGGAAACTATTTACGCAGCTAGGCTGGTGACCTACAATAAAGGTTTCCACTGTTATCACAGCGGAAAATCTCGATTTCCATGAAGCGCGCGAGCGAAGTGCGCTGCCCCAGCCGTTTATGAGCAAAAACGAACGGCCATAACTGCTGCAGCTCACAGGCTTCCACCTTCTGTCCTCGGACCAATTATAGATCGGTGACGCGCGTGCCGTCTTCTTTACTGCACTTTTCAAACTTTGAACAGGGAGCAGCAGATGTGAAGCAGACTCCAACTTTGGACTAAAATAGAACAACATTCCTAGAATTCTTCACAGTTCAACTATCACCATATATTTCCTCAGGGGTCCCACTTATTTTGTACATATTATATAGTTTTTAATGAGTTTAAAAAAAACGTAAGTGCAAGAGCCCCCCCCCCCCCCCACCCCCCCCCGCCACACACAGTTTGTGTTATGAGCCCCTCTAGCTATGCTGAATGCCTGGATTGTTAAGGACTAAGGCAGTCTGGTTTTAATTCCACCTCATGCTCCTTCTTCCAGTGCAGACACTTCCTGTATTTTTATCGCACTTTTGCAGAATCTTTTCCATCCCTGCTTTCTCCCGTTATCACGGCTTTCTTATCTGTTTTTCCTTTCCTTCTATTATTTGTTTCTCTCTCTTGCTCGGGGGCAAAATGTGTTGATATAAAATGTCTCGGTCCCCCGAAATGAGTGTAGTGGCGACCGGCTGGAACCACCGACACAAATTAAGCGTTGTCTTTTCGGTAAAAAAACAAAACTTGACTAAACCCCTGATTAAAAACGAAGCAAATTATATCCAGTGCCCTCCTGATCAATTTCCCTGTTCGTGCAGCCAAATACATTAAGTCTACTTGTTTCATGGTTCCTTCTGCTTTAGGCTCCATATTGCCTTGTATATCATAAACTTTCATATTAAATTTGCTTTGCATTAGTTACCTTGCTACTGAGTTTCCTGACACGGTGGTTTATCTGATTGTTCTGTGGTTGGCAATCACCTCCCTGACCCAACATCTGAGGAAAGAGAACACTACCACCCTTGCCAGTCTGTTTGAACCTCTACTACTCAACTGGTGGTGGCAAGGGTCTTTAACAATCCCTCTCAAGAAATAAAGACATTACAGCAGGAAGCGGAATAATGGTCTCACAACCCCATTTAATTAAATACAGAATTTCCTTTGCAAAGCTAGAAACTCTTTTATTTTATGACAAAATGATAATTACATCATGTTTGTTCCAAGGTGTTTTGTACTGGAGTTATGCATGGTTACTGTCTTCTCTGCACTGACAGTGTTGCAACGATGTAACGCTTTCTACCAGCAACCACTAAAATATACATGCGTTGCTGGTCTTTGTGTCGCTTAGTGGATTTCCCATAAGGCTAGGCCATGGGGAAGATTTGAGTGGGTGTGATTGGCTTTTATCCTGATATTTTAAACATGTGCATTTTGGATCCGCGAAATATAAAGTAAAGTTTGAGTTCGTGCAGTGTTCTGGAAATAAAAATAAGGCGAACCCGATTTTGGCGGCAGTACAATGAAAAAAAACATATTTTCGTTAGGACATACCACTTGATTTTTGACATTGTCAAGTGGTAATGTTTAAAAACAAAGCATGCACAGTGTTTCAAAAAGTATTACGCAAACAGTCATCCAGTATACAATTTGTCCAATTCTAAATTATCCATACTGTTAAGATGCCACATGTCCTTTCTGGGTGACTTCTTCCAGCTGTTTCCTGATGTCCTGGCGTTTACAGCCAGTGATGCTGCATCTGTTATAGCACTTTCAGTAGTGCAGTCTCAACGGCTCTCACCTTCCGCTACCCCATAAACAACTTCACACCCAGAGCCCCCACTAAGGATGCTCCCATTTGCTCATATGGCAGTCATCGGACACCACAGAAAATCTCAGCATCTACCATGGTGCTTGGCAGTATTACTTATGCCATTTATTTGGCAAATATGTGTACTACATTGACCCCTAATAACTTTAACCACTATCATTACCATTCCCTATCAGTTTCAATCTCTTCTCCCTATTCCAGCATCTCCCTGTCTAATCTTACTTCTAGTGACTTCTTTTTTATATCTCTTCGAAAAAAAGCATTATTGGTTAAACTGTCAGCATGTTTTTGACTTCACCACATCCACCCCTCCACACTCCACCACATAACCTCCAACATGGCCCATCTTACTTAATTATTTCACACTCCACCTGTGTTACTGCCCAAATATTTTGATCAGCTAAACCGGCATGTGCTATATGCGGCCATCTTACTACTATACCTGACTAGACTGCTAGCCCTTTAACTCAGTATTCTGACATGTCCTCACCCTCTTCATCCATTCCCTGGCTTCTAGCACCTATCTGAAATACTTTCGATTTCCATTCGTCCTCCTTCTAATTAAAAACATGACCACAGTACCAATTTTCTATCCAGCTACTACCTTCTCTCTATATTTACCTTATTCTAGAATACTCATGATTGGTATTAAGTTAAATCTTCGGATAGCTCACCCCTTCCAGCTAACTTAAGCCACAGTAATCTGGCTTTAATGTGTCTCCACTGAGACAACCCTCATGTTCAAAATGTTATTCCTTCTGCTTATAATAATATTTCATCTTTTCTATCACCCTCGATCTTGCTGCTTCCTTCCACAATATCATCTACCCTGCCATGCTAATGCTCTTTTCAAATTAAATGCAAGACACTTAAAGGATTCACCGCTTAAATCCCCAACTGCTTGCTTGTGATCTGCTCATCGACTTTGCTTTCACTGCTGCCATCCATTAGTCTTTGAATAATCACACTCATGTGTGGAGCCTTCCAATTTCTCGCTTTACGTTACAGCTATTGGTGATGTCATCTGCTCATTTGGTTTCTCTTGTAATAGGTATGCCATTGATAAGCATGTTTTATTTTCTCTTCCCTAATGCTTAACTTTCCACCATATAAGAATCTCTTATTGTCTCACAACACTAGGCACTTGATGGTAGTTTGCCCATGAATATTCAGCTTCTCTAATACCAAGATCATTTGCTTCCCTTCCTATTTTACCCCCTTCCTTACCTCTCTCAGTATCTTTTGTTCATGTACTGTGCTTTCCTCATTTTACACTAAATGCCTTGGAGGGTCATTTATCTCCAAGATATGGTTAGAATCGTCCATCCCCACTGATCCTGCTGCTTGTTTCTAACTACTCAGTATTAGGAACCCCTCTTCCCCCATTTTCTGTGGATCGATCTTTAATCAATACTTTAGTGAAGATTACCTTGATTATTGTAATATTTGACCGATAGCACTCCCTTCAATATACCATGCTACCGTAGATGGAGTAATCGACTTAATAGGCATGATAATATTATCTTGATCCATCGCTTATCTATCACATCTAGCTGATGTCAGTTAGGGTGGCTCTTTGCCTAATATATTGTCGGACACAAAAAAGTCTAGAAAGATATTCGCTGCATTGTTCCCCATTACGTACTTGACCTAACTTAATGTCACAATTTTCCTTGGCTGTTCTGGTCAACCAAACTTCATCTCCTAGTTTTATCCAATCCCCATTTTTCCCCACGGTGTTTCCAGTCTTTCCAATCAGTTAGCACTCTACTCCAGATCCCTCTTTCCAACCATCTCAGAGGTGGCCACTCCGTTACTGATTTCAAACAGACCATGAAAGCTGACTTCATGACATTATTTATTGTGGTCTGTTTTTGTCTGCTTCCCCATTGTTTGACCACATGCACCCTCCACTAGTCTGTGTGTCACCACTCAATCTCGATTTGATCTTATGCACCTGTTTACTATGTCCAACACTTCCATTTGAAGGTCTTTGATGTCTCAAGAAATACAAATGCAATCTTTTTCAGTATGTCATAAGACTTTTAGTGACATCGTACAAGTCCAAGTATAGATGGCAAGATATTTGTTAATTAAATGGACCCATTTACATAAAATTTCAGTATTGTTTGACCATGCTGTGAAGAATACGAATATCTGGCGGACCATCCAATGGAAGTATTGATACACAATAGCACTCCTCGTTTAGTAGCTTGTAGTCACTTTGATCAGACTCCTGGTTCAATTGGAGTAGATTTTTACTCTCATCATAGTTGTGCTTTAGCCTTTGATGCACACAGGTAAGCGTGGCTGAGTCTTGCGTATCAGCTGATGGCTTTTCCCATCTACAGTAAATTCCAGCCCACACCCACATTAGAAAGGACAAGGATACAGTGTTCTTTTAGAGAAACAGCAAATCCCACACCAGGTAATTCGTATCTCACTGCAGAGTTGTTTTTGATAGTGCTGGTTTCCAATTTTCACGACTGAATGCCAGGAATTTTGTTTAGCCATCTTTCCTGGAGTTAGTATTTCTCTTCGCTTGGTATATCTCCGCAATGGATTTCCTCTGTCAGTAGCACCCGATTATGATCTGATGCAATAAATCCCAAAAATCGTGTTTGCTTAGCCTTAAAGCTTTTCACTTTAATTTTAACTCCTTTCCTACGTCAGCAGAGACAAACGAATCTAGTGGAATAGACCTTGCAGCGAGTTAAAAGAAAGCGCTTTTTGCAGTTTTATATAGCTTGACCCGAAGGTATTGGAGCGCATTACATAAGCACCACTTACATTATACAAGGGCACATTCATTTTTGGTAGGCACAGGGAGATTAAATGATTTTCCCAGAATCACAGGATGCTAAGCCAACGCCATGGGTCTGTAATGCCTTCTGATAAGCCCCAGCTGGAAAGTATCATAATTTGTATTAGTTGCAAAATGCTAAAAAAAATAAAAAAGTTGACAAACTATATTGAATCAACTATTTTCTTTTCTTAACCTTCCTTATATTGAAAAGTTAACTTTTTTTCTGACTGCTTTTCCAGCACTATCAAAAACACATCATATGAGTGCAATCCTATAGTGTCCTTCGTTGGTAGCAGCGGTAGTCTGCATTTGTTGGATAACTCTTAATAACCTTGTTGCCTCTAAAGTTTAAGTTACGAATCATGTTCTAGTTTTCTTCTTCATCCGCTGTCTGGGACAGAGATGTAAATGACAATACAGAGGTGTGGGAAGGGGAGAGGTGGATATCCGTTTTGCCTTTCTCCAACAAGCCACCTTAACTTTTTTGTATATTAATCGATTTTAAATCTTAATAATTGAGTTGTTTGGAGCTGTAATCCTGGATACATTTTACATTTTGCTTTGAAAAGTCTGCAAATTTCCAAATATATAAATTGCATGACATCCAGTGCGGGAATGCCCTCTAGCACAGCGGTCTCCAAAGTTTTGTATGAACAATTTTCAGAGCTACTTATGACTTTTACAGTTGATGCCGTAGTGATCACAGCAGAGACAATCACAATAGTTGACATACCATGCAAGATTACTAGTAGTGACCACCCAGATATGTTGCAATATTCAGTGATGCCAAAATATCAAGATTTACTGTTCTAAGTTGCCAGCACGATGGAAAAGAGTTAAGAATGTAAATGCAATGTAATTACCTAAATATACTTACATTTATGCTATTGTCGTAGCATATATTCTGGATGCAATGTTTTGGTATTGCATCCAGAATCCCTGATACCAGGAGTGGCTCCTAGGAGTGATGATGCCAGGAATGGCTCATAGGAGAGATGTCTTTCAAGGAGAGACACGCACACACATATACACACACACATATATACACACACACACACACATATATACACACACATATACACACACACATATATACATACACATATGTATATATATATATATACACATATATATATATATATATACACACACATACTCTAGCGACTCCAGTATGAGTATTGCTGGCATTTCTTTTTTGACCTAGCTTTCACACGCATAGATTGACTGGTAGAGCGGGGCTTGCAAAGAGATCGTTCTCCATGGAATTTTGCTAAATTGTAAGTGGAGAAAAGTGGTCAAGTTGCAGCTACTGCAAGGCTGCCACAGTGTGGGTAAGCGTGTTGCCCTGCTATTGGTTTAGTTGGCGGTCACTATGCCTTGGAGAACCTTGCTCTAGAATTTACATACAGTGAAATGTTAGTTACGCTTTGTATAGTGGACTTCACTACCCTACAATATTTAGTGCTACAGCTTCATTGGATTTGTCTGGTTGGAAATGCATTCTACGATTCGTTCACATTGGAAAGCAAATGTAGACTTCACTGGAGTTCCTGATGATGAATGTGCTGTTTCAGTCAGACCTACATTTAGAATGGACCCGTATCTACCCTGCTAGGATGGTGCGCCTGTTTGTGCTCTGTACCCCATTCACTCTGGCCTCTGCCTTTGGGTCCTTAAAAAAACTTCAGCTGCTCAGATAGTGACACACTTTTTTACTGTTAACTTGACTGTGATGTGTACAGATGTCGAAGAATGTGTGTACCTTTCACTTAACATCATTAAAAATCAGAGTATTCTAATAGACCCTGTCAACATTTTGGGGGGTGTTATCAAAAAGGGGGACTGGCGGGCTTTTGTTTACAGGAGGTCCAGCATACGTGCCCAGTTAATCATATCAAAAGAAAGAGTATGCAGTTCCTCAGAGAAAAGGGGGAGGGAAAGTGTGGAGAAGAGACCGTTAGGAAGAGGAATTCCTCCATTCCTGAACTAGGGTCCTCACACACCCAGCAAGCTAGTTGTCATGCTTCATCATATGGACCTGCTCCTCGTCGGGCCGGCGCTGCAATGCCCGACGGGCACCCTAAAAGGGGCTCTTTAGCGGAGATCTTTAGTTCCTGGCCGTATGGTGCAGTGTGTGTGAGAGGGACCTAGTGGTGTAGATGTGAATGCATGTGTGTGGTTAAAACAAGTTGGAGAGTCCAAAAATCGGATTTTATTAGGAGTGGCTCTCCACTTGATTAAAACGAAAACAGAGTGGCAGCTGGCTGATATTATGATTCAGCTTGGCTATGCTCTTCTGTGGTGGTCAACATGTTTCTTGCCCGGTGGTCCTAATGATCCTTGGCAATTCTTCAGGACCTACTGAACTGTCAATTATCTACACAACGTGGTGAGTACAATTGTTACCTGCCACACGTTATATGGAAAACGATCTCGCCATATGTCTAAGGGGACCTAGGAAAAAAAGAGATTTTTAGGAAGGCAACCCAAGCATAGGCAGTGATTAAAATTAGTACTGTACAGGTAGATCTCACACAGTAGTGATTACTCCCTCGACCGAATGACACAAGAATGCGTCCATTGTCACCAAGTGTCAAACTTTCCTATACAGTTAGTCGATATTCTCCTCAAAAAGTGAATATAAAAACAAGCAACATTAAAACAGAAGACTGGAAGTGTTGTGTTCCCTATGAGGAAGTAATTACAAAATAACAACAAGTTTCTTCATTGAGGAGTTACAGAGCACTCACCTATTGTGGTGTGTATCCCTGCTCCTGTCCGTGGCGCCACCGGGACACCAAGATTCTGGTGTCCTAATGAGAGACAAAATGTTAAATGGAAAACAAAGTAAAACATGGAGGGCAACTGGCCCGACATGTAGTGTCAGCACACGTAAAACAATATCGCCCGTGTGCGATCCCGTCATATGAGCTGAAGTAATGCGAGCCATGATTCAGAGGGGATTGTAGAATAATAAAGAAGCACCACGAGGGAAACTTATATGGAGTCACAATCCGAGGCGCATGGATCGTGAATGCCAGCCCAGACAAGGTATCTGCCAGCCAGAGATGCGTAGCCACGGAGTCAAGGCACCGCAACGCAGTCGCCAACACCACAGGTGGAGTCTAGGGCAGGCCCGGTCTGCCGTCACAATGGAGAGGAACCGACGAGAACCCTGGGGTGCCCCCAGACCCCACGGAGTGCCAAGCAAAGTGCGCCAAAGAACCGTTTGATAAACAGCTGTT
This sequence comes from Triturus cristatus, assembly GCF_964204655.1. Classification (NCBI taxonomy): domain Eukaryota; kingdom Metazoa; phylum Chordata; class Amphibia; order Caudata; family Salamandridae; genus Triturus; species Triturus cristatus. The sequence continues at coordinate 472,138,695 of NC_140580.1, read as the reverse complement.
GCAATACACTGACAGCGTATAGTGTCAAAACCTATATATAGGAGCACTGACAACACCGCGTCTTAGTCATTACTCCCAAGTTCAGCTGCGGGATTCCATCCACTATTAACCATCGCCCCGTAAGTCACGGACACGCATTCAAACCAGTCTCATGACCCATCACTATCAACCGGGAACATTGCAGTATCGCCGTTACACTTACTTGAAGGTTGTTGCCGGAATGGGCCGTCAACCTACCCTCGCGCCACTCAACCCGGGAGGAATAATTCCCGGCAAGATACCTGATAGATATACAGGCTGGCGTGTTGGGTTGGGGGCGGGCAGATTACCCGGAAGTGTGTAGTGTGAGAGCGTGAAGCTGGATCTATGAAAGGGAGTGTCAAATGCAGCGGCCATCTTAGGATGTGGTCATTATAAGTAAAATCATTATTTCTCATTGATTAGTGGTGTAAAACCTGCTGAGTTAAGGGGTGGAATACATTGTCCTGAAAGCCTGGGTGTGACAATTCGGTGGCCATGCAGACAGAATGGTGGGTCGGCTAGCTGGAAGCGGGTGTCAGTGTATGGCGTGTGAGGCTGCATCCATAGAGTGAATAAGTTATGGTGGCGGCCATCTTGGAGTGAGTGAACCTATCAAGTGTCCACAGGGCAACTAGAAAACGAAATAAAGCACAACTACACTTGGGGGAGAGGCCCAGGGTAGCGTGTTCATGGTAAGTCTACTCCTTAGAGGACACAGTTATCGGAGTAGCAACGTGAGAGAAAGTCTGTATTATCTGTCCATGAGTACTGCCCATGGGATTTGATCATTTAAGCCTTCTAGGTCTGTCCTCAGACGGTGCACCCATCGCTGTTCGATCTTGAATAAGGCTTTCTGTGTGATCCTAGGGTGTGCCTCAAGTATTGGCCATCTAAGGGAGTCTGGTGTGTGGTTATTTTCTTTGCAGTGGGTATAAAGCTTGGTGGTTATTCTCTGGCATCTCACATTACTCTTGTGCTCTGTTATGCGTATCTTTACTGGTCGCATGGTCATGCCTACATATCTCTTTTCACATGGGCAGGTGATTAAGTAGATACACTGAGTGGTGTTACAATTGGTATGCCGCTGTATCCTCCAAGTGAAGGAGTCTGAAAAAACCACATCCTTAAACACCGCAGTTTGATGGCATACAGTACACGATCCACAAGGGTAGTGTCCTTTCACTGGGGGGAGACCCCAGAGGGTGCTTTGGTCCTGGTGGTTAGTTTGTCTCGGTCTTGTGTTAATCAGTATATCCTTCAAATTTTGAGTGCGTTTAAAGGCAAAACGTGGGGGCTGGATAGTGAGGTCACCTGCAGTGAGAATCCCCCAGTGTTTCTTGATTTTTTTTTTTATTGAAACACTTTTTATTGTTTTCATAGCAACAGCTCAGTACAAACCCCGCTTCCTCCACGGTCATAGAATGTTTTACACATACAGAGTTACCAGCCAATAGCCGGGAGAATGAGCTTCCAGCCCATACAGGCCCTCCCCCCCCCTCCCTCCCCACCCCATGTCAGTGTGCCTCCTGTCTTTCGCCTCACTCCTGATGTGCCCCCTCCCTGCCATAAATCAGACATGGGTGCCCGCCCTCTACTAGAGAACCATGGCTTTCCCTCGCGCTTAGCCACACCCTCGTTTCCAGCGCTCACTACTACTCCCTTTCTACTCCCCATTCACCACCTCCTCCTGCCCGCCAGATGTGTCCCCCTCTGTCCCGTTGTTAGCCATCAGCCCCTGCAGTTCCACCACCAGCGCCTCCCACGCCCGGGCCGTCGCCAACGCCTTTTCGTCATCCCGCCGAAGAGCTAATTGCAGCCGGAGCGGACCCTCAGCCCCCGCCCAACGCACGAAGGCCGCCCTCCATCGCAAGAAGCTAGGCCCCGTCCTGGACTTCCAGTGCATAGTCAGTTCCCTCTTGGCCATTATCAATCCTAAGTCGTAAAACTTGCTAGTGACCTTCGTCCGGCGGGTGTGCGGGAACCAAAGCAGTAAACAGGCCCCCAGGTCCGGGTCAATAACACGGTCCGTCACCTGATTTAGGCAATCCATGACCTCTGCCCAATAATCACCCAGCTGAACGCAGGACCAAAACATGTGCCGAAAATCAGCGCCCTCTCTTCCGCACCGCGGGCATTGCGAGTGTGCACCCCCAAAAAATTGCAATATTTTAACCGGCGTCAAATATGCCCTGTGCAACGTGAAAAATTGAACCAACTGGAACCGGGCATTGCGCGTTCCCTTCCAGGCCCGCCGCACCAGCGTGGTCCAGGTGGTCTCGGGGATCGGTTTCTCAAGGTCCAATTCCCACTTGCCCCTCAAGGCGGCAAGGGGCGGTAGGCCTTCCGACGACAGTCTGCGGTAGAGGCAAGTAATGGCCTTGGACGTCCCCGCCGCCATCACTACATATTGGCAACCCGCAGCGACCGGTGGCTCCGAGAGCCCTGCATTCCAGTGCCGCTGAAGGCTCGCTACCAGGGCCGCGTGAAGTAAAAAGTCCCCACGTGGGAGCCCATAGGAGTCCTGCAACACCTGGAAAGGCAGCAGCACCCCCTCCCGGAATAAGTCGCCCACCATCTGCACGCCCAACTCCTCCCAAACGGCCAGCCCAGACCAATCGCCTCCATGCGGGAACGCCGTACACATTCCCAAAGGAATCTCCGGGGCGTAGGGGCGAGTTATCGCCGCCCTCCTCTGGCACCGGTTCCTACACAGCCGGAGTGTACGCTCTTCCAACGTGAGCAGGGCAAGGTCCAGCCTCTGCTGCAAGACTATGAAGGCTAGCACATGCCGCGGAATCAACCTTCCCTGTGGGCCCTCCGGGCCCCGGTATTCCCTGGCAACCGCCTGCGTAAGCCACTGGAGTTGGGCCGCCAGATAGTACCATTCGAAGTCCGGGACTGCCAGGCCCCCTTCCGCTCTCGGCCGCCGCAGGGTGGTCAACGCCACCCGCCTTCTCCCTGAGCCCCAAATGAAGCCCGTGGACATCGCCCTGAGCCGTTGGAAGTACGACGCAGGCACCCATATAGGTAGGGTGCGAAAGAAATAGAGGAGTCGTGGCAACGCCACCATCTTCAACAGCGCCACCCTCCCGGCGCACGAAAGCGGGAGCGTACTCCAGAAACTCATGCTACCCCGCAATCCGCGAATGGCTCTGCCAATATTCCCCTCCAGCAAGTCGGGCTGGGTGTGGTAGATATTAACCCCCAAATATCGCAGGCAGCCCCCCTCCCATCGGACCAGACCCAGTGACTGGGGGGCCCGGCCGCCCGGTCCCAGCGGGAACAAGCATGTCTTGCCCCAGTTGACCTTGAGCCCAGATAGGCGTCCAAAGGCCTCCAACAAGGCAGTCGCCCCACTCAGTGCTCCCTCGGCATCCGCCAGAAACATCAACAGATCGTCAGCATACAGAGAGATATAGTGGGCATCCCCCCTCAAGTGAACGCCTGCATAGGAACGCCCCAGTCGGGCATGCGCCGCCAACGGTTCAATAGCCAAGGCGAACAACAAGGGGGAGAGCGAGCAACCCTGCCTCGTTCCCCTCCGCACCGGGTAAGAGGCCGAAATAGTAACCCCCGTCTTCACCCGGGCCGTGGCCTCGTTATAGAGCAAGGTGGTCCAGCGCACAAAGCCGTCCCCCAGGCCAAAAGCCCACAGCACTCTGTATAAATAGGGCCACTCTACACTATCGAAGGCCTTTTCGATATCGACCGACAGTGTGCAGGCGTCCGGATATATGTCCCGGTCTAGCTCCATCACCCGCAACAAACGTCGCACCGACGTGGCCGTGTTACGTCGAGGGATAAAGCCCGCCTGATCCGGATGGATCAAGGCGGTCATATGAGTCAACAGGCGCAACGCCAAAATTTTGCTCAGGACTTTGTAGTCCACCGTCAACATGGAGAGCGGGCGGTACGCCGTGCGTGCGCCAGCCTCCCCTCCCGGCTTCAACAGGGGCACCACAATAGCCTCTCGAGCGGAGGCGGTAAGCGCCCAAGTCGCCAAGCCTCTCCGTAAAGGACTTGCAGCTGTGGCGCTAGCAAATCTGGGCAAGCCGCATAGAACTCAATGGGCAATCCGTCCACTCCCGGGGTCTTTCGCCTGGCCATGTGCTTAATCGCTGCACGAATCTCGCCCAGGGTTATAGCACCCCCGAGGTCCTTCTCGCTCTCCGGGTCCAGCCGGGGTAGGCGAGCCGCCACCAGAAACTCAGCCAAGCCGTCAGGTTCCCCCTGCATGGTGCTGTCATACAGCCTTGCGTAATAACTGGCAAACTGCCTATTGATCTCCGCCTGAGATTAGACCGGGACCCCCCCCCTGCCTCGACCAGAGATAGTATAGGGGTACCGCGGGCCGTCGGGGACGCCAACCATGCCAGAAGAGACCCCACCTTATCCCGTTCCGCATGCGCCCGGGTAAGGTAGTCCTTCTGATCAAAGCAGCGAAGCTTCTCTACACACACCGCCACGCCCTCACGTGCCTCCACGACCGCAGGCAGCTCGCCTTCCCCCGCCTGATGCGCGCGCTCAGCCGTCCGCAGTTGGGCCTCCGCCCCCGCCACCTCCTTCAGCAAGGACTTCCGCACGCCAGCGGTGGATGATATACAAACTCCCCGGACCACTGCCTTGAACGCATCCCATTCCGTCCCCCGGGTCGACGCCGTATCCGCGTTAGTCCTAAAGTACTGCTCTATGCAGCCGCTAACCTCAGCCCGGAAAACCGGGTCCTCCAGCAACAAGGGGTTTAAGCGCCATGTGGGTATCGCCTGCCGCTGTCTAGACCACTGCAGCACCCCCATGCAAGGGTTATGGTCCGAGATGGTTTTAGCCAAGTACTCACTGTGTCGCATCAGAGTCTGGGCATCCGGGGAACACAATATACTGTCCAAGCGGACATACAACTCGTGGGGGACTGAGTAGAAGGAGTAATCCCTATCCCTCGGGTGATGTGTCCGCCACGTGTCTACCAACCCCCATGTGTCCTGCCAAGCGTGCCTACTATTAGCCACCCTACGGACCACCGATTGTGCCAGGGGCGGGTGGGACCTATCCAGCTCAACATCAGCCACTGAATTAAAATCCCCCCCCAACACCACCGTCCCCGTCAAATAGGCCGCGAGCTGCCCCGACAGTCTGGAGAAGAAGGCGGCCTGGTCTACATTAGGGGCATACACACTACATAAGGCCATGTCCCTCCCATCTAGTCGCCCCTGCACTGCTACAAACCTGCCCTCCGGGTCTACCAGTGTCGCCAGCGGCTGGAAAGGGACTCTTGCCCTAACCCATATCAGGGCCCCTCGGGCAAACTTTGAGAAGGTAGTGTAGAATAATTGGCCTCGCCAGCGCCGCTGCAACGCCTTCCCCTCCTCGCGATCTAAATGGGTTTCTTGGAGGAAGGCCACCTGGATCCCTCTCCGCACCAGGTAGGCATGGACTTTATATCTCCTCCCCATAGAGGTGAGCCCCCTCACATTCCAGTTCAGGACTCGCAGTTCAGGTGGGGTCCCCATCCCATCGCCTTACCAACCACTCTTCTCCAACCCTCCGAGGCACACTGACATTCCCCTGAAACCCCACAACTCCCCAACTCCTCACACGCCCTCCCCTCCCCAGAACAGGTGCTAAACTGCAGTTACCCATCCAAATACCACCCCAAACAATATCTAACACTCTGGTAGCCACCAGCGTCTCACAATGTCCGTGAGGGTGAGGTGGTGGCTCTGCGCCAGACGGGCCGGTCGACTGTCCCCTGCTGTGCATCCGCGCCCAGTCTCTGCAATTCCCCCCCCCGGTGTTCCTCGCCCCCTCAAATCTCCCGCTCTCCAGCTCCCCACTCCAGGGCCCCCCCAGCAACGATCCCCGGTCCGCAAGGCATCAGCAGTTACCGATCACACTCCCAACCCCGCAAAGCCCGGTCTGGGCCCTCCACCCCACATACATACAGCTCCCGCTCTGCGCCTCTTACTGCACCCGGGGAAGTCCCAGTTCCTTCAAGCGTCCAGCAGTTCATCTGCCGTCCCTGGGGTCACGTCCGGTAGCAGCTCCGCATCCTCTCCGGGGCCATCCGACAGGGAGGCCTCCGAGCCCCTCTTGGAGCCCGAGTCTTCACTGGGCTGGGAGGCCGCGGCCCCCGATATCACAGAGACCGCCTGCAACGCAGCCCGCCGCTCCAGCGCCGTCTGAGACGCTCCTGGTGATCGGACCCCTGTTGTCCGTGTCCTGTTGCGCCTGCTGCGGCGGGCCCTCGCTCGGGTCCCCGACGGTCCCTCCTCGTCCACATGCGCCGCTGCTCCCGTTCGGGCCGATTCGAACCAGCTCCAGGCCGCCGCGGGGTCCGTAAAGGACGTTTTTCCGTCCAGCACCACTCTGAGGCGAGCCGGGAACAGTAAGGAGTACTGCAGGCCCTCGTCCCGTAGCGCCTTTTTCACCGCCTGAAAGGAGGAGCGCCTGCGCTGGACCTCCATGGGATAATCCGGATAGATTGATACCGGGACATTCTCCACTTGATAGGGGCCCATGGATCTCGCCTTCTGGAGAATGATATCGCGGTCCCTGTAGTGCAGCAGCCGAGCCACCACCGGCCTGGGAGGTCGGCCCGGATCCGGGGGCCGGGCCGGGACCCTGTGCGCCCTCTCCAGGGTGTAAAACTGCGTCAGTCCTCCCGGCGCCACCACCTCCTTCAGCCAGGTCTCCAGATAAGCCAGCATGTCCCCTCCTTCAATCTTTTCAGGCAGGCCCACCACACGGATGTTGTTGCGGCGATTGCGTCCCTCCGCATCCTCTGCCCTCTTCTCTAGGACCGCCACCCTCCTGAGAAGGTCCGCCGACTGGGCCTCCAATGCCTTCTGCGCCGGAGCTGCCAAATCCAACGCGTCCTCCGTTTGCTTGACCCTATCCACCAGCTTCCTGTGGTCCGTGCGCAGCAGTCACAGATCAGAGGACACCTGCGCAATGTCTGTCTGCAGCGCCGTCCGGGTATCTGCTATGGCCTGCAGGATTTGTTCCATCTGACACTGCTGGAGCCCCACCGCAGGGTCTACGTGAGTCCCGCCATCCCGGCCACCAGCCGAGTCGCCCACGGAGTCCGCCGGATTCGCTCCCGGCTTGGACCGTGGTTTGCCCATGTTCCCAGGTCAGGGAGCCCACCAGGGGGCTGCGAGGCTATCACCAACTAGAGCAAGGCCTCAGCCCAGTGGTCACGGCAGGTCTCTTCTCCGACTACGAGGCACCACACCCTCCTGCCCCGAACCGCCAATGTCATGCTCCCTGAGGGGCCCCAGCGAGGGGGACCCGCTCCACTCCTCCAAGCCTGTCGTCCCTGCAGCGCGGTGCAACAGCCGCAGGCACCCCCGTCGGCCGCAGTCTTCTCTCCTCACTGCGCCCCCGAGGCAAAGTCCGCCCATCCGTTCGGCCCGGTCGGCAGTCCAAGACCCGGCCGGCCACCTCCACAATGGCCTGCGTGGCGCCGGTCCTCCCACTCCTGGCCAGCTATCAGCGCCTCCGGGGGTTCCGCAGCCCCGCCGTCACCAGGGTCGCCGCCCCACCTCAGGCCGCACTCAGCTCCTCGGGGTCCCCCAGTGTTTCTTGATAATACCTTTTATGCATTTTGGGGGGACCATTGTTAAGTATTGTTTCCCCAGAAGCCTGTAGCAGAAGCTGGAGTTTGAAACCTGGTTGTTCACTGCTTTGATGCCACAGGAATGGAAAAGTACGTTCTGTCTTTTCACTGCTCTGAAGATCTAGCCATGAAACACCGAGCCTCAAAGCCTTTGTCTGTGTGTGAAGTTGCTCCGCCAAATCCACTGGGACTTTAGAAACCCCGGGGAGGTGGGAAAAGCAGGTGGCACCCTGGTGTCACTGTCTGCTTGGGGTCTCTGCAGACCCTTGCTGTGGGGAAATGGAGAGTGTACTGACAAGCGGCTCACACACAGTGCTTTAAATGGGCCGGTACTGTCCGGTACTGAGTACCAAGACTTTTATTTTGAGAGGCAAAGTACTGGCACTTATCAGGAAAAACAGAATCCTTTTAATTGGAGAGTACCAGCACTTCGCAGAAACAAGCAGGTACTCTGCTACAGAGTACCTGCACTTGTTTTTCCATTTCAAGCACTGCTCACACACTGATGCTGTAAACACAATGACCGCTTTTCACTGTCAGTGTGAGTGACGAGAGCCTGGCTTCTGGTTTAGAGTGGGAGAGAATCCTCTGATGGTGAACCATGAAATGTGAAGGGCAGTGGGGTTGGAGGGGCGTTGCAGGACACAAAGTATTATTATTTCTAATTTGGTGGTGGGAGTGAAGAGCTGGCAAGAGGGTGGTCGGGCGAGTTGTAAATATTGAGGTAACATGGGGAAGTGTGCCTGAATGAGGCGAGGGCCTGAGGTGCGTGGCTGCATCATGGCCATTACCCTGCACTGCTCTTCTGAGCAGAGGTCGAAGGAGTTGGGGTCTATTTAACATGACGTTGTACGTGGATAAAGATGAATAACCGATTATTTCACTTTGAGGTTTGCTCTTGTTCTGTATTTGCCGCTGAAAAATCTATTATCCATCTATAATATTCTATATTGTGTGTGCCTTTTGTTGAAAACCGTCACTGTGACTCTGGGAATAAATCCCTGTTATTATCCCATTTTCACCAATTTTCTGTCACTTCACCTGGGAAGCGGCTGGAGCAGATCTGCCATCTTCCTATATTTTCCAGAGACATGAAGGTGGGTGTGCTATGACCGGTGATCTAGTGTGAACAGTTTTCACTGTCTCTCCTCCTTTCTGAGTGTCAGTCCATGCCTGTGCAAGGTGGTGGATCTCTCTGTGTTCAGAAGAGGTTCTGTCAAGCCACTGCCAAGCATGGTGCCCGTGGTGTCTCTTCTTGGGGAGCAGTGGAAGTAGTTTGCTTCAGAAGGGTAGGAAAGCAGCGAAGCGAGGTAAACAGTATATATGGGAGGCGGCCTAGTGACGGCTATGATAGGGTGGCAGGATGCTGGTTAGTTAAGTAATGATATATATGAAGAGGGAGGAAATGCTCTTGGAGTTGATGCTAGATGGCAGGATAGCAGGTATTTTCTTCGTGAAGTGTTGTGGTGGATGGGTTAGGACTGGCAGTGGGGCTGAAGGCGTTTTGTAGGGGGGTGCCCATAGACTCTGACCCAGAGCTGGTCCACGCAAGCGACTCTAGGATGGCAGTCATGAGCAAAACATAAAACCACGGATGAGTCACTGAGAAAACAGAGAATGCTCTTCACTATGGGGTTCTCAATGACCTATCCAACCACTGGAGCTTCACTCTTTTAGTGTATGTCACTCGCAACCCCTCTGTGGACAACATCCATGTTGTTGACGGAAGAGGGTGACATGAGGTTCTGTTCAACTGAGAGCAGGACATTGGAGGACTTGGTTCTAAGGCTAAGCTCTCAGGGCATCACCACTGGGAAAAACTGTGTTTGTGGATATCGGTGATGGATAATTCAGGGACTTTCTGTCTTGGTTGGCTCATGCTCCTTTCACCTCAGATAAGGATAGGGTAAAGGGGTGTGTATGTTCAGTAATTATCACAACAATCGGCCGCTATAACCACAGAAACATGATAATCACAGCAAGTAATGAATCATTAGGTTATTTCTATAGCAAAATTAATGTATTTGCACGCTTCCATTGCCTGTAATCATCATGTTGTGTGCTAAGGAGGTTGCTTTCCTGAGCCCTTTACTTTATACGAAGTGATTCCGTCCAGCCAGGCCTGGTTTAAATTATTGTGAGAAAAAAGGCTTTATACCCTTAGGCATTCCTACTCCACATATCGACACAGACAAAATGAAGGTATAGACTAGTTCAGAAATGCTGAAGGAAATAATCGGTATTAGTTGGCTTTTCATATGAAGTGTCGAAGCACACGGTTTCCCAGGTCTGTCATGGAGCAGTGATCAACAGTCGGTGCTGGCTGCATGGGCAACACGTTACTGACCCCTGGATTCGAACGGCCAAATCCAGGAATCGGGTATGTTTCTGTGCAAAGATTTTTGTAAATAAACTAATCCCCGGGGGATCTGCTTTGCTATGCCGAATTAACCATATTGAAAAATACGGTGGCAAATGTGTGCGTTAAATTTGGATTGTGTATGATTAGGCGTGCATTGGCGTTGTGGGGATATGAGAGCAGATATATTTAGCAACTGCGTCCAGAAAAGGAAACGGTGTCCGATTTACACTTCCTTTCAGCCCTTTTATACTGGAAGGCGTAGCTAAAACAGTTTTAAAAATATGGATCTCGGGACAGTGCACGATGCACTTTATTTGTGAAAATTAACTCGGTATGCAGCTGTCATGTTCGCTATTTATAGGGCCTTATCAGGTAATGCATCGTCTGCAGGGATGTGTTTTTAGCCTCATGTTCACACCTGGTGGGTCCACTCAGCCTTTACTCCTTCTGGGGTGCATACAATATTGCCATTGAGTTGGGGAACAGTAAACATCTGTTATTTCAGTGACCAGATACTCATCAGGTTGAACATGCACTTTACAAATGCACATTATGTTTTTATTTGACCACACTGTAATCATTTATGATAGAGAATTTATTTTGTGTATTGTGACCGGCGAAAGTTTCTGTGAAAATATTCTCCACCAAACTCTATTTCTTATAATTGTTTATATCACGCAGAAAATATAGTGTGCTCATTAAAAATCACGGATGTTTCAGGCATCTTTTGAGGATTCATCTTTGTGGACAAGTTCATTGGTTCATACTTTTGTACAGCCTTTACTTTGTATTTCCTCACATTTTATGTCATTGTTTTACCTGTATTCCTTTAGTATAATCTATGATCATATTTTTATAGAATAGCAATTACTTATTTTGGTGCCTTAAGCTGAACTTAATATGATGATAAAATGTGCAGCTAAATAAATAATACATCTTTTCGTTTTACAGAATGAAAAATGTTGAATGCATCACCATATCTGTGTTCGCTTCTGATTGTGGCTTCGTCTTCTGTGAGGAAGCATTATTGTAAACCACTAGACAAAGCCGAACAAGCTGGCTTCAAATAGAATGCAACTATTGCCTTTCATGATCCAAGTTCTGTTACCCCAGTTGGTGATTTCTCTAGCTGTGCCCTTATCCCTGATCCCGATTGGTTCTCCCCATGGTTTCATTTATGCTAACATCTGTGTCTGTCTTTTGATGCTGCAGGGGATGCAGGCCTTAACAAGGGACCCAGTAGTACTTTGTTCATTGGCAGAGATGGATCACGAGTTTCAGTAAGGGCACTATCCCTTAGGAAACCAACAGTAGACGATAGACCTAGTCATCCCACCACCTCCACTCTATTTATGGAACTGCTCTCGGTTCTTACTGTGCTCCCCTGTGGGTGTTGCTGCTAGGCATCAGCAGGTTCATGCCATCACTGCCTGCCTGCCTGCTGCTTCTCCGATGAGGTTATCCCAATCTTCCTTCAAGATAATGTTGAGACCTTCTGACCTGCCTCGTGGTGTCACTTTCTTGCTGGTGGCCCTCACAAATGAAGGATGCCTCCTTATTCTCCCATCACTTACACTGGGACCATCTTTTTATGCATCTGGAGAATACACCTATGACTTTCTTCTCTCTCTTTCTTCCTTGTATGGTGGTAATCCGCAGCTCTTTCGGACCCTTGCTCGTTCCTTCTGTCTTTTAATATATTTGCTATCTACAATCTGGCTAGTGTCCTGCCAGGTGACCTGGCTTTAGAACAGATCTGGGTAGGCCCCTCAGCCACATGTTTGATTAGGCTGGAGTCATGAACACACCCTCTTTTTTTGTACCTTTATTGTATTATTAGGGTCCTAACCAAATCAAAGAATGCTCCTTTTCAACCATCAAATGTTCTGCCACCATGCAATCAGTAATGATGCGTCTTTGGGATCCACCTGAATTGACTCAAAGGTATATCTGGGAGTCGCGGACATAGCCATGGGAGAGCATTTGGAAGTGGCAGAAAACAAATGTGAATAAGTGCGAGATATTGAAAAATAAAAGACCTTTCCCAAACATTGATTACACATCTGGGCTCTAAAGGTGTAGAGCCAGGTCTGTCATACCAATGTTAATGCTTTTTTTGATATAAGCATTATTGTGCACATGGTGCCAAGGAACACATTGTGAGCAAGGAAATTACCCTCTGACTCGATAGAATTTTATATAGCTAATGCTGCCAGACAGTAGCCCCCTCCCAGCCTTGTTCCCCAGTACTGCTGCACTAGTGATATATCCACCTCTATAACAAAACAAAATATATGTCAAGAAGGGCAGTATTTTAAAAACCACAAGGTCTTTCCCTGAAAACTTGTTTGTATTTTTGTAGCGCTGGTAAAATGGTGGTTATAGTAGCTAGATAACAATAACTAAATATGTTGCTATTGATGCATTGTCAAATCTATCTGTTTATTTATCGATAGCAATACTTTAGTCAAAATAATAGACATGGAAAAAAAATGAGCGCCTTTAAAAGTATTGCTGACGTTTAATTAAAATGATTTGACAATATCATCAAAACGTCTCTTATAAAAAACAAATCTCATCAGAAGGCCTTTTATTTTTGATATTATCAAATATTGTTAACATTGTAATTAAAATAAAGGCAAAACCTAGAACATGCACAATTGGGTAAAAAAAAAGTAAATACAGACCATACAAAGTATTCTTTAATTGCCACACCAAAAAAATTGTTGTTATGGATGCCATTTTTACAAAATGCAGATTAATGAAAATCCTAAACTGTATTCACCAAGATAACTTCCAGGAGTACTTTAAAAGGAAAAATTTAAGCAAACTGAATTTCCACCTGGGTAAAATATATGCAGATGTGCATTAGAATGCATGTTTTCTCTACAAGAGCACACTAGGTCTGAATCCCTTCCCTTGCATAGACATTACTTATGAGCAGGGTCACTGCAATTATACGATTGTGCAGCTGCATGTTTTTCACATAGTTATAGATGTGCCACATTATCCATCATGTGCTGCATAATCTGCAGATTTTTCCCAAAAAATCCAGCTTAATCGGTTCAAAAGTCACTTGTTGCCTATTGATTGTGCTGTATTTATATATTAATCTGGTACTAATGAGGTGCAATGTCAAGCCAATATTAGCAAGTGTTAAAATGACAAAATAATGAAGTAATACTAATACAAAATGTGTTGCTTTACACCGCATAATTAGCTTTTTTTTTTTTTGCTGCATAGCTTACTCGACACTGACGCATTATTTGGCCCTCTCCTGCCACATAATTCCAGTGCCACGGCCTGTGAGGTTGTGGTTTCTCTTTTACAACCCTGGAAAAGCACTTTTATCTTTGGCAGAAGCAATGTACATATATTTCCAGGCTCGTAAACAATACTCCAGGCACATGAATGCAGAAACCTAACGTTACAAATGTGCTAAGACTGCCATAGTGGCATATGCATTTGTAAGTGCACCTTCCAAATGTAGAAATTCACCAATTCCCCTTCTGTTAAATAGGATGTGTTATAAAGCTGTTATTGAGTGCTATACCGGTTGTTAAAGAACCTCTGCCCGAGGCAGGACCAATGGCAATGAAGAGCGTATTTAGCAGCCAGTGTGGCGACAGACTGAAAGCCTTCAATGTTATTAGAACATTCCACTCACTGAGGGTAGAAAGTAAAAGTTAAACAATAGAAAGAAAAACAATGGTATGTTGGCGCAGAGTGTGCATAGCATGAATTTTTGGCCGTGTTTCCATCTCCATTGTATTCAACGGAGCTATCCATATACTCTGATGTCCTAATTTCCATTTGCAAAGCAGTTTAATTGCAGACCTAATTTATACAGCTTCGGGAATCAGGCGCATGGCGGCTCTCATGTGTAACAATTCTTTCCTTGAACCAATACCCCTTATGAGGAAGTCGGGAGAATATTGCTTTTTTTAAATGATTGCAAAACTGACTATTTCCTTTGCTTTTTAAACAACTGTTTTATTTTTAACTAAATCTATTTGACGTGACTTGTAATCATGTCAAGAACTGTTGTAAAAATACACCAGAAGGAATGATTTAAATGGCGTTGTCTGTCCCGCAGGCGGCCCCGCTTTGTGGCTCTGGTGTAGGGAATTACTCTAAATTGAAACGTTGATATCCTGGGAGGACTTCTGACAGAAATCATTAACGTTCTGCACAGCGGTGCGCTTAGCTCCTGCGAAATCAGTAATTTTACCAATTTTGTTGAATTTGCAACGGTATGGGCGTGCGCCGCCCATGAATCGATGTGGAAAGCAGCTTTTTGGTTTGGGAATGCTCGCGAGAATAGACGAGACAAGCGTGACCTCTCGAGGCGCCAACCATCATGCTTTTGTATTGATTATTTACGTAATGAGCTCTCCTGCGCCCCCGCTGATTGCACGCGCTTAGACTTGACCTAGTTTCTCGTGCCACTTTCCCTCCTCTCAGCCCTCGGAGTCGTGGTGGCTGCTCAGGCCTACAAACTTGGAGCCCGAACAAAGAAGGTCTGGTTTATTTTTACTCTCCTTGGTTTCAACTTTGAATCTGCACTTGTTTTGATGTGCAGACGTTCTTGCTTTAAACCGTTTACTTAAGCGTCTTACCAAAGCAACATTGTTTAAGTTCCACACTTTGCCATGTTGTAAATAAAAACCCTTTCAAAACCTAAACAGACAATGCAAGATGCAGATAATTGACGTCAATTTTGCTAAACTTTGAACACTTGTAGTAGGAGATGAATATTATTTTAACTTGGATTTTAGCTTTTGAAGAAAAGTATGTTCAAATAGTATGTTAACAGTGAAACAGACTCAGTAAAGGTTTATAGTTGAACATAAGCATATTCCAAAGCAATTATGTTCATGTCAGCTTCTAAATTAACCTCTCTTTGCAGAGAACCCCCAGCTTTTAATGGTTGCCGCCATGATGTATCGAACACCTACATACTATGCACTACTCCCCCCTTGTAAAGGATTTTTCTTTTCCCGTTGGTCGGATTCTGCATCCGCAGCCTGGGTTCAATGTTGAGGACAGCACAGTTACTCAGATAGTTGCTTCCTGATTTACAAAGGGCATGAAGATGATTTCAGTTC
Organism: Triturus cristatus; assembly: GCF_964204655.1. NCBI lineage: Eukaryota > Metazoa > Chordata > Amphibia > Caudata > Salamandridae > Triturus > Triturus cristatus. The sequence continues at coordinate 472,123,589 of NC_140580.1, read as the reverse complement.
GAGGTAAATAATGGTGAACTCCTGCTAGCTTTATTTTCTGAGTTCAAGGTGAGGAGGTAATTGCCAGCAAATTTGGCATTGATCATGGTTTCTTTGTCCCTGTAATTGCTACCCAGACTCTCCTCCTGAACCCTGACTGCATTGGTTGATGTATAGCATTCGTTGTACGCGAGGCAGGCATGGCTCTTTATGGGAAAGCACTCGCTTCAGGGATTAATGGGCCTAAAGTAAACTAATTACAACTAGTTCATCTCGCTTTTTAGAGAGCACGACTTGGCAAAAGGCATCCAGAGGTGTTGTGTTGCAGGTTCCAACCTCCTCAAAAAATAAGATGAGTTCATTAAACCGCTTTCAGGTAACTGTTAATTCTAATCACAGATTTAATTGTCTCCTGCCGTATAGTTACTTTTATTTTTTACTTTCTATCACATGTTCTGCTATTCCTTGGGGAAAAATAATCCATGGAAAGGAGTTGTGGGTAAAAGTCGGATCTTCAAGGTCACAAAGGCGGAGCGCTGCTGATGTTGGGGAGTTGTTATGAAGCATGAGTTCACCACTGATATGGCCCTTTGGCTCTGGACAGGCTGAGCGCTTAGTAGCACATCTATCCAGCGTGGCTTACTGCAAAGAATATTTCACAAGTCTAGGCACCACTGAGCAGTAGAGAGTCACTGAGCGAAATCTCCAGGATTTGTCATGAGCAAAACGTTTGGTAAGGAATGGGGGGGAGGGGGGTCTACGCCTCAAATAGCTAGATGGGCCACGCACAGAGACTTAAAATTCACTCTGTGTAGTACTTATAGCCACTACCTACACTGCAGATCCAGTAATGATTGCCTATCCAAAGAGTAGCTCAAGAGTACCTTTGCCGCTGCATTTTGCAAATGTTGTATACGTTTATCACCTAGAGGGCAATACCAATGTGCTAGTTGCATTATCTATGTTGGAAATTTACTGGTTGAATACTATGGGAAACATTCAGAATGTGGAAAACTGTTGTATGTCACCAGAGATGCTGGAAGCTGGTTATAAGAAGGTGCTCTGCGGGGGTGCCTTGGCTGTTCATCATCTATAATTGCCCAAAGATCTTTCATTTTAGGTGTGCCTTACATGTACGGAAAGGGAAGGTTTGGGCCTGGCAAGGGAGTGCACTTGTCAGGCAAAACATGACAGTGTACAACTGCGTATGCAGACACTGCAGTGGCAGGCCTGAGACATGTTTGCAGGGCTACTCAGGTGGATGGCACAATAAGTGCTGCAGGCCCACTAGTAGCATTTGATTTACAATCCCTGGCACACACAGTGCACTTTACTAGGGACTTACCAGTAAATCAGATATGCTAATTATGGATAACCAATCATATCACAATTTATACAGGGAGCACGTGCACTTGGACACTGCTGATCAGTGTCAAAGTGCCCAAAGCATTCGGGGCACTAGAGAGCCTGCTACAAAATGGCCGCTCACTAGCGCTGCTCTGTTGGCCAGAGCGGCAATTTGGTGAATAATCAGTGAATATACCGATCACAACAGAGCCAAAGTTGAAAAATCGGCATTCGGAAGGCTTGTGGAGCACATCAATATAATTTTATCCAACTAACGCTGCCTCCCTCACGAGAACGCCCGACCTGTTGCTCCACAGCGCAGGTGTACTGAGAAAATGGCGGCTGGCATCGACCTGGATCGGCGATAAACACCGCTTGGAAAGAAATTGACCCTGCGTAACCACAAACGGCAATCCCAATATGTCACGTTGTGCATGACGATCGCGTTGAAAATCTGATCGCACAGGACCAGCGAGTATGTGGAACTGGAATGAAGCGGTAACTAGATTGCGGCTGGCTGTGGAATGGCTGACTGACATCCGCTGATGCTCTACACCTTTTCCCTACACATTGATCGTCAAGGTGACTCTTCTGGACCCGCATTCCCTGGAGCTGCGCGGTGCGGCTCCCTGCAGGTTCTTCGCTCTATGCTGTGAGGCGGCCAACTCAAACATCGGATAGTGAGCGGCTGCGGGGTGCCTGTGCATGCGCTGTGACCCGAGCAGGTGCAAGATATATGCGGGGGCTGGTGGCTGCTGTTGAAGGAAGCGGTCATCGGCAGAGTTGCGGGGAATATCGGTAAGGGAGCTGTGCTGTGCTGCTGAGGAGGAGGTGGGAGCCACGTGTATAAAAACTGTGTCAGCGACTTCTGATGTCACACCAGTGACTTGCTAGAGTCTGTGACTGGGCCTTCAACTGCGCCGCAGCACATGACTCCTGTATACCAAAGCTCACATGCCATGCCACCATATATCCTTACTATATCACATTGAACACAGGCAGTCGCTAGAAATGCCATAGGAAAAACGTGTGACAAATCATTGTAACTATACACAACATCCCGCTTCATACGAGATCACTGGACCCTATGCGGTATTGAGCCGGTGCAAGCAGCCGCCACCACTCACTGTTCTTACCAGCGCCAATCCTTCATGCACTTGACTGTTGTGCAGGCAATCAGCATAGCCACCCAGGAATTGCTGCTCTAGAAGGCTAGCACTCATAGCTACAAAATATGTACCTGAGAATGGGAAAACCTGACAAACAGCAAGCTAAATTACTGTTTGAGCCATGACGCACTCCCAGGTGCAACGGTGGACACAGACCCAGAGACTGGCACAGATCCAGAAGCCAAAATGGAAGCAGCCCTCCATACAGCAAAGTCTGCAGGCAATTGATGGAAAAATAGACGCACTCACGATACGGATGGACCACGTCTCCGCTCGGCTTGATAAGCAGGGGGAACGGTTGGAGGAAGCCGAACAAAGAATATCAGCGGTCGAGGATGAATCTCACGCAACCACATCTAAATATGACGATATGGCGCAGCTACTAGAGATCATAAAAGTGAAGAATGAGGACTTAGAATCCAGATCCTGCCGCAACAACTTACGTGTTGCAGGCGTGCCGGAGAGCACAAACACTGGTAAGCTTCATGGAGAAAATGTTGAAAGACATGTTCGGGGGGGAACAGTTCTCACCGATGCTCGTTGTAGAAAGGGCCCATAGACCTCTTGCACCAAAACCACCTCCGGGCGCCCCACCACGATCGACAGTAGCTCGAATTTTAAACTACAGGGATCGCGACACGACACTCAGACTAGCACAGGAGAAACAACCACTGATGTACAATGGCTGTGAAGTGGCATTCTACCTGGACTTCACATTATCTGTCCAGCTGGCGTGCAAGGAGTTCGGCCCGGTGAAGAAAAAGCTGTGGGACCTGGATATCCCCTATGCTATGCTCTACTCCGCCAGGCTCTGCGTAACTCATGTGGGCAAAACCCGTGTCCTGCCAACACTTCAAGCGGCACAGGAATTTATCAAGCACCTCCGAAACTGCAAGAGATAAAGGGCATGCCACACAACCGGATTCAGAGTAATGATATGGCAAAAAAGCTCTTGGTGAATGGTTCGCTTCCTTGATGGACATCCACGATAGATGCCCAAATTTTCCAATGCAATGGGGTGAGAAGACACGTTCCTCATAAAGTCTACAGCTGTCCGATTTACCATGTCCGGACTGTTGAAATGTTATAGGCATGGAACAAATATACCTACTTAAAATATGACTGAACCTATCCTTTAACCATAGTCTCTGGATCGTCATATCAGATTAAGAATCACACCAATTTTGCATCTTTGTTGCTCCTGCCCCATCTGCACGCGGATGGAACACCGAGCACCTAGACGCCCCCTATCGGGTAATCCCCACTGAAGCTCTGTTATCATTTTTGTTGAAGTTTGGGGAATGTCTTTTGCATAATTGGGATGCTAAAGTGGGTGGAGAGATAGTTTGGGATTGTGTTATTTTTTTACCAGCCATGCACAATATTCTTATCGTGTAGCACACTTGTACAAATACACACTAGGCACGATTCCATGACAATGACGACGATGTTCTATGAGTACACTCCGGATTCCATTAAACATTACATTTATGCCCGTATATATTCCCCCAATTCACGAAACCAATAATCCGGCACCACTGAGATTAATCACGTGGAATGTTCATGGCCTGAACTACCCCTGTAAGATTAGACAGGTATTTGCTTATCTAGACAGCCATCACATAAACCTAGCTCTGCTGCAAGAAACGCATCTCGTTAAACACAAGGCTAACACATTGGGGAAAAAATGGGCGGAGTTGGTAGCTGCTTCCACATACTCCTCATATGCCAGAGGTGTAATAACATTAATACGCAAAGGGACACACTTTATACAGGAGCAAACGCTAACAGATGATAGTGGGAGATATGTCATAGTCACGGGCATCCTGCGTGGCTCAAGAGTAGAAATCCTCAACACTTATGGCCCAAATGTCAATAACCCTGTCTGTTTCACTAACTTATGGAACACGCTAAGGATTCTCCCAGCAATGGAACTGATATGGGGAGGAGACCTGAATGTTGTCCTGGATGACACCTGTGATAGATCGCAATCCACCACCGAGCAGCATCACCCTGCTGTCACCACCATCTTAAATAGTATGTCAGAATTTCATATTCAAGACATGTGGTGCATGCGCAATCCGCAATCACTAGAAAGTACCCATTCATCCACTGCCCATAATAGCTGGGCCCGGCTTGACTATTGGCTGCTCACCGAGTCAGCCTGCACGTGGACGCATGACATACAGCATCTACCGAAAACATTGTCCGACCACAAGCCAGTTGTTTTGTCACTCAGAATACCAACATACACCCCCCTCCTCCGTTTATATGGCGATTCAATGCAACCTCCCTTTTAGATCCTCTCTACAAAGAAGCCATACATAACGCTATAGAAGACTTTTTCACTCTAAACAATAACTGAGTAGACCGTGCCGGCACTATCTGGGAAGCCTTTAAGGCGAACTTGAGAGGTATTTGTATAAGCACAACTGCCGGTATTCTGCGAGATATACGCACACTCTTAAGTAAGAGTGAAGCCCATATAAACCAACTAGAAACAGAATACGAAACTACCCACAATGCAGCATTATTAGATGCAATCAGAGACGAAGTGATGCACTATAACAAGCTCGCAGACGAAATAAAATGCATCTCCCATCTGCAAACTGCTCGTAGAGTTGGTGATGGGGGCAGACCTGGTCGCCATTTAGCACAAAAAATACGTGTGGAGCATAAACAACACATTGTACTAAAAATGCAAGATCAGGCAGGCACAATCCAGGTATACTGGACGCCTTCGTAGAAACATACGGTGGGTTATATGTCGCCCGAGACACAGCACATACACAGGAAATTCTCAACTACTTGGAGGACATAGCACTAGTCTGGCTCACTGGCGGTCACCGTGAAATACTGGCACAACCCATCACACTAGAGGAAGTACAAACTGCCAGTAAATCTCTTCTTAATGGCAAAACCCCAGGGCCAGATGGCTTCACAGGGGAATTCTACAAAGCCTATGCAGAACTGCTCATCCCCCATATTATGGAGATGTACGAGGAAGCTTATAACAATCAGATTCTTCCTCCGACACTACGAGAGGCGCTGATAGCGGCCTTATTAAAACCGGATAAACAGCAGGATTGAGGGGAATCATACAGACCACTCTCCCTAATAAACACTGGTACTAAAATACTGGCCAGAATCATTGCCACCAGATCACAGCCCTTGATGCAGGTCCTGATCCTACCGGATCAATCTGGTTTTATACCCAATCGCTCGACCTCACATAATTTATGCACCATATTTGCACTTCTGCACCAACGGAATCCAGAGATGGACGCAGCGGCTGTCCTGCTAGATGCAGCTAAAGCTTTTGATTTGATTGAATGGTCGTATCTCTTTACAATTTTACAAAGCATGGGGTTACCACCTATGCTACTGAATTGGATCAAATTGTTACATACTAAACCGACTGCACGTTTAAAAGTGAATGGTCATGTCTCGGAAGTACTTAACATCCAGAGAGGCACGAGGCAGTGCTGCCCGCTCTCACCGTTATTATTCTCCATTGCGATAGAACCCTTGGGCTGTCAAATACGACAATGTCACACGCACACTGCACTGAGATTCCGTCTTCGCCCCATTGGTATCTCAGTGTATGCGAACGATCTGGTACTTTGTGTTCGGGACCCAAACACAAATCTGGCCCCTATCCTTGGAGAATACATTAAATTCGGTAGACATGCCTGCAGATCAATTGGGATAAATCTGCCATACTGCCACTAACAGAAGCTACTCATCCACACCAGCTGGAATTTCCACTAGTGTGGCAGGCAGACCTCATTAAATATTTGGGCGTCTGGATTCATCGTGACCCAGAAATAGTGCTGAGAACAAACTATGGTACTGCCATTGATAAAATCGAAACTCAGATAAACAGATGGATCACGCTCCCTCTCTCATTAGCGGACGGAATAGCCCTGATAAAAATGGTAATCCTCCCCAATGTATTGTATCTATTTACAAACCTTCCGATAACCCCCCCCCCCACCCCAATATTCAAGAGACTGCGGACACTGCAGGCAAACAAGCGAGGATAAGCTTACACACACTAACTTTACTGTATACATCGGGTGGATTTGCTGTGCCGGAGTTATTTTTTATACCAATTATGTGCTCAAGCACAATATGCACTCTATTGGTATCACCCAATTTGGTATATGCCACACATAGCAGTGGTAGATGGCGATGCTAACCCTATTACCCTAACCAATGTCCTGACACATAACGGACCACACCTGAACAAGCAGGAGATCAACACAATTCGCACCCCTTCTGACGCATGGCTGAAACTTGGCCGAATGGCGAACAAGCTTCCCCTCTATGCCCCGAATATGCACCTAGCACAACACCCCTCTTTATCAGCCACTCAAGACCGAGGTAGCATGGAGCTACTGGAACAAGTGGGCATTACCCTAATGGGAGACCTTTATATCAATGGAACATTCATTACACCTGAAGATCTGACATATGTCAATAACCAATCCATGTTATTTAAATTAACCTACCATAGATTATGGGAAGCAATAAAGAAATTGTACCCTTCATACCCCCACTGAACCGCCTGCACTTAATTTGCTACAATTGCTCATAACCAGTCCAAATATTCATCATATGGTGGCTAAACTTTACAGGGCTATGCAATCGGAGATTGGGGATGGCACAGCGAAAGCTCGTGAAAAATGGAATGTACTGCTAGATACCCCCACTTAGTGAAGAGGACTGGCAAGCATGTTGTGCATTAACGGAGCTACTCACTCCTAACGGTAATTTAAGGCTTATCAATTATAAGTATCTACATCAAGCCTACCACACCCCATTAAAATTGTACACATACAGCTTACGACAAAATGCGAATTGTAAACGATGTAGACAGGACCAGGCTGACTTCGCTCATCTCGCCTGGGGTTGTGCACTGGTGCAAACATTTTGGACAAGGTGGTGGCTCTGTTGAGCAAGATTTTGAACTGTGAACTAACTTGTACGCCACACAGTTGTGCCTGTTGAGTCATGTGTTAACATTAAAATCTGTAAAGAAAACATTTGCGGCCATAGCACGGCTTCTGGCGAAGCGCAGAGTGGCGATGCATTGGGACAGTAAAAAAACACCTGCTCTGAAACAATGGATAATGGACTTTGTATACTGTAGAGATAACTTTTTAATGTATGCAAAGGAACTACCCACCTCTTCAAAGCCCTCTAACTTCTGGGAACCTCTCACTGTCTATTTGAATGAACACCCTGATTTGGTAACAACTGATGTATAGACCTCACCTGTGAATTGCTTTAATGGCATGGTTATATGATTTGGATGTTGTGATGCACAATGTGTTAAGCTACACACTGTAACACGTAATATGCAATAATTTACATGCTGGTAATGTTTGTTATTACTGTATTGTAATACTTATAAAAACTCAATAAAAATACATTTAAAAAAGTGCCCAAAGCATCTAGGTCAGCAAAAAGGAAATTCAGCATACCATCAGAAATACAGGAGGTAGAGGCAAAAAGTCAGGGGAAACCACGCCAAGGATGCCAAGTCTAACAGATGCAGTTTTTGTTCTTTTTTTTTTTCTTCACCCATCGTGACTAACAAATAATCATGAGGGCAAAAAAATTACTTGGTGACTGGTCTGCATCTTTCCACTGTCTGCGGAAGTAACACCGGGAAGATGCAAACATTTAGCAAGTCAGGCTAAATCTCAACTTGTACTCTTTTTCTTACCCTTGCATTTGTCACATAAACCTGATCAACCACAGCTATGTTTGTTGAAAACTGTAAGGTTTGATTGTCAAACTTCTTCATTTTATTGGCTTGGGCATATTGACTCATGGGAGTGAGCATAACAAAAGAGTTCTTGCTTGGTGGCCAGCCTAAATGACTTCTGACTGAACTCCAGCTTCTCTCTCCCCTTATGCTTTATTCTTGCTGCTCAAAGCAGTTGGTACTTACCAGTGTGTGGTAACATCCCGTTGAAAGTTGATTTCGGTGTGCATATATGAAAGGAAAAATCAGTCCACAGCAGTAATTACCTCCTCCATTGGGTGCAACTCATCACTGCACCATACACACAAGATTTTATTGGAATTTAAAGGTAAAGTAGCCAGTGGCGGCTGGTGACATTTGAAAGTGGTAGGGCGTAAAATAATTGTCGTACTGCGCTGTGGCGTGCGAGCGAGCACAAATAACCTGCGGGGGATATTGGGGGGAGCTCCTTCCGAAGAAATCTTTTTGAAAAAAGAGTGGACAAATGGTGCATTTTCAAGCAAGTTTGAGGTCACAGAAACCCCCCTTGACTAATTTGCAAATGTCCACTTTCACCTCGCCAATGTTAATACCAATGAGTGGCTGAACAAAGTGCTGCGCCTGACCTGCACAATGACGCCATCAGACAAGGCATCCTGTCTTCCGTGGTTTTACTGCCCCATAAGAACAACATTTCAATTGCTCAGTGACAAAGGCCTGCCAGAAATGCTCCATCTTCTACAGATGGGTGTCTCAAAGTATTCAGAAAAAATCCACCTTGTGACTAACATAACTAAACATGTTGGTATTGTTACTTATTGCAACCGAACCGCACTGTCCAGTGTTTCACATACTGTTTTCAATAAACATTATTCTGCGGAAGACACGTACGTTATTAAAGCGAATAGAACCTGAAATAAACATGCAGTATAACAAATACAAAAAGCCGTCTTTGTGTACTTTGTCACCAGAACCCCTACCGTGATGGAGCATACATAACACTGAAAAAGTATAATTTTTCTCTCTCCACACTCTCTCTCTCTTACACACACACATGCAAACACACAAACACCACATGCACACACTGCACTTCGAAAATTAAAGATTTAGCAAAATCTTAATTGCAGAATAAAATCGATGCTCATTCCTAAATAAGATTGAGAAAGTGAGCCACAGTACACCATCTAAACCAGAGTGCCTGGAAACACTTGCTGGCCTGAGGACTAGGGTTAAACCTTCCTGGGATCAAATTTAAGAGCTGGCAGGTTGGGATCCTTATAGCCAATTGGAAGGCTCTGTGTACAACAGGGGCAGCGGTGACAGAAAACCATGCCTGTCCGGAGCAGTGGGAAACTGGCCTAGGTGGAAATCATGACCGTCATTTCCCCGGCCCTCCCGGCCTTTCAAAATCAAGCACAGTCGGCAGATCTTTCTATTTTCTTGTAAGCCTGAGGCAATGTGGTAACCTCAGAGAAGGGCCCTAATATATGAACGGACCACCCCGCACCCCCAATCAACATGTGTTAATAAAAAACAGCTATAATTTGGGGATGCAATGGGCCCCTCTGATTCCGGGGTTGTGGTGCCACTGACCTTGCTGCACGTTTGATATCTACGTCTCTTGCTGTAAGGAAGGAGAGTAATGAAATCAGGAATGCGGATAATATACACCAAGTCGCTTTATTTATTTAAACATTGTTTTTTTACCTGGGAATGGGACAGCAAGCCATTGCATACAAAAAGGCAAGAATCAGAAAACTCTGCAGTTACGAAGCGCTCTATAAATTTCCACACAATGGAATACAATGTTGTGGTAAATGGCGCTGTCTCTTAAACAATTAAACACTGTTGAGACACACTGGACTTGCATTGATTAATTAACACCACAAACAATGCAGGCCGTTAACTTGTAAGACACTACGCTAATGGAGTAGACGTGGGCTCATGGATGTTCTTCAAGTGACAACAAAACACAACCAGAAACAGCATAGAGTCCCCTCCTCCGCGTACCACCAACAGAAGAAGTGCAGACAGAGATCATGAGACTCCAGCTGTCCAGCGGCAGGACAGCCTTCCCAGTCAGTAAAACACAAAACTTTCAATCCCAGTGATAGAACCCTCTCAACCAAAAACTGAAGTGCCAAATACCGCACAAAGCCAATGACAGCATGAGAAACCACCAAGGAGTGGGGAGCACTGGACCACACGCACGCAGTGACTGGAGAACCAACCGTGTCAGTGAAAGCTCGAGAACCCACCCGAACAGGGACAGGAAACTCGGCAGGGTAATTACAAGAAAACTCACCCAGGCAGGGAATTAAGATCCCACCCAAGCAGGGACAGGAAACTCTAGCCAACCAGCGACAGCAAAAGAACGGGCATCATACTCACTACGCCGCTGCCTCCAAAAATGGGGACTGCAGACGAGGGTGCATAAGGGGCAGTCGCGGCTCACGCTCCAATACTCGCGGGGGGAGGGAGGGAGGGAGGGAGGGGTGGGGGGGTGTTGGGGGTCGCGCGCGGCGCGGGGAAATTAATAAAATAAAGCACCCTTAGAAAAGTGCTCTCACCCCAGCCGGGCAACAATCCGCTGTGACTGCACTGCAGTATATACTTTGCGCCAGACGCCAGTGCTGGTTTCCCTCCTGAACAGCCAACGTGAAACCTGCTGCGCGCTGATTCTCCCAGAAATTAAATCGGAGCTGCGTAGACGACAAACTCTTCCACAGCCCACTCCCCGAGCTTTCAACATCCAATCAGCATGAAGGGAGTGCTTCTGTTGTTGCCACCCACTTCACTTTGTCCATGTAGGCCAGCCCTGCCCCTTACCATTTATTTCAATGGGGCTCTGCTGAAAACGCCTGGGCTTCAGCATAAGCGCCCCATTGAAAAGTAAACCATTGCTGCTTCCTCCGGCCACTCCCATCATCCTGACATCACTCTCCTCGTGTGTATCTCGAGGGCGAGCAATAGCCCTCGCCCTGGCCAGCACTGCACATGCGCCGGAGGACTCCTCTCTGACCTCACTCCTTCCTTCAAAAAAAAATAAAAATAGAATTTTTATTGGAATTGGAATTAGCAGGAAGCACTAAGCAGTGAGCGCTTAAAGCTACTCAATGCATTGTTCATCCTTCTCTCTGTTCTCGGATGGTAGTAGGGCACGCCCCGCTTTCGCCCGTCGCCGAGTTTAGTGGGGCAACGCCTCTTTCGCCCCCATTGCACCAGCCGCCACTGAAAATAGCACACTATTTTACTGTGGCCCCTGTACTGTGCAGCTCGGAATTAGGGCCAAAGGGATGTATTTGTTTGGTGTGCACGTTCACACCCGCTAGCATACGCATGTAACACGTACTCTGGTCCCATGATGTGTCGGGGTGTTACGGTGAAGTCAGTCAGTCTGTCAGGGAAGAGGTGTGGCGCCGCGGCCAGGGCGACTGACTCCGGAATCTGGGGCTCACGGTTCGATCCCCGGCGCGGGCGGCAGATTAGCCCAGCACCATGTGACTCTGGGCAATAGCTTGCTTAATCTTCCCAACGGCCCCCAGCGCCTAGAGACCCTTACGGGTGATTGTTCGCACTTTACAAATGTGGATTATTATATTATTAGTCTTGAGACTGTACTGTAGGTTTCACATGAGTGCACATTAGTGCTCCTCGCGTGGGGTAAGACTCAAAGCACTTTAATCTGGTAGTACGATAGATTGAGGTGTGTTTTGAATAGATCATTCACCTTTTTTTACATTTAGTAAATTAATGTATTTTTTAATTTCATAGGTGTGAAGAAATTCCTCTGAACACTGCTTTTGAAGAAATGTAAATCACTAAAAAGTAATGTGTGTATATACGTTTACAGCTGCATATCTAACATGCCGTTGTATTTTCAATGAAAGCCCGGAGCACCAGGCCTGGTGCATCATAGTGAATAATACGGCAGAGACACTATTCATAAGAATGCAGTAGAGTCCGGTGCGGTGCTGCTGTTGAATTTCACGTTGCATGTACGAGGCACCAATGCCACTGGCAAGGAAAAGGCCGCGGTCTAAATCTTCTAACAAAAGCTCTATAAACAGTGCGCAGACCCGAGTGAGAAAGGTGAACTGGGAAATTGGCAGAGGTGCAGTTATCACTGAATGGAAGATGGCTTGTACGGGCATGCACAACGAAGGAACATGCACACAGGATTCTGCAAACACAAGGCCGAGTCCTTCTGTTAATGCGAAGAAAAGCACCGTGCGTTGCTTTGGAGCGCGGTGGTTTCTATAGAAGGAGGCGTACAGAAACCCATGTTTACCATGTTTACCTTCAGTAAACATTTGGATTACTGTGGTAGGAAAATCATAGACTTGCCTTTGGAAGGTACTAACCGTGTTGGGTCAGCTTTCTGATGGCAAACAGTAGATCTAAAACACACAGTACAAACAAGGACAGATTGTAGGAGGGTCCTTTCTAAAGAATACATCAAATGCACGTTCTTCCTAAAATGTCTTTTTTTTGTAAAAGCAGCTGCATATGCGAACACCAATATCATGCAATTTTATGAATACACTTTGAAAATTGTTTTATCTCTTAGCTTATGTGTTCTAGTTTAATAAATAAGCAAGTGGAGCCCCGTGGTTTATACTTTCATCCTACCAGTGAAAGTTTTTTTGCAGTTTTGTAGTCTGTGTAGATCTCGAAAGTCGGCAGCAGTTGCAAGACACAATTGTACCCCCATGGCCGGACTGGCCGTAGCGGGCACCGGGCAATCCCCCGGTGCGCCGCACGGGTGGGGGCCGGATTCGGCCCCTGGGGGCCGTTTTTGTTACACAGGGCCGGTTTTGCAGCATAGCTGCAAAATCGGCCCTGTAACAAAATCGGCCGAAAAGCGGCCCTGGCAAAGAGCTCGGCGGCAACCCCAACCACCCCGCACCCGCGCGGGGGGGGGCGCCCCCGAGCACTTTGCCAGGGCCGCTTTTGGTTCCTAGTCCGGCCCTGTGTACCCCTCTCGGTGGCAGCGCAGTGTTGGCAGCCTAGTCATGTGAGGGCCTGGCAGGAGCATTCAAGGATCCGAAATCGGTGGGAATGCGAAACGCACACTTACTGTGATGTAACTTTGTTGTCGTTGACACCATTTGTTAATTGTCGAGCTGGATCTGCGTGTTTCTGAAGCACATCTTCATTACTTGGAATAGAAGAGGTTTAGCCTTCTGGCAACGGTGAAACTCCCACTTGTGTTGTGCAATAAACTTTCTGCAGGCTGGGCATGGCAAAATCTCACGGAGAGCATCACCTTAGCTAGGACTTTACAGGACATCCCATTTCACCGCCGATCTATCCCAGCGTCTTGCGTCCCATAAAGGCTTGCGTCCTAATGCCCTAGCCGCTATACATTAAGATCATTCCAAGACCGAGCATACTGCCTCATCATTCTAAGACCGAGCATACTGCCAAATCATTCCAAGCTAGAGCATACTTCCACATCATTCAAAGATGGAGCATACTACCATATGAGAACAAGCATTTGCATAGCCAATAGGTCTCGCCTTTGGGACCTTGTAAGTGTTTAGCCATGCAACAGTTGCATAACTAAATACTTATAAGATCCCAAAAGCGTGACCTATTGGCTATGCAAAGCGGCCGCGAAAGTCAAAGTGATCGCGATCATGATCAAACATCAAAGCGGCCGTGCGGCCGCGAAACCGAAAGTGATGGCGGTAAAGCGCAGCACGCGCGCCCGCGCACATGCACTGTGGCTCTAGGCTGGCCTGAAAGCACTTTTTGGAGCCCTCTCAATAAGTCTTGCCAGACCAGCGCATGCGCTGGGTCAGACGAGACCTGAAAAACAAGGACCCCCTGAACAATGGATAGTTCAATTCCTAGGACATGGACTTGAATAGTAATGACAAAAACTCCTAGGCAATGTCAATAAAGTAAACAAATTACACAATATCTGACAATAAGGAGACCAAGGAAACGGAAAAAATATGTTCAAAGTTGTTACTATTTTAATAATTTCTTCTCATATTATTTAAACAAATTATATTTATACAAAACATTTAAAAAATGAAACACAATATTTAACACATTACATTTAATCAATATGCATAAATAAATGGTTAAAGTGGCAATATCTTTATTAACTCGATGCGCGTTTCGGCGTATACAACGCCTTCTTCAGGAAAGCAACACAATTATCTAAAAAAGAAAAAACATACTCAGATTTCATCAGTGGTTGTCCATATCTTGTTATGTATTCTCATGAAAAACATCTATTTAAACAATATATCTTTTTTTTAAATATATCATAAAAAGCACAATATGTATAAATAGCAACAATCTATATACATAATCTGACGGTCTTCCTATATATCACACATTACGATTTTGTATTTATTTATGGTGCTATATCTGAGTGCTAAAAAATGAAGTTTAATGAAAGAGGTCTATTAAATAGTAAAAGCCTGTAACATTATATAATCCAGAAACGCTAAGATTGAAAATAAGTAGCCAATCACTCACAGATCCTGTTTCAATGTGATGAGTTCCTAGTGATTAAAACCTGCAACTCCATAGATGGTAGATGTCTTTAATTCTAACAACTGGCTGAAAAAAATGTATGTATCATCATTATTATAGACCTGTATGATAGGGTCTAATCATCATTAATGTACATGGTAGCTGCTGTTTGTATAAGCTATCTATATGATTTCATTTTGGGAAAGAAATTTAACGAGATTTATGCTTGTAAGATATGCAATTAAAACTAATAAATCCATGTTATCATTCAATAAGATCACAAAGAAATAAGGACTGTACTAAGAAAACTGGCAAAGTATAAATGTCCTTAAATCATTATCAGATTATAAAGCTAGATTAATATACATTTCTTAAATTCCAAACAGTGTTGGAGTATCTTGAAGGTCTGTGAAACATCACAGTGCTTCTTTCATTTGCGATATATTCAGTGATGATGATGTGACTGTTGGTGCTTTTCGCCTAGATTCTTTGGCTGTTCTGCTTTCATTCCCATACACACCTCTTCAAATTCCTCCATCCTGGATTTCCTGTGTGAACACTTTTTTGACATTTTGGAAATTCGGCACTAAATCTACTGGGATTGCCTCCCCTTTTCCCATGTCACTAACATTGTTCATCAATGTTCGATGCAGATTTTTTATATCATTTAAGAACATCTTAGTTCTCCTCTTCATTTAAGCGAGGAATCCATATTTTGGATCTTTGTTTTCTAGTTTACACAAGATAATCCATAGAAACACAACCAGCTCTCTACCCAAACCCTTTTTCATATATAATGTTTTACAGGTATTTGTCAGTTTTAGATGTACATTCAGTGTGTCTGCTAGCTTGTCCTTGGTAGGAAGTTCAAAAAGGAGAGGGTAAATATGACCTTGCTCAGTGAATGCATTGGAAATGTACCAATTTGGATTCTTTGTTTGAGGTAAGGTGGTCCACAGATACTGGTGATAATTCGGACGCTGCGCAGAAGCTTATCTCCCACCCTCACCATTGTAGAGAGAAAGTGTATATTCTTGTAGTGGATCAGTGCTTAATTTGAGCCAGTGGTTTACGGTGCTCGGCACCGGCTCTTAATTGTCAACACCAGCACTTATGACACATGGTGGCGCTGTTTTGTCTAATGTAGGGACAAGCAAAACAACAGTTGTTTATTATTTCAATGTACAGTAAAAATGGCTAAAACCTAACCTTCCAAGCCATTCTTATAGCTTTTGGGGCTTTGAATAGACTGAATTGTGACACTTAGGAGTGTGATACTTAGTAGTTGTGTTGATACTGGCATTGGCAGTGCTGGCGCATGCAGTGGGCTGGTGCAAGCTGCAATTGCCTCCTGATGAGGGCCATGGCACTTATTTTTTCACAAATTAAGCACTGGGTAGATAGTTTAAACGCATAGTTTGTGTCAAGAACTTTTATGTATTTCTATTTGTTATTGCTGTTAAGTTACCATCACATTTTGTGTTATTTTTTATTTTTTTTGGCTTAATCTCTTCCCCCCCCCCCCTCCTCCCCATTACGTGATTGGAAAACTGTTCATGAAAAAGCTATGTTCTGAGCAGTGCTATTGCCTTTGATAATTTTACCATCCCTCTCATGACATATTAATTTCAAACCTTTAGCTAAGCAATCATTCGAGGTCTTCAGTTTGTTTGAGCCCCGTGGAAGAGAAAATTTTATTTCTGTTCAAACAGCTTAGTGCTTCTTGTGAAGAGGTTCTGTCTCGCTGTGGGATGCAGAACGTTTTAATCTTTTGGCTTGCATCCCACAAATCCTTAATTTTTCCAATATTGCTTTGTGTGCTTAAACCATCCTTCGAGTGAAATCCCTATATCACAGTCACACAGAAATGGCATGCATAATTTTCCCTCAGATATTTACGTGGATTCAGATGAACTCTGCAATTGCATGAGTAGTCCAAAATCGGAAAGTAACAGTGGCGGGTCCTCTGCTTAGGCGGAGGAGTGTTGCCCCACAGCTTTAAGAGCAGTACAAAGGAAAAATAAAATAATAACGGAATATTATTATCGTTTGATTTTTAGTATTGAGCTTGCTAAGACGAGGTGGGGCTGGGCTCTCGTGACCCAGAGGGAGGAGGAGTGGTTGCTGCACCTCAAGTGCGCATGACGGTTTGGCCGGCTATCTTGGGTCGGCCAAACCGTCATGCGCACTTTGCATGTTCTCCACTGGCTGTATTGCACAGCCTGGGTGGAGAAAATACACAGCCTCCCAGTCCCTCTCAGAGGGACAAACCACGGTGCTCAGACCAATCACATCGCTGCTGTAACGCAGGGGAGTCTTGGAACCTGTGTGCTTCCTGGTTCCTGCATCAGAGGAGAGGCAGCGGATGGCGACCAACAAGTACGTTTTTTGTTTCTTTCTTTTTTTTCTAACCACCCCCACTCTCACCCTGCCACCGCCACCGTTCCCTACCAGCCACCACTGGAAACTAAACATTTGGTCTTTCTTATTGACCTGCAAACTAAATAACTCAACACATTATTTGTTTCTGTATTGGCAAATGTATGTAAGAAGTAACACTTTTTTTATATTTCACCCGGGTTCTCATTAAAGAGAGGCAAGCTGGGATTTCAGGCTCCGCAGTTCTTTTGAGCGGCTGCACATTTTTCTTGCTGCAGTTAACGTGGCTACACCACCAGGTGGCTCAAAGTACCCTGTTTTATTTTCTCTCTTGCTCCCCTAGACAAATACTTTCCCTAATTAAGAGGTGTTCCTTGAACTACTGAGGAGAGCGTCCCTGAATAAGTTTTTCCCGGGCACATGCACACCAAAATATTCTGGCCTCAATCATTGAACCTTTTTTTTTTTTAGATATAATTTAAAAAATTCAAATCTGCTACTCTAATGTTGCTGTCAGACCATCTGAGCTCCTTCCCTACTACCGCTTTCTCCTGTTGAAGGACTCTGTGTGTGTGTTTTAGTAGATAATTTTTTTTTTAAGTGTGCTAGAATTTGCTATGCTCTCTAATTCTTTTCAGCTCAATATCTGATTCTGTTCATTAGCCACTTTTATCTCTGTCTTTTTTTTTCTCAAGTCTTGCCGCGCATGTGATTTGTAAGGTGGGTGTGCATGGAATAATGAGAAAAAGAAAATGTAAGTATTTGTTTCTGGAGCCATAGGTTTTCGTGACAAACAAGGACCATTTTTAACATTGCACATTTAGGGCCCGATTCACAAAAGTATATGCGAGTGGCAAATTGACAAGTGCGTAGCTTCTGCCCTCGGACTGCAGCTCAGAGATTCCGCCCACCGAGTGTGGAGATTCGGCCCACCGAGTGTGGAGATTTCACACTCGTAACTTTACTACATGTAAGTACCTTTCTGAATCGGGCCCTGAGTGTTCACTCGGGTACACAGTGATATGTGGGCACAAAAATAGAGGGGGAGTAGTGTAAAGCTAGGGGGAGAAATAGATATTATTGTGCCAGAGAACACGGTGTGTGCAATGTGAAGTTGGCGCAAATGGTGCCAGTTTAGGAAGCAGATATCAGATACCCTCTAACAGTAAGACATTGCTTTGTGTGGTTGCCAGTACGTCCAGATGTGCTGCTGTGTACCTGTAGCAATGAAATGGAAAAGCGCACTCGCCACTGGTCAGTGACATACATACTCGTGCCTGCTATTGCACCGGATGACCTGGGGAGAGATTTCAACAGCTAGCTATGAAAGGGCAATGCTCCGTCCGCCCATGGAAAAAGGCAACAATTCTCAACTGTTCATGTGCGGCTATGAAAGAAAGAAAAAATGATAGTGGCGGATGGACATTAGAAGTTTTCAAAGAATCAGTGCTTCTTGTATTAAAACTGACATATGTCGATACCATAACTGATTTTAGAACATCAGCCCGAATCTTGCAGTTTCTTTCTAAATAGATTCATTTGCTGCTTTGGCATCAGGTGTAACAGTCATGTGATGCTGCTCGTGGTTGCCTCGAGACTCTTACTTTAAAATTGTGGTGAAGCTGTAGGAAAGCTGTGGTTCTCACTTGGATTTGCTTAAAATCCGTTAACAAGAGACACCGCATGTCTATGCCCCTGTTGGGACAAGATGTTCAACAAGCATTGGCATAGCCAATAGGTCTCGCTTTTGGGACCTTATAAGTATTTAGTTATGCAGCACAATATCCTTGGTGCAACAACATCAACTGTTGCATGGCTAAACACATATAAGGTCCCAAAGGCGAGACCTGTTCGCTATGCCAATGCTTGTTTATTTACTGTAGCCGCCACCGAGTATTAAACGACAGAGTGGGATAAGGTCATAGCATATCATCAAAAAGTATGACGTAATGCAAAGCTTAAATATATTCAGTTTAACATATTGCATGGAACCTACCTCACACCCGGTAAAATTAACAAAATATTCCCTTATTCATACACTGGCTGTCCTTCACCTCAAGTGGGATTATAACGCATGCTGTAGCATTGGCCCGCCGTAACAGATTATTGGACAGACGTTCTTGATGAGCTGACAGAAGTGATGCGTTTGATCGAATGTTGTATGCTCTGTCTATACAGATGAAAAATGGACCACTCCCCCTGAAAACCATGACGAGCTGAGCTCGGGCTCACATCCAACAACTAACCCTCTGCATATGTATCAATGCTGGAAATGCTAGGCGCTGTAAAATGACTCAAAAACAACTTTAAATATTCGTAGATAATCTAATTGGCTCGTCATCGCTGCAGATGCCGTATTCTGTGTCTGTAGTATAGCGCGCGTACTCAGCAAGCGTAGCCTCGTAGCACATGTGAGCAGTGGGTGAAATGCACATACACGCGCCTACCAATATTATGAAAACACTCTATGTTTATCTATCAATGTACAGCTCACTAAGATATATTGCCATGGAGCCGGCCGGACATACGTTTTCTCGCAGCTCCAACGCCTGGATGTTAATTTAAACAATCTGCAGGAAGTGCTTGTGGACGAGAATAAACATCTGAAGTATACATCACTCGATCACACTGCAGGGACCGGCACAACGCGTGTGTGCAGCAGTCTTTACGCGTCAGTTTGCTGGCACAGGAGTGCAGCGGTGCACAGGAGTGCAGTGCGCGCGCTCGCTGTGTGCAAGATACATACAGTAGTGCAGCTGCGATAGCCCCACTCGAGCTCTTTAAGTGTGGCCCGTAATATGCCTCACTGGCACCAGAGCTGTCAGTGTGTGCAGTAACCCCCACTGAGCCGATGTTTGTCACTGCATTGCACTGTCAGTCTGACTCTCAGTGCAACTGCTGCATGTCGCTGCATGCATGGACTGACAGCGCTTCGCACACTGGCTTGACTCAGCGCACTGATGTGCATTACATATTTCTGAACAATTAGCTCTTCCGCGTTCTGACTGTGCACTGCTCTGTATCAGTGCTGGCTTCGCTGGCAGCGGCATGACTCAGTTGCATGCACTTTGAGAAGGCTCACTTGCAGTGTTATGAACCCCTGGGGCATACATCAATACAGAAAGCACTCCTTGGGGTGTTTGATGGAAAAACAAATGTCCAGTACGAGTTGACAATGAAATGTAATGTGACACTGGAGAGTAATACCGTTTTGCAGTGTAAATCAGTTGTGCAGTGTCAGTAATAACACTGTACGTGGTACATCTGCAGACATCCGACTGGGGCTCGAAGGATGAGCACTCGCTCTTCTTGGCGGGCATGCTCTCGGACTTGACGCCCGCGAACGGGTGGTGGAAGGCAGGGAAGGCTGCGGTGGAGGAAGCGGAGAGCGGTTCCAGCCAGGGTCGCACCGCATAACACCCAGCGCTGGCGCCGGCTGCCAGCAGCGCCGCCTGGGCCATGTAGGGCTGGTAGAGACCGCTTTAGCAGCAGGTGGCTGCGAGTGCACCGCAGACCAGGCAGCCCGGAAGACTGAGGACTTGGGCGCAAAGCAGCAGGCAGAGAAGTCGGAAGCCTCGGTGCCACCCGGGGCCCTGGAGGCCGTGCTGTGCTCCATCTGGATGCAGCGGGCCCCGTAGACCTCCTCGCTTTCATGCCCCATGAGGGAGTACACGTAATAGTTACTTATAGCGCCACTGGACGACATTTTAGGCTCCCCTCGCACTCGTATAAAAGGTGACACTGTTAACTGTATGCGGTACCCTCCCTGGGAACAATCATAGTATTTTGCAGGTTGCGTCCTCAACCATTAGCTGCGACTCCCACGTGATCATATTTACCAATACAGAGTAAATCAATGTGCTAAGCGGGGAGACCATGATTAAAACACACGGCCAAGATGCAAACTTACAAGTGCACCGGGGTTTTATGCACCTTTGGCCGTGGCTGTCTGCGAGGGAGCTGCAGCAGGGGTGGCCGGGGCTGCAGATGCACGGGTTCACAGACTGCAGGGGACTATTTCCTGACGTCTTTTCAGCAGTAGAGTCGGTCCTATTCAAGGGCGCTGGGGAAAATGAGGTTATTTGGCTGTGTTTAGTTGTCAATGAAAAGAACACGCAACAGTAACCTCTTGGGCACGCAGCCTTGCTACGGACCTGTGAAGCACTAAACAAAACATAATTTACCAGTCACGGATAAGAAATCTACATGTTGATGTACAAACGCCATATACCAGTGGCCCGTACACCAGAAGCATGTATTTTAGTTTGGGAGTCGCGCATGTGTGTGTGTTTCGGTCTCTCTCTATCGTTTGTGTTGTTTCGAAAACTTAAAACGATTTACAGATTCAGCGAACACATCTGGCAACCTAAAAGAAAGGGGATGTATACATCAACGCATTCAATGGCACATACTGCCTCCTCCAAACAGCAATCACCACGGCAATAAAAATCTGCGAATCCAAACCTCCCCGGTGTCAATGCTCACATTGGTTTGCTAAACAAAAACAGACGAGCAAAACAAAACAGAACCACAAAGCATTTCCCTTGCGGGAGCGAGCAGCAGCACTGTCTGTTTGCAAGTTAATTACAAACAGATATCACCAAAACTCACTCCCGCAAGGGAATTGCCAAACAAGGATGCATTGCCATTGAAAGCAATGCAAAACGTGCACGTTTTTGCTCGGAAAAAGCGAATCGATTCCAAGAGGTCCCCTCCTCTGCAGCGCATGCGCGCTTCGTAGGCGAGACCTAAAAAGGTATTGTGAGATATGGCATTTTAGTACACATGTTGTGGGAGTGTAAATTTAGGACCTCAAAGTGACACAGACATCTTCTCCAAATGATTTTACAATACTTTAATTCCTAAACCACTCTACCTCCTATATGCTTTTTTCTTAAAGCGTCCAGAGGTAGAAATCCACTCTCAAAATAATTTATGGTTATTCATAGGATTCACATTCTTTTATTCTGAGAGTTCTGTGTGACGATTTTCTCTCTGTTTTGGGGTGTGAGCTGGGTTTTCCATGGAGAATTCAGGTAGTGGGAGCTGGTATCTGTTCCTCTTCCAATTATTTTCTGTTGTATTTTTAGTCACATTTTCTTTTCTCCTCTGTTATGCTAACATGAAAGAAAACACATGTTTTACGCAAACGCCCTTAGAAGAGGCAGAGATGGACACAACACATATATCTGAGGACTTGGTTAATTGGAGCCCATCCTCTTAAAGGTCACCTTGTGGCCTGGCAGTAATGATGGTGCATATATCGTCCTTTCGCACTGCCCGCCCTAAACAAATATCCAATTTTATGAAGATTAAGGGGTACACATAACGATTCCTGTGTCATGTAATCCACTGTAAGTATTACGGTCAACCCCTCAAGAAATCAGTTACGCGGTGTTCCACTAACAAGTCAGGAATGGGAATGGTGGCACCCCTAATGTGCAGTCAGTCACTCAATTCTTCATTTCCTAGTTCAGACCAGATTTGCATAGCAAGGGCATCTAACTTCATGTTTGGCCACTAAATTCTGTAGGAACTCGTTCCACTTTGCTATGCTAGACCATCCACCCGCCCCTCCATCACCCCCTCATTTTCCGCAACATCCACCCATCTGAAGATTTCCACCTTCCATTGTCGTGTTTGCATCACTCCTCCATGACATTTTTTGCTTGACAAGAACTGCCATTTTGCATGCCATTTTATTTCTTCTTCTAAATAACACCATGCACGTTTGTAACTAAATCTGTTTGTCATTTCCAAGAGTCTTCTTTTCATAAATTCTCCACTTTGGGCACATACCAATTGAAGTACTCTAAATCCCACAATATTGTTTAGACTCCCCTTTGAGACACAAACCTACTGTCTGTGCATGTCAAACTGGTGGTGCTTTTGTGTGTGTGGGGTACTTATGCTGAAGGATATATATACTTTACAACCAAAGGCATCCTGTCCGAGACACTGCAGCCTTTTCACATTTATTTTTTGTGGATTCATCACAGGGAAAGGTTGGCATTCAGATCTGTCATGTGGGATGAAATTCTTGTAAAACAGTACCTGCTCATGTAGGACCATTAACAATCCCATAGATTTAATTTGATGGAGTGGTGGGTTGCTCGTTCCTTGGCTCCCCGCACACAGCAGTGGCCCCAGTGGCATGCAGCCTGTTGCCCATTGCAAGTTGTGTTGTTCTAATCTACCAGTGCATTTGAGATATTATTCTCATAAGAAGTGTAAGTAAATGGTGAAATCTTCCTACCAGAGCCTCCAACACCAAAGTCCTACACCAGCTGCTCAGTTAATAAAACAACCAACTAAACACGTACCAGAGCACCATGCCCAAAGACATGTCATTATAGGATTACTAAGTCATACGTCAGACACGCAGACACAACCGTTAGGGTATGCTAATGGCAAACCGTGGCTAAAATAAACAAGCATTTGCAAAGCAAAAGGTCTCGCATTTACGTGAAAACTATTACCTTGTAAATGATAGCCATCACTGAAAACGGGACGGAGGGCAGGCAGAAAGGCACTGACAATGGGAGGGAGGGTGGGCGGGCGGGTGGATGAGAAGGCACGGACAACGGGAGGGCGGGCAGGGGGACGAGAAGGCACGGACAATGGGAGGGCAGGTGGGGAGAGAAGGCACAGACAATGGGAGGTTGGGAGTGCGGGGGGAAAGAAGGCACGACAACAGGAGGGGGGGGGGGGAGTAAAGAAGGCACCAAAGTATGTCGTGCCTGCAATAGGAGACCCTCATTAAAGAATATAGCGCTCAGTCTAAATAACACGTACCGTTTAACAACCAAAGTAAAGGCGCCAATCGCCATGGGAAGTGACAAATGAAGAGGAGGCGGTACTAAGGAGAAACTAACAAGCCTATTGACGAATCAGAAGCCAGCATTTAGGACGGACAATGAGACAAGCCAATGGCAAATATGGGTGGGTCTTTTATTCCCTACTCCTCTACAATAAGTAGGTACTTTATATACATTGCCTATGTTATGGAAGTAAAGCCTTTGATTTTGTTAAGATTTGTAAACTCTTTGCTTAAGTGCAATTTTGTATTGTAATTGACTTTACTAAGTATTGGCTAAGTCAAGGAGTCTCTGCTCTAAAATGCAGAGCTATTGAGTTTTCCAATGCGTGTATGGTGCAAGTGAAATGAGTTGCATTTAGGTGTCTGGGTGAGTTCTGATTGTTCGAGAATGTACAAAAAGGGGCATGATCGACAGCTCGGTAGCAGAGGCTGAAGGCTAGTGTCAGTCAGTGGGCCATAACAGTGCTCAGATTGCAAGCTCATCCAATCCTTGACCTCTCTCCAGTGGACTCATGGTGTTGGTTACAGGCGTACCATTTGTAATTACCATTTCTAATTATTTACAAAAAAAATCGATGTTGTTACTCACTTATATAAAACTGTTAACAAGCACTGCCAAAGCCAATAGGTCTGGCGTGTTTTAGTTGTATGCTTGCTGTTTGGGATGTCTGGATTCAATTTCAGAAAACTCACAAAGTAGCACCTAAATGCTCATCAGGCCGTTTGCTGTGTAAAGAACAAGGTTATAGTCCACATTTTTAAGCCACACCCTTAATTACGTAGGCCATGCCTGTTTTAGCACCCCACCTACCCTTTTCTTCTCACTTAAAACACTGTGGTCCACAATAAGCTTTTGCCTACGGAGAGCTAAACGTTGTCTCATAGATAATACTGAGAATTGTGATGTATAACTGTGGAGTTCTTGGAGTCAAATATAAAACATGTTGAGCAGAAAGAAGTGGTGACTCCTCTGCTCCTCTGTGGCACTCACTCACTCAGCGGTGTCTCTGAGAGGGCAGGTGCACAGCTGATGTTACATGTCAGAGGGAGGAGTAGAGCACTTGGTGAACGTAAAACCAGAGTGCTCGACCTCCTCCACTGTGACACCCCAGGCTGTTATTGAAGGTCCTGGGGCTCTTTAGAAGTGGAGCTGGAGTACTTGCTCCCCAGCAAAGTGGATCCAAAAGTCTTGCAGCTCGATTCCCCCCCGGCGAAGCTGATGCAAATGTCTTCAGCTTCTCTGTGAGTCAAGTGCAAAGGGAGAAGAGCAGGTGAGAGGCTGCAAAGTGGAAAATGAGGGGTCTGGAGACTATACGGATGTAGTGGGACAGAATCACAGAGGATAGGGTGGAGGAGCAACACGGGGCGGGGCAGGAGCAACACCGCAGCAGGGGTGGGGGAGAAGCAACGTGGAGGGTGTAGGGAGGGAAGCAACATGTAGGTCATGTGGAGCGAAGCCATCTAATGGGGAGAGAGAATATTGTAGGGGATAAGCACACAGTCGAGAGTGGTGAGAGTACAACACTGAGCACGGTTGGGAGGTAGAAAACCGCTGTAGGGAGACAATTGAAAAACACATGCATGCCCATAGGTTTCGGCTGCCAGTGAAGAATTTCGATTGTGCTAATTCTGCCAATGTGTGGTTAAGAGTGGCTGTGTGTCTTAATGGGCCCAAGTGTTTCTCTTGATATTTTTCTTCTTTACTAGTGTGCCAGTTCATATTTCCCTAGTTATGAGTCTGTGTATGTCTGAAAAGTTTTTTTTTTTTGTTGATAAATACATTTTTATTGGATTGACAAAATAAAAGAAATACACCAGCCATACAGTCCGACACCATAAAATTCCAGGACTAGGAAAAGAAGTTAGCACCACAAGATTTACAGACCTTAATAAAAACATATGAATATAAAGTTGGACATTCCCATTATAACTAAGCCGCATCCCCCAGCCATTTCCCCCAAACCCTACGATACTTCTTAGGACATCCACAAGCCTCCTACATAACCTTCTCCTGCGTGGCACACTAATCGACCCCAGTCCTCCATCGTCCAGCGCTCGGAGGTTCGGAGAGCTTCCAGGAGGCTGCAATGTCTCTTTTTGCAACCACCATTGCCGTAGTGTAAAACAACTTTTCGTTCCGAGACCCATCCAGCCCATCAGTGATAACTAGGAGTCTGAAAGGTTATTTATATGCTTGCTGTGTGTATCTGTCTTGGTTTCTTTCTGACTGTCCCCCCCCCCCCCCCCCCCCCACCCCCATATGTCTGCGTGCACTTGAATCTGTCTAGCACCAACATCGATTTTACTAACAGAAACCGAGAATATATTGCTGATGCCTAGAGACACCTCAGATTCTTACTCCGTGCAGCAGTGCAGGGGGTGCTGACATCAACAAACGGAGGAGTTGGTGACATGCACAAACATCTCAAATAATTATTGCAAACCACGACAGGCGGAGAATAGTGATTACTGACAGTAACAACGTATGAACTGTTACAGAGGTGGGAATACTGAAGACTATAGACACTGGGCTGGCGTTAACTGACACCCAATACTGCGATTAAAGACTGGTAGATGAAAGTCAAAACCCATCCCCCTCTTTTTTTTAATGCTATAATTGTCTGGCAGAATGAGACCTCAAACACACAGAGCAGAGGTTGTTGACACCAAGAGAGATTCACACAAACAGACACAGAACCGGGATTAATGGTTCAGAAAGCACAAACTAAGGGCAAGTATTATTGACAAAGAAAGTACAAACACACAGCTAGGGTGAATCACACAAAAAAGATCCCATGAACTGACAAGGAGTGGCGATTACGGACATCAGTAGACCACTCACAAACTGACATAGAGCGTGAAATACTTGGGGCAAAAAGATACAAGCCTACTCTACTCTAAAAAAAAAAAAAAAAAAAAAGAAAATACCAAGCAAATTATTTTTAAAACATTTGTATTGTTTTGTTATTAACATAATCATTGTTTGATCATTTGGGTATTTAGCACATAATTACCCAAGAACAGCGCAATAATGTACTGATCTCCACACCCATAGGTGAACATTCCCGCAGCGATTTATACAAGACAATCTACAGCTTCCATGGTTCATATTTATAACGAGGAGGAAGTGACGACAGAGGAAATAATATGAAACCGATGACCACTAGATGGAACCAATGACTGGGGAAGAAGAAACGAGAAAACAAAGCATAACAAGCATTTGCAATGCAATAGGTCTCGCATTTACACGAGTTTAAGCTATTGGCATTGTAAATGACAATGCCTTTTATTTATGTTTTAAAAACGAAAACAAAAATAAACGGCATTATGTGCAATGTCAATAGCTCAAACTTGCGTAAATGCGAGACCTATTGCATTGCAAATGCTTGTTTTTTTTGCAACCTTACACTAACTATTAGGAGTCTAACTTTATATGAGCTGCAAGTAACAAAACAGCTGCTATGAAAAAAACAGTAACCCGCTGAGCTACCTACCTTAAATACAACTCTGTGATCTGCATGATACAAGATGTGCTTTGCATGGGGCAAATTAACCCTCTATACCTCATTAGGGTGAGCCAAAACTGCCACTAAACAAAACTCCGATCTCTCCAGCAGGTACATTCATCACCCATATTAACTTGACATTTTTATTATCGGCTGGGAACACAAGCCATTCTGAAACATGAATGGGTTAAAGGCACCCAGAGCTGTTTCCTAGAGTCAGCCATGACTGTCAGCCTCAAAGCCAAATCAATTAGGCATTACTCCCTAAACCTAGGCCACCGCGACGCGCAAAAGCACACTTGAGTTTGGAGAGGTGTGGCGCTGGTTTGTCACAGCATGCTAGAGCAGCAGGAGCATGGTTTTACTTTTTTCTTGTATTATAATAATATGAGACGTGAGAAATTGCAGAAACAAACATCGGCCCTGGTTATTAGTTACTCTTTTTCTCTCTCCAAAGACCTGCATCTCCCGCCATCAACCGGGCATTTGTCATCCTTTAATGGCTCTATCCATGGAGGTAGCGCTAGATGAAATGTGAACTAATTCCTCACCAGAATTGATACTGAAGGTGCAGAGATATTGAGGACACAAGTTCACGAGCAGAATAATAAAGGAGCAGCAGACCTAACGAGCTTTACATTTCCTCTGATATATAATGAAGCGTTATTTTCTCCGTGGTGTGCACGTGTCTGCCGCACCTCTCTGTGTCGAGGCAGGGCTAGTCATAGTGAGCCATGCATGGCGGCCAAATCCAGGGAAACTTCAGTCTGTAATACTAATGTGAAGCTCTTCGGGTGACCGCTCGTGCGATTGCGGGCTCACCAGTATCGAAAAAGGAACTAGTTACCGGTTTTCACGTGCTCCAGTACCTTGCGCTGTACAAAACTGCAGAACATAACTGCAAAAAATAAATCAAAAAAACATATGGATATTCAAGTGAGATAGGGAATAAAGTGATGGATGGAAAAAGACAGTGGGATAGTTAGAACGGATGGTGCGTGCGCGAGACCTGTGGTTTCAAGTATCACGCCCGTGTCTGGGCATGCTAATTGTAACCACATGGCGGCCGTGCGGGTAACCACCACCAATAGGCCATCAGCGGAGCAATGCGCCTGCCTTTGGCCAAGTGCGTACTGTCTTTGTTAAAAAGACGCATGCAAAGGCCAATAGTGTAGGACAAAAGAAAAAGCACACGCACAAGTGTGTGCGAGTGTGAGGGCAGATTTCAAAAGCCCCTACATAAAGTCTTCACCAGAACAGCGCATGCGCGCTGTTACAGGCTCGACCTAAAAAGGGTTATGGAGGGAGCAGCAGGCAAGTGGCTGGGGGAGGTAGGAATAGTACCAGAATTACTTTGGGGGAATAGCAGACAGGCATTGATTAGGTTGAATCAGTCTGTGGTTGGTCCATGCTCCACAGTCCACCTCAGATGTGAAGTTTTGGCTGAACTGGCCATTTAAAATGGCTGCAAAGAAGAGTGATGCTGAAGCCGACAAATGGTATGCAATGGGTGTGCTCCAAGCTCTTTTTAAACAATAGTGTCTTGCACGCGAGAGCTCATGGCTCATGCAGACTCGATCCTAAAAAGAGCACCGGAAACATGAGCAGTGGAAGACACAAGTAATGCACCATTCTCTAGGGGAGGTACAATTACCAGAAAAAGGAAAGCCTTCACAAGCCAATGAATAAGAATCAGCGAAATGAGAGGCAATGGAGCCAACCATTGCTAAGCAGTGGGCCGACACTTAGCCCAACGTAAACTAACATTACCTCTCACAAGAGATGGCATGTTTCCTGTCTAGTAGACGACATCTAACCAGTAACAAAACCAAGGTAACTAATAGAAAACTTACATCGTTTCAAAACAATATAAATGCAAATTCTGTTCAATAAACCAGGAAAATGGCTTAGTGAGTTAACCGATTGGCTATAACCTCTAACTATAAGCTACAGGTGACAAGTTTGATTTATCCCACCGAAAGCCAGTGTACTGAGGAAGAAAGCCTCTGTTGCATTGCAGCACTGTGGAAAGTCACATCTGCAGTCGCTTGCTGTGCCTGAAAAAAAGTTAATATGATTTGAAGCAGATTCTCTGTGGAAAAACAAAATAGCAAATCTATATCAAATTGCTAATTCAGTGTGCAAGATGCCTGGGTCAGTGTGTAAATCGGTGAAATGACCTAAAATGCTTATTGCCATTAAGCAATGAGACCGACTTATGATGTTGACGTTGTTTGGGACACAGAATCTACGGCGTGGTGTGCATTTAAAGAACACTTGGAAATTCTGGAGAAATTCATGCCGAATTCCATAAAACCTACTCAAAGAAAAATATTAGTCAATGAAGGCTGCATGACTAATTACCGTTCTAATGACTATTGAAATTACTTATAGCATCACTCAGAAATGGTTTCGTCGCCTAATTTTTAAATTGCTGTGAGAAGTTGGTTTGGTGCGCATTATCCCAGAAGAAGCTCCGATCCTGATAGCAGGACCACAGGCCTTGCATTGTAACATCTTGTAGTGTAATTGCATTTTGGTAGCGTGCTACTCCTTACCTAAGGTTTGTGGTTACTCCAATGGTTATTGGCAATTGTTGGTTATGGGGTTTTGCCTTGTGCTGTCGATGAAGCCCCTCCATGCGTCTGCTATGCTGTTTCTGTTCGACAGTCTGAATAGAAGGATGGTGCAGGTACATTGTCCAAACTTATCGGCCTGGAAATGTTGCCAAGCCATTAGACTCCTGTGTCCAGATGTAGTAGATTGCAAAGGAACCCACCTGGAGTATAAAGTTACCTCCAAGGGGCAACTGCATTAATTCAAATAAGAATCGAAATGGGGTTAACTAGAATATGGCAGTTACTATAGCCTGTTATTAGATGCAGTTAAGGGCTGACAGTTTTTAGAAGCCCCACAGGCCAGTGTCGTAGCAAGGGTGTCATGAAATTTAACCTCCATTCCCACGCAGCGTAGTGAAGTTAAATTGTAATTGGGATGCTGAGATTCCGCCACAGCCTTCGGCACTGGTGCCATTGCACCTGCTGCACCATTGATAGTTACACCCCTCCCCTAGCCCTTATAAAAATGTCGTAAGTGGTGTACGTCATCAGGTATTTTCCAATACTAAACTTTTTAGGGAGGAGGTTCTTCTCTTTTTTTTTCTTCTTCTTCTAAGAAGTGAAGTCCCCGTTAAAATGCCAAGTTATTGCTCTTCATTGTCTCTTCCACAGCTTTTGTTTAATTTTTTGTGCTCCCCAAAATGAGATGCAGATAAAACCAGTTGGACCCGCTTTACCCCACACCCGGCCACATCCCATGTTTGCTGCCTCCGGAGCACTGCTCTGCTCTGCTCAGCTCATCTTCTTGGCCTTCAGGAAGGGCAGAGCATGTACCCGCTGCAGGACTTTGTATGAGGCGTTCAGCAGGAGGGCAGTCTAAGCCCCACAGTGACATCCTCCCGCGTGGGGTTTCAGGTCACTCATTTCAGGGCCCATGGTCAAGGTACTCATTCCCATTCTGAGGGATTGCGACCTTTAGCACTCGATGAGCACATTTTAATGTAGCCCCTAGAGTTTAGGGCTACCAGTTATTTTTGTCTGTGATTTCTTCTTAAAACCGGCTACCTGGCGAGGGAAAAAAGTGATAAAATGTGAGTGTTTGAACGGTTTATTTTCTTTTTGTTAAAAAAAATACAACTCCTTATTGTCAACTAAAATATGACAAAAGTTAAATTTGAAAGATGCTCCCCAGAATTTCACCCCAATTATGTACTCCAGTTGTACATTCGCAACCCAAGTTTATCATCTATTTTAGTCCACCTCACAATAACCAAATCCTAGTGCGCACTTTCAGTGTTTACTGCAACTATATGAAAGTTGTTCACAGTTACTTGTGTCAGGGCTGATAATTATTACCTATCCGAATATAAACCCAAAAAATTATTAATCCCTCCAAATTAGACTGAAATGTGTGTGGAGACGGCTTCAATAGGGTGTGGTCAGCAGGGAAAGGCTCAAGGAGGCAAACATCTCTGCAAATTCTACAAGGTTGGGGGGGATTCTATGAAGCTCTCGCCAGTGAATCCGCATGGTCCTTCCTATCAAATTTTAATTAGCCCATTACGGGGCACATATTTATACCTTAGTGTTGCAAATGGATCCCAGCCATCTACAACACCAGGAATGGCAAACCAATGTGGGATCACACTGCTTCACCTCCCAGCGGATCACCCCTGAGCATTGTGGTCAATGCAGTTCACCAAGCGTGTTTGCTTGCAGGATTGTCTCGAGTAATTACAAAGTTGTACTTGCCATCTCTATACACTTGTTTCTGGATCATTATCCGTCATCAGTAGAGATTAGGCATCAAATATTTGGGGTTGCTGAGCAGGCTGCCAAAGTATTCTCAGGTCACAGTAGCTCTCAAGGCGCGCAGGTGCATGTGAAGCAGTGTGATCCCACATTGGTTTCCTACAACGCCAGGAATATTTGCTTTTTGATAACCTGGTTTTTGGACTTTTAGTGTGTGTCTCTCTCACTACTCGAGTCTGACTGAAGGTAATTTAAAGGTGTTTGGACTGCGCGTGTTCACTGCCTCTATCCCCCTTTTAAGATAAGTCTGCAGCGGTGCAGCAAAGGTAAGGGTCACTAGGCTGGTTATACGTGAATGCATGTGCGGCTTTCTCGTGAAAAGAATTCTTCCACTTATATTAATTGTAGTTTAAAATACTTTTTAATGGTAAAGTTGGATTTTAAATTATTATTTTGGAAATGGCACTTTTAGAAAGTTGATATTTCCTTCCCTAAAGTTTTTCAGGCCTTCCTGTGAGTGGCCAGCTGCCTGAGCTGGTGATGACTTTCCCAGTGGGAAATGTGTATTGGAGCCAGACAGGTGAAAAAGGGGCCTGGATGTATAGGGGAGTGGTTCGTCCTGACAGGATGGGTGGGGAGGAGCAATCCCCTGCCCTGTTTACACTTCAAAAGATCCTGGGACCAACACACACTAAGGAAACCTGTCACATAGTCTGTCTGTCTCTGCCTTTGTTTCAATAGCCAAGCTGGAGCCAAACACCGGGGAAAGGGAGGAGCTGACCAGAACCAGCATTAGTGTTAAACAAATGGGTGTTTCCCACCCACAGACTGGCACTGGACCTAAAACTAGCGTCCCCAGAGCCTGAAGGAGAGCAAGACACTAGATCTGGACGGCAAAAGTGTCTACACCACCTGGTGCCCTGATGAACTTAGGACTCTGCCTGCAGCTGACCCTCGGCGTTAGATGGTCTCTCCAGGGGCTAGTGATACTGGTCCCCTTCACCCCGGAGGACTAGTTGGCGAAAGACCTGGACTGGTGTGCCAAAAGTAAGAGGAGAGTAGCACCAGGAGCCAGACCAAGGAGGAGAGCTGCCACAAGGAGCCATTGAAACCGCTCTCTACAGAGTGTGCCCTTTTTAAGGTGAGGCCAGGAGGCCTGCTGATACTGCTCCAGGTAGCTAGTGCTCGTCACCTGGAGCGAAGTGAGCCCAAGATCAGAAAAATCGGTCACATGGGACCCGAGATATGGAGGAGAAAAAAATAATTTTACCTTTGACCACTGAGTGGGTGGGTGTTCGCTCCAAGTTCCAAAGAAAATCCCAGGGTGGGCCAGTGCCTTTGGATCAGAGCAAGCTTTATTAATACTTTATGTCTGGTAATGGGGTGTGTGAGGGGCCCCCTTCCCAGCGAACGAGGCCCAGGCACCCCATTCCTCAGGCCACATGGATTTGGCCTGGGACCGCTTGCCCCCAAGACAAAGGAATGATCCCACGACCAAAAGACCATGGCGAAAATGTTATCTGCAAAGAGAGAGCTGGATCCTGATGGTGGGAGCCAAAAAGTGCAATAATGGCTCCTGCGTTACGTGCTGCTCAGGAGTGCAGCATGTATGGGGTGCTGGCGGGCTCATTGCCGCTTTTTGGCTCCCACCTTGATCCACCAATAATGGTGCCAGCATGTGGCTGGCCTTGGTGGGACCTGGACACCTAAGACGAAAAAAAGAAAATGTGCGTGGCAAAGATGCGCAGCAGGAGAACTCTCTGCTATAACATTCACTGCTTTAGGACTGGAAGCACCCAATACTACTCTGCAGGTGCCTGTTTATACATTTCTTCCCTTATGGTCCCCAAGGACGGGCAGGGGCACCACCGATGTAAAATGTAAGTGCTGTAGGGGCAGCAGGGAATGCATTAGCCCCCCACCAGAATGGTTTTAAAAACTTAACCCTGCATCTCCGGGGGTATTCAATTCCTGACCTTAGGAGAGGTCAGTGATGTTTTTAAGTATCACCGAAGTCTTTGCTTTAGTATAGAGCCTTAGGAGTTCTATAACCTCTAGTGTTTGATCCAACTTCTGCTTTTTATGTGGCCTAAAGGTATGAAAGAAAGACTCAGACACTTTATGTTGATTTTCAAAGCTTTACTGAAACTATTACTAAAAATGAATTATTGAGTATCATTGCAATGTCTTTATTAGCATAGAAATGTTTTTAATAACCGTAATGATTGGTTTAAAAGATGATTATTCTTTCCAGTGATAAGATGGTGATTTTTTAACGTGATTATTAGTTTTACTTGTTGACCTTTTGTCAAAGCCAGGAGGGTTGCCTTATATTTTAATATGGTAACCCCTTGATAAAGTTAATAGGCTTGCCTTATATTTTGATGTAGTGATCCCTTTACAAAGCCACTGGGCAAGCCTTGTATATTGATGTGGTGACTCCATGACAAAGCCATAGTACTGCTTTACCTAACCTGACACCCACTTATACTGAAATGTTCCATCTGGGATAGGCAGTGGTGTAACATAACACAAAATGGTGTAGACCCCTTACAAAATGTAATCCGGGCCGTAACTCTTCCATAGTTCAGATATTCCTTGGCCTTCGGCTGAATGGGGTCCACTCACCTGGTTTGGGGCCCACTGGAGGGTTAGTGGCCCTTCTGCACCATATGTGTTGTAGGGGCCTATGTTATGCCCCTGGCTATAAGTGGGGGTATTGAGATTATAGGGGTCATGAGCCATTCTGGATCAAATGGGATTTCAGAAAATCATTTGTTTGTGTTGCGATTGCTTGGCAGGGAATTGTGATTGCTAGCCCACACCACTTCCCTTGAGTACGCCTTGGACTGCTCTGCTTCGCTACCCTGAGAGACTCAAATGCTACAATGGTGTGGTTGGTTTCCATAAAGGAGACAATTGTATGCCTATTACATATGCAGGGCCCACGTCCTGCTCAACTAATAACGCAATTTGCTACTCCTAGAGACTTTTCAGTTGAGTTTGACTGCTTGGGATTTATATTTTGGGTGCAAAGTCCCCCTATGGTGGTTTGTGATCACAAATAAACCCCCAGAGTTAGGAGGAGCTCCTCCCATTTGCTAGCAATCTGAATTTTTTTTTAGGTCTCTGGCTTCTCTGTGAAATTCTATGCTCTATCTGGCTGCAAATTTATTTTGCAACAGCGGTGTACCACTGTTTCATATAAGGACCTGAGCCCCCCTTCCAATGCATGGCAAAGGCAAACTTCACCAGTTCCAGGAGTACAACTCTTTGTCTCACTGCTTGTCATGCAAAGGAATGCCAATTCTATTTCCCACTTAACCTTTAATTGTTCGGGGACACCCCCTCTCAAGTCTAGCAGATTCCCCTGTATCCAAGTCATTGGCCCCCAGCCACAGCCCAATGTGAAAAAATCCTGTATGTATGCATGGATCTTCCATTCTGAGTATGTAATATCCCATCGCTTGTCGAGTCCCACTGTCATGACCCTGTTCTACAAAAATGTACCTGGTGGAAGCCCAGTTGTTTCCACAAAAATATCAAATGGTACTTAAGTCACATTTTCAAAAGGGTCCCCCATCGTATCTATCCCAGCTCCTCAGTTCTTTGCTGTTTTGAAAGCCAGTGCAATATTCCACTGGACTTCAGGAGCATAGGGCAATTTGCCACATGCATCCTGCAGTGTGCAACAGTGGCAGTGTTGAACCACCGGCTCTAGATGAGGCAGGGTTTTTACACAGCCTGGAGATGGGCAGTAGTTATCTTTCTGCCTTGGGAATTCCCTGTGAGCCCATAGCACTTGGGGATTACACCCAGCCAGCATCTAGCAAGTCACTGGGCATGAGCCACAGTATTGTGCAGCTCATTGTCTGGGACTCCAATGCCCATGCAGTCTCCTTGCCTTTTGCACATTCCTAGTGTGATTAAACACCTTTCCTCACCCCATATTAACTCTAGAAGTATTCTGTTGAGGTCCTCACAGGCCCGTTTAGAAAATGTAAAGGCAGGATTGCAAAGCAAGTGGCACAGCAGCATCACTATTTTTGCTGGGCTATCCTTCCCACAACTGCAAGAGGCAGGGTCCTCCAACAAGTTATCTGCAGATTTAGGGTCCTAATGGTTATCCTTTGTTGCATTCCAGGAGATCAGCTTCGGCTCGGTTTAAGGCTGTCCTAGATATCTACAGGTGGTGCTCTCCCCTTTTATATATTTCTAATCTGGTGTGCCTGCAGAACACATGGAGTAGAAACAGGACTTCCTCCAGTCAATTTTTAACCCCCATAATTGTCCAAAGATGTATAGGACTTTTGCGATGGATCGTAAGTCAGTCCTCATATTCCAAATGTACTACAGGAGGTTGTCCACATTAAGGTAGATAATATTGGTAATATCCGTATTTGTAATCCTTGCGTCCCCCGTCAATTTTTGCCAGTGCAACAGGGAGTGGGGACATGGGGCAGCCCTGCTTTGGTACTCGGCTAATGTGCTCTTGAACCAATATCACTTCTCCGGTGCGTATGCTGGCCACAGATGTGTACTGCACTGATATACATTTGCTGAAACTATGCATAAATCCATATCTCCTGAACGCTGTCTGTTGGAATAGCCAACTCTGAGTCAAAAGCATTTTCCATATTAATTGCTAGTTCTGCAGCATCAACCCATACTTCAGTAGCAGCCTCCTTCATTTTAAATAGTGGCCTGATGTTCTGTGGCATGCTGCACGCTGGGATGAAACTGTTTTGATCACTGTGTTCGAGTGTTGCCATCTGTGACAGTAGTCTCCTAGCCAAAATCTTTGCCCCGTAATTTATAGTCCACATTTAGAAGGGAATTCGGGTTATATGACTATACGCCTTTGTATCTTTCTTTACTTTAGGGAGGGAGGAAGGATATTTTGGTTTCACTCCCTGTAGGAGGCAATCTGGCAAGTTCAAATGCAATAATGTACAACACAGCCAATGGGGGTGCCAGTTGGTCTGCAAAGGTATCGTAGAGTTCTTGGGAGGCCATCGGTGCCTGGCACATAGTGCTGACAGGGCCTCTTTGCCTCTGTCTCTAAACAAGGGTGGCGTGTGCCTCTCTGGCCTCTGCGAGCTCACCACCTTTGGAACCCTGCACCACCTCCTCGCAATCTAAGATTTAGATTTTGTTTTTTGTATTTTCTGGCTGAGTTCACTGATTGCGTTTAGGTTTTTTTTTTTTTAATATATATATCAAGCACAGACCTTTTGCCAGAAATTTAGTTTTACTCATAATTCGGAGATTGCCTCTTTTCACCAGGGTACAATTTTGGGGATTTGCAGAGGAGACACAAGAAGTGACGCTGACTTGTCTTCTGCGCCTTATGCACTCCACTCCGCTATCACTCAACAAGCATTTACAATGCAACGGTCTCGGCATTGTTAAAGTTAGAGCTATTGGCATTGCTCACGCCCTGACTGGCGTCCCACTGCTCGGGACACTACGGCATTTATGGCCAGCACTCCAGCGTGCACCTGAACTGTCGGTCTGGGAGAGAAAACACTGGCTCCCAGATGCCCGCATCATCGTTTATACAAAACGTTAGAACAGGGTGCTCCTCGATTTTGCTGCATTCGTAACAGCAAATACACAGGGCACGGGCGAGAAACGCCACACCCCGGGGGATATATGTGTGCCCCCACTCCCTCCCTAAGCACAATTACCAAAAATTCAGGTAGCAAGCTGCAGACCTGGTCTGCAGAGCCCCCTTCACTGAACACTGGGGGTGGGGCGATCAATAAACACGACGCACTGCTGGCCTGCAAACCACGTCTGGCGAGCCAGCCAGCCCACTGCGAAGCAAAACAAAAAGCACACGCTTCCATCAACCACGGAGAAAAATGCAACCGTGTGCTTGCACCAATCTCACTCCACACCCCGACTGACTAAACCTAAAATCAAGAGGTAAACTGAGCATCTAACGTAGTAGACACCTGCCAAACAAACACGGCGGTGGAGGGAGTGAAAATGAAGATTCTTGTATGAAATAAACTGACTTGTCTGCCTAATTTGGAGATACACAAAACGATGAGTATCTCGGGGTCCACAATACAATCACACAAATGGTGTTGGAGTAAAATGCAACAGTCTACGTGTAGCATTAAATGCGACCCATCTCTCGGCAACAAAAACAACGTCAAGGACCTGCTAATTTAAGCACCCATAATCTGCACATCGTTGAGCCTGTCTTGTTGAGGTCCAAGGCCGCCCACACACTCCGGCCCGTGTATACACTAGCAGTAGCAGGCAGGGGGTTACCGCTCGCGGCTATGGGTCGGTGAGGGCTCTTAGCCCATCTTATCAGTCGGAGACGGCTGAGAGAGCCGCGCAGCCCTCTACGGACACCTCACGCACTCGGTGCTCCTAAAGGAAACTTCAGGTATACATCGGGTATAGCGCCTGTAACTGCGCGCCTTGCCGTCAGCGCGCTGCTTTAGTAAAGGGCGATTTCACGCCAAAGGAGGCGCATCAAAGGGCATGCTTTAAACTCAAGGCGCTGTGGAGGGCTGGGTGTAGAAATGGAAAGAATCTGATTCTTCAGATGCTTAGGACGCGCGTTCCCTGCATGGGTGCGTCGTGCGTAGTTGCGTTTCGTGCACCTGGTAGTTTATTTCCACTCAGTCCAGGCGGTGTCGATGCGGCCGGGTGGTGTTAAGAATACTGAAGAACGTAGCATTCTTGTGTTTTTTTTATTTGGTGGGGTGGCCCCAAGGCGCGGGCGGGGGGGCAGAGAAGGAGCACGGGGATTCATTCCAACTCTCCAAGTATCCCGTGCAGTCATGCCACAATGTCTGTCGCAAGATTGGGTTTGAAAACTGTCGGGAAGGAGGTAGTAGGGTCAGTGGCGTCTGGCAAAGGGTAAGAACACGGGTGGAGCCTTTCCCTGACATGGACCCTCAGCAGCCAGTGGGGAAAGGGGGTGCGTGGGCTGGGGTCGAGGAGAAGGGGCGATGCTTTAGAAAGAAGCGCTATAGGTGCAGAGGCGATATCATTCATGCTTTAATAGGCAGGTGCCCGGCTAGCGCTCAACATCCAATGGCGGCACCCGTATCATTTACATGTGCGCAAATTGCCGGCGCAGACACTTGCTCGGATCTGATCAGCGCAAAATTTACAGCTGATCAGCGCCGCGTACATGTGGAAACAAGCCGAGGGCACCGGAAGACACCACTGCCTTTCTCCGAGGCAGAGCAGAAATGCCTCGGAGAAACGCAGCGTCCTTTTCGGATTCGGGGGCGTGTTTTTGCTGTTGTCTCCTCCTTGTGACTTCTCGCAAAAAACACGCCCCCCGATCCGAAAAGGACGGGGCCTAATCAGAGTGACTGACCTCTTCTCCAGTGGCTGGCCAGCATTTACGAGGCCAGCCAATGGAGAACAGGTGAGAAGAGGGGCTGGTTCAAGCCCCTCTTCTCCAAGTCATTAAATCTCCGACTTCCGGTTCTGCCTTTCGGCAGACCGGTAGTCCTCGACCTAAAAAGGGGAAGATGGCCGCCCTAGCACTCGCTGCAGGTGCTGAATTCGATTCATCCTGATAAACCCGGGATCCCAAATGCCCAAAAACAGCTATATGAAGGTCCACCACGGTGGTATTATTCTGTGTTAGAAGTTCATACTGTACGCTGTGCAATGAATCACATCTATCTATCCGAGATGAAACTTTTATAAACCCAGACGATATTTCGAGAGAGCCCCTGAATTGTTTTGTCGGATAGACTAACTGAGGTCCATGCGCCTCATGATAAAGCCTGCGTCTGCTTACATTTTCGAAAGAACTACGTATCTTACCTTACCAGTGATGGCTTCGCTAATCCTGCATTGCTCAGGGTTTGGCATCCTTACCTTCTTCATAATCCAAGTTAGACATACACCTCACAATTGTTTTATCTTGGCATCATATACAGGAACAGATAAACCACTAAACCACCTTATTTCTTGCTCATCGGAAATCTCCTCAACTGTGCGCGACTGTACTTCTGAAACTATTGGTTACTGGTCTCCTAGTCATCAGTTATAGGCACCAAGATGCATATTCAGGCGAGAATTACGACTATGGGTTTTTGTTTCAGTGTCCTATGTCCTTTAAAGTTGACAATAAGATCCTATAATCGGTCTTTTCATCAGCCACCTTAAATTTGTATCCGATTTATTATCGCTGACGTTGACTGGGTCATAGTATGAACCAATAATTGCTATGCAAATGTATGCATATTAAATTTCTAAAGCAAGCGATTTAAAGTAGAAAACTTTAAAAGGTGGCTTAAATAAAAACACGGTTGAATAAATGTAAGTGCGCTTTTCCTGTTGACTTGAAATTCCATTGGGTTATTGGTTCTGTAGGTATAGCTGAGGATACCTCTGATTGTGTGTTATATTGCACACAGGGGTAGTGGCATTGTGCACACGATTGTACATGGGGAGAGTGAC
Source organism: Triturus cristatus (assembly GCF_964204655.1). NCBI lineage: Eukaryota > Metazoa > Chordata > Amphibia > Caudata > Salamandridae > Triturus > Triturus cristatus. The sequence continues at coordinate 472,083,378 of NC_140580.1, read as the reverse complement.
ACTGTGCATACGATTGCACACGGGAAGAGTGACATTGCGCATACGATTGCACATTGGGAGAGAGACATTGTGCATACGATTGCACATGGGGAGAGAGACTTGTGCATACGATTGCACATGGGGAGAGAGACATTGTGCATACGATTGCACTTGGGGAGAGAGACTTGCGTAAAGTTACACATGGGGAGATCGACATTGTGCATAATATTGCACATGGAGAGCGTGATATTTTGCATAAAATTGCACGCAGAGTGACACTGGGTATAACATTGCACAAGGGGAGAGAGACATTGTGCATAACATTGCACACGGGGCGAGAGTAACATTTTGCCTAAGATTGCACATGGAGAGAGAGACATTGTGCATAAGATTGCACATGAGCAAAATGACTGCATATGATGGCACGTGGGGAGAAAGACAAAGCTTAAAGTTACTCATGGGAAGATCGACTTTGTGTGTAAGATTGCAGATGGGGAGAGGGATCTTGTGCATAAAGTTACACATGGGAAGATCTACATTGTGCATAAGACTGCATATGGGGAAAGTGACGTGCATAAAGTTTCACATGGGGAGGCTGACATTGTGCATAAATAAGATTGCACATAGGGAGATCGACGTTGTGCATAAGACTGCATATGGGGAGAGCGACATTGTACATAATATTACAAATGAGGACAGTGACCGCTTTATTCTTCGGACAAAGCGAAGCCTAGAACATTCCAGCATTCAGACTTCACTCCTTAAATTGCTGCCATTCATTGGCTCAGGAAGCAAAACCTCCACTGTATCGAGGTTTTCATTTCCGTCCCAGCAACAAAATACATTTTAAAAAAAACACACACACACAGACGCCTGTAGCCAAAACGCGTGGACGTGTGCACTAACATTTTCAAAGAATGGTAGAATATTTCACCCTCTGGCCATTTTCTGCATCTGTCTGGCAACGATGGCATGCTAGACCAGAGCTCTGGCTACTGTGCGCGCGCCCAGGCGGTGACGTAGCAGCACCTTTCAAGCCGCGCGTTTGGCGGCGCGGCCCAGAGAAGCGTGCCTGTTACGAGTCATTTAGCTGCCAGCTCTATCTTCTAGAAACATGAGCCTTTTATGCGTGGTACAAAGATGGGCATTGTTTTCTCGTCGCATTTGATGGTTTTTCATGGTTCATTGATTCCTGTCTCAAATACTGCTAGCAGGTGAGATAAGTACTTTGTGGAGTACATTTAGAGACACCTAGTCGCTCTTTTCGCCGGAGTGGTACCTTTGTCGCATAACTTAAAGCTTTTAATATCCCTCCTGGGAGGTTGGCGGTAGGAGCAGTGAAATTACTAAAGTTGCTGCAGCATGCGTAGCCACTCCTATTGCCCTAGGCAAGCAGCGCCGGACCTCATAAGGTGAGCTTGGCAGTGCTGTTGTTTGGCAAGGCCTGTGACATGGCTTTAGGCTGATTGGTGTCATGTAAAGATGTAAAGCTCAAGTGGCAGGGGTTTAGCATTTTTTGGCAGTGGGTATTGTTTTGCACTTGAGCTGAAAGGGAATGTTTTGATTTTATTTAGAAACGTACTAAGGCTGGAGTCTGCCAAGAAAACAACACAACATTGACAACGTATTATTGCAACAAATACATAAGACAAATCCATTAAAAAAAATCAAAAACCAAATGGGTAAGAATCTGACAGAATAAAGACCACCCCAATCGAGAATGAAACGCAATGCATCACACCATAGTCACAACACACATAAAAACAATAGCACACAACAATGCAACAGAAAACCAAATATATTAATATACAGTGCCTTTGTTGTGTTCTTAAGTGTATGTGTTGGTGTCTTGTGGTGATTTGTTGTGGTATTTCATTGTTCTGTTGATTGATGGTTGTGGTTAGGTTAATTTATTGGTGTCTTGGTTTGTTTTGCTGTTCTAGTTTGTTATTATTCTGTTGTGTGGTTTTTGGGTTGTATTTGTTTGATTTTGTTTTTTTTTCATTGTATCGCATTGGTATTCTTTGGCGCTGATGTTGTATGAAAACTGAAATCAATTTGCTTAAACAAGCACAAACACTTGTTGCCTCAAAGTACCACCATTGCACACACATTTTCATGTTACAGTGGGTTAATGTGTTAGCAAGAAACACAGCCTTGTTTGGCACCCAAGCAGTTGCGGTTGCTGCCAATCTGACGTGTGTGTGGGGGGGGGGGGGGGGGGAGTGCAGGAAAATAAATAAATGAAATATAGACTTACCTTTCCTTCGGCCGCCGTGATCTTATGCCCCCACGCCGCGCTGCTTCTCTGCCTTCCATCCTGGCTCAACAACTCCCATGAGCGCAGGCTCCCAGACCCCATGCAATCCCAGCGCTTCCCTCATACTGTTACTTGCAGCATGAAAGAAGCACTGGGCTTGGGCAGAGCTGGCTGGTTTTGTGCTCCAGCAGGGACTGGGAGCCTGTGTCCCTGAGCACTGCAGATATCTCCAAGGAACAGCCTGGAGTTATCCTAAGATAGCCAGCCAAACCGACATGCGCACTTTCAGTGCCTACCACTGCTCCTCCTGCTGCGGATGCTGCAGCATGGACCCGCCCCAGACTCCCGATTGGAAATTAAAAATAAAATGACAATTAGTGTGATGGTAATTTTATTTTTCTTCTGTCTGCTGCATTTCAGCAGTGGGGCAACCCTCCGCTGCCATAGCGGAGGAGCCGCCCCTCCAACCAAGATGTGCGATATGGAAAACCCTAAACATCTTTGTGTTTCTACCAAGAGCGCAGCTGAAGAACATCTAGTCATAGCTGATGGAACAGAACAGTGCAAACATACAGAACCGGCCAATCGTAATATCCTAATTTTAAAGAAATCAAAGCAAGGCTCATGAAAATTGAAATGTGTGTATTCCACGTTCTGTTGAGGGGTGGTATTGCTTCCTCAGAAGTCAAGCTGGTGACCAACTTTCAAGTGAAAGATGAAGCTTTGCAACTATGGTGCAACACATGAGTCACATTGGGCTCCGTTAAAGTGTGGAAACTTGTCTTACTCCCGGATGTGTGACTTGTGTGCCTGATTTTCCAGGAGTAAGACAATAAAATGAAAAACACTATACTATGTGAACCAGGCTCTTAAAGTCGGTATTGAACAAATCATGTCATCTTAACGGGATTCTTGGATGTAAATAGATAGACTTTAGAAGTCAGCAGAGCCTTAAATGCTTCATCATTCCGACTTAAATACATTGAGTACCTGTGTGATTGCATCATAAGTTATTTACTGTTGTTACATGCAGAAAAACGTTGGTATTAAGTGCCATATAAAACTGATTCTAATTGTGTTAATATCATAAGTCGTGTTGACATTTGTAAAGAATTGTTTGACCAAGGTGCTCAAACGATTGCAGACTGCAGTGCAGATCCATTGTTAGAACCTGTGGTGGCAGACAATACGGCCACAGTGGCCGGGCCAAAGGCCTATGTTTTTGGACAATCGTCCATCTTAATTTGTAGAGTTAGTGCAAACACTCTTGTCTATGCATTTCTGTAAAAGTAAGGAACACTTGTAACACTTTAATCCGTGTAGTCTAGATGCCTGAGATTAGAGGGGGTGATTACAGGATGTAATGTATGCACTGTGTATCTGCATTAAATCTCGGTGAGAAGCAAAAACTAATGGTTAATGCCGCAGAACTTTTTGTGTTTGTTGTTAAAGGGGAGGGTATGACACTGCTGTGTAGTTTCCTTGAACCTCTACTTGCAACTGTGCAGCATTTTCCATGCCAAAATAACGTGCCCCATCGCGCGACCAGTTTTCACACACCGTCAACTGCTGCGGTTGAATGACTGGATGGGGCATGACTGTGGAGAGCCCAAAAAAAAAAGCAGCATGGGTAGGCTATTCCCTCATCTTATGATAACATTTCACATGCCTTGGAAATCCATTTGACTCGCGTGGGCATGATATAAAGTGGAATAAGATGATCCATGCATTGGTTTTCAACTGCTGCATGTGCTTATTCTCTCAAACCAGGCTTTCTTTATGGAGTGCATTATTTAGATTCAGAGCTGAAGCTTGCTACCCTCACTCAGTGATAATTTAAGAATGACCTCATGGGGTTGAGAAGGAGGTGAGGCCAGATTCAACCATGCTTCCTGCTCCTCAGTGGAAGGAAATTAATCCAAAGGCAGCTCTGTGAGCTCTCGGGAGATGCCTTACCTGAGTTGATCGGGAAACCACGGTCATGCTTTATTGGCAGGAATATTTCACGTTCATGTGATCCGTTAAACGTAAGAGGAAGAAGCTCCTCTCTGGGCCTTTTTTTGGAGGCAGTAAGGCAACGCAGACTTTTGGCAAGATGTGGCACCGACTGAGATAGTCGAGATAAGTGGTTTGCGTGAGGAACATTTTCACATGTGTGCATCATTTATGAATAACTAAATATCCATATCCTATGACAGTGTTGCGTTCTTGTTTTATAGACATTAGGTCTATCGCTCATTTGTTAAATGTATGGATCACAGATGCAGATGAAGAGAGCATTAGAATATGCTTATGTTAATGCAACTGGACAAAGCCATGCTCCAAGACTAACAAGCATTGGCATAGCCAATAGGTCTCGCCTTTGGGACCTTCTAAGTTTTTAGCCATGCAACAGTTGATGTTATTGCACCAAGGATATTGTGCCGCATAACTAAATACGTAGAAGGTCCCAAAAGCGAGACCTATTGGCTATGCCAATGCTTGTTAAATTTAGTGATCCCCACCTCCCCATCAAATTAACGCAGGAGATGCTTGCTTCATTCTGAACACACGCACAGGAAGTAATGTGCTGGCCGTGTGTTCAAGCGATACATAGCAAATCCAGGACTGCGTTCTTAAAGTGAACCCGCATCTGCAATAACTTAAAATACATTTGGCAGCACATCGCTGACTTTATGTGCCCAAATGCGCACAGCCATTGTAAAGCAGTGTTGGTGGGTAAAAGCTGCACTTACCATTACTATAATGTCATGAACTGCGCATGCGTCACTGGTTTCAACAGAAACATTCCGGGCACATAGGACCAGGCCATGGGGGAAAAAAACAGGTCTTTACACACACCCGCGGAAACAACGTCGTCGTCCAAGGTGGAGGCATAGGTGTAAAGTGAGTAAGACATTATCTGGAGGAGCAGGACTGCCAGAGGCAGGGAAACACCCTGGCCGCAATGAAAACCGCCGGGGTTCGGGCCCTCCACTCAGCGGAAGCCAAGATTTCAGAGGAACGTGTAAACAGGCACCATCGTTTACACAAGATCCAGCAGGAAGACCTAAAATGCAGGAATTGGACCAGACCACAGAAATGGGAAACCAGCTGTTCCCTTATATGGTAAGCACAGCGCGCCCCCTCCGATTTGGTTTATGTCAAGAGACGTGGCCAATGGGAGAGCGGTGCGAGCGACGTGGAGGAATTCCCCACGCGACGCCACCCCATGCTGCGGGACGGAGAACCCCCAGGGAGCGGCACCCCTCCATACTGCAGGACGGAGAAACCCCAGGGCCGTGAAAGTGGCGCGGCCGCGAAAGTGATCTCATGCATGCTTAATGAAGAAGAGGGGGGGCAGGTTGTGTGTGTGGATGACGAGAGAGTTAATGAGCCATGACGAGCAGATGGTGGCTGCGCGCGCGCTTGAGTGGTGCGTGCGCAGAAGCGGCAAAAGTGAAAGCGAAGGCGCTCCAGATGGCGCTTCGAGCGCTGAAAGCTGGCGGCTGTGCGCGTGCACTCGCGCGGACACGCACGCTGGAGGCCAGCAAAAGCCTCTGGTAGCATCTTTAAAACCCCACTTACAAAATGTCTTGCAGAGCAGCGCGAGACCTAAAAATGGAGTGGTGGTTCAACTTATGTGTACTGCATCATCATTTATTGCTTATAGGCTTGCTGCATGATGCTCAAATGTTCCTCAGTCTGTGTATTGAGAGATAGTCCAGTCTCACTAACCTATGAATGGTTTTGTGTCCCGACGGCAAAGGCCAGCTAGGATTATTTTTTTTTCTGATGTAGTACTCTCTACTGAAAACTGGTGTGAAACAACAACTGTACACTACCACAAAATCTTTATGAATTATAAAAGGATGGCAATTTAACCATTTGGAAAGCATATCCATATTTTTGAAAAACCATTTTTAAAGCCTGTGGTGGATGTCAAATATTTTTTTACTCTAGCCTTACTGCAGCCACGTATATCCACCATTGCATATGTTTAATGTACACTGGATTGGAGACAATTGATTAAGATGCAGTACAAGGAAAACTGCTAAATTATCACTCCTCTTTGGAAGTGTAGATGGTTGTCAATTGCCAGGGTTGGGGGTTGGGGGTCGGAGAAAGTTTGAGATTGCAGACAGCAGGAAAGATAAAGCTGGGATGATCATTTTAGGTTTGTAGGTGCTTGAGCCCAGCCGAAGATTATTCTGGATGCATAAGCCTATGTCTAAGAATACCAATACCTACACTTCTCCTTCTTCTCCTCCATTGCCACTATCACTACTACCACCAGTACTACTACTGGCCATGGCCTAGTTCAATATAAAGCTCCAACATTACCGTCACCCCTTTCCTTTAAAACTCCATGCAGGCCAACAAGCATTGAACCCATGGTTGCTGATTGGCATAGCTCGAAATGCAGTTTATAAAGCAACAATTTGCTTTTTTTGTGATATACTTTTATTATGAAACATTGGAGCAAACCACTTTCTTAAGATTTTTATAGCAGGTAAAAAATCCCAAAAAGTATTATACAGTGTGCACAGCCAGAACACCAGAGCTGCAGGATGCTACCCTTCCTCATCCAAGGTAGAGTCCTCGCTGTAACTCCAAAAACACGCGGTCATAGTAGGAGGTAAAGGTGTCTTGCTTCTGCAAGATTCATTTATCCAATAGCTTACCCCATCACACCAAAATTCCCCGCCTTTAGGAAGTGGCTCCCTCAAACAAACAGCCAAAATAACTCTATTCCAATTTTCAGCATCACTTGGAACTTTATTTTCTGGAGTGTACCGACAGTATCCCAAATTAGGATTATAGGTTTGTCTGATTAGATTTAATTCTGCGATGCTCGCGCCTGCTGGATCCAACTGTGTGCTAGTTATGTTGCAGTGCAAAAGCCCAGTGGCGTCACTAGGGGGGTGCGGGGGGTGCGGACCGCACCGGGTGACGCCCTCACGGGGGGTGACACCAAAGGGCCGGTCCGGTCAGTGTGTCTGTGGTGCACTGCAACCGTCCGTGCAAAATTTTATTGAAACCAGCACCAGCAGTCCAGAAACCGAAACGCAACGACGCGCGCAACCTAACCTTCTATTCAGCAGGAGGTGCCTGTGCGCAGCGCGCACTGTCTCCTCCTCCGCCGCGTCTGCGCGCCTCGCCTCGGCAGTGACGTCACGTCGTCACTAGAGGGGTGCAGTCGGCGATGTTGTTACGGGAGGAATCCGAATCCCGCATGCGCATTGGGCCCCAAGTGCGCGTGACTTGGCATCACGAGGGACGAGGAGGTGAGGAGGTCTCAGGTCGCCACACTGCCACAGCGCCACTATAATTTAATTTTATTCCAAGCAAGGCTAACGGCCGCGCCGCGGGCCGCCGACTGAGGTAGTCCCCCCCCGTCCCCCCCCCCCCCTGTCTGCCACCAACTCAGCAGGTGAGTGGCCTATTGCCTATTCAGTGCAGGGTGGTGGGCGATTCCATGTGTTTCTGCGCTGTAGGTTCAAGCACTGTAAGGCATGGCATGGGTAAATAGAACGGGTCTCTTGGTGGGATATGCATTGGCATTGCCAGTACGTTACTAACTCGGATCCAGCCGTGAACCTATAAAAAAGACCCGTTTCTACCTCACATAACATTCTACATCAAAAATCAAATGTTCTGTTTCTCGCTGATGCGGTGGCGGCCTCCCCTATGCAGGCTCCCGTATCATAAACCCTGGGTCTCAGTGACATCAAACTGAAGCACCTATGACATTCGTTACCAATACCAAGGTTCCTTTCACAGACTTCTGATTCTAGCGCTGCTGTGTAATGACTTACGGAACAAATAAATGGTTCACTGGGGGGCGGGGGCGGGAGAGACAAACGGAAGGTCAGTTCACGGGGTGGGGGGCTTGAGAGACAAATGGAAGGTCTACTGTATTGATCGAAGTCCATCAAAATACCACATCTGGATAGCATGCAAAAATATTTTTTTTTATCAAAGAACAAAAGCAAGTCACATCGACATGTAGTCACACAGCACTCAATATGTGCATAGAACGTAACGACGCAAGCAACTGAATGGTGCGACCGGTGCCCCGGCACCGGATGCCAAGTTAGGGCGCCATTTGGAACCGACGAGAGCCGGGCCCGGCCCGTTACTAATTTTCATGTTCACAGGTCCTGGAATAGAAGTCAAAGGAGGGAGGCTCCGTCATCTTCTCAGCAATGCCAGTGTAAAATATCACGTCATTTTATTATCTTAGCTCGTGCACCCTTCTCTTGTTAATTCCGCCAACCGCAGACATAATTGTTGTGATAAAAAAACTTAAAATAATAGTGCATATTTATACATAGGACTGCACGATATGTCTTAGACTAGACTTCCTAACCGGATCATGCTAGTTGCAGGAAAAAAACTGCTGAGTATTTGGGTGATGGCATTGGTAGCGCATGAATCCTAGAGCCAGGCTGCAGGCCTGCTGTAGCTAGCTAGCCCTGGCCTTCTTTGGCCGCCCGCCCATGGCAGTCCCTTATTTTGCCACCATGCGTGCGCGTACGGAGTGAAGAGCATGGGGGGAGGTGGGTGCTGGTGAGATATCCGGGTTGTTTGTTTGCCACGGTGGCCAACTGAAGAGCGGGGGAGGGAGTGTGGTGCCTGTCCCAAGCCTGCAGGTAAGAGCTCCCCCTCTCCCTCGCTCCGTGTGAAAGTTACTTCTGAGTGCCCGGCGTGTGCACTGCTCCATGTGCTTGTTTATTTAACAATTCATTCTTGGGCCAGTGCAACCGTAAGTCTGTAGAACATGTTGGCAGGCCGTGTCCTACAAGTAATGCAAGCAAGGGCACTCTGTAAAGGACATGGTCAAAGACTAGGCCCTGCGAGCAATACCAAAAGAGACTGGTTACAGATCAGGTGCGATGTCATAGGGCCCAGGGCCGGCTTTAGGGCGGTGCAACTGGTGCGACCGCACCAGGCGCTGACTTTAGGTGGGGGCGTGTGTTTGCAAGTTAATAATAGTTTTAAAAGCACCTTCTGCCAGCATTCTGGCCTCCAGCAGTTTTTCAGCCGTCAATAAAAATGTCACGAGAACTCCGTGATTCATTTTCTTCCTACAGAAAGATCGGAGGTTTGTCTAGTGGAGGCTTTGAGGGTAGCGCAGATGGTTAATATGCCTACTGCAAAGAACCTGTAACTGCAGATCACAAAAGAACCTGTACCAGCAGATCACAAAGTGTGTGCTTCAAGTTCTCCAGACCAAGCTCTATTAAACTATACCTTATAGTCCTCTGTCTTACGTAACATTTCCTATACACTGATTTGCACACCTATGATTGATTGTCTCTGTGTTTTGTGCGTGTTATGTAAAGTGATCTGACACCCTACACTGGTATAAGTGGCGCTATACAACTAATTGTCTGAGCGATGGAGTGATTATGGAGACTAAAGGGTGATAGTGAGGGAATGCATGGCTGAGGTGATCACTGGGGGGGCGCCAACAACCATTGTCGCACTGGGCGCCACCAGCGCTAAAGCCGGCCCTGATAGGGCCAGTCTCAGAAGTTGTAATGCCCTTTTGTATTGCCGCATGTAATTTTTGAGAAGTGAGAATGCCAAAACCTAAGTCAGAACGTGATGCCTTGACTACTCTGTATAAAATTGTAGGAAGCTTTTTCGTGCTATATCTCCTACCATAACTGTAGGGACATACCATGCCTGTTGACAATGCATCACATTTACTGGGGACAAAGGTACCGAATACGGAGCAGGACGGACCTATCTCTGGTGTTTTGGCACGTATTACAGCAAATTAAGTGAAATGCACATGTATTTTTAATTCCAAATACACATTCTTTCATATACTCATGGATTGTCTGATGCAATGTTTTAACTATGAAAAATACATTGATTTTAATCACACCCAAACATATTAGCGCTACTTTACAGAGTTTGCCAGTGAAGCGGTACTTTTCTTTTCTTGTCTTTTTTTCAACAACATTGTTTTCCATGGTGGGGAAGTGCACCAATCGTGGGGTACTGCGACGAGTGATTGATCGCTGGATTGGTAACTCTAAACCATGTTCTTACTGCTTACATTTCACATGAGGGTGGGGTACCGCCTGACGCCTTAGGGCCGAGTTCACGCTATATAAAACTGCAAAAAAAAAAAAAATGCCTATCGGATTCGGAATGCACGACGAGGCACTTCTCTACATGTGAAAGTACACTTTGCCACAGAGTCACCAGTCGGATCCAATCCCCAAGTGCATTGCCCCCAATCCCCACAGCATTGGCAAAGCCAATAGGACAGGCCTCCATGTGATGAGGAGCACTCACAGTGAACCGGAGGAGATCCCAGGCACAAACAGCCCAACATATGACACCCGACAAATGCAGACCACCTTCCTACCAAGGGGCCTGTGCGACACAGTCGAAGGAACCACAGCATCCCGACAAACCCACGTGAACTAGTCTCTCACCTAGCATACAGTGCACCACACTGCTCCCAAGAAACGGCACCGCAGGGATGCCAACGACCCACAATGCTGCATGCAGGCACCGCAGGGATGCCAACGACCCACAATGCTGCATGCAGGCACAGCAGGGACGCCAACGACCCACAATGCTGCATGCAGGCAGTGCAGGGATGCCAACAACCCACAATGCTGCAAGTGGGCACTGCAGGGACGCCAAATGTCATGAGTCACAGCTTTTGCAACATTGCTTGAAAAGCTGTTACAGATGCCTGCTGATATGTGCCTATGACGTAAAAAGACTTCTGAAATGGCTCGGAATGTTTTAATCACTACTCACTCATCAGCCTCATTCTATTGACTGTGACGTCTATGTTGTGGAAATTGGCATGGGGTGCTCTTAAACTTTACGTTGGCTATCAAGATGAGCCTCCTTTAAGCTCTTTGCTAATATTTTGCTAGAATTGTTGAGGAAAATGACATGGACATTGCAAAGATTTTTCCACTTCTCTTCCAAATCATTGGCAAAATCAAGTATTGTGAAGATCGAAAGAGCAGTGTGACGCAATGATTGACAAAGTTTGCCTACATTTACAAACGTTACTAAGGATTTTGTATGGTCCCGTTATTTGCCAACTGTGTCCACTGGCGGACTCGGAGCGGAGGAGGTCCATGCGGTAAGTCGTGAGGGGGTGACACCATGAGTTACCCGCACCGGATGACACCAACCCTAGTGACGCCACTGCAACAGCCCGCGAGACGAGGTGTCACCCCTGATAGACCCTTGATATGATTAGTCTTCTTGCATTTTCTGATTCTTATGAGAGCAGTAATATGATACTGACCTTCAAGTTGAACACGTTTGTATGCTACAGGTTTGCATGTAAATATTATAAGCAATAATATAAGTTAGCTGAAGGAGCTGTGTTATTTACAGTGCTCAACAATGAAAGAAGAGTCTGATTCTGGGAAAGGCCATACTCGCTTCCACATGCATTTGAAGTAGAGAGACTGCAGAATTTCACAAATTGTGCACTTTCTAGGACTGGACGGTGAACGAGGGCAGTGTCTGTGGCAGGCATAGGCCACATTGTAATGGGCACCAGTTGAACATGCTGCAGAATGTCATCAGCAATCAGTCAACAAAGGGCACTGAATTGGATTATTCATGGCAGTGTTCTGTTTGCTTTCCAACTTGAAAACCTGCATTAAAATGGTAGGGAGACGGAAAGGGAAAGAGGAGAGACAGTTATTCAGTTCAGTATATTATTCTTTATTTTTGATGGATTTGGTCAATATAAATTTATGATCTGCAAAATAATCCAAATCTTGTTTCAATTTAAATGGTTTGATGTGACCAATCCTGTGCACATTCATTCAAGCAGACTGGCTATTGGCATCACAGTATATGCACACCACGGCCAGTTACTATCCTCTAATAACACATCATCTGCTGGAACGTAGAAGCGCTCCGGCGTATTGCTTAATTAAGAGTATTTATCGGCTTTACAGCTCAATTAAATGGGCATTTTTAACTTGCCAGAACCATTATTCCTATTTAACCTTTAGATTCTCGGAAATCGATTGTTTGGTGTCCTCATGTACTCTAAGCAGGTACATTGGGGCCTATTCACAAACTACATGTTGTAGTCCTTAGTGAAGTGCCACAAAACATACTACAAAATGCCATTCACAAACCTTAGGGTGGCATTTACACCCAAACTTCCACTATATTTTTCTGTGCGGAAATTTCCCCTCCACGTGTGGAGTCTCCGAACAGGTAAGTATGCATTTTAGTGATAACTGTGGGAGGGACGGAGAGAGTGGCTGGAAAATGGGGAATACTTACTACTAAAGGGGTGGGGAATAGGTAAGAGTTATGGGAGGTTCAAGTAGGGGTTTGGGGAGACATGTCTATCCCGCCTCTAATGAGTAAGCCTATTACTATTCTCAAACTGCACTTCCAAATTTACTACAGCTGAAAAAGGACCTACAACTGTGGTAAAGTACTCCAGCTCAGAAGTGTGGTAATTCCAGTACAACACATGGCCAACCACTGGTACTGCAACACCCTCCCATAGAAATCAGTGGAGTTATGGGCTTAAATTAAACCCATAGGAAATAATGTTGCATTATATTAATTTAGTTAAAATATATAAATATATGTTAATGTTTAAATTGTTTTTAATATATCAAAATATAAAATAATAGTACATATTTTTAACTTAATTATAAAACAATATACTTTTTTATTCATAAATTAAGGTAATACATTTTATTAAGTATACTTAAATTTACTTTTAGTTTTATACATAACTTTTAATAATTAATGCATAATAACATTTTCTTTAAAAAAAAATTTAGGTGGGGATTAATTTTTTTATTTAACCATTATAAAAATCTTATTTAAAATATATTACATTAAAATATTTAAAGTCCTAATATAGTTAATAATGTGGTAGCATTTTTTCTTTAGCTCTACGATTTAAAATAAATATATAAAAATTATTTACATTCATATTTTACATAAAAAAATGTTAAACTTATTCCAAGTCGACAAAACTTTTTACTTCTCCCTATACTTTAACTTAGGGAGACTGCATTTAGGTTGGAGATCTCTGTATGGTAAAGTATAGGGAAATGTTGCCTATACTTTACCATAAAGAGATCTCCACCCCGTTGGCGTAGTTTTCAATCTGGGAACTTATAGAGAAAAGTACAAAAACGTTTTACCAACTTGAATAAAAGCTTCGGAAATTTTTTGTATATTAAAAATTAATGTACATAACTTTATATATTTATTTTACGTTTAGAACCAAAGAAAGAAATGCTTCAGCGCTATTTTTAGAAGAGGGGGGGTGCTGGTTGGCTATGTTATGCACCTAAGCCAGGCAGAACCCACCACTCTAGTCCGGCCAAGTAAGTTACACATCAAAGATAACCTGTGCTCATTCTCTGGCAGCTTAGCACAGAGCAGTCAGGCTTATCATGAAATGCAATGTGTAAAGCGTTTGCGCAACACATTCACACAGCAATACCATGAATACAACACAAAAGAGACTTCACACAGGATTATATAAAAAATATATACAGAATATTATACATAAAACGAGACCAAAATGACATGAGTCATAAATACTGTGCCTGCGATGCTGTTACCCAGATAGTACTCGTTAACTTGAACATTGCAAGACAAAAACAACATAAATCAGGAAATGCTAAGGGCATGATATGCAGCAGATTATGAAAAAGCACATGAATCACCAAATATCATCATAAGCACATAGGGCGCAGTGCACCTGCGCTCCTACAAAACTTTGTCTGGTAATCTGAGATCCCACATAGGGCACAGAAGCACCTGCACGCCTACTAAATGTACTATGGTAATCCAGCAAGCTTCTAAATTAGGCAGATTCTTTGCGGCGAATGAAGGCCTCTGTTGTGGTTTCACCCCGTAATTCCGCCAAAGACCAAATACCCCCAAGGTACATTTCAGCTGAGGTGAGGGGGCACGCACTCTGCAGGGAGACCTCGCTGGGTTCACTGCTTGCAAAGTAGGCAAATGAAGCTGCTCACGAGCACGCAGTGCAGCTACCAACAACACAGTGGAGTTCAGCCCAGATGGTGGTAATTCCTCTGTGGCGGCTCAGCATCCCAGTAAGATTCCCACGGGGAATGAGGCTGATGTACTGCTGTACTGCTGGTCCCACTCACCTTCAATGCCTTTCAGGGGTGAGGGGGAGGAGAGCTCTGCGGTCGTGCTGCGTTGGAACCGCCGTTTCCTGGATCTGGTGCTGTGGTCCATAGGCATTTATATGCTTGGTGGGACTGCCGCGGTCTTGCCAAGCATATTACGACTTCCATCACCGCCAGTGATTTCATGGAGGTCTTTCCTCCATGAAAAGAGTGGCAGTGAGGAATGCAAGGGGCCTTGCAGGGCCCCCTTGTGCCTCACGCCTTGTGGATGCACTCAGCGGGGCACAACATGTTTCCCCCAATGTGTGCATGCTCCGACGTTCCACCACTGCATAGACTTTTCAGTCATGAACTTCCTTTAATGTTCCATGGCGGTGCCTATTTTATAGAAACCGACATGAAACCGACATGGGAACGGCAAAGGAAGTGCCCACCAATTACAAAAAGTCATTATAGGGTGAGCGGTCCTCATGCAGGTTTGGCAGTGCGGCGGTGCCGTTTTCATATTGTCAGACTCGTAATTGGGCCCTAAGTCTGCGAGCCTTGGAATTCCTATGTTGAAAAGGTTATGGAGGCCACTCCCGCCCCCCTCTTGCTGCAAGAGGTGACAGGCAGTAAGCTGACACAACACAGCAAAAGGTAAAGTGACAGCACTGCTCCTCTTCTTTGTAGAGTCTCCTCAGGACACCTGAGGGGCAGAATGGGGAATCCTTGGCCCTGAAATCCCCCAAAACAGGAGGCAAGCAAACCAGCTCTTGGAGTGCAGTGGTAGGGCACAATAGCAGGTAGGCAGGCAGCAGGCCAGCACATAAGGCAAGTTGCAAAGTGGCAGTCACTCCTACAGCCCAGCAATCAGTAGGCAGCAGGCCAGCACAACAAAAGAAGGTAGTTCTTTTGGCGGTTCCTCCTGGCAGCACAGCACAGCACTACTCTGTCAATGTGCATAATATAGACCCAGAAGCATCTGGTTACAAGTTCCATGCGGTGTCTGAAAACATGGGGTCTGTCTTTGAAGGGGTGACTTTAAAGGAACCCTTACAAATGCACAACAATCCCTTTAAACCCAGCCCTGGCTCCAGATGATCAGTAGGAGGCAAACCAACCCTTTGTGTGAGGGCAGGACAAAATCTATACAAATGCAAAGTGTTAACCACCTCTCCCTCTCCTAGCCCAGGAAGTCGATCAGTATGCAGATGAATGGAGATGTATCCCCTGTCACACCCAGCCCTTCCTATGTGGTGGCTATATGGAAAGTATGCACCAAATGTAGCTGTCACCTAACCCAGATGTGGATTGGAGGCAGGCTGCAAACCACAAAAAGACAAGCACAGAAAAAATGCCCACTTTTTAAAAGTGGTATTTCTAAAATAGTAATGTAAAAACCAACTAAACCAGTAAGTAGGATTTATCACCACTAAACATAACTAACATGGCAACCCCACTCCTTTCAGTTCAGGAATTACCACTTAAAATATATAAGGGAATTCCCAATGCTAGCCTATGAGAGGAGTAAGCCTCACAGCAGTGAAAAACAAAATAGGCACATGTCCTACCTTTTACTTGCGCACACAAGGCAATCTAGGCCCTTCCTAAGGGGTGGCCTGTGCATAGTAAAAGGGGAGTTTAAGGTTTGGGGAGTATTTTTAAATGCCCAATCAAAGTAGCAGTAAACCTTGCATGCAGGCCCTACAGTGGCAGGCCTGAGACAGGTTTGAAGGGCTACTTCTGTGCATGGCGCAAGCGGTGCTGCAGGCCCACTAGAAGTATTTCATTTATAGGCCCTGGGTATATAGAATAGCAAGTTAATCAAATATGCCAAACCGGTGTAAACCAATAATTCCTTGTTTAAAGGAAAGAGCACACGCACTTCAGCACTGATTAGCAGTGGTAAAGTGCCCAGATTGTTAATGTCAACAAAAAGAGGATCAGAAAAACAGGAGGAAGGCAAAACGTTTGGGGATAACCCTGTAGAAAGGGCCAGTTTTCACAGCTATTAACTACATTCTAAATGGTGCATCCTAAAAGTGTGCATTATGTGCATAAGTGTCTAGGATGATGAAAATATGGCAACGGTACATATGTTAATTAACAACTAATTTAAAAGATTTATACTATTGAAAAAAAGTACCTGTATTAGCCTCCTTGTGCACGATGGCTGTTGTGCTGGTTCTCATTTTCATTTCATCTTACTTAATAAACCTAACACATTTTACTCTTTGAGTGGATGTAAATATTTGTACATAATCCCAGGTTTCATTTTGCGACCTGCCCAAACTGTGCAAGTTTGATTATTTGCTTGAAACACTTTTTTATAAGTTGGGCCAAAATGGCTAATTTGATTTCAAACCATTGTTTTGCTCTTAATGTTGAGTCAAAAGATCCCCCCATAGAAGACTAATTCCAAAAAGTTATAGTTTAAAGTAGTTATGTTGTTTCAAGTGTAGTATAGATACAAAAGTGTGGAGGGCAACATGCTAATTATTACCATTGTCATCTCAAGCAGTTAAGCCTCAAGTGAGCCGTGCTGCCTTGAGTGAGCCATGAAGTCCCTCCCCTCCTCCAACAGGGGTGATCAATTGCATAGTATACTCTGCAAATCTACATGTATGGTTGATACCATGACATTCTTTCTTGTGTTTTTGTTATAAGAAATGTATTTTTTCAAACCAGGGATGCACAGCAAAATCACATTCAAGATATATGTGACTATTAAGAGAGTTGTTTCCATGTGTAAATCAATCGTTGTTTGCATATCAAGGCAGTAGAACAGGTTTTTCTCATGCTGCTTTTGTTGTACTGTTATAATGTACTCGAATTTGACCTTTGCATTGTAATATAAAATGTGTGAATACTTGCTTATAGGTACAGTTGCTCTGATATATCCCCGGGGCCTGTAAAGGCACATGGAGGGGAGCCACTCCCCCCGCCTTAATAATTATAAACAAAAGGAAAAAAAATACCTGCCGGCTGCCAGGATGGGTGCTGGCAGGAGAGCTGGTGGGGCAGCGGGTGTCCTTGGGCTACCCCGTGGTCCCCAGCAAACAATAAGGATCTAATTTCCTCCTCCTGCTTCCACACCCTTCTACAAAAGACCCTCAACTGGATTCCTCTCGAGTACAGGAAAACCGTCACCCACGCCCTTCAGCAGCAGACTGGACTACGGCAATGCACTCTACGCCTGGATCAACAAGAACCTCACCCGCAAACTCCAAAACATCCAGAACGCCTCCGCCAGACTAGTCCCCAACCTACCTCGCCACCGCCACATCACCCAACACCTGCAAACACTACATTGGCTCCCCTTCGAGAAGAGAATCACCTACAAGCTTCTCACCCATGCCCACAAAGCCCTCCACAGCACCGGACCCACCTACCTGAACCACCGCCTCTCGTTCCATGCACTCCAAAGATCCCTCCGCTCAGCCTAGCTCTCCCTTGCGATAGTGCCGCGCATAAAGAAGACCAGAACAGGAGGTCGCTCCTTCTCCTTCCTTGCTGCCAAGGCATGGAACACCCTCCCTCTCCACTTCCGGCAGACTCCAACACTCTCCAAGTTCATGAAGAACCCCAAGACCTGGCTATTCAACGAACCCCCATGCACTTCCGGGAGCTGCACCCCCCCCCCCCCTGGAGCGCCTTGAGACCCTTTCGGTTGAGTAGTTGCGCTATACCAACCCGACGATTGATTGATTGGATGTCCCATTTGGACACGCAGATCCTTTTGGACCCTAGTTATGTCCCTAGAACCAATCTGTACCCGGCTGATGAACCTATAAACTAGGGTGAAACCACTCTTTGGTTGTTTGTGTTCCAGTTCAGGGAGGACCTAGTTTGGCAGATTGAGCTGGACTGTTCCGATTGGAGCAGGGTCGAGACTTATTTGTATATGGCTGTTGTTTCTAAACCGAGATGACATTGGTGATCAAAATAACGATGGATATGGATGCGGCCCTAGTAATTACCAGTGGCTGAGATTTATTCAAGCATTCCATCCTTCGCTTTTATGAGTATTCTAGAAGGGGTAGAGGCACCACCAAGCATTTTTTTTAATGTGGGCTGCGTGGAGTTTAAGAGCCCCCAATCCTGGGGGATTAAATCCATGACCCCAGGTGAGCTTACAATATGTTTTTTAAAGCATCCTAGCTGCAGCTGTAGGCTCTTGAGCTGAATTGCTGAGCCCCAATGCGGTGGGTTCTATGGATGCCCTTTACAGATTGAAATTTAAAAAAATGACTCAATCTTGTTGTTAAAAAAAAATAAAAATGAAACTTTATAAAAAATGTTTATGACAATCACCTTTATTAAACATTGCCCTGCGTGAATTGTTTGAATATAAATTTAATTGTAAGTATTGGTCCTTTTTTTAACAAAGACTATATATACTTTAAATATGTTAATATCCTGATTGTTTCATAAAGGCAATAGGCCCACTTTTTATATTTTGGTGTACTGATGCTTTTACAAAGTCAGTGGTACGCGTTACTTAACAAGACGCACAGGCTCTGCACTGAGATCCCCCACCCTCCTCTGCCTATTGCTCAGGTGCAGGGGGGGGTTGGGCACAGGGCTGGTCCTGTGGCCAACCCCTCACCACACCCTAAAGTAACTATAACTCACGCCCTTGCCATGAACTGCTAATTTACCTCCCATAGTCTATCACTTGTGACATGTTCTATGGCCTCATTGTAGGATGACGCAATGTCTGAAATTACATCATTAATGACTACACTATGCATGGCTGGGACAGAGTTGTAGTTAGTTTAAGGCTTGACTTACACTTAATTGAGATATCTAGAACTGTTGAATTTCAGTGGTTTTGTTAGTTTAAAGTGGTATGTTGAAACTGACATTTTCACCCAACTATAACGTCCCTTGAACCTTTGTTTTTTTTCAGTGACATAGAAGAGTAGCCGTATTGGCAACACAAGATTATTGTCCAAGCCAAGTGAAATCTTTATGAGGCACAGAAATGAGCAGAGTGTG
The DNA here is from genome assembly GCF_964204655.1 of Triturus cristatus. NCBI lineage: Eukaryota > Metazoa > Chordata > Amphibia > Caudata > Salamandridae > Triturus > Triturus cristatus. The sequence continues at coordinate 472,064,028 of NC_140580.1, read as the reverse complement.
GGTCTTTGGCTGCCATAGTGGTTTTGTTTTTCAAACTCTTTATTGACACTCGTGGAGGCATTAGATTATTTTCTTCCTTGATTGATTCCAAGGAATCATACATAACAAAAGAAGTCAACATAGCAATTTTTGACATGGCCAAAAACATGGAGAAGCTTCCTTTGGGGTAAGGAAGCCTGCTACAACACCCCATACATGATTTTCTTTAATTTCAAAAGAAGGATGTCCCACTTTCCATTCCATAGTTTGTTCACACCAATTTTCAAACCAGTGGGTTACAAAACCAGTAAGTTTGCACTGGTGCAAACAAATCCTTTGCACTCATGTTGCTGATTTTTAGTTATAGTGAGTGGAGCAGACTGTATTCACTCCGATTATGTTTTGTTTAACTTGAAGATTGCACCAAGTGAAAGTATGAAGGAAACAGATTTACATATATATCTGCTGCTTCTATTGTAGAAATAGTTATATATTGTGTGCCAACGTTTCTTTGATTGAAGGAAAAACAGTTTATTCCTTCTTTTCTCTAGCAAACATTATACAAAATCAGTTCTTAGCCTTGAGATAACTTTAGTTGCCAGCTTTATGTTTTCCAAATTGTAATGAAAATACATACGGATATATATATATATATATATATATACATATAGGGGCCCTTTGTGAGCCGTCTTCATCCATTGATCTGTCCAAGAGTCATTCATATTTTGGTCTCTCAGCCACATCCTACTGTATAGGGCAGTGGGTCAGCCCACGTGACACGTTGACTCTGTTCACTGAGAGCATATGTGTACAACCATCTCACTTGAATACTAGGGCTGGTAGGCCAATCTCTACTTTAATTTATTTTTTAATTCAAGCAATGGATAATGTTTGTAATTTCCCATTTTTCACTTACATTGTTTGCAAATATACAAACGACACTTTTAGATATTTCTACCTTTTTACATTTTGCTGTGTACTTTTAAAGTCTATTGCATATATATGCAAAAAGTCAATAAATTATAATATTGAAAATTGAATGGTTTGCCAATGCCAGATCTATGGACTTTTAAAATCCTTCTTCAAACAAGTATTTAAAAAGCATGAACCGGGCTTTTTGTGATATGCGGTCACTTACAAATGGAAATTTCGTTTTTTTACAATAATTATGTTTAATATGTATAGCAATGGTTCAGCAATACATTTTCCACATTTTTATCCATGAGCAAAATGCTTATTGCGCATTCCTGGTTACAAGAAAATGAAATTGTGCAGCATTTATTTGCATTGTTTTTTTTTTATTTGCTCACGTGAAATGTTTCAGCAATATTTATGTTCTGTTGATCAATATATCTCACTGTATTTTTTCGTTAATAATTAATTATGGTTATATGCTGGGTAATCCTCGAATGTTAAGTGACCAGGCTTCCCCTCTCACTCTCTTCTTCAAGAGTTGTAACTTATTCTAACCATTTTTCTCCCAGCAAATCTGATCTTTCCTCAGTTCATGAAATAGAAGAACTTGTGTTTTTCCAGGTTTCTATTACTTTACTTTTTTGTTCACTTAAGGCATTTGAATAAATGTTTTTTCCTGTTTTATGCAGTTTGTACAGTGCTCATGGGGGAGGGCCTTGGCGTGGCAGCACTGCTTGTAACTAACGCTCCCCCACCAACTCGCTTTCTTCAGGTAAGTAATGTAAATAAAGTATGAACTAGGAAGTGTACAATTAACATACAACATTCTGTCAGACCTTTGTCTGTGATGGTTGAATTTGATTATGGCTATTGTAAATTATTCAGTGATAATTACCATTTTCTTAGCTATGACATTGGAGAATCTGGATGTTTTTTTAAAACCAGAGACAGTAATATGCTGCATAAAACTTACTAAAACTTTTAACAGTAGCCAATAAAGAAGCTCTGCTAAAACATAGTTTTGGAGTAATTGTTGTAACATTACTGATATTCTAGAACACTTCCCCATTTATTAGTATCACTTAATTGGAAACCGTCTTTTAAAACAAAATGGCTCTAGAAACATTGGTTTTGAAAACTCGGTTAATCTTCCTCATTTCCTTTTATTTTCTTTCTCCCTTAGTTAATTCATGTGGAAGTGTGAAAAACTGCACAGGTACAGAGAAAATATAATTGAAATACCAAACAAACCATAAGCCCAAATTCATATACTATCGGCGAACTATTTGATATGGAATTGCAAAACAAACCAGTATGTGCTGTTCACTAATTTAAGACCTCATTCCATATGAAAATATCTCTATGCGGCACTCCAACAAACGTCTTTGAAATGTATGTCTCGAAGGCATTGTAAACACCACCATATCTGTAATAAAAATAGATTTCCCAGTCATTGTATTGGGAAATGTTCCACTTTGAGGTAAGAGAAGAATGACAATAACTGTCTTTAAATACAGTACTCCAAATTCCACTTATGCCATTTCTGGACTCTGTAAATGACGGATGTAACCCTTACCTAATTTAATGGCACTCCATATACTGACCTTGGAAAGATAAAAGTTGAATCTGCCTTTCCTGGAGTCAAACGTCTGACCTTCACATCACTGCAGATCTCATCAGCAAACATTAACTAATTGAGCCATCTCATCATATTACTAGAGGTGCTCTTTGGCTTCATGTTCTAAGATTATCAATAACCTGCAAAGAAGTATCTATATTTGGCTTGAAATGAAAAGTAGCATCTGTAAATGAATTTCACATCTATCATGGTATGACATCCTGAAATCCTCCTCATGAAATTTCAGCTTTAGATGCCACAGTTCCTCTCACTGAATGAGTCCAAATGCTCCAAACCTTTTCTTGCATTGCTGTCTTTAACCATTTGGTTAAAGTAGTGTGGGCACAAAAGACGAGAATGTTACTCGTGATGGCTTTCAGATGTGAACTTGTCAGATTTGTTTTTGTATTCCTGCAGGCACATTTCTGCACAACATGCAAGGTGATGCATGTAATAGATACAAATTGATTCGCAGGAAGCCTTTTTCTGATCAGTAAATAAACAGATTACACCCTTGGAGATCACAGTGTCTACTTGCATAACCCCTATAAATCACTTATCTTAAGCTTTTGACTTCTGTGGGCCCCCACTTAATCTTTATTGGAGTCCAGGACCCCCGGTAAATCTGCACTGGGAGCTGAGGTCCCCAGGGTAAGCAATTACAATTATTGGAACCTCAAACCAATACATAAAAATACAGAAACAAGCATTCATCAAACAAAAAATATAAATGATTTAATATTTTATTTAATTCACAAACAAATATAAAAAAGTAAAATTCTCATTTTAATGGGGAGCTAGGGACATTTCTAAATCCAACTGAAGCCACCCATCATCCATACTTTATTCAGTTTGATGCATTTGCACTGCTCCCACAAATTAATCTGAGGACGCCAACTTAATTGTTAGCCTCCAATTTCAAATTCATTCACATTCATGGAACATTTACAGTTTTACATTTTGTCTTTTTATTAATATACAATTTAATAATCTGTTGATATTGTTTAATTTTCTAAGCTGTTTTGGACCTCCACGGGCCTCTGATAACTGGTTAAGAACCACTGACTTATGTATGCTGCATAGAATGTGTGAGAAGTAAATATTCTCTGGAATGTGTTTGACAAAGCCATCTGAAAATTGTTGCTAAGGCACTCATTGCATTTAGCAATTTATCTTCAAAGATTTGAATGCATCCCCATATTTGGTAATGTTTTCTGTCAGTTGAACAGTAAACCATGAATCCCTCATTAGTGCATCTGAATGGCCTGAGGATTTAACATTCTTTTGCCTTGATGGTCCATAACACTAATTTAAAATCTTCATTTGGCTCCTCCCTTTCATCCTCACATTGATCATCATTTACTGAAAATCTGCCTTTCTCTAATCCTAGCCATCATCTACCTATTCATCATAATTAGGGCTGTATTGTTTTTTCCATCCATTAGTTTTAAGTATCTCAGGAATAGAAGTCTTGTTCATCACATTGGAGCCACTTTCTAACCGACACCTATATACTCCTTTTTAGAACATCTGTTTACTGCATGAAGCTCGCATAGGTATAGGATTCTTCTCACAAGGTGGGTTCACACTCTACTTGGTGAATATTTAGCATTTCTTGCTCGGTGACTCAGCCTTCAGTAAATATTGAAATATTCTCTGCATCTCAATTTTCACTAGAGGAAACGTCTCTCAAGAGACTTCTTTGAATAAGTCGCTAACCATTTCCTTTCAAACTACATGTATAGCCCTATTGACAGATCTTCTAATTAGATTTGTTGGGGATTGTGACCTCTGGTATTTATCAGATGAAGAGTAACATGTTTCCCCTTTCCTTCTTTATGGTAAAAAGATCCTAATGAATAGAATTCCTTTCATAGACTTTCAGGGAGCTTCACCCCAGGGCGCAATGACGTCACAATGTCAGTATGATCTAGATTGGTCAGAAGCACTTACTTTACAGGAGAACCCCACTAAAACATTGCCCCCCTGGGTACCTGGATCTGAATAGTTTCAAAGCAGCAGCACAATACTCACAATGAAGAAGCTAATGGAGTGACGGGTGTTTTTTTTTTTTATATCAGTTTTAACGCCCATTGCGTCCTTTACTTTCGATGTACTTGTCTATCTATGCCTATCTTTTTGTTCAGTCAACCCTATGTACAGTGCTCTGATACTCTTGGGTCATATTCGTGTTTTATAAAACATTCTAAAGAAAAAAAATAAAAACATTGTCCACATGACCGTTTGAGTTTTTGCTGCTGAAAAAACGTTATCATGACCTGCTTTATCAAACTGTATCAAGATGTATCCCAGGATAACTTTGAGTGAGCTGCTCATTTTCACAAGAGGATGATGACCTCCATCTCTCAGTATCAGTGACTAAAAGGGGAACCACAAGGCCAACTTTCCATCGGAAACAAAACGGCACGTGGGACACTCATACCTAGAAAGGCCAACTGCACCTATATGCCAGATGCAACAATGCATTATTTATCCTTGTACTTCAAATGACAAAAAGTGCATGGTATGACTCTCAAATCCCCCACAGATGCACTCCTCCCTCATCTTCAACGAAGTGAAACAGCAAATGACCAAAGGCAGAAAGCATCCAAATACAAGAGGGCAAGTGCTCTTTAATACAAAACATTGAAACGAGACATTTAACAAAAATTCAGATGTAGATAAATAAAATAAATCTATTTCGTAATCTGCTAAATAGCTTGCTTCATATTAACATCAGGAACTGTAAACCCATAGCTAACTCTAAACACCAAATTGAAGATAAAAAGAGAGCAGGTATCTACCTACTCAAGGAGTATCCAACAAAGAGGAAGCTTTATGGAATGTTTTTATAGCTGTAGGTTCAAGAACACTTTCCGCGCATATTTATATGCTACTGGTAATTAAATGAATATTGAATGAATGTAGTTTTATTCATCTGAACGTTTTAGGCATTATTTCTTTCATGCCCTCTGCTCAGCGTTGTTTTAGCGAATTGATTACAGCCTAGATTAAATATCACAGTCTGTCTTGATATTTATGCAACCAGTGGAAAATCATTCTTTGGGGTAGTTAAGGCATGAATACTATGTGATCCCTTAATAATATACCAATATTTAGTTCCATCTCGAGCCGTGATTTGTATAAATGATGACACAGCTCGATCAAAACTAATTTTAGAAAAATGTTGCCCATTTATGCTTGTAATCTCGAGACAATATTGCCTTTCTTAATCATGCACGGAGTACATTCATGTCTCGTATATTCAGTAATGAATATGAAAATATATATTAAGTTGCTTACCGTAGACTTTTTCACCTTCCTAGGGCATATGTTTTGAGTACATGGACTAACTTGTTGTGTAGTTACTGTCCATCACCAAAGTCTTAATTTTAACAGTGGGTTATTTTGAGGCTTGAAACTTGCTAAATAAGTTGCAAATGGACAATTATACCTTCCTACTGACTTAGCTGTGTCAGAAGACTGGTATTCATCTTAATGTGAATCTAAGAATTAGATCAGTCGTGGCTCTTATTTAAGATGAGCTTAACTCATACTGTAAGATCTCCAGAAAGAGGTTGCCATGAGCAGATCTACGCTATTATCGGTGGTCGGAGATCCAAATTCAGGAAAATGGAATTTGAGAGCTGACCGAAGTGTGGAGTGTGTTTGTGTCAAACTCTTTAATTCTGATATTGACTGTGAATCTCCATGAAATGGATAAAGGACATTTTCTTACAGTCTTTCTGAAATTTGATTAAAAAGTAAAATACTTCTGAGATTTGGAGAAAAAAAACACAATAAATTCATCTTTAAGTGATTAGAAACTCGCCATTCTCCTGCTAGGCTGACTGACATTTGTAAATATGGTTCTAGGAAGTTTCTGATTTGAAGCAGGGAGTCCATTTCTAGAAGGCGTTCCAGTGAATGTAAAGTTGTGCCTTTTAAAATTGCTTCAAATCTGTGTCCAAAAAGAACATTTTAACCTGATTGTGTGATTCTAAATAAGTTGCAACACTCATTTACCACAATGGCATTTGTGCTTGCTTTCTTAAAAGTGTTTTATTTTTAGGGGTGCTTGTGTAAAAATATAGCCATCTGAGAGACAGGATGTATAACATGACATATTTGTATATACAGGAAGGCCCCCCCCTCAATCAGTCATTCAAAACAATAATACCATGCAGCCCTGTCCTCACATTCCCTAAGGGTGGTTAAAAGGTCTGTGAGACTGACTGTTTTCATTGCTTACTGCATAAGCATTTAAATAGTTATCAGCTGCACATCTGTGTCTCCCGTTTCTTTTTCAGTCTCCTAGGGCCATACGCATGAACACATTTTCCCATAGACACAGAATGAGCAAAACCCTTTGATGCATCTGGCCCTCAGTCGTTTCTCACTGTAGTGTCATTTGCATCTGTTGCACTTTTGATCCTTTTTCTTGCTATAGGGCTCTGACTGTAATGATAAGGTGGGCCCTCTCCTGTGTCTCAGTCTCACAGCAGAGGGATCTCAAGCCCCCAAGACAATACATATCTATTAAACACCTAAATTCTCCCAAACATGTCACCAGGCTAAGTCAAAAAGCATGACATTATTCACCTTGCACATTGTTTATTGACATAAGATTGAACACATTTTTGGAACTTGATTTCATATCACATTTTTACGTCGAGCCTGGGCAGAGCATGCGCTACTCTGCAAGGCATGCTGTATTTAGGTAGGGACTTGAAGCGCTGCCCCTTTTTTCAATTGGCTCCTATTTCTGTCCTTTCTAAATCATTGCATTTGATTCATGAATAGGCTTAATAGTCCCTCCTTGGTACTGCTTTGTCTGCATTTGTAACCTCCCATGAGGGCTGTACTTGTGTTGTTACACGGTCTGCTTTATCTGGTCTGTGAGCTCTATTTTCTGTAATGATTTTCCCTATTCTACCCACAACGTGCTTTCCTACAAGGCAGTATGCTGCCCGCTTTTATGTTTTAATTAGTAATGGCGGCCACTTTAACTATATTGGCCGCCCTTCTTTATTTATTTACTTTGGCAGCGCGGGCCGCTTTAATTATAGCGGCCATGCTTTTTTATTTATTTAATTTGCCAGCGCGGTCCGCTGTTAGTACCGCTCTTCTTTATTTATTGTATTTGTCAGCGTGGTCTGCTTTAACATTAGCGGCCGCGTCACAAAACCTTTTTTTTCTTTTCTTTTTTTCAGTGAAAGCGCCCCATAACATGCTTTCACTTAAATGGTGGCCTCACCCCTTTTTTAGATCCTGCTCACCGTATTTAGGTTACAGTGAGCTGCGTCTAAACAAAAGGGCGCTTCCACATTAAACTGAAAGCACGACATGTGGCGCCTTTACAGCAACAAAAAATTGTTTACAAACAAATGTTTTTTTTTGTTGTTTTTTTAAAAGCACTCCATGCCGTGCTTTCACTTTGATGGAGGCCGCACCCCTTTCTTTAGATACTGCAGTGTCTAAAGAAAGGGGTGCAACCACCATTAAAGTGGTCTCACAGTTGCGAGATTTTTGGCTATTGGCATTAGAAATGACAATGCCTTTTATATATGTGTTGGTTTACACAACACATAAATAGAAAGCATTGTCATTTACAATGCCAATAGCTAAACTCTTACAAATGCGAGACCTGTTGCATCACAAGTGCTTGTTCTGTTTTGTTCTTAAATGGGTATTAGATTCCATTTTTCTTACTATAACACTGGGAAAGTTAAGTAAAGTTAGGAATTCTTATAGTATTCATACGATGTTCAAACCCAAATAAGGTTTCAGCTTGCTAATATTTATGCTTTATGAAAGAAATCTCTATATATCCAATTGGACTTGATCTCACATTATTGCCAAGACAGTCGTTGAAGTATATTCTATATTTTTAATTTATCGATTTGACAAATAGAAAGGGATAGGATCTGCCCTATAGGTCTGAGATGGTGTGGGTACAAAATAATATATAGTTTTCCTTTTATTGCTTACAGTCTAGAGCGATCTTTTCTGCCACCAAGCAAAAAAAAGCCAGGCTTTTCTGTCAAAGAGGATCTGTTAACTTTTAGTTTGCTTGACCTATTGTCGTCAAAACAATCTGTGGTGCTCCTAAAATTTTAAGAAACGCGTTCAACATTTTGAAAACCCCATACTATTCATGCATACATTCAGGCCACACTTCCACTATTTGTCATTATATATAACGTCAGTTGATTAGTTTTTTGTTTAAAATTGGTGCAGTCGTTTCTTTTACAAAACTTTTGCGGCCTTTTGTTGTTTATTCTTATATATATCATGATCGCCTTTTTAATTTTCCTTACAGATGCTAAGATATGGCGCTCATCATTTCTGTTCCAATGGCAGTGTGATTAAAGTAATTTATGTGGCACATTTCAGTTCAAAGTAAAGTAGCCAAGCCCTCCAGCTAAAGCATGCAGATGTTTTTTGCCTGAGTAATACATTGCTAAAAATATCTTAATTGGCACACATTGAAATTCATTTTATGTTCTAGTGGGAAAATTGTTTATTTGCGCAGAGAAAAGGTTATTGTTAAACGTAAATCTTTACGCCTAAAGGCCCTTTGATCCATTCGCCCAGGAACAGAACTGACATTGAAGGTGGCCAATGATCTATCAGGAAGCCGCGGAGACACTGTTGAAACCCAATCTGGTCAGCATAAGTTGTCATAAAGGGAAGACATTTTTATTGTGCTTATCTTTATGGGCCTGGAAACTATTGACATGTTTGACAAACATATCCAACATGTTTCTTTTTTCCTGGTTGCTAAATTTATCATATGAACCTTTAACCCTCCTTAATGGCAGTTTAACAGGTTACTCGGGGCAACTGGTTCGAATGTGAGTTTACAGTTAAATCACTTGCGTCTCGCTCTGCAACTGTAACCATCACATCTATTTACCCGAGTCTCAGCCCCTCATTGGAAAGTGCAGGGTGCACAGAAGCGGATATCCCAAGACTTGTTCTTTAAGTGTCCTAGTAATAGAAATGTGAATAATGTGGCAAAGTTATTTGGCTTAAGAAAATGAGAATCTTAGTTATTGGGGACGCAATTTAAGTCCTGTGTAAATGGTAGGTGTGTCGTAATCCAGAGGCACATAGGTTTTCTACTGCGCAATGAAACCACTTTGTGTCCTGTGGCATTTCCGCATCACTAATTCCGTGGGACTACACCACCCTAGGGGCAATGAGTGGCCATTGTCACCACCTCAGTGCTAGCTGTAAATGTACTGGGCAGATGTTCAAAAGGGGACAGTATTGATGCTAGGACGCTTTTGTTGCTACTTCCTCGAGTCAAAACTGATAGGTGAGGCCTAGCATTAACTGCAATACCGCTACCAGATTTAACCTCACACTATCGAGGGTGTGCGGTCTCCTATCTTGGAAGCACGTGGATAGCAACCTTCCTCACACCTCTTTAATATCAGGTTAGTAGTTTCCTTTTTTTTTTTGTTTAATTGTGATACCTAAAATAGAATGTAACTTGCCTATTTGTACCAGGATAACAGAAAAGATAAATTCAGAATTTTAGTTTCTTTTTGCTTTTTATTAAAAATCGTAAATCTACGCAGATAAAATGACTATACATGAAACATGTTCTTTCTGCAGATTGTGTCAAGGTATGCTTTACATTTGTATTAAACATAATTAAGGTTTCCGATGGATTTGTAAACCGAAATCTGGTGTACTCTTGGACGTCAACGCCTTTCTTGTTCATCCATTATTGACTCTGCCTTTGCCACAGAAGTAATTTGCTGTATTACAAATCTACGTATAACACTAATATGCCTAGCACAGAGATGGTTACGCATAGTTCACAATGTGAAATCTGCGTTCACTACTTTTTGTCACCTTCCTGTAGATTTATCTTAATCACTACGGAAAATAGCATCTATTTAGGCTATGGTGAACCACTGTTGCATACTGTGGTGCTCTGTTCATGATGCTGGGCCCTGGCTTAATTCAGTAACAATCTTGTCTCACCTGTTTGTAGGTAAAATCCATTCCACACAAATAAAAGTCCATTTCTGGCTACATGATTTGTGACTCCCACACCCCAAATCGTGGCTGCACCTTCCCCTCCTTACTGGTGCAGCGGACAGTGTAAAGGTTGGTGCAATCATGTTTGTATGGAGAGATGACATTCACCCCTAAGAAGACAACAAACGATATCTTCAAGAGTACATCAGGGGTGTAGACTAAGTACTCCTGCATTATAATGATAAAAGACAGAAGAACTTTAAGTTATTGCCAAAACAAAGCAAACAACCGCGGATAAGGACGTACAGTAAAACCACAAAACTTAAATAAAAGTAGAAGAAATATACATACATGATAAAACGTAAATATCCAGGAAAGAAGCATGGCACCTTAAAGTAGGGTATTTGAAAGGAGGCAAAGATAGCTATGAATGCAAGAAAAGGAATAAGATTCAGAAAGATCTTAACGGGAAGCAGTAGCATAGAATGGCATAAAGGAAGGTACTTCAAGGAAAGGTTTTCAGAAACCTAAGGAATGCATTTGGTCATTGAAAATGGGATTACTGTGAAAAAACACATCGATTTTCCATGTAAATGATTAAAACGGGACACTAACAGAAAAAATGTGATAAAGTATTCCACTTTGAATTACTAGATGAATAATGTAGGAAATGTTAAAAAATATTGGAGTAGAGAAGATACTTGTGCAACACTTTTACTACTTCACCTTAAGTTGATACCTAGCACTCCTCTTAAAAAGTGACCACTTCAGGAGAATATGTGAATGCTGGTCGTACATATTCTTAGCAAATGCTCTTATTCCCAAACATCTCTCGAGGTACCCTACTGACTGTTGTAGACGGTATGGTTTTCTGTCATTTTCTAACTGCTTTTTTATCAACTGGACCCAGAGTCTTCTCCAGCCTTAGGTGGGTGTTTCTAATTTCTTACCACTATGTACCACACATATCAAGTACAAATTAAAGCTATGTTAAGAACAAACTCACTCTTATCTTTTCTAAAGTTTAGAGTGGTATGCAATATTATGCTACTCTGTAGCTGGCATATCTGCTACCGTCTGCTCTCTTAGCCAACCGTTTTTGCCTGTTTTGTGCCATATTTTATGACCGATCCCCATATGCTCTGAAGTTCTTTTTAACAAATGTGAGATGGGAATCTAGCGTACTCATCAGGAGACCATTGTCTGAACACAGGCCTGCTGGTAAGCAAATATGGCTAAGAAGAGCCTTAATTCAGTGCCATGAACAACCAAGGACATTGAACTGTCAGATTTACCACACCACTAGGCTAAAGGCCACATTCATGCTGTTTGTAAGTCTTTCCTCTGGTCCTACCTGGGAGAAGGTAACTTTAAAGAGGATGCCACTAAGTAGAAAGTTCTTATTTTTATTTATATTCCTATATTTTCAAACACTCACAAAGTAAATGCAAGTCCGCTTTATAAAGTAAATGAGCCTTATAATGCAGTAATGGTTCTCCTCTGGAATATTGGTAGCAAGTATCATACTCTGGATATCACCAAGCCAGGACACGAAAAAAGGACATGCATCATATGCTGTAGGGGACAGTGACACAATGTACCTGGTTTGTCACAATTTACTGCATTCCATGCATAATCTATGATTGCACGGCTTCCCACCCTAAAATTGGCATAAAATCCTTTAACTTTGATCTGTAAATTTGCCGCCTGTAAAAATTGCAAATGACTCAAAGTTACAGTAGGAGATAATAAACTTAAACACCTAATAACCAAATGCTTTGGCAGCTCTTGTCAGACTCAGATCTTCAAAATAAGACAGCTGTCTTTCTTTAGAATTTGATTCAAATCATCACCCAACATAAAAACAGCAAATTTGTCTAATTAGGAAAATACATAAGAATTATTTACCTCAAAAGCAAGCTCTTTTAGGACTAATATACTAATATTTGTGGAGCATTTATGAGTATCATAGAATTTGTCTGAACTGAGCTTAGTCCTTCTGTACCCAAATCCAAACAAAGGGCTTCCACGGAAAGAACCTTTCTCAAAGACAAGAGCATTATTCGTAAGCAACACTTGTTTTTATTTAAGCTTGTAAAGAAGATTGAAATACTTTTGAAATATGCATTCAAGGACATAAAGAGTTTTAGCAAACGTTTTGTCAATTTAGGTCTCTGTGGGGATAAAGTTTGCCTACTCATACTGGCAAATTATCATAATAGACATTTTCTTCTGAGCTAGCATTGGCAACTTGGTTTTCAATATGTTGTTTAAACTAAAGTTGATCTTTAAAAATAATGCCAAGTATGTTGCCTAACCACTAATAATTTTATATTGTCCATCTTCCATTTTTTGGGGGATTGCACATATCCTTTAGTAAAAATCATAATCATCGTTTTCTCAATATTATTGTCAAATTCATGAACTTGTTGCAGTAAGCAAGTGTTGTAGGCCTATAGGAGTCTTACAAATAACATTGTCAACCATATACAATGGCAGATATTTGTCCGATACCCAGTTTCAGAGGTTAGCATCTAGTGAGAGTCAGAAAATAAGAAAAGTCTGCCTTTACAATAAAAACAATAACTGAAGGAGTACCCTTGTTTATGGACACCTTTTCTACTCATTTTGAAAGAGTTTTAATCCTGAAGTCCAAGCAGTACTCGCACCTAAATATTAGGGTGGAATTGCATGATTACGTTCAGAAGCCCAGTAGAGTTTTTCAAAGCTGAAAGCATAGTCCGAGGACACAGCGATCCACAATGTAAAACGCACTTAATAAATCTATAAATTCTGCGTAGAGCTTCTTACTTCTTTTCAAGGTACACTGCGAAATAAATTTCAAGCCTTGCATATGAACTTTTGTACTTAATTGGTCCTTACACCACTTTGATGGAAAGTAATTAATTGATTAACCATTTGCCCAATTCTGCAGATGTTGGTGTTGGCAACTTAAGCAAAAAGTGTAGTGCAGTGCAGCGATAATTATATTCCTTATTTCTGAATCCTTTTTTGTTAGATAAACTCAATCAGTCTCTTCTTCCCCGAAGACTGTATAGTAAAAGTTGAAAAGCATTCTTCAAATAGTCTGGAGAAAATCTTGGCACAATACTAAGATGCAGATTGATAGACTGTTATCGAATTCCCATCTGAACCTTGAAACCTTGACATCTTAGATTTTGATTAATTGATCAATATCATAATTGCCACCAGATGAACCATTCTGAGTCAAGTAAAACAGTCTTCTTTATGTTTAGAACAGTAATTTTGAAAGTGTATGAAATAGGAGTAGGGCGATAATTTTGGAACTCTTCATGCCATTACCCTTTATTGATCGAAATAGACAATTTAGCACTACTTTTAGTAATCACTCTGGCCACTGTTTGCCAGAAGGACCACATTTTGTTCATGCACACTGATTTTTGAATTTCATGCTAATTGCATACTTCCATCAAATCACAAGTTGATTTTTGAACCAGTTCTTTAGTTTTTGTGCAGCAAAATGTAATCTTGCCATAATTACTTGTAATTTTTTAAAAGGAGCAGGTTATCTGATAAAATATCCGAAACTAGGTTCCTTAGGCAATTGAATAATACAAAACCCATGATGAGGTAGGTGTCGATAACTGTCCGATTTTAATTACATATTCTGACTACATTTTATAAAATCATATTTATATTCCCTAGGCTAAAGGTTTAGTATCCAATTAATGACTAATTAGTTCCCCTTTTCCCACAGTAGGCATTAGATCCCTTGAGAGGGTATTCGCTCAATTGATTATTCCGGGTTAAGAATCCATAAAACATACAAAATTTTCATAAATATACAGCTAAAAATGTCCATATGCTTTCTCATAAAACACTTTAAATATTTGATCTGGTTAGTTATGTCACAATTAAGTTATTCACAAAAGTTAATGTCTAGGATTCCAACGGATTAACATTCAATACAATGTTATCTAATAACTACTTTAAATATATAAAACAAAAATAGCAGCATCCCAATTAGCATATTTTGCACTGTGTAAATCCTCTAACCAGAATACAATAATCATCTTAAAAAACTAGTTCATCTTTTGAGACTCGGTCCGCTGGTTCCAAATTATCCATACAGCATGCAAGTAATTTGCTAAACAAACAACAATCCCCTCCTGTGTATCCAAAGTGCTGGGCCCAACGACCTTCTGCCTAGTATCTCAATCTCAATATA